>NW_028270147.1:93305434-94519227 GCF_037043375.1 Chiloscyllium plagiosum | reverse complement strand
GAAAGTAGGGCGTTCCGACGAAACCTTTCGTAAGCCGAAATGGCGCAGAGCGACGAAGCAATTCCCTTTCCCGTAAAAGCGAAAATCCTCCTTGGATTTCCCTTTTGGTTAGCGAAAGTGGGCAACTAATGGAGGTCTTTTGTCAAAGTGAAGTGGCATGAAGTGAACCTTCGAAAAGCAGGGGGGGGGGGGGGGGGCACACCGGTACCAGAGACAGTCCGAAGAAGGTTCACCCGGCTGATACGGAGAGGTTGAGGAGGTAGGGTTTGCGCTCGGCAGAATCTGGAAGGGTCAGTGGTTGACGTTTCCACCCCACCCCTGCTCCCGCCGGTGTCGCTGAGTTCTACGAAATGGTACCAACGCGGCATGCGTTCTTGCACACGTGAGCAGGGTAACCCTCTGTTCCCTACCTGAGGCCTGCTTCCTGAATTGGAAAACAGGAGTCTCCAGGCAAAGCTCAGCAGGCTCCGGCAGTGTCCGGGAAGGGAAGGCGGAGTTAACGTTTCGGGGTCCGGCGAGCATTTCCTCAGAACTTGCGGGACGCTGACTGTTTGGGACCTCGTGCAGGCGGCCATATTTGATTTGTGACAAGCGGTCCGACTGCTGAGACGCCCTCCCCTCGGTCACTCAGGCAGTGGGGCCCAGCTCCCACCCTCCTTGGCCCGACTGCCGAAACCAATTAGAGGCAGCTACGCTTCGACAGGCCGGGCCGAGGGACGCCTGGCGGTCGGGTGAGGCGCCACCTTAATGCAGGTCGTTCCTCCCTCCGCATCCCTGGCTTGGTCCTTCGAGCGTATTCGCTCGACCCCACTCCCCCCACCAAAGGGGGCGCACTCCATGTTTCATGGGCACAGTCCGATCCCAAGAACCGCCCCTCTGGGACAGGTTCTGAGGGCTGCTCACACATAAAACTCCCTCGGAGAGAGGCAAACAGTCCCTCACCCCCCCCGAGGTTTGAGAATGGTTCTTGGTGCGTTTGGATACCCGTGAATGGGAGAGTGTTTGAAACGTGGGGGGAGCCCGTGTTTGTGTTGGTCTTGGGGATCCTGTGAGAGATTCATTCACGGGGCTGACATTTATTGCCCATCCCTAATTGCCCCAGAGGGCAGTCAAGAGTCAACCACTTTGCTGTGGCTCTGGAGTCAGATTTAGGCCCGACCGGGTACGGAGGGCAGTGAATCGGAAGGGTTTTTCCTGACAGCAATGGGTGGTCGTTAGAAGCTTAATTCCAGACTTTGCTTCAATGAGGTTCGGCCTGATCGATGGGAATTCTACAGAAAGGGGGTCAGAGGTCAGGGACAATGACACCCACACCCGAACTGGGCTCCCGACATCTCTGAGACGGACACCCAGTCTGGCGGGCTCAAGTGCCCCTCCAGAGAAGCTCACCGGGTGTGGTACTGACAGAATGCCACTCTGCCCCGCAATGCCCACTTTCCCCTCACAGGGCATTGTCTCCTCGGTCAGCCGGCCCCCCGTTACAGGGGGACTCCCCGGGGGGGGGGGGGGGGGGGGGGAGTGTGTCAGTATTTACAGGGGGACTCCCCGGGGGGGGGGGGGGAGTGTGTCAGTATTTACAGGGGGACTCCCCGGGGATGGGGGGGGGAGTGTGTCAGTATTTACAGGGGACTCCCCGGGGATGGGGGGGGAGTGTGTCAGTATTTACAGGGGGACTCCCTGGGGGGGGGGGGGGGGAGTGTGTCAGTATTTACAGGGGGACTCCCGGGGGGGGGGGGGGGGGAGTGTGTCAGTATTTACAGGGGGACTCCCTGGGGGGATGGGGGGGGCAGTGTGTCAGTATTTACAGGGGGACTCCCCGGGGGGGGGGGGAGTGTGTCAGTATTTACAGGGGGACTCCCGGGGGGGGGGGGGGGGGGGGAGTGTGTCAGTATTTACAGGGGGACTCCCCGGGGGGGGGGGGGGGAGTGTGTCAGTATTTACAGGGGGACTCCCCGGGGGGGGGGGGAGTGTGTCAGTATTTACAGGGGGACTCCCCGGGGGGGGGGGAGTGTGTCAGTATTTACAGGGGGACTCCCGGGGGGGGGGGGGGGGAGTGTGTCAGTATTTACAGGGGGACTCCCCGGGGGGGGGGGGGGGGGGGGAGTGTGTCAGTATTTACAGGGGGACTCCCCGGGGGGGGGGGTGTGTCAGTATTTACAGGGGACTCCCCGGGGGGGGGGGGTGTGTCAGTATTTACAGGGGGACTCCCGGGGGGGGGAGTGTGTCAGTATTTACAGGGGGACTCCCCGGGGGGGGGGGAGTGTGTCAGTATTTACAGGGGGACTCCCCGGGGGGGGGGGGGAGTGTGTCAGTATTTACAGGGGGACTCCCGGGGGGGGGAGTGTGTCAGTATTTACAGGGGGACTCCCCGGGGGGGGGGGGGGTGTGTCAGTATTTACAGGGGGACTCCCGGGGGGGGGAGTGTGTCAGTATTTACAGGGGGACTCCCCGGGGGGGGGGGAGTGTGTCAGTATTTACAGGGGGACTCCCCGGGGGGGGGGGGAGTGTGTCAGTATTTACAGGGGGACTCCCCGGGGGGGGGGGGGAGTGTGTCAGTATTTACAGGGGGACTCCCGGGGGGGGGAGTGTGTCAGTATTTACAGGGGGACTCCCCGGGGGGGGGGGTGTGTGTCAGTATTTACAGGGGGACTCCCCGGGGGGGGGGGAGTGTGTCAGTATTTACAGGGGGACTCCCCGGGGGGGGGGGGGGAGTGTGTCAGTATTTACAGGGGGACTCCCCGGGGGGAGGGGGGGGGGGAGTGTGTCAGTATTTACAGGGGGACTCCCCGGGGGGGGGGGGGGGGGTGTCAGTATTTACAGGGGGACTCCCCGGGGGGGGGGGAGTGTGTCAGTATTTACAGGGGGACTCCCCGGGGGGGGGGGGTGTGTCAGTATTTACAGGGGGACTCCCGGGGGGGGGAGTGTGTCAGTATTTACAGGGGGACTCCCCGGGGGGGGGGGAGTGTGTCAGTATTTACAGGGGGACTCCCCGGGGGGGGGGGGGAGTGTGTCAGTATTTACAGGGGGACTCCCGGGGGGGGGAGTGTGTCAGTATTTACAGGGGGACTCCCCGGGGGGGGGGGTGTGTGTCAGTATTTACAGGGGGACTCCCGGGGGGGGGAGTGTGTCAGTATTTACAGGGGGACTCCCCGGGGGGGGGGGGAGTGTGTCAGTATTTACAGGGGGACTCCCCGGGGGGGGGGGGAGTGTGTCAGTATTTACAGGGGGACTCCCCGGGGGGGGGGGGTGTGTCAGTATTTACAGGGGGACTCCCCGGGGGGGGGGGGGGGGGGGTGTGTCAGTATTTACAGGGGGACTCCCCGGGGGGGGGAGTGTGTCAGTATTTACAGGGGGACTCCCCGGGGGGGGGGGGGAGTGTGTCAGTATTTACAGGGGGACACCCCGGGGGGGGGGGGGAGTGTGTCAGTATTTACAGGGGGACTCCCCGGGGGGGGGGGGGGGGAGTGTGTCAGTATTTACAGGGGGACTCCCCGGGGGGATGGGGGGGGGGCAGTGTGTCAGTATTTACAGGGGGACTCCCCGGGGGGGGGGGGGGGGGAGTGTGTCAGTATTTACAGGGGGACTCCCCGGGGGGGGGGGAGTGTGTCAGTATTTACAGGGGACTCCCCGGGGGGGGGGGTGTGTGTCAGTATTTACAGGGGGACTCCCGGGGGGGGGAGTGTGTCAGTATTTACAGGGGGACTCCCCGGGGGGGGGGGGGAGAGTGTGTCAGTATTTACAGGGGGACTCCCCGGGGGGGGGGGGAGTGTGTCAGTATTTACAGGGGGACTCCCGGGGGGGGGGGAGGGGAGTGTGTCAGTATTTACAGGGGGACTCCCCGGGGGGGGGGGGGGGGGGGAGTGTGTCAGTGTTTACAGGGGGACTCCCCGGGGGGGGGGGGGGGGGAGTGTGTCAGTATTTACAGGGGGACTCCCCGGGGGGGGGGAGTGTGTCAGTACTTACAGGGGGACTCCCCGGGGGGGGGGGAGTGTGTCAGTATTTACAGGGGGACTCCCCGGGGGGGGGGGGGGGGGGAGTGTGTCAGTGTTTACAGGGGGACTCCCCGGGGGGGGGGGGGGGAGTGTGTCAGTATTTACAGGGGGACTCCCCGGGGGGGGGGGGAGTGTGTCAGTATTTACAGGGGGACTCCCGGGGGGGGGGGAGGGGAGTGTGTCAGTATTTACAGGGGGACTCCCCGGGGGGGGGGGGGGGGGGGAGTGTGTCAGTGTTTACAGGGGGACTCCCCGGGGGGGGGGGGGGGGGGGAGTGTGTCAGTGTTTACAGGGGGACTCCCCGGGGGGGGGGGGGGGGAGTGTGTCAGTATTTACAGGGGGACTCCCCGGGGGGGGGGGGGGGGGGGAGTGTGTCAGTGTTTACAGGGGGACTCCCCGGGGGGGGGGGGGGGAGTGTGTCAGTATTTACAGGGGGACTCCCCGGGGGGGGGGGGAGTGTGTCAGTATTTACAGGGGGACTCCCGGGGGGGGGGAGGGGAGTGTGTCAGTATTTACAGGGGGACTCCCCGGGGGGGGGGGGGGGGGGGGGAGTGTGTCAGTGTTTACAGGGGGACTCCCCGGGGGGGGGGGGGGGGGGAGTGTGTCAGTATTTACAGGGGGACTCCCCGGGGGGGGGAGTGTGTCAGTACTTACAGGGGGACTCCCCGGGGGGGGGGGAGTGTGTCAGTATTTACAGGGGGACTCCCCGGGGGGGGGGGAGTGTGTCAGTATTTACAGGGGGACTCCCCGGGGGGGGGGGAGTGTGTCAGTATTTACAGGGGGACTCCCCGGGGGGGGGGGGGGGGGGAGTGTGTCAGTATTTACAGGGGGACTCCCCGGGGGGTGGGGAGTGTGTCAGTATTTACAGGGGGACTCCCGGGAGGGGGGGGGGGGAGTGTGTCAGTATTTACAGGGGGACTCCCCGGGGGGGGGGGGAGTGTGTCAGTATTTACAGGGGGACTCCCCGGGGGGGGGGAGTGTGTCAGTATTTACAGGGGGACTCCCCGGGGGGGGGGGGGAGTGTGTCAGTATTTACAGGGGGACTCCCCGGGGGGGGGGGAGTGTGTCAGTATTTACAGGGGGACTCCCCGGGGGGGGGGGAGTGTGTCAGTATTTACAGGGGGACTCCCCGGGGGGGGGGGAGTGTGTCAGTATTTACAGGGGGACTCCCGGGGGGGGGAGTGTGTCAGTATTTACAGGGGGACTCCCCGGGGGGGGGGGGGAGTGTGTCAGTATTTACAGGGGGACTCCCCGGGGGGGGGGGGGAGTGTGTCAGTATTTACAGGGGGACTCCCCGGGGGGGGGGGAGTGTGTCAGTATTTACAGGGGAACTCCCCGGGGGGGGGGGGGGGGGAGTGTGTCAGTATTTACAGGGGGACTCCCCGGGGGGGGGGGGAGTGTGTCAGTATTTACAGGGGGACTCCCCGGGGGGTGGGGAGTGTGTCAGTATTTACAGGGGGACTCCCCGGGGGGGGGGGGGGGGAGTGTGTCAGTATTTACAGGGGGACTCCCCGGGGGGGGGGGAGTGTGTCAGTATTTACAGGGGGACTCCCCGGGGGGGGGGGGGAGTGTGTCAGTATTTACAGGGGGACTCCCCGGGGGGGGGGGAGTGTGTCAGTATTTACAGGGGGACTCCCCGGGGGGGGGGGAGTGTGTCAGTATTTACAGGGGACTCCCCGGGGGGGGGGGGGGGAGTGTGTCAGTATTTACAGGGGGACTCCCGGGGGGGGGGGGGGAGTGTGTCAGTATTTACAGGGGGACTCCCCGGGGGGGGGGGGGGGGAGTGTGTCAGTATTTACAGGGGGACTCCCCGGGGGGGGGGGGGTGTGTGTCAGTATTTACAGGGGGACTCCCCGGGGGGGGGGGGGGGGTGTGTCAGTATTTACAGGGGGACTCCCGGGGGGGGGAGTGTGTCAGTATTTACAGGGGGACTCCCCAGGGGGGGGGGGGGGGAGTGTGTCAGTATTTACAGGGGGACTCCCCGGGGGGGGGGGGGTGTGTGTCAGTATTTACAGGGGGACTCCCCGGGGGGGGGGGGGGGGTGTGTCAGTATTTACAGGGGGACTCCCGGGGGGGGGAGTGTGTCAGTATTTACAGGTGGACTCCCCGGGGGGGGGGGGGAGTGTGTCAGTATTTACAGGGGGACTCCCGGGGGGGGGGAGTGTGTCAGTATTTACAGGGGGACTCCCCGGGGGGGGGGGGTGTGTTAGTATTTACAGGGGGACTCCCCGGGGGGGGGGGGGAGTGTGTCAGTATTTACAGGGGGACTCCCCGGGGTGGGGGGGGAGTGTGTCAGTATTTACAGGGGGACTCCCCGGGGGGGGGGGGGTGTGTCAGTATTTACAGGGGGACTCCCCGGGGGGGGTGTCAGTATTTACAGGGGGACTCCCCGGGGGGGGGAGTGTGTCAGTATTTACAGGGGGACTCCCCGGGGGGGGGGGGGAGTGTGTCAGTATTTACAGGGGGACTCCCCGGGGGGGGAGTGTGTCAGTATTTACAGGGGGACTCCCCGGGGGGGGGGGAGTGTGTCAGTATTTACAGGGGGACTCCCGGGGGGGGGGGGGAGTGTGTCAGTATTTACAGGGGGACTCCCCGGGGGGGGGGGGGAGTGTGTCAGTATTTACAGGGGGACTCCCCGGGGGGGGGGGGGGGAGTGTGTCAGTATTTACAGGGGGACTCCCCGGGGGGGGGGGGGGAGTGTGTCAGTATTTACAGGGGGACTCCCCGGGGGGGGGGGGGAGTGTGTCAGTATTTACAGGGGGACTCCCCGGGGGGGGGGGGGGAGTGTGTCAGTATTTACAGGGGGACTCCCGGGGGGGGGGGGGGGGGGAGTGTGTCAGTATTTACAGGGGGACTCCCCGGGGGGGGGGGGGGGGAGTGTGTCAGTATTTACAGGGGGACTCCCCGGGGGGGGGGGAGTGTGTCAGTATTTACAGGGGGACTCCCCGGGGGGGGGGGGGGGGGGGAGTGTGTCAGTATTTACAGGGGGACTCCCCGGGGGGGGGGGGGTGTGTGTCAGTATTTACAGGGGGACTCCCCGGGGGGGGGGGGGGAGTGTGTCAGTATTTACAGGGGGACTCCCCGGGGGGGGGGGAGTGTGTCAGTATTTACAGGGGACTCCCCGGGGGGGGGGGGGGTGTGTCAGTATTTACAGGGGGACTCCCGGGGGGGGGAGTGTGTCAGTATTTACAGGGGGACTCCCCGGGGGGGGGGGGTGTGTGTCAGTATTTACAGGGGGACTCCCCGGGGGGGGGGGGAGTGTGTCAGTATTTACAGGGGGACTCCCCGGGGGGGGGGGTGTGTGTCAGTATTTACAGGGGGACTCCCCGGGGGGGGGGGGGGGGGAGTGTGTCAGTATTTACAGGGGGACTCCCCGGGGGGGGGGGGGTGTGTCAGTATTTACAGGGGGACTCCCCGGGGGGGGGGGGGGGGTGTGTGTCAGTATTTACAGGGGGACTCCCCGGGGGGGGGGGAGTGTGTCAGTATTTACAGGGGGACTCCCCGGGGGGGGGGGGTGTGTCAGTATTTACAGGGGGACTCCCGGGGGGGGAGTGTGTCAGTATTTACAGGGGGACTCCCCGGGGGGGGGGGGAGTGTGTCAGTATTTACAGGGGGACTCCCCGGGGGGGGGGGGTGTGTGTCAGTATTTACAGGGGGACTCCCCGGGGGGGGGGGGGGGGGGGGTGTGTCAGTATTTACAGGGGGACTCCCCGGGGGGGGGAGTGTGTCAGTATTTACAGGGGAACTCCCGGGGGGGGAGTGTGTCAGTATTTACAGGGGACTCCCGGGGGGGGGGGGGAGTGTGTCAGTATTTACAGGGGAACTCCCCGTGGGGGGAGTGTGTCAGTATTTACAGGGGAACTCCCGGGGGGGGGGGAGTGTGTCAGTATTTACAGGGGAACTCCCCGGGGGGGGAGTGAGTCAGTATTTACAGGGGAACTCCCGTGGGGGGAGTGTGTCAGTATTTACAGGGGGACTCCCCGGGGGGGGGGGGGAGTGTGTCAGTATTTACAGGGGACTCCCCGGGGGGGGGGGAGTGTGTCAGTATTTACAGGGGACTCCCCGGGGGGGGGGGGGGGGGGAGTGTGTCAGTATTTACAGGGGACTCCCCGGGGGGGGGGGGGGGGGAGTGTGTCAGTATTTACAGGGGACTCCCGGGGGGGGGGGGAGTGTGTCAGTATTTACAGGGGACTCCCCGGGGGTTGGGGGGGAGTGTGTCAGTATTTACAGGGGGACTCCCCGGGGGGGGGGGGGGGGGAGTGTGTCAGTATTTACAGGGGGACTCCCCGGGGGGTGGGGGGGGGAGTGTGTCAGTATTTACAGGGGGACTCCCCGGGGGGGGGGGGGGAGTGTGTCAGTATTTACAGGGGGACTCCCCGGGGGGGGGGGGGGGAGTGTGTCAGTATTTACAGGGGGACTCCCGGGGGGGGGGGGGGGGAGTGTGTCAGTATTTACAGGGGGACTCCCCGGGGGGGGGGGGGGGGGGGGGAGTGTGTCAGTATTTACAGGGGGACTCCCCGGGGGGGGGGGGGGGGGTGTGTCAGTATTTACAGGGGGACTCCCGGGGGGGGAGTGTGTCAGTATTTACAGGGGGACTCCCCGGGGGGGGGGGGGAGTGTGTCAGTATTTACAGGGGGACTCCCCGGGGGGGGGGGGGGTGTGTCAGTATTTACAGGGGGACTCCCGGGGGGGGGAGTGTGTCAGTATTTACAGGGGGACTCCCCGGGGGGGGGGGTGTGTGTCAGTATTTACAGGGGGACTCCCGGGGGGGGGGGGGGGGAGTGTGTCAGTATTTACAGGGGGACTCCCGGGGGGGGGGGGGGGGAGTGTGTCAGTATTTACAGGGGGACTCCCCGGGGGGGGGGGGGGGGAGTGTGTCAGTATTTACAGGGGGACTCCCCGGGGGGGGGGGGGGGGGGGGGGGGGAGTGTGTCAGTATTTACAGGGGGACTCCCGGGGGGGGGGGGGGGGAGTGTGTCAGTATTTACAGGGGGACTCCCCGGGGGGGGGGGGGGGGGGGGGAGTGTGTCAGTATTTACAGGGGGACTCCCCGGGGGGGGGGGGGGGAGTGTGTCAGTATTTACAGGGGGACTCCCCGGGGGGGGGGGGGTGTGTCAGTATTTACAGGGGACTCCCGGGGGGGGGAGTGTGTCAGTATTTACAGGGGGACTCCCCGGGGGGGGGGAGTGTGTCAGTATTTACAGGGGGACTCCCCGGGGGGGGGGGGGGGGGGGGGAGTGTGTCAGTATTTACAGGGGGACTCCCCGGGGGGGGGAGTGTGTCAGTATTTACAGGGGAACTCCCGGGGGGGGAGTGTGTCAGTATTTACAGGGGGACTCCCCGTGGGGGGAGTGTGTCAGTATTTACAGGGGAACTCCCGGGGGGGGGGAGTGTGTCAGTATTTACAGGGGAACTCCCGGGGGGGGAGTGTGTCAGTATTTACAGGGGAACTCCCGGGGGGGGAGTGTGTCAGTATTTACAGGGGACTCCCGGGGGGGGGGGGGAGTGAGTCAGTATTTACAGGGGAACTCCCGTGGGGGGAGTGTGTCAGTATTTACAGGGGAACTCCCCGGGGGGGGGGGGGGGGAGTGTGTCAGTATTTACACGGGGACTCCCCGGGGGGGGGGGGGAGTGTGTCAGTATTTACAGGGGAACTCCCGGGGGGGGGGGGAGTGTGTCAGTATTTACAGGGGACTCCCGTGGGGGGAGTGTGTCAGTATTTACAGGGGAACTCCCGGGGGGGGAGTGTGTCAGTATTTACAGGGGAACTCCCCGGGGGGGGGGGGGGAGTGTGTCAGTATTTACAGGGGACTCCCCGGGGGGGGGGGGAGTGTGTCAGTATTTACAGGGGGACTCCCCGGGGGGGGGGGGGAGTGTGTCAGTATTTACAGGGGACTCCCGGGGGGGGGGGGAGTGTGTCAGTATTTACAGGGGACTCCCGGGGGGGGGGGGAGTGTGTCAGTATTTACAGGGGACTCCCCGGGGGGGGGGGGGGGGAGTGTGTCAGTATTTACAGGGGACTCCCCGGGGGGGGGGGGGGAGTGTGTCAGTATTTACAGGGGACTCCCCGGGGGGGGGGGGGGGGGAGTGTGTCAGTATTTACAGGGGACTCCCGGGGGGGGGGGGGGAGTGTGTCAGTATTTACAGGGGACTCCCCGGGGGGGGGGGAGTGTGTCAGTATTTACAGGGGGACTCCCGGGGGGGGGGGGGAGTGTGTCAGTATTTACAGGGGACTCCCCGGGGAGTGGGGGGGGGAGTGTGTCAGTATTTACAGGGGACTCCCCGGGGGGGGGGGGGGGGAGTGTGTCAGTATTTACAGGGGACTCCCGGGGGGGGGGGAGTGTGTCAGTATTTACAGGGGACTCCCCGGGGAGTGGGGGGGGGAGTGTGTCAGTATTTACAGGGGACTCCCCGGGGAGTGGGGGGGGAGTGTGTCAGTATTTACAGGGGACTCCCGGGGGGGGGGGGAGTGTGTCAGTATTTACAGGGGACTCCCCGGGGAGTGGGGGGGGGAGTGTGTCAGTATTTACAGGGGACTCCCCGGGGGGGGGGAGTGTGTCAGTATTTACAGGGGACTCCCCGGGGGGGGGGGAGTGTGTCAGTATTTACAGGGACTCCCCAGGGACACGTGAATATCTGTGTATGTATCTTGAATCATCAGGGAATTGCTCTCGCAGTGACTGCCATCTGACCGACAGCCTGATAGTGCTCAGTGCTTTTCATAGAATCCCTACAGTGTGAAAACAGGCCCTTTGGCCCAACAAGTTCACACCAACCCTCCGAAGACTAACCCACCCAGACCCTTTCCCTTCCCTTCCATTTAACCCTGACCAATGCACCTAACCTCCACATGCCTGAACACTACGGGCAATTTAAGATGTGCAGGTCAGGTGAATTGGCCATGCCCATAGTGTTAGGTACATTAGTCAGAGGGAAATGGGTCTGGGTGGGTTACTCTTCGGACGGTCAGTGTGGACCTGTTAGGCCGAAGGGCCTGTTTCCACACTAATTTAGCATGGCCAATTCACCTGACTTGCACGTCTTTGGATTGTGGGAGGAAACCCACGCAGACACGGGGAAAATGTGCAAAAGCCACGCAGACAGTCACCCGAGGTTGGAATCGAACCTGGGTCCCTGGCGCTGGGAGGCAGCAGTGCTAACAACTGAACCACTGTGCGGAGTGTTGATGGACAGGCAGGGGCTCTACGATGACCAGGGAGTGGGACTGCAGGATGAGTTGTCGATGACATATGAATGAAAGTGGTCTGTGTGTCTGGAGGAGAGAGTGGGCGGGGGGGGGGAGAAGGGTGAAACTGGTACCAAGTTTGAATCATTGGACAGTTTGTTGGGGGGGGGGGGGCGAAAGCTAAGGGGATGGCTGGGGCCCTGTGATAGGGCTGTGTGTAGTTTTGGGGCAGGATCGTGGAGACTTGCTGGTTTTGGGAATGGGTAGGCGGTTCTGAAGGCGCGATCCCATGGCTGTGGGGGTGAGTTTCAGAGTTTAGAGAGCTGATGATCATGGATCACAGGAGCCGTTGGAGCACTGGTGTCCTGGTGGCTGCCTGAGGTACTCATCCTAGATCAGGGGTCTTGTGGTCACAGATACGTGGTCTACAGCAGTGAATTACTAAATGTCTCATAGGATGACAGCCTTGGATTTCAAAGCAGGAATGTCTGGAGTGCTTTGCTGTCTGGGTCACCTCTCAGTTTAAAATCGGCCAGGTTCATGTTGGGAGACAGATTTCCCAGGCCCCGACCAACTCACATCCATTTCCGAGTTTAACTCCTCCCCCTCCACCATAGGTCGCGCTCAGAGAAACTCTTGAGTGAGGAAATGTTTTAAGTTGAGGAGCTGAGAGTTGACATCGTGATATGGGCTAACACTTCACTGCACAACCCTCGCGGCTGTGGGTCAACAATAAAACTCAACTTTTACTTTCGGCCTGACGCTACAGAGGCAAGTGGGAGCACGACAGCAAGCTAGGCCCAAGGCTTTGCCCCCTTCTTTGGTCACTCATTTCTCCACAGAACTCGGCCCCTGCAAATTTAGGAGATCTCTAGCCTTTCCAAAGTAGGCCGCCACGGCTTTACCAGTGAGTGCAGGTCTTTAAGAGATTTGCCGCAAGCTATGATTAAATTGGCATTGTGCAGAAATTTGGGCAAACGCCCAGATGTATCCAGCGATCGCTTTTCCAATCTGGCAGTCTTGCATCGGGAACTAGAATTACTCCTTCATTGACTGTTCTTTGAGGAAGATTGTAGACGTTACATTATAAGTTCTGAGTTATTACTTTAGTTCCCTCCTTTCCTCATGTGTAGGCCACGTTAGGATTTGAGGTGCTCGTCTCTGTACTGCGGGTACATGAACGCCGATCTGAAATATTTCTGCTGGCTTATTTCCCCGAATCACACCAACACAAACTGTTACCTTGCTGATGTTCCACCTGCTACAGCACCACTTTCCGGAACACCGTCTGCCAGGGAATATTGATTCCAATTCAGACAATGCCGGGAAATGCAAGACATTGACCATGAACTTCACTCTCACCTGCATCCGGCTGAATGAAGAGTCACTGCAGAGCTGGACACCGAATAACTCTCAAACTACTGAATAAACACTGACTCTGTACAGTTACACAGTGAGTGACCCTTACCCTGCTGAATAAACACTGACTGTGTACAGTTACACAGTGAGTGACCCTTACCCTAATGAATAAACACTGTGTACAGTTACACAGTGAGTGATCCTGACCCTGCTGAATAAACACTGACTGTGTACAGTTACACAGTGAGTGATCCTTACCCTGCTGAATAAACACTGACTCTGTACAGTTACACAGTGAGTGATCCTTACCCTGCTGAATAAACACTGACTGTGTACAGTTACACAGTGAGTGACCCTTACCCTATTGAATAAACACTGACTCTGTACGGTTACACAGTGAGTGACCTTACCCTGCTGAATAAACACTGACTCTGTACGGTTACACAGTGAGTGACCCTTACCCTGCTGAATAAACACTGACTGTGTACAGTTACACAGTGAGTGACCCTTACCCTGCTGAATAAACACTGACTGTGTACTGTTACACAGTGAGTGACCCTTACCCTAATGAATAAACACTGACTGTGTACAGTTACACAGTGACTGACCCTTACCCTGCTGAATAAACACTGACTGTGTACTGTTATACAGTGAATGACCCTTACCCTAATGAATAAACAGTGACTGTACAGTTCCACAGTGAGTGACTCTCACCCTGCTGAATAAACACTGTGTACTGTTACACAGTGAGTGATCCTTACCCTGCTGAATAAACACTGACTGTGTACTGTTACACAGTGAGTGACCCTTACCCTAATGAATAAACATTGACTGTACAGTTACACAGTGACTGACCCTTACCCTGCTGAATAAACACTGACTGTGTACTGTTACACAGTGAATGACCCTTACCCTAATGAATAAACAGTGACTGTACAGTTCCACAGTGAGTGACTCTCACCCTGCTGAATAAACACTGTGTACTGTTACACAATGAGTGACCCTCACCCTGCTGAATAAACACTGACGGTGTACAGTTACACAGTGAGTGACCCTTACCCTGCTGAATAAACACTGACTGTGTACAGTTACACAGTGAGTGATCCTTACCCTGCTGAATAAACACTGACTGTGTACAGTTACACAGTGAGTGACCCTTACCCTAATGAATAAACACTGACTCTGTACGGTTACACAGTGAGTGACCCTTACCCTGCTGAATAAACACTGACTCTGTACGGTTACACAGTGAGTGACCCTTACCCTAATGAATAAACATTGACAGTACAGTTCCACAGTGAGTGACCCTTACCCTGCTGAATAAACACTGACTGTGTACGGTTACACAGTGAGTGACCCTTACCCTGCTGAATAAACACTGACTCTGTACAGTTACACACTGAGTGACCCTTACCCTGCTGAATAAACACTGACTGTGTACAGTTACACAGTGAGTGACCCTCACCCTGCTGAATAAACACTGACTGTGTACAGTTACACAGTGAGTGATCCTTACCCTGCTGAATAAACACTGACTGTGTACTGTTACACAGTGAGTGATCCTTACCCTGCTGAATAAACACTGACTGTGTACAGTTACACAGTGAGTGACCCTTACCCTAATGAATAGACATTGACTGTACAGTTCCACACTGAGTGACCCTTACCCTGCTGAATAAACACTGTGTACTGTTACACAGTGAATGACCCTTACCCTAATGAATAGACATTGACTGTACAGTTACACAGTGAGTGACCCTCACCCTGCTGAATAAACACTGACTGTGTACTGTTACACAATGAGTGACCCTCACCCTGCTGAATAAACACTGACTCTGTACGGTTACACTGTGAGTGATCCTTACCCTGCTGAATAAACACTGACTCTGTACAGTTACACAGTGAGTGACCCTTACCCTGCTGAATAAACATTGACTGTACAGTTACACAGTGAGTGACCCTTACCCTGCTGAATAAACACTGACTGTGTACTGTTACACAGTGAGTGACCCTTACCCTGCTGAATAAACACTGACTCTGTACGGTTACACTGTGAGTGATCCTTACCCTGCTGAATAAACACTGACTCTGTACAGTTACACAGTGAGTGACCCTTACCCTGCTGAATAAACACTGACTCTGTACAGTTACACAGTGAGTGACCCTTACCCTGCTGGATAAACACTGACTCTGTACAGTTACACAGTGAGTGACCATAGCCTGCTGAATAAACATTGAGTCTGTACAGTTACACAGTGAGTGACTCTTACCCTGCTGAAAAAACACTGACTGTGTCCAGTTACACAGTAAGTGACCCCTATCCTTATGAATAAACACTGACTGTGTACAGTTACACAGTGAGTGACTCTTACCCTGCTGAAAAAACACTGACTGTGTCCAGTTACACAGTGAGTGACCCCTATCCTAATGAATAAACACTGACTGAGTACAGTTACACAGTGAGTGACCCTTACCCTGCTGAATAAACACTGACTCTGTACAGTTACACAGTGAGTGACCCTTACCCTGCTGAATAAACACTGACTCTGTACAGTTACACAGTGAGTGACCCTTACCCTGCTGAATAAACACTGACTGTGTACTGTTACACAGTGAGTGAACCCTTACCCTGCTGAATAAACACTGACTGTGTACTGTTACACAGTGAGTGACCCTCGCCCTGCTGAATAAACACTGACTCTGTACGGTTACACAGTGAGTGACCCTTACCCTGCTGAATAAACACTGACTGTGTACTGTTACACAGTGAGTGACCCTCGCCCTGCTGAATAAACACTGACTCTGTACGGTTACACAGTGAGTGACCCTTACCCTGCTGAATAAACACTGACTCTGTACAGTTACACAGTGAGTGACCCTTACCCTGCTGAATAAACACTGACTGTGTACGGTTACACAGTGAGTGACCCTTACCCTGCTGAATAAACACTGACTCTGTACAGTTACACACTGAGTGACCCTTACCCTGCTGAATAAACACTGACTGTGTACAGTTACACAGTGAGTGACCCTCACCCTGCTGAATAAACACTGACTGTGTACAGTTACACAGTGAGTGATCCTTACCCTGCTGAATAAACACTGACTGTGTACTGTTACACAGTGAGTGATCCTTACCCTGCTGAATAAACACTGACTGTGTACAGTTACACAGTGAGTGACCCTTACCCTAATGAATAGACATTGACTGTACAGTTCCACACTGAGTGACCCTTACCCTGCTGAATAAACACTGTGTACTGTTACACAGTGAATGACCCTTACCCTAATGAATAGACATTGACTGTACAGTTACACAGTGAGTGACCCTCACCCTGCTGAATAAACACTGACTGTGTACTGTTACACAATGAGTGACCCTTACCCTGCTGAATAAACACTGACTCTGTACAGTTACACAGTGAGTGACCCATACCCTGCTGAATAAACATTGACTGTACAGTTACACAGTGAGTGACCCTTACCCTGCTGAATAAACACTGACTGTGTACTGTTACACAGTGAGTGACCCTTACCCTGCTGAATAAACACTGACTCTGTACGGTTACACTGTGAGTGATGCTTACCCTGCTAATAAACACTGACTCTGTACAGTTACACAGTGAGTGACCCTTACCCTGCTGAATAAACACTGACTCTGTACAGTTACACAGTGAGTGACCCTTACCCTGCTGGATAAACACTGACTCTGTACAGTTACACAGTGAGTGACCATAGCCTGCTGAATAAACATTGAGTCTGTACAGTTACACAGTGAGTGACTCTTACCCTGCTGAAAAAACACTGACTGTGTCCAGTTACACAGTAAGTGACCCCTATCCTTATGAATAAACACTGACTGTGTACAGTTACACAGTGAGTGACTCTTACCCTGCTGAAAAAACACTGACTGTGTCCAGTTACACAGTGAGTGACCCCTATCCTAATGAATAAACACTGACTCTGTACAGTTACACAGTGAGTGACCCTCACCCTGCTGAATAAACACTGACTGTGTACAGTTACACAGTGAGTGACCCTTACCCTGCTGAATAAACACTGACTCTGTACAGTTACACAGTGAGTGACCCTTACCCTGCTGAATAAACACTGACTCTGTACAGTTACACAGTGAGTGACCCTTACCCTGCTGAATAAACACTGACTGTGTACTGTTACACAGTGAGTGACCCTTACCCTAATGAATAAACACTGACTCTGTACAGTAACACAGTGAGTGACCCTTACCCTGCTGGATAAACACTGACTCTGTACAGTTACACAGTGAGTGACCCTTACCCTGCTGAATAAACACTGACTCTGTACAGTTACACAGTGAGTGACCCTTACCCTGCTGAATAAACACTGACTCTGTACAGTTACACAGTGAGTGACCCTTACCCTGCTGAATAAACACTGACTCTGTACAGTTACACAGTGAGTGACCCTTATGCTGCTGGATAAACACTGACTCTGTACAGTTACACAGTGAGTGACCATAGCCTGCTGAATAAACATTCAGTCTGTACAGTTACACAGTGAGTGACTCTTACCCTGCTGAAAAAGCACTGACTGTGTCCAGTTACACAGTGAGTGACCCCTATCCTAATGAATAAACACTGACTGAGTACAGTTACACAGTGAGTGACCCTTACCCTGCTGAATAAACACTGACTGTGTACAGTTACACAGTGAGTGACCCTTACCCTGCTGAATAAACACTGACTCTGTACGGTTACACAGTGAGTGACCCTCGCCCTGCTGAATAAACACTGACTCTGTACGGTTACACAGTGAGTGACCCTCACCCTGCTGAATAAACACTGACTGTGTACAGTTACACAGTGAGTGACCCTTACCCTGCTGAATAAACACTGACTCTGTACAGTTACACATTGAGTCACCCTTACCCTGCTGGATAAACACTGACTGTGTACAGTTACCCAGTGAGTGATCCTTACCCTGCTGAATAAACACTGACTGTGTGCAGTTACACAGTGAGTGACTCTCACCCTGTTTAGAGAGCTGTCTATTTCCCCTTTAACAGGGTTCACGTCCTGCGGTACAGGGCCTCTGCTGTGCGAGAGTCTCACAGGTAGAAGTAATGAGCTCGGAAAATTCTGAGCTGCTTGTTATCTTCGTGCCAGGCCCAGTGTTTTGGTGACAGGCCTTTTGCTGTGAATGTTCCACATCCCACATTAATGAACATGATGGGCAATGTCTCCCACTGAGAACCCTCACTTTGCAATTAGCATCAAATCCAAATTTGACAGTCAGATTTGCTGTTAATTAAGCTGCTCTGTAATTGACATACTGATCATTGAGAGATGAATACCAGAGCTTTGCAAACATATAACACTCACTACAGTTCAGCAAAATTGCCAGCTCCATCTGGAATTGCTGATGTAGTCTCTCTTTCATTGATCCCTGTCTCATTTTGTCAACCTGAGCTGTCGAGTAATGACAGTGGAGTACAGGTTACCGTCCTAATCCTGCAGATTACCATGTGCCATCCTTCCTCAGCTGATGTATCCTCCATGGTTAACAGCACTTGGAGGAATTGCGGAGGACGGCAAAGGCATAAAATGTTCTCTGAATGGGGGATTTCAGTATCCACCACCAAGGGTGGTTCAGCAGCAGTACCACTGATCAAGCTGGTCGGGTCCTAAACAATATCGCTACTGGACTGGGTCTGCGGCAGGTGGTGAGGGAAACAACAGGAGGGCATCATCCTTAGCAACTGCAAAAGCATCTGTCCATGACAGTATCAGTTAGAGTGACCACCACACAGTCCTTGTGCAGACAAAGTCCCACCTTCACATTGAGAATACCCTCCATTGTGTTGTGTGGCACTATCACTGCTAAATGGGATAGACTTCAAACAGATCTAGCAACTCAAGACTGGGCATCCATGAGGTGCTGTGGGCCATCAACAGCAGCAGAATTGTGCTCGAGCACAATCTGTAACCTCATAATCCGGCATATCCCCCACTCAACCGTTACCATCAAGCCAGGGGATCAACCCCGGTTCAGTGGAGAGTGCAGGAGGGCATGCCAGGAGCGGTGCCAGGCATACCCGAAGGTGAGTCAGTTCAGCTCAAGGTCAATTAGGGATGAGCATCAAATGCCAACCTTGCTAATAACGCTCTCATGCTGCTTTCGGATGAAAAGATAGGGCAGTACTATTTGCTTTGTTTGGTTCAGTCGAACCTACTGCCGTTGTTGAGAGTGTGGAGCTGGAAAAGCACAGCAAGTCAGGCAGCATCTGAGGAGCAGGAGAAATGAGGTTTTGGGCAAAAGCCCTTCATCAGGAATGAAGTTTGTGGGCCGGGAGGGCTGGGAGATAAATGGGAGGGGGGGGGGGGGGGGTGGGGGGTGGGGTTGGGGGGGAAGATAGCTGAGAATGCAAAAGTTGGATGAAGGTGTGGGTGAAGGTGATAGGTCGGGGAGGAGGGTGGAGTGGATAGATGGGAAAGATGATGGACAGGTCAAGGGGGCGGTGCCGAGTTGGAGGCCTGGGACTGGGATAATGTGGGGGGAGGCGAAATGAGGTAACTGGTGAAATCCACATTAATCCCGTGTGGATGCAGGGTCCCAAGGCAGAAGATGAAGCGTTCTTCCTCCAGGCATCAGGTGGTAAGGGTTTGCCAATGGAGGAGGCCCAGGACCTGCATATCCTTGGTGAAGTGGGAAGGGGAGCTGAAGTGTTCAGCATCTACTCCCTTTGCTAAGCTCATTCCTCTTTACTGCTGGGTAGCAGACGGCCTGCTATGTTGACTGTCCGGGAGGAGGAGAGGAATTCTGCCCCCATATCCCGATGGGCAACGTATCACAGGCTCAGCCTGCATTGCTTACCCATCTTGAACTGTCCTGCAGCTGAACAGCTGATAGGGAGAGCAGCTAGGAGGCAGCACCATGGCTATGGGTCTGGGATCACATGCAGCTCAGACTGGGGAAAGTGAACCAGAGGCGTTCTCAAAGACACAATTGCTGTTGGTCTATCTTATTTTTAATTCCAAAGTTTTATCTCTGGGGAGATCCGAACCCATGTCTCGATAACAGTGAGTGACTAAGCTCGGATGTGCCTCCGAATCCTATATTGGCCCTCACTGCTGGGCCTTCACTGTGAGGCTTCGCTGTTCTTAGGCCGGACCCACCCATTCCCAGTTCCTCCATCAGCCGCCAATCCCATGGGAACCGCGGAGTTCTGGCGTGGTGTCTGTCAGAGCCTGCTGCAAGGAGGCACTCCCTCAGTACTGCCCTGGCAATGCCCAGCTCAAACTCTGGGCCTGCATCTCCGGAGTGGGCCTTGAGCTTTCTGACTCAGAGGCAGAGTGCCCTCGCACACCTGACAGTGCAGTATTGCCCTGAGAGAGCGGGTATTGACCACACCGCACCCAGGGTATAGGGGGCGATGGGGCTGAGCGGCAGGAATTAACTTGTCCACTTTGTGGCTGTGACGCCTTTCAGCAGGGGAGAGAAAGATTGCTATTACTGCTGCTGTAGATGCAAAAATAAATTGGTATTTGTCCTTCTGCTTGCTGCGGTTGTGACAGAGTTCATGTATTTTTCATCAGGCACTGCTGCAGTCTATCTCTCTCTCTCCCCCACCCCCTTCTTTCTCTCTCCTTCCCTCCTTTACCATGACCTCAGCAGCTGCAGCTCTTCAGAGAATTCCATTGTGTCTACACCCACACTTACACACACACACACACACTTACACATAGACACACACCCACACACTTACACACACACACCCACACTTACACACACACACATTTACACACACACCCACACACTTAGACACACACCCACACTTACACACACACACACATTTATACACCCACACACTTACACACACACACACCCACACTTACACACCCACACACTTACACACACACACTTACACACACATCCCCACACTTACACACACATCCCCACACTTACACACACCCACACACTTACGCACACCCTCCCACACTTATACACACACACACTTACACACACACACACACCCACACTTACACACACACACACACTTACACATAGACACACACCCACACACTTACACACACATTTACACACACACCCACACACTTACACACACACCCACACTTACACACACACATCCACACTTACACACCCACACACTTACACACACGCACTTACACACACATCCCCACACTTACACACACCCCCACACTTACACACACACACACTTACACACCCACACACCCACAATTACACACACACACCCACACTTACACACACACACTTACACACACACCCACACTTACGCACAAACACACCCACACTTACACACACACACCCACACTCACACACACACTTACACACACATACACCCACACACACTTTTACACACACACACCCACACACACAAAAAACACCACTTACACACACACCCACACTGACACACCCACACTTACACACACCCACACTTACGCACACACACTTCACTCACTTTACATTTTACTCACGCATTTACACACATACATTTACACTTTATACACAGACGAACACATTTATGCACAGACATACATGCACACGCACACACAACACAAGCTTAGACAGAGCACATTGCACGCACACACAGCGCACACATTTACACACATATGCTTACAAACAGCACATACATTTTTACACACATATACACTTGTACACATGCACACTTTCATAGCCAGACACGTACACATAAATGACAGACAAGCATGCGTACATTTATATTCACACACAAGACCACTTATATAAACACACACATGTGCACACACAAAAATGAATACACAGATACACATTACCTCATACATGTACCACGCAGTCCCACAAACACACACACACACACATACAAACTCCCGACCTCATTACGGAGCTCAAAGGTGTCAAATTTGAACATGTACTTTCGAAAGAGACATTGATTGGAAAGGACTGTGGGGGATGGGATAATGAGTTTTGGATTGGAGACTCGGAGTTCTGACTGAGAAATGGAGGAATCTGCAGTTCTTTGTGAAATGTAAAGTTGAATCTTTTATTGCTGTCAATAAGCTCCCTACATCAGTCCGTTCAGCTCCATTTCTGCCTGTTGTCTATTCCCTGAGACACCGGGCACCCTCCCTGACAGTCAGCTCCCCAGTCTAGAAACGCCTTGGCTCAGCCTTGTTTTACAGACTTCTCGTCCCCACACCCTACCCCTGCAATCACCTCCACCCTCACCACCCACCGAGATATCAGCACTCCTCACACCCCCCTCCTCACCCTCCCCTCCTCACACCCCCCTCCTCACCCTCCCCTCCTCACACCCCCCTCCTCACCCTCCCCTCCACACACCTCCCTCCTCACCCTCCCCTCCTCACCCTCCCCTACTCACACCTCCCTCCTCACCCTCCCCTCCTCACACTCCCCTCCTCACACCCCCCTCCTCACACCCCCCTCCTCACCCTCCCCTCCTCACCCTCCTCTCCACACACCTCCCTCCTCACCCTCCCCTCCTCACACTCCCCTCCTCACACCCCCCTCCTCACACCCCCCTCCTCACACCTCCCTCCTCACCCTCCCCTCCTCACCCTCCCCTTCTCACACCCCCGTCCTCACCCTCCCCTCCTCACACCCCCTCCTCACACCCCCCCTCCTCACCCTCCCCTCCTCACACCCCCTCCTCACACCCCCCTCCTCACCCTCCCCTCCTCACACCCCCCTCCTCACACCCCCCTCCTCACACCTCCCTCCTCACACTCCCCTCCCCTCACATTCCCCTCCTCACACTCCCCTCCCCTCACACTCCCCTCCTCACACTCCCCTCCTCACACTCCCCTCCTCACACTCCCCTCCTCATACCCCCCTCCTCACATTCCCCTCCTCACACTCCCCTCCTCACACTCCCCTCCTCACACTCCCCTCCTCATACCTCCCTCCTCACCCTCCCCTCCTCATACCCCCCTCCTCACCCTCCCCTCCTCATACCCCCCTCCTCACCCTCCCCTCCTCACACTCCCCTCCTCACACTCCCCTCCTCACACTCCCCTCCTCATACCCCCTCCTCACCCTCCCCTCCTCATACCCCCTCCTCACCCTCCCCTCCTCATACCCCCTCCTCACACTCCCCTCCCCTCACATTCCCTTCCTCACACTCCCCTCCTCACACTCCCCTCCCCTCACACTCCTCTCCCCTCACAATCCTCCCCCTCACACACCCCTCCCCTCCCCTCACATTCCCCTCCTCACACTCCCCTCCTCACATTCCCCTCCCCTCACACTCCCCTCCCCTCACACTCACCTCCCCTCACACTCCCCTCCCCTCACACACCCCTCCCCTCACACACCCCTCCCCTCACACACCCCTCCCCTCACATTCCCCTCCCCTCACACACCCCTCCCCTCACATTTGCCTCCACACTCACCCCTCTCCTCACACACCCCTCCCCTCACACTCCCCTCCCCTCACACACCCCTCCCCCACACACCCCTCCCCTCACATTCCCCTCCTCACACACCCCTCCCCTCACATTCCCCTCCTCACACACCCCTCTGCTCACACTGCCCACCCCTCACACACCCCTCCCCTCACACTCCCCTCCCCTCACACTCCCTCTCACACTACCCTCCCCTCACACTCCCCTCCCCTCACACAACCCTCCCCTCACACTCCCCTCCCCTCACACAACCCTCCCCTCACACAACCGTCCCCTCACACTACCCTCCCATTACACACCCCTCCCCTCACATTCCCCTCCTCACACGCCCCTCTCCTCACACTCCCCCTCCTCACACATTCCTCCCCTCACACTTCCCTCCCCTCACACACCCCTCCCCTCACACTCCCCTCCCCTCACAGCGCTCCCCTCACACTCCCCTCTCCTCATACTCCCCTTCCTTCACACTCCCCTCGCCTCACACCACCCTCCCCTCACACTGCCCGCCCTCACACTCCCCTCCCCTCACACACCCCTCCCTTCACACTCCCCTCTCCTCACACACCCCTCCCCTCACACCCCCCTCTCCTCACACACCCCTCTCCTCAGACTCCCCTCCACTCACACTGCCGTCCCCTCACACTCCCCTCGCCTCACACTCCCCCCTCCTCACACACCCCTCCCCTCACACTCCCCTCCCCTCACACTCCCTTTCCCTCACACTCCCCTCCCCTCACACAACCCTCCCCTCACACTCCCCTCCCCTCACACAACCCTCCCCTCACACTCCCCTCCCCTCACACAACCCTCCCCTCATACCCCCCTCCCCTCACACTCCCCTCTCCTCACACTCCCTCACCTCACACTACCCTCCCCTCACACACCCCTCCTCTCACACTCCCCTCCCCTCACACTCCTTCACCTCACACTCCCCTCCCCTCACAAACCCTCCCCTCACACTCTTCTCCCCTCACACTCCCCTACCCACACACTCCCCTCCCCTCACACACCCCTCCCCTCACACTCCACCCTCCTCACACTCCCCTCCCCTCACACTCTCCTCCCCTCACACACCCCTCCCCTCACACTCCCCTCCCCTCACACTCCCCTCCCCTTACACTACTCTCCTCCACACACCCCTCCCCTCACACTGCCCTCCCCTCACACTCCCCTCCCATTACACACCCCTCCCCTCACATTCCCCTCCTCACAGTCCCCTCCCCTCACACTCCCCTCCCCTCACACTGCCCTCCCCTCACACTGCCCTCTCCTCACACTGCCCTCGCCTCACACTGCCCTCCCCTCACACTCCCCTCCCCTCACATTCCCCTCGCCTCACATTCCCCATGCCTCACACAGCCCTCCAATCACACTCCCCTCCCCTCACACTCCCCTTGCCTCACACTCCCCTCCCCTCATACTCCCCTCGCCTCACACTGCCCTCGCCTCACACTGCCCTCCCCTCACACTGCTCTCCCCTCACACTCCTCTCACCTCATACTGCCCTCCCCTCACACTCCCCTCGCCTCATCGCCCGCCCCTCACACACCCCTTCCCTCACACTGCCCTCCCCTCACACTGCCCTCCCCTCACACTCCCCTCCCCTCACATTCCCCTCCCCTCACACTCCCCTCGCTTCACACTGCCCTCCCCTCACACTGCCCTCCCCTCACACTGCCCTCCCCTCACACACCCCTCCCTCACACTATCCTCCCCTCACACTGCCCTCCCCTCACACTGCCCTCCCCTCACACTCCCCTCGCTTCACACTGCCCTCCCCTCACACTCCCCTCGCTTCACACTGCCCTCCCCTCACACTCCCCTCGCCTCATCGCGCGGCCCTCCCCCACCCTCACATTCTGGCCTCAGGAGTGTTTAATTGCTCCCCCAGCCGGTGACTGGGCCTTCAGTTGCAAAGGGCCTGATCTCTGGAATTTCCTCCTTCAGCCTATCCCTGTCTCTTGTCTTTTAATCCCATCCTTACAGCCACGTATATGATGGACTTTATTATCACCTGACCCAACATCTCCTTACCTCACTCACTGCTCTTCCTTTCGTCACCCTCGCTGTGAAGTAGATATTGGAGGGGCTCTGTCAATTTGACACATTAGTGTTATGTGAGCATTGATCACTTCCTTGCATCACACTGCACTCCCGACCCCTCCCTTTTCCCCATCCCCATCCCAATCCAAGCTTCTTCCTGTATCTGCCCCTGGACGGACCTATCCCACAATTTTACGGCCTTTGTGTGGAGCCGCAGAAAATGGGTTAGGTACTAAATGAGTACTTGGCATCAGTATTTACTGTGGAAAAGGACATGGAAGATATAGACTGTAGGGAAATAGATGGTGACATCTTGCAAAATGTCCGTATTACAGAGGAGGAAGTGCTAGATGTCTTGAAACGGTTAAAAGTGGATAAATCCCCAGGACCTGATCAGGTGTACCCGAGAACTCTGTGGGAAGCTAGAGAAGTGATTGCTGGGTCTCTTGCTGAGATATTTGTATCATCGATAGTCACAGGTGAGGTGCCGGAAGACTGGAGGTTGGCAAATGTGGTGCCACTGTTTAAGAAGAGTGGTAAGGACAAGCCAGGGAACTATAGGCCAGTGAGCCTGACCTCAGTGGTGGGCAAGTTGTTGGAGGGAATCCTGAGGGACAGGATGTACATGTATTTGGAAAGGCAAGGACTGATTCGGGATGGCCAACATGGCTTTGTGCGTGGGAAATCATGTCTCACAAACTTGATTGAGTTTTTTGATGAAGTAACAAAGAAGATTGATGAGGGCAGAGCAGTAGATGTGATCTATATGGACTTCAGTAAGGTGTTCGACAAGGTTTCCCATAGGAGACTGATTAGCAAGGTTAGATCTCATGGAATACAGGGAGAACTAGCCATTTGGATACAGAACTGGCTCAAAGGTAGAAGACAGAGGGTTGTGGCGGAGGGTTGTTTTTCAGACTGGAGGCCTGTGACCAGTGGAGAGCCACAAGGATCGGTGCTGGGTCCACTACTTTTTGTCATTTACATAAATGATTTGGATGTGAGCATAAGAGGTACAGTTAGTAAGTTTGCAGATGACACCAAAATTGGAGGTGTAGTGGACAGCGAAGAGGGTTACCTCAGATTACAACAGGATCTGGACCAGATGGGGCAATGGGCTGAGAAGTGGCAGATGGAGTTTAATTCAATAAATGTGAGATGCTGCATTTTGGGAAAGCAAATCTTAGCAGGACTTATACACTTAATGGTAAGGTCCTAGGGAGTGTTGCTGAACAAAGAGACCTTGGAGTGCAGGTTTATAGCTCCTTGAAAGTGGAGTTGCAGGTAGATAGGATAGTGAAGAAGGTGTTTGGTATGCTTTCCTTTATTGGTCAGAGTATTGAGTACAGGAGTTGGGAGGTCATGTACAAGACATTGGTTAGGCCACTGTTGGAATATTGCGTGCAATTCTGGTCTCCTTCCTATCGGAAAGATGTTGTGAAACTTGAAAGGGTTTAGAAACAATTTACAAGGATGTTGCCAGGATCGGAGGATTTGAGCTACAGGGAGAGGCTGAACAGGCCGGGGCTGTTTTCCCTGGAGCGTCGGAGGCTGAGGGATGACCTTATAGAGGTAGGGTTTGGAGGGATATGGGCCGGGTGCTGGCAGGTGGGACTAGTTTGGGTTGGGATATCTGGTCGGCATGGACGGGTTGGACCGAAGGGTCTGTTTCTGTTCTGTACATCTCTATGACTCTATAATTCTATGACATGTGAGCTTTCCGGATCCCAACTTTATATTCCCAGACCGTCTGTTCCCCATGACATATCGGCAGTGAGGGGTTGACTCCATCACAGCCTCACCTCCATGCTTTGATGTCCTCGTCCCTGTGAAACCATTCCTCTCTCTTCCTAGCTCTCTCTCACACACACACACACACACACATTCCCCCTGGCCTTTCCCCTTGCCACTACCCTCACCTCCATGCACGTTGTCCAAGGGATGTAGACTTGAACGGATCTGGTGGACAACTGGTTCCTCATTCCCTGCCGGATCTAGCCGAACCACTGAACCCTCTCCCCGAGCCCTCCTGTCCTGTGCTGACCACTCGAGGACCATCATGGAACGTGAAGGTAACCCCTCTGGCTTCTTCTCCTGAATGCAATCCATCCACTTGAATCCCCCTCCCCTCCAGCAACAGGTGGGAGGAGCACGTGGAGCTTCAAAGATGGAGATGATCCAATCAGCCTCCTCCGCCACGTGCCTCCCTTCCACTCGGCCGCCTGGACAAATCTCCTTTCATGCAACTCCCTGTCCGAGCCCTGAACTCACAGCCCCCTCCCAGTTCGTCTCCTCTCATTCCCTCCCAGTGTTCACTGAGAGCCCTCTCCTGTTCCCTCGATCCCGAAGCTGCTGACCTGCCCACCTTCCCCTCCTGGCCTCCATGGCCACTGCGATCGGATCATTGGGTGGCGTCCCTCTTTTCCAACATTGTCACACAACCTCAGGGTTGCCATGCCGATTTGGGCTATGACCACGTTGATGCCTTGTTGGTGATTATAGCACAGCGGGCGTAAAGAGGCACCCCAGAATGCCACAGCAGCGCCAGTGTCTCTGTTTGCCAGTGGTTGCCATGGTGTCACCCCTCCATTTCCGAGAGCCATGGAGTCATAGAGATGTACAGCACAGGAGCAGACCCTCCTGTCCAACTCGTCCATATATCCTAACCTAATCTAGTCCCGTTTGCCAGCACCTATCCCATATCCCTCCAAACCCTTCCTATTCATCTATCCATCCAGATGCCTTTTAAATGTTGTAACTATCCCAGCCTCCACCACTTCCTCTGGCAGCTCATTCCATACCATACCCTCTGCATGAAAAGGTTGCCTCTTAGGTCCCTTTTAAATCTTTCCTCTCTCACCTTAAACCTATGCGCTCTGGTTTTGGATTGGCTAGACCACCATTTATTGCCCATCCCTAATTGCCCTAGACAGCAGTTAAGAGTCAACCGTATTGCTGTGGGTCTGGAGTCACATGTAGGCCAGACCAGGTAAGGATGGCAGATTTCCTTCCCTGAGGGTCATTAGTGAACCAGATAGTTTTGTTTTTTTTCCCTGACAATCAACAATGGTTTCATGGCTGTCTTTCCACTCTTAATTTGCATTTTTTTTAAAAATTGAGGACACATTATGGAGATAGGGTTCGAACCAGGTCCCCAGACCAATGCGTAAGTCTCTGGACTAACAGCCCAGTGATATTATCACTCGTCCATCGCCTCCTCCCCTATGAATGTAAATGTTAGAGGCAGGGATTTGAAACCATCTGAAATCCAACTAAGGCCTCTTGGAGGTCACCAATAGGCCTGACCAATTGGGAGGGTACCACCTGAGGGTAATAACTGACAAACACACAGGTAGGCCCCAAACCTCCTTCCAAACCTGAGGCCTCCACGTCAAGGGCAGCAGAGACATGTGAGGAACAGAGCCACCTGCAGGATCTCCTCCAAGCCACTCACCGTTGGAAATGCACCACCGGGACAAAATGCTGAAAGGTGCCCCTGGGGAGCACTGTGGGTGCCCCTGCATCAGTTCAATAAGGCAGCTCGCTACTACTGTCTCAAAGGGCAAATGATGCTGGCCCGCATCCTGTGAGCGAATTAAAAAAAGATATGAAATAGGACCATTAGACATAGGAACAGAAATTAGGCCATTCAGCCCATCGAGTCTGCTCCGCCATTCAAACATGGCTGCTACGTTTCTCACTCAATTCTCCTGCTTTCTCCTCCTAACCCTTGATTCCCCCAATATTCAAGATCCTACCTATCTCAATGACCCGGCCTCCACAGCCTTCTGTGGCAATGAGTTCCACAGACTCACCACTCTCTGGCTGAGGAAGTTTCTCCCTATCTCCGTTCTAAAGGGTCTTCCCTTTACTCGAAGGCTGTGCCCTCGGGTCCTAGTCTCTCTTACCAACGGAAACACCTTCCCAACGACCACTCTGTCCAGGCCATTCAGTATTCTGTAAGCTTCAATTAGATCGCCCCCCTCATCCTTCTGAACTCCATCGAGTATAGACCCAGTGGAGCTCAAACATTCCCCGTATGTTAGGCTTTTCATTCCTGGGACCATTCTCATGAACCTCCTCTGAACACGCTCCAGGGCCAGTACATCCTTCCCATCAAACACTCCCAGGACAGGGACAGCACGGGGCTAGATACAGAGTAAAGCTCCCTCTACACTGTCCCCATCAAACACTCCCAGGACAGGGACAGCACGGGGTTAGATACAGAGTAAAGCTCTCTCTACACTGTCCCCATCAAACACTCCCAGGACAGGGACAGCACGGGGCTAGATACAGAGTAAAGCTCCCTCTACACTGTCCCCATCAAACACTCCCAGGACAGGAACAGCACGGGGTTAGATACAGAGTAAAGCTCCCTCTACACTGTCCCCATCAAACACTCCCAGGACAGGGACAGCACGGGGCTAGATACAGAGTAAAGCTCCCTCTACACTGTCCCCATCAAACACTCCCAGGACAGGAACAGCACGGGGTTAGATACAGAGTAAAGCTCCCTCTACACTGTCCCCATCAAACACTCCCAGGACAGGGACAGCACGGGGCTAGATACAGAGTAAAGCTCCCTCTACACTGTCCCCATCAAACACTCCCAGGACAGGAACAGCACGGGGTTAGATACAGAGTAAGGCTCCCTCTACACTGTCCCCATCAAACACTCCCAGGACAGGGACAGCACGGGGTTAGATACAGAGTAAGCCTCCCTCTACCCTGTCCCCCATAAAACACCCCCCAGGACAGGGACAGCACGGGGTTAGATACAGAGTAAGCCTCTCTCTACACTGTCCCCAACAAACACTCCCAGGACAGGGACAGCACGGGGTTAGATACAGAGTAAAGCTCCCTCTACACTGTCCCTATCAAACACTCCCAGGACAGGGACAGCACGGGGTTAGATACAGAGTAAAGCTCCCTCTACACTGTCCCCGTCAAACACTCCCAGGACAGGGACAGCACGGGGTTAGATACAGAGTAAAGCTCCCTCCACACTGTCCCCATCAAACACTCCCAGGACAGGGACAGCACGGGGTTAGATACAGAGTAAAGCTCCCTCCACACTGTCCCCATCAAACACTCCCAGGACAGGGACAGCACGGGGTTAGATACAGGGTAAGGTTTACTCTACACTATGTAATATATAAAGTGCTGAGTGAACTGCATTATATAAGTGCCAGTGTCCCCCTTCCTTGCTGTGAGCAGATTGCCTCTCTGCTTCCTGCCCTTTGAAGAAACCCCTTTTTTGTCTGCCAAGCTCTCTGCTCCGTGCAACGCCATGTGGGAGAGAGATCCAGACTGAGTCTGCTGTTGGACAAACCCCCTTCCTGACTGAACGCCTGGGAATGAGGTTTTACAAGACTCTGAAGTATCTCACGTTGCAAGGGTTTCTGTCCAATCCCTTGACATCTTACATCAGAGGAAGGAACAACGGCAGGCCATTCGGCCCATCGAGCCTGCTCCACCATTCAGTAAGGTCTGACCTGATCTTAACCTCAGCTCTACATTCCTGTCATGTCTCTCTCCTCTCTGCTTTCTCTTGTTTTACTTTTCACTGCCGTCAGTGCTGGTTTCCAACCCCTCTCCGACCTCCTCAGTCAGCTCTCTGCCTTTGCAAGGGCATTAATCACCCCGCTGCAGCTCTGCCTCTGGCTTGGAGCCTTCCGTGTTAGTTTAAATAAGACGTTTTCCTAATTATTTCAGAGGATGAAGCCAAGGGACCACGGGCTGCGCTGAGGAACCTGTGTGCAGACGTGACTGGGGTACTGATCATGCCAAAGGATCAATAGTTTAGGCTGTGACTTCAACGCGGAGAAAGACAGGGAGTTATCACCCCACAGTAACAGGCCCCACTGAAACTCCACCATCACCATCACACTGTCAAGATTGCGCCTCTTGCACTCAAGGAGGGGGTCATCGAAGAGCTTTTTGTGACAAGAGTTGCCTCAGTCCGAATGAAGTGCAGGTCTGCTCGGTGATCTCAAAGGTGAAGCCCTTTGGCTTGCCTCCCGAATCTGCAAGTTTCTAAGTTCTCTCTCTCTCTGTCTCTCTCTCTCTCTCTCGCGACGTCTCTCCCTCCCATGTCTGTGAACTGGAGGTGACAGCGTTTCCCCCATTTTAATACCGCTCTTTCCCCTCCTGGTCAGCCCCTGTCTCAACGCTGGGGCTCCAGTGCCCTGCACGAGCCAAGGTTATCGTGCGCCCTTCGACTTCAGGAGGCATCACGCCTCAGCCCTTCCCCAGTCTCTGGCTGGCCCTTGGCGACGGCCTCTCACCCTCAGGCACACGCAACACATTGCACTCTCCGTCAAGGGCGGGCTGACACAACCGGGGAGCCCTGTTCAATCCTTTCTGGGTCAGTTAAAAATATAGGCCATTCAGCCCCTTGAGGCTGACCCGCCCATTCTAGATCATGGCTGACCATCTGCCTCAGCACGATTTTTCCCCCCATCTCCCTGGGTGTCAGGCTTTTGGGTGAAGTTTGGCACCCATTGACCTATCAGCCAATAGGCGGCAGGATCTAGCACTGAGCCACCAAGGAGTCTCTCCCCACCCCCCAATCTGAGAAGGATCTTGACAGTGGGATATTCAACTGTGGAAGCTTCACAGACCGGCCATGGGTCGACTTACCCCCTTCCCTAACCCAGAGTTAGTGAAGCCCCTGGTAGAACACCCCTCTCCCCAGTCTAGATTAGGTGGAGCAGGCTGCAAGCCTAACCCGCACAGGTAAGTACCCACAATGCACTGGCACCCTACGGTGTTTGTAACAACAATATAACATCCAACCTTTTCTCTGCCAAAATGCTTCGGAGGCAGTGCCGCCGTGGAATGTCACTGAATGAGCACACTGGAAGCAAATGGCAGTGCTCTGGGGGCTGAGTTGATCATCCCACCACAGTAGATGGTGAGACTTAAATTTGGCTCGTGATCAGGAATCGAAAGCTCGTCTTGTGAGTGCTTCCCATGATCTCTGGCATTGGTGACGTCCATCTTCCATCTGATTGAGTAGCATCATTTTCGGAAGGACATCCACTGGCCTTACCTGGTCTGACCTGCATGTGACCTCCCCCCCCCCCCCCACCCTGAGCCCTCCATTAAAAACCACCTCATAGGCCTTCACTCGAGCTAAGGGGCCACAGTTTACGAGGTCTCCCTTTTAAAGACCGGGGAACTTTTTTCCCGGCCCACAGGGTCATTAGTGTCTGGGTGTCTCGTCCCTGAGGCACAGTGGAGGCTATATGGGTCATTGAGGAGACTCAGGGCTGAGTTTGATAGCCCAAGGAAGTGGGAGGGGAGGGGAATGGAGGCTGGAAAGTGATGCTGAGGCTGCAGTCAGATCAGCCACGCTCTTACTGAATCACAGAACAGGCGTAAGGGGCAGAATGGCCTACCCTCGTTCCCGTGCCCTTGGCTGTCCCACGTAACTCTTGACTCCTCTTAGCGATGCAAACCTCAGTTAGTTTCTGATTGTACGGTACAGGTCACTCTGCTGTGACGTGCGTTTTCGTCAACGGGAATTCGCTGTAACGCGGTTCATGAATTGGGGACGCCATTTCTAAAGCACAAACATTTAAAATGTGTGTTGGTTGTACTGCGATTACATCGCCAGCGTTGTTTCAAAAGGTGATTCTTCTATAAGGCAGGGTTGCACAAGAACGCAAGCATCTGTATCTATCGATTCCCCAGTACATAATATCTACTAGTTTCTGCCCACACCTTCCTGATGAAGGGCTTATGCCCGAAATGTCGACTCTCCCCCTCCTCCTGGGATGCTGCCTGACCGGCTGTGCTTTTCCAGCACCACACTTTTCCACTCTGCCCACACATTGTCTGCTGGTGCTGACCTTATCCTGTCTGCTGTTTGTAGTTGTAAGAAGTCGATTTCCATTGCCCTCCAAGCAAAGTGCTGTGGGAAATTCGGAAGCAAACACAAAGAATGCTGGAGAAACACAGCAGGTCTGGCAGCATCTGTGGAGAGAGGAACAGAGTTAATGTTTCGAGTCCAAAGACCTTTCTCTGGAACAAAGAAGGTTTGAGACAGACATCTGGACCGGAAGCGTTAATTCTATCTCTCTCTCTCTCTCTCTCTACAAAGGCTGCCAGACTTGCTGGGTTTCTCCAGCATGTTCGAATTGTCTCCAGCTATACAGTTCCTGTCCAGTTTAGCCTCGGCACATGCAGTTCCATTCTCCATGGGCGCCATGGTGGCACAGTGGTTAGCACTGCTGCCTCACGGCACCAGGGATGCGGGTTCAATTCCCCCCTGGGGCAACTGTCTGTGTGGAGTTTGCACATTCTCCCCGTGTCTGTGTGGGTCTCCTCCCACAGTCCAAAGTTAGGTGGATGGGCCACGCTAAGTCGCTCGTAGTGTTCAGGGATGTGTAGGGTTAGGTGCATTAGTCAGGGGAAATGTAGAGTAATACAGTAGGGGAATGGGTCTCGGAGGGTCAGTGTGAACTTGTCGGGCTGAAGGGCCTGTTTCCACACTGTAGGGATATTATGATTCTACCAATCAAACTCTGGGTCAGCTTCGTGACGTTATAAATCATCTGCAAGCAGATTAAATTGTTGGGCTGGCCTCCTATGATCCACCTTTGGAGTTCGGAATTGGCCCTTTCCGAATGTTGTGCCGGACTCTGATCCCAGAACAGTGTGTGGGCTTTGAGCAGGGGTTAAGGAGTGACAGTGCAGTCTGGCAAGTTGCTGTACCTCTTCAGGAGCCTTTCCACTTCAAACATCGGCTCAGTAGCAGCGACATCTCCCTCTGGAGTGTTTTCTTACACAGAGAATGCTGGGTATGTGCTGCCAGGGGGGGGGGGGCGGTGGGACAAGCTGTTACAATAGCAGATACTGCGCTTGACTGAATAAGCCCTGAGGTGGCCTCTGACAGCAAAACTAAGTAACAGCTCCCAGAAGGGAAGGGACGAAGTAATGTTGGGAGGGAGGCAGTGTGTGGCGGTAATGTCACCGGACTCGAAATTCAAAACCCCAGCCAAATAACCGAGGGACAGATGATCGAATGCCACTAAAGATGGCAGATGGTGAAGTTTGAATTCAACGTAAAAATTGCTAGCCTAATGGCGAGCGTGTAACCACCGCTGATGGTAGTTAAAAGCCCCTCTGGTTCAGTCATGTCCTTCAGGGAGGCGAATCCGCCATCTTTGCCTGGCCTGGTTTACATGTGAATTCAGACCCACAGTATTGTGGTTCACCTTTTAGGGAAAGGTAATAAATGCTGGTCTACCATGTGATGCAACCTTCATCCCATGAACAGATACAAATAAAAAGAGCAGCTGAACCTCTGAAATCCTGTGACTGTGGAGATATTTTAAAGTACATTTAAAAACAAGTCCATGCAGCCTTCAGGCTAGTGACATTCCTATGTTGTGTTGGGATAAATCAGATATATAGAACAGTTGGGATGCTATGTTGAGGTTGTACAGGGCGTTGGTGAGGCCTTTTAGACTCATAGAGTCATAGAGATATATAAAATAGAAACAGACCCTTCGGTCCAACCCGTCCATGCCGACCAGATATCCCAACCCAATCTAGTCCCACCTGCCAGCACCCGGCCCATATCCCTCCAAACCCTTCCTATTCATATACCCATCCAAATGCCTCTTAAATGTTGTAATTGTACCAGCCTCCGCCACTTCCTCTGGCAGCTCATTCCATACACGTACCACCCTGTGTGTGAAAAAGCTGCCCCTTAGGTCTCTTTTATATCTTTCCCCTCTCACCTTAAACCTATGCCCTCTAGTTCTGGACTTTTTTCATTGGAGCGTAGGAAGTTGAGAGGTGAACTGATAGAAGTTTATAAAATAACGAGAGGTATAGATATAGTTGATGGCAGTTGTCTTTTCCCTAAGATAGGGAATTTCAAGACTGGGGGGCGTATGTTTAAGGGGAGAGGTTTAAGAGACGTAAGCAGCAAATTGTTTTCCACAGAGGGTGGTTCAACTGTGGAATGAACATTCTGAGGAAGTGGTGGATGTGGGCACAATGCAACATTTGGATGGATACATGAATAGGAAAGGTTTGGAAGGGCTTCTGCCCAAAACGTCGATTCTCCTGCTCCTCGGATGCTGCCTGACCTGCTGTGCGTTTCCAGCACCACTCTGATCTAGACTCTGGTTTCCAGCATCTGCAGCCCTTGTTTTTACCTTGGAAGGATATGGGCCAGGAGCAGGCAGGAGGGACTAGTTTAGCCTGGGATTACAGTCAGTACGGACTGGTTGGACCGAAGGGTCTGTTTCTGTGCTGAAAGACTGTGTGACGATGATGAAGTGGTGAATGCAGGACAGAAAGGCGAGGGGGGAGTGCTGGCGCAGTTAGAAACCTGGTGTTGTATCGTCCACTCCTCAGAAAGGAGGTCCCCTCGACTCCTTCACTGGATTTGGGTTGTGAGGTTCTGGAACTCCTTGCCCCAGAGAGCTGTGGGGGCAGAGTCCTTGTCTATACTTAAGGCTGAGGTGGATTCTTGACCAGTCAGAGAAGCAATGGCGACGGGGAAAAGGGGGTGTGAGGAATGTTGGATTAGCCCCGATCCTGTTGAATGGTGGAGCAGGCTTGAGCGGGGCCTGATCCTGTTCCTGTATATTACCATCTCGCCCTCCCTAATCTCTACCTCTGCTGTGCATATCTCCATCATGTCAGGTTGTTGGGGTGGAGGGCGCAGGGCAGTTACAGCAGTGCTGAGCTTATGCCACTATCAGCCCTGGTACTCAGTGCCTGGTGCAGAGAGCTGCCAGTCTCACTTCTCAAACGCTGCCCCCCCCCCCCCCCCCAAGTCTGTCTCATTTGTTTTGACTGCTGCCTGATTTCCGATCTGAAGGCAAACTCCCCTGGGCTCCGCTAATGTTCCCAGAGTAGGCCGAAGCCTCTGAGAGTGAGTGTGTGTGTGTGTGGTTGTGTGCATTCAGAATGAAGATGGAGGAGAAACATCAGATTTAACAGTCAAATCAATCAGCAGACAGGCAGCCTGGGGACTCTGTTTCCATTTCTCGAGCCTGCTACACTCGGGTTTCCAGGGAAAGCAGTTCAATTCACAATGGCGCTTCCGGCTGAGAAAGATATTTGAAGAATCGGCCGATTGCCGCAGAGGAGCCTGCGATAGAGCATCGCTGTCGGGGCGATGAGGAGGTCGGCACTTCCGCCATCATTCCTGGGGAACCCTGTCACCACCTCAGATTGACCTGAAAGCCGCTTAGCGAGCGATCTCAAGGAGCGCCTCGGCTTTGCAGAGCAGTCAGTGCAGCAGTCGGACGTTGGCTGCCCGAGATCCTTCGCGCGTCTGCCTGAGCGGGCTGACACAAGGCGTCCATTTGCAGTCTCTCCCCGGGTCTCCGTGACTCCGACAGCGCAGAACGTCCCTTGGAACTCCAACCGGGAGTGGCATCCCAGCCCCAGGACTCGGGGGGGGGGGGGGGGGGACATTTAACCCACGGTCTTCCACTTCAGAGGCGAGGCTGCTCGCGAGGCAAACAAACTAAATCAAGTGAACCCAGCAAAGTAAGACGCTAAAACCCTCCAAAACCACCCATGCGCATAGATAAAACAAAAATAAACAGCTGGAGAAAACAACAGATGTGCAGTGGGAAAGGTGGTAAAACACTTCCGTGGTCTTTCATCCCAGGATTTGGCGGGTTGGTTTTGCAAATTGAAAGGTTTATTTTTCCTCACCCTTCCTTTCTCCAAATGCAACCTCTAGTTTGCAAGAGGTGAGGGGGTGAAAGGGCGCTCAGGAAAGGTCTTTGAGGTATCTAATTCAAGCAGGATCTGCTAAAGGCAAGATAAGCCGCTCTATAGGTTTAAAGTGGCTTACCGCTGAGAAACGAGAGGCCATTTTCTTGGCTGCTGCTGGTTTCTCTTCCAGCCTGAGTGAGCTTGTTCACAACCTGACAACCAATCGCACTTGGGGCAGGCACAGGACCTTTGTCATTGGTTAATGGTCCCGAGTCCAGACCAATCGGCTTCACGTGTCAGCCACACCTTGGTGCCAGTTCGTCTGCACATTTCTGGGACCCACATGACCACGATACCAATGTTCGTAAAAGGTTTCGGGTTTTTAAACTCCCAAAACACGCAGCCAGCCTCGCCCGTCCCTGGGCTTGTGCCTAGTTTCAAACAAAGGCAAAGCACAGGGGATGCTGGAAATCTGAAACAAACATGCTTGGAGAAATGCAGCAGGTTTGGTGGCTACTGTAGAGAGAGAGAGGTGTCTGTTGTTCTCATTTCATTTAACGGTTTTACAAAGCTCAAACAATGAAAAGGAAACAGCGACATAATCGCGATGGGATGATCTGGAAACTGGGTTGGGATACTTGGTTGTTCAGGGTCACAGGGTAAAGTGAAGATGCATTTGTGAGGGGAAGGGGTACTCTCAACCCGAGGCAGTGACTGTATAGCACCTCTGTTAAAGTCAGCGTTATAGGGAAACTGGGGACTGATTGCCTTTGGAGAGTGTATGGACCCAGCGATTGCGAGGCAGCCCCTCCATGTCGAACAGCAGTCCTGCTATTCCCCCGTCACCTTTGGCTTGTTGCTGTGGAAGGGGAGCTGCCAACTGAGAAGCCATCCTGTGAATGTCTATGTCAGCCTGTCCTGAACTGGACCGCACCGCCAGTGCGAAAGAAGGGGTGGCATGGTGGCACAGTGGTTAGCAGCGCTGCCTCACAGCACCAGGGACCCGGGTTCGATTCCAGCCTCAGGCGACTGACTGTGTGGAGTTTGCACATTCTCCCCGTGTCTGCGTGAGTTTCCTCCGGGTGCTCCGGTTTCCTCCCACAGTCCAAAGACGTGCAGGTCAGGTGAATTGGCCAGGCTAAATTACTCATAGTGTCGAGGAATTTGCAGGTTGGGTGGGTTAGCCATGGGAAATGCAAGGTTGGGGTTGGTCTGGTTAGGATGCTCTTTTGAGGTTTGGAGTTGTTGGGCCGAATGACCTGATTTCACACTGGAGGGGATTGTAAAGGACTTAGTAGGTCCCACAGTGCTTGATGACCAGTTACTTTATCCAGAATGCCAATTTGCATACACAGCCAGCTCCCACCAATGGCACCATGCTTGAGCCCGCTTGGTTGGCATTGGCATCAGGCAGGGCATGGGTGAACAGCGTCCTGCCTTTTCTTAGAAATGACGCCATGGGATTTTACTAATGCCATCTTGGAGAGGGTGGGAAGAGGGACCTATGTTCCTTCACGACTTGGTCAGCCGTCCGCCTGTCAGCGAGGGAAGGGCACTGCCTGGTCTCATCGCATGGCATACCTGACCAGGATTCCATTTCCAAGGCATTGGAGCCAATGGATTATTCCGGAGTGAGGGTCAGCGATGTGGACAGAAAGGAAGCAAGCCGGGTTGAGATATGCATTTAGGAACAAGAGGAGGCTGTTCAGCCCATTGAATATAGACTCGGGGGAAGGCCATTCAGCCCCTCGAGCCTGTCCCGCCATTCCAGAAGATCTCAGCTGGTTGTCCACCTCTACGCCATTTCCCTGCGTTGTACCTGAATGAGGACATTGATTTTCAGGAATCCATCAGCTTGTGACTTGAACCTACCCAGTGACTGAGACTCTGCAGCCCTCTGAGGTTGAGAATGCCAAAAAGAAATCACCCCCATTCCTTGACATGGCTGACATCTATGAGGTAGGTGGACCCCGTGTGTGAGGAGAGGGTGCAGTGCAGGGGGCAAGATGGGAAGCCGGACAGGACTGGGTTGGAATACTGGAGTACAGAGTGAATGAAGATATGGATATGGGATGTCCCAACAGCACCCTGGGTAGAGCTGGGGGGTGAAGTTTGCCAAACAGTTGTGGAGTTGGTTGCTCTTGGTGTACGGGGGCAGTAGGGTGCAAGACACTTGTCTCAGGGTCAAACTGGACATCTGATGATGACACAAGAGCCTTGTCTACAAGTCATGGAGTCATAGAGCATGGAAAGAGACCTTTCGGTCCAACCTGTTCATACCGACCATAGTCCCAGCTGCCTGCGCTCGGCCGAGATCCCTCCAAACCTTTCCTATTCGTGTACTTATCCAAATATCTTTTAAATGTTGTAATTGTACTCACACCCACCACTTCCTCTGGAAGGTCATTCCACACACAAACCTCTCTCTGTGGTTAAAAAGTTGCCCCTTTGTGCCTTTCTCTTGTCACCTTAAGAATATGCTCTCTCGTTTTGAAATCCCCCACCCTGGGAAAAGACATTCACCTTATCTGTACCCCTCATGATATTACAAACTCTATCAGGTCATCCCCAACCTCCTACCCTCCAGTGAAAGAAATCCCGGCCTATCCAGTCTCTCCTTATAACTCAAGCCCTTCATTCCTTGTAAATCTCTTCTGAACTTTCTCCAGCTTTAATAATATCCTTCCTATAACAGGGAGACCACAACTGGACACAGTGCTCTAGAAGAGGCCTCATTGACATCCCTTACAACCTTAATGTAACATCCCAATTCTTACACACAAAGGTCTGAGCGAAATGTCCTATCTACTTCTGATGTAAACTTCAAAGAATTATGGACCTGGTATTAGGTCTCTCTGACCTACAACACTTCCCGAGGCCTTGCTTTTGATTATATAAGCCCTGCACTTGTTTGTTTTACCAAAATGCGAAACCTCGCGAGATGTTGCTAGCATTCAGTGCTCATCTCTAAGTGCCCTATAGATGGTGAAGGACACAGCTCCTTCAGCTGCTGTGGAGTAGGCATGTTCCAATGCCTTCCTTCCTTGATAGACTGTGTCACCTGGCTGGACCATTCCAGAGCCAGCCCCATCACTGTGGGGTCTGGAGTCACAGGAAGGCCAGACCAGGTAAGCAGATTAACATCCACTGAAGGCCACTGGTGAATGGGATGGGTTTGATCAGTTGAACAGCGGTTGGGTAGTTTCCTGGTTGTTATAATCGAGACCCAGCATGTTATTCCAAATGTACTGAATCCCTCAGCTGATGTAACTGATGCCAGGAGAGCCCTCCATTTTAGGTCCCAGCATATGACAGGATTTTACTGTCAGCTTTAACATCAGCTGCTGGTTTGACAAGCTGTGAAATGTAGTTCCTACACCTCTCTTCCTTGTTCCTAGCTTGCCTCCTTTAATACGCTCCCTAAAGCCTCTTCCACTATGCTTTGGATCATCTGACTATTAACACCAGAGGGGTTAAATTGGGTCTGATGACCCTATTATAGGTTGGAAATGGGGAAGTGCAATGGGACCTGGGTGTCACTGAAAGTCAGCGTGCGGAGCAGCGGGCGGTGAAGGAGGTAAATGGTACTTTGGCCTTCATAGGGAGAGGATTCGAGTCCAGGAGCAGGGATGTCTTGCTGCAAATGGACACAGCCCTTGCTGAGACCACACCTGGTGTATTGTGTGCAGTTTGGGTCTCCCTGTCTGAGGGAGGATGCTCTGGTTACAGAGGGAGCGTGACAAAGGTTTACCAGACTGGTTCCTGGGATGGCAGGACTCACCTCTGAAAAGAGTAAGGACTGGGTGAGTAAGGACTGTATTCGCTGGAATTTAGTAAAATGAAAGCTATAAAGTTCTAACAGGACTAGACAAGGTAAACCCAGGAAGATGACCGGGTCACAGTCTTAAGGATATAGCATTATGGACTGAGATGGGGAGAGATGTCTTCACCCAGAGAGTGGGGAGCCTGTGGAATTCTCTGCCACAGAAAGTGGGTCAGGGCCAAAACATTAAATGCTTTCAAGAAAGAACTAGGTATAGCTCTTAGGGCTGAAGGGATCAAAGGTTATGGGGAGAAAACAGGAACAGGGGGACTGAGTTTGTATGATCAGCCACCATCTTATTGAATGGGGGAGCAGGGTCAAAGGGCTGAATGGCCTCCTCCTGCCCCTGTGAAGGGCCTCGGGCACGGCAAAAGGTTCTACCTAAATGCAAAACAGCGTTGTTGTCAGTGGTTCTGCCAGCTGTGTTGTCTGTGCGCTGCGGTTGACTCCAAGGCAATTGAGAAAAGAAATGAAGGGGTGATGAAGGATGAGACCGAGAGAGAGATGGAGGGACACACAGACTGATGTCAGTTGGCAGGGATGGTAACTTGTCTCATCTCACTCGGCAACTGTGAGTCAAGTGGAGCTCACCCGGGGGATGGTTTTTGATGGGAGCCCTCCTCTGCTCATTGCCCGTTGTACTCGTGGTGTGCCACTTGGGATTAATCTCTCTTGTACTTCTCCTGGCGTTGCCCATGGTGATGAGATCCCGTGCCTCCGATCCTGCGGGCCCCTGATTGCTGGAGGTGGGGATGCAGAATGGCAGGTAGGCCTGAAAAAAAAGGCAAAGGCCCACCCTCAACTGTTGTCACGGCAATTAGGCCCCCTGACAGAAAAACACCCAAACATTCAAAGGGAGTTGGCATACAGAGACACAAACAAGAAAGACCCAGGAACATGTTTCAGGGGAACCCTAAGGGGTGTCCTTATAGAGGTTTATAAAATCATGAGGGGCAGGGATAGGATAAATAGACAAGGTATTTTCCCTGGGGTGGGGGGGGGGGGCAGTCTAGAACTAGAGGACATAGGTTTAGGGTGAGAGGGGTAAGATATAAGGGGCAACGTTTTCATGTAGAGGGTGGTACGTATATGGAATGAGCTGCCAGAGGATGTGGTGGAGGCTGGTACAATTACAGCATTTAAAAGGCATCTGGATGGGTATATGAATAAGAAGGGTTTGGAGGGATATGGGCCAGGAGCTGGCAAATGGGACTAGATTGGGATATCTGGTCGGCATGGACGGGTTGGACTGAAAAGGTCTGTGTCTGTGCTGTACATCCCTATGACTATATTAAAGTCTCCTTGTCTCTTTATGGGTTGCCTAGTTCTAGATTGTATCCCAAGAGGAAACTTCCTTTCCACATTCCGTTCACCCCACCCCAAAACACGTTTACCTCCCTATCGGACCCCTTGATTGGCGATTCATCCACCGCCCACGTGACAATAACTTTGCATTTGCGCAGCGCCCGGTCACTGGGGTAACCGGTTCCCCAGTCAGGTCGAGCCTTGAGGGGATAAGTGTCTGTCACAGAGTCATAGAGTCACGGAGATGTACAGCACGGAAGCAGACCCTTCAGTCTAACTCAAGACATCCGAAATTAATCTAGTCCCATTTGCCAGCACTTGGCACCGTTGGAACACCGCAAAGACCAAAGGAAGTCCGGGGGTGAGATGTGGGTCCATCAAACACTCCCAGGACAGGGACAGCACGGGGTTAGATACAGAGTAAAGCTCCCTCTACACTGTCCCCATCAAATACTCCCAGGACAGGGACAGCACGGGGTTAGATACAGAGTAAAGCTCTCTCTACACTGTCCCCATCAAACACTCCCAGGACAGGGACAGCACGGGGTTAGATACAGAGTAAAGCTCTCTCTACACTGTCCCCATCAAACACTCCCAGGACAGGGACAGCACGGGGTTAGATACAGAGTAAAGCTCTCTCTACACTGTCCCCATCAAACACTCCCAGGACAGGGACAGCACGGGGTTAGATACAGAGTAAAGCTCTCTCTACACTGTCCCCATCAAACACTCCCAGGACAGCGACAGCTTGGGGTCAGATACAGAGTAAAGCTCCCTCTACACTGTCCCCAACAAACACTCCCAGGACAGGCACAGCACGGGGTTAGATACAGAGTAAAGCTCCCCCTACACGGTCCCCATCAAACACTCCCAGGACAGGGACAGCATGGGGTTAGATACAGAGTAAAGCTCCCTCTACACTGTCCCTATCAAACACTCCCAGGACAGGGACAGCACGGGGTTAGATACAGAGTAAAGCTCCCTCTACACTGTCCCCATCAAACACTCCCAGGACAGGGACAGCACGGGGTTAGATACAGAGTAAAGCTCCCTCTACACTGTCCCCATCAAACACTCCCAGGACAGGGACAGCACAGGGTTAGATACAGAGTAAAGCTCCTTCTACACTGTCCCCATCAAACACTCCCAGGACAGGGACAGCATGGGGTTAGACACAGAGTAAAGCTTCCTCTACACTGTCCCCCATCAAACAATCCCAGGACAGGAACAGCACGGGGTTAGATACAGTGTAAAGCTCCCTCTACACTGTCCCCATCAAACACTCCCAGGACAGGGACAGCACGGGGTTAGATACAGAGTAAAGCTCCCTCTACACTGTTCCCCTTCAAACACTCCCAGGACAGGGACAGCACAGGGTTAGATACAGAGTAAAGCTCCCTCTACACTGTTCCCCTTCAAACACTCCCAGGACTGGGACAGCACGGGGTTAGATAAGCCGTAGAGCTCTCTCTACACTATTGGCATAAGGTGCTCCCAGGACAGGGACTGTAGGGGCTTAGACACAGAGCAAGGCTCCCTGTACACTGTCTACATCAAGTATATGGTGCAGGGACAGCACATACAATGCCTCTAAGACTAAGTGATCTGAAGAATATTGTCTTGCTTCCTCGTAAAGATTGACAGATTGGCCCCAAAGTGGAAAATCGCATGGCTTTGAAAGCCAGTTCCCTGATATAAAAGTTTATGAGGCCAGTTCACAATGAATCTATTTACAGTGACAAGGCTTCCCTTTGGCTGTCCTGGGAACCTGGCCCGCACGCTTTAGTGGCCCACTGTGGTTGTTTAAACTTTATTAGACCTGACTTGTAAAGGCTCCACACGTATATTACTCAGCCAAGATGGATTCTTTCGCTAAACAGATTTTTCTTTTCGCTTGCCACTTTACAGACAGCCTTGGAATGGAGCTGAGTTTATTCGTCAAACGGTATCAGGAGTGAAGCAAAGTGAGGGTCCAGCGTTAAGTGGATAGTGAGAGCAGGGTGTAAGAGACGGGATTGAAGTGCATGGGACATTAAAAACTGAATCCTACTCCTTTTCTCATCACTACAAAGTCTTCTATCAGGATAAACTGAGGCCTTTGTACATATTAAGGTCCTTTTAAAGACCCAAACTATTTCTGCAGGGGCAGCCATTTTAGACCCTCTTGATCCCCTCCATGAGAGACAATGACCTCTTTGACCCTCGACCCTGTGTCGCACGTTGCTTCTGTGGCTGTTTCTTCATCGTTCCCTCATCTTCACCTTTGACCCCGGACACTCTCAGTTGTTGGCCTGACTTTGGACATTTCGATCTGAGGTCCATCAAGTTGCGTCGAGGTCGGGAGTCGTTGAGTGTATTTTGCTGGACAGTTAGTTTCCCCGTCCATCCCCAAGTCTGGCTGGAGAAACTAGCCGTCCTCCAAAATATGTCCAATGACTTCCCTAACCCCAACTATAACCCCTTCTCTCCAACTTTGCTGAAGACCTTGATTGAATTCCCACCTCCCGGATCCGTGCTGCTCCTCCCCTTGAATGCCAATCCCTCTCGGAGTTACCGACGGCGTGCTCTGTGTTTGTGACCCTTGCTGTCAATGCTGCCTCTTCCCTGAGGCCTTCAAGAGGACATTGGATGCCTACTCGGATTGGGCTCTGGGGAAAAACAGCCAGAGATTGGCACTAGCAATTACTGATGGTTTGTAGAGCCGGTCGTGGTGAAGTTTGGCTCCGTTTGCTGCCCGTCCTTAATTGCCCTTGGTCAGGGTTGCCTGGTTGATTCCTTCACAGGGTAACGAACCACATCTCAGCCACATGTAGGCCAGACCAGGGATGGATGGCAGATTTCCTTTCCCAAAGGGCATCAATGAGCCAGATGGGTGTTTGTAACAATGGATATTAGTTTCAATTCAGAGGGAGACAAAGCCCTAATTGTATTATCACCAAACCATTAATCCGGAGACCTAGGTAATGTTCTGGGTTCGGGTTTGAATCCTGCCACAGCAAATGGGGAAATTTGAATTCAACAAAAATCTGGAATTAAAAGTCTAATGAAGACCATGAATCCATTGCCAATACATCAGGTTGACTAAACCTTACCTGGTCTGGCCGACCTGTGACTCCAGACTCACAAGCAATGTGGTTGACTCGTAACTGCCCTCTGGGCAGTTATGGGTTTGTAATAAATGCTGGCTTAGCCAGAGATGCCCACATCCCGTGAATGAATACAAATTTAAGATCTTATTGAATTGAGATTCCATTGGATGTTCTAGGTAGGGGTTCAATTTTAACAGTGGCATTGACCCAGACCAGCAAAACGTAACGTTGCAAAAACAAAAGTGACGCATTTGGGCCATTACTTGTGATTGACTCATGGGACGTTGGCGCTGCTGACTGGCCAGTATTTCTTGTCCGTTCCTGGTTGCCCTTGAGAACATGGTGGTGGTGCTGCCTTCTTGAACCACTGCTGTCCCTGTGCTGTCGGTGGACCCACGGCTCCCTGGGAGGGGACTTCTGGGATTTTGACCCGGGTGGCAGTGAGTTTCCAGGTCAGGTTGGTGAGTGGCATGGAGGGGAGCTTGCAGGTGATAGTGTTCCCATGTATCTGCTGCCTTTGACCTTCTGGATGGAGGTGGTCATGGGTTTGGAAGGTGTTGGTGAGTTTGGTGTCACCCAGAATATCAAAAGTAAGCGCTATGACGGACTGCCTCGCCTCTAAAAAGAGCAGTAGACATTGTCTACATGAACTTTGTAAAGTCTTTGACAAGATGATGGACTAATTAACAAAGTTAGATCATACAAGATTCAAGGAGAGCTTGCCAGTTGGACACAAAATTGATGGTAGGAGACAGAGGGTGGTGGTGGGAGGTTGTTTTTCAGGCCAGAGGCCTGTGACCACTGGGACCAGTGCTGGGTCCATGTTGTTGGTCATAAATGATTTGGATGAGAATTTAGGAGGCAGGGTTTGTAAGTTTGGGGATGACACCAAGATTGGTGGTATAGTGGGCAGTGAAGATGGTTATCTAAGATTACCAAGAGATCTTGATCAATGGGCTGAGGAGTGGCGGATGGAGTTTAATTTGGATATTGCATTTTGGTAAAACAAACAAGAATATGACTTATACGGTTAATAGTAGGACCCTGGGTGATGTTGTCCAACAGAGAGACCGAGGGGTTCAGGCAACTGACTGTGTGGAGTTTGCACATTCTCCCCGTGTCTGTGTGGGTTTCCCCCGGGTGCTCCGGTTTCCTCCTACAGTCCAAAGATGTGCAGGTTAGGTGAATTGACCATGCTAAATTGCCCGTAGTGTTAGGTGAAGGGGTAAATGTAGGGGAATGGGTCTGGGTGGGTTGCTCTTCGGCGGGTCGGTTTGGACTTGTTGGGCCGAAGGGCCTGTTTCCACACTGTAAGTAATCTAATCTACATATTTCTTTGAAAATTGTGTCACAGATAGACAGGTTGGTGAAGAAGACGTTCAGCAGACTTGCCTTCATTGGTCAGAGCATTGAATATTGGAGTTAGGACATCATATCGCAGCTGGAGAAACTGCTGGCAAGGCCACTTTTGGAGCACAGTGCACAATTCTGGTCACCCTGTTATAGGAAGATTACTATTAAATTGGAGAGGGTTCGGATAAGATTCACCTGGACGTTGCCAGGACTGGAGGGTTCGAGTTTTAAGAATAGGCTGGGAGTTTGTTTTCGAAGAAGGTGGCTGAGGGTGACCTCAGAGAGGTTTATAAAATGATGAGGGGCAGAGATAAGGTGAATAGCAAAGGTCGTTTCCCCAGGGTGGGGAGGTTCAAAACTACGGGGCATACTTTAAGGCGAGAGGAGAAAACTTTATAAGGGACCTGAGGGGCAAACACAGAGGGTGGTTCGTACATGCAACGAACTGCTCGTGGAAGATGCGGGTACAGTTACAACATTTAAGAAATTTTTGGACCAATATCTTTTGCTACAGGGGGCTATTTTAGTTTGGGAAGTTTGGTCGGCGTGGATGAGTTGGATGAAAGGGTGTGTTTACGTGCTGTCTAACTCTGTGACCGCAATCCCCATTTGGTCCTGCCCTTCCACTTGCAGGTGAGTCTTGGTCTGTGTAACCGATTCATGCCAAGAACCTCAGCCACGCTCACACGAGCCATCTTCAGAAGCTTCTGGAAATCAGGCCTCAGCAGCAAACGCTGAGCCGAGCTGGCCTGCCGAACACCCGCGCCACATTGAGACGGTCACAGCTGGGCTGGGCTGGTCAAAACGCTGCTCTGGACAGCGTGGGTCTGGGATGCCTCCTCATGGCGGTTATAGGAAGTGCTATACGGATCCATTCTGGAGGCTCGCCTGAGCTTTGAAACCGACTTCGAGGGCTGCGAGAGATTTCCCAGGATCACCACACCTCGCAGCCAAATAACGACTGGCGCGCCCTTGTTCAAAAGCTCCGCGTGTCAAAGGCAGAGAAAATACAGGGATAGGAATTCCCTAGACAGGAATTCAATTATCCGCTGTACCCTGCTCTGGCCTTAGTGATCACCTGAGTAGGATCAGAGCGGTGCTGGAAAAGCACAGCAGGTCAGGCAGCATCCGAGGAGCAGGAAAATCGACGTTTCGGGCACTTGGGTACCCAACAGAGCCCAAACACACACTCAACGATGGACACGATCATCTTCCCTTTGAAGAATAAGCAAGAAGAGACCTCAAATTTTGTCATCCCTCATTTTGTTTTCCACATTCACTTCGGCGTGAGTCTGTCTGGTGCTTTCCAAGTTAAAAATCACACAACACCAGGTTATAGTCCAACAGGTTTATTTGGAAGCACTAGCTTTCGGAGCGCCGCTCCTTCATCAGGTGGTTGTGGAGTGTAAGCCTGTAAGACACAGAATTTATAGCAAAAGGTTACAGTGTGATGTAACTGAAATTATATATTGAAAACGACCTGGATTGTTTGTTAAGTCTCTCGTCTGTTAGAATGGCTGTGTCTTTTCAGTTCTTCCATGTGTCAATCGCAAAAACGTTTTTTAAAAGTTACATTCTCAAGTGAACTTTAACAATTGGTGTCATGTTGGCCCAAGTAATGTATTGAAGGTGCAAGCTGCCTTGTGTGAGACTGTCTGTGCCCCAATGGTCAGACTGATTTTAATCTAAAAAAACGGATTTATAGAATCTTACATGGATTCACGCAGTTTTTGATCAAAGTAAAATATACAATGCAATGGAACTTTCCAGATGGTTATTGTTCATGATGGGGAGCGCCATAAAGGCACGTGGTTAACCAGTCGTTTTGAAAGAAGATTGTCAATGTTTCTAGTCCAGTGGCCCAGAAACATTAACTCTCTTTCTCTCTCTTGTCTGTGGATGCTGCCAGACCTGCTGAGTTTCTCCAGCACTTTCGGTTATTGTCTCAGATCTGCAGTTCTTCGAATCATTCTGGCATTTAAGACAACTCCTGGCCGTTTCTTAAATAATGCCAAGGGATTTGCAAAGACACGAGAACCTCTGAAAATCATTCATGGGGTGAGGGGCCTCACTGGCTCAGCAGTATCTGTTACCCATCCCTAATTGCCCCAGAGAGTGGTTAAAAGGCAACCACTTATAGCCAGATTACATAAGGACAGTGGGTTTCTGACTGTGAAAGGACGTGGTGAACCAGATGGATTTTCACCACAATCAATGCTGTTTATTGTGAGACAAGATTTCAATTCTAGGAGTTTTCAAATTTATTAACTTTAATGGTGATAAGTGTTGAAACTGTATCTCAAAGGATTTAAGCTGGGACTCTGCTTTACTAGTGCAGAGGTGAAATCACAATACCACCTCCCCCCGAGGTATAGTGGACAGTGAAGGAGGTTACGTCAGTGTACAACCATGACCAGATGGGCCAGTGGGCCGAGGAATGGCAGATGGAGTTTAATTCAGATAAATGCGAGGTGCTGCATTTTGGAAAGGCAAATCAGGGCAGGACTTATACACTCATTGGTAAGATGCTGCTGAACAAAGAGACCTTGGAGTGCAGGTTCATAGCTTCTTGAAAGTGGAGTCGCAGGTAGATAGGATAGTGAAGAAGGCGTTTGGTATGCTTTCCTTTATCGGTCAGAGTATTGAGTACAGGAGTTGGGAGGTCATGTTGCGGCTGTACAGGACATTGGTTAGGCCACTGTTGGAATATTGCATGCAATTCTGGTCTCCTTCCTATCGGAAAGATGTTGTGAAACTTGAAAGGATTCAGAAAAGATTTACAAGGATGTTGCCAGGGTTGGAGGATTTGAGCCACAGGGAGAGGCTGAACAGGCTGGGGCTGTTTTCCCTGGAGCGTCGGAGGCTGAGGGGTGACCTTACAGAGGTTTACAAAATCATGAGGGGCATGGATAGGGTAAATAAACAAGATCTTTTCCTGGGGTGGGGGAGTCCAGAACTAAAAGGCATAGGTTTAGGGTGAGAGGGAAAAAACATAAAAGGGACCTCAGGGGTAACGTTTTTACACAGAGGGTGGTACGTGTATGGAATGAGCTGCTAGAGGAAGTGGAGGAGGCTGGTACAATTACAACATATAAAAGGCATTTGGATGGGTATATGGCTAGGAAGGGTTTGGAGGGATATGGGCCGTGTGCTGGCAAATGGGACTAGTTTAATTTCGGATATCTGGTCGGCATGGACGGGTTGGACCGAAGGATCTGTTTCCATGCTGTATGACTGTATGACTATACTAGCCCAGGCCTCTCAGTTGAGGATTTGATTGGTTATTTGCTGTTTATCAATTATCCATTGACCTGGTTCTGTGTAGGAGGGTCGCCTGTTTGCTCTCACGCACCCCCTTTTCAATATTTGTCGCTCACAGCATGATGCCTTCCTGCTGTGTCGGATCCAGCCTCAAAGACCGAAACCCAGAAAGGAAATTGTGGTGTAGTAATTGTGAGGCTTTCACAACCTCCGGAAATCCGCAGGCCCTTTGCGGCGACCGAAGTGGTTTTGAGTTGTAAGCCCCATTGTCGTGTAGGCAATGCAGCAGTTACTTCAGTGCCCAGCCGGTTGGCACAAATGCCAATGTAGGCAAAAGTGAGGACTACAGATGCTGGAGATTAGAGTCGAGATTAGAGCGGTGCTGGCAAAGCACAGCAGGTCAGGCAGCATCCGAGGAGCAGGAAAATCGACGTTTCAGGCAAAAGCCCTTCATCATGAAATCTCAGTGCTGGTCTGAACTGGCTCATTGTGTCTGCTGCATTATTTGGTCATGGCCAATACGTTTCTCAACTCCATCCTCCTGCCTTCCACCCATCAGCCTTGATCCCCTTACCAATAAGAACCTATCTATCTCTGTGGTAAATACACTCAGTGACTTGGCCTCCACTGCCCTCTGTAGCAATGAGTTCCACAGTTCCACCACCCTCTGGCTGAAGAAATTCCTCCTCATTTCAGCTGTAATGGGTTATCCCTTCACCCTGAGGCTATGCCTTTGGGTCCCCAGCCTCTCCTACTAATGGAAACATCTTCTCCACATCCACTCTATCCAGGCCTCTCAGTATTCACCAAGTTTCCATGGGATTCCCTCCTAATCCTTCTAAACTCTATCGAGTACAGATCCAACGTCACCAAACGCTCTTCACATGAACATGCCCTTCATTCTCAGCATCGTTCTGGTGTCCCTCCTCTGAACCCTGTCCAACACCAACATACCATTCTCCAGATACAGTACCCAAAACCGCTCACAATCTTCCAATCTGACCAGAGTCTTGTACAGCCTCGGCAGCACATTTCTGCTCTTGTATTTCAGTCCTCTTGAAACCAGTGCTGACATTGTACTTGCCTTCCTGACTGAGAACTGAGCCTGCACTTTAATCTTTCAGAGAATCCTGAACTGTTTAAGCCTCTATTCTTCCTACCAAAGTGCAGAACCTTACAGGTTCCCATGTTGTATTCCGCCTGCCACTTCTTTGCCCACCTCCCCTAGCCTGTCCAAGTCCTTCTGCAGCCTTCCTCAACGCAGCCTGTCCCTCCATTTAACTTTGTGTCGTTTACAAACTTAGCAACAGTGCCCTCAGTCCCTTCGTCCAGATCATTAAGATAAAACGTGAATAGTTGTGGTCCCAACACAGACTTCTGAAGAACTCCACTAGTCACTGGCTGCCATCCTGAAAAGATCCCTTTATCCCCACTCTCTACCTTCCGCCAGTCAGCCAATCCTCTGTCCGGGCCGGTACATTACCCCTGAGAGCCTGGGCTCTCACCTTGATTTTGCAGCCTCCTGTGTTGCACCTTGCAATGAGCTGCCTGAGGAAGTGGTGCAGTGGCAGCATTTAACAGGCATCTTGATGGGTACATGAACAGGAAGGGTTTAGCGGGATACGGGCCAAATACTGGCAAAGGCCTTCCGGGAAATGCCAGATTATTATTTGCAACAGGCAGAGCCGACGTGCCGACCAACCAACTTGGAACAGTCTGAATTGTGATTCCGTGTCTTAAAGCCAGAAGGAGACTTGTGTCTGGGGTGAAACGTATGTTGCTGCAGGTCGGAGGGAGTGAGGGTGGTCCTGGACTGGGACGAAAACCCACAGGAACGTGCACTGGTGCCCAGCTGGTTTCGGCCTGTAGCCAGGGGTGTGTTAGACTGAGAGATGAGCTTCCTCTCAGATTGTTACAGAGCAGGTTTTGACATGGGTTTGACAGAGAGCTGTCGGATATTGGTCGATTGCCCATTGGTTAGCAAACATGGTGCGGGATAATCAGAGGCATTGACTTTGCAGCGCCAATGTTTTGAAACTTGAAAGGGTTCAGAGAGGATTTACAAGGATGTTGCCAGGGTTGGAGGATTTGAGCTACAGGGAGAGGCTGAACAGGCTGGGGCTGTTTTCCCTGGAGCGTCGGAGGCTGAGGGGTGACCTCATAGAGGTTTATAAACTCACGAGGGGCATGGATAGGATAGATAGACATGGTCTTTTCCCTGGGGTGGAGGAGTCCAGAACTAGATAGAGGACATAGGTTTGGGGTGAGAGGGGAAAGATATAATAGGGACCTTAGGGGCAACATTTCCTCACAGAGGGTGGTACGTGTATGGAATGGGCTGCCAGAGGAAGTGGTGGAGGCTGGTGCACTTGCAACATTTAAAAGGCATTTGGATGGGTATATGAACAGGGAGGGTTTGGAGGGATATGGGTCAAGTTTTGGTAAATGGGACTAGATTGGGTTGGGATATCTGGTCGGCATGGACGGGTTGGACCGAAGGGTCTGTTTCCATGCTGTACATGGCTATGACTGTTCCTATGAGTGTGGATGTGTTAGAATCCTCCCATCTCTCAACTGCAGGAGAAAAGAAAGAACGTGAGAGGGTGAACGAGAACGAGGAAGGTAGGGAGAAATGGAAAAATGGAAAAGGCAGAGAAAGGCTTGGGGGAGAGGCAGAGAGACAGAGAGACACCGCAGAGACAGAGAGCAAACAGCGAGAAAGAAACAGAAATGGATACAGCAAGAAAGAGAAAAAAAAATCAGAAAACAGAAGTGAGGTGATGACTGGGATCAAGAAGTTGAAAGAAAAGTAGGAAAAAAGAAGCAAAATCTATCGGGGGAGAGGGCAGACGAGAAAGGTGAGTGACAGAGAGAGAAAGCTATTAGAGAGTGAAGAGAGAGAGGTGGCAGGAAGTCGATACTGCCTGAATCTTTCATGAAACAGAAGCTGTTTGATCACAGCTCACTGAGCAATGAGAATAGCATACAAATTACCGAGGGACGGAGACAAGCCAGAGTACTGTCCAAAAAAATGTCAAGGTTAAAGGGCCATGAATATTGCATGATACCTTCCGGACTCAGTATCAGAGCAGTCCGCAGTGGTGAAGACTCACTGTCGGTGCAAGACTCACTGTGGTGGGGGAGGGGGTAGAAAAAAGGCTGCTGTGCTCATTTACTTGACAACTGACAGCGAGCACTCCTGGTCAGATAATCTCTTGAGCTAGCTTTGCTCAAAAGCAGTCGTATCGATGCCCGGAGCTCGATTTGCAAATCATCACCACAGTCAAAACATCCCTGTTTTCCTTTTAAACTCCCCTTCAGCGTGTGCCCATCCCACTGTGCCAAGGGGCTGGAAGCTCACCACTCGGCTGTTGGCGGTTTTATATCACAACACCTCCGCTGGACACACAAGGAGAATTCACGTGTCTGTCCCGACTTTTTCATTTTTGATTTATGAAGCATGATCAATTTGTTTAAACGTACCCGTCTCTTCAACTGGCCATACCCAAGGGGAGCTTAATAGGACCTGACCCACTCTCAGTCTGTGCGGGTACGTAGAATCTCTGCCCAGGGTGGAAGCAGGCCATTCAGCCCATCCGTTCCACACCGACCCGCCAAAGAGCATCCCACCTAGACCCATCCCTTTACCCTATCCCTGTATGTGCCATGGCTAATCCACCCAGCGTGCACATCCCTTGGACACCAAGGGGCAATTTAGCATGGCCAGTTCAGCTAACCTGCACATCTTTGGACTGTGGGAGGAAACTGGAGCACCCGGAGGAAACCCACACAGAACAAGGGGAGAATGTACAAACTCCACGCACACAGTCGCCTGAGGTTGGAATCGAACCCGGGCCCCTGGTGCTGTGAGGCAGCGGTGCTAACCACTGAGTCACCGTGCCAACTCTGCAGTGTCCCGTCAGTCAGTTAGACCCTGGCTGCCATTAACCGTACCCTGGGTTGGAGCCTTGGCTCCTAAATGCATCTCAAAGACTGCAGGCCGAGCTGAAATTCCAGTCCAGCACTGAGAGGGTGCTGTAGTGTTAGAGGTCTGGCCTTTTTGCTGAGCCAGGACAGAAGAGACCGACTCCTCTCTGGGACGTGTAATCGTCCCCACAGCTGCTGCCCGTAAGAAAACAAGACGTTTGTTCCTGTCCACCAACAAATTAGTGATCGCTGAGCCACCACCATCGAAAGGGATTGGTGGTTTTTAACACATTATCGCATCTGAAACTTGCTCCCAAATTTCAGTAACAAAACCTGGAAAAGATTCTCTCGCGCAAGAAGGACCCACCTCTGACTTTCTCCCTCCTGAAGGGATCTGAGGGAGTACCCGCCATTTCCCGAGGGATTTCTACGTTTTTCTGGTGCCCCCCCCACCCACCCCCCATCTGGGGTCAGCCAAAACAATGCCAGCCCTTGACAATCGGTAAGTTCTTTTTATCCCTTCGTGGGATCTGAGCATCACCAACAATAAGCACCCATCCCTCCTCAGCCAGGCGGCGATAAGCTGCCCTCTTGTATCACTCCAACCCTTTGCAATGTAGGTGCACCCCGCAAGGCCATTTGGAGTGGGGAGGGAAGGGTTTTGGCCCAAGTCAGGACAGCAAATGGCTTGGAAGGGACGCCGCAGATGGTGGTGTTCCGATGGATCAGTTGGCCTTGCCCTCCTAGATGGCAGAGTCATACAGCACGGAAACAGGCCCTCCGACCCACCTTGTCCATGTTGAACAGGTTTCTTAAACCGAACTAGTCCCATTTACCTGTCTTTGGTCCATATCCCTCTAAACCCTTCCTGTCCATGTACCCGTCCAGATGCCTTTTAAATGTTGTAGCTGTACCAGCCTCCACCACTTCCTTTAGCAGCTCGTTCCATACACGCACCACCCTCTGCATGAAAAAGTAGCCTCTCGGGTCCCTTTTAAATCCTTCCCCTCTCACCTTAAACCAATGCTCTCTAGATTAGATTACTTACAGTGTGGAAACAGGCCCTTCGGCCCAACAAGTCCACACCGACCCATACCCCTACATGTACCCCTTTTTACCTAACACTACGGGCAATTTAGCATGGCCAATTCACCTGACCTGCACATCTTTGGACTGTGGGAGGAAACCGGAGCACCCGGAGGAAACCCACGCAGACACAGGGAGAATGTGCAAACTCCACACAGTCAGTCGCCTGAGGTGGGAATTGAACCCGGATCTCTGGCGCATCTTCTTTTTTTCATTTACCCATGGGATGAGGGTGTCACTGTCTAGGCAGCATTTATTGCCCATCCCTAGTTGCTCAGAGGGCAGTTAAGAGTCAACCACGTTGCTGTGGGTCTGGAGTCACATGGAGGCCAGACCAGGTAAGGAAGGCAGTTTCCTTCCCTAAAGGGCATTCATGAACCAGACGGGATTTTCCAGACAATTGGTAATTGATTCATAATCATCATTAGACTCTGAACTCCAAATTTTTGATTGAATTCAAATTCCACCTTCTGCCGAGGCGGGTTTCGAACCTAGCTCCCCAGGACCTTACCTGGGGCTCTGGATCAACAGTCCAGCAATAACTGAGCAGTACAGAATAAACACACGGCTGGCCCTGCTACAGGAAGGCTGCAATTAAACTGGAAAAGGTGCAAAAAGGATTTACAAGGATGTTACCGAGACTGGAGGGTTTGAGTTATAAGGAGAGGCTGAAACTATCTCCCCGGGAGATTAGGGAATTGATAGGTGACGCTGTAAAGGTTTATAAAATCATGAGGGGGCATGGATAAGGTGAATAGCCAAGATGTTTTCCCTAATGTAGCCGAGTCCAAAACTAGAGGCACGGTGGCACAGTTGTTAGCACTGCTGCCTCGCAGCGCCAGAGACCCGGGTTGCGCTTTGGCGGGTCGGTGTGGTCTTGTTAGGCCGAAGGACCTGTTTCCACGCTGTAATGTAATCTAATCAAAACACATAAGAACAAGATGTCCCAAACAGAGCCACAACCAATGATTTTGAATTGCTGATGTCATTTAGGGAAGCAATCGGTGTGTGCACAGCAAGATCCAACAGTTGGCAATGGGGCAACGTGACCAAAGGATCTCTGTCAGTGATGTTGGTCGTGCTGATGTTAAGGGAGTTTCTCAGTTTCCCCTCTGAATGCCTCATTGATTCTGATCCATGGCGATCCAAGGATCTATCCTTGGTCCCTCCTATTTCACACCTTACACCGCCCCCCGGGGGACATGGTGTGAAAGTGCAGTGTTAGCTTTATCCGTGTTCGCTTGTGGGAGCTGGCTCCACCTCACCATCATCTTGCCTTCCCGTCTCCCACCCCACTGTCAGTAAATGATGAGGCTATCCCACATCCAGTACTGGGTGTCCAGAAACAGCCTCCAATTCAATATTGGGAAGACCGAAGTCTTTGTTTTCAATCCCTGCGACAGAACCACGTTCCCGACCGACTGACCCCCATCCCTCTCCCTGAGTTGAGACTCTGACCACATCTTCCACCCATCACCAGAACTGTGTATTTCCACCGCCCTAGCTATTCCTCCGTGGAAGCCCTCGTGCCATTATTCTAGGTTTAACTGTTGGAACTCACCATTGACTGGTCTCTGTAAAGTTGAGGTCACCTCAAACTCTGAAGTTCCTGCTCTAGTTATTACCAAATTGTGGGTGACACGGTAGCTCAGTGGTTAGCACTGCTGCCTCACAGCACCAGGAACCTGGGTTCGATTCCCGCCTTGGGTGACTGTCTGCGTGAAGTTTGTATGTTCTCCCCATCTCTGCATGGGTTTCCTCCCACAGTCCGAAGATGTGTAGGTTCGGGTGAATTGGCCATACTAAATTGTCCATGGTGTGTAGGTTGGGCGCATTAGTCAGAGGTAAATGTAGGGTAGGGGAATGGGTCTGGGTGGGTTACTCTTCGGAGGGTCGGTGTGGACTTGTTGGGCCAAATGGCCTGTCTCATACAGTAGGGAATCTAATCTATGAAATTCCTTTCTGCTGTATGGCATTGGTCTCTCTACCTCAGAGAGAGTTAAAAATCACATGACATGTTGTTTTAGTCCAACAGGTTTTATTGGAAACCACAAGCTTTTGGAGCGCTGCTCCTTCCTCAGGTAACTGGCAGCTCCGCATCATAACCCGGAAAGGATATACCTGCCACAGAGTGCTGTTAATGCTTATTAGACTGATACCGGGGGTGGCAGGGCTGCCCGAGGAGGAGAAATTGCATCTGGACTCATCCCAGTTCAGAAGGATGAGAGGGGATCTGACTGAAACGTATAAAACTCTAACAGGCCCGGGCAGGGAGGAGGTTTCCCCTGGTTGGGGAGTCTGGAACAAGGGGACACAGTCTCAGGGGGAAATGAGGTAGGACTGAAGTGAGGAAACCTTGCTTCACTCAGAGGAAGGTCGACCTCTGGAATTCTCTCCCACTGAAGGCTTTGGAGGGTGGGTCACTGAGTATATTTTTAGGTTGGAAAGACAGTAAGAGGTGTGAGAGAGAAAATCATATCGAATGATATGAGAGCAGACCCTAAAGGCCGAAAGGCCTACTCCTGCGCCTAGTTGCTATCCAGATGTGCTCGCTGTCCTGTGTCGCTTCCTGGTTAGCCAGTGTTTCCAGCTTGCAATCCTCCTCGTTATTTTCAGATCCCTTCACCGTGCCATGTTTACATGTCTTTAATCTTGAGCCAGGCATTCAATCTTATTGTTTGCTGGAAATTATTTGAACAGAGCGTTGGAAATTGTGTTGCTAGTCGCCGGCGATGTAAATTCGGGGCTTTAGGCCGTCTTTGTTTTAAAAACACTGGGCTTGGATTGCGGATCGTTGGATCAAGCTTTGTGTTGGGGCCAGGAATGGTGGCAAACTATTCGACCGCATGGGGAATCACAGATCCTGCTCCCCTGCACTGGCAGGGAGTTGGAAGAGGGTCACGGGAGAACAGGATTGTCAGCTCCAGTCCTTGTAGCTTCTCAACGGGTCGCAAGAAGCAGGAAACTGGGCCCGTGGCCTAGCATAGGGACGTGCATGCTGGAACTCAGACGCCTTGCAATTCCAGACCCCTTGGGTTCTGACATTTGGGTGTCAGTACCAGCCCCCTCCCCTCGCCTCTGTTCATGGAGTTAACTCTCACTCCAGAGACTGAGAATATATATTGTGGACCAATATTTCAGCCGCACTGTCAGTCAGGACATCTCCTGGAGGAACCAAGGCCTACTCCATCCACTCACAGTGCCATAAAAGGGCCACCGAGTGACACGCGGGGTGGGGGGAGGGGGGGGGGGGGAGGTCAGGCCACTACTGGAGTCCCTCAGGATCTCGCTGTGCTGGAGGCGACTCTCGGATTCCGGATGCAATGTCGGAAGGCCGAAAATGCCAGCAGTCGCTATCCAGTGGAAACGTGCGCTGCTGCTTTCTCTACGAAATATGTGCCTGTTGAAGAGAAGCGAAATACTGGGAGGCTGATCCCCCCCCCCCCATTCTAACTCTCCGGGGTGAGGCCGCGCTGAGCTCTGCCATGCCACGCAGGCCTGGTTGGCTGCGATTGAAACGCCTGAGTTAGTTTGCTTTTCCCTTCCTGGTAAAGATGGCCCACCGTGGCGGAGGCTGATGTCAGAGGAAGTGTGGTGTAATTAGGGATCCTGACACATGTCAGCTGCCTCGAATGAACAGAGTGATAATGCCACACAGACTGAGAGGAGAGAGAGGGACGGGCTCCTCAGTCAACGCTGGATGCCGAACTCTCACTGTGTGAGGACGTGCTCCATAATTATAGCCATTCTGAACCTCTCAAGTGCAGCATTTGTAAATAAAGAGAGAAGCACTCCAGCTCAAACCACCATTAGCAAGCAATCCTGTTTCAGACTGCGCATGTTCACATCCTCGCATTACCCCACTGGCGTCCCTGACAGTCAGCAAGGCTTTGGGACACCGTGCCGCTTTGATGGCCACTTCCTAGTTGACCTGTGCAGAGATCTTGCTTCTGGAACAGGTGGGACTTGAACCTCCACCCACCCCAGAGGTAGGGACACTACCGCCTCTTCACAACAGGCCTCGCTGTTGTTATTTTTAAAGTGGAGTCCAACTTGTTCAGGAACTCTGAGCGTGGTCTGACAGAAGGTTTCAGATCGGCGGGTAAAGGGTTCAAAAAGAATGTTGCCGGGTTTGGAGGATTTGAGCCACAGGGAGAGGCTGAACAGGCTGGGGATGTTTTCCCTGGAGCATCGGAGGCTGAGGGGTGACATTATAGAGGTTAATAAAATCATGAGGGACATAGACAGTGAATAGCTGAGGTCTTTTTCCCGGGGCAGGGGAATCCAAAACTAAAGGGCATAGGTTTAGGGTGAGACGGGAAAGATTTAAAAGGGACCTGGGGGGCAACTTTTTCACGCAGAGGGTGGTATGTGTATGGAATGAGCTGCCAGAGGATGTGGTGGAGGCTGGTACAATTGCAACATTTAAGAGGCATTTGGATGGGTATATGAATAGGAAGGGTTTGGAGGGATATGGGCCGTGTGCTGGCAGGTGGGACTAGATTGGGTTGGGATATCTGGTTGGCATGGACGGGTTGGACCGAAGGGTCTGTTCCCCTGCTGTACATCTCTATGACTCTATTTGCTTAGCAGAATCGTTACTTTGTGTGAATATTGATCAGGAGCGTGATTCATAGATCCATATTATTGTCCAATATAACCATTTACCAGTCCCGAGAAGCAACAGAGCTTTTAATATTGGCCAGTCTTCAGCCCCATTGCCCAGTGGAATTCATTACCAGTCTCTGTAGTGACCCAAAGAATAATCCAAGGATCTGAAAATTTGTCCTGCGTAATATCCATTGACTAAATTATCGACCCTGAGACTCATTTGTCAGGAGAAATATTCATTGGCCTAATCATTGGTCAATAAAATCACTCACTCATCCAATCGATTGGCTGCAGTAGCCGTTTATTGATCTGTTTACTGGTCAGAAGAATCAGTCATCGATTGGTTTGTTGCTGAATAAGACGATTGATTGGACGGATTAATGTACAACAATTAAAATGAAAGGGACCGTTCAGTGTAACAGCACTTCTGGATGCAGAAAGTAAAAGGACATGAGGAAAAGGAGTAGGAGGAGGCCATTCAGCCCATCAAACCTGCCCTGCCCACCGATCTGAACGGTTTATCCCAGGCCTCAACTCCTCCTTCATAGAGTCACCCAGCATGGAAACAGACCCTTCGGTCCAACCAGTCCATGCCGACCAGTATCCCAAACTAAACTTGTCTCACCTGCCTGCGCTCGGCCCGTCTCCCTCCAAACCTTTCCTATTCATGGACTTATCCAAATGTTTTTTCAACATCGTAACTGTACCCACATCCAGCACTTCCTCTGGAAGTTCATTCCAAACGCGAACAACCCTCTGTGTAAAAGATTTCCCCTTCATGTCTTTGTAAATCTCCCCCCGAGGCTTGAAATCCCCCACCCTAGGGAAAAGACACCTACCATTCACTGTATCTGCACCCCACATGATTTTATAAACCTCTGTAAGGTCACCTCTCAACCTCCTACGTTTTGGTGAAAAAGAGTCCCATCCTCTCCTTATAACTCAAACCTTCCATTCCCAGCGACGTCCTGGTAAATCTCTTCTGAACCCTCTCCAGTTTAATAATATCCTTCCTGTAACAGGGCAGCCAGAACTAGACGCAGTATTCCAGAACAAGGCTCACCAACGTGCTGTACAACCTCAACATGACATCCCGACTCCTATACTCAAAGGACTGAGGAGTGAAGGTTGCCAAATGCCATCTTAACCACTCCATTGGTATCTGGTAGATAAATATTTCAGCTTGAAATAGAAGTGTTGATGAATGTGATCGTTGATCATTTGAATGACTCATCAATCTAATCTTTCACTGGATATGGGATAACGCAATGTTTGTTGCCCTTGAACTAATTGTCCTGCTTGGCTCTTTCAGAGGGCAGTTCAGAGTCCAACCTCACCCCCAGGGGGAATCTGGACTGATGTGTAGGATGGCAGATTTCCTGCTCTGATGTACATGAGTTAACCAGATAGGTTTTTAATGGCAGTCAGCAGTTTTTTAAACTGTGATCAGCAGACTGTTTTAAATTACAGATTTTCATTGAATTCAAATTCTTCCATCTGTTCTGATGGTGTTCAAACTCAGGTCCCCAGAACATTAACTGGGTCTCTGGTTTATTAGTCCTGTGACACCATTGCCTCTCCTGGTATTTGTTATTAGTGATAATTGACTTTGCACTCAGCAGTCTGATTATTGCTCCGACAAACCACTTAGCATCCTGATTGTATAAACTTGTTAATGGATTGGTACACTTGCTGAATTATTATGCTGAATGTTGGAGCATTTTGAGTCACCCACTGATCTGATCAATCTGCAATTCCGTTGTTGGCCATATGGAGCCGTGAACTGGGGTCAGTTTATCGGCCAATAATATCAGGAGGGCTACCCCTGACTTGTGCCTGAGAGATAGTGGGCAGACGTTAGGAAGTGAGTTACTTGCCGCGGGATTTCTATCCAGAATCATGCAGTTATCCTGACGATTCGTCAGTTCACTGACCTGGATCTTGGTTTTTCATTTAATTGATTGAGCTCAGTCCCAGTCAGTCGAGCCACTCATTGATCTATTTATTGGATAGTTGAACCCTTGATCAACCTGACCATTTCTCATTCCACCTCCCCACTAAGCAACTATCATTGAGAAATTGAATCATTCAAGAGTCCAGCTGTTTCTTAATGTAATAGACTGTCAGTTTGAGTGTTGGTCAGCTAAAGCATTTGTAGATTTGATTATTGAATAATTAAATAATTCCTTGCTCCCAATTATTGATCAATTACATTGTTCTGGCAAGAGTGTCATTTATTGAGCTGGTTCTGTTCATTGGCACCATTCACTAGATTGATCAGCAATCACTGAAACATTCCTTGGTATAACCATAAGTCAGGATAGTCGTTAGCCTGGACAGCAGTGAGCAGAATTAGCTCTTGATCTTTCATTGGTCAAGTTGAATCATTCACCTTCTGCAGACTGGTCAGCTGAATCAGACAATTGTTGAGGAGGAATAATTCAAACTTGTGATTGTTCAGCAGAATTATTCACTGATCTCATTATTGACGAAAGGTACATTTCAGCAGTTTGGATACTTTTTGTTATTTAACTGATTTTTTTTTTCAAACAACCTGTTCAGAGACATAATTACACACCTCTGTGGAACTTGATCCCAAGCCTCCCGTTCCAGGTGCAGGGACATTACCACTGCTCTCCAAGCTCAGTACAAAACGTTGGTTATTCGATGATTGGTGATGAGTAGAGTCATTCACAATATTATTAATTGTCAAGCAATCAGATGGTACAGTGGGTAGTGGCCCTACCTCTCAGCTCAAAGCTCCACGATCAAGTCTCACACCGGATTTCATCGACAGGGAAGATGTGTTCAGTCAGAAAGTCTGAGTATTGACATGTAACACCTTTCCAATAAACCAGTGGTAGGAGGTAACAGCAACTCATGCTCTGAGTTCGCAGGATAATGCAACAAACATAATGTTCGTTGGTGGATTCTCTCAGCAGATGGAACATTGGATAGTGGGCTCATTTATCAATCAGAATATCGATCAGTGAATTCACTCAGCAATCGGAATATTGATTCGTGGAATTGTTCGACAATCAAATATTGATCAATGGAATCATTCAGCAATCGGAATATTGATCAGTAGATTCACTCAGCAATCGGAATATTGATCAGTGGAATTACTCAGGAATCAGAATATTGATCAGTGGATTCACTCAGCAATTGGAATATTGATCAGTGGAATCATTCAGCAATTTCTATACCGGACAGTGGGATCATTCAGCGATCTGAAATCTGAATATTGGACAGTGGGATTGTTCAGCAATATGAGTATTGGACAGTGGGATTGTTCAGCAATATGAGTATTGGGCAGTGGGATTGTTCAGCAATATGAGTATTGGGCAGTGGGATTGTTCAGCAATATGAGTATTGGACAGTGGGATTGTTCAGCAATATGAGTATTGGACAGTGGGATTGTTCAGCAATATGAATATTGGACAGTGGGATTGTTCTGAGTACTGGGCAGTGGTTTCATTCAACAATCAGAATATTGGACAGTACGAACACTCAGGAATCTGAATATTGATATACTAAGTTGGTGCATATGTAAGTGGTGCACTGGTCAGTGGTGGGAATTCAAGGTCACCTTTGTGGTGTTGGGAATTTTCTCAAATACAATTCTCACTGATGGTCATACTACCGTTTCAGAGGCCCCTTGACTTTGGAAGCTCATGCCTTCACTGTCTCCCAAAAGGGTTCCACCCTTATCTGCACCAGTTTGAGGCTGAGGTGATTGGGCCCAAATATTGCCTTGGCAGCACAGCCGAAACCCGGGGGGATCTGCTGGTCAGCACGGGCTAGCAGCTCCTTTCCCTTTCTCAGGCCACTGCTGGTTCGTGATTCTCCTCCGTTGTTTTTGAAACATGTCAATGCGTGTGGGGGGAGGGGGGCCTCATTCAGAAGAAATGAGTCGGAGTACGGAATGCCAGCAATTCTAAGGCCAAGGATGAACTCCTCCTTCTCAGAAAGGTGTGGTTGGAGATGTGATTCCAGGATCAGGGCATGAGCCAGACAAGGACCCACTGAACCCATGACCAGAGACACGGAATTTTCAGGGGGGGACAATCATAATTGCGAGTGAGTGATTGCTGACAACAAAACAGAACGATGGAATGAATTCAGCAATTCCAGTATCGGACAGTGGGATCATTCAGTGACCCGAATATTGGACACTGGGATCATTCAGTGATCCGAATATCGGAAACTGGGATCATTCAGTGATCCGGGTATCAGAACACTGGGATCATTCAGTGATCCGAATATCGGAAACTGGGATCATTCAGTGATCCGGGTATCGGACAGTGGGACCATACAGTGACCCGACTATTGGACACTGGGATCATTCAGTGATCCGGGTATCAGACAGTGGGATCATTCAGTGATCCGAATATTGGACACTGGGATCATTCAGTGATCCGGGTATCGGACAATGGGATCATTCAGTGATCCGGGTATCGGAACACTGGGATCATTCAGTGATCCGGGTATCGGAACACTGGGATCATTCAGTGATCCGGGTATCAGAACACTGGGATCATTCAGTGATCCGAATATCGGAAACTGGGATCATTCAGTGATCCGGGTATCGGACAATGGGATCATTCAGTGAACCGAATATCGGAAACTGGGATCATTCAGTGATCCGGGTATCGGACAGTGGGATCATTCAGTGAACCGAATATCGGAAACTGGGATCATTCAGTGATCCGGGTATCAGAACACTGGGATCATTCAGTGATCCGGGTATCAGAACACTGGGATCATTCAGTGATCCGAATATTGGAAACTGGGATCATTCAGTGATCCGGGTATCGGACAATGGGATCATTCAGTGAACCGAATATCGGAAACTGGGATCATTCAGTGATCCGGGTATCGGACAGTGGGATCATTCAGTGAACCGAATATCGGAAACTGGGATCATTCAGTGATCCGGGTATCGGACAGTGGGATCATTCAGTGACCCGACTATTGGACACTGGGATCATTCAGTGATCCGGGTATCGGACAGTGGGACCATACAGTGATCCGAATATTGGACACTGGGATCATTCAGTGATCCAGGTATCGGACAGCGTAATCATTCAGCATTCCGGTATCAGACAGTGGGATCATTCAGCAATCCGGGTATCAGACAGTGGGATCATTCAGCGATCCGGGTTTCGGACACTGGGATCATTCAGCATGCCGAGTATCGGACACTGGGATCATTCAGCAATCCAAGTATCAGACAGTTGAATCATTCAGCAATCCGGGTATCGGACACTGGGATCATTCAGCATTCCGAGTATCAGACAGTGGAATCATTCAGCATTCCGAGTATCGGACAGTGGAATCATTCAGCAATCAGGGTATCGGACATTGGGATCATTCAGCATTCCGAGTATCAGACAGTGGGATCATTCAGCAATCAGGGTATCGGACATTGGGATCATTCAGCATTCCGAGTATCAGACAGTGGGATCATTCAGCGATCCGGGTATCAGACAGTGGGATCATTCAGCGATCCGAGTATCAGACAGTGGGATCATTCAGCATTCCGGTATCAGACAGTGGGATCATTCAGCAATCCGGGTATCAGACAGTGGGATCATTCAGCGATCCGGGTTTCGGACACTGGGATCATTCAGCATGCCGAGTATCGGACACTGGGATCATTCAGCAATCCAAGTATCAGACAGTTGAATCATTCAGCAATCCGGGTATCGGACACTGGGATCATTCAGCATTCCGAGTATCAGACAGTGGAATCATTCAGCATTCCGAGTATCGGACAGTGGAATCATTCAGCAATCAGGGTATCGGACATTGGGATCATTCAGCATTCCGAGTATCAGACAGTGGGATCATTCAGCAATCAGGGTATCGGACATTGGGATCATTCAGCATTCCGAGTATCAGACAGTGGGATCATTCAGCGATCCGGGTATCAGACAGTGGGATCATTCAGCGATCCGAGTATCAGACAGTGGGATCATTCAGCATTCCGAGTATCAGACAGTGGGATCATTCAGCGATCCGGGTATCAGACAGTGGGATCATTCAGCAATCAGGGTATCGGACATTGGGATCATTCAGCATTCCGAGTATCAGACAGTGGGATCATTCAGCAATCAGGGTATCGGACATTGGGATCATTCAGCATTCCGAGTATCAGACATTGGGATCATTCAGCGATCCGGGTATCAGACAGTGGGATCATTCAGTAATCCGAGTATCAGACAGCGTGATCATTTAGCGATCCGGGTATCGGACACTGGGATCATTCAGCATTCCGAGTATCGGACACAGGGATCATTCAACATTCTGAGTATTGGACACTGGGATCATTCAGCAATCCGGGTATCGGACACTGGAATCATTCAGCATTCCGAGTATCAGACAGTGGGATCATTCAGCAATCAGGGTATCGGACACTGGGATCATTCAGCATTCCGAATATCGGTCACAGGGATCATTCAGCAATCCGAGTATCGGACACTGGAATCATTCAGCATTCCGAATATAGGACACTGGGATCATTCAGCAATCCGAGTATCGGACACAGAAATCATTCAGCAATCCGAGTATCGGACACTGGAAGCATTCAGCATTCCGAATATAGGACACTGGGATTATTCAGCAATCCGAGTATCGGACACTGGGATCATTCAGCAATCTGGGTATCGGACACTGGAATCATTCAGCATTCCGAGTATCAGACAGTGGGATCATTCAGCAATCTGGGTATCGGACACTGGGATCATTCAACAATCAGGGTATTGGACACTGGGATCATTCAGCATTCCGAATATCGGACACAGGGATCATTCAGCAATCCGAGTATCGGACACTGGAATCATTCAGCATTCCGAGTATCGGACACAGGGATCATTCAGCAATCAGGGTATCGGACACTGGGATCATTCAGTGATCTGGGTATCAGACAGTGGGATCATTCAGCATTCCGAGTATCGGACACTGGGATCATTCAGCAATCCAAGTATCAGACAGTGGAATCATTCAGCAATCCGGGTATTGGACACTGGAATCATTCAGCATTCCGAGTATCGGACACTGGGATCATTCAGCAATCCGGGTATCGGACACTGGAATCATTCAGCATTCCGAGTATCGGACAGTGGGATCATTCAGCAATCCGGGTATTGGACACTGGAATCATTCAGCATTCCGAGTATCAGACACTCGGATCATTCAGTAATCCGAGTATCAGACAGCGTGATCATTTAGCGATCCGGGTATCGGACACTGGGATCATTCAGCATTCCGAGTATTGGACACTGGGATCATTCAGCAATCCGGGTATCGGACACTGGAATCATTCAGCATTCCGAGTATCAGACAGTGGGATCATTCAGCAATCTGGGTATCGGACACTGGGATCATTCAACAATCAGGGTATCGGACACTGGGATCATTCAGCATTCCGAATATCGGACACAGGGATCATTCAGCAATCCGAGTATCGGACACTGGAATCATTCAGCATTCCGAATATAGGACACTGGGATCATTCAGCAATCCGAGTATCGGACACAGAAATCATTCAGCAATCCGAGTATCGGACACTGGAAGCATTCAGCATTCCGAATATAGGACACTGGGATTATTCAGCAATCCGAGTATCGGACACTGGGATCATTCAGCAATCTGGGTATCGGACACTGGAATCATTCAGCATTCCGAGTATCAGACAGTGGGATCATTCAGCAATCTGGGTATCGGACACTGGGATCATTCAGCAATCAGGGTATCGGACACTGGGATCATTCAGTGATCTGGGTATCAGACAGTGGGATCATTCAGCAATCCGGGTATCAGACAGTGGAATCATTCAGCAATCCGAGTATCGGACACTGGGATCATTCAGCAATCCAAGTATCAGACAGTGGAATCATTCAGCAATCCGGGTATTGGACACTGGAATCATTCAGCATTCCGAGTATCGGACACTGGGATCATTCAGCAATCCGGGTATCGGACACTGGAATCATTCAGCATTCCGAGTATCGGACAGTGGGATCATTCAGCAATCCGGGTATTGGACACTGGAATCATTCAGCATTCCGAGTATCAGACAGTGGGATCATTCAGCAATCCGGGTATCGGACACTGGGATCATTTAGCAATCCGGGTATCGGACACTGGGATCATTCAGCAATCCGAGTATCGGACACTGGAATCATTCAGCATTCCGAATATCGGACACTGGGATCATTCAGCAATCCGAGTATCGGACACTGGAATCATTCAGCATTCCGAATATCGGACACTGGGATCATTCAGCAATCCGAGTATCGGACACTGGAATCATTCAGCATTCCGAATATCGGACACTAGGATCATTCAGCATTCCGAATATCGGACACTGGGATCATTCAGCAATCCGAGTATCGGACACTGGGATCATTCAACAATCTGGGTATCGGACACTGGGATCATTCAACAATCCGAGTATCGGACACTGGGATCATTCAGCAATCCGGGTATCAGACACAGGGATCATTCAGCAATCCGTGTATCGGACAGTGGGATCATTCAGCAATCCGAGTATCGGACACTGGGATCATTCAGCAATCCGTGTATCGGACACAGGGATCATTCAGCAATCCGAGTATCAGACACTGGGATCATTCAACAATCCGAGTATCGGACACTGGGATCATTCAGCAATCCGGGTATCAGACACAGGGATCATTCAGCAATCCGTGTATCGGACAGTGGGATCATTCAGCAATCCGAGTATCGGACACTGGGATCATTCAGCAATCCGAGTATCAGACACTGGGATCATTCAACAATCCGAGTATCGGACACTGGGATCATTCAGCAATCCGAGTATCAGACACTGGGATCATTCAACAATCCGAGTATCGGACACTGGGATCATTCAGCAATCCGGGTATCAGACACAGGGATCATTCAGCAATCCGAGTATCGGACACTAGGATCATTCAGCAATCCGGGTTTCGGACAGTGGGATCATTCAGCAATCCGAGTATCGGACACTGGGATCATTCAGCAATCCGGGTATCGGACAGTGGGATCATTCAGCAATCCGAGTATCAGACACTGGGATCATTCAGCAATCCGAGTATCGGACACTGGGATCATTCAGCAATCCGAGTATCAGACAGTGGGATCATTCAGCAATCCGTGTATCGGACAGTGGGATCATTCAGCAATCCGAGTATCAGACACTGGGATCATTCAGCAATCCGTGTATCGGACAGTGGGATCATTCAGCATTCCGGTTATCAGACACAGGGATCATTCAGCAATCCGGGTATTGGACAGTGGGATCGTTTAGGGATCTGGGTATCGGACACAGGGATAATTCAACAATCCAGGTATCAGACACTGGGATCATTCAACAATCAGGATATCGGGCAGTGGGATCATTCAGCAATCCGGGTATCAGACACTGGGATCATTCAACAATCAGGATATCGGGCAGTGGGATCATTCAGCATTCTGAGTATCGGACACAGGGATCATTCAGCAATCCGGTTTTTGGACACTGGTATCATTCAGCAATCCGGGTATCGGACACTGGGATCATTCAGCAATCCGGGTATTGGGCAGTGGGATCATTCAGCATTCCGAGTATCAGACACAGGGATCATTCAGCATTCCGAGTATCAGACACTGGGATCATTCAGCAATCCGGGTATTGGGAAGTGGGATCATTCAGCATTCCGAGTATCAGACACTGGGATCATTCAGCATTCCGAATATCGGACACTGGGATCATTCAGCAATCTGGGTATCGGACACTGGGATCATTCAGCATTCCGAGTATCGGACACTGGGATCATTCAGCAATCTGGGTATCGGACACTGGGATCATTCAGCATTCCGAGTATCAGACACTGGGATCATTCAGCAATCCGGGTATTGGGAAGTGGGATCATTCAGCATTCCGAATATAGGACACTGGGATTATTCAGCAATCCGAGTATCGGACACTGGGATCATTCAGCAATCTGGGTATCGGACACTGGAATCATTCAGCATTCCGAGTATCAGACAGTGGGATCATTCAGCAATCTGGGTATCGGACACTGGGATCATTCAGCAATCAGGGTATCGGACACTGGGATCATTCAGTGATCTGGGTATCAGACAGTGGGATCATTCAGCAATCCGGGTATCAGACAGTGGAATCATTCAGCAATCCGAGTATCGGAAACTGGGATCATTCAGCAATCCAAGTATCAGACAGTGGAATCATTCAGCAATCCGGGTATTGGACACTGGAATCATTCAGCATTCCGAGTATCGGACACTGGGATCATTCAGCAATCCGGGTATCGGACACTGGAATCATTCAGCATTCCGAGTATCGGACAGTGGGATCATTCAGCAATCCGGGTATTGGACACTGGAATCATTCAGCATTCCGAGTATCAGACAGTGGGATCATTCAGCAATCCGGGTATCGGACACTGGGATCATTTAGCAATCCGGGTATCGGACACTGGGATCATTCAGCAATCCGAGTATCGGACACTGGAATCATTCAGCATTCCGAATATCGGACACTGGGATCATTCAGCAATCCGAGTATCGGACACTGGAATCATTCAGCATTCCGAATATCGGACACTGGGATCATTCAGCAATCCGAGTATCGGACACTGGAATCATTCAGCATTCCGAATATCGGACACTAGGATCATTCAGCATTCCGAATATCGGACACTGGGATCATTCAGCAATCCGAGTATCGGACACTGGGATCATTCAACAATCTGGGTATCGGACACTGGGATCATTCAACAATCCGAGTATCGGACACTGGGATCATTCAGCAATCCGGGTATCAGACACAGGGATCATTCAGCAATCCGTGTATCGGACAGTGGGATCATTCAGCAATCCGAGTATCGGACACTGGGATCATTCAGCAATCCGTGTATCGGACACAGGGATCATTCAGCAATCCGAGTATCAGACACTGGGATCATTCAACAATCCGAGTATCGGACACTGGGATCATTCAGCAATCCGGGTATCAGACACAGGGATCATTCAGCAATCCGTGTATCGGACAGTGGGATCATTCAGCAATCCGAGTATCGGACACTGGGATCATTCAGCAATCCGAGTATCAGACACTGGGATCATTCAACAATCCGAGTATCGGACACTGGGATCATTCAGCAATCCGAGTATCAGACACTGGGATCATTCAACAATCCGAGTATCGGACACTGGGATCATTCAGCAATCCGGGTATCAGACACAGGGATCATTCAGCAATCCGAGTATCGGACACTAGGATCATTCAGCAATCCGGGTTTCGGACAGTGGGATCATTCAGCAATCCGAGTATCGGACACTGGGATCATTCAGCAATCCGGGTATCGGACAGTGGGATCATTCAGCAATCCGAGTATCGGACACTGGGATCATTCAGCAATCCGAGTATCGGACACTGGGATCATTCAGCAATCCGAGTATCAGACAGTGGGATCATTCAGCAATCCGTGTATCGGACAGTGGGATCATTCAGCAATCCGTGTATCGGACACTGGGATCATTCAGCAATCCGAGTATCAGACACTGGGATCATTCAGCAATCCGTGTATCGGACAGTGGGATCATTCAGCATTCCGGTTATCAGACACAGGGATCATTCAGCAATCCGGGTATTGGACAGTGGGATCGTTTAGGGATCTGGGTATCGGACACAGGGATAATTCAACAATCCAGGTATCAGACACTGGGATCATTCAACAATCAGGATATCGGGCAGTGGGATCATTCAGCAATCCGGGTATCAGACACTGGGATCATTCAACAATCAGGATATCGGGCAGTGGGATCATTCAGCATTCTGAGTATCGGACACAGGGATCATTCAGCAATCCGGTTTTTGGACACTGGTATCATTCAGCAATCCGGGTATCGGACACTGGGATCATTCAGCAATCCGGGTATTGGGCAGTGGGATCATTCAGCATTCCGAGTATCAGACACAGGGATCATTCAGCATTCCGAGTATCAGACACTGGGATCATTCAGCAATCCGGGTATTGGGAAGTGGGATCATTCAGCATTCCGAGTATCAGACACTGGGATCATTCAGCATTCCGAATATCGGACACTGGGATCATTCAGCAATCTGGGTATCGGACACTGGGATCATTCAGCATTCCGAGTATCGGACACTGGGATCATTCAGCAATCTGGGTATCGGACACTGGGATCATTCAGCATTCCGAGTATCAGACACTGGGATCATTCAGCAATCCGGGTATTGGGAAGTGGGATCATTCAGCATTCCGAGTATCAGACACTGGGATCATTCAGCATTCCGAATATCGGACACTGGGATCATTCAGCAATCTGGGTATCGGACACTGGGATCATTCAGCATTCCGAGTATCGGATACTGGGATCATTCAGCAATCCGGGTATCGGACAGTGGGATTGTGCTATAATGTAAATATTCTGCAGTACAGTCACTTAACAATTGGAGTAATGACCTCAGCGATAACCTGACTGTCGGGCAGTGGATTCGATCAGCGAATGGAATATTCAGACCGGGAGAAATAGGATCACTTTTAGTCTGTCCACCTTCCAAAAGTGTAGTGGTTATCCTCCTAGCTCATTTTCTGAAGGTGAATCATTCAGCAGTCAGAGGTATGACCTCTGCAACCATGCGGTAGCATGATGTTTGGTCAGTGGAATCGTTCAGCAATCTGAATTTTGGACATTGACATTTCCCACCAACCTGAATATTGGCTTAAAGGCCCATTCAGAAAATAGGATATTGGTCTTTAGAATAACGTTAGCTTCCTGAATACTGGTCAGTGGAATCATTTGGTTTACCTGAATGTTGGACAGTGAATCTTTCAGTAATTTGAATATTGTGTCAGTGGAATCATTCAGCAATTTTAATATTGGTCACTATAATCATGGAAAAATTGGAATACAGGCCAGAATAATCATCCAGCAATCAGAATACTGTCCATTGGATCATTCAGGAATCTGAGCATTGATCAGTGGAATTGTGCCGAAATATTGGTGAGATGGTCCATTCTGGGATTTGAGTACTGGTTAATGGCGTAACTTAGCAATCCGTAGATTGGCCGTTGGGATCATTGAGATTGCTATATACCCAATAGTGGAATCATTCAGTATTTGGAATATTGTAAAGTAGAATAATTTAACAACCTGCATATTTGTCTGTGGAAACCTTCAGAATTCCGAGTATTGGTGAGTGGAATCATTCATTAATCTGAATGCTGATCTCTCCCATCCTACAATAATCATTGCATTCAGTCAATAAATTGGATAATTCTCCAGGGGAATTATTCAACAATTGTAGTATTTGTCAGTGGAATGATTCAATAATCTGAATATTGGTCAGTGGAATCTGTGTTCCATTGGAATATTGAACAGTAGACGCATCCAGCACTTATTAGAATGATGCTCTGTGTGACACGCAACGTGATGATTGGTTCGTCATCTCTTTTGGGAAAGTCAAAGTTTGTTGGCTGAGAGTTTTCACAATCTGTAAATTGGTAAATGGAATCATTAGTAATTTCAGTATAAGTCATTGAGGTTACACACCGGTCTGAACGTTGGTTTGTCGACTTATTCAACAAATAGAATATTGGGCAGTGGAATCACTCAGCAATCTTAATGTTAGTCTAAAATAATTTAGTAATCTTAATATCAGTCATAGAGGTTTACAGCATGGAAACATCCCTACAGCCCAGCCTGTCCATGAAGCCCAGTTTTCACAATTAACCTCGTCCCATTTGCCTGCGTTTGGTCCATATCCCTCCATGTACCTGTGTAAATGTTTCTTAAATAACAAAATTGTACTCACCTCCACCAATATCTCTGGCAGTTTGTTGCAGACACTCATCACTCTGTGTGTGAAAAAAATTGTCCCTCTGGGCTCTTCTGTATCTCTCTCCTCTCTCACCTTAAACCTATGACCTCTAGTTTTAGACTCCCCTAGTATGGGGAAAAGCTGTTCGCTATTGACATTATCTATGCCTCTCATGATTTTATAAACCTCTATAAGGTCACCCCTCAGCCTCCGACGCTCCAGGGAAAAATGTCCCAGTCTATCCAACCTCTCCTCATAACTCAACTCAAACCTTCCAGTCAAGACAGCACCCTAGTAACTAATCTCTGCTCTCCTTCGAGTTTAATAACATCCTTTCTATAGTAAAGTGATTGGAATTGCACGCAGTACTCCAAATGTGGCCTCACCAATGTCTTCTACAGCTGCAGTAAGACATCCCAGCTCCTGTACTCAATGCTCTGACCAGTGAAAGCTAGCATACTGAAAGCCTTCTTCACTGCCCTGTCTACCTGTGACTCCATTTTCAAGGAGCAATGAACCTGTATCCCTGGGATTTATCGACCTTAACATGTTTTAAGACATCCAGCACCTCCTCTCCTGTAATGAGGACACTCTTCAAGACATTTCCTCAAGTTCCCTCGCATCCAAACCTTTCTTGAAGATAAGTACTAACGAGAAATATTCATTTAGGATTTCACCTATCTCTGAGTATCTGCATGTAAATGACCTTGATGATCTTTAAGAGGCCTTATTCTCTCTCTTGTTACTCTCTTACCCTTCATGTCCTCACAGAATCTCTTTGGATTTTCCTTTTACGCCATCTCGTGTTCCCCTTTAAGCCCTCTGATTTCTCTCTTAAGTGTACTCTAACGCGCTCTGTACTCCTCAAGGAATTCACTTGAGCCCAGCTGCTTGTACGTGTTATGTGTGTGCTCCTTTTTCAAAACCAGGGCCTCAGTAACTCTAGACATCCCGGGCTGCCCTACCCCCTGCCAGCCTTACTCTTCACTCCAACAGGAGCGTGCTGGCCCTGAACTCTCGTTAACTCACTTTTGAAAGCCCTCCACTTACCAGCTGTCCCTTAGCCTGCAAACGGCCCATTTCCCCCTCTCCTCAGATCAACTTTTGAAAGTTGATGATTAGATTAGATTCCCTACAGTGTGGAAATAGTCCTTTGGCCCAACCAGTCCACACCGACCCTCCGAAGAGTAACCCACCCAAAACCCTTTTCCCCTCTGACTAATGACCTAACACTACGGGCAATTTAGCACGGCCATCTCACCTGACCTGCACATCTTTGGACTGTGGGAGGAAACCGGAGCACCCGGAGGAATCCCATGCAGACACGGGGAGAGCGTGCAAACTCCACACAGGCAGTCACCCGAGGCTGGAATCGAATTGGGACCCTGGTGCTGTGAGGCAGCAGTGCTAACCACTGAGACACCATTCCTAACCACTGAGACAAGTTCCTGTCTAAGACTGCCAAAATTGACCTAGCCCCAATTTGGAGCTTTAACTTGTGGACCAGACCTATCCTTTTCCATAGCTATTTTAAAACTAATGGAATTGTGCTCCCTCACTAACACGTCCAAGACTTCCCTCAAGGAAATCAAGTTCTCCCTCTTCTCCAGTCGGGCCATCTACAGATTGAGTGAGAAATTCTTCCTGAACGCACTTAACAAATTTCTCTCCATCCAAGCCCTTAACACGTTGACAATCCCAGGTGATGTTAGGCAAGTTAAAATCCCCTACTATTGCAACCCTATTATTCTTGCAGCGATCTGCGATATCTGCTCCTCAACCTCCTGCTGACGACTGGGGGATCTACAGTACAATGCTATCAAAGTCATCGTCTTTCCCTCAGTTCTACCCATAGAGACTCAAACCTCCAAGAGTATCTTCTCTCAGTATTGCCCTGATGTTCTCCCTAATCAAAAGCAGAGCTCCTCCTCTACTCTTGCCCCCCCCTACTTCTGTCCTTCCTATAGCATTTGCACCCAGTCTGCTGCCAGTCCTGTCTTTCCTTCTGGAATAGCTGTTATGTCCCAATTCCGAGTTCACTTGCCTTACCTGTCAGGCTTCTTGCATTGAAATAGATGCAGTTTAACCGAGACATTCCTTGCCTCCTGCCGTGCCCTTGCCTGCCCTGCCCAGGACTGGAATTGCAACCTCTGCCGTTATTAATTAACTTGCTCTCATTAACCTTTGTACAGCCCTCCACCTTCTCTTTCGGCTCTGCACTGTTTCCGGAGCCAGCCCTCCTGCCAGACTAGCTAGACCCTCCTGGGTGGCACCAGCAAATCTCCCCCTCAGGATATTGGTCCTCCTGTAGTTCAGGTCCAGCCCATCCCTCTTGTACAAGTCAAAATGTATCATCTCATACTTATCAGGATTGAGTTCCATCTGCCATTCCTCTATCCAGTTTACCAGCTGATCGATATCGAACTGTGGCCTGAAGTGGCTCAGTGGTTAGCACTGCTACCTCAGAGCGCCAGGGACCCAGGTTCGATTCCACCCTCGGGTGACTGCCTGTGTGGAGTTTGCACATTCTCACCGTGTCTGAGTGGGTTTCCTCCCACAGTCCAAAGATGTGCAGGTTAAATTGCCCATAGTGTCCAGGTGTTGGTCTGGGTGGGTTACTGTTTGGAAGGTGGGCGTGGTTTTGTTGGGCCAAATGGCCTCTTTCCGCACTGTAGGGATTCTATAAGAAGGGATCTCAATGATCCAACAGTCTGAGCCTCTGCCCCCTGCGCCAAGCCACACTTTCTGCCAAATCTTCCTGTTCCTACTCTGGCTAACATGTGGTTCCGAACGTGCCCCAGAAACGACTGTCTTTAAGTTCCTGCATTTGAACCTTTCGCCTAACTCCCCTAGAATTACTCTTCAGGACCCTGTCCCTTTTCCTACCTACGTCATTGGTACCAAGGTATACAATGACTTCTGACGGCTCACCCTCCCCCTTAAGAATTTCAAGCAGCCACTCAGAGGGGTCCTTGATCCTGGCACCGGGGAGGCAACACACCGCCCTAGAGTCTGGAACGCAACCACAGCAATGCCTGTCTGTGCCCTCGACGAGAGAGAGCCCGACTACTAATGCTAGCTTCAACATTGGCCCACCCTGCTCTACAGCGGAACCAGTCATGGAGCCACAGGCCTGGCTGCTGCTGTTATGCTCCCCTGACGCTATCACCCCTCCCCCTAAATATCCCCCCCCCGCGGGAAATTTTCAGCAGTCTGAACACTGGTCAGTGGAATAATCTGAATATTGTTCAGGAAAGGCCTTCAGCTGTCTGATAAATAGCACTATTTGGAAAGCGCCAATCTAAATTGAGGAGAATGCATGTTTGTTAGCGAAGTACTTCAGCTCAGCAGTCACTGGAATCGTTCAGCAGTGTCAATATTGGTCATTGAAATGTCACAGCATTCTGAACATTGGCTTAATGGATCGTCAGCAATTGAAATATTGGTCAGCGGAATCATTTTAGTGATCTGAATATTGATCCAGCAATCAGAACATTGAACAGTGCAGCCATGTAATAGTCTGAGTATCCAACAATTTGAACATTTTTCTATTTATTTCTTCAGTAATATGTGTATATATTCAGGTGCCACATGTGAAGCTACTTAATAAGGTTAGAGCCTATGCGTTTTGTTTGTTCACATGGATAGAGGATTGGCTAATTACCGGAAGACAAGAGAGCCGGGATAATGGGCACATTCCCAGGATGGTAATCTGTCACCAGTAGAGTGCCACAGGAATCAGTATTGTGGCCACAATCCTTTACAATATACGTCAAAGACATGGATGAGGAAATGACCGTACTATCGCCAAGTTTGCAGGTGGCACAGAAATACGGGGGCATGCTAGACTCTTTTCCCGAGCTTTCACACACGATTTGCAATTGGCACACACCAACTTCTGCCAACAGTTAAAGTTTATTAAAGCTTGTACAAGCTAGGCGACCCCTTTTGACCCTCTTCGCAGGAATGCAGAGTCAAGTCAAAGTGAGGCACTGAACAAAGAAAACACCCCCCCCGTTGTAGAGGTCAGTTGGTCATGCTCACAGATACTCTGGCCACTCCCCCCCCCCCCCCAGTCACATACCACTCAGGACCACCCCCAGTTACTCCGTCACAGTCACATGTCAGCCCAGGTACAATGGCAGGATGACATCATCCTTGGAGATAATGCTAATGCCCCAATCCTGGGGAATCGTTATGCCAACGAATTCCTGACCCTGTGATTCCCCAAGACAATGTAGGTGTGATATGTTCTAGCTTCAGGGGATGGCTGTGAAAGCATTTCTGAATGGGAGGGCCTGAATGAAAGTTTAATTTGATTAAGGCAGGAGACTAGTGGTAAATGTTTGGCCAAATGGAGTGTGAGTCATCCACACTCCTGCTGCAGGGATGTTGTCCCCACCCAAAGACAGGACCGTTTAACCCTTTAGCATCTTACATTAATGTCCAGAGAGATAGTACAATTTAATCTTTTAACATTACAGTGGTGAGGATGACCCATTGCATCTGCAGGGGGATATGGACAGGTTCACTGAGGGGTCAATAACATGGCAGTTGAAATATAATGAGGGGAATTGCAAGGTTATGCACTTTGGCCGGAGGAATAGAGGAGCTGAATGTTATTTAAATGGAGGAAGACTGCAGAAAGCTGCAGCACAGAGGGAAATGGGAGTCCTCGTGCATAAATCTCAAAACGTTAGCCTCCCATGGGGGATGTTGGCCTTCATTTCAAATTTGAACCCGTTATCTAATAGTGGTATCGGTGCCGGTCCAGAGGAGAGTCACGAGGCTGTTCCCAAGTGTGGAGGGACTGTCTTATAAGGAGAGACTGAGTAGGTTGGGTTTGTATTCAGTGGGGTATAGACAAATGAGAGGACACCTTATTGAAACATGAAAGATTCGTGAGGCCTTGACAGGGGGATGTTGTTTCCCCACGTGGGCAACTCTGGGATGCAGAGGGAATTGTGTCAGAATGAAGACTCGCACACTTAAGATGGAGGTGAGAAGGAATTCTATTCTCTTAGGTGGCTGCGAAACTGTGGAATTCTTTCCCGCAGAGGGCCTGTTGAGGATGGGCCATCAAATATATTCAAGGCTGAGATCGTGAGATGTTTAATCAGGAAGGGAATGAAGGATTATGGGAAAAAGAGGCAGGGGAGAGAAGCTAAAGATGATCAGACTAGCCATGATCTCACTGAATGGTAGAGCAGACCTGATTGGTGGAATGGCCTATGTCTTATGACTTTTATTGGCCGATCGTTTCAGAGTTGGTCAGGAAAATTATATTGCATTTCTGGATATTCGTGAGGTGAAGTTTTCAGCAAATTGATGATTGGGTCAGTAAATTCCTTCATGGTTGTTCAGCAGAGTTAATAGGCGCGGTGAATATAGGTCAGTCGACGCAATTGAAATCTTGTTCAGTAGAGTCGTTCAGTAATCTGGTTGTCACAAACTGAATATTCTGTCCATGAATGTTGGTCAGTGGGAATGTTCAGTGAATTTAATGTTGGGCAGTCGATTTTAGGCAGCAAACTCAACAGTGGCCAGCAAAATAATTCGGCATTCTGGAATTTATTGCTGGAGTCATTCAGCCATCGGAACATTGGTCAGTGGAATCATTCAACAATGGGAACACTCGCCAGTCGAGTCATCCAGCCATTTAACAATTCAGTAACTTGACTATTGATCATTTAGATCACTAAGGAGTCTGAATATTGGCCACGAGAATAAATTTGCGTTCTGTATATTTTTTCAGGTAAACCGTTCAGCAATCGGAATATTGGTCAGTGGGATCATTCAGGAATCTGAATATTGATCAGTGGAAACATTCAGCATTCGGATTATTGGTCAGTGGAATCATTCAGAAATCTTAATATCGGACAATTGATTTATTCAGCAATAAGAATATTGAAATATGGCACCTTGCAGCAATTTAAATATTCAGCAGCACCATTGATGAACAATCTGAATATTGGTTAATTATTTTAATTCTATTATGAAATAACTCCACAGAGGTCCTGTCACCAAGTCACCCTTTTATTTACTAGCAGAGAGTCCTTGACACTGATCCGGTTCCCTAAGAGACAGCTCTCAGAGTGAACAGACCTCTGGCAATCCTGTTTATGCCTGTCAGCCAGGGCTCCCTGATTGAAGCAGGTTAACATCCCCAATCAGGGAACTCATAGTCGATGACATCCACCTGGCTAACCTTGGTACAGTCATTGCAAGTAGTAACAACATTCTCAATCCTGAACAACAGTCTGTAGAGCTTTCCAACAATGTAATGTTTGGTGACTGTTATCACTTAGCAATTGGAAGAGCGATCATTAGAAACATTTTGCAATCTGAATGTTCCTCACAGAGTTGGACAGCAGTCTGAGTACGGGCAATAGAATTGTTCAGCAATACGAGTCCTGGAATATGGCTTCATTAAGCAATATGTATAGTGAGGAGCAGAAGCTGATGGTCGTTCAAAATCATTCAACTGCCTGAATATTGGTCAGTGGGATCATTCGGAAATCTGAACGTTGGTCAGTGGGATCATTCGGAAATCTGGGTATTGGTCAGTGGGATCATTCAGAAATGAGAATAGTGGTCAGTGGGATCATTCGGAAATCTGAATAGTGGTCAGTGGGATCATTCGGAAATGTGAACATTGTTCAGTGGGATCATTCGGAAATCCGAACATTGGTCAGTGGGATCATTCGGAAATCTGAATATTGGTCAGTGGGATCATTCGGAAATCTGAGTATTGGTCAGTGGGATCATTCGGAAATGTGAGTATTGGTCAGTGGGATCATTCGGATATCTGAACATTGGTCAGTGGGATCATTCGGAAATGTGAGTATTGGTCAGTGGGATCATTCGGATATCTGAACATTGGTCAGTGGGATCATTCGGAAATGTGAGTATTGGTCAGTGGGATCATTCGGATATCTGAACATTGGTCAGTGGGATCATTCGGAAATGTGAGTATTGGTCAGTGGGATCATTCGGATATCTGAACATTGGTCAGTGGGATCATTCGGATATCTGAACATTGGTCAGTGGGATCATTCGGAAATCTGAGTATTGGTCAGTGGGATCATTCGGATATCTGAACATTGGTCAGTGGGATCATTCGGAAATCTGAGTATTGGTCAGTGGGATCATTCGGAAATGTGAGTATTGGTCAGTGGGATCATTCGGATATCTGAACATTGGTCTGTGGGATCATTCGGAAATGTGAATATTGGTCAGTGGGATCATTCAGAAATCTGGGTATTGGTCAGTGGGATCATTCCAAAATGTGAGTATTGGTCAGTGGGATCATTCGGATATCTGAACATTGGTCAGTGGGATCATTCGGATATCTGAACATTGGTCAGTGGGATCATTCGGAAATCTGAGTATTGGTCAGTGGGATCATTCGGAAATGTGAGTATTGGTCAGTGGGATCATTCGGAAATGTGAATATTGGTCAGTGGGATCATTCAGAAATCTGGGTATTGGTCAGTGGGATCATTCCAAAATGTGAATATTGGTCAGTGGGATCATTCAGAAATCTGGGTATTGGTCAGTGGGATCATTCGGAAATGTGAGTATTGGTCAGTGGGATCATTCGGAAATGTGAATATTGGTCAGTGGGATCATTCAGAAATCTGGGTATTGGTCAGTGGGATCATTCCAAAATGTGAATATTAGTCAGTGGGATCATTCAGAAATCTGGGTATTGGTCAGTGGGATCATTCCAAAATGTGAATATTAGTCAGTGGGATCATTCAGAAATCTGGGTATTGGTCAGTGGGATCATTCCAAAATGTGAATATTAGTCAGTGGGATCATTCAGAAATCTGGGTATTGGTCAGTGGGATCATTCCAAAATGTGAATATTAGTCAGTGGGATCATTCAGAAATCTGGGTATTGGTCAGTGGGATCATTCGGAAATGTGAATATTGGTCAGTGGGATCATTCAGAAATGTGAATATTGGTGAGTGGGTTAATTCTTAAATGTGAACATTGTTCAGTGGGATCGTTCAGAAATCTGAGTATTGGTCAGTGGGATCTTTCAGCAGCCTGTTCTATAGTTCTGGCTGGTTACATGTAGTCATTCTTACTGCTATCACACAGTCTAAGAGCAGTGTGTATTGTCTCAATCCTTTACAATGGTGTATCCTTTACAACTAGTTAAGATTGGTTCAATGCAAAGTGTGGTTGGTAGCTGAAGCAACAGGAGGTCCTTGATTTACAACTGTCTGACTTCAAGCACTTGTGTGTACAAATGTGAGGGGTGTCATTTTAAAGTCGTGACATAGATGCATTTGCTGTACTTTCGAGTGGCTCCTTTACTTTGTCCTGCTCTTTGTTTTGACTTGAGTATAAATTGAGATCCAAACAGATTCTAGAACAGAATCCACCCAGAGAGCCGGGGGCTGCCTGTACATCAAATAATCCTTACCCGGTACAAGCAGAGGTGGGGCAAGACATTAAATTATCGGGAGTGATCAAATTGGATGATACCACCCACATTTTCCCTTTTTGGCGAGGTGACTATTTGGGATTAAAGTTTAGAACTGAGAATCCTTCCATAAAGACAAATGTTTTCTCTCAGAGAGCGGTTCGGCTTGCGCAATTCCCATGATCCTCTTGTGCAGAAAGTTGTGAAGATTGTGTCTTCAAGAACAGGTGAGACGTGATTGTCAAGGGATTGAAGATTTGATTGGAGGAGGTGTGGAGGGAAACGGGGAGGGGACATTGGAGTTAAGTCTATAATTGTATCGGCTATGATGTCATCAGTAGAATCGTTCATTGCCTTGCTAATTGGCCAGTGGAATTATTAATCAGGCTAATTATTGTGCTGTAGAATAACCCATTCTCCTGACTGTTGGAGAGTTGTTTCTTTCATCAACCCATAATTTGTCTGGGTGATTCATCATTGACCTCATTATAAAAGAACAAGATTATCCCACAATCCACTTAATGCTCTACAGTACCCATTCATCAAGCTGCTTATTCATGAGCCGGATCAATCATCGATTGGTCAACAGAGCTATCTGTTGATACAGTCACTGGCCAGAGCAGCCAGGCATCAAACCCACAATTTGAATCATAGTATCCCTACGGTATGGCAGCCCGTCGAGTCCACACTGACCCTCTGAAGAGCACCCGCCCTGCCCCGCCCCATCTCTGTAACCCTGCATTTAGCGAGGCCCATCCACCCTAACCCACACATGTTTGAATTATGGGAGGAAACCAGAGCACCAGCAGAAACCCACGCAGACACGGGGATAATGGGACGACGGGTGGGGGGGAGGCGTTCGACAAGGTTCCCCATGGGAAACTGATTAGCAAGGTTAGATCTCATGGAGTACAGGGAGAACTAGCCATTTGGATACAGAACTGGCTCAAAGGTAGAAGACAGAGGGTGGTGGTGGAGGGTTGTTTTTCAGACTGGAGGCCTGTGACCAGTGGAGTGCCACAAGGACCGGTGCTGGGTCCACCACTTTTCGTCATTTATGTAAATAATTTGGATGCGAGCATAAGAGGTACAGTTAGTAAGTTTGCAGATGACACCAAAATTGGAGGTGCAGTGGACAGCGAAGAGGGTTACCTCAGATTACAACAGGATATGGACCAGATGGGCCAATGGGCTGAGAAGTGGCAGATGGAGTTTAATTCAGATAAATGTGAGGTGCTGTATTTTGGGAAAGCAAATCTTAGCAGGACTTATACACTTAATGGTAAGGTCCTTGGGAGTGTGGCTGAACAAAGAGACCTTGGAGTGCAGGTTCATAGCTCCTTGAAAGTGGAGTCGCAGGTAGATAGGATAGTGAGAAGGTGTTTGGTATGCTTTCCTTTATTGGTCAGAATATTGAGTACAGGAGTTGGGAGGTCATGTTGTGGCTGTACAGGACATTGGTTAGGGCACTGTTGGAATATTGCGTGCAATTCTAGTCTCCTTCCTTTTGGAAAGGTGTTGTGAAACTTGAAAGGGTTCAGAAAAGATTTACAAGGATGTTGCCAGGGTTGGAGGATCTGAGCTACAGGGAGAGGCTGAACAGACTGGGGCTGTTTTCCCTGGAGCGTCGGAAGCTGAGGGGTGACCTTATAGAGGTTTCAAAATTATGAGGGGCCATGGATAGGATAAATAGGCAAAGTCTTTTCCCTGGGGTGGGGGAGTCCAGAACTAGGGGGCATAGATTTAGGGTGAGAGGGGAAAGATATAAAAGAGACCGAAGGGGCAACCTTTTCACACAGAGGGTGGTACGTGTATGGAATGAGCTGCCAGAGGATGTGGTGGAGGCTGGTACAATTTAAGAGACATTTGGATGGCTATATGAATAGGAAGGGTTTGGAGGAATATGAGCCGGGTGCTGGCAGGTGGGACTAGATTGGGTTGGGATATCTGGTCGGCATGGACGGGTTGGACCGAAGGGTCTGTTTCCATGCTGTACATCTCTATGACTCTATAATGTGCAAACTCCACACAGTCACCCGAGGCTGGAATTGAACCCGGGTCCCTGGTGTTGTGGGGCAGCAGTGCTAACCACTGAGCCACCATTGCCCACAATTGATCATCCAAGCAGATGAAGAAGGAATAAGAGTAGGCCGCTTTGGCCCTTTGAGCCTGCTCCCGAATTCAATAAGATCGCGGCTGATCTGATGTTTAAGCCAAATCTGCATTCCTGCATATCCCCAATAATCCTACATCCCCTTGGTCATTATTAATCCATCTCCCTCTGCCTTAGAAATATTGAGAGATTCTGTATCCACTGCCTTTTGAGAAAGGGATTTCCAAAGACTCATAACCCTCTGTGGAAATGGAAATGCTTATTTATCTCTGTTTTAAATGGGTGCTCCATATTTTTAACCTATGAGCCCTAGTTCTTGATTCTCCACGAGAGGAAAACACGCTTTCCACATCCATCCCGTCAAATCCCCTCAGAATCTTATCTGTTTCAATTATGTCACCACTGACTCAAATAAACTCCAGAGGATACAGATAGATGCTGTCTACCCTTTCCTCATCAGGCAATCCACTGATTCTAGGTACCATTCTAGTAAACCTTCACTGAATTCCTTCCAACACATGAAAATATTTCTGTAAGTATGATGATCGGTCTTGTACCAATACTCCAGATGCTGCCTCATTAATAGTCTGTGAAACTAGAGCCTAGCCTCTCTACTCTTTGATTCAATTCCCCTCACAATAAGAATTCAGTAGAAATATTTATTAACCCGATAGATAATTCTATTGAGAAATTAATTCTCAGTCTGTGTATTGATCAACAGAATTATCCATTTGTTTGACCTCTGTCCAATATATCTATTCTGTCACCGTGGATACAATTAATTGATCTGCTGACCAACAGTCAGATCGATTTCTCAATCAGTTGAGTCATTTTGGACTTTGAGTCATGGATTGGCTTAACTGAATTAGTCTACCCAAACGAACATCTTCTATCCTTGAATATTGCTGAAGGAGGGGAATGGTGCTGAAGTTGCACATCTCGCTGTCCCCTTCAGGATCAATGCAAGAATGCCAAATTTCAAACGATTGCACCAATTTATACTGCAGATGAAAAGGGGGCTGTTTGGTGAGAGCGTTGGCTCTGATTGGCTGAAGCGTTGCCATGGGAGAAGGCAATGCAGGACTGTCGGCTGCCTGAGCTCCTGAATGATTCAACAAGGCGACATGCTTAAACATATTCCTTTTGCTTTGAGTCAACGTAATGAAGATTGAGTGGCGATCTTGTGAAAACATAACTCAACATTTCCTCATAAGCCAACCCAGTCATCCCAGGAATGAGTTGATTGAACTTTCTATGAACTGTTGATGACAAAATTGTGTCTTATTCTAAGTAAGGGGACCAAACTTGTACACTGGATCATAGAGGCCTTGTATAGCAGTGGCAACACTTCCCTTCTGTTATATACTCGATTCCCCTTCCCCTTACAGTCTATTGACTTTCTGAATCACTTATTGCACCTCCACATCAATAATTGTTGGCTCATGTGCCAGATCCCACTGTACTGCAGAACCCTGCAGGTAGGGGCAGCACAGTAGCTCAGTGGTTAGCACAGTTGCCTCACAGCAGCAGGGTCCCAAGTTCGATTCCAGCCTCGGGCGACTGACTGTGTGGAGTTTGCACATTCTCCCTGTGTCTGCGTGGGTTTCCTCTCACTATCCAAAGATGTGCAGGTCAGATGAATTGGCCATGTTAAATTGCCCATAGTGCTAGGTGCACTAGTCAGAGGGAAATGGGTCTAGGTGGGTTACTCTTCGGAAGGTCGGTGTGGACTGGTTGGGCCCAAGGGCCTGTTTCCACACTGTATGGAGTCTAATCAAAAAAATCTAGTTCTCAGATAAAGCGTATTCTGGCAGTGTGATTTGCTTAGAACGTCACTGAGGAATTAAGGACTGGTATTTTCGAGAACACTTACCCCTGTTTGCAATAGCACGATTCCAGCTATGATAATTTTGCGCGTGCCGTTCTGCCCATGCGCCATGTCCAGCTTTCTGTGAGAGGTACTGGACAGAGAGCAGTTTTCTGAGAGAGATACATTGAGCAGCTTCCTGTGAAAGATAGACTCTTCCTCGATTATCCCTTTCTTTGAAAAAATGGAGGGTCATAGTGCCAAGAATGTTAGCAAGAAGCATCCTGGTGATAAAACTGCAGGTGGTGAACGCAAAAGAGAGGCTATAACACTGGAAGAGCAGCTGGATTCGCTTAACAGGAATGAAGGAGTTTACCTCATGCACTATGATGACCCTTTGTCCCTATATTAACAATATTTTTTAAATGTACTGTGTTAAATTTACTTTTGTTTCATTGATAAGTATGACTTATACCTTCATTCAGGCTGTGCTATACTTTGTGTTGGACTCTTGGACGATCTTTGAGTCATCATGAGTGATATATTTTGCCAGTCTGCCCCTAACCCCACTTTTCCCATGGGCTCCCTTATTTATATCAAGCGATTTTGTATGAAGTGAGGTTTGGCTGGAACGCAACGACGGCCTTATAGGGGAACTACGTGTCATCTCCCTCCATTTTAATAATGTGCTGCTTTTCTGTCCTGTCAAGCTGAATGCTTTTCATGTAAGGCAAGTGAAAATGAGTCACAGTATTGGCTCAGATGATTCAAACTTAAAGCAGTTGTTAATGTAGCTATTAGCACCCTCAGGATTGTTTCGGAGGTGCTGCCCAGTTGTAGCTGTTGGTATTTGGGGTTTGAGGGCATGATCTGGTGGTGGATGGCGTGGGCTCTGCCTAATACGACAGTGAAAGCAACTTGTTGGCTCAACCATCTAATCACTGGGACATACAGCTGATAGATTGCATTGATACTGAAATCCACACACAGTTGTGGACGGAGCATCTTTCTGAGATTAGATTAGATTCCCTACTGTGTAGAAACAGGCCCTTCGACCCAACAAGTCCACACCGACCCTCCGAAGAGTGACCCAACCAAGACCCATACCCCTACATTTACCCCTGATTAATACACCTAACACTACGGGCAATTTAGCGTGTCCAATTCACCTGACCTGCACATCTTTGGACTGTGGGAGGAAACAGGAGCACCCGGAGGAAACCCACGCAGACACGGGGAGAATGTGCAAACTCCACACAGAGAGTCGCCTGAGGCGGGAATTGAACCCGGGTCTCTGGTGCTGTGAGGCAGCAGTGCTAACCACTGAGCCATCTTGCCGCCCTTTATTCTAGACCCTTCCGATCCCTTCATTATCTTCAATGCACTGTCGGAATTACATTTCCCAAGTCTATGCACTCCCCAGTTTATAATAAACTGAGCTCTTATGCCTATTATAGGCTTTACAAAGGAGCACAGTTAGATTAATATTTAATATCAAAGGCAAATGTATATTCCACTGTAATGGTGCACAGTGATTATACATTGTCGGCTAAATAAGGGCTAATTAAGGTCATGGCAAACTAGCATAATTCACTCCAAAACAAATGCCTTTATGCTAATACTCCATTTGTTTTTAATGTTACCTTGCAGCATGAGTTGAAAACTATGAATGACTCAAGCTCTCTAACCCCACAGTCCCTTTTTGTCTCAAGCAATAGAATTTAGCTCATAGACTACCATTACACATTAGCCCCAGCCACATGCATAACTCTACATTACATCCAGGAATGAAGAGCTGGCTGTCAGTTATTTTTCCCGAGCCCACTCCCCCCACCATGTCTGTAAGCCGAGGGGTGGGTGCTCACCTGTGACTTTTGAGTCGTTTGCAAATTGTAGAATTGTGCCTTCATTTAGATCCTTGGCAAAGACGGTCATTTTTACTGACCCCCCCCCCCAGTGTTTTTGATTTCTGTGTGGTGAGATTTGAACTCATTTTTACTCTCTGGATTATAAATGCAGAGCTCTCTCATGTAACCGTACCCGGGGTCCTATGGAGAGACTTGACCTTCACATGACTAGTGCCCCCATCTTAGAATCCAGAAGCTTGTCGTTTTGACATCACGGGCATAGAGCCGGTGACTGTCACTTTATTACACAAAGTGTCGGAGAGTCCCTTGTAAGTGAGCCTCCAGCATGGATCGTCAGCTTTGTGAAAGTTGCTTAATGACCCTGCTTTGGGGTGAAGTTAAACCAGAACAGCAGTGTACTGGAGGTGACATGGAGTTCTGGCGATGGGCTGTCTCATTGAATGGACAAACAGTAAGCAGAGCAATTAATAGGGCGCCCAGTTCTTCAAACTGGTCGCTATCCATTCAAGTCGTCGCCCAGCGGAGAGAGAGCGGGAGTGGGATGCTGAAGTTGCATGATCAGCTACCGCCATATTGAATGGTGGTGCAGGCTCGAAGGGCCGAACGGTCTACTTGTATTTCCTATGTTACACTGGTTAGCACACGCCACTGAGGCGGAAGGTACAAGCCCTCCCAGAGTCTTAGGGCAGCTCCTGCAGATTGACCCTGCAGCATTGAGAGGGCTGCCCATTCAGATGGTGATGTGGATCCGAGACTCTCTTAGGTGGCTGGAGAGGAGCACCTCATTCGGCCCGTCAGTGAGTCCGCGGCCCGGCCTCCAATAAACCGTGGAGCATCTACAAACCCAGGCCTCAGCGAATTCCAAATATTCCGGACCTTCCGAGTGAAGCAGTTCCTCCTCATCTCCGTCCAGAAGATGGGGGTCCAGAACTAGAGGGCATAGGTTTAAGGTGAGAGGGGAAAGATATAAAAGGGACTTATGGGGCAACCTTTTCACACAGAGGGTGGTACGTGTATGGAATGAGCTGCCAGGGGAAGTGGTGGAGGCTGGTACAATTGCAACATTTAATAGGCATCTCGATGGGTATATGAATAGGAAGGGTTTGGAGGGATGTGAGCCAAGTGCTGGCAAATGGGACTAGGTGAATTTTGGGATATCTGGTCGGGATGGACAAGTCGGACTGAAGGGTCTGTCTCTGTGAACTACATCTCAATGACTCTATGTTAGATATCATCAGTGACAAATTGTTACCTGCTGGGACAGTACTGTGCACACCCACTGCTCAATCCCCGGTGTTGATGTGTCTTTTCCCATCCTCTACATTCATGCCCCAGAGGGACAGCAATTCCTTTTTGTTCAATTACTCCTCAACAGGGCTATTTTACATGAAGTTATTTTACGACCGGGAAACTGCTTTGTTTTAATGTTTCCAACATGTGTCCCCTCGTGAGAGAGTCTGGGGACCACAGGGCAAAATCTCAGAAGAAGGTGTCTCCTATTTATCACGGACACGATGAGGAATTTAGTCTCTCTGAGTGTCGTGAATTTGTGGAATTATTTACTCTGGAGGGCTTTCGTGGTTGGGTCATTGAGTCTATTCAAGGCCGAGAGGGACAGATTTTAAATCAGTAAAGGAGTTAAGGGTTACAGGGAAAAGGTAGGAAGGTGGAGTTGAGGATAATCACATCAGCCCTGATCCCATTGAATGATGGAGCAGCCTTGATGGGCTGAGTGGCCTACTGCTGCTCCTGCATGTTATAGCCTAAGATGCGCAATATCTGTATTTCTCAAGGAAAGTTTGCATCCAGAAGGGCTTAGATTTTGATTTAATTTTTAAAGCATATACAAGACTGATTTCACTCTCCTGACATTTGACTTGTGTTTTTTGCTCATCAATACACTGATGCTCATCAGAAAGTAATTACTGAAACATTAGCAAAATACAGCTAGCTGCTGTGTGTAATCTTTTTTTTTCCCTGCAAATAAATCCGGGTTGTGGATTTAGCCTGCGCATGCAGTGATCCAGCAGGTTGGTATTTTCTTCCACTGGAATTGAGAAGGGCAAGTGCAGGAATATGATGTATTTCCCATGAATACAATTGACCACATTTCAGGGTGAATTGATAAACCTGGTCTCCGGTACAGAGAGCGTTTTTACAATCTGTTCGTGGGAATGTGAGCATCATCAGCAAGGCCAGCATTTGTTTAGTTATTGAGTGGCAGTGAGTTGTCCTCTCGAACCGATGCTGTCCTTGGGGTGTGGGAACACCCACAATGCATTTACGGAGGGAATTTCAGGATTTCGACCCAGCGACAGTGAAGAAATGGTGATATATCTCCAAGTGAGGATGTTGAGTGTTTTGGAAGGGGTGGTGATCCTATGTATCTGCCGGTCCTTCTCCTTTTTGATGGAAGTGGTCGTGGGTTTGGAAGGTGCTGTCTGAGGATCTTTGGTGGATTTCTGCAGTCTATCTTGTAGATGGTACACACCGCTGCTACTGACCGTCGGTGGTGGATGGAACAGATGTTGAAAGTGGTCGATGTGATGCCATCCAATGGCCCTTATCCTGGAACCCTTTCAAGCTTCTTGAGTGTTGTTGACTGAAGTTTGAGAAACAGAGGACACCAATTTGAGGTGATTAGCAGAAGAACCAACAGCGACTGATGGTCTTTTCACACATTTTTGGACTGTGGGAGGAAACCGGAGCAAACCCACTCAGACACGAGGAGAACGTGCAAACTCCACACAGGCAGCCGCCTGAGGCGGGAATTGAACCCGGGTCTCTGGCGCTGTGAGGCAGCAGTGCTAACCACTGTGCCACCATGCCGCCAATAATTATCTGAAACAGAAAACCAGGGATCTAAGGTTAAGTGGAAGGGCTGAGTGAGTTCAATTGGCAGAGGGCCGGCATTGACATGATGGGTAGCATGGCTGCCTCCGGCGCTGTGACCGTTCTCTGACTCAACAGTGTTATCCCGTTTCTCCCAATTATCACAAAACACTGGACATACTCAGATGGAAAACCGTCCCTTTCTTCTTCTGTCTGCTGACAATTTCCAAGTGTTTTCTCTTTTGCAAGATGGCGGTGGAGTAGGACTCCTCAGCTGCAGCTCCATCTGCCCCATCCATTTGTTTTCTTCTTTGCTCTCCTTCAGTGTTTCTTTTCTCCTTCCTTCCTTCTCTGCGATACTCTGAACTCTGGCCTCAGCACTGACTCGGACTCTTGACCTCAGCATGGACCCGGTGTGGCAGCCTTATGTCCTGGCGTGGAGGCCTCTCGGCCCGGCGTGGCCTCTGTATGGACCTCCAGCCTTGAGATGATTCCAGAGCCTCTAGGGAATGCCTGTGCGGGCTGGAGTCAAGGCCTGGTGTGGGCTGGAGTCAAGGCCTGGTGTCGGCTGGAGTCAAGGCCTGGTGTGGGCTGGAATCAAGGCCTGGTGTGGGCTGGAATCAAGGCCTGGTGTGGGCTGGAATCAATGCCTGGTGCGGGCTGGAGTCAAGGACTGGTGCGGACTGGAGGCTAGGCCTGGTGTGGGCTGGAGACAAGGCCTGGTGTGGGCTGGAGTCAAGGCCTGGTGCGGACTGGAGTCAAGGCCTGGTGCGGACTGGCGGCTAGGCCTGGTGTGGGCTGGAGTCAAGGCCTGGTGTGGGCTGGAGTCAAGGCCTGGTGTCGACTGCAGTCAAGGCCTGGTGCGGGCTGGAGTCAAGGCCTGGTGTGGGCTGGAGTCAAGGCCTGGTGTGGGCTGGAGTCAAGGCCTGGTGTCGGCTGCAGTCAAGACCTGGTGCGGGCTGGAGTCAAGGCCTGGTGTGGGCTGGAGTCAAGGGCTGGTGTGGGCTGGAGTCAAGGCCTGGTTTGGGCTGGAGGCTAGGCCTGGTGTTGGCTGGAGTCAAGGCCTGTTGCGGACTGGAGGCTAGGCCTGTGTGGGCTGGAGTCAAGGCCTGGTGTGGGCTGGAGTCAAGGCCTGGTGCGGACTGGAGGCTAGGCCTGGTGCGGACTAAAGTCAAGGGCTGGTGTGGGCTGGAGTCAAGGCCTGGTGTGGGCTGGAGTCAAGGCCTGGTGTGGACTGGAGGCTAGGCCTGGTGTGGGCTGGAGTCAAGGCCTGGTGTGGGCTGGAATCAAGGCCTGGTGCGGACTGGAGGCTAGGCCTGGTGCGGGCTGGAGTCAAGGCCTGGTGTGGGCTGCAGTCAAGGCCTGGTGTGGGCTGGGGTCAAGGCCTGGTGTGGGCTGCAGTCAAGGCCTGGTGTGGGCTGGGGTCAAGGCCTGGTGTGGGCTGGAGGCTAGGTGCAGCATGGAATGGGTTGAGAAGACTGGTATTCTGAACTCTTTATTGCTCTATTTTCTAATTTATTCCTACAATCTGTAATGCTGGGGTTCTTATTTCTTTATTTTACTAATTTTGTTTCCCTAAGAAATAGGGGGCACGGTGGCTCAGTGGTTAGCAGTGCTGCCTCACAGCACCAGGGACTCGGGTTTGATTCCAGCCTCAGGCGACTGTCTGTGTGGAGTTTGCACGTTCTCCCTGTGTCTGTGGGGGTTTCCTCCCACAGTCCAAAGATGTGCAGGACAGGTGGATGAGCCATATTAAATTGCTCATAGTGTTCAGGGATGTGTAGGTTAGGTGCATTGGTCAGTGGTAAATGTAGGGTAGGGGACTGGGTGTGTTACTTTTCGGAGGGTCAGTATGGACTTGTGACACTGTAGTGATTCTAATCTATGAATTTGTACTTAGGAATTGGTACCTCATACCTAAGGTGGCGACTTGTAAACTTTTAATCTGAGTACACATGACAATAAAGCTAATTCTTATTATTAAGGCTGATATAAACAGACGCAGTAGGAGGAGCATGTCATTCGGCCCCTCGATCGTACTTTGCCACTCAATACCTGATCTGATTCCTGCCTCCCCACCGTTGGCCCTTTGACTCTCTTGTCAATAAAGAAATGGCCCTAATTCAGGCCCCAAAAGGATCCTGGGGCCTGCTGCTGCCCGAGGCTTCCACTGCCTGTGTAGTATTTCACTCCTGAGCGCAGGTGGGTAGCCCCCGGGGTGGGTGTGTGTGTGTGTGTGTGTGTGTGTGTGTGTGTGTGGTGGGGAGGGGGGAGGGGGGAGGGCCAGAGTTTCAGACAGCGTTGGAAGTTTTCAGTGAAACGACGGTTTCATTCTCTGCCAGACAAAACAGCCTGCCTTATCATCGCCAGGCCTCCCTAATTATAATGGAAATGAGGTGTCCCATCAAGATTTATCTCCTCGGCGTGTCCACGTGGTCTCGAGCTGATAGGGAGCTGGGGATTATCGCACTGAGGGGGACTGATAATGGTTGCTCATTGTCTCGGCAGAGTGGAGACCTTTAATCAGTCAGTAGCAGATTTTGTTGCCAGCGGGGTTGCTGTAATCTGCCTGGTAGGCTGGCTGGCTCACAGACAGTTGAGACTGAACTCTGTACCAACAGATCTGCTGCTGATTCTCAGTCTGCACCCTACAGCAGCAGGCCACTGGAACTCTGCTTGACGCTGTCTCACAGGTTACAGAAAGGCAGACGGGAGGATTGACCCTGAGCTGGGTTTGTGCTGTCACTCTGAGTGAAGACTGATTTTTTTCACAAAGTCAACTGCCAAAGCTCCCTTTAATGTTCTCTGGGAGACCTGGGTGCTTAAGGTAAAAGCACCATCACCCTTCATTCGAAAGCAAGATACCGTCGTGGTGGTATATCACGGGTCTGTTAATCCAGAAACTCAGCTAATGTTCTGTGAACCTCGGTTTGAAAGCAGACAGTGGACTTTTGAGTTCAATTTTTAACAAAAATCTAGGTTTAAGCATCGACTGATGACCATAAATCCATTGTCGATTGTCGGAAAAACCCATCTGGTTTACTAATGTCCTTTTGGGAAGGGAACTGCCATCCTTACCCAGTCCGGCCTACACGGGAATCCAATCCCACAGCAATATAGTTGACTCTCAACTGCCCACTGGGGAAATTAGGGACGGGCAGTAAATGCTGGTCCAGCCAGTGATGCCTACACGCAGTGAATGAATTGTAAAAAGTCTGAAATGAAAACAGAAAGTCGTGGAGAAACTCAGCAGGCCGGGCAGCATCTCCAGGGAAAGAACCGGAGTTAACCTTTCGAGTCCATTCCTTCAGAACTGAGAACGGATCGCTGGACTCGAAACACTCGCTGCCTTTCTCTCCACCAATGCCGCCAGACCTGCTGTGTTTCTCCAGCAACTGCTCGTTTACTTTGTGTAGAGATCAAACTCCAAAAAGTTCAGAAGCAAACTCGGTTCCTGGTGCCAGAAATGGTTTGATTTTATTGTCGAAGTTTAAATACTGAGGAGAATGTCTCCCAGTCAGTCACTTCTTCAAATATTGATATGCCTGGTCATCTCAGTAAATAGAAACCACATTTTATAACTTATAGTGCTGCATTTATGAATGAGAAACGGAGTTGTGAATATTAATTACTTGGGGTTATTATCACAGTATGTATTTTTAATTCCAATGATTGATGGAAGCCCTACAGTGTGGAACCAGGCCATGCGGCACACCAACCTTTCAAAGAGTATCCCATTCAGACCCAACCTGCCCTATGCATTTCCCATGGTCATAGAGTCATAGAGTCATAGAGATGTACAGCATGGAAACAGACCCTTTGGTCCAACCCGTCCATGCCGACCAGATATCCCAACCCAATCTAGTCCCACCTGCCAGCACCCGGCTCATATCCCTCCAAACCCTTCCTATTCATATACCCATCCAAATGCCTCTTAAATGTTGCAATTGTACCAGCCTCCACCACTTCCTCTGGCAGCTCATTCCATACACGTACCATCCTCTGCGTGAAAACGTTGCCCCATGGGTCTCTTATATCTTTCCCCTCTCTCCTGAAACCTATGCCCCCTAGTTCTGGACTCCCCAATGCCAGAGAAAAGACTTTGTCTATTTATGCTCACCATGCCCCTCATAATTTTGTAAACCTCTATAAGGTCACCCCTCAGCCTCCGATGCTCCAGGGAAAATAGCCCCAGCCTATTCAGCCTCTCCCTGTAGCTCAGATCCGCCAACCCTGGCAACATCCTTGTAAATCTTTTCTGAACCCTTTCAAGTTTCACAACATCTTTCCGATAGGAAGGAGAACAGAATTGCACACAATATTCCAACAGTGGCCTAACCAATGTCCTGTACAGACGCAATATGACCTCCCAACTCCTGACTCAATACTCTGACCAATAAAGGAAAGCATATCAAATACCTTCTTCACTATCCTATCTACCTGTGATTCCACTTTCAAGGAGCTATGACCTGCACTCCAAGGTCTCTTTGTTCAGCAACACTCCCTAGGACCTTACCATTAAGTGTATAAGTCCTGCTAAGATTTGCTTTCCCAAAATGCAGCACCTCGCATTTATCTGAATTAAACTCCATCTGCCACTTCTCAGCCCATTGGCCCATCTGGTCCAGATCCTGTTGTAATCTGAGGTAACCCTCTTTGCTGTCCACTACACCTCCAATTTTGGTGTCATCTGCAAATTTACTAACTGTACCTCTTATGCTCGCATCCAAATCATTTATGTTAATGACAAAAAGTAGAGGACTCAGCACTGATCCTTGCGGCACTCCACTGGTCACAGGCCTCCAGTCTGAAAAACAACCCTCCACCACCACCCTCTGTCTTCTACCTTTGAGCCAGTTCTGTATCCAAATGGCTAGTTCTCCTTGTATTCCATTAGATCTAACCTTGCTAATCAGTCTCCCATGGGGAACCCTGTCGAACACCTTACTGAAGTCCATATAGATCACATCTACTGCTCTGCCCTCATCAATCTTGTTTGTTACTTCTTCAAAAAACCCAATCAAGTTTGTGAGACATGATTTCCCATGCACAAAGCCATGTTGACTATCCCCAATTAGTCCTTGCCTTTCCAAATACATGTACATCCTGTCCCTCAGGATTCCCTCCAACAACTTGCCCACCACCGAGGTCAGGCTCACCGGTCTATAGTTCCCTGGCTTGTCTTTACCGCCCTTCTTAAACAGTGGCACCACGTTTGCCAACCTCCAGTCTTCCGGCACCTCACCTGTGACTATCGATGATACAAATATCTCAGTCAGAGGCCCAGCAATCACTTCTCTAGCTTCTCACAGAGTTCTAGGGTACACCTGATCAGGTCCTGGGGATTTATCCACCTTTAACCGTTTCAAGGCATCCAGCACTTCCTCCTCTGTAATCTGGACAATCCACCTAACCTGCACATCTTTGGATTGTGGGAGGAAACTGGAGCACCCAGAGGAAACCCACGCAGACACTGGGAGAATGTGCAAACTCCACACAGACTGTCGCCCGAGGCTGGAATCGAACCTGGGACGCTGGCGCTGTGAGGCAGCAGCGCGAGCCACCGTACTGACCAAATTTCAGTTCAACTGTTTTCTCGATATTCCAAAGCAAGCTCCATTGTTGACCCCATCGACAAAGTTACTCACGCAGAAGTAAACCCCACGATAGCTCTCCTATAATAAGAATCTTAAAAATTCCACATTCACAATGCTGTTAGAAGGGAATTCCAGGAGTTTGACCCAGCGACAGTGAAGGAACGGCGATATGTTTCCAGTCAGGATGGTGAGTGGCTTGGAGGGGAACTTGAAGGTGTTGGTGTTCCCATGTAACGGCTGCCCTTGTCCTTCTAGATGGAAGTGGCCATGGGTTTGGAAGGTGCTGTCCAAAGATCTTTGGTGAATTGCTGCAGTGCATCTTGTAGATAGTACACACTGCTGCTATTGAGTGTCAGTGGTGGAGGGGGTAGATGCTTATGGATATGGTGCCAATTAAACAGGCTGCTTTGTCCTGGGTGATGTTGAGCTTCTTGAATGTTGTTGAAGCTGCACCCATCCAGGCAGGTGGGGGGTATTCCTGACTGGTACCTTGTAGATGGTGGACAGGTTTTGGGGAGACAGGAGGTGAGTTACTAGTCACAGTATTCCCAGTCTCTGACCTGCAGTTGCGGCCACTGTTTATGTGCTGAGTACAATTGAATTTCTGGTCAATGGTAACCCCCAGGATGTTGATAGTAGGGGATTTATTGATGGTAACACCCTTGAATGCCAAGCGGTGGTGGTCAGATTGCCTCTTATTGAAGATGGTCATAGCCTGGCATTTGTGTGGCACAAATGTTACTTGCCACTTGTCAGCCCAAGCCTGGATATTGTCCAGATCTTGCTGCATTTGAACATGGACTCTTTCGATGCTTCAATGAGATTCTTTTTTAGTTTAAGGTGATGTGTAATCGAAGGGTACCAAATTTCTAACTCTAGCAACACCATGGGGCTCTTTTCCCTAGAGTTTCGGAGGCTGAGGGATGACCTTATAGAGGTTTATAAAATCATGAGGGGCATGGATAGTGTAAGGGGTGGAGGGGGTCCAGAACCAGAGGGCGTAGGTTTAGGGTGAGAGGGGAAAGATATAAAAGGGATCTAAAGGGCAACATTTTCACACAGAGGGTGATATGTGTATGGAATGAGCTGCCAGAGGAAGTGGTGGAGGCTGGTACAATTACAGCATTTAAAAGGAATCTGGATGGGTATACGAATAGGGAGGGTTTAGAGGGATATGGGCAAAGTGCTGGCAAATGGGACTTGGTCTAATTGGGATGTCCGGTCGGCGCAAATAAGTTGGACTGAAGGGTATGTTTCATGCTGTATAACGCTATGATAATGACTGGGTAATGCTATTTTGTTATGTTGGTTGCGAGATACATCTTGGCCAGGGTGTCATGGAAATTGGGGTCACGCCTCTCCTCTGAAATAATGCTGCGGGATCTTGTACATGGACCAGAGAGAGAGAGAGGCTTATGCCCGAAACATCGACTCTCCTGCTCCTCGGATGCTGCCTGACCTGCTGTGCTTTTCCAGCGCCACACTCCCGACTCTGGTCCCCAGCCTCGGCAGAGCTCACTTTCTCCAGAGAGAGGAGCCCAGGCCCTGCTTTGCCACCTCGGCTGAGAGGCAGCTCTCCAGCAGAGTGGGGAGCCGTCCTTCAGCCTTGGATATCCTATCGCGTCTGAAACGCCAGGGAGCGCATCGACACCGGCCAGAGCGGGGGGGGTGGGGGGGGGGAGGTGGAAGGTCGTCCACCCCCCTTGGTTGAATAGCCAACTGGCAGGACATTCCCCATGAATGACCACCCCCCCGCCCCCCCCCCCCCCCCCCCCCCGGGTCTCATCGCTCACAAAGAGCGGGGAGGCAGAGTTCCTTGTTCATTAACAGTAGTTCAGAAAGAGAAAGGGGAAACTCCGCCTCATCGATGGGTCCATTTGTAACCAGCTCCCCCTCCCACCCCACCACCGTGCTAAATTAGCATTGTTTACGTTAGCTTTGGCTGTATCTATCCTGTGACCAAGGCCCGAACAGTGTCAGTGCGGGAACTTTCTGTGCACAGATTGCCTGCCATACTCCTTTGTAATCCAGCTGTGACTAGTTGACCCCTTGTGTCAAGTCCACAGCCGTCATTGGGGATTGTACAGTTGGATAGAAGGATAAGATGAAGCATCTGTGAGCATTATGCTACAAAGGGGGTCGATAGCCTAGTGGGTATTATCACTGGACTGTTAATCTGGAGACCCAGCTAATGTTCTGGGGGTCAGGGTTCAAGTCCCGTCGAGGCAGCTGGTGGGATTTGAATCCAATAAGAACCTGGAGCCTAATGATGACCATGCCAATTGTCGGAAAGGACCCATTTAGTTCACCCATGCCCTTTAGGAAAGGGAAGTTGCCATCCTTACCAGGTCTGGCCTACCTGTGACTCCAGCCCAACAAAAAACATGGCTGACTTTTAAACTGCCCTCTGGGCAATGAGAGACGGGCAATAAATGCTAGCCTAGCCAGCGACTCTCATCTTGCGAATGAATAATAATAATCCTCCTTTATTCAGACTGAGCTTTCTGCTGGCAGAGCTTCAATTGTGTTCTGACCTGCAGATAACCCCAATCCTCAGCAAGGATCCGGGGTACAGCCACTCTCTCTGAGGAATGATTGGGTTGGTGGCAGAATGTCCGATTGCTGCTTCAGCGTTGTAAGTGACACTGTGGGGCCTGAGAGTATCAGCTGCAGAGTTTAGTGACCGGGCCTGGTGCTCAGACTTGCTCCTGCCTTGATCAGGTTTAGGTTTATCTAGGTCGGATACAGTTACTGAGTTGGAAATCTATTTGTTTCCAGAACTCCCTATTAACAGGCCATCCAATGGCACGTAACGTTATTGACAAGTGCATCCCTGGAGAATGTAGGGTAAGTGACAGGTTTAGCCAAGAGGCTCAGAGGCCAGTGACACCCATGGCCAATAGTCATCTATTGAATGAAGGAGCTTAATGGTAGACTGGTTGCTACGGGCTCCGGGCTCTTCTGCTCCGCCCTCTTTCCCTCTCTTCTCTCGGTTTTTCTTCTTCATTTTGCTTACCTCGTGTGAAGAGTTCAGTCACTGCGATGGCATGGTTGGCGATGAGGTGAGCCCAGCCTGGACTCATGGCTGCTGCAGCAGAGGTGAGTTTGGGCTCCCCCTGGGAAGTTTGGGCCCAGTGGCGTCGGGTGGGGCTGAATCAGTGAGGTGGCGGAGGTGGGTTTGGGCTGGTGGCATTAGCAGCCACTGCTTTGGCGAGGTCCAGCAAGGGCTCATGGAGGCAGAAACAAGATGGCGGAAGCAAGATGGCTCCCAGAGAGTGGCAACTCTTGTTCCGGCAGCACGGCAAGGGGACGCATGTCTGGCAGCTCCAGGCCCGTGCCTGAGCCCTCAACAAGAAGGACTGTAAAGTTGAGCCTTGGTTCTTTACTTTTCTGTCTTCGTATCCTATGTTATGGTTTATTTTTCTGTGTTTTAAGATGGCGCCGGAGAGAGGTGACACCATACAACGCTTTTCGCTGTAGTTTGCACGTGACAAGTAAATAAATAAGATAAAATCTAAAATGCTATTGGCAAACTTTGGCCTGATTTCTTTCTGTTGGCCAAGTCATTGATATATTTTATGCTGCGCTTTTTAAAAAGGCGTTCGAACTTTCTGTCAAGTATCTGAGGTTCAGAGACGCCCCATTGCACACCACCTGGTCAATGAATCCAGAGAGCTGGGGGGGGGGGGGGGGTAACAGTTCCCTCAGGATGACTGCAAGAGGAGTAGGTGGATGTAGATTTTTGTTGATAACCTCTAAGACAATTGTTAACTTGTCCCAGATTTGGAACTTTTACAACATATCTTCAATAGAGCCTAGCTCCATGCAACACAGAGAGAAAAGAAAATCTGGAATTAAAAGTCTAATGTTGACCCATGAAACCATTGTTGATGATTGGAAAAACCTATCTGGTTTCACTAATGTCCTTTTAAGGGAAGGAAATCTGCTGTCCTTACCTGGTCTGGTCTCCCACATTGCACAAGACCTCGCCATTAACAGCCAGTCAAGTGTCTACCTCCAACTGAGTGCAGTAGGTGGCCCATACGCCTTTAACCAGAGGAACCAGAGAGGGTGAAGGCTACAGAGAGAGAAACGTGAGCTTTTGAAGCTGTTTGGATTTTAGTAATATCAGTTTGATATTAATTCATTCGGTATTTTACCACTTACACAATTTATTCTGTAATCCAAGATGGCGCCAGAACGTGGCCACATTATCCAGTTTACACTGTATCTAGGAACAAGTGACAATATAATAAATAGATAAATATTTCTAAACAGTATGCTTTAAAAGTATATTTATATGAACTCTGTGTACATAGCTGGGAGCATACCTTAATATTAGACTGAATTGGCTTAAATTGCTTTACAGTTGTCTTAAACGAGTAACTGAGGATATCTGTTCAACAGAGTGATTGAGTGTCAGTGGGAACTCAGTGAGAGTATCTACAATGGAAGGGAAGGTTCAAAACAGCCCATGGAAAGGACACCCAGTTTGGAGAAGGTGTAGTCTATAATCAGAGACAAAATTAATTGCCACTTGGAAGAGAACGGAATTATGTTTGACAAAAGTGATCGATCCTTTGCTGAAGGAATGGAGGGAATTGTTGAGGGTAAAGCAGTTGATGCCATGTATGTGGTGTTCAAAGAGTGTTGGATAAAATGCCCTGTTGTTGACTTGTGAGTATAATGCAAGCCTGTGGGTTTAAAGGGACCGTGGTAACATGGAGACGACATGTGGCTACACACTTGATTGCCAGACAAGAGGGATGCACTGATTTTCTCCAGGGATAGGTGTTGTGACGAGAATTTGTGTGTGTTTGTGTCTGTGTGTGGGTGTGTCTGTAAGTGTGTATCTGTGAGTGTGTCTAAGTTATTGTGTGCTTGTGTGAGTGTGTCGATGTGTGTGTGTGAACCAGCAGGAAGCTAGTGCCAGACATAAGAATGGCATATTATCAGTTTTTCTACCCCCTTCACTCTTGCACTGCTATCAGAAGTATAAAAACCACCACCATTTTCCACTTCCCTTTCAGCTCTGAGAGTCATATCAGATTGAAAATGTTAACTCTGTTTCTGTCTCCACAGGCGCTGCCAGACCTGCTGAGTTTCTCCAGCTATTTCTGTGTTTGTTTTGATTTTCCATGACCCACAGCATTTTGCAACTGCAAGGTTGGCACGGGCAGATTAGTGCGTGGGTGTAGCAATTGACATGTAGCCTAGAAAACTGATTGGACTGGAAGACTAAAGAGTGCAGTGTATTTTAGGGACGGAGTCCCTGGGGGGGGGTAGATGTGCAGAATTCTTTCAAGGTGGACAGACAAGGTGACTCGGCTTTTAGTCCAGAGAAAGTTCACTCAACTGATCCCGGATTTGGAGGCACTGTTTTATGAGGAGAAGCTGAGTAGGTTGGGTTTGTACTCGGTGGGGTTTAGAAGATTGAGAGGAGGCCTTATTGAAACATGCAAAATTCTTAGGGGAGTTGACAGGGGGGCGTTGTTTCCCCTCGTGGGTGATTTTAGGGCCAGAGAGCATTATCTCTGAATAAAGGGCCACTATTTAAGATGAGAGATAACTATTTCCCTCGGAGGGTAGTGAATCTGTGAAAGTTTTTACCCCAGAGGGCTGTAGAGTAGGTTAAGTAGATTCAAAGCTGAGGTGGACAGACCTTTACTCGGGAAGGGACTTGAGAGTTATGGGGAAAAGGCAGGCAAGTAGAGTTGAGGGCTATCAGGTTCATGATCTCACTGAATGACAAAACCGACTTGACGGGCTGAATGGTCTACTTCTGCTCCCAAGCGTTACGGTCTTGGAATGTTCTAGTCAACGTGAGGAGTGGGGTTTCATGAGTAAGTGATGGGCACGGCAATGCAGGAATTCTGGGCTACTTCAACTGGGATCCATCCGGCAGTTTTTTTTCCAAGGATTTTGGGCTGTTTCACTGGAGATAAGTGAAGAAGGAAGCTGGTTGATAGGAAACAGTTATCCTACATCCACACCAAGTCATGAAGGCTCCTTAAATTCTCTGAGCAGCTTTGTTCAGTGTCCCTTGTTATCCTGACTCGAAATATGAAAGGCGTTGACAGTTGAGGGTTGGCTGACCAGACGGCAGGAGGTTCAATTTAGGCATTGTTTCGGTCTTCCCGCCCCTTATTCTCCACATCCCGTGCATCCTCCACTGTCCTTACGACCTGATACCTGACACAGCCATGTTTGTTTGGCACTCTCCCAGCAACGGTACTGTTTTTAACATATTGCTGCAACACAACTGGCGATCATGTGGTCAGATCATTTACTTTACCAGTCCCTTTCGATGTCCCCCATGTGGACCCCTGAACCACGCTTTCAGTGGGTCACCCTCGATAGGCAGAATAGGCAGAGGGAGATATCCTGGTCTTTCTTGTCTGCCCATTTCCTCATGAATATTCGTGAAGCTAGGGGTTCAGGTGCATAATCCTTTGAGGTTTGTGTCAGGGTGGTTAGGGAAGGTGTTCAGCACGCTTGCCTTCATTGCTCAGGCTTGGAGGTGGGATGTCACGTTGAGGTTGTATAGGATGTTGGTGAGGCCTCCTGTAGAATTCTGCGTCCGGTTCTGATCACCCACTTATGGGAAGGATATTGTTAAGATGGAGAGGGCTCAGAAGAGATTCACCGGGGAGTTGCCAGGATTGGAGGGTTTGAGTTATAAGGACAGACTCGATAGGCTGACTGGAGCGTAGGAGGTTGAGGTGTATAAAATCATGAGGGGGTATAGATTAAGGTGAATGTCAGGTGTCTTTTTCCCTAAGCTGGGGGATTTCAAGATTGGGGGCACATTTTTTTTCTGGGGAGAGGAGAAAGACTTTAAAAAAGAAACGAGTGGCAATTTGTTTTTGACACAGAGAGTAGTTTGTGTGTGGAATGATATTCTAGAGAAAGTCTGGGTACAGTTTAAATGTTTAAAAGACATTTGGATAAGTACATGAATAAGAAATATATGGAGGGATATGAGCCAAGCGCTTGCAGGTGGGACTACTTTAATTTGGGATTATGGTCGACACAGACTGGTGGACTGAAGGGTCTGTTTCTGTGCTGTATGTCTCAATGACTGTATAAGCTCTGAGGTGTTCCTGCAGCACCATACGCCCCGATCCCTGGTTTGAGGATTCAGCAAACCTTTCTAAAACTTGTTGCATCTGTGAGCGGTGTGCCCCGATTTTGATGGTTTGACTGAAATGGGTAGACTCTACTCCACGCGTTGCAACATTAAATTGAACTGTTTTACCCAGCTCCCTCTATGGTCAATCACAACCCTTCTCTACATTAAAGGTTAGAATAAAAATATGTATCAGCCAGGCTTCTTAAAACAACTTTGTGCTTGTTATTAATGCAGTGCCACAAGGATTGGTGCTGGGCGCTCTATGTCATTTACATAAATGATTTGGATGCGAGCATAAGAGGTACAGTTAGTAAGTTTGCAGATGACACCAAAATTGGAGGTGCAGTGGACAGCGAAGAGGGTTACCTCAGATTACAACAGGATCTGGACCAGATGGGCCAATGGGCTGAGAAGTGGCAGATGGAGTTTAATTCAGATAAATGTGAGGTGCTGCATTTTGGGAAAGCAAATCTTAGCAGGGCTTATACACTTAATGGTAAGATTCTAGGGAGTGTTGCTGAACAAAGAGACCTTGGAGTGCAGGTTCATAGCTCCTTGAAAGTGGAGTCGCAGGTCGATAGGATAGTGAAGAAGGCGTTTGGTATGCTTTCCTTTATTGGTCAGAGTATTGAGTACAGGAGTTGGGAGGTCATGTTGTGTCTGTACAGGACATTGGTTAGGCCACTGTTGGAATATTGAGTGCAAATCTGGTCTCAGTCCGATCGGAAAGATGTTGTGAAACTTGAAAGGGTTCAGAAAAGATTTACATGGATGTTGCCAGGGTTGGAGGATCTGAGCTACAGGGAGAGGCTGAACAGGCTGGGACTGTTTTCCCTGGAGCGTCGGAGGCTGAGGGATGACCTTATAGAGGTTTACAAAATTATGAGGGGCATGGATAGGATAAATAGGCAAAGTGTTTTCCCTGGGGTGGGAGAGTCCAGAACTAGTGATCATAGGTTTAGGGTGAGAGGGGAAAGATATAAAAGAGACCTAAGGGGCAATGTTTTCACTCAGAGGGTGGTACGTGTATGGAATGAGCTGCCAGAGGATGTGGTGGAGGCTGGTACAATTGCAACATTTAAGAGGCATTTGGATGGGTATATGAATAGTAAGGGTTTGGAGGGATATGGGCTGGGTGCTGGCAGGTGGGACCAGATTGAATTGGGATATCTGGTCGGCATGGACGGGTTGGACCGAAGGGTTTGTTTCCATGCTGTACATCTCTCTGACTCTTTGACTCTAACTAAAATCAGTTTAACATTTTGATTGAACGTGTTAACAAATGATTTGTAGTATGACAGTACTTGTTTCTTTTGGCATACTTAAAGAAAAGAACAAAAATGGGTTTCTCCTCAAAGACTTATGTTAGGAACAGGAACCTGTTGGCCAACAATTGTTAGTTTGTGAAGGAAAAGAAGAATAAGGGGAAGACTATTCAGATTGCTCTCAGGCTGGCATTCTGGCGCACTTAGACCAGGCATGCGCAATGGTCTCTGACGTCTTGGCAGATGCAGCTTGCTCAGGAGAGACAATATTACCAAGTCTTCCAGACACCCTGTAGGACAGTTGTATTTCACTCTGGACTCACAAGTGTGCTTCAGAAAGGCGGGAGATGAACTGAGGAGCCTGTTCCTCAGCAGATTTCTTCCAAAACTGACATCCAAAATGTTATCCTCACTGAACAACCATAGAAGCTGGGCAAGTCATTTCTAACAGCTGAATTCATGTGTTTTCCTAGAAATGTCTTCTTTAAAAAAAGTCTAACATGACCTTTTTTTTTAACAAAACAGCCTGGCATCTACAGAGCTTGAAATAAATCATTTTTTCCACCATCCTTCAAAGCTCAGGTCCACAAAGGAAAATATGAAGAGAAGTGATGTGTTTTGGCAGGAAGAATATGGACAGACAATGCAAAGTCTGGGGTACAATTCTAAAAGGGGCAGAGGGACCTGGGTGTATATGCAATAAAACAAGGAACCGCAGATGCTGGAGATCTCATGCAGAAAGTATTGGTGAAACTCAACAGGTCTGACAACATCCATCGGGAGAAAGCAGAGTTAAAGTCCAATGACTCTTCATAAGAACAGGTGTTTATGTGAACTGGAAGGACAAATGGAGAAGGCCTCATTCCTAATGAAGGGCTTATGCCCGAAACGTCGATTCTCCTGCTCCTCAGACGCTGCCTGACCTGCTGTGCTTTCCCTGCACCACACTCTCGACTCTGATCTCCAGCGTCTGCAGTCCTCACTCTCTCCTAGTTAATAAAGCATACTGTACCCTTGGCTTTTTTTAATCTGAGTATAAAATGCAAGAGCAAGGAGGTAATGCTAAACTTCTATAAGATACTTGTCAGACTGCAGCTGGAGTATTGTGTGTAGTTCTGGACACCACATTTTAGGAAGGGTGTGCATGCATTGGAGAGAGATCAAAAGAGGTTTACAGGAATAGTTCCCATGATCGAAAACTTGCGTGTTGAGGATGGATTGAAGAAGCTACTGGGTCCACTGCTTTTCATCATTTATATAAATGATTTGGATTTGAACATAAGAGGTACAGTTAGTACGTTTGCAGATGACACCAAAATTGGAGGTGTAGTGGACAGTGAAGAAGGTTACCTCAGATTACAACAGGATCTTGACCAGATGGGCCAATGGGCTGAGAAGTGGCAGATGGAGTTTAATTCGGATAAATGAGAGGTGCTGCATTTTGGAAAAATAAATCTTAGCAGGACTTATACACTTTTTTTAAGATCAGGTTAGATTCTCTACAGTGTGGAAACAGGTGCTCCGACGCAACTTGTCCACACCGCCCCTCCGAAGAGTAACCCACCCAAACCTATTCCCTTACACTACATTTACCCCTGACTAACGCGCCTAACACTTTGGGGCAATTTAGCACGGCCAATTCACCTGACCTGCACATCTTTGTGTCTGTGGGAGGAAACCGGAGTATCCAGAGGAAACCCACACAGACACAGCGAGAATGTGCAAACTCCACACAGACAGGCAGGAATCGAACCTGGGTCCCTGGTGCTGTGAGGCAGCAGTGCTAACCACTGAGCCACCGTGACGCCCACTTAATGGTAAGATCCTGGGGAGTGTTGCTGAATAAAGAGACCTTGGAGTGTGGGTTCATAGCTCCTTGAAAGCGGAGTCACAGGTAGATAGGATAGTGAGGAAACTTACTAACCATAGCTCCTGTGTTCACATCCAAATCGTTGATATATATGACGAAAAGCAGTGGAGCCAACACCTTTATCAATACATCCTGAAGTTTTCTAAGAAGGGAACTATTGTTTAGGCCAATACAGTGGAATATAGTGTTTAGTTCTGGTCTCCCTGCATTAGGAAGAGTGTTGTGAAACTTGAAAGGATTCAGAAAAGATTTACAAGGATGTTGCCAGGGTTGGAGGATCTGAGCTACAGGGAGAGGCTGAACAGGCTGGGGCTATTTTCCCTGGAGCGTCGGAGACTGAGGGGTGACCTTATATAGGTTTACAAAATCATGAGGGGCATGGATAGGGTGAATAGACAAGGTCTTTTTCCCCAGGGTGGGGGACACTAGAGGACATAGGTTTAGGGGAAAGATATAAAAGGGACCTAAGGGGCAACTTTTTCACACAGAGGGTGGTACGGGTATGGAATGAGCTGCCAGAGGAAGTGGTGGAGGCTGGTACAATTACAGCATTTAAACGGCATCTGGATGGGTATATGAATAGGAAGGGTTTGGAGGGATATGGGCCAAATGCTGGCAAATGTTACTAAATGTATTCATGATTTCAGAACAGCATGGACGAGTTGGACCGAAAGGTCTGCTTCCATGCTGTCCATCTCGAAGATTGTAAGTTGGAACGGCATCAGGTGGACTGCTGAAACTGTGCTCCGAGTCTGTGAGGAGCTTCATGCAGCCTCACTGCTGGAGTTGCTGACAGGGACTGTGTAAGGTCCTGTCTGCACTCCACCACACGGCTGCTCTCTCCCTGCAGACCTCCGTCACTATCTGTTAAATGAAGACGGGCGACTGAACGTACTGAGATGAAGAGAGGCAGAAATTCTCCTCTCTGTCTGTGCCACTGTCACTTTCCATTCAGTGGGATGGAGACCGGATCAGACAGGTTGCACTGTGTGAGTGCGAATGAGGTTTCTCATCCTATCTCCTTTCAGTCTCCCCTCACCGATGTCTCTCTCGTTCCGATCAGTGCTTGTGATGGATGTACACTTCCGGGCCCCTTCGAGAGAGAGAGAGCCGTAGGCAAGCGTGAACGTTGACAAACTCTATCGAGTGCGGCATTGGGCAAAAAATCCCACAGACTGATATCGAGGAAAGTGAAAAGGCCCTCGAATCTAAGAGCAAAAATTTAAAAACAGACCTCCAGAATGGAAGTGTTTTGGGCGTTTGGTCAAGGCTGCGATGGAAGGTAGTTAGAAAGAGAGGTCAAATAATACGCAAACCAGGAGGAGGCCATTCAGCCCCTAGACCCTCTTCCACCATTCTATACAATCAAGGCTGATCTCACCTTGGACTCATGTTCACTTTCCTCCCTGCTCCTCTTAACACTTCCACCCCCATACTAATTAAAGATCTTTCTCCTCCTCAAATTTACACGCTATCCCAACGGTGGCTCAGTGGTTAGCACTGCTGCCTCACTGCGCCAGGGACCAGGGTTCGGTTCTGGCCTCGGGTGTCTGTCTGTGTGGACTTTACACATTCTCCCCCTGTCTGCGTGGGTTTCCCCCGAGTGCTCCAGTTCCCTCCCACAATCCATAGGTGTGCAGGTTAGGTGAATTGGCCGTGTTAAATTGCCCGTAGCGTTCAGGGATGTGTAGGTTAGGTGGAGTGTCCATGGGAAATGACGGGATTCCCATGGACACACACACACACGTACACACTCCCATCCCTAAAGCACCCAGCTTTGTACCAACAGAGTCCCCTGGTGGTCTGGACGAGATCTCGATTTCCCTCACACACATCTCTGTGGAAGGGTACAATCCAATAAAGATGTGACCCTTCCCCTTAACCAATGGGTCGTGTATATACTCTGCTTGACGTAGGAAATACCCAGCGATCCGCGCTCTGGCCTGAGCCTCACTAAAGGGCTCTGTCGCTGTTTTGATTTCTTGCAATATCTAGTTGTCGATGAGTTTCTACGACTCTGGTACCTGTGTTCAAACCTCAGCAGAGCTTCACAAAGTAGCTGGCTCTTTCTGACGCTTTGGGTATGAGACATATATCAGTACACGAGAGGCTAACATAGTGTCCGATGTTTGTAGCTTAATGGCAAATGATTTCAGCATCTGTGCAACTTTCATCCTCCCTCCCCATCACCCTTGTACATATTAAGGCATATTTTAATTTGCTTTTATGGGAGGATACATTTAAAAGCATCTTTGTTCCCCCAAATGTTCTTGGCCAAGTAAGGCCGCCTACAATTCCAAAGCATAGCACCACTGAGGAGTCAAGCTCTCAGCAGGGGTACAGGAGGCTAAGGAAATTCAGAATGTCCACAAAGACTCTTATCAATTTTTATAAATGCAACATTGAAAGCATCCTATTTGGGTGTATCACAGCTTGGTTCGGAACTGGTCTTTGGCAACTGGGCCCAACACTGCAAGGAACTACAGAGAGTCATGAACACAGCCGTCCTTCTGTTGACTTCCATTGATTCCCACCGCCTTGGGAAAGCAACTTAATCAAAGAGCCCTTCCACTGCCATTATACTCTCTTGCACCCTCTTCCGTTAGGCTGGAGATATAAACGTTTGAATATACATAATAACAGATTCAAGAACTGCTTCTTCCCAACTGTTATTAGAGTTTTTAACAGACTTCTCAAATGTCAATGTTGATCTCTCTCTCTGCACCTTCTCTGCGGCAGTAGTACTTTATTCTAGTCTGCTACCCTGATGCACTTTATATGGTGGAATTTGTCTGTAGAGCAAGCAAAACAACACTTTTCACTGTATCTTGCTACATGTGACAACAACTAATCAATCAAAAATGGGTCGAGCCTCATGCCTCCTCCCTCTGTACATCACCTGAGCGACCAAGATATTGAACTGTAGGAGCTTTCATGTCCAAGTCTAATCTCTCTCTCTCTCTCCAACTTGACCGTTTTCCCTCCAATGCTCAGACACTGAAGCATTCCTAACCGTCATCCCACCAGAAATTGCGCTCGGTCAACTGACAATGTTTCCTCAATATTAGCTCATTGGTCACAGCTAGTCCCTGTGCTCAGTAAAATCTAACTCAACTTCACTTCCCTTTTGTCATATTCTCTGATTTCCCTTTTGTACTTGACAGACCCTTCCATCTCAGCCTCGAATATACCCAGCGATGGCTCACCCACACCCTCTAGGGTAGAGGTTGCCATCCTAGGAATGACAAGGTTCCTCCCTCCTCTCAATCAGAGATGATTAGCTCCTTAACCTGAGACCAAATGCCCCCAGGGTTCCAAGTTTCCCCCCCCCCTTACACTGAGCACGGATGGAGAGTTAGAATATGGATGACTTTTCCTTACAAAGTGGTAATGACACACCCTCTGAGCTAGCTGATGCGGAGTCAACGGAGTTTAACAGAGACTGGACTGTCATTTTCCGCCCCACAATTGCTGGGATCAAGCAATTTTCTGGCATTGTGGAAAATATCCATTAAGTAGTGATTAATCTGGGGAAGGTGGTTTCAGGGAACGAGGCCTAGATAGGCCTCCCCAGTGCTCTTCCATATTTGGGTTCCTTTCCCCCTGTGGTCAGAGGTATTCTTAATGTCCCTTTGAATTTACTTCTTTGTAAATAAGTTAAAGTTAATTCTAATCTCCCCAATTTGATTTCAAAATGGTTCATTTTAATTCAGTACACTAACAAACTTAGAGCAGGAGGCCGTTCAGCCCTTGAAGTCGGTCTACCATTGAGAAGGCTATGCCGAGTTGAAATGTGGCACAAGCTGTACTTCTCCAATATACCCTTTGACTTCCTGATTACTTCACGGAGTCAGGACTCCACAGACGGGCAGTGTATTGTGGTAAATTAACTCGGCAGGTTATTGAAACAGGAACCTCCAGTCAATTTCATGGTGCTTTCTCAAAGGTTGATTTTCAGTGGCACCAATTGGCCATATGTGTCTGCATGCGTGTGTGTGTGTGTGTGTGTATGTGTGTGTGTGTGTGTGTGTATGTGTATGTGTCTGTGTGTGTGTGTGTCTGTGTGTGTGTATGTGTCTGTGTGTGTATGTGTCTGTGTGTGTATCTGTGTGTGTCTGTGTATGTATCTGTGTGTGTATCTGTGTGTGTATGTGTCTGTGTATGTGTGTATGCGTCTGTGTGTGTGTGTCTGTGTGTGTGTATGTGTCTGTGTGTCTGCGTATGTCTGTGTGTATGTGTCTGTGTGTGTATCTGTGTGTGTGTGTATGTGTCTGTGTATGTGTGTATGTGTCTGTGTGTGTGTGTCTGTGTGTGTGTGTATCTGTGTGTCTGTGTCTGTGTGTCTCTGTGTGTGTGTGGGTGTATGTCTGTGTGAGTGGATGTCTCTGTATGTGTCTGTGTGTGTGTGTCTCGGTATGTGTCTGTGTGTATGTGTCTGTGTGTGGCTGTGTGTGTGTCTGTGTCTGTGTGTATGTGTCTGTGTGGTGTCTGTGTGTGTATGTGTGTGTGTGTTTGTGTATGTGTCTATTTGTGTGGGTGTGTGTCTCTGTATGTGTCTATTTATATGTTTGTGTGTGGGTGTGTGTCTGTGTCTGTGTGCATCTCTGTTTCTGTAACTGTGTGTGTCTGTGTATCGATGTGTCTGTGTGTGTGTATGTCAGTTTATTTGTGTGTGGGTGTGTATCTGTGGGTGTGTATCTGTATGAGCGCTTGCATGTTCATGTCTGTTTATTTGTGTGTGTGTATGTGTGCCTGTTTGTTTATTTGTGGGTATGTGTGTGTGCATTTCTGTTTATTTGTGGGTGTGTTTGTATTTGTGAATGTGTGTCTCTGTGTATCTATTTGTATGTGCGTGTTTAGTATCTGTGGGTGTCTATCTAAGTGTGTGTGTGTCTCTGTGTTTGTGGGTGTATGTATCTGTGTGTGTCTATGTGTGTCTGTGCGTGTTTGTATCTGTGTGTGTCTGTGTTTGTATTTGTCTGTGTTTTTGTATGTGTGTGAGTGAGAGTGTGTATATGTATATGTATAAGAGAGAGTGTGTGTGTGTGTTTGTATCTCAGTGTGCATGTGTGTGTGTGTGTGTTTGTATCTGAGTCTGTGCATTTGTATGTGTATATGAGAGAGACGGACTTGCTATGCTGCAGCCAGGCTGTGGATGTGATGTTTCTGGCTCGGGCCTATAGCATGCTGATCAGTGTCAGTAGAGGCAGGCAGAGTGGTCACAGAGGGGGTGAAGCACCAAGTGACCTATTATGTGCCCGCTCAGTCTGCCTCTGCCAGGCATAGGCTCCAGCGACCAGAGTCAGAACAGAAGCTGAACTCTCTGCCCCAGGGGGCATTGGAGTTGATTTATTGAATTGACACTGACATTTTCTGTCTTTTTTACTGGGTTTCGTGTTGTAGCCTCTCTCTGTTCTGTCCCTCTCACTGGACTTAATATGGCCGCTGTGTTATTGGCACGTTTGCATATGTACAGACTTAGCCCTGTGTATTGGACCATGGTGATGTGAGCAGTGCAAACTGACAAACAGGCAGCTCACTTCCTCCATAGCCAGTGAGATCCTGTTGTGCACAGTGTTCAGAAATCATTCTTTTGTTGTGAAGTTTGCCATCTCAAAACAGGCTCTTGCTCCTCCCCATCACTACATGAACCAGAGGGTTTTGGACTCTTGCATTCTGTATCTCTCAGGAACATTCCACCTTTTAATACACAGCCATTCATTAATGCCTGTCTGCAGGCTGAGAGAAACTACGTACGTTCACTCCCTCTCTCCCTCTCACTGAAATTCACAAAAACATAGACACAACACTTCTACAGACACGTGCACCCACGCAGACGCACACACATACACACAGATACACATTCACATATGCACACAGACATACATGTACTTACACAGACACACTAATACGCGCACACATTCTCACACATACAGAAACACTCGCGCACACACTTTCTCTGACACACACAGTCGATCTCACAGACACACACTCTCACACACACGCACTCACTCACACCCACACTCCCCCACCACAAATACACACTCCCACAGACACACTGCCCCCCTACAAAGACACACACGCATACACATGCACACTTTCACGCATGAACACACACACATGTGCATATATACATACACATTCTCACACTCCCACTCCCCTACACACACGCGCTTATATACATACACACACTCCCACACACCCCACACAAACGTGGGGTACATACACACACTCTCACACTCCCAACCCCCACACACACGCGCATATATACATACACACACTCTCACACTCCCAACCCCCACACACACGCGCATATATACATACACACACTCTCACACTCCCACCCCCCCACACACACGCGCATATATACATACACACACTCTCACACTCCCACCCCCCCACACACACGCGCATATATACATACACACACTCTCACACTCCCACCCCCCCACACACACGCGCATATATACATACACACACTCTCACACTCCCACCCCCCCACACACACGTGCATATTTACATACACACACTCTCACACTCCCAACCCCCACACACACGCGCATATATACATACACACACTCTCACACTCCCACCCCCCCACACACACGTGCATATTTACATACACACACTCTCACACTCCCACCCCCCCACACACACGCGCATATATACATACACACACTCTCACACTCCCACCCCCACACACACGCGCATATATACATACACACACTCTCACACTCCCACCCCCCACACACGCGCATATATACATACACACACTCTCACACTCCCACCCCCCACACACGCGCTTATATACATACACACACTCTCACACTCCCAACCCCCACACACACGCGCATATATACATACACACACTCTCACACTCCCACCCCCCCACACACACGTGCATATTTACATACACACACTCTCACACTCCCACCCCCCCACACACACGCGCATATATACATACACACACTCTCACACTCCCACCCCCCCACACACGCGCATATATACATACACACACTCTCACACTCCCACCCCCCCACACACACGCGCATATATACATACACACACTCTCACACTCCCACCCCCCCACACACGCGCATATATACATACACACACTCTCACACTCCCAACCCCCACACACACGCGCATATATACATACACACACTCTCACACTCCCACCCCCCACACACGCGCTTATATACATACACACACTCTCACACTCCCACCCCCCCACACGCGCACAATATATACATACACACACTCTCACACTCCCAACCCCCACACACACGCGCATATATACATACACACACTCTCACACTCCCAGCCCCCCACACACGCGCATATATACATACACACACTCTCACACTCCCACCCCCCCACACGCGCACAATATATACATACACACACTCTCACACTCCCAACCCCCACACACACGCGCATATATACATACACACACTCTCACACTCCCACACCCCATACACACGCATATATACATGCACACACTCTCACACTCCCACCCCCCACACACGCGCATATATACATACACACACTCTCACACTCCCACCCCCCCACACGCGCACAATATATACATACACACACTCTCACACTCCCAACCCCCACACACACGCGCATATATACATACACACACTCTCACACTCCCACACCCCATACACACGCATATATACATGCACACACTCTCACACTCCCACCCCCCACACACGCGCATATATACATACACACACTCTCACACTCCCACCCCCCCACACGCGCACAATATATACATACACACACTCTCACACTCCCAACCCCCACACACACGCGCATATATACATACACACACTCTCACACTCCCACACCCCATACACACGCATATATACATGCACACACTCTCACACTCCCACCCCCCACACACGCGCATATATACATACACACACTCTCACACTCCCAACCCCCACACACACGCGCATATATACATACACACACTCTCACACTCCCACCCCCCCACACACACGCATATATACATACACACACTCTCACACTCCCACCCCCCCACACACACGCGCATATATACATACACACACTCTCACACTCCCACCCCCCCACACACGCGCATATATACATACACACACTCTCACACTCCCAACCCCCACACACACGCGCATATATACATACACACACTCTCACACTCCCACCCCCCACACACGCGCTTATATACATACACACACTCTCACACTCCCACCCCCCCACACGCGCACAATATATACATACACACACTCTCACACTCCCAACCCCCACACACACGCGCATATATACATACACACACTCTCACACTCCCAGCCCCCCACACACGCGCATATATACATACACACACTCTCACACTCCCACCCCCCCACACGCGCACAATATATACATACACACACTCTCACACTCCCAACCCCCACACACACGCGCATATATACATACACACACTCTCACACTCCCACACCCCATACACACGCATATATACATGCACACACTCTCACACTCCCACCCCCCACACACGCGCATATATACATACACACACTCTCACACTCCCACCCCCCCACACGCGCACAATATATACATACACACACTCTCACACTCCCAACCCCCACACACACGCGCATATATACATACACACACTCTCACACTCCCACACCCCATACACACGCATATATACATGCACACACTCTCACACTCCCACCCCCCACACACGCGCATATATACATACACACACTCTCACACTCCCACCCCCCCACACGCGCACAATATATACATACACACACTCTCACACTCCCAACCCCCACACACACGCGCATATATACATACACACACTCTCACACTCCCACACCCCATACACACGCATATATACATGCACACACTCTCACACTCCCACCCCCCACACACGCGCATATATACATACACACACTCTCACACTCCCACCCCCCCACACGCGCACAATATATACATACACACTCTCACACTCTCACATTCCCCACACACGTGCATATTTACATACACACACTCTCACACTCCCACCCCACTACACACATGCGCATATATACATACACACACTCTCACACTCCCACCCCCCACACACACGCGCATATATACATACACACACTCTCACACTCCCACCCCCCACACACGCGCACAATATATACATACACACTCTCACATTCCCCACACACGTGCATATTTACATACACACACTCTCACACTCCCACCCCACTACACACATGCGCATATATACATACACACACTCTCACACTCCCAACCCCCACACACACGCGCATATATACATACACACTCTCACACTCCCAACCACCACACACACGCACATATATACATACACACACTCTCACACTCCCACCCCCCACACACACGCGCATATATACATACTCACACTCTCACACTCCCAACCCCCACACACGCGCGCATATATACATACACACACTCACACACTCCCACCCGTCTACACACGCACATATATACATACACACACTCTCACACTCCCACCCCCACACACGCGCATATATACATACACACACTCCCACCCCCCACACACACGCGCATATATACATACACACACTCTCACACTCCCACCCCCCACACACGCGCACAATATATACATACACACTCTCACACTCTCACATTCCCCACACACGTGCATATTTACATACACACACTCTCACACTCCCACCCCCATGCACGCGCATATGTACATACTCACACTCTCACACTCCCAACCCCCACACACGCGCACATATATACATACACACACTCTCACACGCCCACACCCCACACACACGCGCATATATACATACTCACACTCTCACACTCCCAACCCCCACACACGCGCGCATATATACATGCACACACTCACACACTCCCACCCGTCTACACACGTGCATATATACATACACACACTCTCACACTCCCACTCCCCCACACACACGCACATATATACATACACACACTCTCACACTCCCACCCCCACACACGCGCATATATACATACACACACTCCCACCCACCACACACGCGCATATATACATACGCACACTCTCCCACTCCCACACTCGCGCATATATACATACACACTCTCACACTCCCACCTGCCCACACACACGCACATATATACATACACACACTCTCATACTCCCACCCCCCGCACGCATGCGCATATATACATACACACACTCCCCCGACACACACGCTTATATACATTCATACACTCTCACCCCCCCACACACATACGCATATATACATACACACACTCTCACACTCCCACTCCCCCACACACGCATATATATACATACACACACTCTCACACTCCCACCTGCCCACACATGCGCATATATACATCCACACACTCCCAACCCCCCACAGACGCGGATATATACATACACACACTCTCACATTCCAACCCCCCCACACGCGCATATATACATACACACACTCTCACACTCCCACCCCCCCACACCCGCGCATATATACATACACACACTCTCACAATCCTATCCCCCACACATATGCGCATATATACATACACACACTTTCACATTCCCACTCCCCCACACACGCATATAGATACATACACATACTCTCACACTCCCACCAGCCCACACACGCGCATATATACATCCAAACACTCCCACCCCCCCACCCCCACGCATATATACTTACACACACTCTCACATTCCCACCCCCCCACACATGCGCATATATACATACACACACTCCCACACACCCCACACACACGCGCATATATACATCCACACACTCCCACCCCCCCCACACACACATATATACATACACACACTCTCACACTCCCACCCCACTACACACACGCGCATATATACATACACACACTCTCACACTCCCCACCCCCCCACACACACGTGCATATTTACATACACACACTCTCACACTCCCACCCCCCCACACACACGCGCATATTTACATACACACACTCTCACACTCCCACCCCCCCACACACACGCGCATATTTACATACACACACTCTCACACTCCCACCCCCCCACACACACGTGCATATTTACATACACACACTCTCACACTCCCACCCCCCCACACACACACGCGCATATTTACATACACACACTCTCACACTCCCACCCCCCACACACACGCGCATATTTACATACACACACTCTCACACTCCCACCCCCCACACACACGCGCATATTTACATACACACACTCTCACACTCCCACCCCCCCACACACACGTGCATATTTACATACACACACTCTCACACTCCCACCCCCCCACACACACACGCGCATATTTACATACACACACTCTCACACTCCCACCCCCCCACACACACGTGCATATTTACATACACACACTCTCACACTCCCACCCCCCCACACACACACGCGCATATTTACATACACACACTCTCACACTCCCACCCCCCCACACACACGCGCATATTTACATACACACACTCTCACACTCCCCACCCCCCCACACACACGTGCATATTTACATACACACACTCTCACACTCCCACCCCCCCACACACACGCGCATATTTACATACACACACTCTCACACTCCCACCCCCCCACACACACGTGCATATTTACATACACACACTCTCACCTCCCCACAACCCCACACACACGCGCATATTTACATACACACACTCTCACACTCCCACCCCCCCCCCCACACACACACACTCACACACACCCACACACACACTCACACTCTCACAGTCTCTCTCACACACAAATGCGCACACATCATGATGGCGATAGCAGATTGGCATGGATAGATTATTGGCTCATGGGCAGGAAACAGCGAGTGTAATGTGTGTTTTTTCAGGTTGGTGACCTGCGACCAGTGGGTTTCTACATGGACCAGTTCTGGGACTGCACTGTCTATAATAAACATGACAGCGAAGAAGGAAACGAGTGAACTTTAGCCGAACTTGCAGATGAGTGGGTGGAAAGGCAGGTTGCCTGAGGAATGCAAATAGTTTGCATAAAGATACTGATAGGTTAAGTAAGTGAACAACAAATTGGCAAATGGAGTAGTGCAATGCGGGAAAATGGGAAGTTGTTCATTTTCAAAAACAAAAGGGAGAATAATATTTAAATGGGGAAAAATTGCAGAAAGCTGTAACGCTAAGAGACTTGGGGAGTACTTGTGCATGAAATACAGAAAGCTAGCACACAGGTGCAGCAGGTAATCAGCAATGCTCATATAATGTTGGCCCTTAGTTCAAAGGGATTGGAGTGTAAGAGTAGGTAAGTCTTACTGCAACTGGACAAGGGTCCGGTGAGACTTCACCGGGAGGACCATGAGCAGGGTCGGCCCCCTTATTTAAGAAAATATATCATTGGAGACAGTTCCGAGACAGCTCACTGGGATGATCCGTGATATGGAGGGATTGTCTTATGAGTAAAGGCTAACCAGGTTGGGACTGTACTCACTGGAGTTTCGGAGAATGAGAGGCAAAGCATATTGGATTCTGAAGGGGCTTAACACGGTCAATGCTGAGAGGAGGTTCCCCCTCATGGGACAGTCTAAGACCAGAGGGCACCCTCGCAGAATAAAGATACACCAATTTGAGACTGAGGTCAGGGGGAAGTTTTCCTCTCAGAGGGTTGTGAGTCCTTGGCACTCTTTGCCACAGAGAGCTGTGGGGGCAGAGTCCTTGTGTATATTTAAGGCTGAGATAGGTTCTTGATCAGTGAGGGAATTAAGGGCTACAGGGAAAGGGCAGGAAAGGGGATGTGAGGAATGTTGGATTAGCCCTGATCCTGTTGAATGGTGGAGCAGGCTTGAGGGGGCCTGATGCTGTTCATGTTTCTTATGGCCTTAAAGACAGAGGAGCTATATTCCGAGCCCAGAGGTAGGTTCTAATAAGGGCATCCTAATTTTTGTTTTTCACTGTTTATGAGAGTTCCATGATCTTCTGGACTGGTGCCCTCTGTTAGAAAATCTACTTAGCAAATCAGCTGGCAATGTTATTATATCATGGTTATCTCTGTTACCCATCTCGGAGGCAGGCTTATAGGTGTTGGTTTGAAGGGTTTTTTTCCTTCTGGAGCGACACAATGAGGGAAGCCAGCTTTGCTAAACTGGGCTTTAATAGCTGTCAAACCTGCTCAACGAGGTCGAGATTCACTCGTACAAGGAACGCAGAAAGTGAGCCTGGGGTACAGCAAGCAGTTGTACGTTAGTCTTCAAACCCCAACTCTAATCCCCCAACATTCGAGAAATCTTACTACCCTTGTATTGGGCTTCTTGGCTGGAAAAAAAATGTATGCAGTCTTCTCTCGATACACAAGGAAGGGTCTTCTTAGCAAAGTTCCCTCGTCTGGTCCCCGGGATGAGGTGGAGGAGTGTTGTCCCACCTTGAGAGGCTAAGTAAATTGGATCGATATACTCTGAAGTTTGGAAAAATGAAAGGTGGTCTCATTTGGAGATAGTTTAAAAAAATCACGCAACATCGGATTATAGTCCCAACAGGTTATTTGGAAGCACTAGCTTTCGGAGCACTATCACCTGTTGAAGGAGCGGGCACTCCGAAAGCTAGTGTGCTTCCAACTAAGCCTGTTGGACTATAACCTGGTGTTGGGTGATTTTTAACTTTGTCCACCCCAGTCCGACACCGGCATCTCCACATGGTTTGGACATGCAAGGTCTCCAAGGGGGCTTAACAGGATAAATGCTCTGAGATTGTTTCTGCTGGTGGGGGTAATCTAAAACACGGGGTGAAGGGCCGCAGTTTCAGGATAATTAATGGTAGCTGACTTTTCCCTAGGATTTTGGATTTCAGGACGAGAGGGCACATTTTTAAGGTGAGAAGAGACAGATTCAAAAGGACATGAGGGGCAATTTTTTTACAGAGGGTGATTTACGTGAGGAATGAACTTCCTGAGAAAGTGTTGGATGTGAGTACAGTTGCAATGTCTAAGAGACATTTGGATAAGTACATGAATTGGAAAGGTTTGGAGGGATATGGGCCGGGAGCAGGCAGATGGGATGAGTTTATTTGGGATTATGGTCGGCATGGACTGGTCGGACCGAAGGGTCTGTTTCTGTGCTGGATGACTCTGTAAGGGGCCAGTTGTTTAGGACTGAGATGGGAACAAAGGGTTTGTGAATCGTCTGTCCCCGCAGGTTATGGAAGCTTCACCACTGAGGCAGGGACGGAGCAGTCCCTCACAGAGTCAAGGGATGCGGGGGGGGGGTAAGCTAGAAATAGGAGTTTGAACCCCGTGATCGAGATGTATGGCAGAACGGGTTCAATGGAGCTGAATGGTCTATCTTTGCTGATATTTGTGTGATCAAACTTGAGACGTTGTGCGTATTAACCTCCAGGCTGTGACACCCCAGCATGGAGTGAACTGTGTCGTTACGACTGCCTGAGACACAGTAGGTGCATCACCACAAATTGCGGTTAAAATTGGGTTCGTTTTGAGGAGCTTTTCCCTGCGTTTTGTTTCAGTTTGAGTTCATTCGCACATCGGCAAACTGCAAACAAGAGCCATTTTCACCAAAAAAATGTCTTTTGAAGTTTTACTTTACAAAGCATTCGGCAGGATATTGAAAATTGGTTCTGACAGCGGGAAATGGGGTTATCCCAAAAGTTAAACATTTTAGTCTCCACTCGTGAGCAACTGAATGCTAAGTAACTGACTGAAAGTAAACTGGATGGAGGGCCCTGTTCTGGCATGGTGGTAATGTCCCCACCTCTGGACTGGGAGGTCTGCGTTCATCTCTGAGCAGATTGATTAAGGGGAAAGAAAATATGTAGGACTGTCAATGGAAAGCACTGGCAATTTGAAAATAAGAAACAGAGTGGACAGACAACTCCTGTGAAAAGAGAAATGCAAGTTGACGTTTGAGAACAATGATGACATGTAGTAGGATTTGAGCAAATGGAGCACCACTGCCTCACAGCGCTAGGAACCCGGGTTCGATTCCAGCCTCGGGTGACTGTCCGTGTGGAGTTTGCACATTCTCCCCGTGTCTGCGTGGGCTTGCTCCGGGTGCTCCGGTTTCCTCCCACAGTCCAAAGATCTGCAGGCCAGGTGGGTTAGCCATGGGAAATGCAGGATTACAGGAACAGGGTCTGGATGGGATGCTCTGCAGAGGGTCAGAGTGACCTCAATGGGATGAATGGCTTGCTTCCAGACTGTAGGAATTCTCTGATTCTATGATAGAGGAGCGAGGTGGTAAGGACTAAAGGGAAGGCCTGTGATAAGGTGGACAGCAGGAGAGATTCACTGGCAACAGTAAAGAAACTACAAGGTACGTCCAGATAAGGTGTGAATGCAGGATGACAGGATAGAGACATAAACGAGGGGAGGGGTGATGAGCCAAAATTATGTTGTGTGTGACAAATTGAAAAATGAGCCCCTGTTCCTTAATCTTGCTGCAAACGTCACTAGCGTGGTACTGGGAGCTGAGGCTGGTCAGATAATCCCTGCCCCACTCCCCTCCCTGACATTGAATTGGAGCTCCTGGTCACAAATCAGAGAGGCCATTCTCCTGCACTCATTCAAACATGAGAATGGGTCAGCTCCCTGCGGTGGCCTCTCTGATACCGCGGAGGGTGTGTGTGTGAGACAAGTGAATGTCCACGGGAAATGGTTTGGAGGTGATTTCCATCAGGCCGGGCCCAGGCTGGCTGATTCTACTGACGAAAGTCACAAGTGTGTTTTTTGATTTGTTACTGGGATGAGACTAGACCATCATTCAGTACCCCATCCCTCATTAAGAGTCAACCGCATTGCAGTGGGTCTGGAGTCACATGTAGGCCAGACCAGGTAAGGACCGCAGTTTTCTTCAGAGCTTTGGTGAACCAGATGGGTTTTCGACAATTGGCAATGGATTCATGGTCGTCCTTAGACTGTTTAATTCCGTAACTTAAAAAAAAATTGCGTCCAAATTCCACCATACGCGGTGGCGGGATGCAAGCCGATAACCCCAGGACATCACCTTGGTAATAAGATTAAACAATGATAACACCACTAGGCTATCCCCTCCCATTAACGTTCGCTTGTCTGTATTCATTTACTGTTTTGAGGACAGATGAGGAGACGGAGAGGTGTGGGGACTTTGAACCGCCTCCAATTCTTGCCTGACATCCTGCCCTACCTCCCCCTCCCCCTCCCTATCCCCGTGGCCCTGTGTGACCACCTTCCCCCCTGCCAGGCCACTAATTGGTTCAGCTTGCGGTGTTCCCTGTTGAGAAGACAGGGGTAGGGGGGTGAAGAGAGGAGCAAATGGACTAACCCACCACCCCACCCCCCAGCCCGTTTCCCATTTCATCTACCATCTACCATCCCCTCCTCACGGAATGTGAAGGACTCACCCCTTCGAGGCTAAGGCCTGCTTAAAGATAAACCCTCAGCCTGGCCTGAAACCACTCCCAAAGAGGCTGGTATCCCATCATTGAGTCACCCTTTATTTCCCCTGTGGGGAATCCTTGACCTTGGTACTGCCTTGTTCAGAGCCAGCTCTCAGAGTGAGCAGAACCTCTGACCCTCCTGTTTGTCTCTGTCAGCCAGGGCTCCCTGATTGGAGCTGGTTAACAGCCCCAATCAGGGAACTCATACACTGGCTGACCTCAGTGGGCAGGGTCCATATGATGGTCAGTTGGGCCAGTTGCCTTCTCAGGAGCTGGGGGAAATAAAGTTGAAGGGCAGTGAGGGGAGCGGGAGAGACTGGATTGCGAGACTCGCTAGGCACCTTTCTGCACTGTAGGGTTCTATGGTTCTGTACAGAGAGCCGTCATTGACTCGGCTAGGCCGAATGGCCTCTGTCTGCGCATTGACGGCACTCGGGCTCAGGTTATGGAGTTTCGGAGTCCCCGGGGTGATTGTCCAGCGTGTTCTAACCGGCCGCTGTCCTCCTGTCTTTGCAGTGCTGAGCATCCGAGGGGCCCAGGAAGAGGAGCCCGCGGACCCGCAGCTGGTACGGCTGGACAACATGCTGCTGGCAGAGGGGGTCGCGGGGCCTGAGAAAGGAGGGGGCTCAGCCTCCGCAGCCGCTGCCGCAGCAGCCGCCGCCGCCGCTGCCGTCTCCGGGGGAGGGGGTACCGACACCTCGGCGGAGCACTCGGACTACCGGGCCAAGCTCACCCAGATCCGACAGATCTACCACACCGAGCTGGAGAAGTACGAGCAGGTAAACGCACCCAGGATTCCCGGCACTGCCCCGTACTCACACCGGCTTCATCCACACCCTCACATCACTACCCCCACACCCCTACCCCCCACACCCACACCCCACACCCACACCCACACACACACCCCCACACCCTCACATCACTACCCCCACACCCCTACCCCCCACACCCACACCCCACACCCCACACCCACACCCACACCCACACCCCCACACCCTCACATCACTACCCCCACACCCCTACCCCCCACACCCACACCCCACACCCACACCCACACACACACCCCCACACCCTCACATCACTACCCCCACACCCCTACCCCCCCACACCCACACCCACACACACACCCCCACACCCCCACATCACTACCCCCACACCCCTACCCCCCCACACCCACACCCACACACACACCCCCACACCCCCACATCACTACCCCCACACCCCTACCCCCCACACCCACACCCACACACACACCCACACACACACCCTCACATCACTACCCCCACACCCCTACCCCCCACACCCACACCCACACACACACCCCCACACCCTCACATCACTACCCCCACACCCCTACCCCCCACACCCACACCCACACACACCCCCACACCCTCACATCACTACCCCCACACCCCTACCCCCCCCACACCCACACCCCACACCCACACCCACACCCACACCCCCACACCCTCACATCACTACCCCCACACCCCTACCCCCCCACACCCACACCCCACACCCACACCCACACACACACCCCCACACCCTCACATCACTACCCCCACACCCCTACCCCCCCACACCCACACCCCACACCCACACCCACACACACACCCCCACACCCTCACATCACTACCCCCACACCCCTACCCCCCCACACCCACACCCACACACACACCCCCACACCCTCACATCACTACCCCCACACCCCTACCCCCCACACCCACACCCACACCCACACCCACACACACACCCCCACACCCTCACATCACTACCCCCACACCCACACCCACACCCCCACACCCTCACATCACTACCCCCACACCCCTACCCCCCCACACCCACACCCCCCACACCCACACCCCCACACCCTCACATCACTACCCCCACACCCCTACCCCCCACACCCACACCCACACCCACACCCCCACACCCTCACATCACTATCCCAACACCCCTACCCCCCCACACCCACACCCCACACCCACACCCACACACACACCCCCACACCCTCACATCACTACCCCCACACCCCTACCCCCCACACCCACACCCACACCCACACCCCCACACCCTCACATCACTACCCCCACACCCCTACCCCCCCACACCCACACCCACACCCACACCCCCACACCCTCACATCACTACCCCCACACCCCTACCCCCCCACACCCACACCCCCCACACCCACACCCCCACACCCTCACATCACTACCCCCACACCCCTACCCCCCACACCCACACCCACACCCACACCCCCACACCCTCACATCACTATCCCAACACCCCTACCCCCCCACACCCACACCCCACACCCACACCCACACCCCCACACCCTCACATCACTACCCCCACACCCCTACCGCCCCACACCCACACCCACACCCACACCCACACCCCCACACCCTCACATCACTACCCCCACACCCCTACCCCCCCACACCCACACCCACACACACACCCCCACACCCTCACATCACTACCCCAACACCCCTACCCCCCACACCCACACCCACACACACACCCCCACACCCTCACATCACTACCCCAACACCCCTACCCCCCCACACCCACACCCCACACCCACACCCCCACACCCTCACATCACTACCCCCGCACCCACACCCCCCCACACCCACACCCACACCCACACCCCCACACCCTCACATCACTACCCCAACACCCCTACCCCCCCACACCCACACCCCACACCCACACCCAAACCCACACCCCCACACCCTCACATCACTACCCCCACACCCCTACCCCCCCACACCCACACCCACAACCCACACCCACACCCACACCCACACCCCCACACCCTCACATCACTACCCCCACACCCCTACCCCCCCACACCCACACCCCACACCCACACCCACACCCCCACACCCTCACATCACTACCCCCACACCAAAACCCCACACCCACACCCACACCCCCACCCACACCCCCACACCCTCACATCACTACCCCCACACCCCTACCCCCCACACCCACACCCACACACACACCCCCACACCCTCACATCACTACCCCCACACCCCTACCCCCCACACCCACACCCACACACACACCCTCACACCCTCACATCACTACCCCCACACCCCTACCCCCCCCACACCCACACCCCACACCCACACCCACACACACACCCCCACACCCTCACATCACTACCCCCACACCCCTACCCCCCCCACACCCACACCCACACCCACACCCCCACACCCTCACATCACTACCCCCACACCCATACCCACACCCACACCCACACCCACACCCACACCCCACACCCACACCCTCACATCACTACCCCCACACCAACACCCCCACAGCCACACCCCCCACACCCACACCTCCCACTCCCACACCCCCACACCCACACTCCACACCCACACCCCACACCCACACCCTCACATCACTACCCCAACACTCCTACCACCCCACACCCCACACCCTCACATCACTAACCCAACACCCCTACCCCTCCACACCCACACCCCACACCCACACCCCACACCCCACACCCACACCCTCACATCACTACCCCCACACCAACACCCCCACACCCACACCCCACACCCACACCCCACACCAACACCCCCACACCCACACCCCACTCCCACACCCACACCCCACACCCACACCCCACACCCCACACCCACACCCTCACATCACTACCCCCACACCAACACCCCCACACCCACACCCCACACCAACACCCCCACACCCACACCCCACTCCCACACCCCACACCCACACCCACACCCCACACCCACTCCCCACACCTACACCCCACACCCACACCCCCCACACCCACACCCCACACCCACAAACCCCCACACCCACATCTCCACACCCACACACCCACACCCCCACACCCACACCCCCCACACCCACACCCCACACCCACACCCCCACACCCACACCCCCCACACCCACACCCCCACACCCACACCCCCCACACCCACCCCCCACACCCACACCCCCCACACCCACACCCCACACCCACAAACCCCCACACCCACATCTCCACACCCACACCCCACACCCACACCCACACCCCCCACACCCACACCCCCCACACCCACACCCCCCACACCCACACCCCACACCCACAAACCCCCACACCCACATCTCCACACCCACACCCCACACCCACACCCCCACACCCACACCCACACGCCCACACCCACACCCACACCCTCACAACACTACCCCAACACCCTTACCCCCCCACCCCACAGCCCAAACTCCACACCCACACCCCTGCACAACCACACCCATGCCCCCCACACCCACACCCTCACACCCACACCCCCACACACGCCCCCACACCCACTCCACCCCACTCACCCCCACACCCGCACTACCCTATACCCACACCTCCACACCCACACCCCCACACCCACACCACCCCTCATCCCCCCACATCCACACCCCCCACACCCACATCCCCACACCCACACCTCCACACCCACACCTCCCCACACATCCCTACACCCACACCACCCCACATACCACCACACCCACACACACACCCCCACACCCGCAACCCACACCCACACCCCACACCCCCCACATCCACACCCCCACACACCCACACCCCCCCACCATCCCACATATCCCCACACCCACACCACCCCACACACCCCCATACCCCACACACTCCCCACACCCACACCCCCACACCCACACCCTCACATCCACACCGCCACGCCCTCACTCCCCCACTCCCACACCCCCACACCCACACCACCCCACAGCCACACCACCCCACAGCCACATCCCCCCACACCCACACCCCCACACCACCCCACAGCCACACCCCCCACACCCACACCACCCCACACACTCCCACACCCCACACACTCCCACACCCCCACACCCACACCCTCCCACAGCCTCACCACCCCACACACCCGCACACCCACACCCCCATACACGCCCCCACACCCACACCACACAACACCCCCACACCCACACACCCACACCACCCCACACCCACCCCACCCCACACCCACACCACCCCACAGCCACACACCCACACCCACACCACCCCACCCCGCAGCCACACCCCCCCACACCCTCCCCTCCACACCCACACCCCTGCACACGCCCCCCACACCCACACCACCCCACACCCTCACATCCACACCGCCACGCCCTCACTCCCCCACTCCCACACCCCCACACCCACACCACCCCACAGCCACACCACCCCACAGCCACACCCCCCCACACCCACACCCCCCACCCACACCCCTACGCCCACACCCCCGCACACACCCCCACACCCACTCCACCCCACACCACCCCTCACGCACACCCCCACACACACCCCCACACCCACACCATCCCACACACCCCAACACCCACACCATCCCACACTACACCACACCACACCCAAACCCCCCGCACCCACACACCCCACACACCCTACCCCCCACATCCCCCACACCCCCTACCCCCCTACACCCCACACTCCCCCACACCCCCACACCCCACACCCACTACCCCCCACAGCCTCCACCTACACCCCCCCCCACCCCTACCACTATCCTTGATCGTCCTTCCCCTCACTCTGGCCATCCTCCTGTTCCTCACGTAAGAGTAGAATGCCTTAGGGTTTTCCTTAATCCTACCCGCTAAAGCTTTCTCATGCCCCCTTCTAGCTCTCCTAAGTCCATTCGTCAGTTCCTTCCTCGCTGCCTTGGAACCCTCTACTGCCCTGTCTGCTGCCTTGTATATAGTGAACTACACCATAAATGGAAAAGCCCGGGGGGAAAATTGATGTACAGAGGGATCTGGATGTTCGGATCCATTGTATGCTGAAGGTGGCAATGCAGATCAATAGGGTGGTCAAGAAGGCATACGGCATGCTTTCCTTCATCGGACAGGGTATTGAGTACAAGAGTTGGCAGGTCATGTTACAGTTGTATAGGACTTTGGTTCGGCCACATTTGGAATTCTGGGTACAGTTCTGGTCGCCACATTACCAGAAGGATGTGGATGCTTTGGAGAGGGTGCAGAGGAGGCTCAGCAGGATGTTGCCTGATATGGAGGGCATTAGCTATGAAGAGAGGTTGAATAGATTAGGATTATTTTCATGCGAAAGACGAAGGTTGAGAGGGAACCTGATTGAGGTCTACAAAATCATGAGAGGTACAGACAAGGTGGACAGCAAGAAGCTTTTTCCCAGAGTGGGGGACTCAATTACTAGGGGTCATGAGATCAAAGTGGGTGGCACGGTGGCTCAGCGGTTAGCAGTGCAGCCTCACAGCGCCAGAGACCCGGGTTCAATACCAGCCGCAGGTGACTGTCTGTGTGGAGTTTGCACATTCTCCCCGTGTCTGCGTGGGTTTCCTCTGGGTGCTCCGGTTTCCTCCCACAGTCCAAAAGATGTGCAGGTCAGGTAGATTAGTCATGCTACATTACGCAGAGTGTAGGTTATTAGTAAGGGGTAAATATATGGTAGAGGGAATGGATCTGGGTGGGGTTACTCTCTGGAGAGTCGGTGTGACTTGTTGGGTCGAAGGGCCTGTTTCCACACTGTAGGGATTTTAATTCAATTACAAAGTGAGAGAGGGAAAAGTTGCAGGGAGATATGCACGGAAAATTCTTTACGTAGAGGGTGGTGGGTGCCAGGGAAGTGTTGGGGCGGGCACGATAGCATCATTTATGATATATCTAGACAGGTACATAAGTAGGCAGGGAGCAAAGGGATACAGACCCTTAGAAAATAGGCAGCAGATTTAGATAGAGGAACTGACTCAGTGCAGGTTTGGAGGGCCGAACGGCCTGTTCCTGTGCTGTAATTTTCTTTGCTCTTTGATCCATGCCTCCTCCACCTTAAGTTAGCTTCCTTCTTCCTCTTGACTAGATGTTCCTCATCCCTTGTCACCCAAGGTTCCTTCACCCCACCATCCCTTCCTTGCCTCAGTGGGACAAACCTGTCCAGCGCTACCAGCAGGTGCCTCCAAAACAACCTCCAGATTTCTGTCGTGCATTTCCCTGAGGACATCTGTTCCCAAGTTAGGTGCCCCAGTTCCTGCCTATTTGCATTGTAATTGCCCTTCTCCCAGTTAAATGCTCTCCCATCGAGAGATCTGACACCTGGCACGGTTCGTTGCCACGCGCCAAATCCAATATGGCCTCCCCTCTTGTTGGCCTACCTACATATTGAGTCAGGAACCCTTCCTGGACACACCTGACAAAAACTGCTCCATCCAAACTACTTGAACCAAGGAGGTTCCAATCAATATTAGGGACGTTAAAGTCACCCGTGACATCAATCCTGCTACTTCTACACAAAATCTGCCTTCCTGACTGCTCCTCCGTGTCTCTGTTGCTATAAAGTGATGTTAATCAATTGGGTCAATGGATTGACTAGTGGCAAATGGAGTTTAATTTGGACAAACGTGAAGTATTGCATTTTGATAGCACAGACAAGGGCAGGACTTATACAATTAATGGTAGGGCCCTGAGTAATGTTGTAGAACAGAGAGACTGAGGGATTCAGGGATATAATTCTCTAAAATTTGCGTTCCAGGTATTCAGAATGGTTAAGAAGGTGTTTCTTCCATTGCTCAGTCCTTTGAGTACACAGGTTGGGACGTCACGTTGAGGTTGTACAGGACATCGGTGAGGTCTGTTCTGGAGTACCATGCCCAGTTCTGGTCTCCTTGTTACAGGAAGGATATTATTAAGCTGGGGAGGGTTTAGAAGAGATTTTACCAGGATGTTGCTGGGAATGGAGAGTTTGAGTTATGGGGAGAGGTTGGGTAGGCTGCGACTTCTAACACTGGAGTGTAGGAGGTTGAGGGGTAATATAGAGGTTTAGAAAATCATAAGAGGCATAAATCAGGTGAGTAACGGGGGGGGAGGGGTTGTTCAAAACTAGGGGGCATATTTTGAAGGTGAGAGGAAAAAAGATTTCAAAAGGACATGAGGGGCCAACTTCTTTATACAGAGAGTGGTTTGCATGTGGAATGACCTTCCAGAGGAAGTGGTGGACGTGGGTACAGTTGCAATGTTTAAAAGACATTTGGTAAGTACATTAATAGGAAAGGTTTGGAGAAATGTCAGCCGAATGCGGCCATCGGGACTAGTTTCGTTTGGGAACATGGCCGGCATAGACTAGTTGGACTGAAGGGTCTGTTTCCATGCTGTGTGAATCTATGACTCTATGACACTATCCCTGCTCCTGTATTTGAATCCTCTCCCTATGAAGACCAACATACCATTTACCTTCTTCACTGCCCGCTGGTCCTGCACACTTATTTTCAGCGAGTGGTGTACAGGGGCACCCAAGTCTCGTTGCACCTTCACATTCCTAATTTATTGCCGGTCAGAAAATAATCCATCTTCCTGTTTTTGCTTCTAAACTGGGTAACCTCACACTTATCCACATTACACTTCAGCTGACGGTCTCTCAATGTGTCCAAATCACACTGAAGCATCTCTGCATCTTCCTTAACAGCCCATCCTCCCACCCAGTTTTGTGTCATCTGCAAACGTGGAGCTGTCACGTTGAGTTCCCTCATCCATCATTCACGTTTCCTTTCTGACCTGACTACTTCAGAACTGAAGGGGGGAGCGGCGGAAAACTCCTGAGATTTACAAAGGGCAAAGGGATTGGTATGGGAGGGAACGAATCTTTGGTCCGGGATGGGTGTTAATAGTGGAATAAAGGTAAACCGCCTGTAAACAAAAGCATGACTTGATAGAGACACTCGTGAGAGGGTACGGTGGTGGGTGGATGGTGGGAATTATCAAAATGGAACCAGTGTTGCACCCTGCAGGCTGTAGAGTTCCTAAACTGAAAATGAGGTGCTGGTTACCTGGTGTGCATTAGGAAGCATTGAGAGAGAGCGTTACACTCAGTCCTGAGGTTATCTGTTATTCACTGATCCCTCGGTATCCCAGTCCACTGCCAGCCACTGGTCTGCGGTAGCTTTCTCTGACGAATGGTCAATCATTAACGTACATGAACTCGGTCAGACTTCATGCCAACCTTTGTCAGTACCACTCGTTAATGTCAGTCCTCCTCTCTCCCTGTTCCCACTCTCCCCTCTTGTTCACAGTTATCAGATCGTCATCTTTTTTCCGTGCTCTTGTCATTAGGTAGAACCGCAAACCCATTTGGTTAGCATTGTAGTGATTGGAACGAGGCCACTGTTGGAATATTGCATGCAATTCTGGTCTCCTTCCTATCGGAAAGATGTTGTGAAACTTGAAAGGGTTCAGAAAGGATTTACCAGGATGTTGCCATGGTTGGAGGATCTGAGCTACAGGGAGAGGCTGAACAGGCTGGGGCTGTTTTCCCTGGAGCATCGGAGGCTGAGGGGTGACCTTATAGAGGTTTACAAAATTATGAGGGGCATGGATAGGATAAATGGACAAAGTCTTTTCCCTGGGGTCGGGGAGTCCAGAACTAGAGGGCATAGATTTAGGGTGAGAGGGGAAAGATATAAAAGGGATCTAAGGGGCAACTTTTTCACGCAGAGGGTGGTATGTGTATGGAATGAGCTGCCAGAGGATGTGGTGGAGGCTGGTACAACTGCAACATTTAAGAGGCATTTGGTTGGGTATATGAATAGGAAGGGTTTGGAGGGATATGGGCCGTGTGCTGGCAGGTGGGACTAGATTGGGTTGGGATATCTGGTCGGCATGGACGGGTTGGACCGAGGGGTCTGTTTCCATGCTGTACATCTCTATGACTCTATATGCACTTACACAGTCCTGCACAGACACACGTACATACATCCAAAAGCACACGCATATACAAGAGATGGAGTTTAATTTAAATAAACATGAGGTGCTGCAGTTTGGAAAGACAACTCAGGGTAGGACTTATATACTTAATGGCAAGGTCCTGGGGAATATGGCAGAACAAAGAGACCTTGGAGTGCAGGTTCATAGCTCCTCGAAAGTGGAGTCGCTGGTAGATAGGATAGTGAAGAAGGCGTTTGGTATGCTTTCCTTTATTGGTCAGAGTATTGAGTATAGGCGCTGGGAGATCATTTTGCAACTGTACAGGACATTGGTTCGGCCACTGTTGGAATGCTGCATTCAGTCCTGGTCTCCCTGCTATAGGAAGGGTGTTGTGAAACTTGAAAGGGTTCAGGAAAACTTGATGAGGATGTTGCCAGGGTTAGAGGATTTGAGCTATAAGTCGCGGCTGAATAGACTGGGGCTGTTTTCCCTGGAGCATCGGAGGCTGAGGGGTGACCTTGTAGAGGTTTAAAAAATCATGTGGGGCATAGATAGGACAAATAGACAAGGTCTTTTCCCTGGGGTGGGAGAGTCCAGAACTGGAGGACATAGACTTAAGGTGAGAGGGGCAAGATTTAAAAAGGACCTAACGGGCAACTTTTTCACACAGAGGGTGGTGCGTGTATGGAATGAGCTGCCAGAGGAAGTGGTGGAGGCTGGTACAATTACAACATTTAAAAGGCATTTGGATGGGTCTATGAATAGGAAGGGTTTAGAGGGATATGGGCCAAATGCTGGCAAATGTGTCTAGACTTATACAGGATATCTGGTGGGCATGGACGTGTTGGACCGAACGGTCTATTACCGTGCTGTACATCTCTATGTCTGTATGACTTTTTTTCTGCATATACGTTGCACATACACATGTTGGCAAGCACATGTATATACACAGGATTCTGGGTAATCTGCAAGATGGAGGATGGGATAAAATTGGGGCTGTAAGAGCTGCTCCTTTTTTGATGTATTTTCAGTGTTGGAGGTGATTTCCTTGAATTCCAGGAGGAGCAATTACTGTTTTATATGCCACTGCATTGTTTTGGAACTTTGGAGGGGGGAGTGGGGAGGTAAAAGGATCAAAACAATGGTACATTAAAACGGAGGAAGACAGACAGACAAAGGCAACGACCACATGGTCAGAGACAGAAACCTACGCTGCTGTCTGACACAGCAGTGAACCTGTACAGTTACTGTCATTTGTGTTTGAGTTCGTGTATCCCTGGACATCAGAGTGCATCTAAGAACAGCGAAATTCATAGCTGACCTTGGGGGAACTTGTGTGAGTGAGCTCACAGCACAGGAACACGTAAGTGCATAGTTTCTAAGTATAACCTTGCTGTAAATCTCCAATAGTGAGTAGAGTGGGTTCTTTCTCGATTATATGTTTTATTGAGATCTATCGCTTGATTAAATTTGGAAAATATAAACCATGAGTACTAAGTTAGCCCCGCGCAGTATTTTTTCTATTTTCCTTGGAGCGTTGGAGGCTGACGGGTGACCTTATAGAGGTCTATTAAATGAGGGGCATGGATAGGATAAATAGGCTAGTTCTTTTCCTCTGGGGTAGGGGGAGTCCAGAACTAGAGGGCATGGGTTTAGGATGAGAGGGGAAAGATATAAAAGGGACCTTATAGAGTCATAGAGATGTACAGCAAGGAAACAGACCCTGCAGTCCAACTCGACCAGATATCCCAACCCAATCTAGTCCCACCTGCCAGCACCCGGCCCATATCCCTCCAAACCCTTCCTATTCATATACCCATCCAAATGCCTCTTAAATGTTGTAATTGTACCAGCCTCTACCACTTCACACAGAGGGTAGTACGTGTATGGAATGAGCTGCCAGAGGATGTGGTGGAGGCTGGTACAATTGCAACATTTAAGAGGCATCTGGATGGGTATATGAATAGGAAGGGTTTGGAGGGATATGGGCCGGGTGCTGGCAAATGGGACTAGATTAGGTTAGGTTATCTGGTCAGCAAGGACGAATTGGGCCGAAGAGTCTGATTCCATGCTGTACATCTCTGTGACGCTATGTCTAAATACACAGGAAAGCTGTGCATGTTTCACGTTTCATAGAGCGCGGCTTTGATTACTTCAGCAGTTCTCTCTGAATTCGGCCGGGTGATTTCTACATTGACTCCAGTTGAAGTGTTTAGCTGTGAAGGCAATTCCGTTCCGGTTCAGTGTACGCGAGCTCCCTGCAGTGAGTGCCTGTGTTTGATCTGCTTGCCTGTGAGAGTGGGGAGACTGCTCTCTGGAACCGCAGGTTGGCTTCATAGTGCGCATTTGCCAGTCAGGCATCGCCTTCTGCTTTCCTCACCTGTCTTTCAAAACTCCTCTGATAATTAGTTTCTGTGCGCTCGGTGTGCAGCCTGTCACAGAGACGCTGCAGGTGGTCTGCAGCTCTGGGTCTGTCTTCTATTTTTACCGAGTAGTCATCTTTCTGCTGCAGTGCACACCATTACCTGCATCACAGGGGCTCACACAGGTACGCACTGGGAAGAAAGTTTCTTATCATCAAACTCACGGAGGGCAACACTTTCCCATGATTCTGATCGCGTGGACAATTCCTCAAATCGCCCCACGGTCTGTGCTGGATAGTTGGCCACACTTTTGAGTTTAAAGCAAGCCCCATTCTCTTTGTGAATAATCTCCTCTTGGAGTCTGCATGTTGGCCGCTGTTTATGGACTACATTTAAAGCCACGGGTACAAGACGGTGGGAGGCCATCTTTTACAGTATGCCAATGGCAGGATTCAGGGGTCAGGGTTCCCCTGAATAACTCTCTTCAAATCTGTTGAGTGCTACCACTTGGCAAGTGGCTCATTACCTGTAAGTGGCGTTGGGACACATTGTGGTTATCAAAGGCTGCAAATAAGCCAATGATAATATAAGTGGCATCTCATTTTTAAAGATGTATTCACTCGTGGGATGTGAGTGTCACTGGCTGACCATTTGTTCCCCGTCCCTATTGCCGCTGGGGAAGGTGGTGGTGAGCTGCCTTCTTGAACCACTGCAGTCCACAATTCTGTTGTGTGTAAGTGTTTATGTAGGGGTGTCTGTGTGTGTGTGTCTATGTGTGCGTGTGTGTGTGTGCCTGTGTGCGCGCGTGTGTGTGTATGTGTGTGCGTGTCTGTGTGCGCATGTGTCCGTGTATGCATGTGTCTGTGTGCGTGCGTGTGTGTATGTGTGTGTGTCTGTGTGCATGCATATGTGTGTGTGTCTGTGTGCATGCATATGTGTGTGTGTCTGTGTGCGCACGTGTGTATGTGTGTGCGTGTCTGTGTGCGTGTGCGTCTGTGTGTGCGTGTCTGTGTGCTCACGTGTGCATGCATATGTGTGTGTGTCTGTGTGCGCACATATGTGTATGTGTGCGTGTCTGTGTGTGCGTGTCTATGCACGTGTGTCTGTGTGTGCGTGTGTCTGTGTGCTCACGTGTGCATGCGTATGTGTGTGTGTCTGTGTGCGCACATATGTGTATGTGTGCGTGTCTGTGTGTGCGTGTCTGTGCATGTGTGTCTGTGTGTGCGTGTGTCTGTGTGCTCACGTGTGCATGCGTATGTGTGTGTGTTTCTGTGTGTGCGTGTGTCTGTGTGCGCACATGTGCATGCATATGTGTGTGTGTCTGTGTGTGCGTGTGTGCGCGCATGTGTGTCTGTGTGCACACGTGTGCATGCATATGTGTGTGTGTCTGTGTGCGTGTGTCTGTGTGTGCGTGTCTGTGTGCGCACGTGTGCATGCATATGTGTGAGTGTGTGTGTGTGTGTGTGTGCGCGCATGTGTGCGTGTGCGTCTGTGTGAGTGAATGAATGATTTTATTGTCACGTGTATTTTACGGTGAGCCAAATAATAAAATCCAGTGAAAGCCATGATGTGGCGCCATTTTGAATAGTATTAAGCATAAGAAAATAGAGAGTCCAAAACTAAAGGGCATAGGTTTAAGGTGAGAGGAGAATGATTTAAGAGGGACCTAAGGGTGGTTCATTTGTGCAATGAGCTGCCAGAGGAAGTGGTAGAAGCAGCTAAAGTTGCAACATTTAAAAGGCATTTGGACATGTATAGGAAAGGTTGATGTATAGGAAAGGTTGATGTATAGGAAAGGTTCATGTATAGGAAAGGTTGATGTATAGGAAAGGTTGATGTATAGGAAAGGTTCATGTATAGGAAAGGTTCATGTATAGGAAAGGTTGATGTATAGGAAAGGTTCATGTATAGGAAAGGTTCATGTATAGGAAAGGTTCATGTATAGGAAAGGTTCATGTATAGGAAAGGTTGATGTATAGGAAAGGTTGATGTATAGGAAAGGTTCATGTATAGGAAAGGTTGAGAGGAATATGGGCCAAGTGCAGGCAAGTGGGACTAGCTCAGATAAGGAAACCGGGTCGGCATGGATGAGTTGGGCCGACAGGTCCGTTCCTGTGCTGCGTGAATTTATGACCGGAGTCTGGGAACGCACTGCCTGGGAATGTAGTGGAGGCAGGTTTGATTGATGCTTTCATGAGGATGCTGAAACAGTGCACAGGGTCATGGGAAAAGAACAGGAATTTGACATAAAGTCAAAACGTTCAGAGAACCAGTGCAGACACGAAGGGGCTGAATGGCCTGTGATTCTGAGAGCAGGCCCCTGCACCGCTCACGAGACAGGAAACCCATCCCCGTGATGTCTCAGGGCTCATCCCTTGAAAGCCTTGAGACTGATCAATTTGTCAGCTGATCAGTAATTAACTTTGAATTGAATTCCGAGTCCGAAGCAATGCCAGCTCCCACTTCCTGCCTCCAGAGTGACAATTTATCCCTTTTCGCTCGCAAACCTCCATCAGACAAATGGGATTTGTAAATTGGAAACTCTCCAGTAACAAGGAAGCGAACCTGGCCTCGCCAGAGCCTTGAGGTTTGATAAATAGCATTAGAAGCTGTGCAGTTAATGTGCATCTTGTGAAGAAATTAATTACGTGGCTATGCTGATCCACTCTATCAGACAAAACACTGGCAATCTGAAACCAACACAGAGAATGCTGGAGGAACTCTGGCGACATCTGTGGACAGAGAGGCACAGTTAATACCTCAAGTCTGGTATGTCTCTCCTTCAGAATGTTTTTTTTTCCCAACACTTTTGACAGTGCGGAAGCCACAGGGGTTATTAATGTGGGTGAAAGAGACAAGGAGATGTGAAACGGATGTACGTTAAAGGTGTCAAAGGGAGAGAATTGGTCCTCTCTGCTAAATGCACAGCCTACAAGAGCAGGCTCTTTGGAAGGGGGAAGAATGCATGAAAAATGGAGAATAGACCTAACGCGGTCAGTTTCCGGAATTATTGCATGGGAGCAGTCTGTGGGGAAAGTGAGGTGCTGTTTCTCGAGTTTGTGTTGTATTTCAGTGGAACATTGCGACAGCCCCAGAACAGAAATGTTAACATAACTTTCCATCAGATTACCTCCGTGGGCTTGGGCCAGTGGCACCTCACTGTTGGGGGACCATGCCCAACCTTCAGCACCCTTCTGCGGGAAGTGGCAACCCCAGTGGCAGGTGAAGTGGTTTGCAGTGTCTTCTGTGCCAGTCATAGCACCTTCTGACACACGCACAGTTCTGCATCAGTCACAACTCGCACCCAATTTAAGACTATAGCCTGAGCTTGATCATCTCATTGTGATCAATGGGGTGGCACGGTGGCTCAGTGGTTAGCACTGCTACCTCACAGTGTCATGCAACTGATACGATATATTGAACAAACGTAGATTGCTGTTAAGTCTTTTATCTTTTAGAATGCGTTGCATGGCGCTGTGATCTTTTGCTATAAATTCTGTGTCTTATGATCTTGCTGCATGGCTTCCAAATAAACCTGTTGGACTATAACCTGGTGTTGTGTGATTTTTAACAAAGTCGAGAGGGTGGTGCTGGAAAAGCACAGCCGGTCAGGCAGCATCCGAGGGGCAGGAGAATCGACGTTTCAGGCACAAGCCTTTCATCAGGAATTCTTAACAAAGGTGTGCAGGTTAGATAGATTGGCTATGTGGCGATGGAGATAAGGTGGGGGCTGGCTCTGGGTGGGATGCTCCCCGGTGGGTCAGTGCAGACTCGATGTAGGCCGAATAGCCTCCCCACACCGTGGGGGATCCAAGAATGTGTTATAGCAATTGCCTTTGACATTTATATCGCACCATAGCAAGGCTGCTTCACCGGGATGTTAACAGGCCAAACTGAGAGAACTTTGGATCCATTGTAAGGAGATATTAAGTGGCCAAAGTTGTGGTAAATGTTGTAATCTTTAAAAACTATCTTGAAGGAAGAAAGAAGAGTGAAAGGTGATACGTTTCAGAAGGTGAGGGGGCTGTAACCTATGCAGAGGGATGCACTGGTTACACGGGCTTGGCTCCCATCGGTTCTCCGACTGTTTCTCACCTGATCTGTGTCTTGCCGGCCTGCAATGAGTTCACCATGCACGTCATGAACTCGGAGCGGCACGGTGACTCAGTGGCTAGCACTGCTGCCTCACAGCTCCAGGGACCCGGATTCAATTCCCGCCTCGGGTGACTGTCTGTGAGGAGTTTGCACGTTCTCCCTGTGTCTGTGTGGGTTTCCTCCGGGTGCTCTGGTTTCCTCCCACAGTCCAAAGATGTGTAGGGCAGGTGAATTGGCCATGCTAAATTGCCCGTAGTGTTAGGTGGATTAGTCAGGGGTAAATAGAGGGGGGGGTGGGTTTCTCTTCGGAGGGTCGGTATGGACTTGTTGGGCCGAAGGGCCTGTTTCCACACTGTAGGTAATCTATCGATCGATCCTATCTATCGATCGATCCTATCTATCTATCGATCTATCTATCTATCGATCTATCTATCGATCGATCTATCTATCTATCGATCGATCTATCTATCTATCACCTGACAGATTTGGGAATTGGTTCCATAAAGGTTCTGTGTTCAGGGACATTACCCACAGTAAGGGATAAAGTAGTTGAGAACAAGATTGTTTTAATGGGTGTGAGGCAGGACAGCAGTGACAGCCTAGGGCTGTGTTTCGGGCTTGGCTCCCATCGGTTCTCTCACTGTTTCTCACCTGATCTGTGTCTCGCAGGCCTGCAATGAGTTCACCACGCACGTCATGAACTTACTGAGAGAGCAGAGCCGGACTCGCCCCATCTCCCCGAAGGAAATCGAGAGGATGGTCAACATCATCCACCGCAAGTTCAACTCCATCCAGATGCAACTCAAACAGAGCACGTGCGAAGCGGTGATGATACTACGCTCACGATTCCTGGACGCACGGTAAATAGACCCAACGTGTACTCGATCTCAGCGCAATCAGTGAACTCAACAAAAGTGGGAGAGTAGCTAATAGCAGGTCTCTGCAATGGAAACTTCCATTGACGTTGTGGAAGTGACAAAGGCTTGCTACGTGACCATCGCTTGGACCTATGAGGAGAGTTGGGGTGCAAGTGTCCTATGAAAGGGGGGGGGGGGTTTCAGAATTTTGCTAAAATCTGTTATTGGTGTTGCTAAATGGATACTTTTGAAGAACTAAGTACCCATTTCCAGTAAAATTCTCCAAAACCCTACTTGATCTTAATGTTGAACCTCCGAAAATGCACACCTCGGTGAGGTAAGCCCTTCCAATGCTGCAAACCGCCATTTCTCACAAACATATACACAATGGTGACAGTTCCTTAAAACCTGTTGCTGACGTTATGAAAGTCCATAACTCGGTGCGATAAGCACTTTTACGCATCCAAATCCCCACTACTACCTAAATTGTCCAAAATGCTGGCAGTTTTGTTTGTAGAAAACCTGTTGCAGATGTTACTGAAATGCATAACTTGGTGAGAAAGGGACTTTCTCCCGTTTTCAGCATTCGAACATCCTGCTCAAATCTGTAACAGAAGTTGCTGAAGTGCATAACTGGGTTAGATAAGTATATTTGCAGCACCAGACCTCCACCTCCAGCACACTTGTACAAAATACTGGTATATCCTTAATATCTGTTGCAGATGTTGCAAAAGTGTAGGAAGTGTCCTTGAAACTGTGTCACGTTTGGCCAGAACATGTGCCCCAATAGGAATATAGCAGATTGAGGCTCCCCAGGTTTTGGCTTTAATCCATTGGTTAGCAATAGTGAGATTGTGGTTGGTCAGAATGGAGAAGGGATACCGAAATGATGCCCTTTGTTGTTGGTATAATTTCAGTAAATCAGTTGTACACCCGACTGTTTGTGATATCTGTATCCAATCAGCACTGTCATAGAGCTTCATAACGACTATAAACTGAAGGTTGTATAATCTCTCAGGTTTGACTTGGCTTGATCTGGCTTTGCCTGCTGTGATGTTATTCAGTTTATTTTAACTTGACTCAGAATTGTTTCTGTGGAGTAGGCTTCACTTGGCTTGCTCAGGTTTGCTTTGGAGTTGGACAGCGATATACATTGATTCAGCATCCTACACCTTTACAAAGTAGATCGAGCCCTCTGGCAGATGCACCAGTCATTTTCCCACTTGCAACTCTTTCTCAGCTGAGGTGATGACCGCTATGGTCCTGATATTACCCCAGAGAGGCTTTGGGGAGCCGGGAATCTGGTATCGTATGTGTGAAACCCAGGAGTAAAGTTCTGCATGGCTCATTAACACAGCAAACTCATTATAGACACATATACAAACAGAGGAGATAGAAGCAGCAGGAGGCCATTCGGCCCTTCGGGCCTGCTCTGCCATTCATCACGATCATGGCTGATTGTCCAACTCAATAGCCTAATCCTGCTTTCTCCCCCATAACCTTTGATCCCATCCTCCCCAAGTGCTATGTCTAGCCACCTCTTGAATATATTCAGTATTTTGGCATCAACCACTTCCTGTGGTAATGAATTCCACAGCCTCACCACTCTTTGGGTGAAGAAATGTCTCCTCATCTCCGCCCACCCCAAATCCTCAGACTGTGACGCCTGGTTCTGGACACACCCACCATCAGGAACATCCTCCCTGCATCTGCCATGTCTAGTCCTGTTAGAGTTTTATACGTCTCTATGAGATTCCCCCTCACTTGTCTGAACTCCAGTGAAAACAATCCTAACCCAGTCAATCTCTCCCCAGTCCCGCCATCCCCCGGAATCAGCCTGGTAACCCCTCACTGCACTCCCTCGAGAGCAAGAGCATCCTTCCTTAGGAAAGGAGACCAAAGCTGCATAAAATATTCTAGCTGGGGCCACACCAAGGCCCTGTATAACTGCAACAACACATCCCTGCTCCTGGACTCGAAACCTCTCACAAAGAAGTTCAAAATCACCCAACACCGGGTTATAATCCAACAGGTTTATTTGGAAGCATTAGCTTTCGGAGCACTGCTCCTTCATCAGGTAGCTGTGGGACAGGATCATAACACAAAGGATTTATCGTAAAAGATTACAGTGTCATGCAACAAATGCGATATATTGAACAAATCTAGATTGCTGTTAAGTCTTTTCATCTTTTAGAATGGGTTGCAGGTTTTGGTTCATTAATATGTAAACCCCAGATCTTCTTTTAAGTCACATTCTCAAGATAACTTAAGGGTTTATAAAAACAGATGACATTTGAGCTCAGACAATGCATTAAAGGTGTGAGGTTAGAGTCTGTCTGTATTCCAACCTTGAGTTAGATCAGTTCCATTTCCAAAATAGGAATTTGTAAAATGTCACATGGATTGACTGCCTGCAGGTTGTGTGCTTTTTGAACAGAATAAAATGTATCTGCAAATACAATTTTTCAAATGCAAATTCACCCCATTGACTTATATGTATGTGTGCGTGCATGTGAGGGGGAGAGAGAGAGAGTGTGAGTGTGTGCATGTGAGTGTGTGCACATGAGAGAGTGTGTGTTTGCGTGTGTGTGTGAGTGTGACGGAATATAAGCCTGTGAGAGCCAGTCTGACTCAAGATTGGGATACAGACAGACTCTAACCTCACACCTTTAATGCATTGTCTGAGCTGAGGTGTCACCTTTTTTATAAAACCTTGTTGTCTCGAGAATGTGATTTGAAACAGGTTCTGGGATTTACGTATTAGTGAATCGAAGCCTGTAATCTACTCTAAAAGATTAAAGATTTCACAGCAATCTAGGTTTGTTCAATATATTGTATCAGCTGCACTGTCATCTTCGGCTCGAAATTCTGTCTTATGTTCTTGCTCCACAACCACCTGATGAAGGAGCAGCGCTCCGAAAGCTAGTGCTTCCAAATAAACCTGTTGGACTATAACCTGGTGCTGTGTGATTTTGTACTTAATCTACCCCAGTGTAACGTCAGCACCTCCACACCATGTCACACAATGAACGCCAACGTCCCAATTGCCTTCTTTACTGCCTGCTGCTTACCTTCAGCGACTGGTGTATGAGGAGACCCAGACCCCACTGCACATTCCCCTCTCCCAGAGTACATCCATCAGGTAGTAATCTGCCACCTTGTTTTTGCTTCCAAAGTGAATAATCTCGCTTTTATCCAAATTATACTGCATCTGCCATTGATTCACCCCCTCACCCCTGTCCAGATGGTTATAGTTTACTCCTGGTGTTGAGCATGTGGCCTTGGAGGCGATAAGGACTCAGGTGGGCGCGATCTCATCGAGATAGGGCCAATCCGCAAATTATAAATGGAAGACACAGTTATAGAGTTGTATCTGACAGTTGACGTACAGTTGCAAATTCACTCACATCCTGCAGGGTGTACTACTCCCAGTCGCTCACACTGCTTTGTTAAGCTTCACATCCACGTCTCTGACAAGCGCACTCATCCATCTCTTACAATGGGACTTCCACAACTCCCCCATCTACTAATCGCCTCTATCCTTGTGCAAGTTCCAACCTCTCCATGGTACTCATCCTCTTTTGGCTCAGTAGCTGCTCCCACTGAGTCATAGAGATGTACAGCACAGAAACAGACCCCTCGGTCCAACTTGCCGACCGGATATCCCAACCCAATCTAGGTCCATCTGCCAGCACCCGGCACATATCCCTCCAAACCCTTCCAATTCATATACCCATCCAAATGCCTTTTAAATGTTGCAATTGTACCAGCCTCCAAAACTTCCCCTGGCAGCTCATTCCATACACGTACCACCCTCTGCGTGTCCCTTAGGTCTCTTCTTTATCTTTCCCCTCTCACCCTAAACCTATACCCTCTAGTTCTGGACTCCCCCACCCCAGGGAAAAGACGTTGCCTATTTACCCTACCCATGCCCCTCATAATTTTGTAAACCTCTATAAGGTCACCCCTCAGTCTCCGACGCTCCAGGGAAAACAACCCCAGCCTGTTCAGTCTCTCCCTGTAGCTCAAATCCTCCAACCCTGGCAACATCCTTGTAAATCTTTTCTGAACCCTTTCAGGTTTCACAACATCCTTCCGATAGGAAGGAGACCAGAATTGTTATATTCCAAAAGTGGTCTAATCAATGTCCTGTACAGCTGCCACATGACCTCCCAACTCCATTACTCAATAGCACAGAACCCTATTGATTAGATTAGATTAGATTACAGTGTGGAAACAGGCCCTTCGGCCCAACAAGTCCACACCGACCCGCCGAAGCGAAACCCACCCCATACCCCTACATTTACCCCTTACCTAACACTACGGGCAATTTAGTATGGCCAATTCACCTGACCCTGCACATCTTTGGACTGTGGGAGGAAACCGGAGCCCCCGGAGGAAACCCACGCAGACACGGGGAGAACGTGCAAACTCCACACAGTCAGTCGCCTGAGGCGGGAATTGAACCCGGGTCTCTGGCGCTGCGAGGCAGCAGTGCTAACCACTGTGCCGCCGATGAGAGCGGTGAGGCCTGAGCTGGGGCTGTACAGGGTACCTTAGTTACAAGCGGCAGGGTGGGTGGGCAGGATTGTGGAGTTTCAGAGTCTCAGGCAGTTGGAGGTATCTGAACATGAGACAGTTAAATGTCAGTGGCCTGCAGACAACATGGTTTTCAGTCATGGTGGCTTGATTCCAACAGTGAACAAAATCCTGTAATTTTCTTCACGATCAGTTCATACCTCCCCTCTGACAGATCTTGTGAAAGGGTACAGAGGCTCTGGGGAGTTGCTTCCTTTGCAGTCTGTCCGCTCAGACTGAAACTCAGCTTCGAAACTCACTGGGACTACGTTTTCACCTGGTGGCCCGACACGTGGGCAGGAGCACTTGGCCGCAGCTGCGATGGGGAAGGGGGTGGGGCAAGAGGGCAGAGTGCATGGCTGAGGGCACAGCTCTCACCGAACTCCAGTCGGTGCCCAGAAGGGCGCCCAGGGACTTGGCGACGAAGAGACTAAGACCAAGGTCAGCCATGACACTATTGAATGGCAGGTCAGGCTTGATGGGCCGAATGTCTCAGCAGGCCAGAGCAGAGCTTGGGCTTTTTAAGTTCGCGCTCACATGAGGGTGACACCACCCGTGAGGGCGAGGGAAAAGGCTGGGTTTGCAACAAGCATCTACACCCACAGAGATGGGAGAAAGGTATTGTGGGCTTGCTTCCACCCGGTGACGCTGGTTATGTAAGGGGCATTGCTTTGAGCCACTCTCCTCGATTATGGGGTCATGGTTTTCCAGTTGCTAAATGGAAGGACAAGGGACATAACGGAGAGAAAGGAGTGCCCAAGAAGTGCTGGGCATTTTGCCGGGCAACCCAGAAGACGTGGTTTTAACATTGGATCCCACAGGAGCCACCTGGCAAGCGAATCCCTGGCATTGTGAGGGGCAATGTGACAAGCAGCACTGCCCTGTTCACCTCCGTCCTGCTCCTGGTCGTCCTCATCATTCACTGTCCTTGTACCTCGGGCCCATTGTGGTCCAGACCTCACTGTGAAGAGCTCACCTCTTTAAGAGCTTGACGGGGGTTAGGGGTGCTTGGGGGAGGGGCTGGGGGTGGCGAGGGTTGGTGGAACCCGTTTGGCAGCACGTTGATAACCAGGGACATCTCACACCTGGTGGATAGCTGGCACTCCCCGTTTGGTTTTGTTAAACGGGCAGCTGTTGGCTAAGGCCAGGTCCATCTGAAGTGGGTATTTCTTTATCTCCTCAAAGCCACCTGCTGGCTGGGGCTGGGAATTACGGGCTGGGAAAGGGGGAATGCTGGAAGGTCCCTGGGAATCCTACACACAGCGGCATCTCAAGAAGATGGTAGCATAGTGGGAATGACAAATGATCTGGGGATATGGATTCAATCCCACCACAGCAGCTGGTGGGTTTTGTTTAACTTTAGGGCAGCTCAGTGGTTAGCACTGTTGCCTCACAGCGCCAGGGACCTGGGTTCGATTCCAGCCTCGGGTGACTGTCTGTGTGAAGTTGGCACGTTGTCCCCGTGTCTGCGTGGGCTAACTCCGGGGTGCAGAAGTGCCAGAGGCGGCATCCTTTTGGGTGAGATGCTGCCCCCTGCAGGTGGGCAGCAGAAGATGCCACACAATGGGACCGTGGCCCGTGTGAGAGATCAGGGTGCTCTGTGAGCTCGGTACAGGCAGCAAGATTTGTGAATCCCTCTCAACCCCTAAGCCACCTGCATCCCAGGGAGAAACAGAGCATGTGAAACCTGTGACTGCCCTGTTAGGTTATTCCTTCTCCAGTACAGGTAGACAACACTAAATCCCGAAATCCGAAAAGCTCCGAAATCCGAACCTTTTGTCATGAACAAGGTTGTTTGGCGTGCAAACTCGATGTGCGTCACTCAGATGTGACGTGTGGGGCCGTAGCCCAGCACTGGCAGGCCTCAGTTCTGTTTCAGGGCACGTTTTACTCACAGTGTGTCTGCTGTTTAGTGAGATTTTTAAAAATTTCATCATCAAACTATCACTTATTCTGAAATTCGAAAAATGTGGAATTCCGAAAACACTGTCTGTGCGGAGTTTGCACATTCTCCCCGTGTCTGCGTGGGTTTCCTCCGGTTTCCTCCCACAGTCCAAAGATGTGCTGGTTAGGTGAATTGGCCATGCTAAATTGCACATAGTATTCAGGTTAGGTGCATAAGTCAGTGTTAAATATAGAATAACAGGATAGGGGAAGGGATCTGGGGTGGGTTACTCTTCAGAAGGTTGGTGTGGACTTGTTGGACCAGAGGGCCCGTTTCCATACAGAGGGGATTCTATGATCTGAACTGAGAAATGCTCACGCGATAGCATTGGGTATTGGTTTGCTTCAAAAAAGGAGAGAGCTGCTGTGAAAGCATATATTGGCACTCATGAGGACAGAAACACAGGAATGCGAAACCTCAAAGTGGGAATAACGATTTGTACTTGCCACTTGCCAACCAAACAGGACCCTCGTTTCTTGCAGTGCAAATTGTAGTTCCCGTTGAGAGTTGGCATTCTTGTGATTCTGTCCTGATCGGTGCGTGATTCAACAGCACATCTGCTCTCAGCTCTCCCCAAGTTGATAAATAGGAGGCTTTGAGACCCACAGCTATGTCAGTTGGAGCCACGCTCCTGGGAACAGGGGGACGCTGCAGGTGAGTTTGGAGGTAGCCGGGTGGCTCCCGACGCAGCTCAGCGGAGGCTAATTCAACTCTTTCCGTTCCTCTGTTGTTTTTTATTTCTCCTCGGGAGATCGGAGGCATGGACGGGGGGGGTCGGGGGTTGCAAACAGGCGGCCGTTTCGTTTCTGCTTCTCTTCCCCCCCACCCCCCCGTTTTCTTTTTTGAAATGTTTTTACTTCCAGGAGAAAAAGACGTAACTTCAGCAAGCAGGCGACGGAGATCCTCAATGAGTATTTCTACTCGCACCTCAGCAACCCCTACCCCAGTGAAGAAGCCAAGGAAGAGCTGGCAAAGAAGTGCAGCATCACAGTGGCTCAGGTGAGGGCACACGCTTGGCGCGAGGAGCGGGGCAGTTACCCGGGCGGGTGGGCTGGGATCCCTCTGCTGATCCACATGCAGCAGTGGTTTCACCCTCCGGCTGAGCCAATCCCCCTGTCGGCAGCGCTCATCCTGGCTCACTTGAGGGAAGCTAAGGATTTGCTCAGGGGCCGGCGGAGGGAAAGCCCTTAAGCTTTCGAACTCTGTCTTGCCTTCTGAGGTGGGTGCAAACGATCCCACCCCCACCGTTTGCAACGAGCGTCCTGACCTGTTCCCCCGAGCCAACCTCACTGTGCTCAAATTCCGGTCGCCCCCGTTGCAGGGAAGGGTACCATCAAAGCCGGAGAAAAGGGCGTCACCAGGAATGGAGGGTTTGAGTCAGATGGAGAGGCTGGGGCTTTTTCCGCTGGAGGTTAAGGGCTGACCTTCTAGAGGTTTATGAAATAGTGAGGGGTGTGAATCGGCTGATTGGCAGGTGTCTTTTCCCGAGGGTGGGGAATTGCAAGGTCAGGCGGCACTTATCTTTAAGGTGAGAGGAGAAAGCTTTAAAAAGGATATGTGAAGCAGCTGTTTTCATGCAGAGGGGGGACCATGTGTGGATTGACCTTCCAGAGGAAGTGGCGGGTGTGGGTACACAGACAACATTTAAAAGACATTCGGAGAAGTGCATGCGTAAGAAAGGTCTGGTGGGTTATAGGCCAGGAGCAGGCAGGTGGGGCCAGTTTAATTTGGGATTATGGGTCTGTTTCTGTGCTGGATGACTCTACCCCTATTGCACCACTTCGCGTGTGGGATCTTGCTGTGTGTGTAAGTGGCTAGCCACATCGATATTGCATCGTGTGTGTCTTCACTGTCAGTCTGGACTTGCTTGGTTGCATCGTTTTATTTAATTCTTTCATGGGAGTTTTGAGTTATTGGCCAGGTCGGAGTTTATTGCCTGTCCCTAGTTGCCCCTTGAGGGTGAGCTGCCTCTTGATGTGCTGTGGGTTGACCCACAATGCCGTTCGAAGGGAATTCCAGGAGGTTTTCCCAGCGACAGTGAAGGAGCGGCGATTATTTCCCAGTCAGGATGGTGAGCAGCTTCGAGGGGACCTTGCAGCTGGTGGTGTTCCCTTATATCTGCTGCCCTTGTCCTTCTAGATGGAAGGGGTCATGGGTTTGGAAGGTGCTGTCCAAGGATCTTTGGTGAATTTCTGCAGTGCATCTTGTAGATAGTACACACTGTTGCTACTGAGTGTCAGTGGTGGAGGGAGTGGATGTTTGTGGATGTGGTGCCAATCAAGCAGGTTGCTTTGTCCTGGATGGTGTCAAGCTTCTTGAGTGTTGTTGGAGCTGCACCCATCCAGGGCAAGTGGGGAATATTCTATCACACTCCTGACTTGTGCCTTGTAGATGGTGGACAGGATTTGGGAGGGTCAGAGATGAATTATTCTATCCAGAGCCATATTCTATCCAGGCCAACACTGCCCCCTATCTGCCAAAGTGAAGATAATGGTAGCAAAAAAATGAACTCATGAATGGAGAGTCAGAGAGCGATAATCTTCTCTTCATCTCCATCCTGCACAGCAGTGAGAAGATACAAGGCACATCTTGGCGTTAGTAGTGTTCATTTAGTAGATTTGGTGATTACTTGGTCTCTAGCTTTGTGAAGTCCTAGCTACTGCACTTCAAGAAGGTTATGCTACTTTATTGGTCTTGGGAATTGTGCAGCATAGATATCACAGAGTAACATAAGGGTTCAGTTGTGAGGACAGGTTGTGTATACTAGACTTGTATTCAGTGGGTGTGGTCCAAGGGGTGATGAAAGAAGTTGATGAGGCACAAGGGGAGAATCTATATTCCTTGCTGCGGGAGTGAAAAACAAGAGACCTAACCTGAAAGTTAGAGCTGGACTTGGAAAGGTGATATCTAGAAGCAAGAACAGAAATTGCTGGAAAATCTCAGCAGGTCCAGCAGCAGAGAGTCATAGTCACGGAGTCACACAGCATGGAAACAGACCTATATCCCTCATGATTTTATAAACTTCGAACAGGTCACCTCTCAACCTCCTATGCTCCAGTGAAAAAAAAGCTCCAGTCTATCCAGCCTCTCCTCATCACTCAAACCTTCCACTCCCAGCAATATCCTTGGAAATCTCTTCTGTGCTTAATAATATCCCTTCTATAAATGGGTGACCAAACCTGACGACAGTATTCCGGAAGAGGCCTCACCAATGTCCTTGAGAACCTCCAGATGACTCTCTAACTCCTACACTCAAAGGACTGAGCAATGAACGCAAGTCTGTTAAATGTCTTTTAAACCACCCTATCTCAGTGTGACACAAACTTCAAAGAATTATGGTCCCTCTGTTCTACAACACTACCCAAGGCCCCATCGTTAACTGTACAAGCCCCTACCCCTTGTTTGTTGTACCAAAATACAACACCATGCATTTATCCAGAATGAACTCCATCTGCCATTTTTCAGCCCATTGACCCATTTGATCAAGATCCCTTTGTAATCTTAAAACAAAAACCTTCTCCACTGTCTGCCACGACACCAAACTCCGCAACATTACTAACCATAACTTCTACACGCTCATTCAAATCGTTTATATCAGTGACGAACTAAACAGGACCCAGAACCGATCCCTGTGGGACACCACTGGTCACAGACCTCCAGTCCGAAAAGCAACCCTCCGTCACCACCTTCTGTCTCCCACCATTTATGCATTCATGGAGAGAATATTTTTGGGTCCTGTGACCCTTCCTCAGAACGTCTCTCCATAGACGCTGTCAGACCTACTGAGGTTTCCCAGTAATTTTCTGTGTTTGTCTCCGATTTCCAACAATCTGCAGTTCTTTCAGCTTGAAGTCTAGAAGTACTTCTTCACAAACAAGGCAGAGACAACCTGGAACTCTTTCCCTCAAAAAGATACAGGGAGCAAACCGAAGATTTCAGAATTGAGACTGTTCGGAATGTGGTTAGGCAAGGGCACTGAGGGTTCTGAATCAAGGTGGAGCACTTAAAATACAAAATAGCCATGACCTGATTGAAGAGCGGGATAGGTTAGAGGGGCTGAATGGCCTCTGTTTTTGGTATGTTGACAGAGCTATCCATCTCCTATCCCCTTCTGTCACCATAGAGTCATAGATCTGTATAGCATGGAAACAAACCCTACTGTCCAACTCGTCCAAGCCGACCAGATATACTAAATTAATCTAGTCCCTTTCGTTAGCACTTGGCCCATGTCCCTCTGAACCCTATCTATTCATGTACCCATCCAGATAACTTTTAAATGTAGTAATTGTTGCTCGGTGAGATTAGGGTGGCACGGTGGCACAGTGGTTAGCACTGCTGCCTCACAGCGCCAGGGACCCGGGTTCGATTCCAGCCTCGGGCGACTGACTGTGTGGAGTTTGCACATTCTCCCCGTGTCCGCGTGGGTTTGCTCCGGTTTCCTCCCACAGTCCAAAGATGTGCAGGTCAGGTGAATTGGCAGCGCTAAATTGCCCGTAGTGTTCAGGGATGTGCAGGATAGGTGCATCAATCAGGGGTAAATGTAGAGTAGTGGGAGAATGGGTCTGGCTGGGTTACTCTTCGGAGGGTCGGTGTGGACTGGTTGGGCCAAATGGTTCCACACTGTAGGGATTCTAAGTGGCACTAACTGTCCCACCGGAAAGCCGGGGTGCATTTCAATGCCATTGGCCTTATGTTCCACCAGCTTTACATCACAGTTCAGATTCTCTTCTGCAACTCGAGTTGTTCCTGTATCTATAAACCGTGCACTGCTAGGGATTAGTATTCCAATTCAAACCCTGTTTGCTTCTGATTAGCAGCCCACACTCTCTGCTGTATTGTAATTCAAATAGCACATACCTTGCAGCTTAACAGAGTTCCCTCCTAGAGGACAAATAGCAATCACAAATGAAAGACTTTGCATTGATATAGTGCCTTGCACTACGTCAGCATATCTCAAAGCGCATTGCAGCCAGTGAAGCAGTTTTGAAGCACAGGATGTAAATTTTGTTGGAAAGAAAGACTCACTATCAAGGTATTTCACACTTAATGGTAAAGTCCTAGGGAGTGTTGCTGAACAAAGAGATCTTGGAGTACAGGTTCATAGCTCCTTGAAAGTGGAGTCGCAGGTAGATAGGATAGTGAGGAAGGCGTTTGGTGTGCTTTCCTTTATTGGTCAGAGTATTGAGTACAGCAGCTGGGAGGTCATGTTGCAGTTGTACAGGAAGTCGACTAGGCCTCTGTTGGAATATTGCGTGCAATTCTTGTCTCCTTCCTATCGGAAAGATGCTGTGAAACTTAAAGGGTTCAGAAAAGATTTACAAGGATGTTGCCAGGGTTGGAGGATCTGAGCTACAGGGAGAGGCTGAACAGGCTGGGGCTGTTTTCCCTGGAGCGTCGGAGACTGAGGAGTGACCTGATAGAGGTTTATAAAATTATGAGGGGCATGGATAGGATAAATAGACAAAATCTTTTCCCTGGAGTTGGGGAGTCCAGAACTAGAGGGCGAAGGTTTAGGGTGAGAGGGGAAAGATATAAAAGAGACCTAAGGGGCAACTTTTTCACACAGAGGGTGGTATGTGTATGGAATGAACTGCCAGAGGATATGGTGGAGGCTGGTACAATTATAACATTTAAGAGGCATCTGGATGGGTATATGAATAGGAAGGGTTTGGAGGGAAATAGGCCGGGTGCTGGCAGGTGGGACTAGATTGGGTTGGGATATCTGGTCGGCATGGACGGGTTGGACCGAAGGGTCTGTTTCCATGCTGTACATCTGTATGTGTGTGTGTATGTATGTATGTATTTCATCTTGCACTCATCAGGACCGATGCAAGAATGCCAAATTTCAAACCAACATAACGATTTATACTCCCCAGAGGTAAAGGGTGCTGATTGGTTGGCAAGTTTACTCTGATTGGCCAAGAAATTGCCATGGGCTAGGCAAAGCTAATCACAGGCTCCTGGGGAATTGAAGTTCTGTCCAAGAGCACTAGGCTTGAACATATCCCTTATGTTTGCAGAGAACGGGCAGCCATCTGTAAATGCATGTTGCTTCTAGTGAATGTAAATGAACCATGACTTGCCAACCAATCAGCATCCTGTTCACCTGTCGGAGAAGTTGTTATGAAGGTTTGAAGTTTGGCATTCTTGAATCGATCCTAACGAAAAGCTTCAGCAACATATCTCTCTTTTCAATAGCGCTTCTGCAGCTGTGGTGTAGGTGAAAGTGCAGCTAATTCGTAGGCAGCATCTTCCCTCAACCAGCAATGGCAAGCAAAAATGACCAGATAATGTTTTAAGCAATGTTAGGGAAGAGGTAAGTGCTGACCAGCACATTGTGTTTGTCTTTGAGGTTAAAAGACAGTTTAGCAAAGGCAGTGGACAGGACATTGTTGGGCTGTGCTAGTACTCTGTAACCTCCTTCCCATTGGTCATAAACCAAATCAGGGTCAGCTAATGCAATGATAATAGACCATTGCATCGAGTATAGGAGTTGGGAGGTCATGTGGTGGCTGTCCAGGGCAATGGTTGGGTCACTTTTGGAGTACTGCATTCAGTTGTGTTCTCCATGTGTTAGGAACGATGTTATGAAACTTGAAAGGGTGCAGAAAAGGTTTGTCAAGGATGATGCTAGAGTTGGAGGGGGGTGAGCTATAAAGAGAGGCTGAGGCTATTTTCCCTGGAGCATCGGAGGCTGGGTTTATAAAACTCCTGAGGGACATGCATAGGGGAGTCCAAAACTAGAGAGCATAAGTTTAGGGTGAGAGGGGAAGGATTTAAAAGGAACCAAAGCAGTAACTTTTATCACGCGGAAGGTGGCGCGTGTGTGGAATGAGCTGCCAGAGGAAGTGGTGGAGGCTGGCACAATTAGAACTTTGTATATGAATAGGAAAGGTTTAGAGGGATATGGGCCAAATGCTGGCAAACGGGACTAGATTAATTTTGAATATCTGGTCGGTGTGGATGAGTTGAACAGAAGGGTCTGTTTCCATGCTGTACATCTCTATGACTAAATATCATCAGATGAAGTTACAATCAGAAGTCTTCAGGAGCCCCTACCTAGCAGGAACTAGGAGGTTAGCTTGAAGTTATACGGCTGCACAGAATTGATGAGCAAAGAAAACATGGCTTTTCACCTTCCATCCATCAGGACAGAATTGCAAGAGTCGCACATTTCAAAGGGGAAGGGCACAGGGTATGCAGATAACGTGACTAATACATGACTGGAAATAATTGTTGAAACTGGACTTGCCAAAAAAAAAATAAAGGTATTCATCCGATCAAAGATTCAGGTGTCAGTTGAGCCATTTTCATAAGTCAACCCCGAAATGGAGCAAGCGGATCCACTCCGCTGTGTCAGAGGCAGGCGCTATGATATGAAAGTGTGCAACACACAGCGTTTGTGTTATAGTTTGTGAACTTCGGTCACCCTCGGTGTGTCCATGTAACGACCCTCACTTCCTTTTGTGTCTCTTTCCCAATCCCAACCCTGTTCCCTCACAACCCCCCCCCCCCACCGTCACCCCTGCAGGTATCAAACTGGTTCGGTAACAAGCGAATCCGCTACAAGAAAAACATAGGCAAGTTCCAGGAGGAGGCAAATCTGTACGCCGCCAAAACGGCGGTAACTGTGACAAACGTGACAGCTCAAGGAAGCCAAGCCAACTCCCCGTCCACTCCCACCTCCACTGGTGAGTGCTATGGGCCACTTTGCACAGCCAGACGCTAAATCAGACGCTCCCAATTCGCACCAACCCCTCAAGGACATCTCCAAACCCCTCCTCACTGAAGAAGCTGGAAGGTCAATGGTCATTGCGGTCCACCTCGCAATCACGGGCCTGGGTGCACCCAACGGATCGCTGCGGATAGGCAGCTGGCTCCAAGGGTGGGGCCCGACATTCCGAGAGGGGCAGGGATTGGATTGACGTCTTTAAATCCTAAAGTTGGGAAGCTGTTGGCGCGTTGCAAGAGCCGATGGGTTAACCGATGGTTCTTGCACCGGGACTGCTTCCATTAGTCGCAGGCAGACAGTGGCTGCAATGCGAAATGACCTTTCAGCTTGGGCACCATCGTAATTCAGTCGGAGTTGTCGTTTAAATTCAACGGCACCTGGTAAACGGGCCAATGCTATTTCGGAAGTGGGTGGGTGGGAGAAAGGGGAGGCTGTTCTGGGCGATGGATTACACTCGCCTCCCCCCCCCACCCCCGCACAGCTGGACAGACTGTTGCTGCTTTCCCAGTCAGGGTCAGAAACTGGGCCCGGTAACTGCAGCGTTACTGAGTAACCACCACCTAGGCCCAGCTGCTCCCACAGGGCTGGCCTGCCCTCTCGGTTCGTCGGCAAGCGTGTAGGATCCCCGCGGGTTTCCGAACCCGACCCTGTAGATGCAGAAGCCCTTGCCAAGAGGCAGCCTCGTCGTGCGTGAGAGGGGCCTGCATTGAGGGAGCTTTCTCGAGATTGAGGTTCAGTGGCAGCAACCGCTCTTGGGCACTGAGATGGCTAACCAGTTAACCTGGTGCCAATGGGCCTCTCCAAATGGGACCGTCAGCATTTACCCAAGCTCAGCGTTTCACCCGAAGGACGAGTTTGCAGACACTGCTGCCTCCCCCCACCGTCAGCATTCAGTCAGGAGCCAGGCTGGATTACAAAGTCTCTAAGTGACAGCCTGCGAGCGTCATCCACCATCGCCGTCCCCCCCCGCGGGGCATCTGTCCCCTGTCAAATTTGCACCCCCTTCCTCAATCCGGTTATCTCCGCTCTTTCCTGGTTGTGTGTCTGTTGGCCTTTTGTAGTTCCCGGCTTCGGGTGGCTCTTCTCTGCCCGTGGGTCTCTCATCCTGGCCTCTCGCAGCGCCACCACCCAAACCAGTCTTCGGGGCCCGCATCACCAAACCTCCCAGCAAGCCTCCGGGACGGGGGTGGGGGCGAAGGGAGATGGGGGAGCACCTGAGAAAAGACCAGCTCAGGAAACTGGGCCCGGTTCGGGGAGGTGGGATGCCAGGCAGATGGGCCGCTCTGTCCGGAATGGTGTAGCGCCGCCTGTCTGTCATTGCAGCACTGCCTATTGAGAGTCGGTGACAGGCGTTGTGTTGGGCTGCGCTGAAGAGGAGCTGGTTAGCGTTCTCCATGCCAGGACCTCCCGCTGATGCGCCGATCTGGTTAAACCCAAGGCGATAGTGTTGCTGCCTGAGTGCCACAGGGTCGGTGGTGGGGGGGTCAAGTTGCTATCGGTCCAGCGCTGAAGGACCCGACTGTTGTCTTCTCAAGTGAACATGGCGTCCAGGTCCTGCTGGAGGCTGGGACTGCCCACTCCACTGCCTGAACGCTGTCTCAAGCCTTACGTTGGGGTGCAGCGGTCACAGCTAAAGGACCTTAAGAAGACTGGATGAGGGGAACTCTTACAATAATGTCCCTGGATTCAACCTTATTGCAGGTTCATTGCTTTGAACATATGGTATTGCAGTGATGTCCCCTGCACATTTTGACCCCCTCAAACAGTAATCCAGATTGACTGCACAGCCTTGACGAACACCGCAAAGAGCAGAATAGCTCGTCTCATTACCTCTCGTGCATGGGATCTTGCTGAACAAAATTTGGTTTGCCCATGTGACAAATCGCTGCACTTCCGAAAGATCTCAATTATTCATGAGACCGAAAGTGCCTTGAGAAGGTTTGAGAATGCCACGGCCAGTGATATAACTGAACTCCCAGCCTGAAGGAGGCCATTCAGCCCTCCATACCTGTGCCAGGAAGAAGCCATTTCTCGTACCACATTGGTGCTGGCTATTCTCGGAGAGCAATCCCACTCTTCCATCACATTCCTGCAATTTCTCTTGTTTGGGTGTGAATCCCAATCCCTTTCTGAAGATGTCTCTTGAATTGGAACGCAACGCCCTACCGGGGGGGGGGGGGGGGGGGGGCGGGGGGAAACCATTCCAAATCTTAACCACTCCTTGTGGAAAGCAACTTTGCCTCACGTCTCCTCATTCAGGCGTTGTAAACTACTTCCCTGTCTAAGGCCTCAGCGGGCAGCTCTGTCAACTCTCCTCAGAGTCTCTAAGGAGAACAAGTCCAATCAACCGTGTCTTTGGCATCCCTCGTTGCTGATAGCTGTCCAGTAAGTCTCTCCTGCACCCTTTGAGGCTTTCATGACTACCTTTGTCTAGTGCCCAGAATCGGACATCACGCTAGAGACTGACCTGGTGTCAGATCTAAGTAATACCGTAACCTTCTGTGACAATTAGTTCCACCTCCCTTCTTTTCCCCCAGATTATTTTCTTGTTTAAAAAAATGTTGAAAGTCACCCTTAAACCCACTCCTATAATTCAGACAATGCATTCCAAATTACAACAATCTACTGTTCTTTCTATTCAGTCTTTCACCAGCTATCTTGACTCTGTTTGCCCTCTGTTTACTGACCCTACAGAGAGCAATTTCTCCCGATGACTAATTTTTAATCCTTTTAACAATTTACCACCACTGCCCACTAGGGGGGGGACTGCAGTAACCAGACAGGAGAAGGGTAGGGAAAGAGGGAGGGGTTTAAATTGAAGTGCAGTTCCCCGTCTTCACTCATCGTCATCTTGAACGCGAAGATTAAATTTCGCCTGCACCCTTTTCTCAAAAACAATTCGAGCTGCTCAAGTACCTCAACATGACAATGTCTCCCACCCCCCCTGCTACCGTCCGGGTCCTTTTCCTCCAGCGCTGTCTCTGGAGGCCTTGGCGGCCATCTTGGAGTCTGACAGGAAAGGGGCAATGAAGGCAGGTTTACTGCCAAAGGTGAACCTTGCGAGTGAGAACTCAGTCAGTGCTCCCTTCAGTGTGTTCAGAGACTGAACCACCACTTGCACCTGATTTCTGGATATTATTTCAGTTCTCCCAGCTGACAAGATGGACGTAACCCACTACCCTCCTTGACCTCGCTCTTCTCTGTCACCTTCTGGGTAGCAAAAGGATCCGATGGGCATGAAAGCTCGCCCCGCCTTCTAGAAGGTTCTTCTGGCCTCTCTCTGACGCTGCTGTCTGCACCACACCACCATTCTTGGCCCTGTTTTCCCCTCGAACATTTCCTTTCTGTCGAGCGGCTGCATCTCCCTTCTGTGGCATGTAGTCTGACACCGAACCGTGAAAAGAGAGTGAGGGACAGGTGACCAAAGAGTTAGGTTTGAAGGAGATGCTGAAAACACTGTAAATCTGGGAGACAGTGTGTGGCAGCAAAGATGGTGTCCTCCAGTCGCAGAGTGCTACTCTAACCGTGTACGTACGAGTTTGGATAGGCCTAATAGTGAAGGCGAGGCTGTCTCAGCACAGAGCTCCCAGAAAGTGGCACAGCCAACTGTTTGGATTGGTCAATGACTGGTGACACCAACCGCACCCCTCAGGATGTCTACCAGCCAGCGGGAAGTGGAGAGTTCAGATGGAGGGGAGGGCTCATCCTCTTTACCGTGATCACAAACCTCAGACTGCCAAAGCAACACCAGTCTCACAGCTGTGCGGGAGCGAGGGTGCCCAGGAAGGGGGGGGGCAGCGGGTGGCCAAGGGTGGGCAGATGGAATCGGGGCAGGGGAAAGGGTCCTGCTTCATTGTTGGCTTGTTTTCCCCAGCTGATGGCTTGTTGGGGATGGCGGTGGGCTGGACAGAACCTAAAAGGTGACCAAACCAAAACCAAAACAACTGAGCCACGTCGGATTAGGCCTTAGTTTGCCGTCCCGTGCATCCACCGGGTTTCTGGAGCTGTGCTTAAAGGCAAATTAAGAGTGAGCATGATGGTTGCTGCAATGATGGTTGAGGGGCAGGGGCCTGGCTGGTTTTCCTGCCACCCGTCTGGGTCGCGGTGGATTTGAAATGTTTCTTATGTCCTTTGTGTAATATGTGTGTGTGTGTGTGTGTCACTGTGTGTATGTCTGTATATATGCTTCTGCTTTGTGTGTGTGTGTGCACATGTATGTGTGTGTGTGTGTGCACGCGTGTGCGCGCACATGTACACGTCTGTAGGTGTATGAATGTGTGTGTCTGTAAGTGTGTATGTGTTTGTGTGTGAGTGTGTGTGTGAGAGAGTGTGCATTTGTGTTTGTGAGTGTGCCTGTGTGTGTTTGTCTGTGTGTATTTCTGTGACTGTGTGCGTATGTGAGTTTGTGTGTGTATGTCTGGAACTGTGTGTTTGTGCGAGAGTGTGTATGTGTGTGTGTGTCTGCGGCTCAGTGGGATTGCATCTGTCCAAATCTTTTTCACTGAGGATGATACTTTTTCCAAGAAATCCCCAAGAAGCCAACCGAGAGAAAACCAACGGACTGGGTTTCTCTTTTTAATATCTGTACTGTAACAAACCAATTCAAATCACCATAATTCAAACAATAATTCATAATTAATACTAACTAATCTTGTTATTTTGTAAATATTAAGAAAAAAATTCACTTCAGATAATCAACATAACAATGACATACCTTGCACAGTTATAAACGCTCACATTATATTCCAAACAAATATGGGAGCACATCATATGTCATGTGTTTCCAACTTGGCCTCCACTTTAGAACATCTTTCATTTCCCACTTGAACATTTCAGTCCTTGGTTCACATTCACCAGCAACTGAATTTGGTTTTACACAGTTACCACCAACAAGATATATATCCACAAGCCCTCCCGCACTTTGGAGAGGACACTAACCATAGCCCAGAATCCCCAGAGACTCCCTTCAATGATCCTTTGAATGAGTGGACTTTGGCAGCCTTGAAATGGCAGTGGTAGGTCTTGTGTCCACAATCCCTCATTGTCCCCGCCTCAACTGTACAACACTCACAGTGACACAGTATCTGCTGTACTCTCTGGAGACCTGCTTCAACACCAGGGTCTGTGTGAGGGCAGCCAAACTGAAAACAGTTCCATTCTGAGAGAGTGCAGCTTGCTTTCTTTCATCCAAATTCTCAGCAAACTGCCAAACAGAAAACAGAGGCTGAAACCCAGCAGCAAGCCAATTAAGCTTTCTTTTTGCCCTTTTGTTTCTGAGCTGTTCAATGCCACGGCCATCCAAGGTCACATGGAGGCAAGGGAAGGCATTTAATTAAGCTGGGTGTGGCATACTTAACTTCTCCCGTCCACTTTGCCTTACCTGCTCCCAGGTGAGAGCAATAATGACCAGTTCAATGCTTCATCCTGCGGCTACTGGTATTAACCTATTGTCAACACTAATGGAGCAGGTGGGGAGTTTGGGCCCTTCGATTGAATTCGCTCAGACCCCTGGTTGAGGAAGTGGATGTCTCATCTTGCCAAATCCCCACTTGACATGACCTACCCTAGCTCGCTTCATTATGGGAGTGGGGAGTCCCTGCCACTTCAGCAGCAGCCACCACCTTCTCAGTTGCTGGCTTGTGATTGGCTGGCGGTTGTGGCTGGGCAGGTCTTGGGACCTCGGTCCCTGGGGATGGCCTTTCCACTGCCTGACTGGCTCCTGGTACGACAGAAAGATGCAGCCTACAGGCAAGCCGTGACAAGATTCTGGTGTGTGTGTGTGTTTAATAAGTGCACATATGTAATTGTGTCTCTATATATCTGTGTGTATGGATACATACAGAGGTTATAAATGACTGTGCATATTGTAGAGATATTAGCATGTATCTATCTCTGTACAATCCTACCTTTCAACCTCACTTTTCAGACTTGACAGCAACGCTCTGCATTCTCATTAACAGAGAAATGTTGTGCTCCTTTTGGATAGAAGCCATTTTGTTTTCGGATAGGTATGCGTGGTCGATCCCTGCTGGATTAGTGAACTAACCGGAGTCGCTGATTTTAACGGCCCTTCTGTGTGTTTTGATGTTAAGTTTCACTGCTTTGCCCAGCCAACATCTGGTAAACCACTGGATCGTTCTCCCTGGGATGCATTCTGGTTACCAGGGCAACGCTAGGAAAGGACCCGAAGGCGTCGCCGTGGACAACCGTCGCCGCCTGAGCTGTGCCGCCTGTTGGAGATGTCGGTGAAGGGGATGTGATTTCCCCCTTCCAGGAGGAGTGCCCCCCCCCACACTCACATGGCGCTTGGAAGAGGTTCAGGGTTTCAGTGTGTTTGAGAGACGGGTCCGATGTCTGCAGGCATCTACAGGAATGCCTCCTTCTGGAACCCCAGCCAGCTCCCATCCAACCTCAAGTGGAAATTCAACCCGACATAAAGAATTAACTGCTTCATTCCTGTCCCGACACTTTGAGGGCCTTGATTCTGAGACAGTAGGTCAGACTCTTGTTCCCACATCATGCTCTCCCTTCATGTTTGACATTGGCCTATGTAATCGCAAACCCAAACTCCCTTCTCCTGTTTCTAGCTCTTCTCTTCCTCCTCCTGTCTTCCTCCCCTCCTGTATTCCCCCCCCCCCCCCACACCGTTCCTCTTTCACTCCCTCCCCCCCTCCTTTTCCCTGTCCATTTATTCCCCTCTGAGAGGCCTTGGTCAGTGCAGGGGCCACGGCAGGGTTAGGGGTGCCAGTGGTGAGGAGATTTGGGGAAAGGGATTGATCCTGCTTTCCGGACTCCACACGGTACTCGGGGCGCTCTGTCCTTACGGAGAGAGGAGTCTGCTCCATGGGCCCTTCATGGCCCAAGGCCTTTTGTAAAGGTCCCCCTCTGGTCTGGAGGCAAGGGTCTACCAGAAGGTCAGCTGAAGAGAGGAGGCTGTGATCTTCTTGTGGCTAAGGGTTGGACTCTGTATGGTTTAGGACATGGGTTCGGTGGGGGGGGGTGGTGGTGCTGTTGAGGGGAGGGGAGGCAGGTGGAGTTACGACGATGGATTAAAATGGGAAACCGTCAGGAACACACAGCAGGACAAGAACAATCTCGCAACTGGGTGAGCTTTCACCGGAATACACCAACTGACCCACCCTCCTCAGCCTGCCGCAGTAAAGAGCTTCACAGATTCGCTCCGATCTGAGAGAAGGAATCCCTCCTCATCTCTGTCTTAAGTGGACGAGCCCTTCTTCTGAGATTATACCCTCTGGTCCGAGACTGCCCCACGAGGGGAAATAACTTGACCACATCTTCTCTGTCAAGGCCCCACGAATCTTGCATGTTTCAATAAGGTCTCCCCTCATTCTTCTGAACGCCACTGAGCACAAACCCAATCTACTCAGCCTCTCCTCATAAGGTAGTCCCTCCGTATCCAGGATCAGCCGAGTGAACCTTCTCTGGCCTGCCTCCAATACCAGCATATCCTCCCTTAGTTTCCAGCTCTGCTCTGACTCGTGCCTTGTACAGTTTTAGCTGTACCTCCCTGCTTTTATTTTCCATTCCTTTGTAATAAAGATCAACATTACACTTGCTTTCCCTATTATGTGCCGAACTGGGATGCTAGTGTTCCCACAAGGGCTCTGAAATCCCTCTGCTCCACAGCTTTCTGCAGTCTTTCTCCGTTTCAATAATATCGATCTCCTCTATTCTTGCTGCCAAAGTGTATAACCTCACTCCTCCCCACATTATATTCCATTTATCTTTTTGCCCCGCTCGCTTAACACGTCTGCATCCGTTTGTGGAGTCCGGGAGTCCTCCTCAACGCTTGCCGCCTTATCTATTTCTGAGTCATTTGCGGACTTGCCAATGGAACGTTCAATTCCTCATCCAAGTCATATGTATATATATTGCACTGAACTCTGCGGCTCTAGTTATCAGATTGCCATCCTGAAAAATGTCTCTATTATCCCAGCTCTCTGTCTACCAGTTAGCCAATCCTCTGTCCATGTTCATATACTACCCATAACACCATGGGCTCTTGTTGTCTTTACTAGCCTAATGTGTGGTACCTTGACAAACAAATTCTGAATGGAGAAGATTATTTCCATTCACTCAGAACGCTGCGAATCACTGGGATTCTTTACATCAGGAAACAGCAGAGGCAGCATCATATTTAAGACTGAGAGGCTGATTGGCCTCCTTCTGCCTTCCCCCCCCTGCACTTTCTGAGGCAAAGGTGGGGGGGGGGGGGGGGGGTGTAGGGGAAGTCACTAGGAACGAAAGGGAAGGTCCATGAAAAGGCCAGATGGGCAAAGGCGTAAGGAGAAGAAAGAACAGAAACAAAACAGGCTCCTCAAGATATTGTAAACTCAGGAAAATTCCCAGTGCCTGACCGAAAGAGGTTGCTGCGATCTGGAGTTGTTGGAGTTGATGAGATCGAAGGGGTGCCCTACCACGACAACAACAACTTGTATTTCTACAACGCTTCCAACAGTATGAATCACCTCGAAGCACTTCAGCAGAGTATTAAGGAACCGAGTGTGATGCGGTGAAGCATGTGAGGAGATATTCGGTTGGGTAACCAGAATCCTGGCTGAGGAGTCTTGTTAATTTTGTTTTGAAGGAATGTCTGGGGGAGCAGAGAAGCAGAGAGGGCTTCCAGAGCCTGGGGCTGCAGTATGGAGTCAGGGATACATCAGAGGCCGGAATAAAAGGCTGCCTTAAAGGCTCATGGGATTGGAGGAGTTGGCAGAGATAAGGAGGTGCAAAGTCCAGGGAACGTGGATTTTAAATTCAAGATGTTGTGGTTGTACAGGACATTGGATAGACCACTTATGGAATACTGTGTTCAATTCAAGTCTCCCTGCTATAGCAAAGGTGCTAAACTTGAAAGGGTTCAGAAAAGATTTACAAGGATGTTGCAGGGGTTGGAGGGCTAAATAGGCTGGGGCTGTTTTCCCTAGAGCGTTGAGGCTGAGGGGTGGCCTTATAGAGGTTTATAAAATCATGAGAGGCATGTCTAGGATGAACAGCCAAGGTCTTTTCCCTCGGGTAGCGGAATCCAAAACTAGAGGACATAGGTCTAAGGCATTGGTGAGAGGGTGCTATGTTGGAGGGCCCTCTTAGTACCGCGCTTGCCCCCCCCCCCCCCCACTTTGGCCTGCAGCTCCTCTCAAACTGCTGGGCCCGGAATCTTGACCCGTTTCAATAAATGGGCTGGGGATCCCTGGGCGCTATGACAATGGAGGGTCAGGTTCCTGTGGAAGTCTCGTCGGGTGATTGTGTTTCCTGTCCTCAGGGCCAAATCTGGGACATGGAACCAATTCCCAACCCCTACAGTTCAAACGATATTCACTGGGGTTAAGGAGATTGAGGAGAGATCCCATAGAAACCTGTGAAATTCTAACAGGACGTAACAGGGTCAACTCAGGAAGGATGCTGCTGATCGTGGGAGAGTCCAAAAGTGGGGGTCAAAATCTAAGGGGTAGGCCATTTCGGACTGAGATGGGGAGAAATGTCTTCACCCAGAGAGTGAGGGAGTCTGAGGCATTCTCTGCCACAGAAAGTGGGTCGAGAAGGAGATAGATATCGCTCTTAGGACTAAAGGGATCCAAGGGTTCAGGGAGAAAGTGGGAACAGGGGGCTGATTTGGATGATCAGCCATGATCATATTGAATGGGGAAGGAGGCTCGAAGGGCTGAATGGCCTACTCCTGCTCCTGTTGTCTCTGTTTCTGTGTTTCCTGCTGCAGGGACAGTACCCGCAGCGTGAAGAGTTCTTCCTGTGACACGCACCCGGACCTCACCTGGGGTGGACAGCACCCCTCGCCAATGAAGCGAGCGGCAGGGGTGCCCGGCTCTGCTCCCCACCTTATGACGCAGAGGCTCTGGCGGAGGCAGAACTTCCCTTCAGGAGCACGACCGACTGATCCCGAAAGGGCATCCCATGGAGACCGTTGTCATAGCGACAGCGCAGATCACCGGCAGGCGGGTGGGTGATCGGATCGTGCAAGAGGCACGCCTGGTTAGGCAAACGCCTACTTGCGGTGATTGTGAAGAATTTCCGTGGGGAATGGATCCCTCGCGAAAACGTCACCGGGTGATAGGTTCTGTGCGTGTGTCAACTGCAATCAAGTACTTCCTTGCAATAGCGTCGCTGCTCGAAAGCAGTCGACGCACGCACAGCAAGATCCCACAGAAGCGTGACGTAACAGCGACTGCAGAATCTCTCACCTGGTGACGTGGGATCCAGGCCCCCACGGACATTCTTCACAATCACCACAAGTAGGCGTTTGCCTAACCTGGCGCTCCCCAAAGGTGGCATGCCCAGTGGCGCCCCCGCAGTGTGGCTGCGGAGTGGAAAGGAAGTGTTTGGGTCTTGGGCTGCCGTCGTGCTGCTCTGCCCCTGCGAAGGTGTGCCAACCAGGCTTTGGCACAGCAAAGGGGCCAGCCTTGTTGGTAAATCTCCGCAAGGCCACCTCACGGTCTTTTAGACTCCAGGGAAAATCGGCCCAATTCACTCTGCCTCTCCTCGCAGGGCAGACCCCCCTCTCATCCCAAGCAAGAGGTGGTGCGGAAACCAAGAAAAGGGAAACTCCTCCTCGATTGCACCCTCAGTGAGCTCCAAGCGTGTCTGCACTTGTTGACACAAAGTCCCGCCTTGATATTGAGGAAGCCATATTGTGTGGAGCTATCACTGAGCTCAATAGGAGGGAATCAACTCAGATATTGTAATTCACATTCCTGAGGTACTGTGGGCCATCAGCATCAGCACAATTGTATTCTACCACAGTCTGGAAGCACGTGCTCCATGCCATCCCTCATTGACCCAAATGCTCCGATTCAATGAGGAATCAATGTCAGGACTTGGAAGTGAGTCTTGTGAAGTTTCCAACACCGCGTGCACGCTCAACAGCGCAAATAGAACTGTGTGTGCGACATCCGGCGGACCAGATCTAAGCTCTGCAATCTCCACAAGAAACTGTGAACGGTGGTGGACAACTGAAAACGAACAGGAGGTGTCTCTGCAATCACCCCCATCCACGTTAATGGAAGAGTCCAACACACCAGCGCAAAGGATAAGGCTGAAGCATTGGCAGCCATCTTCAGCCAGAAGTGCCGAGTGGATGATCCATCTCGGCCTCTTCCAATGATTCCTCGCATCACAGGGGGAGGTGATGGCCTCGGGAAATTATTGCTGGACTGTTAATCCAGAGACCCAGGTAATGTTCTGGGGAACCTGGGTTCGAATCCTGCCTTGGCAGACGGTAGAACTTGAATTCATTGAAAATCTGGAATCAAGAGTCTAATGATGACCGTGAATCGATTGTTGGAAAACCCGTCTAGTTCACTGATGTCCTTTAGGGATGGAAACTGCCGTCCTTACCTGGTCGGGCCTACATGTGGCTTCAGACCCACAGCAACGTGGTTGACTCTTAACTGCCCTTTGGGGCAGTTAGGGATGGGTAATAAATGCTGCCCTGGTCAGCGATGCCCGCATCCTGTGAATGAAGATCATAGATGCCAGTCTTCAGCCAATTCGATTCAGTTCAAGTGATACCACCCAGTGGATGAAGGCATGGCGTACGTTGAAGACTTTGGATCCTGATGGTTACAGTGCTGAGGAATTGTGCTCCAAACTTTACCGGGTCTCCATCAAAACTGTTTCAGTGCTATTACAGCACTGGAGGAGTTGGAAATAGTTCAGAAGTGTCCTATCCCCATAAAGCAGGACAAATCCGACCTGAACTATTACGAGCCCATTGGCTGATATCCATCAGCTAAATACTGGAAGGTGTTGTCACTGTGTTATCAAACGACACTTACTCAGCAATGACATGGTTGCTCAGAATTACTCCGTTCCTGACCTTTCTTTTCAGTCTTGGTCCAAACGAGAGTGATCGTCATTGACAGCTTTTGACCGAGTGTGACATCAAGGGACCGTGGCAAAAACCGGAGTCGGTGGCAATCAGGGGAGGAACCTCCGTGGGGTTGGAGTCACACCCAGGGAGAAGTGAGGATGTTCCTTGATGATTGTACAATGTTCAGCACCATTCGTAATTCCTCAGGTACTACAGCAGATCGTGCCAGTACGCAGTCAGACCTGGGCAGGATTGAGGTTTGGGTGGATAAGTGGTGAGTAATATTTACACCACACACAAGTACCAGGCAATGGCATTCTGTCCTTGATACTCAATCATAACCATCTCAAAATCCTCCACCATGAGCATTCTAAGAGGAGGGGTTGTTAACAATGACCGAAACCGAATTGAACCAACTTGATAAATATAAAAGCAGGGAATTCTGGGGCATGTAACTCACCTCCTGACTCCTCAAAGCCTGTCTACAAGGCATAACTCAGGAGTGTGATGGGTTACTCCCCACTTGCCTGGATGGGTACAGCCCCCAACAGCACACAAGAAGTTCAACACCATCCAGGACAAAGCAGCCCGCTTGATTGGCACCACATCCACAAGTATCCACTCTCTCCACCACCGACGCTCAGTAGCAGCCGTACTATCCACAACATGCACTATAGAAATTCACCAAAGATCCTTAGACAGCACCTTCCTAACCCATGACACCTTTCATGTGGAAGGCCAAGGGCAGCAGATACGTGGACATAGCACCATCTGCAAGTTCCCCTCCAATCCACTCACCATCCTGACATGGAAATGTATCACCGTTCCTTCAGTGTCGCTGGGTCACAATGTTTGTACATCCCAGTGGAACTGTAATTTGTCCATGTGGGTTGCCACAGTAACAGACAATTAGCGAATGCCAAGTGTGAGCCTTGCATGAGATGACCAGGTCTGTGAAGGAATTAAATAAAAACCTATTCCCTCCACATCACTCAAGTCCCTCATCCCTGCTGCGACCCCTGTACATCTCATAGAAATGTAGAAACTAGGAATTTGAGTAGGCCATACGGCCCTTTGAGCCTGCTCCCCCATTCAGTATGATCATGGCTGATTATCCAACTTAGCCCCCTGTTCCCGCTTTCTCCCCAAATGCTTTGATCCCTTTAGGCCGAAGAACTGTATCTATCTCCTTCTTGAATACATTCAATGTTTTGGTCTCAACCTCCTTCTGTGACAGAGAATTCCACAGGCTCCCCACTCTCTGGGTGAAGACATTTCTCCCCATCTCAGTCCGAAATGGCCTACCCCATATCCATAGACTGTGACCCCTGGTTCTTGACTTCCCAGTCACCAGGAACATCCTTCCTGCATTCCCCCTGTCTAGTCCTTTTCGAATTTTATAATTTTTTTAAAAATGAGAACCCATCTCAGTTGTCTAAAATCCAGTCATATCTGATCCAGTCTGTCTTCAGAGGTGAGTCCTGCCATCCCAGGAACCAGTCTGGTAAACCTTTGTCACGCTCCCTCTGTAACCAGAGCATCCTCCCTCTGACAGGGAGACCCAAACCGCACACAATACACCAGGTGTGGTCTCAGCAAGGGCTGTGTCCATTTGCAGCAAGACATCCCTGCTCCTGGACTCGAATCCTCTCCCTATGAAGGCCAAAGTACCATTTACCTCCTTCACCACCCGCTGCTCCGCATGCTGACTTTCAGCGACACCCAGGTCCCATTGCAACTCCCCATTTCCAACCTATCACCATTCCTGGTTTTGCTGCTAAACTGGGTAACCTCACATTTATCCACTTCATATTTCATCTGTGGCTCATTCAATGTCTCCAAACCACCCTGAAGCACCTCCTCTCTGGTACCCCGTCCACTCAGCTTAGTGTCATCTGCAAGCTTGAAGATATTTACATTTAGTTCCCTCATCTAAATCACGAATATGTATTGGGAATAGCTGGAGCCCGAGCACTGATCCCTGTGGGACCTTACTAGTTACTGGCTGCAATTTTGTTTCATGTCTGTAAATCAGTTCTCTATCCATGCCAGTAGACTACCATAAATCCCACATTCTTTGACTTTACACACTAATCTCTCATATGGCACTTTATTTACGCCTTCTGAAAGTCCAAATAAACCACATCCACTGGCTCCCCCCAATCAACTGTACAAGTTAAGTCTTTGAAAAATTCCAGCGATTTAATAGAATAGTACAGTACAGCACAGTACAGGCCCTTCTGCCCTTGATGCTGTGCCAAACTTTTTACTTACCTTAAGATCAAACTAACCTGCATACCCTTCATTGTACTATCATCCATGTGCCTATCCAAGAGTCGCTTAAATGTCTCTAATGTCTCTGACTCTCCTATTACTACTGCTGGCAGTGCATTCCACACCCCACCACTCTCTGTGTAAAGAACCTGCCTTTGACATCTCCCCTAAACCTTCCTCTAATCACCTTAAACTTATGCTCCCTTGTGAGAGCTATTTCTGCCCTGGGAAAAAGACTCTGGCCATCCACTCTATCTGTGCCTCTCATCATCTTGTACACCTCTATCAAGTCACCTCTCATCCTTCTTCACTCCAATGAGAAAAGCCTTAGCTCCCTCAACCTTCCTTCATAAGACCTGCCCTCCAGACCAGGCAGCATCTTGGTAAATCTCCTCTGCACCCTCTCTAAAGCTTCCACATCTTACTTATAATGAGGTGACCAGAACTGAACACGGTAATCCAAGTGTAGTCTAACTAGGGCTTTATACAGCTACAGCATAACCTCATGCCTCTTAAACTCAACCCCTCTGCAAATGAAAGCCAACATACCATATGCCTTCTTAACAACCCTATCAACTTGTGTGGCAACTTTGAAGGATCTGGATGTAGGTTTGCTCACTGAGCTGGAAGATTTGTTTACAGATGTTTCGTCACCATACTAGGTAACATCATCAGTGAGCCTCCAGATGAAGCGCTGGTGACATGGTCGGCTTTCTATTTTTGTGTTTGGGTTTCCTTGGGTTGGTGATGTCATTTCCTGTTCTTTTTCGCAGGGGATGGTAAACGGGATCCAAGTTAATGTACTTATTGATAGAGTTCCAGTTGGAATACCATGCTTCGAGGAATTCTCGTGCGTGTCTCTGTTTGACTTGTCCTAGGATGGATGTGTTGTCCCAATCGAAGTGGTGTCCTTCCTCATCTGTATGTAAGGATATTAGTGAGAGAGGGTCATGTCGTTTTGTGGCTTGTCGATGTTAATGTATCCTGTTGGCTAGTTTTCTGCCTATTTATCCAATCTAGTGTTTCTTACAATCCTTGCAAGGTATTTTTGTAAATGACATTAGTTTTGTTTGTTATCTGTACAGAGTCTTTCAAGTTCATTAGTTGTTGTTTTAGTGTGTTGGTGGGTTTGTGGGCTACCATGATGCCAAGGGGTCTGAGTAGTCTGGCAGTCATTTCCGAGATGTCTTTGATGTAGGAGAGAGTGGCGAGGGTTTCTGGACGTGTTTTGTCTGCTTGTTGGGACCTATCGACATGTACCCCAAGATCCCTCTGTTCCTCTACACTGCCAAGAATCCTGCCTTTAACCCTGTATTCTGCATTCAAATTCAACCTTCCAAAATGAATCACTTCACACTTTTCAAAGTTAAACTCTATTTTGCCACTTATCAGCTCATTCCTGCATCCTGTCAATGTCCTGTTGCAACCTACAACAGTCCTCCACATTATCCACAAGTTCACCAACTTTCATGTCATCGGCAAACTTACTAACCCACCCTTCCACTTCCTCATCCAAGTCATTTATAAAAATCACAAAGAGTAGACATCCCAGAACAGATCCCCGCGGAGCATCACTGATCACCAAGCTCCAGGCTGAATACTTGCCATCTACTACCACCATCCTCTGTCTGCTATGGCCCAGTCAATTCTGTCCAGAAAGACAGGTTTCCCTGTACCCCATGCCTCCTTACTTTCTGAATGAGCCAACCAAGCCTTGTCAAACCCCTTGCTAGAATCCATGTAAACCACACCCACTGCTCTACCTTCATCAATGTGTTTTGTCACATCCTCAAAGAATTCAGTAAGGTTTGTGAGGCATGACCTGCCCCTCACAAAGCCATGCTGACTATCGCTAATCAAACTATGGTTTTCCATAAATCCTGTCTTTCAGAATCCTCTCCAATACTTTGCCCATCACTGACGTGAGACTGACTGGTCTGTAATTCCCAGGATTATCCCTATTCCCTTTCATGAACAAGGCAATAATATTTGCCACCCTCCAATCATTTGGCACTACTTCAGTAGAAAGTGAGGATGCAAAGGTCTCCAAAGACACCTCAATCTCTTCCCTTGCTTCCTCTAGTAACCTGGGGTATATCCCATCTGGCCCAGGGGATTTATCTATCCTTGTGTTTTTCAAGACTTTCAGCGCATTCTCCTTCTTAACATCAATCTGTTTGAGCATATCAGCCTGCTTCACATTGTCCTCAAATGACAAGGTCCCTCTGAGTAGTGAATACTGAAGCAAAGTCTTCATTAAGGACCTCCCCTACCTCCTTCAACTCCAGGCATAAGTTCCCTCCAGTATCCCAGATCAGCCGTCCCCTCACTCTGGCAACCCTCTTATTCCTCACATAAGTGTAGAACGCCTTGGGGTTTTCCTTAATCCTACCCGCCAAGGCTTTTTCATGCCCCCTTCTAGCTCTCCTAAGTCCATTCTTCAGTTCCTTCCTGGCTACTTTGTAACCCTCTAGAACCCAGTCTGATCCTTGCCTCCTCCAGCTTAAGTTAGCTTCCTTCTTCCTCTTGACCAGATGTTCTACATCCCTTGTCACCCAAAGTTCTTTCACCCCACCATCCCTTCCATGCCTCAGTGGGGCAAACCTGTCCAGCGCTATCAGCAGGTGCTCCCTAAGCAACCTCCACATTTCTGTTGTGCATTTCCCTGAGGACATCTGTTCCCAACTTAGGCGTCCCAGTTCCTGTCTAATAGCATTGTAACTCCCCCCTCCCCCAGTTAAATACTTTCCCAGACCATATGCTCGTATCCCTCTCCATGTGTATGGTAGCGGTCATGGAGTAGTGATCACTATCACTGAAATGCTCTCCCACTGAGAGATCTGACACCTGGCATGATTCGTTGCCAAGCACCAAATCCAATATGGCCTCCCCTCTCGTCAGCCTATCTACGTATTGAGTCAGGAACCCTTTCTGAACCCATCTGACAAAAACTGCTCCATCCAAACTATTTGCACTAAAGAGGTTCCAATCACTATTAGGGAAGTTGAAGTCACCCATGACAAAAACCCTATTATTTCTGCACCTTTCCAAAATCTGCCTCCCAATCTGCTCCTCCGTCTTCTCTGTTGCAATTTGTCAAGCATTTTGTAAAACGATACATGTCCAGCTACCTTCTCTACACTCCCTGCTATCCTTCCCAAAGTGTGATGCCCAGGATGGAGCATAATGCTGGAGGTTTTCTAACAATGAAACACCTCACTTTTGTACTGGAGATACCTATCAATAAGAACAAAGAGCAAGGAGAAGTACATTATAGGAACAGGCCCTTCGGCCCACCAAGCCTGTGCCAGTCATCATGCCTAATTAAACTAAAAATCAAACCTTCAGTCCTTATTCATTCCATATCCCTCCATTCCCTCCTTATTCATTTAACAATCCAGATGCCTCTTAAAATGTAGCCAGTGTACCTGCTTTCACAACCTCATCTGGTTGGCGTTGCAGGCTCCTGCTACTCTCTGCATGAGAAACATCCCTCGAACATCTCCCTTAAACTTTACTCTCTCCCTTAAACTTTACCCTCTCCCTTGAACCTGTGCCCCCTTGTAATTGAAACTTCAACTGTGGGAAAAAGCGTCTGACGATTGACTTATCTACACCTCTCATAATTTTGTAGACCTCTATCAAGACCCCTCTCAGCCGCCATCTTTCCAGTGAAAACAATCCTAGTCTTTTTGACCTTTCCTCAGAGCCAGTGCCCTGAATCTTGACAATGTCCACTTTTCCTAGGCCAGGGTACGTCTCATCAGGATGTGGATAGTTCTTCTGTTTTGAGGGTGAGCTTCATTTTTTTTTTTTGCTGTCTCTGTATTATGATTTCTTCCACTTTTATTGTGACATTATCAACACCCCCTATATCAGTGAAGACCTATTCATTCAGGACCAGCTCAGTGTATCCTCAACTTTCACAAGGAGATCTCCTCTCGGGTTCTCTAGAATGTCCTTTTACAATGTCAATATTTATTTAGAAAACCCTTTGTGGCCCCTTTTGAGTTAACCAACTATCTGCTCTCTTCCCTTTAATTTGTCCATCTTATTCCCTTTTATTAATTATCCTCTGTCCTTCTTTATCTTCTTTAGCTCAGTTCTCTACTATAAGCTTTCATCATCTTTCTTTTTCAATGTTATTTTAATCCCTCAAATTTATCATTCAGTTTGTTCTTGATGTGTTTTCTTTCTCCCTTAGCTACTCTCCGTGCTCTCTAAAGGCCTCCTGTTATTGAATGACTGCGTTGGGTACCAATGTTTAATTCCAGTTCAACCTAGACCAGTTCCAGTTAGCAGGTTTCTAGAGTCGTAACAGCATGGAAACAGACCCTTCAGTCCAACTAGTCCATGCCAATGGGGTGGCACGGTGGCTCAGTGGTCAGCACTGCTGCCTCACAACACCCGGGATTCCAGTCTCGGACAACTGTCTGTGTGGAGTTTGCACGTTCTCCCTGTGTCTGAGTGGGTCTCCTCCCACAATCCAAAGAGGTGCAGGTTAGGTGAATTGGCTGTGCTAAATTGCCCATAGTGTTCAGGGATGTGTAGGTTAGGTGCATTAGTCAGAGGTAAATATAGGGTAGGGGAATGGGTCTGGGTGGGTTAGTCTTCAGAGGGTCGGTGTGGACTTGTTGGGCCGAAGGGCCTGTTTCCACACTGTAGGGATTCTATTCTAACTATGCTTCCCAAACTGACTAGAACCACTTATCTGTGTTTAGCCCATATCCCTCCAAACCTTTCCTATTCATGTCCTTATCCAAATATGTTTTAAATATTGTAACTATACCTCATCCACCAGTTCCTCTGGCAGTTCATTCCACACTTGAACCACTCTCTGTGTAAAAACGTTGCCCCCTCATGTCCTTTCTCCTTGCACCATAAAAAATATGCCCTCTAGTTTTGAACTTCCCCACCTGAGGGCATTTTATCAATGCCCCTAATGATTTTGTAAACCTTTATAAGGTTACCCCTTAACCTCCCATGCTCCAGAGAAAATTGTCCCAGCCTATCTTTGTAACTCAAACCCTCCATTCCTGGCAGCACACTGGTAAATCTTTTCTGAACCCTCTCCAATTTCATAATGTCCTTCCTAAAACAGGACGACCTGAACTGCACACAGTGCTCCAGATGAGACCTCACCTATGTCGTGTATCAACTTGATTGAATTGTCCTTTTACATAATTTTTCCAAACCTGATTATATTATGATCACTGTTGCCTGAATGCTCCCTCCCCGAAACATAATCCACCTGACCCACTTCAGTGTCTGGAATTGCATCGAGTCCTCCCTTATTGAGTTAGAAATGCATCGGTAAAATGGTTTTCATATGTATTTTGAGAACTTATTGTCCTGGGCTATTTTCAGAATAATTGAAGTCATCTCCAGTGTTATCACTCCTGTGTATTTCATGCATTCATCTGTGCTTCCCCATGTCCTGTTCATGTTCTCTGCCTTTCTTTGAATCATTGCATTTGAATCACTTCCGACATTGTTTTGTGTGACTCTTTAAGGAGCTATTCCACTGTTCTCCCCTTTGGCCATCTTCTACCCTCTGTGACCTTGCACTCATTCGAAAAGTGTGCCCTACGTTTCCTCTCTCTCAATAAATCGCCCTTGTCCTCAGTGCTCTACCCTGACTTCCTGAACCCGGCAACAGCTTGAGTTTGTTGAAATGGTCATCCTTGAGTTCACGGTGTAGGATAGAGGGGGCTTTCAGCATATACTGAAGGGAAACCCAGAAACTGCATTGGTACCATTCTACCATATTGGATTCAACCTCTTCGGGGAGCAGTGACCTCCCAGGAACCTCTTACCATGAAGGAGCCTGTTACTCCCTACCTCTCAGGAACAGTGCGGCCTGCTCCCTCCTCCATGCTGGACAGGTGTGGAGATAGTGTAAGGATTGGGCTAAAGAGCGGGAACAGATAATGTTGCTTGTTATCTCAATGAGCCCCTTGCCTTTCTTGCAGTCCACGTCAATCTATCCAACACAGGTAGGAGAAAGGTTGCTGCAGCAGGAGCTGGCACAGACTGTAAGTACATCGCCTGGGTGTGTGCTCAGAGCGACCATCCAGAGTAGTAATCCAGCTCTTATCCTGTGGAAATTGTGCAGCATCAGCACGGTTAACCCTTTGGCTGTAACCACATCCACTGCAAAGAAGCCGGCCCACTGGGTGTTCTTGCAGAAGGGAAGGCCCAGTGACCAGAAGAGTAGCTGCTCTGGAGTAACATGGACTTCAGGAGAATAGTACAAAGCTTTGTCAGGGAGCCGAGGAGTCACTGTATGAGGGGCGAGTGCATTGAAAACAACCTGCATTTAAATGGAGCCTGTTTGTGGCTTCTCCTGATGGCAGTGAGCTGCCTTCTTGAACCGCCGTAGACCACGTGCCGTAGTTAGACCCTTAGGGAGCAATTTCTCAGGACTTCGGCCCAGCGACAGTGAAGGAACTGCGATATATTTCCAAGTCAGAACAGTGAGTTGCTTGGAGGGGTATCACAGAATTCCTACGGTGTGGAAACAGGCCATTCGGTCCAACAGGTCCACACTAACCCTCCGAAGAGCATCCACCCAGACCCATCCCCCTATCCTTTCCCTGAAACTGTGCATTGCCCATGGCTAATCCACCTAGACTACACATTTCTGGGCACTATGGGCAACTTAGCATCGTCAATCCGTCTAACCTGCACACTTTTGGATTGTAGGAGGAAACCGGAGCACTCAGCAGACATGGGGAGAATGTGCAAGCTCCACACAGGCAGTCGTGCGAGGGTGGAATCGAACCTGGGCCCCTGGTGCTGTGAGGCAGCAGTGCCAACCACTGTGCCACCATGTCTGTATCTGCTATCTTGGCAATAGGGGTGGGCAATAAATGCAAGCCCCAGCCGGTGATGCCCATGTCCGTAGAGTGAATAAAAAAGGCAGCCAGAAGGACTGCTAGAAAATAAACCAAAATTGACATCAAACTTCGCAAGAAGATACAAGGATAGATTTGAGAATCTTAAAGGATGAACATGAGGTACAAAGATGGAGGTTTAGGGAGGCACTCTCAGAGATCGTTGTTATGAACCAGACCAGACCCCCTCAAAATATATGAAGAAAGTAGTCTAGACCCTCACTTTTTTTTATTTTAAAGGTAAATATGAAGTGTTGTGTTCCACATGCAATTGGTTTGGTCAAACTACTCAACATTAGGCAAAACACAATTTATTCAAACGCTGTAGTTAAAGTACAACAAAATAAAAAAGAACTTGGAATAATTTAACTGCATTGGAAGTCTTAACAGAATAATAGATAGAATAACTATTACTAATTAACTGTTCCAATATAGTAATATCCCATAAACACTTTCCTTGGCAAATTCAGAGAATAGATTTGTCTCACATGCTGTTCTCCAATCCAGGAGGGACGAACATCAAAAGACAATACTCCGAGAGAGAAAGAAAGTACAGCAGCCGGGAGAGATTCACTGCCTTCCAACCCTGCTGAGACCCCAGAAACAACTGCTGAAATCTTAATCTAAAAATCCTGGATCTGTGAGAACTTAACCACACCCACTCAGCCTGCTTCTACTATTCTAACTTCACAACAAAAAAAACCCCACGGCCTCATAAATTGTTTATCTTCACATCGGCTGGTCTGCGCCGTCCCCCAATCTCTCTCTGTAAAAGAAACCAGGACAAAACACACCTCTTAAAGTCACAGCATTGTTACATCACCAGAAGGCACAGACACCAATAGTATAGCAGTGGAAATTGGCGATGTACAACAGGTCAGAATGAGATGGATACAGAGTTCTCAGTCGGTCATAAAGCTGAGGACAAGGAGGAGAACCCAGGGCCATGAAGGCATCTAACTGTCAAGGTGGACATTTTAAATTCAAGGCAGTTGCTCTGGATTTCCACCTGACTAAATTGGTGTTGGGTAAATAAGATGAGAAAAATGAATGTATGTCTCTAAGAACGGCCTGAGAGAAATCACAGAATTCCGACAGTTTGGCAGCAGGCCAGTTAGCCCATTGATTCCACACTGACCCTCCAAAGACCATTCTACCCAACCCACCCCCACACCCATCCCTGTAACCCAGCATTTCCCATGGCTAATCCACCTGACCTGCACATCCTTGGACACGATGGGGCAATTTGGCATAGGCAATCCACCTAACCTGTACCTCTTTGGACTGTGGGAGGAAACCGGAGCACCCGGAGGAAACCCACGCAGACACTGGGTAGAACATGCAAACTCCACACAGTCAGTCGCCTGAGGCGGGAATTGAACCCGGGTCCCTGGTGCTGTGAGGCAGCAGTGCTAACCACTGTGCCACCGTGCTGCTCGCTTTTTTTTTTAAGATTCATTCTTGTAAACCTCCTTTGGACCCCCTCCAACACGAGCACATACCTCCTTTAGTTTGATTAGATTACTTACAGTGTGGAAACAGGCCCTTCGGCCCAACAAGTCCACACTGACCCTCTGGAGAGCAACCCACCCAGACCCATTCCCCTACATTTACCCCTTCACCTAACACTACGGGCAATATTGCATGGCCAATTCACCTGACCTGAACATCTTTGGACTGTGGGAGGAAACCGGAGCACCCGGAGGAAACCCACGCAGACACGGGGAGAACGTGCAAACTCCACACACACAGTCGCCTGAGGTAGGAATTGAACCCAGGTCCCTGAGGCTGTAAGGCAGCAGTGCAAACCACTGAGCCACTATGCTGCCCCCGAATGGGTCACCACTCATGGGACATTGGCACCGGTTATTGGAGAAATGGCAGCTCTACCATTAGATATCCTTGAACCATGTTAGAACCATTGTGCAGATTGTGTATCTAGAAGGCTGATCTGATTTTAACCTGAACTCTACATTCTTGCATATCCCCAGTAATCTTTCAGTCCTTTGATAATCAAGAATATATCTACCTCTGCCTTAAAAAAAATTGAAAGATTCTTCATCAATTGCCTTTTGAGGAAGGGAATTCCAAAGACTCTCAGCCCTCTGAGAGATAAAAAATAGGTGTGGAATGGTATTAGAGTATGACTGGGAGTGCAATGTGTAGAATGCACCAGCAAGTAAGGCCAGAAACTAAAAACAGTAAAAAAGCAAAATCAGTGCTAAAGTTTCTGTATCTGAGTATACTCAGTCTTCAGAACAAAATGGATGAATTATTAGCACCGATGGGAGTAAATTTGACTGGACTGGTAGACATTAGAGTCATGGTTGCAAGGTGACCAAGGACCAGTATTTCAGGTTCAATATTCAATATTTCAACTTGCAATAGGGCGGCACAGTGGCTCAGTGGTTAGCACTTCTGCCTCACAGCACCAGGGAGCCGGGTTCAATTCTAGCCTCAGGTGACTGTCTATGTGGAGTTTGCACATTCTCCCTGTGTCTGTGTGGGTTTCCTCCGGGTGCTCTGGTTTCCTCCCACAGTCCTAAGATGTGCAGGTTAGGTGAATTGGCCGTGCTAAATTGCCTATCGTGTTCAGGGATGTGCAGGTCAGGGGTAAATGTCGAGTAATTGGGGAGGGGAATGGATCTGGGTGGGTTACTCTGTGGAGGGTCGGTGTGGAATTGTTGGGCTAAAGGGCCTGTTTCCACACCGTGGGGATTCAGTATTTTAAAAAAAAATTCAAGGTATTTGACACTTCTGGAAGACAGAAAACTCGGAAAAGATGTTGGGATAACTCTTCACGTTAAAGATGCTATTAAGGCAGTAGTTAGAAATGGTCTTAGTTTGAAAAAGCAAGATGCAGAATCAATTTTGCTTGAGAACCTACTTTGAGAAAGGGTGTACTGGCACTGGAGGGGGTGCAGAGGAGGTTTGCTGGGTCGATTCTGGAGTGCAGAGAGTTGGCTTAGGAGGAGAGATTGAAAAGACTGGGATTGTAGTCATTGGCATTTAGGAGAATAGGAGAAGGGGGATCTTACAGAAACATGAAGGGAATAGCTAAGGTAGAAGCAGGGAGGTGGTTCCCACTGGTGGGTGAAACTAGAACTAGGGGGCATAGCCTCAAAATAAGGAGGAGCAGATTTAGGACTGAGCTGAGGAGGAAATTCTTCACCCAAAGTGGTGTGAATCTGTGGAATTCCCTGCCCAGTGAAACAGTTGAGGCTTCCCCGTTGAATGTTTTTAAGGCAAAGATAGAGAGATTTTTGAACAGTGAAGGGATTAAGGGTTATGGTAAGTGGAGCTGAGTCCACGAAAAGAGCAGCCATGATCTTATGGAAAGGCGGAGCAGGCTCGAGGGGCCAGGCGGCCTACTCCTGCTCCTTGTTTCTTATGCTCTTATGTAACTTTGACAGAGATAAGAAATATGAAAGGCGAGAGATCCCATCTGGGAGTAGTCTTTGGACCCCTGTAAACATTATTTATGGTGGCACGGTGGCTCAGTGGTTAGCACTGCTGCCTCACAGCGCCAGGGACCCGGGTTCGATTCCAGCCTCTGGCAACTGTCTGTGTGGTGTTTGCACATTCTCACCGTGTCTGCGAGGGGTTCCCTCGGGTGGCCCAGTTTCATCCCACAGTCCAAAGATCTGCAGGTTAGGTGAATTGGCCATGCCAAATTGTCCATGGTGTTCACGGGTGTGCATTAGTCAGGAGTTAAATGTAGGGGTCTGGGTGGGTTACTCTTCAGAGGGTCGGTGTCTACTTGTTGGGCTGAAGGGCCTGTTTCCACACTGTAATGATTCTATTTAAAAAATTCTAATCGGAGTATACAGGAAGAGATAAGTCATAGAGATGTACAGCATGGAAACAGACCCTTCGGTCCAACACGTCCATGCCGACCAGATATCCCAACCCAATCTAGTCCCACCTGCCAGCACCCAGCCCATATCCCTCCAAACCCTTTCTATTCATATACCCATCCAGATGCCTTTTAAATGTCGTAAATGTACCAGCCTCCACCACTTCCTCTGGCAGCTCATCCATATTCATACCACTCTCTGCGTGAAAAAGTTGTCCTTCGGTCCCTTTTATATCTTTCCCCACTCACCCTAAACCTATGCCCTCTAGTTCTGGACTCCCCCACCCCAGGGAAAAGACCTTATCTATTTATCCTATCCATGTCCCTCAAGATTTTATAAACATCTATAAGGCCACCCCCTCAGCCTCTGACACTCCAGGGAAAACATCCCCAGCCTATTCAACCTCTCCGCATAGCTCAAATCCTCCAACCCTGCCAACGTCCTTGTAAATCTTTTCTGAACCCTTTCAAGTTTCACAACATCCTTCTGATAGGAAGGAGACCAGAATTGCACACAAGTGGATAAGTAAGATGCAGCAATAATGATGGAAGATTTTAATTTACATGTAGATTAGATGCATCTTAAGAAAGGCAGCTCGGAAAATGAGTACAAATGTCTTTCAGGACCATTTCTTAAAACAGCAGGAAAGAGACAATTCAAGTCTTGGTAATGTGCAAGTAGACAGACACTTCCTGGGCATTGGGGTGTGGTGGAATATCTGAAAAATTGGTGTTGAGTCATCAGGCCAAGACGAAGCCCACAGCTGTAATGGACGGAGGGTGGGTTAGGTAGATTAGGACAACCTGACCGTACTAGCAATACCAGAGTGCCTCAATACCCCAATAACTTAAGAAATAGGTGTAGAAATAGGCCATTCGGTCCCACACACTTGCCCCATATTAGATCATGGCTGATCTGTCCTAGGCCTCAGTTCCTTGTAGCCATCGACTCCCCTGATGTGTCAAAATCTCCTCTGGGAATACTTTCAGCCCCCACCCACCCTCTGGAGCAAAGCATTCTGGACATTTTCCCTCATTTTTCCAAACTCTCATGGGTGAAGGCCTCAACTTGTGGAACCACGATTGACAAACCTGCCCCTTGGTCCTAGAAATCTGCCCAGTCAAACTCTTCCAAACTGCCCCTGCACTGGGATATCCTTTCTTAAATACGGAGATCAAACCTGTGAACGCAGCCTCACTAACCCCCTGTACAATTGGAACACGACTTCCCTATTTTTAAACTCCAAACCACTGGCGAATTTCCACTGACTTGCTGCACCTGCATGCTAACCTTTTGTGTCTCTCGTGCAAGAACACCCAGATCCCTCTGCGCTGCCCTGCTTTTGGGATCTCTCTCTCCAGTGAAGTAATGGTCTGCCTTTTGATGCCTTTTACCACACGTTTTGTGAAATTAAGTTCCATTTTTGTCCCCTTGTGGTTTGGTTAGAGAATAGAATCCCTACGGTATGGAAACAGGCCGTTTGGCCCAACAAATCCACAATGGCCTTTAGGAGAGGTAGCCCACCCAGACTCATTCACCTACCCTCCATTTTCTATATTTAGCCCTGACTAACCTAACCTATGGGCAATTTAGCCTGGCTAATTCACCTGGCCTGCACATCCTCGGAGAAAACTGGAGCACTCGGAGTAAACTCACGCAGACACGGGGAGAATGTACAAACCACACAGACAGTCACCCGAGGCGGGAATTGAACCCGGGTCCCTGGCGCTGTGAGGCTGCAGTGCTAACCACTGAGCCACCTCGGTCATGTTGTGAAGGAGCAAACCGCCCCATGTTGCCCCATCCTACACCAGGCAGAGTGTGTCCTGTGGGTACAGAGTTACAGATCATGTCGTTGCTAAAACACTACAATCATTACATGGCTGATCCTGTGATGTATTTCAGGGTGGATCTCAGTGAAGGTCTGTGGGAATATTAAGAAGTCTGGAGCCAGTGGTACAGTAGGTACGTAGGCTCAAAGGAATGAAGGATTTACAGGAACGCACCTAGCAACAGTGAACTGAATTGAATTAGCCTTATTGTCTCATGTACTCACATGAGTGCAGTGAAAGGTTTACAAACCTCGCTCAGAGTGGATGAGATGACGACAGTAAAGTGAGTGAAATGAAAAGAGGCAGCATCTGCGTAGAGAGAGAGAAACAGAGTTGCTGTTTGGAGTCCGGGGACCAGGTATTTCATCCACCAGCTCCCACACCCAGTACGGGGACCAATGAGCAGTTATCATCTCTCTCAGACAGGACGGAAGATTTCCCAGCGTGTAGTCCACATGTCGCTATAAAAGACCACTTACAGTGTCATTTGAAGTACGAAGGTACCTAGGTACTATCCTTAGTTATAGAATAGAGAAATGAAGGAAAGAAGTTATATTTCAGTAATCTTGTCAATAATAAAGAAGAATAGCCAACAGACCATTTTTTGTTATACAAATATAGACTATGGATTAACTATGGTAGCCTAAAGAGACCCTTCCCTTCTATTCCTCTCAGCCACCTACTGGATTCATCCCTCCCATCGACCAACCAGGTCGGACCCTCTACCTGTCTCCACCTATCCCCACCTCACCACTCTGTTACCTCCCACAACCTCCAGTTTATCTGCAGCTCCTCTTTCACCCCCCGCCCCAGTCCTGAAGAAGAGTTATACCCGAGACATTGACTTCTCCACCTCCTGATGCTGCCTGGCTTGCTGTGTTCTTCCAGCCTCCTACTTGTTTAGCCGAGAGAGAGCAAGCAATAAAAATGTACAGGTTCCATTATCAGAATTAAGTCACATTGCTCTGCTTGTTTCTCACTCACCGTCTCACTCCATATTATACTGTATATCTCTGTCCGTCTTCACCTATCTCACTGCAATCCATATTTCAATTTCTTTTGTCACGTGTTGGACCCTTCACTTTGCCTCTCTCTCTCTTTCTCCATCTCCTCTTTTCCCCCATCTCCTCTCTCTCTCTCTTTATCACATGGACCTGAAGATGGACAGAAAGTTCGCTTCCAGCTGGTTTGCCTCAAACCTCACTCAGACTGGACAAGATGGCGATGGTAAAGTGAGTGAAATTAAAAAAGGCAGCAACTGCGTAGAGAGAGAGAGAGAAACTGGATTACCGTCTGGAGTCAGGTATTTCACACAACCAGCTCCCACACCCAGTGAGGGGATGAATGAGCATTTATCGCCTCTCTCTCTCAAACGGGACGGAAGATTTCCCAGCGTGTAGTCCACATGTCTCTTTAAAAGAGCACACAGCGGCTGACTGGAACAAAGGCTGAGGTCCCCTGGAATGCATTAGAATGAGTATGTGAGACAGTCCAGGCATCTCTGTAAGCTTGAGGTCACTGAGAGGACAGTTTGCAAGCTATCCTGCCCAGTTTCGTCCATCACATTGAAGGCAAACTTACCATGGAGAAGTATATTTGCAATCAATATTCCTTGCAGGCTGTGGGCCTTCTGTGAATTATCTCTCTCTCTCTCTCTGTAGGTACAGAATCGTGCTACAGGTCAATGGGAGGCAATAGCCCTCCAGCACCAAGACCCCCAGGGCGGACCTTGTGTACGAGCTTAGAGAGTGAGTGTTGATGGGTTGTTTTACTGGGGTGCTGGATTGGGAGGATGGGCGTTGCAACCACACGACGTGAAACTCTCACCATCTCACCATGGCGGATCTCCTGTAAGATTTTATCGCCTTGTTAGAGTTTGCTCATTGGGTGTAAGTCAGATCAAATGATAGTCTGTCAATGAAACTGTTAAACATATAGAATATGGAACTGTTCAACACAGTACAGGCCCTTCAGCCCTTGATGTTGTGCTGGCCTTCTATCCTACCTTAAGGTCAAACTAACCTACATACCCCACATTTGACTATCATCCATCTGCCTATCCATTAAGTGTCCCTAATGTATCTGACACTACTACCACTGCCGGTAGTGCATTTCACACACCCATCACTCTCTGTGTAAAGAACCAACCTCTGACATCTCCCCTAAACCTTCCTCCAGTCACCTTGAAATTATGCCCCCTCATGATAGCCATTTCCGCCCTGGGAAAAAGTCTCTGACTATCCACTCTATCCTCTCATCATCTTGTACACCTCTATCAAGTCACCCCTCATCCTTCTTTGTTCCAATGAGAAAAGCCCTAGTTCCCTCAACCTTTCTTCATAAGACATACCCTCCAGCCCAGGCAGCATCCTGGTAAATCTCCTCTACACCCTCTCTAAATCTTCCACATCCTTCCTGTAATGAGGTGACCAGAACTGAACACAATATTCCAAGTGAGGTCTAACCAGGGCTCTGAAGAGGTGCAGCTTAACCTCAGAGCTCTTAAACTCAATCCCTCTGCAGCAGGAGATCGCTAATAAAAATCGCTATACCGTTTCAGTAGAAAGGTCACATTATCTAAACAATGTCCACAATTCATCAATCGCATTATAGCCAATTTGTGTTGATGAAATGTGCGTTATAGCAGAACAACCTGCATTTAGTTTTATGTTGTGTCTGTGAAATACCTTGGTATGTTTCATTACATTATATAAATAAATGACTTGTACATAGAACATAGAACAATACAGCATAGAACAGGCCCTTGGGCCCACGATGTTGTGCCGAACATTTGTCCTAGCTTAAGCACCTATCCATGTACCTATCCAATTGCCACTTAAAGGTCACCAATGATTCTGACTCTGCCACTCCCACAGGCAGCGCATTCCATGCCCCCACCACTCTCTGGGTAAAGAACCTACCCCTGACATCCCCCTATACCTTCCACCCTTCACCTTAAATTTATGTCCCCTTGTAACACTCTGTTGTACCCGGGGAAAAAGTCTCTGACTGTCTACTCCCCTATCTATTCCCCTGATCATCTTATAAACCTCTATCAAGTCACCCCTCATCCTTCACCGTTCCAATGAGAAAAGGCCTAGCACTCTCAACCTATCCTCGTACGACCTAGTCTCCATTCCAGGCAACATCCTGGTAAATCTCCTCTGCACCCTCTCCAAAGCTTCCACATCTTTCCTAAAATGAGGTGACCAGAACTGCACACAGTACTCCAAATGTGGCCTTACCAAGGTCCTGTACAGCTGCAACATCACCTCACGACTCTTGAATTCAATCCCTCTGCTAATGAACGATAATACACCATAGGCCTTCTTACAAGCTCTATCCACCTGAGTGGCAACTTTCAAAGATCTATGAACATAGACCCCAAGATCCCTCTGCTCCTCCACCTTACTAAGAACCTTACCATTAACCCTGTATTCCGCATTCTTATTTGTCTTTCCAAAATGGACAACCTCACACTTGGCAGGGTTGAACTCCATCTGCCACTCCTCAGCCCAGCTCTGCATCATATCTAAGTCCCTTTGCAGCCGACAACAGCCCTCCTCACTTGTAATGTTGCACTTGCCCGAAAATCAGTCTGACCCTATTCTAAACATTAGATCCAAACCTATATTATTCCTGTTTGTTTCCAGTGATAATGTTGAGTGTGTCTCCTTTAGTTGGATTGCAAGGCAAGAAAGAACTGGTATGTTTATGAAGTACTCTGTTCCCTTCTTACCAGTTGCCACTCATGTAGAGATCAACTCAAGCAACCTTTTAGGATGTGAAGGTGGAATGACAGCAGTAAGGCAAATGAAGTACAAATCAACGAACAATACACACAGAGCAATTGAAACAACGATTTAGGAGGATTTTAAGACGGATTTCAAGCAGGTTTTAGATGTGTAGAGCTAAGTGGAGAAGGGAAGGTTTTAGTAACCAGAGCCAAGGCTAAAGTATGATGTACAAATAGCAGGAGTGGGAAAATTGAAGGGTCCATGAGTGATCAAAGGTTGGAGGAGTCTTACCAAGCAAAGTATAGGAGTAAGCCACATAAACAGGCATTAGGTCAAATTTGGAAGGATATTAATAAATTGAAGAGGGTGTGGAAAAGATTTACAAGGACGTTACTGGGACTGGAGGGTTTGAGTTATAAGGAGAAGCTGGATAGGCTGGGACATTTTTCACTGGAGCTTAGGAGGCTGAGGGGGTGATCATATAGAGGTGTATAAAATCATGAGGGACATAAATAAGGTGAATAGACAAGGTCTTTTCCCTGGGGTCAGGGACTTCAAAACTGGAAGACATATTTTTAAGGTGAGAGGAGAAAGATTTAAAAGGGATCTGAGGGGTAACCTTTTTATACAGAGGATGGTTCATATCTGGAATGAACTGCCAGAAGAAGTGGTAGATGCAGGTACTGTTACAATATTTCAATGACATTTGGACAGGAAGATGAATAGGAAAGGGTTAAAGGAATATGGACAAAATGCAGGCAGGTGGGACTAGTTTAGTTGGGAAACCTGGCAGCATGAACGAGATGGATTGAAGGGTCTGTTTCCGTGCTATGCAACTCTATAAATAACACCATAAACCTGTAACAACCCTATCAACTTGGGTGGTGACTTTGAGGGATCTATGGTCATGGGCCCCAAGATCCCTCTGTTCCTCCACAATGCCAAGAATACTGCCTTTAATCCTGTATTCTGCATTCAAATTCGACCTTCCATAGTGAATCATTTCACACTTTTCCAAGCTGAACTCTATCTGCCACTTCTCAGCCCAGCACTGCATCCTGTTAATGTCTCGTTGCAAGCTACAACAGCCCTCCACCAATCCACAACTCCACCAACCTTCATGTCATCAGCAAACCTACTAACCCATCCTTCCACTCCCTCATCCAAGCATTTATAAAAATCACGAAGAGCAGAGGACCCAGAACAGATCGCTGCAGAGCACCATTGGTCTCCGAGCTCCAGGCTGGATACTTTCCATCTACCACCACCCACTGTCATCTATGGGCCAGCCAATTCTGTATTCGGACAGCCAGGTTTCCCTGTATCCCTTGCCTCCTTACTTTCCGAATGAGCCTACCATAGGGAACCTTGGTAAAATCCATGTACACCACATCCACTGCTCTATCTTCATCGACCTAAAGTGAGCTCTGTTACAAATTTAACAGAACCGAAAAGATGTGGGATATCAGCCCATTTTGTCCGACTCCCAAGTACACTCTCCCCTATCACTGACACTCTACACCCACCCACTTAACCCCCTTCCCCACCCCATGTACACCCTCCCCAATCACACACCCACCCACCCATTTAACCCCCTTCCCCACCCCATGTACACCCTCCCCAATCACACACCCACCCACCCATTTAATCCCCTTCCCCACCCCATGTACACCCTCCCCAATCACACACCCACCCACCCATTTAACCCCCTTCCCCACCCCATGTACACCCTCCCCAATCACACACCCACCCACCCATTTAACCCCCTTCCCCACCCCATGTACACCCTCCCCAATCACACACCCACCCACCCATTTAACCCCCTTCCCCACCCCATGTACACTCTCCCCAATCACACACCCACCCACCCACTTAATCCCCCTTCCCCACCCCATGTACACCCTCCCCAATCACACACCCACCCACCCATTTAACCCCCTTCCCCACCCCATGTACACCCTCCCCAATCACACACCCACCCACCCATTTAACCCCCTTCCCCACCCCATGTACACCCTCCCCAATCACACACCCACCCACCCATTTAACCCCCTTCCCCACCCCATGTACACTCTCCCCAATCACACACCCACCCACCCACTTAATCCCCATTCCCACCCCATGTACACCCTCCCCAATCACACACCCACCCACCCATTTAATCACCCTTCCCCACCCCATGTACACCCTCCCCAATCACACACCCACCCACCCATTTAACCCCCTTCCCCACCCCATGTACACCCTCCCCAATCACACACCCACCCACCCATTTAACCCCCTTCCCCACCCCATGTACACCCTCCCCAATCACACACCCACCCACCCATTTAACCCCCTTCCCCACCCCATGTACACCCTCCCCAATCACACACCCACCCACCCATTTAACCCCCTTCCCCACCCCATGTACACCCTCCCCAATCACACACCCACCCACCCATTTAACCCCCTTCCCCACCCCATGTACACTCTCCCTATCACACACCCACCCAACCATTTAACCCCCTTCCACACCCCATGTACACTCTCCCCTATCACACACCTACACACCCATTTAATCCCCCTTCCCCACCCCATGTACACCCTCCCCAATCACACACCCACCCATTTAATCCCCCTTCCCCACCCCATGTACACTCTCCCCATCACACACCCACCCACCCATTTAACCCCCTTCCCCACCCCATGTACACTCTCCCCAATCACACACCCACCCAACCATTTAACCCCCTTCCACACCCCATGTACACTCTCCCCTATCACACACCCACCTACCCATTTAACCTCCTTCCCCACCCCGTGTACACTCTCCCCTATCACACACTCTACCCACCCATTTAACCCCCTTCCACACCCTATGTACACTCTCCCCTATCACACACCCACCCACCCATTTAACCCCCTTCCCCACCCCGTGTACACTCTCCCCTATCACACGTTCTATCCACCCATTTAACCCCCTTCCACACCCCATGTACAATAGATTAGATTAGATTAGATTCCCTACAGTATAGAAACAGGCCCTTTGGCCCAATAAGTCCATGCTGACCCACCGAAGAGTAACCCATCCAGACCCAATTCTCTCTGACTAATGCACCTAACACTATGGACAATTTGGCGTGGCCAATTCACCTGACCTGCACATCTTTGGACTGTGGGAGGAAACCGGAGCACCTGGAGGAAACTCACGCAGACACGGGGAGAATGTGCAAACCCCACTCAGACAGTCGCCGGAGGCTGAAATCGAACTTGGGTCCCTGGTGCTGTGAGGCAGCAGTGCTAACCACTGAGCCACCGTGCTGCCCTTTTTAAGGGAATGTTAAGCGGCCCCTGGGAAGATGGTGATATGGTTACACAATGTCAGCAGGTAATTGTACAAGGGAAATCATGTTTGACCAAGCTGTTGGCGTTTCCCTGAGGATGTAAAAGCATTGATTGATGAGACCAAGTGAATTTTGTGCATTTGGGTTCAGAGACGATTCACAGTACAGTGGCTCAGTGGTTAGCACCACTGCCTCACAGCGTCAGTGACCCGAGTTCGATTCCCGCCTCAGGCGACTGTCTGTGTGGAGTTTGTACCTTCTCCCCGTGTCTGCGTGGGTTCCTTTGGGTGCTCCAGTTTCCTCCCACAGTCCAAAGATATGCAGGTTAGGTGAATCAAACATGTCAAATTGCCCATAGTGTTCAGGGATTTGCAGGCTGGGTGGGTTAGCTATGGGAAATGCAGGGTTACAGGGATAGGGTGGGATTGCATGGGTCTAGGTGGGCTGCTGTTCAGAGGATCGCTGCAGGCCCTGGTGGGCTAAATGGCCTGTTTCTGTCCTGTCGGGAGCCTATGATGATAGTAAGATGCAAGACAGGATGGGTATATAAAAATTCGTGCTGATAGAACTTGGATAACATTAGCTTGAATGGATGAATTGGGTAAAGGACAGAAACTGGAGGTGAAAAGTAAACAGGCCGTTTCTTGCGTTGGCAAGCGATAACGAGTGAAAAATCATCACATGGATCTCAAATCTTTATCACCTATGGTCAGTGGCTTAGATGAGGAAATGAATTCCCAAGTTTTCTGGCAAAAGCTAGAATCCAGCAAGACAGAAAGGGACTGCTAAAGCGGGCAGGCAGGCAGTAAGGTGTGGCAAAGGGACAGAGGCTATACCATGTGGAAAAAAGCTGGTTTTACCAAATTAACAAGAGAAAGGGAAAGACAGACTATTTTCAAATGCTGTTGACTCGAGGGTTGGTTCTCCGTGAGATCAGATGTCCTTGCGCACGCAAAATGTTGGTTGTAGCTGCAATTAGTCAAGAAAATGGTATGTTTCCCTTTATAAGAGCAAAACTGGAGACTCTGCGGTTACACAAGGCCTTAGTGAGATCATACCAAGAGCACTGTGCATGGTTCTGACTTCCTTTACATAAGGGAAGTGCTGGAAAGGGTGTCACGACAACTCAAGACACACAGTAGAGGAGATTGTGGACAGAGATAGGAAAGACTGAGTCGATGGAGCTCAGATTCCCCAGAGTGTCAAAGAGGTGAAATCGTTCAGGGGCTTGTTGAGACGGGAGGTTGCCTCCGATGTTTGTAGAGTTTAAGACCCAGGGCCCTCAATCTCAGAATGAGGAACTGGCCAAGTCGATGAGCTGAATCTTCTTCTAAGGGGATGGTGGACCTGAGATGACGTCGAGCTCAGAGAGTTTTCGATGCTCAATCCTTGGGAATCCTTCAGCTAAAGAAGGATATGTTGTTGGCCAATGGGATTTGAAGGCGATGGCGCTGCTGCAAACCTGTTCACACAGGGACTACCTTTCTATTCGGCAGGTTCGTCGACATCGTATAACATGGCTGGCACAGGAGATCTGTACATGAGCATGCAGGCTCTGAATGGGGATTCTTACCAGGCAGTCCAGGTCGGAGCTAATGTGCAGCTACAGGTAGGAAACATCAGAAACTGCTGTCAAATATACAGAGCTTGATATATTCAGGCATGCTGTCTTTGATGGGAGATCGGGGGGGTGGGGGAACGGAGGGTAGGCCAGACAGGAGATGAGAACACATCTTTTGGAAGGGGTTGGAGACATTTATATATAGAATAACAGATACCTGGGAATGAGTTGCAATCTAATCCACCGGATCAGGGATTTATAATAGAACAACAGACACTCAGGAGTGAGTTACAGACTGAAATCTAATTAAGGGGTTTGTGGTGTTTATATATAGAATAACAGATACCCGGGAGTGAGTTAGACTGGAACCTAATTGTGGGGTTCAGTGTGGTTTATATATAGAATATCAGATACCCAGGAGTGAGTTAGACTGGAACCTAATTGTGGGGTTCAGTGTGGTTTATATATAGAATATCAGATACCCGGGAGTGAGTTAGACTGGAACCTAATTGTGGGGTTCAGTGTGGTTTATATATAGAATAACAGATACCCGGGAGTGAGTTAGACTGGAACCTAATTGTGGGGTTCAGTGTGGTTTATATATAGAATAACAGATACCCGGGAGGGAGTTAGACTGGAACCTAATTGTGGGGTTCAGTGTGGTTTATATATAGAATAACAGATACCCAGGAGTGAGTTAGACTGGAACCTAATTGTGGGGTTCAGTGTGGTTTATATATTGAATAACAGATACCCGGGAGTGAGTTAGACTGGAACCTAATTGTGGGGTTCAGTGTGGTTTATATATTGAATAACAGATACCCGGGAGTGAGTTAGACTGGAACCTAATTGTGGGGTTCAGTGTGGTTTATATATAGAATAACAGATACCCGGGAGTGAGTTAGACTGGAACCTAATTGTGGGGTTCAGTGTGGTTTATATATAGAATAACAGATACCCAGGAGTGAGTTAGACTGGAACCTAATTGTGGGGTTCAGTGTGGTTTATATATAGAATAACAGAGACCCGGGAGTGAGTTAGACTGGAACCTAATTGTGGGGTTCAGTGTGGTTTATATATAGAATAACAGATACCCGGGAGTGAGTTAGACTGGAACCTAATTGTGGGGTTCAGTGTGGTTTATATATAGAATAACAGATACCCGGGAGTGAGTTAGACTGGAACCTAATTGTGGGGTTCAGTGTGGTTTATATATAGAATAACAGATACCCGGGAGGGAGTTAGATTGGAACCTAATTGTGGGGTTCAGTGTGGTTTATATATCAAATAACAGATACGCGGGAGTGAGTTAGATTGGAACCTAATTGTGGGGTTCAGTGTGGTTTATATATAGAATAACAGATACCCGGGAGGGAGTTAGACTGGAACCTAATTGTGGGGTTCAGTGTGGTTTATATATAGAATAACAGATACCCGGGAGTGAGTTAGACTGGAACCTAATTGTGGGGTTCAGTGTGGTTTATATATAGAATAACAGATACACGGGAGGGAGTTAGACTGGAACCTAATTGTGGGGTTCAGTGTGGTTTATATATAGAATAACAGATACCCGGGAGTGAGTTAGACTGGAACCTAATTGAGGGGTTCAGTGTGGTTTATATATAGAATAACAGATACCCGGGAGGGAGTTAGACTGGAACCTAATTGAGGGGTTCAGTGTGGTTTATATATAGAATAACAGATACCCGGGAGTGAGTTAGACTGGAACCTAATTGTGGGGTTCAGTGTGGTTTATATATAGAATAACAGATACCCGGGAGGGAGTTAGACTGGAACCTAATTGTGGGGTTCAGTGTGGTTTATATATAGAATAACAGATACCCGGGAGTGAGTTAGACTGGAACCTAATTGTGGGGTTCAGTGTGGATTATATATTGAATAACAGATACCCAGGAGTGAGTTAGACTGGAACCTAATTGTGGGGTTCAGTGTGGTTTATATATTGAATAACAGATACCCGGGAGTGAGTTAGACTGGAACCTAATTGTGGGGTTCAGTGTGGTTTATATATTGAATAACAGATACCCAGGAGTGAGTTAGACTGGAACCTAATTGTGGGGTTCAGTGTGGTTTATATATTGAATAACAGATACCCAGGAGTGAGTTAGACTGGAACCTAATTGTGGGGTTCAGTGTGGTTTATATATTGAATAACAGATACCCGGGAGGGAGTTAGACTGGAACCTAATTGAGGGGTTCAGTGTGGTTTATATATAGAATAACAGATACCCGGGAGTGAGTTAGATTGGAACCTAATTGTGGGGTTCAGTGTGGTTTATATATAGAATAACAGATACCCGGGAGGGAGTTAGACTGGAACCTAATTGAGGGGTTCAGTGTGGTTTATATATAGAATAACAGATACCCGGGAGTGAGTTAGACTGGAACCTAATTGTGGGGTTCAGTGTGGTTTATATATAGAATAACAGAGACCCGGGAGGGAGTTATACTGGAACCTAATTGAGGGGTTCAGTGTGGTTTATATATAGAATAACAGATACCCGGGAGGGAGTTAGACTGGAACCTCATTGAGGGGTTCAGTGTGGTTTATATATAGAATAACAGATACCCGGGAGGGAGTTAGATTGGAACCTAATTGAGGGGTTCAGTGTGGTTTATATATAGAATAACAGATACCCGGGAGTGAGTTAGACTGGAACCTAATTGTGGGGTTCAGTGTGGTTTATATATAGAATAACAGATACCCGGGAGGGAGTTAGACTGGAACCTAATTGAGGGGTTCAGTGTGGTTTATATATAGAATAACAGAGACCCGGGAGGGAGTTAGACTGGAACCTAATTGTGGGGTTCAGTGTGGTTTATATATAGAATAACAGATACGCGGGAGTGAGTTAGACTGGAACCTAATTGTGGGGTTCAGTGTGGTTTATATATAGAATAACAGATACCCGGGAGGGAGTTAGACTGGAACCTAATTGAGGGGTTCAGTGTGGTTTATATATAGAATAACAGATACCCGGGAGTGAGTTAGACTGGAACCTAATTGTGGGGTTCAGTGTGGTTTATATATAGAATAACAGATACCCGGGAGGGAGTTAGACTGGAACCTAATTGTGGGGTTCAGTGTGGTTTATATATAGAATAACAGATACCCGGGAGTGAGTTAGACTGGAACCTAATTGTGGGGTTCAGTGTGGTTTATATATTGAATAACAGATACCCAGGAGTGAGTTAGACTGGAACCTAATTGTGGGGTTCAGTGTGGTTTATATATTGAATAACAGATACCCGGGAGGGAGTTAGACTGGAACCTAATTGAGGGGTTCAGTGTGGTTTATATATAGAATAACAGATACCCGGGAGTGAGTTAGATTGGAACCTAATTGTGGGGTTCAGTGTGGTTTATATATAGAATAATAGATACCCGGGAGGGAGTTAGACTGGAACCTAATTGAGGGGTTCAGTGTGGTTTATATATAGAATAACAGATACCCGGGAGTGAGTTAGACTGGAACCTAATTGTGGGGTTCAGTGTGGTTTATATATAGAATAACAGAGACCCGGGAGGGAGTTATACTGGAACCTAATTGAGGGGTTCAGTGTGGTTTATATATAGAATAACAGATACCCGGGAGGGAGTTAGACCGGAACCTCATTGAGGGGTTCAGTGTGGTTTATATATAGAATAACAGATACCCGGGAGGGAGTTAGATTGGAACCTAATTGAGGGGTTTAGTGTGGTTTATATATAGAATAACAGATACGCGGGAGGGAGTTAGACTGGAACCTAATTGTGGGGTTCAGTGTGGTTTATATATAGAATAACAGATACCCGGGAGGGAGTTAGACTGGAACCTAATTGTGGGGTTCAGTGTGGTTTATATATTGAATAACAGATACCCGGGAGGGAGTTAGACTGGAACCTAATTGTGGGGTTCAGTGTGGTTTATATATAGAATAACAGATACCCGGGAGTGAGTTAGACTGGAACCTAATTGTGGGGTTCAGTGTGGTTTATATATAGAATAACAGATACCCGGGAGGGAGTTAGACTGGAACCTAATTGAGGGGTTCAGTGTGGTTTATATATAGAATAACAGATACCCGGGAGGGAGTTAGACTGGAACCTAATTGAGGGGTTCCGTGTGGTTTATATATAGAATAACAGATACCCGGGAGTGAGTTAGACTGGAACCTAATTGAGGGGTTCAGTGTGGTTTATATATAGAATAACAGATACCCGGGAGGGAGTTAGACTGGAACCTAATTGAGGGGTTCAGTGTGGTTTATATATAGAATAACAGTTACCCGGGAGTGAGTTCAATCCAGAATCTAATTGAGGGCTTCATATGCATTATATACAGAATAATAGATACTAAGGAGTGAGTTACAGATTGGAATCTAATTGAGGGTTTCTGTGCGCTTTATATACAGAATAACAGATACCCGGGAGTGAGTTACAGATTGGAATCTATTTGAAGGGTTCAGGGGTTTATATGTTGAATAACAGATATTTGTGAATCAGTTATAGACTGGAATCTAATCAAACAGACCGGGGGTTTATATATATTTAGAATAACAGTCACCCAGGAGTGAGTTACAGACTGGAACCTAATCGAGGAGATTGGGGGCTTTACGTAGAGAATAACAGATACTTGGGAGTGAGCTATGGAGTGGAATCTAATCAAAGGGTTCAGGAGTTTATATATACTATAATGGATACTCCGGAGTGAGTTACAGACTGGAATTGAATTGAAGAGATCAGATGGTTTTACATATAGAATTACAGATACCTGGGAATGTGTTACAGACTGGAATCTAATTGAGGGGTTCAGGGGGTTTACAAAGAGAATAACAGAAACCCATGAGTAAGTTACAGACTGGAATCTAATTGAGGAGACCAGGGGTTTTATATCTGGAATAAAAGATACCTGGGAACGAGTTACAGGCTGGAATCTAATCGAGGAGATCAGTGGGTTTTATATCTGGATTAACAGATACCTGGGAGTGAGTTACAGACTGGAATATTACTGAGGAGATCAGGGGGTTTCAAAATTTTCTCCTCACTCTTTCACTGAATTTGTGTGTGAAATAACAGTCACCATTGGCCTGTAGAATGTAAGGAGAACGGAGAAAGATACAACATAAAGTCATGCGTTTGCCTAGCGCCTTTCATGTTTACAAGATGTCCCAAAGCACTTTGAAACCACTGAAGTATTTTGGAAATGTAGTCACTCTTGACATAGTAGAACTGTTGCAACCAATTGGACACACAGCAAGGATCTAGTAACAGCAAAATGATCACAAACGGATGATCTCTTTTCCTGTGGCTGACTGAGGCGTAAATTACTGTTTGAGACACAAAGAAAAAGTTCCTTTGCTCCTGTGGGGCCTACCATTGATCTGATCAGACTGATATCTAACATCTCATTCAAACTCCCTTGACTGCATTGACTTCACTCCTTGAGTTTTGTGTCAAAGCTCTGAAGCAATGTTTTATTCTCCTTCCTTATGCCTTTGAGCTGAGAGCATTAGACACTGATTTGATTTGATTTGTTACTGTCCCGTGTACTGAACTACAGTGAAAAGTGTTGCCTTCCGTGCTTTACGGTCAGATCATAGTATACAAGTGCATCAGGGTAACAGAGCTGAGTGCAGGATACACTGTTACAGCTGCTGAGAAAGTGCAGAGAGAGATCAACATTAACATTAAAGAAGTCCGTTCAAGAGTCTGATAACAGCGGGGGAGAAGCTGTTCTTGAATCTGTTCATACCTGTATACAAACCTTTATATCTTCTGCCCAACAGAAGATGGTGGAAGAGAGTATAACCAGGGTGGGAGGGGCCTTTGATTATGTTGCTTGCTTTCCTGAGGCAGTGGGAAGTATAGATGGAATTAGTGGATGGAAAGCTGGTTTGTGTGATGGACTGAGCTGTGTTCACTGCTCTCTGTAGTTTCTTACAGTCTTTGGAAAAGTAGTTGCCATACCCAGCTCTGATGCATCGAGGCAGGATGCTTTCTATGGTGCGTCTATAAAAACTAGTCAGAGTCTTTGTGGACCTGCCGAATTTCCTTCATCTCCTGAGGAAGTAGAGGCAATATTGTGCTTTCTTACTGGTAGTGCCACCCTGGGTGGACCAGGACAGATCGTTGGTGATCGTCACTCCCAGGAATGTGACGCTCTGGATCACCTCCACCTCAGCCCCATTGGTGCTGGCAGGGGTCGTGCCCTCCACTCCACTTCCTGAAGTCAATGACCAGCTCCTTCGTTTGGCTGATGTTGGTGGAGAGATTGTTGACTTTACACCATGCTGTTCAGCATTCTATCTAAGATCATGGCTCACAGACCATGGCGGCTATATTTGCGGATGCGCTTAGCTCAGAATTGTCAACAAAGCTTAGCCGAATTCAATGGGAAATAATTACCTTCACATATTAAGGCCTGCTGTGACTTATATTTAACTCCTTATCTTTGTGTGATGGAAGGGAAATTATTGGGCGACACCATTAGTGATTTATAAATGGCAAGTAATTAACTTTGGATATTGAGTAGGCTGCTGCCAACAATTGGATGTCAGTTTGGAAATTAGCATTCACCTTCTGTGAATGCTGATAAGCTTTTAACAGGATAGCTAACCATTCAATAACGGGGAAATTCTCGTAGAGCCTTAGACTCATCCAGCTCGGAAACAGACCCTTGGGTCCAACCAGTCCGTGCCGACCATAATCCCAGACTGAACTAGTCCCACCTGCCTGTGCTTGGCCCATATCCCTCCAAACACTTCTTATTAATTTACTTACCTTAATGCTTTTTAAACCTTGTAACTGCACCCACATCCTCCGGCAGTTCATTCCACACATGAACCACTCTCTGTGTAAAACAAATTGCCCCTCGAGTCTTTCTTAAATCTTTCTCTTCTCATCTTAAAAATGCATGCCCTAACTTTGAAATCCCACATCCTAGGGAAAATGACATTTGCTATTCACTTTATCTATGCGCCTCATGATTTTATAAAACCTCTTATCAGGTCAACCTCCTATGCTCCACTAGGAAAAGCCCCAGCCTCTCCTTATATCTCAAGCCCTCCATTCCTGGAGACATCCTGGTAGATCTTTTCTGAACCCTCTCCAATTTAATAATATCCTTCCCGTAGCACGGCGACTAGATCTGGGCACTGTAGTCCAGAAGGGGCCTCACCAACATCGTGCACAACATCCCAACTCCTGTACTCAAAGGTCTGAGCAATTCTGTGGGTGTAGATTAGATTAGATTTCCCACAGTGTGGAAACAGGCCCTTCGGCCCAACAAGTCCACACCGACCCGCCGAAGCGTAACCCACCCAGACCCATTCCCCTACATTTACTCCTTTACTTAACACTATGGGCAATTTAGCACGGCCAATTCACCTGACCTGCACATCTTTGGATTGTGGGAGGAAACCGGAGCACCCGGAGGAAACCCACTCAGACACAGGGAGAATGAGGTGGGAATTGAACCTGGGACAATGGCGCTGTGAGGCAGCCGTGCTAACCACTGAGCCACCGTGTAGGAAGTTGAAATTTAAAATAGAAGCTGCTGGATATATGCATCATCTGCACAGGGAAAATGTATGGGAATATTGTGTGGGGGCGGGGGGGCAGGAGTCTAGGCCCACTGATCCTATTGTTCAGGCACTGAATGCCTTTAGCCTTCTCCTTTCTAACGACTACATTCCCACCTTTTAACCCAGGCCGGGTGTGAACCAGAGGTGGGGGTTGCAAAGAGTTCTCAAAGAGAGATCAGCCTAAACAGGCCTGGGGAGAGAGACAGAGAGGTGCCATTTCAGGATGGTCACCCTTCCTGAAAGGTTTGGTGGGGGGGGCGGGGGGAGGGGATGGTTTCTGTACGTGAGTTGCTGGATTTATTCCACGGGGAGTCACGATGCGTGTTCCACATGTCCACAGCTCCTTCCACTGGGGGCTTTCCCCCCGATACAACGACCTTCCCATCCTTGCAATTTGCTCCACCTCCCAAGATTAAAAAACAAACAAAATGACTTTATTTTTTGTCACATGTATTTTGTGGTGAGGAAGACATTGAAAGCTGTTTCACTGTCGCCATGATCCAGTGCCATTTGGAATTGTTTTAAGAATAAGGTAAAGCTTAAAGAGAATCCTTCGGTCCCGAGCCAACGATGCCTGCGCTGTCATTCCTCCTCTGCCAACCCGCTGCCGCCTACACTGGATCCAACCAACGTTGACATTGCCAATCCTCGGGCGCCATTTTTGTTTTGCCACTGGACCGACTCTCCTCCACCGCCGCCTCACCTGCTGCCGGTGCCAGGCCCGACAATGTCCGAGTCGCATCCCTCGCTGCTGGGCCTACCTCATCAATGCCAATGCCCTTCCACTTCACCAACCAGACCCAAACGATGGCAAAGTCCCCGATCCTCAGGCACCACCTTTCGCAGCCAGGCCGATCTAGTACCAGGGGACGATCCTTATAACAGATAGCTAACTGGCTGAAAGACGCAAAGTAGAGAGTAGCAGCACTGGTCATCTCTTCGCTAGGTGCTGACCAGCATTTGTGCAGTCTCTTTAGGACTGCTGTGTGTGGCCATTCAGCCCACTGAATGGCAGTCCTGCTCAGAGGGAACATCCTATCACCTTAGCAACCTCCCAATGGCTCGAGGTGGCATCTCCTAAGGATCAGTCCTATTCACTAACTTTGTCAACCACTTAGACTTTAGGATTAAGTAACAGGGTGCAATGCTTAAATTTGCAGGCGGCCCAAGCTGAAGTGAAATAGCCAACAGATTACTACAAGGGCTGCAACAAATTACTCGAGCGCACCCAAGAACTGACAGACTGGACTCAGAGCCAGCTGACACATCTCAGTGTGGTTAAGCTTGAGAGGGATTACATTTTAATAACGAAAATAAGGAGGTCAGTTAGTGCTTTTAAAATCAGATAGAGGTGCAAGAGGATGCAAGCAGACCAACGCACAAGTCATTAAAAGCAGCAACACAGGTTGGTAAGGCTATAACAAAAATAATCTGAGCATCAAGGTTTATATAATGAACAACAGAATTGAAAAATACTGAAGTAAGAATAAACTTTTATCTAATCTTAGTTACTCCCTCCACAATTCCCAGTGAGAGAACTGGGGACTGTTTTGGCTATCACATTATAGAGACAGTGGATAGGATCCAGAACAGATTAACAAGGATAAAATCAGGACTGAGAGTTTTACCTCTGGGGAAAGATGAACAGACAAGGTCTCTGCTCTCTTGGAAAATGAAGGCTGACGGGTGACTCATGTAAGTCTTTTTCAAATAATGAGAGGTTTTGGTTGAATGGATAGCTAGACGGAGAGAGAATGTTTCCTCGTGTGGGGATGAGTGTACCTAGACACCGTCAAAATCAGACAGTCCCCAGGAAATCCAACAGGGAATTCAGGAGAAAACTGTTCAGCTGGAGGGCAGAGAGAATGTGGTGCTCACTCCCACAGGGAATAGTTGAAATTAACAGTATCTTTGTGGTTGGCGGGAAAACTGTACCAGCAGGAGAGGGAGAAAGGAATAGAGGGTTAGGGTGGGGGATCTAAATGAGGAAAGGTGGGAGGAGGCTGCAGTGGAGGGTAAGCACCAACATGGACTGGTTAGGCCAAATGGCCTGTTTCTGTGCGTTATATCTGCTGCAATTCCAGGCAATCAGAAATTGAACAGATTCTTTGTTGACTAATTTAGCTGAACAGATCTTACGCATATTTGTGATGAATAAATACAACAGTCCTTTAAAAATTTAAATGGTGCAACATTTAATAGCTCCAGTAATATTTTTATTTGCATCAGAAATTGAGCTTTAACTGGCAGAGGCCCTCCAACCATTTGTGGACAGATTGATACCTTCATTGCAGAGAGATCAGTAAATTCGTTATGGAGAGATTAGTCCCTTCATTGTAGAGAGATTAGTGCCTTCGTTGTAGAGAGATTAGTACCTTCACTGTTGAGAGATGAGTACCTTCATTGTGGAGAGATTAGTATCTTCATTGTGGAGAGATTAGTCCCTTCACTGTTGAGAGATTAGTACCTTCATTGTGGAGAAATTAGTACCTTCATTGTGGAGAGATTAGTACCTTCACTGTTGAGAGATTAGTACCTTCATTGTGGAGAAATTAGTACCTTCATTGTGGAGAGATTAGTACCTTCACTGTTGAGAGATTAGTACCTTCATTGTGGTGAGATTTGTACCTTCATTGTGGAGTGATTAGTACCTTCATTGTGGTGAGATTAGTACCTTCACTGTTGAGAGATTAGTACCTTCATTGTGGAGAGATTTGTACCTTCATTGTGGAGTGATTAGTACCTTCATTATTGAGAGATTAGTACCTTCACTGTTCAGAGATCTGTACCTTCACTGTGGAGAGATTAGTACCTTCATTGTGGTGAGATTAGTACCTTCACTATGGAGAGATTAGTACCTTCACTGTGGAGTGATTAGTACCTTCATTGTGGTGAGATTAGTACCTTCACTATGGAGAGATTAGTACCTTCACTGTGGAGTGATTAGTATCTTTATTGTGGAGAGATTAGTACCTTCACTGTGGAGAGATTAGTACTTTCACTGTGGAGTGATTAGTACCTTTATTGTGGAGAGATTAGTACCTTCACTGTGGAGTGATTAGTACCTTCATTGTGGAGAGATTAGTACCTTCACTGTGGAGTGATTAGTACCTTCACTGTGGAGTGATTAGTACCTTCACTGTGGAGAGATTAGTACCTTCACTGTGGAGAGATTAGTACCTTCACTGTGGAGAGATTGGTACCTTCACTGTGGAGAGATTAGTACCTTCACTGTGGAGAGATTAGTACCTTTATTGTGGAGAGATTAGTACCTTCACTGTGGAGTGATTAGTACCTTCACTGTGGAGTGATTAGTACCTTCACTGTGGAGAGATTAGTACCTTCACTGTGGAGAGATTAGTACCTTCACTGTGGAGAGTTAGTACCTTCACTGTGGAGAGATTAGTACCTTCACTGTGGAGAGATTAGTACCTTCACTGTGGAGATATTAGTACCTTCACTGTGAAGAGATTAGTACCTTCACTGTGGAGTGATTAGTACCTTTATTGTGGAGAGATTAGTACCTTCACTGTGGAGTGATTAGTACCTTTATTGTGGAGAGATTAGTACCTTCACTGTGGAGAGATTAGTACCTTCACTGTGGAGTGATTAGTACCTTCACTGTGGAGTGATTAGTACCTTTATTGTGGAGAGATTAGTACCTTCACTGTGGAGAGATTAGTACCTTCACTGTGGAGAGATTGGTACCTTCACTGTGGAGAGATTAGTACCTTCACTGTGGAGAGATTAGTACCTTCACTGTGGAGTGATTAGTACCTTTATTGTGGAGAGATTAGTACCTTCACTGTGGAGTGATTAGTACCTTCACTGTGGAGTGATTAGTACCTTCACTGTGGAGTGATTAGTACCTTCACTGTGGAGAGATTAGTACCTTCACTGTGGAGAGATTAGTACCTTCACTGTGGAGAGATTAGTACCTTCACTGTGGAGAGTTAGTACCTTTATTGTGGAGAGATTAGTACCTTCACTGTGGAGTGATTAGTACCTTTATTGTGGAGAGATTAGTACCTTCACTGTGGAGTGATTAGTACCTTCACTCTGGAGTGATTAGTACCTTCACTGTGGAGAGATTAGTACCTTCACTGTGGAGAGATTAGTACCTTCACTGTGGAGAGATTAGTACCTTCACTGTGGAGAGTTAGTACCTTTATTGTGGAGAGATTAGTACCTTCACTGTGGAGTGATTAGCACCTTCACTGTGGAGTGATTAGTACCTTCATTGTGGAGAGATTAGTACCTTCACTGTGGAGAGATTAGTACCTTCACTGTGGAGAGATTAGTACCTTCACTGTGGAGAGATTAGTACCTTCACTGTGGAGTGATTAGTACCTTTATTGTGGAGAGATTAGTACCTTCACTGTGGAGAGATTAGTACCTTCACTGTGGAGAGATTAGTACCTTCACTGTGGAGTGATTAGTACCTTTATTGTGGAGAGATTAGTACCTTCACTGTGGAGAGATTAGTACCTTCACTGTGGAGTGATTAGTACCTTCACTGTGGAGTGATTAGTACCTTTATTGTGGAGAGATTAGTACCTTCACTGTGGAAGATTAGTACCTTCACTGTGGAGAGATTGGTACCTTCACTGTGGAGAGATTAGTACCTTCACTGTGGAGAGATTAGTACCTTCACTGTGGAGTGATTAGTACCTTTATTGTGGAGAGATTAGTACCTTCACTGTGGAGTGATTAGTACCTTCACTGTGGAGTGATTTGTACCTTCACTGTGGAGAGATTAGTACCTTCACTGTGGAGAGATTAGTACCTTTATTGTGGAGAGATTAGTACCTTCACTGTGGAGAGATTAGTACCTTCACTGTGGAGAGATTAGTACCTTCACTGTGGAGAGATTAGTACCTTCACTGTGGAGAGATTAGTACCTTCACTGTGGAGTGATTAGTACCTTTATTGTGGAGAGATTAGTACCTTCACTGTGGAGTGATTAGTACCTTTATTGTGGAGAGATTAGTACCTTCACTGTGGAGAGATTAGTACCTTCACTGTGGAGTGATTAGTACCTTCACTGTGGAGTGATTAGTACCTTCACTGTGGAGTGATTAGTACCTTCACTATGGAGAGATTAGTACCTTCACTGTGGAGTGATTAGTACCTTCATTGTGGAGAGATTAGTACCTTCACTGTGGAGAGATTAGTACCTTCACTGTGGAGAGATTAGTACCTTCACTGTGGAGTGATTAGTACCTTTATTGTGGAGAGATTAGTACCTTCACTGTGGAGTGATTAGTACCTTTATTGTGGAGAGATTAGTACCTTCACTGTGGAGAGATTAGTACCTTCACTGTGGAGAGATTAGTACCTTCACTGTGGAGTGATTAGTACCTTTATTGTGGAGAGATTAGTACCTTCACTGTGGAGTGATTAGTACCTTTATTGTGGAGAGATTAGTACCTTCATTGTGGAGAGATTAGTATCCTCACTGTGGAGAGATTAGTACCATCATTGTGGTGAGCTTTTTACCTTCACTGTGGAGAGATTAGTACCTTCATTGTGAAAAGATTAGTACCTTCATTGTGGGGAGATTAGTACCCTCATTGTGGAGAGATTAGTACCTTCATTGTAGAGAGATTAGTACCTTCACTATGGAGAGATTAGTACCTTCACTGTGGAGAGTTAGTACCTTCACTGTGGAGGATTAGTACCTTTATTGTGGAGAGATTAGTACCTTCACTGTGGAGAGATTAGTACCTTCATTGTGGAGAGATTAGTACCTTTATTGTGGAGAGATTAGTACCTTCATTGTGGAGGGATTAGTACCTTAATTGTGAAGAGATTAGTACCTCATTGTGGAGAGATTAGTACCTTCATTGTAGAGAGATTAGTACCTTCACTATGGAGAGATTAGTACCTTCACTGTGGAGAGTTAGTACCTTCACTGTGGAGGATTATACCTTCGTTGTGGAGAGATTAGTACCTTCATTGTGGAGGGATTAGTACCTTAATTGTGAAGAGATTAGTACCCTCATTGTGGAGAGATTAGTACCTTCATTGTAGAGAGATTAGTACCTTCACTATGGAGAGATTAGTACCTTCACTGTGGAGAGTTAGTACCTTCACTGTGGAGGATTAGTACCTTCGTTGTGGAGAGATTAGTACCTTCATTGTGGAGTGATTAGTACCTTAATTGTGAAGAGATTAGTACCCTCATTGTGGTGAGATTAGTACCTTAATTGTGCGGAAATTAGTACCTCATTGTGGAAAGATTAATACCTTCATTTCAACAAAATGTCAATAGACCTCAACCTTATCGAGGTGTATAAAATCATGAAGGGTATGGATAGGGTGAATAGCTGTAATCCTTTCCCTGGATGGGGGCGTCCAAAACTAGAGGGCATAGCTTTACACTGAGGGGGGGGGGATAAGTTTTAAAAGAGACCAAAGGGGCAACTTTTTCACATAGAGGGTGGTGCATGTATGGAATGAGCTGGTGGAGGAAGTGGTGGAGGCTGTTACAATTGCAACATTTGAAAGGGATATGGGTATATGAATAGGAAGGGTTTGGAGGGATATTTGCCAAATGCTGGCAAATAGGACTAGATTAATTTAGGATATCTGGTTGGTATGGATGAGTTGGACCGAAAAGTGCTGTACATCTCTATAACTCTGTGACTCGCAATTGCACTCTAACTGCGACTGGAGTCTCACCTAGCTCCAGTAATAAAGCACTGGACACCAGGCAGTTATAAACAAAGACCCATTTCTTGTCGGTTTGCATCACTTACCAAGTAGACTGTTGCAGGACTTCATCAGAGAACCATTCCCTGGCAGGGTCCAGCCTCCTGACCTGAGATCACTGCTAACAGTTGGCCGTTATAGTGGAGGTGACGGTCTGGGGGTATTATCACTGGACTATTAATCCAGGGATCTCGTTAGTGTTGTGGGGATTTGGGTTCAGATCCTGCCCTGGCAGACAGTGGATTTGAATCTAACATTTTAAAAAAACCTGGAATTAAGAGTCTAGTGATGACCATGGGGAAAAATGATAGTCAGTTAAAACCCATCTGGTTTCCTCATGTCCTTTATGTGATCTAGCCTATATGTGACTCCAGATCCTCAGCACTGTGGTTGACTCTGGGCAGTTAGAGGCAGGCGATAAATGGCTGGCATAACCAGTGATGCCATCATCCCATGAATGAATTTAAACAAAAACTCCTTCTACAAGCCGGAGGCTTGGTTTCTCTTGGACCTCTGGACAAGCATTTCTGCAGCCCACCCTCATACACAGGCTGCATGGAGAGAGGGCATGGGGAAAGATGGTGAGGTAGTCCTCAAATGCTGTCTGATGGTGCCAGCTCACTGCACAGTGAGGATGGGCACCATCGCCAGGCGGTGGGGAATGGTGGTACAGTGTGACCGAAGCCTGTTGCTCTCTGTTCCAGGTGGACTCGCTGCGCCATGTTATCAACCAGACAGGCGGCTACGGTGATGGTCTGGGAGCTGGCAGGATCTATAGCCCACAGGCCCTGAATGTAAGTAGTTGTCCCCATCTCAATTAGCTAGAACGTGTGGCACTAGGGACAGGGTCGAAAAGCATGGCGCTGGAAAAGCGCAGCAGGTCAGGCAGCATCCGAGGAGCAGGAGAGTCAACATTATGGGCATAAGCCCTTCATCAGGAGAAACAGGCCATTTGGCCCAGTCCAGCGCAAGTCTCCTCCCCACACGCATTCTCTTCTCCCTCACGTTCTCCTGTAGCATTCCCTCAAACCCAGCCAACCAGAGATTTTGGCCCTTGTGGTAACTGAGCTAATGGACCAGAGCCTCTAGGATGATTTTCCGGGGAAAACGATTCGAGACCACATCAGGTGGAATTTTGATCCAATCGTTTAACAAAGCCAGATCAACCATTCCAACTAACAGTCATTCGGTGAAGCAGTTCATATTCTTTGCTAACCTTTAGGGAAGGCAATCTGCCATCCTTACCTGGTCTGGCCTACATGTGACTCCAGACCCACAGCAATGGCCTCACAAGTTCTCTGCCAAATCGAGAAGGGATGATCGTTGACCTCCTTTACTGTTGTTGGGTCAATATCCTGGAATTCCCTCCCTAAGGGTCAACCTACAGCATATGGACTGCAGCAGTTCAATAAGGCAGCTCACCACCGCCTTCTCAAGGGGTAACTAGGGACGGGCAATAAATGCTGGTCCAGCAACTCTCTGTGTGGAGTTTGCACATTCTCCCAGTGTTTGCGTGGGTTTCCTCCGGGTGCTCCAGTTTCCTCCCACAGTCCAAAAATGTGCAGGTTAGGTGAGTTGGCCATGCTAAATTGCCCATAGTGTTAGGTGAAGGGGTAAATGTAGGGGAATGGGTCTGGGTGGGTTGCGCCTCGGAAGGTCGGTGTGGACTTGTTGGGCCGAAGGGCCTGTTTCCACGCTGTAGAGAATCTAAAACGTTAGTCACCTTATAGTGACGCGTGCATTCAAGCCAATTTGGGGTGGCATAGTGGTTAGCACTGCTGCTTTACTGCACCAGGGGCCTGGGTTCAATTCCAGCCCCAGGCGACTCTCTGTGTGGAGTTTGAACATTTTTCCCGTGTCTGCGTGGGTTTCCTCCAGGTGCTCCAGTTTCCTCCCACAGTCCAGAGATGTGCAGGATTGGCCATGCTAAATTGCCCCGTAGTGTCCAGGGATGTGCGGGCTAGGTGGGTTAGCCATGGGAAATGCTGGGTTATGGGGATAGGTCTGGGTGGGATCCTCATTGGAGGGTTGGTGTGGACTCGATCAGCCAAATGACTTGTAGGGATTCTATGTATCTCTTTTGGAACTCCCTAGAAGCAGAAAGGTTTTCTCTCAGTCCCTCTGTCAAACTCCATCATTGTCTTCAGTCAAATGTGTCATTTACTCTGACTCTATCTCTCTCTTTCTCTCTCTCTGCCTCTGTGTCTCTTGTCCCCCTCCCCACTCTCTGTCTGCATCTGTCCCTCTCTCTTTCTCTACCCGTGTCACTGCCTCTTTATGTCTTTTGCCGTCATTCTTTACCTATCTCTCTTTCTGTCTCGTTTTCTCGTGCACTCTCTCTCCTCCTTCTGCCACTGTCTCTCTCTCTCTCTCTCTCTCTCTCTCTGCTTATGTCCCTTTCTCTTTTCCTTTCTGTCTCTTTCTTTCTCTCCTCTTCTGTATCCCTTTCCCTTTCTGTCTTTCTTTCTGCTTTGATCCCTCTCTCTGACCTGTCCCTCTCTCTCTCTCACCAACTCTGCTTCTGTCTCTCCATCTCTCTCTCTCTGTCTCTCTCTCTCTCTCTCTCTCTCTCTCTCTCTCTGTCTCCCCTCTCTCTCTCTCTCTCTGCCTTCACTAACTCTCTCTGCCTCTATCTGCCCCTTTGCCCCCACCCCGGCTCTCTCTCTCTCTCTCTCTCTCTCTCTCTCTCTCCCTGCCCCTATTCCTCTCTCTCTAAGACCAGTCTCTGATTATTTCCCAGAGGGAGGCAGGGACAGTAGCTGGTGCTGGTGAATTAGGCAATAGTGTGGACTGCAAATGCTGGAGAACAGAGTCGAGAGTGTGATGCTGGAAAAACACAGCAGGTCAGGCAGCATCCAAGGAGCAGGAGGATCGACGTTTCAGGCAAAAGCCCTTCCTCAGGGTGAATTAGCCTGTCCTGCTGCTGTGAAGGGAGGGGGGGGGGGCATTGATGGACAATGAGGTGAGTGACAGGGACATTCAATGAAAGAGGTGATGTGCTCCACCCTGTCAGATTCACACCAGGAGAGGGAGGGAGAGAGGGAGGGAGGGGGATAGCCAGTGAGAGTGCTAGAGAGAGTGAGAGAGAAAGAGGGCAAGAGAGAGATGGTGTGAGAGAGAGTGAGGTTAAGAGACAGAGATAGAGAGAATGAGAGCTAGAGAGAGAGGTAGAGAACAAGAGAGAGAGAGAGATAAAGAGACAGAGAGCTAAAGAGAGAGGGTGTGAGATAAAGAGAGAGGATGTGACAGAGAGAGGGTGCAATGGAAAGATATAGAAGGGGGAGAGAGATGGGGAGATAGGAAGATAGAGACAGAGAGGTGGAGAAAAAGAGAGATAGGGAGAGGGAGAGTGTGAGGGAGAGAGATAGAGACAGAGACAGGTAGAGTTAGAGATAGAGAGAAAGAGGGAGAGAGCAGAAGAGATAGATAGAGAAAGACAGGGAGAGAGAGGTGCCCCTGTTGAACTGGTCGGGTTGTAGTCTTGATGCTGTGTCTCTGTAAAGCAGCTCACTGATGCTGGTTCGACCCAATAACCACCCCCCACCACTTCTTGCCTATTGCCCTCTCACCCCACCCCCGCCCTCGCACCACCCCACCCCGTCCCTTCTCCCCCCTCCCTCCCGGGGATTCCACTGACCGTGACAGAGACAGCAGGCAGACCAGCTCAGGCACTGACTGCCCTCCCTCCCACCAACTCCTCCCACCCCTCTCACAGCCTGCCCACTCCTCAACTGGCATGGAACCATCCTCACTGTGCTTCTGTGCGTCTGCATCTGTCTGTCTGTGTATCTGTGTCTGTGTGTGTGTGTGTGTGTGCTGCCCAGGCCCTCCTTGTAAATTCACAGCGACAGGCTGTGTGGTGCTGGGGAAAATTGATACGACAGGGACAGTCAGAGCCCTGGTCACGAAGGGGACAGCAATCCAACTCGATTTCTCAGATCAGCCATCGCAGTGCTCAGTGGGTGTGACAGCAGGCCTGAGAGAGGCCGCTCTCTCACATGCACGGATAACATGGCCGCCGGGTTACTGCCCCTGTCTTGCTGCAGGTTACTACTCACTGTTCCTCCTGCCTTCACATGTCCCACCCAATCAAATCCTCCAATTTGCCGGGAGATGTTTGCACATTCTTTTTTATTCTGGCTCTCTCTCTCTCTCTCTCTCTCTCTCTCGATATGTATTTTGTTTTGAAGGGCTTGGGGAAAGGTAGAGTGAGGTTAACAGGCCTCAGGCCGCGGGTGAGTAGTTGCGCCACGGTTGTCAGACATTTTGACCGCGTCGTTACCCATTGCCGGGCCAAAGTGACTGAGCTCTGTCGTCGGTCCAGCAACAGACGGAAACGAAATGGGATCTTGTCATTCCCCTGCAGGAGACACTCGGTTCTAACTCACCGTTCATATTTTCAATCAAACAGATTGTGCTTGGGAGTAGGAGTAGGCCATTCGGCCCTTTGAGCCTGCTCTGCTATTCAACATGATCGTGGCTGAGTATCCAACTCAGTCCCCTGTTCCCCCTTTAACCTCAAGATCCGTATCTATCTCCTTCTTGAAAATATTTCATGTTTTGGCCTCAGTCATTATCTGTGGCAGAGAATTCCAGAGGCTCCCCACTCTCTGGGTGAAGATGTTTCTCCTCATCTCAGTCCAAAATGGCCGACCCTGTCTCCTTAGACTATGACCCCTGGTTCTGGAGTCCCCAGTCACCAGGAACATCAGATAACCCCCTCATTCTTCGAAACCCCAGTGAATGTAATCATAACTGATTCAGTGTCTCTTCATACGCCAGTCCTGCCATCCCAGGAGTCAGTCTGGTAAACCTTTGTCATGCTCCCTCCAGCTCCAGAACATTCTTCCTCAGATAAAAACTGCACACAGTACTCCAAGTGTGGTCTCACTAAGGCCCTGGACAATTGCAGCAAGACATCCCTGCTCCTGTACTCGAATCCTCTCACTCTGAAGACCACTTACCTTCCCAGAAACTGCTGGAAAGGCTCAGCAGGTCTGGCAGCATCTGTGGACAGAAATCAGAGTTAACGTTTCTGAGGAAGGATCACTCAACTCTGATTGCTCTCCTCAGACACTGCCAAACCTGCTGAGCTTTTCCAGCAATCCCTGTTCTTGTTTCTGATTTACAGCATCCACATTTTGGGTTTTTATACCATTTAACCATCTTCCCCCCCCCCTGCTGCTCCTGCACACTTAACTTTCAGTGACTGGTGTACAGGGACATCCAAGTCCCATTGCACCTCCCCCGTTCCCAAACTATCAACATTCAGATAATTATAGGCCTTTTTTTTAAATGACCAAGGTGGATAACCTCACATTTATCCACATTACACTTTATCTGCCATACATTTGCCCCCTCCCTCAGCCAGTCCAAATCACACTGAAGCATTTCTGCATCCTCCTCACATCTCCCCCTCCTTCCAGCTTTGTGCTGTCTGGAAAATTGGAGATATCACACGTAGTTCCCTCATTTAACTCATTAATATTAATATATGTTGCATATAGTATTTGGATGTGGTGTGTAGTTAAATATGAAGAAGTGAGTACGGCTCATGAACATGTTGGAGCTGATTGTGTGAGGAATAGAGATCTTTAAACGTTCACCTAACATTATAAGATGTTTCTCAAGGTCCGTTACAGAGATGTGACCAGATACTGAGCCCCCATTGGGTGGTAGAGAGTGAACTAATTTTGCTCCACATTGGGTTTTATGGAGAGTCAAGAGAGAGAGTTTTAGAGAGTTTTAGCAGCACCAGTGCTAATGGTAATTCAAACTGGGGCTGTTCAGCAAGCTGGGATCAGATGAGAGCAGAGACTTTGGTTCACAGATTGGTATAGAAACTGAGACACTGGTAGTCTAAGCATCCAGAGGGTCTCACTATAGAAGAGAACATCTCCTGCCGCTGACAGTATTGCAACAAGTTGTAGCCATCACCGGAGAACATCAGGAGATATTGGAGTTGTGTTTTCCCCATCACTGAGAGATCCTGCACACCTCAGTAATCTGAAGAGATGGATGGCTAAGCTTATTCACTCCATAACGTTTGGACCCTGTGACTGCCGAGGTAGTTAAAGTTGAATTCAGTGGATGTATACGGCAAGTTCGTCTGTCCTTGTTCAGAGGGAGCTCTCACTGTTTTGACAATATCATTTACTGTGGCTCATGCAATCACTTTTCCAGACTGATGTTAATCCACTCCCTCACACTGTCACTCAGTAACCCCTCAGTACGCTGTGTTACTGACTGTACCTGTACTGATGTTAATCCAGCTCCCTCACACTGTGACTCAGTAACCCCTCAGCACACGGTGTTACTGACTGTACCTGTACTGATGTTAATCCTGCTCCCTCACACTGTCACCCAGTAACCCCTCAGCACGCTGTGTTACTGACTGTACCTGTACTGATGTTAATCCAGCTCCCTCACACTGTCACTCAGTAACCCCTCAGCACACGGTGTTACTGACTGTATTTGTACTGATGTTAATCCTGCTCCCTCATACTGTCACTCAGTAACTCCTCAGCACCCTGTGTTACTGACTGTACCTGTACTGATGTTAATCCAACTCCCTCACACTGTCACTCAGTAACCCCACAGTACCCTGTGTTACTGACTGTATCTGTACTGATGTTAATCCAGCTCCCTCACACTGTCACTCAGTATCCCCTCAGCACCCTGTGTTACTGACTGTATCTGTACTGATGTTAATCCAGCTCCCTCACACAGTCACTCGGTATCCCCTCAGCACGCTGTGTTACTGACTGTATCTGTACTGATGTTAATCCAGCTCCCTCACACTGTGACTCAGTAACCCATTCAGCACCCAGTGTTACTGACTGTATTTGTACTGATGTTAATCCAGCTCCCTCACACTGTCACTCAGTATCCCCTCAGCACCCTGTGTTACTGACTGTATCTGTACTGATGTTAATCCAGCTCCCTCACACTGTCACTCAGTAACCCCTCAGCACGCTGTGTTACTGACTGTATCTGTACTGATGTTAATCCAGCTCCCTCACACAGTCACTCACTAACCCCTCAGCACACGGTGTTACTGACTGTATCTGTACTGATGTTAATCCAGCTCCCTCACACTGTCACTCAGTAACCCATTCAGCACCCAGTGTTACTGACTGTATTTGTACTGATGTTAATCCTGCTCCCTCATACTGTCACTCAGTAACTCCTAAGCACTCAGTGTTATTGACTGTATCTGTACTGATGTTAATCCAACTCCCTCACACAGTCACTCAGTAACCCCTCAGCACCCTGTGTTACTGACTGTACCTGTACTGATGTTAATCCAGCTCCCTCACACTGTCACGCAGTAACCCCTCAGCACCCTGTGCTACTGACCATATCTGTACTGATGTTAATCCAGCTGCCTCACACTGTGACTCAGTAATCCCTCAGCACCCTGTGTTACTGACTGTACCTGTACTGATGTTAATCCAGCTCCCTCACACTGTCACTCAGTAACCCCTCAGCACGCTGTGTTACTGACTGTATTTGTACTGATGTTAATCCAGCTCCCTCACACTGTCACTCAGTAACCCCTCAGCACCCTGTGTTACTGACCATATCTGTACTGATGTTAATCCAGCTCCCTCACACTGTCACTCAGTAATTCCTCAGCACCCTGTGTTACTGACTGTACCTGTACTGATGTTAATCCAGCTCCCTCACACTGTCACTCAGTAACCCCTCAGCACGCTGTGTTACTGACTGTATCTGTACTGATGTTAATCCAGCTCCCTCACACTGTCACTCAGTAACCCCTCAGCACACGGTGTTACTGACTGTATCTGTACTGATGTTAATCCAGCTCCCTCACACTGTGACTTAGTAACCCCTCAGCACCCTGTGTTACTGACTGTATCTGTACTGATGTTAATCCAGCTCCCTCACACTGTTACTCAGTAACCCCTCAGCATGCTGTGTTACTGACTGTACCTGTACTGATGTTAATCCAGCTCCCTCACACTGTCACTCAGTAACCCCTCAACACCCTGTGTCCCTGACTGTACCTGTACTGATGTTAATCCAGCTCCCTCACACTGTCACTCAGTAACCCCTCAGCACCCTGTGTTACTGACTGTATCTGTACTGATGTTAATCCAGCTGCCTCACACTGTCACTCAGTAACCCCTCAGCACGCTGTGTTACTGACTGTACCTGTACTGATGTTAATCCAGCTCCCTCACACTGTCACTCAGTAACCCCTCAGCACGCTGTGTTACTGACTGTACCTGTACTGATGTTAATCCAGCTCCCTCACACTGTCACTCAGTATCCCCTCAGCACGCTGTGTTACTGACTGTATCTGTACTGATATTAATCCAGCTCCCTCACACTGTCACTCAGTATCCCCTCAGCACCCTGTGTTACTGACTGTATCTGTACTGATGTTAATCCAGCTCCCTCACACTGTCACTCAGTATCCCCTCAGCACGCTGTGTCCCTAACTGTACCTGTACTGATGTTAATCCAGCTCCCTCACACTGTCACGCAGTAACCCCTCAGCACCCTGTGCTACTGACCATATCTGTACTGATGTTAATCCAGCTGCCTCACACTGTGACTCAGTAATCCCTCAGCACCCTGTGTTACTGACTGTACCTGTACTGATGTTAATCCAGCTGCCTCACACAGTCACTCAGTATCCCCTCAGCACGCTGTGTTACTGACTGTATCTGTACTGATGTTAATCCAGCTCCCTCACACTGTCACTCAGTAACCCCTCAGCACCCTGTGTTACTGACCATATCTGTACTGATGTTAATCCAGCCCCCTCACACTGTCACTCAGTAATTCCTCAGCACCCTGTGTTACTGACTGTACCTGTACTGATGTTAATCCAGCTCCCTCACACTGTCACTCAGTAACCCCTCAGCACGCTGTGTTACTGACTGTATCTGTACTGATGTTAATCCAGCTCCCTCACACTGTCACTCAGTAACCCCTCAGCACACGGTGTTACTGACTGTATCTGTACTGATGTTAATCCAGCTCCCTCACACTGTCACTCAGTAACCCCTCAGCACCCTGTGTTACTGACCATATCTGTACTGATGTTAATCCAGCCCCCTCACACTGTCACTCAGTAATTCCTCAGCACCCTGTGTTACTGACTGTACCTGTACTGATGTTAATCCAGCTCCCTCACACTGTCACTCAGTAACCCCTCAGCATGCTGTGTTACTGACTGTACCTGTACTGATGTTAATCCAGCTCCCTCACACTGTCACTCAGTAACCCCTCAGCACCCTGTGTCCCTGACTGTACCTGTACTGATGTTAATCCAGCTCCCTCACACTGTCACTCAGTAACCCCTCAGCACCCTGTGTTACTGACTGTATCTGTACTGATGTTAATCCAGCTGCCTCACACTGTCACTCAGTAACCCCTCAGCACGCTGTGTTACTGACTGTACCTGTACTGATGTTAATCCAGCTCCCTCACACTGTCACTCAGTAACCCCTCAGCACGCTGTGTTACTGACTGTACCTGTACTGATGTTAATCCAGCTCCCTCACACTGTCACTCAGTATCCCCTCAGCACGCTGTGTTACTGACTGTATCTGTACTGATATTAATCCAGCTCCCTCACACTGTCACTCAGTATCCCCTCAGCACCCTGTGTTACTGACTGTATCTGCACTGATGTTAATCCAGCTCCCTCACACTGTCACTCAGTATCCCCTCAGCACGCTGTGTCCCTAACTGTACCTGTACTGATGTTAATCCAGCTCCCTCACACTGTCACTCAGTATCCCCTCAGCACCCTGTGTTACTGACTGTATCTGTACTGATGTTAATCCAGCTCCCTCACACTGTCACTCAGTATCCCCTCAGCACGCTGTGTCCCTGACTGTACCTGTACTGATGTTAATCCAGCTCCCTCACACTGTCACTCAGTAACCCCTCAGCACCCTGTGTTACTGACTGTATCTATACTGATGTTAATCCAGCTCCCTCACACTGTCACTCAGTAACCCCTCAGCACACGGTGTTACTGACTGTATCTGTACTGATGTTAATCCAGCTCCCTCACACTGTGACTTAGTAACCCCTCAGCACCCTGTGTTACTGACTGTACCTGTACTGATGTTAATCCAGCTCCCTCACACTGTCACTCAGTAACCCCTCAGCACCCTGTGTTACTGACTGTATCTGTACTGATGTTAATCCAGCTGCCTCACACTGTCACTCAGTAACCCCTCAGCACGCTGTGTTACTGACTGTACCTGTACTGATGTTAATCCAGCTCCCTCACACTGTCACTCAGTAACCCCTCAGCACGCTGTGTTACTGACTGTACCTGTACTGATGTTAATCCAGCTCCCTCACACTGTCACTCAGTATCCCCTCAGCACGCTGTGTTACTGACTGTATCTGTACTGATATTAATCCAGCTCCCTCACACTGTCACTCAGTATCCCCTCAGCACGCTGTGTTACTGACTGTATCTGTACTGATGTTAATCCAGCTCCCTCACACTGTCACTCAGTATCCCCTCAGCACGCTGTGTCCCTAACTGTACCTGTACTGATGTTAATCCAGCTCCCTCACACTGTCACTCAGTATCCCCTCAGCACCCTGTGTTACTGACTGTATCTGTACTGATGTTAATCCAGCTCCCTCACACTGTTACTCAGTATCCCCTCAGCACGCTGTGTCCCTGACTGTACCTGTACTGATGTTAATCCAGCTCCCTCACACTGTCACTCAGTAACCCCTCAGCACCCTGTGTTACTGACTGTATCTATACTGATGTTAATCCAGCTCCCTCACACTGTCACTCAGTAACCCCTCAGCACGCTGTGTTACTGACTCTACCTGTACTGATGTTAATCCAACTCCCTCACACTGTCACTCAGTAACCCCTCAGCACGCTGTGTTACTGACTGTACCTGTACTGATGTTAATCCAGCTCCCTCACACTGTGACTCAGTAACCCCTCAGCACGCTGTGTTACTGACTGTACCTGTACTGATGTTAATCCAGCTCCCTCACACTGTCACTCAGTAACCTCTCAGCACCCTGTGTTACTGACTGTACCTGTACTGATGTTAATCCAGCTCCCTCACACTGTCACTCAGTAACCCCTCAGCACGCTGTGTTACTGACTGTATCTATACTGATGTTAATCCAGCTCCCTCACACTGTCACTCAGTAACCCCTCAGCACGCTGTGTTACTGACTGTACCTGTACTGATGTTAATCCAACTCCCTCACACTGTCACTCAGTAACCCCTCAGCACGCTGTGTTACTGACTGTACCTGTACTGATGTTAATCCAGCTCCCTCACACTGTCACTCAGTAACCCCTCAGCACCCTGTGTCCCTGACTGTACCTGTACTGATGTTAATCCAGCTCCCTCACACTGTCACTCAGTAACCCCTCAGCACCCTGTGTTACTGACTGTATCTGTACTGATGTTAATCCAGCTCCCTCACACTGTGACTCAGTAACCCCTCAGCACGCTGTGTTACTGACTGTACCTGTACTGATGTTAATCCAGCTCCCTCACACTGTCACTCAGTAACCCCTCAGCACGCTGTGTTACTGACTGTACCTGTATTGATGTTAATCCAGCTCCCTCACACAGTCACTCAGTAACCCCTCAGCACGCTGTGTTACTGACTGTACCTGTACTGATGTTAATCCAGCTCCCTCACACAGTCACTCAGTATCCCCTCAGCACGCTGTGTTACTGACTGTATCTGTACTGATATTAATCCAGCTCCCTCACACTGTCACTCAGTATCCCCTCAGCACGCTGTGTTACTGACTGTATCTGTACTGATATTAATCCAGCTCCCTCACACTGTCACTCAGTATCCCCTCAGCACCCTGTGTTACTGACTGTATCTGTACTGATGTTAATCCAGCTCCCTCACACTGTCACTCAGTATCCCCTCAGCACGCTGTGTCCCTAACTGTACCTGTACTGATGTTAATCCAGCTCCCTCACACTGTCACGCAGTAACCCCTCAGCACCCTGTGCTACTGACCATATCTGTACTGATGTTAATCCAGCTGCCTCACACTGTGACTCAGTAATCCCTCAGCACCCTGTGTTACTGACTGTACCTGTACTGATGTTAATCCAGCTGCCTCACACAGTCACTCAGTATCCCCTCAGCACGCTGTGTTACTGACTGTATCTGTACTGATGTTAATCCAGCTCCCTCACACTGTCACTCAGTAACCCCTCAGCACCCTGTGTTACTGACCATATCTGTACTGATGTTAATCCAGCCCCCTCACACTGTCACTCAGTAATTCCTCAGCACCCTGTGTTACTGACTGTACCTGTACTGATGTTAATCCAGCTCCCTCACACTGTCACTCAGTAACCCCTCAGCACGCTGTGTTACTGACTGTATCTGTACTGATGTTAATCCAGCTCCCTCACACTGTCACTCAGTAACCCCTCAGCACACGGTGTTACTGACTGTATCTGTACTGATGTTAATCCAGCTCCCTCACACTGTCACTCAGTAACCCCTCAGCACCCTGTGTTACTGACCATATCTGTACTGATGTTAATCCAGCCCCCTCACACTGTCACTCAGTAATTCCTCAGCACCCTGTGTTACTGACTGTACCTGTACTGATGTTAATCCAGCTCCCTCACACTGTCACTCAGTAACCCCTCAGCATGCTGTGTTACTGACTGTACCTGTACTGATGTTAATCCAGCTCCCTCACACTGTCACTCAGTAACCCCTCAGCACCCTGTGTCCCTGACTGTACCTGTACTGATGTTAATCCAGCTCCCTCACACTGTCACTCAGTAACCCCTCAGCACCCTGTGTTACTGACTGTATCTGTACTGATGTTAATCCAGCTGCCTCACACTGTCACTCAGTAACCCCTCAGCACGCTGTGTTACTGACTGTACCTGTACTGATGTTAATCCAGCTCCCTCACACTGTCACTCAGTAACCCCTCAGCACGCTGTGTTACTGACTGTACCTGTACTGATGTTAATCCAGCTCCCTCACACTGTCACTCAGTATCCCCTCAGCACGCTGTGTTACTGACTGTATCTGTACTGATATTAATCCAGCTCCCTCACACTGTCACTCAGTATCCCCTCAGCACCCTGTGTTACTGACTGTATCTGTACTGATGTTAATCCAGCTCCCTCACACTGTCACTCAGTATCCCCTCAGCACGCTGTGTCCCTAACTGTACCTGTACTGATGTTAATCCAGCTCCCTCACACTGTCACTCAGTATCCCCTCAGCACCCTGTGTTACTGACTGTATCTGTACTGATGTTAATCCAGCTCCCTCACACTGTCACTCAGTATCCCCTCAGCACGCTGTGTCCCTGACTGTACCTGTACTGATGTTAATCCAGCTCCCTCACACTGTCACTCAGTAACCCCTCAGCACCCTGTGTTACTGACTGTATCTATACTGATGTTAATCCAGCTCCCTCACACTGTCACTCAGTAACCCCTCAGCACACGGTGTTACTGACTGTATCTGTACTGATGTTAATCCAGCTCCCTCACACTGTGACTTAGTAACCCCTCAGCACCCTGTGTTACTGACTGTACCTGTACTGATGTTAATCCAGCTCCCTCACACTGTCACTCAGTAACCCCTCAGCACCCTGTGTTACTGACTGTATCTGTACTGATGTTAATCCAGCTGCCTCACACTGTCACTCAGTAACCCCTCAGCACGCTGTGTTACTGACTGTACCTGTACTGATGTTAATCCAGCTCCCTCACACTGTCACTCAGTAACCCCTCAGCACGCTGTGTTACTGACTGTACCTGTACTGATGTTAATCCAGCTCCCTCACACTGTCACTCAGTATCCCCTCAGCACGCTGTGTTACTGACTGTATCTGTACTGATATTAATCCAGCTCCCTCACACTGTCACTCAGTATCCCCTCAGCACGCTGTGTTACTGACTGTATCTGTACTGATGTTAATCCAGCTCCCTCACACTGTCACTCAGTATCCCCTCAGCACGCTGTGTCCCTAACTGTACCTGTACTGATGTTAATCCAGCTCCCTCACACTGTCACTCAGTATCCCCTCAGCACCCTGTGTTACTGACTGTATCTGTACTGATGTTAATCCAGCTCCCTCACACTGTTACTCAGTATCCCCTCAGCACGCTGTGTCCCTGACTGTACCTGTACTGATGTTAATCCAGCTCCCTCACACTGTCACTCAGTAACCCCTCAGCACCCTGTGTTACTGACTGTATCTATACTGATGTTAATCCAGCTCCCTCACACTGTCACTCAGTAACCCCTCAGCACGCTGTGTTACTGACTCTACCTGTACTGATGTTAATCCAACTCCCTCACACTGTCACTCAGTAACCCCTCAGCACGCTGTGTTACTGACTGTACCTGTACTGATGTTAATCCAGCTCCCTCACACTGTGACTCAGTAACCCCTCAGCACGCTGTGTTACTGACTGTACCTGTACTGATGTTAATCCAGCTCCCTCACACTGTCACTCAGTAACCTCTCAGCACCCTGTGTTACTGACTGTACCTGTACTGATGTTAATCCAGCTCCCTCACACTGTCACTCAGTAACCCCTCAGCACGCTGTGTTACTGACTGTATCTATACTGATGTTAATCCAGCTCCCTCACACTGTCACTCAATAACCCCTCAGCACGCTGTGTTACTGACTGTACCTGTACTGATGTTAATCCAACTCCCTCACACTGTCACTCAGTAACCCCTCAGCACGCTGTGTTACTGACTGTACCTGTACTGATGTTAATCCAGCTCCCTCACACTGTCACTCAGTAACCCCTCAGCACCCTGTGTCCCTGACTGTACCTGTACTGATGTTAATCCAGCTCCCTCACACTGTCACTCAGTAACCCCTCAGCACCCTGTGTTACTGACTGTATCTGTACTGATGTTAATCCAGCTCCCTCACACTGTGACTCAGTAACCCCTCAGCACGCTGTGTTACTGACTGTACCTGTACTGATGTTAATCCAGCTCCCTCACACTGTCACTCAGTAACCCCTCAGCACGCTGTGTTACTGACTGTACCTGTATTGATGTTAATCCAGCTCCCTCACACAGTCACTCAGTAACCCCTCAGCACGCTGTGTTACTGACTGTACCTGTACTGATGTTAATCCAGCTCCCTCACACAGTCACTCAGTATCCCCTCAGCACGCTGTGTTACTGACTGTATCTGTACTGATATTAATCCAGCTCCCTCACACTGTCACTCAGTATCCCCTCAGCACGCTGTGTTACTGACTGTATCTGTACTGATGTTAATCCAGCTCCCTCAGACTGTCACTCAGTATCCCCTCAGCACGCTGTGTCCCTGACTGTACCTGTACTGATGTTAATCCAGCTCCCTCACACTGTCACTCAGTAACCCCTCAGCACGCTGTGTTACTGACTGTATCTATACTGATGTTAATCCAGCTCCCTCACACTGTCACTCAGTAACCCCTCAGCACGCTGTGTTACTGACTGTACCTGTACTGATGTTAATCCAACTCCCTCACACTGTCACTCAGTAACCCCTCAGCACGCTGTGTTACTGACTGTACCTGTACTGATGTTAATCCAGCTCCCTCACACAGTCACTCAGTAACCCCTCAGCACCCTGTGTTACTGACTGTACCTGTACTGATGTTAATCCAGCTCCCTCACACTGTCACTCAGTAACCCCTCAGCACGCTGTGTTACTGACTGTACCTGTACTGATGTTAATCCAGCTCCCTCACACAGTCACTCAGTATCCCCTCAGCACGCTGTGTTACTGACTGTACCTGTACTGATGTTAATCCAGCTCCCTCACACTGTCACTCAGTAACCCCTCAGCACCCTGTGTTACTGACTGTACCTGTACTGATGTTAATCCAGCTCCCTCACACAGTCACTCAGTATCCCCTCAGCACGCTGTGTTACTGACTGTATTTGTACTGATGTTAATCCAGCTCCCTCACACAGTCACTCAGTATCCCCTCAGCACACTGTGTTACTGACTTTCCCTGTACTGATTGGTATCTATCTCTCTCACAGCTGTATCTTGTTTGTGGGTATCACCTGCTGCATGCTGTAATTCTTTCTGTCTATCTCTCTGACATCCTGATCCTTTCTGTTTCTCCATCAAAGTCTCCCTCTCTCTCTCTCTCTCTCTCTCTCTCTCATGTGCTCATTCACATATATTCTCTTTCTCCCCCACTTCATTCCAGGCACTGGTAATCACATAGATGAGCTGCATGCTGTTCTCATTGTGACCAAATATTTCACCGAATTGTCATACAGTGTTACATCAGAGGCTGGGCACTGAGAAGCTATTAAATCCTTCACAGTGTAACTCTGTATTTAACAAATGGTCGCCACGAGAACATCCAGGACCCCAACAGTCTGTCGGGGAGAACTCAGCAGTTTTTGTCCCTTGGTTCATTGGAGTTTCATTGTGCAGGAGGCCGATTGACCCATCGAGCTGAGGTCAGCTCTGTGACAGGTTATAGCAAAGTTGTCACCTCAGGTCCAGTTGGTGACGAAAGTAGACCAAAGGGGACCTGGGGCTAAATTTGATCCAAATTCATCTCTGAGGATGTAGAAGCAATGACCGTTGATACATTGCTGTCTTTATCAGTGGAAGGCTGTCATGTGTGCCTTCCACAGAGCTCACTGTTGGCTCTCTCACTGTCTATCGACGGTTATTGAACTGGAACATGGGCTGTACGATACAAATATCGGCTGTGCGGTTGATAGTAGAGGAGAAAGCTGGGGACTGCAGTGGATCAGTGGACCTGCTCCCAGTGGCCAAAGGAAATCAGTCGAGACATATATATGAAGTGATGCACATGGGAAAGTCTGTCAGGGGAATACACAAGGAACAATAGGATGATAACTGTAAAGTGGAATAGAGGGATCTTGGGGTACACAGTCATGTATCCCACAACAAATCATTATCATAACACACGTGCACACACGCATGTTCACAAGTATATGCAGACATGCGCACACTCAAGCGCACAGAAACACGCTTTTATTTACATGCACACACGCACTGCGTCATGTTGAGGTTGTACGGGCTGCTGGTCAGTCCTCTTCTGGAGCACTGTGCCCAGTTCTGGTCGTCCCGTTACAGGAAGGATACCAAGCTGGAGAGGGTTCAGAAAAGATATACCAGGATGTTGCCAGGAAATGGAGGGTTTGAGTTCCGAGGAGAGGCTGGATAGGCTGGGACCTTTTTCATTGGAGTGTAGGAGGTTGAGAGGTGACCTTATACAGGTTTATAAAATTATGAAGGGTATGGATAAAGTGAATGACAAGGGTCTTTTCCCTAGGGTGAGGGATTTCAAAATTAGGGGGCATATTTTTAAGGTGAGGGGGATAAGTTTTGACAAGGACATGGGGGGTGGGGGTCAACTTTTTTACACAGAGCGTAGTTTGTTTGTGGAATGAACGTCTAGAGAAAGTGGGCGATGCAGGTACAGTTACAACATGTAAGACATTTGGAGAAGTACATGGATAGGAAAGGTCTGGAAGGATATGGGTCTAGATTAGAGTGGTGCTGGAAAAGCACAGCAGGTCAGGCAGCATCCGAGGAGCAGGAAAATCAACGGAAAACCTGACCTGCTGTGCTTTTCCAGCGCCACTCTAATCTTGACTCTAATCTCCAGCATCTGCAGTACCCACTTCTGCCGGAAGGATATGGGCCTTGGTGGGACTATATACAGGCAGGTGGGCCTAGTTTAGTTTGGGATTATGTTCAGCATGGACTGGTTGGACCAAAGGGTCTGTTTCTGTGCTGTATGACTCTACAACTTCCACAGACATTCAAACACCTCCACACACAGACACAGAAGAAAAGGCTTCTTTGAAAAAGCAAATGGAAGAGAAAACAAAGAAATCAAAGACATAAACGTGCAATTTTTGTCTGAGCCTCGGGAGTCAGTGTCCTTAACCTTCTGAGCTTGAATTCAGCAAGAGTGTTTCAGTTGGCTGAAGGATTCCTTTCAAAGTGGATAAAAGTTGATGATGGTGTACACACTTCCTCAATTTTTCATGCTTGTGCACGTTTTCTGCCTGAACTAGGTTGTGAAAGAGATTCACGCTTGAGGAAGGCGGGAGTCTGGGACATGGGATTACTAGTTAAATTCACACACACTGATGTTTATTGTAAACCAGACTTTTGTCAAGAATACAGAAATGTATTATTAAAAAATTTTCTTCAGAAACCAAATGTACTTTGGTCACGTGACAGGCTCATGAATGAGTCCATTTCAATTTAATAATTGGTTTCTGTCTCTCTGGCTGGGATTACAGTCTTCATTTTAGGAGATAAGTGGGCTTATGCAGAGGTATAACAAGATTAAGTGTCTGTGCCCCTTGGTGAAATCTCTGGCTTAATGTATGAGATAGATGTTGGGCCATTAGTGCCACTTTAGGTATAATGAGTTTCAGTTGCTCCCTTTTGCTGTCAGTCCCTTGCTGGGGTGATGCAGTGTCTATTATTCCCTTGTGTTGGTCTGACATTATTAGTAACACAATTAGGTAAATATTGAGAGCACAGAATGTATCAGAAATAGAACCAGGAGATGATCATTCAGCCCCTCGATCTGCTTCACTATTCACCAAAGATCACTGCGGATGGCCTCACCTACACCTTCTTGAAGCCCTTCCTTTAATTCCCCAAAATCTGACAGTCTCTGTTTTGGAAATACTCAGTGGTTGAACATCGTCTTCAGGGAGGGATTCTAGAGAATGGCCACTGTTTGTGTGAGGAATTGTCGGCTTATTGCAGTCCCGAATAATTGACCCTTTCTCTGAAAGTTCTGAGTGTTAGTTTTCCCACCAGGGAGAACAACTTTTCAGCATGAAGCCCCTTCAGCGTTTCAAAGGATTTAAAATAGGTTTTTCCAAACTCTTGGGGATGTAGACTTTGTTTGCTTGCTTTCTCCTTGCAGAACAATTCCTTCACATGAGGGGACATGTGTTGCACTCACTACAAGACGAATATAACTCTCTGATATAAGGAGAGCAGTCTTGGATAAAGTAGAATAGAATAGTCTTTATTGTCACCTGAATGAGTGCAGTGAAAAGTTTGTAGTCTCTTTGATGCCATCTTAGGTATGGGGTACCGAGGGACAGATACTTTAAATGTTTGTTACAGAATTGAATGAGTAAAGTCTAAAGTAGGAATGCAAAGTTTTAAAAAGTACTCGACTTACTCAGTGCCCAGAATAGAAATAAAAGTGTCTTTAAAAGTACTCAAATGGTGAAAGTTTTATACAGTTGTAGTCAGGCTTCTTTGCTCTTATCTCCTTGATAATAAAGGTTCACATATGTTTTGTGAATTTGTTTGCAGGTTGACTTCCTGTAAATTATGTGCAAGGTCACCCAGGCCCCACTGAATGTAACTCTATCCCAATCTCCCAACCTTCAAAAATTACCTGCTTTTCCAATGTTCCTACCAAGGTGGTTAACTTCATATATCTCCACATTATATTTCTTTTCCTATATACTTCCCCTTGCAGCCTCACTGCCTCCCGCTCGCATTTTTCCCACCGAACTTTGCATTAGCAGCAAACATCAGGAGACAGGACACTCTACCGAAGTGATTAGTATGGATTATGAGTAACAGAAGTAGAGGTACATGATCTCACGTGGCTACCCTTGAGTGAAAGCCCGCCATCTTGAAAAGAAAAATCTGCAAGAGCTGGGGATGCTGGAAATCCAGAAACAAAAACAGAAATTGCTGGAAAAACGCAGCAAGTCTGGCAGCAGCTGTGGAGAGAAATCAGAGTTAATGTTTCGGGTCCAGTGACCCATCCTCGGAACTAAACCTGAAGAAAAAAACCTTTTTGTTCTATTGTCTTTCTGTGTGTCAATTCTCAATCCGTTCTCATATATTGTCCACAATCCCACGAGTCTTAAACTTGTGTGACGCATAATCGGAAATCCAAATACACAACATCTATTGGTTTCTTCATAACCACCCTTAATTAAATAATCCTCAAAGGAAACCAGTAGACTTATCAATCAGTTTCCCTTTCATAAATCAGTATTGGGTCAGTCTATATTTGCATTATTTTTCTTAAAGTGCGATGTTATCACATCCCTAATCATAAATTTGAGCATTTTCCCAACTACTGATGTCAGAATAGTTTGTCTAATAATTCCTGGTTTTCTTTCTCCCTCCATTTTTAGGTTGACTAACTTATAATCAACAGGGAAGACTTTATAATCTAAGGAATTCAGGAAGATGCAAACTTAGGAATCCATGATCTCCACAGTCACCTTCCTTTAGAATGCAGGTCAGAGTGGATTTCCAGCTTTTAGTCACATCAATTTCCCCGTGAACACGTCTTACCCAAAACCTTAAGTTCTTTAGTTAAACCCTTCCTGTTATAATTCATCAATGAAGGAAAGCTACTGTAGAGATGTTCCTTATTTGGTCTTTCACTTATTTTCAAAGTGAAACATGACATTGCGTACGCCTCCTAATCCAACCAGCCGCAGGTTCATTAAATGTCTCTTCATATTGTTCAAGTGAAGCCCAAGTGAATGCCTAACTTCTGCCCACAATTGAGACACCATTTACACTTGTATTTCTGGGATGTTTGATGCCTGCTCTGCCAGGATATACAAAGAACGGGCTGAGTTTCTGCCGGATTTGGGGAGGTGGGTCTAGAGATGGGGCCAGGGGTTAAGATTGAGAAGTGGCATGTTGCTGCCTCTGAGTGTTGTTACAGGAGGTGGAGTCACTAGGGTACTGGCTCCCTACTCGGTGGTAGGGGGTGGCCAATGAGTCCCAACAGGGGCTTTCCTGGAGTCTGGATGAGGAGGTTGCCAGGAGCTCAGCGGAATGGGCTTCCTCTTTGTCAGGAGCCTAGGGCATCTAAAGGGTTCCTCTTCCATAGGGTCATAGAGAATGGAAACAGACCCTTCGGTCCAACCAGTCCACGCCGACCATAATCCCAAACTAAACTAGTCTCACCTGCCTGTGCTTGGCCCATGTCCCTCCAAACCTTTCTTATTCATGGACTTATCCAAATGTCTTTTAAATGTTGGAACTGTACCCACATCCACCACTTCCTCTGGCAGCTTATCCCACACACAAACCACTCTCTGTGTAAAAAAGTTGTCCCTCAAGTTTTTTTTAATCTTTCTCCTCTCACCTTAAAAATCTCCCCCCTAGTCTTGAAATCCCCCACCTTAGGGAAACAACACCTTATTTATACTTCTCATGATTTTATAAACCCCTATTAGGTCACCCCTCAACCTCCTACCCTAAAGGGAAAAATATCCCAGCATATCCAGCCTCCCCTTATAACCCATTCCCATTCCCAACACCCTGGTAAATCTCTTCTGAACCCTGTCCAGTTTAATAATATCCTTCGTGTAACAGGGCAGCCAGAACTGGACACAATATTCCAGAACAGGCCTCACCAATGTGCTGTACAACCTCAACATGACGTCCCGACTCCTATACTCCGAAGGTCTGAGCAATGACATTGATGGCTGTGGCCTTACAAGGATTTTCAATTTGTCCCCTTGCACAGATTGTATCACGGAATTGTCACAGGAGCCTGCACCAGCTCTCTGAGCGCTGCACCTTAGTGTCAAGTCCCTGTCTTTTTCCCGTAACTCCCACATCATTCCTGTTTCAGTAATCATCCAATGCCCTCTTGAATGTCTCAATTGAGCCTATGTTCACCTCGCATTCAGGCAGTGCATTCCAGATTCGAGCCACAATGTAAGGTCCCCTCTGGCCTGCACCTACCACCCCACCAGTCCCCAGAGGACTGTAAGCCATCATCTCTATCACCTCCAGTGAGATGCCACCACCAGACACCTATTCCTCTCCCCTCGCTTGTCTGCCTTACACAGGCACTGTTCCTTTTGGAAGACCCAAGTCTATTCCTCCTTCGCTCCCAGCTCATCCCTGCCAACTCAGAAGATGCAACTCCTGCCTGTTTACCTCCTCCCTCCTCACTATCCAAGGCTCCGGAGACACCTTCCAGAGGAAGCAGCGCTTTACCCTGCACTTCACTCAATCTAGCCTTCTGCCTTCTCCGCTCCCCGTATGCTCTCCTCTACATGGGGGGGAAGACGGAACGCAGACTGGGTGACCACTTCGCAGAACACTTGTATTCGATCCAGAAAGATGATCCTGAGCCTCCATTGCCTGTCACTTCATCAGACCAATGTGTTACCATGGCAACATTTCTATCGCAGGCCTGCTGCAGTGTTCCAGCGAGCCTCAGTGCAAGCTGGAAGAACAAACTCTGCTTTTCCATTTTAGGGACTCTGCAGTCTCTCAGACTCAACGATCGAGTTCAATAACTTTAGAAACTGATTCCATCCTTCCATTTGTTTTACCCACCCTACACCTGGTCGTGTTATGATATGGGTTTCTTTTAGCACAGTTATCCATTCCCTCCTACTCTCGTTATCACTTACTCAGCTTCTCTTCCATTCTTGGTTACTTCCAATAATCCCCTTATCTGCCTACCCCTTTCACGTCTCACTCTCCCTCTCTCTCTCTGTCTCTCTCGCTCTCTCAGTACTATCTCCACCTCCTCACCAAACCGCCACCAACCTCGACTCCTACATTAAAAAACCCTTTGTTCCTCACTGCTCTACCAGTTCTGATGAAGAATCACCAGGCAAGAAACGTTCACTCTGCTTCTCTCTCTCTCTCCCTGCAGATGCTGCCAGACCTGCTGAGTTTCACCAACTATGTCTGTTTGGGTTTCAAACCGTTCGGTGTGAGAGTAGCTTTCTTCTCGCCCCGCGTTGGCTTCTTCTGCAAAACACTGAAGACCTGGTTTTTGGAGCTTTCTATCTCCTTTTGAGGTGCCCTCACAATCCCACACCAGCAATGTCAACAACTTCTCGCTCCCAGTGGGGCCATTGGCCAGACATTGCGATGGACCCCCCCCCCCCCCCCCACCCAGTATGTCTCCCACTTGTCTAGCCCACTGACAATTCTTGAATGGACTGAGCTCCTAAAGGTGCCTTCGTAATTGGCTGCTTCCTGGAGAATGGCAACTGGCATTCTGTCACTGCTATTTCCGACAGTCTGATCCCGAACTGAGACTAGCTTTGATGGTCCGGCCTTCACTCTCTTTGCTGTTCCCTTATTCCCCATTGTACTTCCACCCGGATTCTGAGGAAGGGTCACTCGAACCACCAACTCTGAATTCTCTGCACAGACCCGCTAAGTTTCTCCCGCACTTTCTGGTTTTGGTTCAGATTCCCAGCATCTGCAGTTCTTTGTTTCATGAGATGACGTTTGGAGATTCTTTCACTGACCTTGATCATTCAAGTCAGGTCATCGAATGTCTGATGGCACTGCATCCAGGTCCTTGGGTCTCCTCACTGCTTGCTTTGACCTTCACAACTATTTATCCCCCCCCCCGGCTTCTCAAAGAGGTTTCCCTGGGCCCTTGTAGGTAAACAATCTCTCTTCTGAAAAGTACCAATGGGACAATGGCGAATCTGGTCTTTGATTATGCAGCACGTGGTGGACGACTAACTGCCTGTAGATTTACTAACAGATTTAAGAACAGCTTATTCCCCACAGTTATCAGGTTTAGAGTCATACAGCACGGAATCAGACCCTTCAGTCCAACCAGTCCATGCTGACCTTTATCCCAAACTAAACTAGTCCTACCTGCCTGCACTTGACTCATATCCCTCCAAACATTCCTTATTCATGTACTTATCCAAATGTCTTTTAAACATTGTAACTGTACCCACACTTCCTCAGGACGTTCATTCCACACATTAAACCACGCTCTGTGCAAAGAAATTGCCCTTCATGTCCTTTTTTTAAGTCTTAGTCCTCTCATCTTAAAAATAAGCCTCCTCATCTTGAAATGCCCCACCCTAGGGAAAAGACACCTGCCATTCACCTGATCTATGTTCCTCGTGATTTTATTAGCCTTTATAAGGTCCCCCTCCCCTCCTACACTCCAGTGAAAAAAGTCCCTTCCAACTCAAACCCTCATTCCCAGCAACATCCTGGTAAATCCCTTCCAAACCCTCTCCCGCTTGATAATGACCTTCTTGTAACAGGACGATTAGAGCTGGACACAGTACTCCAAAAGAGTCCTGTACAACATTAAGACAATGTCCCAATTCCTACACTCAGAGGTCTGAGCAATGAAAGTAAACGTGCTAAATGCCTTCTTAATCCCCCTGTCTACGTATGATGCAAGCTTCAAAGAATTATGTACTTGAACCCTTGTATTTTGGTGACTGCTAATTGCCTCTGGGTAACAGTGCTCATCACATCCTGATTTTTAGTCGCCTAGGGAGAATGCCCTTCCATTTTATATCTAGGCAGCTATGTAGGTGCACTGCTTCTATCAATGGCAAGTTGGCAGCCATCTATATGGCTGACATGGCCTTCCGTTGCTATGGTTTCCGCATACTGTGCTATCACTACAACTCTCTTTGTTCTACAACGTTACCCAAGGCCCTACTTTTAATTGTATAAGTCCAGGCCTCGTTTGTTTCAGCAAAATATAATACTTCGCATTTATCCAAATTAAACTCTATCTGCCACTCTTCAGCCCATTGACTTATCAACGGAGCTCTCATACATTAGAGCTGATCTTTCTCTGCACCTTCTCTGTACCACGATATTCTGCATTCTGTTCCATTATCTTGATGCACATTTGTAAGGTATGATTCCCCTGGATAGCATACAAAAACGATACTTTTCCCTGTATCTCAGTACGTGACAATAATAAATCAAATGTAGCGAGCAGCTCACACCTTCTAGTTGTTTATTTCTTGCAGTCACTAGGCATGTAATGCACACGCCCCACATGACTGAGTGGATGAGCATTTTGCAAATTGGTTTAAAATTCTTTTCAAAAAAAAAAGAGACGCGCACTGAATTCTGCCTCCGAGAAATGACAGCGGCATGGAAACCGGCTGACATCCACAGACTGCGCTCAGCATCTGCCTTCTATGTAACTGTCTTTACTGTCACTGCTTTAATTGCAAGCAGTGCAGTCGATTCCTGTTAAAGTGAAAGCCCAATTTAATCAGAACATGAAGACGCTGGTAACCACTGCTGTTCATTACAAATTGCCAGGTCCGCAGCTCGAGACCAGAAACCTTCCCCCGCCCACAGCCAGAACTAGTTAAGGGAGTGAGCGAGCGGTGCATCATTTGTTTTCAGGCAGAGGAATATGTGACCATTCAGCCCCAAGGCTAGACTGTCCTAGGTAGCCCGGAAACCCAGGGCCTGGCCACACAGTGCTGCTTCAATTCTGTCTTCACTGAGCTCGATCAGATGGGTTTTCAATGCTTTCCTCACCCAAGGTTGACTCAGGCAAGCTGTGTGGCAGTCAGGAGGAGGGCTTTCAAGGGCAGATGGTGGCGTAGTTGCCGAACCAATGCTCCGGGGGATCTGTGTTCGAATCCCACCATGGCATCTGGTGGAATGCAGCAAATCTGAAAGGGGAAGCTAGTCCAGTGGTAACTGTGACATTTGGTTCACTGTCACAGGAATCGTTACAGCGAAGGAAAAGGCCATTGTGTCTTGGCCTGACTCTATTATCTAATGCCAATCTCCTGCCTTTTCCCCTTGTCCCTGCCCATCTATCCTAATAAAAACCAGCCAATGCCCTCAGCTGAAACTGCCTCACCACATTTCCTGGCAGTACATTAAGGCGGCACAGTGGCTCAGTGGTTAGCACTGCTGCCTTATGGTTCAATTCCCGCCTCAGGCGACTGTCTGTGGGGAGTTTGCACATTCTCCCGTGTCTGCGTGGGTTTCCTCCGGGTGCTCCGGTTTCCTCCCACAGTCCAAAGATGTGCAGGTTAGGTGAATTGGCCATGCTAAATTGCCCGTAGTGTTGGGTGTGTTAGTCAGGGGTAAATATAGGGTAGGGAAATGGGTCTGGGTTGCTCTGCGGAGGGTCAGTGTGGACTTGTTGGACCGAAGGGCCTGTTTCCACGCTGTAGGGAATCGAATCGAGTCATTCCACACCCAAACCATTCGTTGTATTCAAACATTTTTTTCCCCACGTTACCCTTGCTTTATTTGCTCGTCATTTTAAATCTGTGCCCTCTCATCCTTGTTTAGAGTCCCTGTTGGAATATTGCGTGCAATTCTGGTCTCCTTCCTATCGGAAGATTGTTGTGAAACTTGAAAGGGTTCAGAAAAGATTTACAAGGATGTTGCCAGGGTTGGAGGATCTGAGCTACAGGGAGAGGCTGAACAGGTTGGAGCTGTTTTCCCTGGAGCGTCGGAGGCTGAGGGGTGACCTTATAGAGGTTTATAAAATTATGAGGGGCATGGATAGGATAAATAGACAGAGTCTTTTCCCTGGGGTCGGGGAGTCCAGAACTAGAGGGCATAGATTTAGGGTGAGGGGGAAAGATATAAAAGAGACCTAAGGGGCAATTTTTTCACGCAGAGGGTGCATGTGTATGGAATGAGCTGCCAGAGGAATTGGTGGAGGCTGGTACAATTGCAACATTTAAGAGGCATCTGGATGGGTATATGAATAGGAAGGGTTTGGAGGGATATGGGCCGGGTGCTGGTAGGTTGGGATAACTGGTCGGCATGACTCAATAAGTTTTGACAAGGTGGTAATGTGTGCAAAATAGGCAGACTGAATGGCCGCAGTCTGTTCCCCTCAGCATGGTCCATTCCTGTATCCCTCCAGCTCAGTGCCTGAGCAAACCTGTGCTCAACCCTCACAGCCCAATACACTGACCTTCTGAATGCCCCCACTGAAAAGGGAAGATTGCTGGGGAAAGAAAAATCCTCCTCTTAGGGTGGGAATTCCAGGATTTTGTCCCAGTGACAGTGAAGGAACATCGATAGATTTCCCAAATGAGGATGGTGAGTCGCTCAGACGGGAACATGCAGGAGGATGGTGTATTACATCTATCTGCTGCCCCCTTGGCCTTCTAGATGGAAGTGGTCCTGGGTTCAGAAGGTGCCGTCTGAGGATCTTTGGTGAATTCCTGCAGTGCATGTTTGTAGATAGTGCACATTGCTGCCACTGAGTGTCTGTGTTGGAGGGAGTGGATGTTTGTGGTGTGGGGCCAATCAAGTGGCTGCTTTGTGCTGGATGGTGTCGAGCTTCTTGAGCGTTGTTGGAGCTGCCCCCATCCAGGCAGGTGGGGAGTATTCCATCCCACTCCTGACTTGTGCCTTGTAGATGGTGGACAGGCTTTGGGGAGTCAGGAGGTGAGTGATTTCCCCCCAGTAGTCCTAGCCACTTACCTGCCCTTGTAGCCACTTGTTTATGTGGCTAGTCCTGTCAGTTTTGGTTTCTATGCTTTGCACACTCACATTTAATGAGATGCTAGAAAAGGGTGGGAAAGAGAGAAGAATAGATTATGCATTAAGTTGAAAGATGCTGATGGGAGGAATCAGACCCTTCAGTCCAACTTGTCCACGCTGAGCAAGTTCCCCAAACTAAACAAGTCCCTTTTACCTATGTTTGGCCCATACCCCTCTTAGCTCTTCCTACTCACCACCTGTTTGAATGTCTTTTAAGTGTTGCAACTATACCTGCCTCTGTTCAGGTCGAATGGCCTGCTTCGGTGCTATAAAAATTCAACATGCAAGTCCAACTGCCTTTCAGGTTTGTTGGCAGGGTATGGATGCAGGTTGTTGTCCTCCAAGACGGGGAGCCATACAGAATCCAGAGGGCTACAGCAGAAAAATTGGCTAAAGGCACAAAATGGGATCACTCCCAATTCTGAGGGTGAAATATGGCTGGGGTAAATATATTTTGGAGAAAGTCCATTGAAATTTCTTCACGTAGCGAGAAAAGACATGGTCGCATTTCCCAGAAGGAGAAACCAGTAAAACATGCAAATGGGGCATATTGGTCCAAATAGTTTTGTCTACTTCAGGACACTGCTCCAGTACAACCAATATGCTCAGTTCCAAGTATGGCTGTGTTTTTAGTGGTTTTTCGACACCTAGCTGTGTGTGTGTGTGTGTGTGTGTGTATGAATGATTGCGTTTGTGTGTGTATGATTGGGTTTGTGTGTGTATGATTGCGTTTGTGTGTGTGTATGATTGGGTTTGTGTGTGTGTGTGTATGATTGCGTTTGTGTGTGTGTATGATTGCGTTTGTGTGTGTGTATGATTGGGTTTGTGTGTGTGTGTGTGTATGATTGCGTTTGTGTGTGTGTATGATTGCGTTTGTGTGTGTGTATGATTGCGTTTCTGTGTGTGTGTGTATGATTGCGTTTGTGTGTGTATGATTGAGTTTGTGTGTGTGTATGATTGCGTTTCTGTGTGTGTGTGTATGATTGCGTTTGTGTGTGTATGATTGAGTTTGTGTGTGTGTCTGAGTTTGTGTGTGTGTGTGATTGCGTTTGTGTATGTGTGATTGAGTATGTGTGTGATTGAGTTTGTGTGTGTGTATGATTGAGTTTGTGTGTGTGTGATTGAGTTTGTGTGTGTGATTGAGTTTGTGTGTGTATGTGATTGAGTTTGTGTGTGTGTATGATTGAGTTTGTGTGTGTGTGTGTGTGATTGAGTTTGTGTGTGTGTGATTGAGTTTGTGTGTGTGTGTGTGATTGAGTTTGTGTGTGTGATTGAGTTTGTGTGTGTATGTGATTGAGTTTGTGTGTGTGTGTGATTGAGTTTGTGTGTGTGTGTGTGTGATTGAGTTTGTGTGTGTATGAATGATTGAGTTTGTGTGTGTGTATGATGGAGTTTGTGTGTGTGTGTGATTGAGTTTGTGTGTGTATGATTGAGTCTGTGTGTGTATGATTGAGTTTGTATGTGTGTATGATTGAGTTTGTGTGTCTGTGTGTGTGTGATTGAGTTTGTGTGTGCGTGTATGATTGAGTTTGTGTATGTGTCTATGTGTGTGATTGAGTTTGTGTGTGTGTGTGTATGATTGAGTTTGTGTGTCTGTGTGTGTGTGATTGAGTTTGTGTGTGTGTCTGTGTGTGTGTGATTGAGTTTGTGTGTGTGTCTATGTGTGTGATTGAGTTTGTGTGTGTGTGTGTATGATTGAGTTTGTGTGTCTGTGTGTGTGTGATTGAGTTTGTGTGTGTGTCTGTGTGTGTGATTGAGTTTGTGTGTGTGTATATGATTGAGTTTGTGTGTGTGTGTGATTAAGTTTGTGTGCGTGTATGATTGAGTTTGTGTGTGTGTGTATGATTGAGTTTGTGTGTGTGTGTGATTGAGTTTATGTGTGTGTGTATGATTAAGTTTGTGTGTGTGCGTGTGATTGAGTTTGTGTGTGTGTGTGTGATTGAGTTTGTGTGTGTGTGTGTGATTGAGTTTGTGTGTGTGTATGATTGAGTTTATGTGTGTGATTGAGTTTGTGTGTGTGTGTGTGATTGAGTTTGTGTGTGTGTATGATTGAGTTTATGTGTGTGATTGAGTTTGTGTGTGTGTGTGTGTGATTGAGTTTGTGTGTGTGTATGATTGAGTTTATGTGTGTGATTGAGTTTATGTGTGTGTGTATGATTAAGTTTGTGTGTGTGCGTGTGATTGAGTTTGTGTGTGTGTGTGTGATTGAGTTTGTGTGTGTGTGTGTGATTGAGTTTGTGTGTGTGTATGATTGAGTTTATGTGTGTGATTGAGTTTGTGTGTGTGTATGATTGAGTTTATGTGTGTGATTGAGTTTGTGTGTGTGTGTGTGATTGAGTTTGTGTGTGTGTCTGTGTGTGTGATTGAGTTTGTGTGTGTGTGTGTGATTGAGTTTGTGTGTGTGTCTGTGTGTGTGATTGAGTTTGTGTGTGTGTGTATGATTGAGTTTATGTGTGTGATTGAGTTTGTGTGTGTGTGTGTGATTGAGTTTGTGTGTGTGTATGATTGAGTTTATGTGTGTGATTGAGTTTGTGTGTGTGTGTGTGATTGAGTTTGTGTGTGTGTGTATGATTGAGTTTATGTGTGTGATTGAGTTTGTGTGTGTGTGTGTGATTGAGTTTGTGTGTGTGTGAATGATTGAGTTTATGTGTGTGATTGAGTTTGTGTGCGTGTATGATTAAGTTTGTGTGTGTGTGTGATTGAGTTTGTGTGTGTGTATGATTAAGTTTGTGTGTGTGTATGATTGAGTTTATGTGTGTGATTGAGTTTGTGTGTGTGTGTGTGATTGAGTTTGTGTGTGTGTGAATGATTGAGTTTATGTGTGTGATTGAGTTTGTGTGCGTGTATGATTAAGTTTGTGTGTGTGTGTGATTGAGTTTGTGTGTGTGTATGATTAAGTTTGTGTGTGTGTGTGATTGAGTTTGTGTGCGTGTATGATTAAGTTTGTGTGTGTGTGATTGAGTTTGTGTGTGTGTGTATGATTGAGTTTGTGTGTGTGTGTGATTGAGTTTGTGTGCGTGTATGATGAAGTTTGTGTGTGTGTGTGATTGAGTTTGTGTGTGTGTATGATTAAGTTTGTGTGTGTGTGTGATTGAGTTTGTGTGCGTGTATGATTAAGTTTGTGTGTGTGTGATTGAGTTTGTGTGTGTGTGTATGATTGAGTTTGTGTGTGTGTGTGTTTAAGTTTGTGTGTGTGTGTGATTGGGTTTGTGTGTGTGTGTGATTGAGTTTGTGTGCGTGTATGATTAAGTTTGTGTGTGTGTGTGTGATTGAGTTTGTGTGTGTGTGTGTGGTTGAGTTTGTGTGTGTGTGTGTGTGATTGAGTTTGTGTGTGTGTATGATTGAGTTTGTGTGTGTGTGTCTGTGTGTGTGATTGAGTTTGTGTGTGTGTGTATGATTGAGTTTATGTGTGTGTGTCTGTGTGTGTGATTGAGTTTGTGTGTCTGTGCGTGTATGATTAAGTTTGTGTGTGTGTGTGTGTGATTGAGTTTATGTGTGCGTGTATGATTGAGTTTGTGTGTGTGTCTGTGTGTGTGTGATTGAGTTTGTGTGTGTGTCTGTGTGTGTGTGATTGAGTTTGTGTGCGTGTGTGTGATTGAGTTTTTGTGTGTGTGTATGATTAAGTTTGTGTGTGTGTGTGATTGAGTTTGTGTGTGTGTGTGATTGAGTTTGTGTGTGTGTGTGTGATTGAGTTTGTGTGTGTGTGTCTGTGTGTGTGTGATTGAGTTTGTGTGTGTGTATATGATTGAGTTTGTGTGTGTGTCTGTGTGTGTGTGATTGAGTTTGTGTGCGTGTGTGTGATTGAGTTTGTGTGTGTGTGTGTGATTGAGTTTGTGTGTGTGTGTATGATTGAGTTTGTGTGTGTGTGTATGATTGAGTTTGTGTGTGTGATTGAGTTTGTGTGCGTGTGTGTGATTGAGTTTGTGTGTGTGTGTATGATTGAGTTTGTGTGTGTGTGTATGATTGAGTTTGTGTGTGTGTGTATGATTGAGTTTGTGTGTGTGTCTGTGTGTGTGTGATTGAGTTTGTGTGTGTGTGTATGATTGAGTTTGTGTGTGTGTCTGTGTGTGTGTGATTGAGTTTGTGTGCGTGTGTGTGATTGAGTTTGTGTGTGTGTGTATGATTGAGTTTGTGTGTGTGTGTATGATTGAGTTTGTGTGTGTGTATGATTGAGTTTGTGTGTGTGTCTGTGTGTGTGTGATTGAGTTTGTGTGCGTGTGTGTGATTGAGTTTGTGTGTGTGTCTGTGTGTGTGTGATTGAGTTTGTGTGTGTGTGTATGATTGAGTTTGTGTGTGTGTATATGATTGAGTTTGTGTGTGTGTATATGATTTTGTGTGTGTGTCTGTGTGTGTGTGATTGAGTTTGTGTGCGTGTGTGTGATTGAGTTTGTGTGTGTGTATGATTGAGTTTGTGTGTGTGTATATGATTGAGTTTGTGTGTGTGTATATGATTGAGTTTGTGTGTGTGTGATTGAGTTTGTGTGTGTGTGTGATTGAGTTTGTGTGTGTGTATGATTGAGTTTGTGTGTGTGTCTGTGTGTGTGTGATTGAGTTTGTGTGCGTGTGTGTGATTGAGTTTGTGTGTGTGTGTATGATTGAGTTTGTGTGTGTGTGTATGATTGAGTTTGTGTGTGTGTGTATGATTGAGTTTGTGTGTGTGTATATGATTGAGTTTGTGTGTGTGTCTGTGTGTGTGTGATTGAGTTTGTGTGCGTGTGTGTGATTGAGTTTGTGTGTGTGTATGATTGAGTTTGTGTGTGTATGATTGAGTTTGTGTGTGTGTGTATGATTGAGTTTGTGTGTGTGTATATGATTGAGTTTGTGTGTGTGTGATTGAGTTTGTGTGTGTGTGTGATTGAGTTTGTGTGTGTGTATGATTGAGTTTGTGTGTGTGTCTGTGTGTGTGTGATTGAGTTTGTGTGCGTGTGTGTGATTGAGTTTGTGTGTGTGTGTATGATTGAGTTTGTGTGTGTGTGTGTGATTGAGTTTGTGTGTGTGTGTGTGATTGAGTTTGTGTGTGTGTGTGATTGAGTTTGTGTGTGTGTGATTGAGTTTGTGTGTGTGTGATTGAGTTTGTGTGCGTGTGTGTGATTGAGTTTGTGTGTGTGTGTATGATTGAGTTTGTGTGCGTGTGTGTGATTGAGTTTGTGTGTGTGTGTATGATTGAGTTTGTGTGTGTGTGTGTGATTGAGTTTGTGTGCGTGTGTGTGATTGAGTTTGTGTGTGTGTGTATGATTGAGTTTGTGTGTGTGTGTATGATTGAGTTTGTGTGTGTGTGTATGATTGAGTTTGTGTGTGTGTGATTGAGTTTGTGTGTGTGTGTATGATTGAGTTTGTGTGTGTATGATTGAGTTTGTGTGTGTGTGTATGATTGAGTTTGTGTGTGTGTGTATGATTGAGTTTGTGTGTGTGTGATTGAGTTTGTGTGTGTGTGTGATTGAGTTTGTGTGTGTGTGATTGAGTTTGTGTGCGTGTGTGTGATTGAGTTTGTGTGTGTATGATTGAGTTTGTGTGTGTGTGTATGATTGAGTTTGTGTGTGTGTATATGATTGAGTTTGTGTGTGTGTGATTGAGTTTGTGTGTGTGTGTGATTGAGTTTGTGTGTGTGTGATTGAGTTTGTGTGTGTGTATATGTTTGAGTTTGTGTGTGTGTATATGATTGAGTTTGTGTGTGTGTCTGTGTGTGTATGATTGAGTTTGTGTGTGTGTATATGATTGCGTTTGTGTGTGTGTATATGATTGAGTTTGTGTGTGTGTCTGTGTGTGTGTGATTGAGTTTGTGTGCGTGTGTGTGATTGAGTTTGTGTGTGTATGATTGAGTTTGTGTGTGTGTGTATGATTGAGTTTGTGTGTGTATGATTGAGTTTGTGTGTGTGTGTATGATTGAGTTTGTGTGTGTGTGTATGATTGAGTTTGTGTGTGTGTGATTGAGTTTGTGTGTGTGTGTGATTGAGTTTGTGTGTGTGTGATTGAGTTTGTGTGCGTGTGTGTGATTGAGTTTGTGTGTGTATGATTGAGTTTGTGTGTGTGTGTATGATTGAGTTTGTGTGTGTATGATTGAGTTTGTGTGTGTGTGTATGATTGAGTTTGTGTGTGTGTGTATGATTGAGTTTGTGTGTGTGTGATTGAGTTTGTGTGTGTGTGTGATTGAGTTTGTGTGTGTGTGATTGAGTTTGTGTGTGTGTGTGATTGAGTTTGTGTGTGTGTGATTGAGTTTGTGTGTGTGTGTGATTGAGTTTGTGTGTGTGTGTATGATTGAGTTTGTGTGTGTGTGATTGAGTTTGTGTGTGTGTGTGATTGAGTTTGTGTGTGTGTGATTGAGTTTGTGTGTGTGTGTGATTGAGTTTGTGTGTGTGTGATTGAGTTTGTGTGTGTGTGTGATTGAGTTTGTGTGTGTGTGTATGATTGAGTTTGTGTGTGTGTGTATGATTGAGTTTGTGTGTGTGTATATGATTGAGTTTGTGTGTGTCTATATGATTGAGTTTGTGTGTGTGTGATTGAGTTTGTGTGTGTGTGTGTGATTGAGTTTGTGTGTGTGTGTATGATTGAGTTTGTGTGTGTGTCTGTGTGTGTGTGATTGAGTTTGTGTGCATGTGTGTGATTGAGTTTGTGTGTGTGTGTATGATTAAGTTTGTGTGTGTGTGATTGAGTTTGTGTGTGTGTGTATGATTAAGTTTGTGTGTGTATGATTGAGTTTGTGTGTGTGTGTATGATTGAGTTTGTGTGTGTGTATGATTGAGTTTGTGTGTGTGTGATTGAGTTTGTGTGTGTGTGTATGATTGAGTTTGTGTGTGTGTATGATTGAGTTTGTGTGTGTGTATATGATTGAGTTTGTGTGTGTGTATATGATTTGAGTTTGTGTGTGTGTGATTGAGTTTGTGTGTGTGTGTATGATTGAGTTTGTGTGTGTGTCTGTGTGTGTGTGATTGAGTTTGTGTGCGTATGTGTGATTGAGTTTGTGTGTGTGTGTATGATTGAGTTTGTGTGTGTGTGATTGAGTTTGTGTGTGTGTGTATGATTGAGTTTGTGTGTGTGTGATTGAGTTTGTGTGTGTGTATGATTGAGTTTGTGTGTGTGTGATTGAGTTTGTGTGTGTGTGTATGATTGAGTTTGTGTGTGTGTCTGTGTGTGTGTGATTGAGTTTGTGTGTGTGTGTGTGATTGAGTTTGTGTGTGTGTGTATGATTGAGTTTGTGTGTGTGTCTGTGTGTGTGTGATTGAGTTTGTGTGTGTGTGTATGATTGAGTTTGTGTGTGTGTATGATTAAGTTTGTGTGTGTGTATGATTGAGTTTGGGTGTGTGTGATTGAGTTTGTGTGTGTGTGTGATTGAGTTTGTGTGTGTGTGATTGAGTTTGTGTGTGTGTATGATTGAGTTTGTGTGTGTGTGATTGAGTTTGTGTGTGTGTGTATGATTGAGTTTGTGTGTGTGTCTGTGTGTGTGTGATTGAGTTTGTGTGTGTGTGTGTGATTGAGTTTGTGTGTGTGTGTATGATTGAGTTTGTGTGTGTGTCTGTGTGTGTGTGATTGAGTTTGTGTGTGTGTGTATGATTGAGTTTGTGTGTGTGTGTATGATTAAGTTTGTGTGTGTGTGATTGAGTTTGTGTGTGTGTGTATGATTGAGTTTGTGTGTGTGTATGATTGAGTTTGTGTGTGTGTGATTGAGTTTGTGTGTGTGTGTATGATTGAGTTTGTGTCTGTGTCTGTGTGTGTGTGATTGAGTTTGTGTGTGTGTGTGTGATTGAGTTTGTGTGTGTGTGTATGATTGAGTTTGTGTGTGTGAGTATGATTGAGTTTGTGTGTGTGTGTATGATTGAGTTTGTGTGTGTGTCTGTGTGTGTGTGATTGAGTTTGTGTGCGTGTGTGTGATTGAGTTTGTGTGTGTGTGTATGATTGAGTTTGTGTGTGTGTGTATGATTGAGTTTATGTGTGTGTGTATGATTGAGTTTGTGTGTGTGTCTGTGTGTGTGATTGAGTTTGTGTGTGTGTATATGATTGAGTTTGTGTGTGTGTCTGTGTGTGTGATTGAGTTTGTGTGTGTATGATTGAGTTTATGTGTGTGTGTATGATTGAGTTTATGTGTGTGTGTATGATTGAGTTTGTGTGTGTATGATTGAGTTTGTGTGTGTGTGTATGATTGAGTTTGTGTGTTAGTGTATGATTGAGTTTGTGTGTGTGTGATTGAGTTTGTGTGTGTGTGTGATTGAGTTTGTGTGTGTGTGATTGAGTTTGTGTGCGTGTGTGTGATTGAGTTTGTGTGTGTATGATTGAGTTTGTGTGTGTGTGTATGATTGAGTTTGTGTGTGTATGATTGAGTTTGTGTGTGTGTGTATGATTGAGTTTGTGTGTGTGTGTATGATTGAGTTTGTGTGTGTGTGATTGAGTTTGTGTGTGTGTGTGATTGAGTTTGTGTGTGTGTGATTGAGTTTGTGTGTGTGTGTGATTGAGTTTGTGTGTGTGTGATTGAGTTTGTGTGTGTGTGTGATTGAGTTCGTGTGTGTGTGTATGATTGAGTTTGTGTGTGTGTGATTGAGTTTGTGTGTGTGTGTGATTGAGTTTGTGTGTGTGTGATTGAGTTTGTGTGTGTGTGTGATTGAGTTTGTGTGTGTGTGATTGAGTTTGTGTGTGTGTGTGATTGAGTTTGTGTGTGTGTGTATGATTGAGTTTGTGTGTGTGTGTATGATTGAGTTTGTGTGTGTGTATATGATTGAGTTTGTGTGTGTCTATATGATTGAGTTTGTGTGTGTGTGATTGAGTTTGTGTGTGTGTGTGTGATTGCGTTTGTGTGTGTGTGTATGATTGAGTTTGTGTGTGTGTCTGTGTGTGTGTGATTGAGTTTGTGTGCATGTGTGTGATTGAGTTTGTGTGTGTGTGTATGATTAAGTTTGTGTGTGTGTGATTGAGTTTGTGTGTGTGTGTATGATTAAGTTTGTGTGTGTATGATTGAGTTTGTGTGTGTGTGTATGATTGAGTTTGTGTGTGTGTATGATTGAGTTTGTGTGTGTGTGATTGAGTTTGTGTGTGTGTGTATGATTGAGTTTGTGTGTGTGTGTATGATTGAGTTTGTGTGTGTGTATATGATTGAGTTTGTGTGTGTGTATATGATTTGAGTTTGTGTGTGTGTGATTGAGTTTGTGTGTGTGTGTATGATTGAGTTTGTGTGTGTGTCTGTGTGTGTGTGATTGAGTTTGTGTGCGTGTGTGTGATTGAGTTTGTGTGTGTGTGTATGATTGAGTTTGTGTGTGTGTGATTGAGTTTGTGTGTGTGTGTATGATTGAGTTTGTGTGTGTGTGATTGAGTTTGTGTGTGTGTATGATTGAGTTTGTGTGTGTGTGATTGAGTTTGTGTGTGTGTGTATGATTGAGTTTGTGTGTGTGTCTGTGTGTGTGTGATTGAGTTTGTGTGTGTGTGTGTGATTGAGTTTGTGTGTGTGTGTATGATTGAGTTTGTGTGTGTGTCTGTGTGTGTGTGATTGAGTTTGTGTGTGTGTGTATGATTGAGTTTGTGTGTGTGTATGATTAAGTTTGTGTGTGTGTGATTGAGTTTGTGTGTGTGTGTATGATTGAGTTTGTGTGTGTGTATGATTGAGTTTGTGTGTGTGTGATTGAGTTTGTGTGTGTGTGTATGATTGAGTTTGTGTCTGTGTCTGTGTGTGTGTGATTGAGTTTGTGTGTGTGTGTGTGATTGAGTTTGTGTGTGTGTGTATGATTGAGTTTGTGTGTGTGTGTATGATTGAGTTTGTGTGTGTGTGTATGATTGAGTTTGTGTGTGTGTCTGTGTGTGTGTGATTGAGTTTGTGTGCGTGTGTGTGATTGAGTTTGTGTGTGTGTGTATGATTGAGTTTGTGTGTGTGTGTATGATTGAGTTTATGTGTGTGTGTATGATTGAGTTTGTGTGTGTGTCTGTGTGTGTGATTGAGTTTGTGTGTGTGTATATGATTGAGTTTGTGTGTGTGTCTGTGTGTGTGATTGAGTTTGTGTGTGTATGATTGAGTTTATGTGTGTGTGTATGATTGAGTTTATGTGTGTGTGTATGATTGAGTTTGTGTGTGTGTATGATTGGGTTTGTGTGTGTGTGTGATTGAGTTTGTGTGTGTGTGTATGATTGAGTTTATGTGTGTGTGTATGATTGAGTTTGTGTGTGTGTCTGTGTGTGTGATTGAGTTTGTGTGTGTATGATTGAGTTTATGTGTGTGTGTATGATTGAGTTTGTGTGTGTGTATGATTGGGTTTGTGTGTGTGTATGATTGCGTTTGTGTGTGTGTATGATTGGGTTTGTGTGTGTGTGTGTATGATTGAGTTTGTGTGTGTGTGTGTATGATTGAGTTTGTGAGCGTGTATGATTGAGTTTGTGTGTGTGATTGAGTTTGTGTGCGTGTATGATTAAGTTTGTGTGTGTGTGTGATTGGGTTTGTGTGTGTGTGATTGAGTGCGTGTGTGATTGAGTTTGTGTGTGTGTGTATGAATGAGTTTATGTGTGTGTGTGATTGAGTTTGTGTGTGTGTGATTGAGTGTGTGTGTATGATTGAGTTTGAGTTTGTGTGTGTGTGTGTGATTGAGTTTGTGTGTGTGTGTGATTGAGTTTGTGTGTGTGTGAATGATTGAGTTTGTGTGTGTGTATGATTGAGTTTGTGTGTGTGTGTGATTGAGTTTGTGTGTGTGTATGATTGAGTTTGTGTGTGTGTGTGATTGAGTTTGTGTGTGTGTATGATTGAGTTTGTGTGTGTGTATGATTGAGTTTGTATGTGTGTATGATTGAGTTTGTGTGTGTGTGAATGATTGAGTTTGTGTATGTGTATGATTGAGTTTGTGTGTGTGTCTATGTGTGTATGATTGAGTTTGTGTGTCTGTGTGTGTGTGATTGAGTTTGTGTGCGTGTATGATTGAGTTTGTGTGTGTGTCTGTGTCTGTGATTGAGTTTGTGTGTGTATATGATTGACTTTGTGTGTGTCTGTGTGTGTGATTGAGTTTATGTGTGCATGTATGATTGAGTTTGTGTGTGTGTCTGTGTGTGTGTGATTGAGTTTGTGTGTGTGTATGATTGGGTTTGTGTGTGTGATTGAGTTTGTGTGTATGTGTATGATTAAGTTTGTGTGTGTGTGTGTGATTGAGTTTGTGTGTGTGTATGATTAAGTTTGTGTGTGTGTGATTGAGTTTGTGTGTGTGTGTATGATTGAGTTTGTGTGTGTGTATGATTGAGTTTGTGTGTGTGTGATTGAGTTTGTGTGTGTGTGTATGATTGAGTTTGTGTCTGTGTCTGTGTGTGTGTGATTGAGTTTGTGTGTGTGTGTGTGATTGAGTTTGTGTGTGTGTGTATGATTGAGTTTGTGTGTGTGTGTATGATTGAGTTTGTGTGTGTGTGTATGATTGAGTTTGTGTGTGTGTCTGTGTGTGTGTGATTGAGTTTGTGTGCGTGTGTGTGATTGAGTTTGTGTGTGTGTGTATGATTGAGTTTGTGTGTGTGTGTATGATTGAGTTTATGTGTGTGTGTATGATTGAGTTTGTGTGTGTGTCTGTGTGTGTGATTGAGTTTGTGTGTGTGTATATGATTGAGTTTGTGTGTGTGTCTGTGTGTGTGATTGAGTTTGTGTGTGTATGATTGAGTTTATGTGTGTGTGTATGATTGAGTTTATGTGTGTGTGTATGATTGAGTTTGTGTGTGTGTATGATTGGGTTTGTGTGTGTGTGTGATTGAGTTTGTGTGTGTGTGTATGATTGAGTTTATGTGTGTGTGTATGATTGAGTTTGTGTGTGTGTCTGTGTGTGTGATTGAGTTTGTGTGTGTATGATTGAGTTTATGTGTGTGTGTATGATTGAGTTTGTGTGTGTGTATGATTGGGTTTGTGTGTGTGTATGATTGCGTTTGTGTGTGTGTATGATTGGGTTTGTGTGTGTGTGTGTATGATTGAGTTTGTGTGTGTGTGTGTATGATTGAGTTTGTGTGCGTGTATGATTGAGTTTGTGTGTGTGATTGAGTTTGTGTGCGTGTATGATTAAGTTTGTGTGTGTGTGTGATTGGGTTTGTGTGTGTGTGATTGAGTGCGTGTGTGATTGAGTTTGTGTGTGTGTGTATGAATGAGTTTATGTGTGTGTGTGATTGAGTTTGTGTGTGTGTGATTGAGTGTGTGTGTATGATTGAGTTTGAGTTTGTGTGTGTGTGTGTGATTGAGTTTGTGTGTGTGTGAATGATTGAGTTTGTGTGTGTGTATGATTGAGTTTGTGTGTGTGTGTGATTGAGTTTGTGTGTGTGTATGATTGAGTTTGTGTGTGTGTGTGATTGAGTTTGTGTGTGTGTATGATTGAGTTTGTGTGTGTGTATGATTGAGTTTGTATGTGTGTATGATTGAGTTTGTGTGTGTGTGAATGATTGAGTTTGTGTATGTGTATGATTGAGTTTGTGTGTGTGTCTATGTGTGTATGATTGAGTTTGTGTGTCTGTGTGTGTGTGATTGAGTTTGTGTGCGTGTATGATTGAGTTTGTGTGTGTGTCTGTGTCTGTGATTGAGTTTGTGTGTGTATATGATTGACTTTGTGTGTGTCTGTGTGTGTGATTGAGTTTATGTGTGCATGTATGATTGAGTTTGTGTGTGTGTCTGTGTGTGTGTGATTGAGTTTGTGTGTGTGTATGATTGAGTTTGTGTGTGTGATTGAGTTTGTGTGTATGTGTATGATTAAGTTTGTGTGTGTGTGTGTGATTGAGTTTGTGTGTGTGTGTATGATTGAGTTTGTGTGTGTGTCTGTGTGTGTGATTGAGTTTGTGTGTGTGTATGATTGAGTTTATGTGTGTGTGTATGATTGAGTTTGTGTGTGTGTATGATTGGGTTTGTGTGTGTGTGTATGATTGCGTTTGTGTGTGTGTATGATTGGGTTTGTGTGTGTGTATGATTGCGTTTATGTGTGTGTGTATGATTGGGTTTGTGTGTGTATGATTGAGTTTATGTGTGTGTGTATGATTGCGTTTGTGTGTGTGTATGATTGGGTTTGTGTGTGTGTGTGTATGATTGAGTTTGTGTGTGTGTATGATTGAGTTTGTGTGTGTCTGAGTTTGTGTGTGTGTGATTGCGTTTGTGTATGTGTGATTGAGTGTGTGTGTGTGATTGAGTTTGTGTGTGTGTGTATGATTGAGTTTGTGTGTGTGTGTGATTGAGTTTGTGTGTGTGTGTGTGATTGAGTTTGTGTTTGTGTGTGTGTGATTGAGTTTGTGTGTGTGTGTGATTGAGTGTGTGTGTATGTGATTGAGTTTGTGTGTGTGTGAATGATTGAGTTTGTGTGTGTGTGATTGAGTTTGTGTGTGTGTGAATGATTGAGTTTGTGTGTGTATGATTGAGTTTGTGTGTGTATGATTGAGTTTGTGTGTGTGTGTGATTGAGTTTGTGTGTGTATGATTGAGTTTGTGTGTGTATGATTGAGTTTGTATGTGTGTATGATTGAGTTTGTGTGTGTGTGAATGATTGAGTTTGTGTATGTGTATGATTGAGTTTGTGTGTGTGTCTGTGTGATTGAGTTTGTGTGTCTGTGTGTGTATGATTGAGTTTGTGTGTCTGTGTGTGTGTGATTGAGTTTGTGTGTGCGTGTATGATTGAGTTTGTGTGTGTGTCTGTGTGTGTGTGATTGAGTTTGTGTGCATGTATGATTGAGTTTGTGTGTGTGTGTGTGATTGAGTTTGTGTGCGTGTATGATTAAGTTTGTGTGTGTGTGATTGAGTTTGTGTGTGTGTGTATGATTGAGTTTGTGTGTGTCTGTGTGTGTGATTGAGTTTGTGTGTATGTGTATGATTGAGTTTGTGTGTGTGTCTGTGTGTGTGATTGAGTTTGTGTGTGTATGATTGAGTTTATGTGTGTGTGTATGATTGCGTTTGTGTGTATGATTGAGTTTGTGTGTGTGTGTGATTGAGTTTGTGTGTGTGTGAATGATTGAGTTTGTGTGTGTGTGTCTGTCTGTGTATGACTGAGTTTGTGTGTGTGTATGATTGTGTGTGTATGATTGCATGTGTGTGTATGATTGGTTGCGTGTGTGTATGATTGTGTGTCTGTGTATGATTGTGTGTGCGTGCGCGTGTGCGTGTGTATGATTGCATGTGTGTATGATTGTGTGTGTGTATGATTGCGTGTGTGTATGATTGTGTGTGTGTGTATGATTGCGTGTGTGTGTGTGTATGATTGCGTGTGTGTGTGTATGATTGTGTGTGTGTATGATTGTGTGTGTGTGTGTATGATTGCGTGTGTGTGTGTGTATGATTGTGTGTGTGTATGATTGTGTGTTTGTGTGTGTATGATTGCGTGTGTGTGTATGATTGCGTGTGTGTCTGTATGATTGTGTGTGTGTATGATTGCGTGTGTGTGTATATGATTGTGTGTGTGTGTGTGATTGCATGCGTGTATGATTGCGTGTGTGTGTGTATGATTGCGTGTTTGTATATGATTGTGTGTGTGAATGAATGCTTGTGCAAGTGTCTGCCAATGAGTATGTGTGTTCATGTGTGTGAAAGAGTGTGTATGCATGTGTGTATGACAGTTTGCGTGTGTGTGTGTCTGTGTATGAGAGTGTGTGTGTCTGCATGTGTACACATGTGTGAGCTTATGTCTGTCAATGTGTGTGTGAATGAAGGTATGAGTGAAACTTTGTGTGTGTATCTATATATGTGTATGTGTGAGTGAGAGAATGTGTGTGTGCGAATGAATGTTTTGCATGTGTCTGTCACTGAGTGTGTGTGAGTTAAGATGTATGTGTGAGAGTGTGCGTGAGGGTGAAGAGATGTGGGTGTGTGAGCTTGTGAGTGAAGGTGTATATTAGATTAGATTAGATTACTTTACAGTGTGGAAACAGGCCCTTCGGCCCAACAAGTCCACACCGACCCGCCGAAGCGTAACCCACCCATACCCCTACATTTACCCCTTACCTAACACTACGGGCAATTTAGCATGGCCAATTCACCTGACCTGCACATCTTTGGACTGTGGGAGGAAACCGGAGCACCCGAAGGAAACCCATGCAGACACGGGGAGAACGTGCAAACTCCACACAGTCAGTCGCCTGAGGCGGGAATTGAACCCGGGTCTCTGGCGCTGCGAGGCAGCAGTGCTAACCACTGTGCCACCGTGCCGCCCACTCATATGTATGAGTGTGTGTGAGAATGTGTGCGTGTGAGTGGATGTGTGTATATGTGAGTGCATGCATGAGATTGACGATGTGTGAGTGTACGACAGCATGAGAGTGGAGCTGTGTGTGTGTGTGTGTGTGGTACTTTTTGCTGTGTGCGAGAGAGTAGACATTGAGTGCCGTTGAGCTGTTGCAGGTTTCTGCAGGGTTAAATGACTCAGTCTTTGAGGATCAGCAGCTCACAGACAACTGTAACCCAGAGGCATCAAATCACCAGTCAATCCTGGTGTAAAACACCCCTCTGATCTTGTCCATCAGTTGCCCTGACAAACAAGATGGGAATTTTGAGATGGTCTGAACAGCAGGGAGAAAAGGAGCTGGAGGAAATGCAGGCAATTAAAGCACTCGCAGGGAAGCAGCTCTTGACTCTCTGGGAATGTCTCCCGTCCTCCCTCTGACTGCCTTTGTACAGCACACACACATTGTGATTGGGGCTGGTCAGTACTTACCATCAAATAACAGCCTTCCAAATGAAAGGCTGCCAGGAGGCTTTTTCTGCTGCTGCACAGCTAATGGCATTTAAATTTTGACTAATGTCGCTGGTGCACTTTAATCTGCCTGCTTTCCAGACACAAAAATTGATTCCGTTTTCTACGCCTTATACTTACCTTGCCATCTTGAAGGCAGTAATTTGTTGTAATAGCCTCTTTGCAGAGTTGCTCTGTTGTGACCTTTCAGGAGAGGACTCGCTTCACCAGCCACTTGCTCTCACTTTTCTTAAAGGGACCACAAGCAGGCTCGAAATGCCAGGGTGGAGGGGCGCAAAGGGGGAGGTGGAGGTTAACGGTGTTAGTGCCACCTTGGCGTGACTTTGAAATGCCAACTTTGACTGGCACATCTAGTGCTCTGATTGTATATGTTTTTGGTGTCTCTGTGCTCACAGAGTCATACAGCAGGGAATCAGACCCTTTGGGATCACACCGACCAGATATCCTAAATTAATCTAGTCCCATTTGGCACACATTCCTCCAAACCCTTCCTATTCATATACCCATCCAGAATGCCTTTTGAATGTTGCAATTGTACCAGCCTCCACCACTTCCTCTGGCAGCTCATTCCACACACGCGCCCCCCTCTGCGTGAAACAGTTGCCCCTCAGGTCCCTTTTAAATCTTTCCCCTCTCACCCTAAACTTACGCCCTCTACATTTGGACTCGCTACCCTGGGAAAGGAAATCCCGACTATTTACCCTATCCATGCCCCTCATGATTTTGTAAACTTCCACAAAGTCACCCCTCAGCCTGCGACGCTCCACGGAAAACGGCCCCAGCCTGTTTCAGCCTCTCCCTGTAGCTCAAACCCTTTTCTGAACCCTTTCAAGTTTGCCGGTGTCCTTCCAACAACAGGGAGACCAGAACTGAACGCAGTATTCCAAACGTGACCTCGACTCGTCTCTGTGACAGAAAGAGACAGCCTGTCTTCCTTCATTGTGTGTCAACGAGAAGAAGTCTTGTTACTTTGCTTATCCTGTCTCTCACATGAATTCATATGATTCAAAAAGCCAGAGCTGTGTTACCCTCCAAGATCCCTCAGAGCCCCTCCCTTTCCCACATGGTGATTTTTAAAATAATTTCTTGGCAGCTATTCAAAGAGTGCATTTTATTTCCAATCATTCCCATCAACTTAATTCACACCCGGTTTTGTCTTTCCGTCATTCAGTCAATTGCTTCCCAGCTCAGTCAGCTTTATAATAACTCTGGGAAGTGAGTTGGAGGGGGTGGGGACTGTTAATCCACTAACGATGGCCGATAAGTGTAAGAGCGTGCTCAGACTCACAAGCACGAGGGCGGATGCTCAGCTCAGTGCCTGCACCAAGGGGCACTCACGGTGTCGACAGGAAAGCATCAGAGGCTGAGGGGTGACCTTATAAGGGTTTATAAAATTGTGTGGGGCATGGATAGGGTGACAGCCGAGGTCGTTTTTTTCCCCAGGGTAGGGGAGTCCAAAACAGGAGGGCACAGGCTTAAGGTGAGAGGGGAAAGATTTAAAAGGGACCTGAGAGGCAACGTTTTCACGTAGAGGGTGGTGTGTGTATGGAATGAGCTGCCAGAGGATGTGGTGGAGGCTGGTACAATTGCAACATTTAAAAGGCATCTGGATGGGTATATGAATGGGAAGGGTTTGGAGGGATATGGGCCGGGTGCTGGCAAATGGGATGAGATTAATTTAGGAAATCTGGTCAGCATGGACGGGTTGGACTGAAGGGTTGTTCTGTGCTGTACGTCCTTATGCCGTGATTTTTGACTGAAGGGTTTTCGAGCTGGTGAGATGTATCTACGTGAGAGGCGGTGACCTTGCCAATCTGTAATGTCCTCCTCGGTGTCTCTCCCTCGCTCTGAGCTGCCTGTTTCTTTCTCCCCCACAGACTAATGGCGGCTGGCAGGATGCAACCACCCCGTCCTCTGTGACATCGCCAACGGAAGGGCCCGGAAGCGTCCAGTCTGATACCTCCAACTGATCTTCTAGCAACAGGGCAGCCAATGGGGCTTTCACTCTGCACTGACCAATCAGACAAGGGGGTGGGGCAGGGAGGGTTGGGAGAGGGGCGGTGGGGTGGGTGGTGGGGGGAGGGGGGGCATGGATGGGGGTAAACACTGACCGAAGGCCCAGTCATTTTGGTGGGTGCTCGACTTGGACACTCTGTTTTGTTTTTCTGTGTCTGAGTGTAGAAGCTTTCTCTCTTTAATAAGTGAATATTGTGAGACCAAACCAGTGGACAATTACCTCCGTCGTGACTTCACCTCAGACCAGTAAGTGATCCCTATCCTGTACATTACAGCGCTCACACTCTACCTCTTAGCCCCCTTGGCCTGCTCAAGCCAAATGTTATTCCACACACGACTGACGTACCCTCTGTTGATATTGAATTCCTGGGGTGAGTTAGGCCCAGGCACCTCCTGGTCTGGGTGCCCACCAGACAAATGTGGAAAATAGAGCTCCTTCCCCCCCCGTCCCCTGCAGTTTGGTGAACTCGATGCTTTTAGTCTCACTTCCGTGCTGTCCATTCATAACCACGGATTCGCTGACTTCAAGGATTACCTCCCGTCTTCAAAATATCTCAGTCGGTTACACATCCCTACCAACGTGTCCTGCAGTCTCACCATTACCCCTGCACACAGCCACCAGCTTCAGCTTTGCATTTCAGGTTGAAACTCCGAGTTTGACTTGGTCATCGTCCCTGGGGTTCCTAGGCCATGGGCTCTCGTACCAACGGCTTAGCTTTGGGATGGGTTTGTGTTTTGTGTCCAGAGTCTAACCGGCCTGTCCCAATGCCGTGGTCAGGGCAGAGTTTTAACTAGGCCGCAGTTTTCAGAAAGAACCAGCAATTTCCATCTGGCAACAGAGATGGCCTACCGTATGGTTTGCATCTTTGGATAGCTGCTTTGTTTGAGTAAGAAGCTCCAAGGGATAACTTGGTTATATAGCCTTGGATGATGCTAATTCATCTAAGTATAAAAGATTAAGGCCTTACTATTGAACCAGGCTAAAGGGGGTGGCAGGTTTTTTTTTTCCTCTGGCTGGGGCATCCACCTCAAGGGGTAAAGCCTTTGAATTCGTGTTGAGCCATTGGGTACCATTCTTCCACACAGAAAAGAAAAGGGGAATCTGGAATTCTCTCCCAAATAGCAATTGAGGCTTGAGGTCAACCAACAATTCAGAAGCTGGGATTGATAGAGTTTGGGTGTTAACAGCAGGGCTGGGTCATTGGAATTTGGTGAGAGATGAATTAAAATCTAACTGAATGGTGCACCAGCCTGAAGCAGCTGACCAGCTAATGGACTGAGTTATAGATCTATACCTTCCTCCTGCTCAAGGTAGGCAACTAGCTTTGGGGAAACCAAGCATTGGACTGTGGCAAGGAGAGGTCAAAAGTCAATTGGTGAACTGACCCAACGAATTTTAGGCCCTAGTTCTTGCTCAGTGCCACCTCTATCCTGACCACAACAAATGGGTCATTATAAGCTCCATCCTTCAAGGGGTAGGAGTCCCACCCAATCTGGTGAAAGGACGGGTTTTTTTTTCAGCTGCCCTCAACATGCTACTCCGGCGACACCCAGACCCAATGCTTCACTCCATTGTCTGGAAACCAAAACCAGCTTCGGTTAAAATGACCCTCGCTCGGAAGTGACAAGATGATTTGCGCAGACAGACCTGAAAGCCCACTGCTGTTGTCACCATCTCCTGTTTGTTTACCTCAGAATGATCATTCCCACCTCCAGCCCAGCAACCAGCCCCCTCTCCTTGCCCCCGGAATAAATTTTCAAACCCGAATCAGGCGGACTTACGTGTATTTTGTTTTTGCTTATTTGTGGACCTGCGCACTCACCATCTTCCCTGTCAAGCCCCTCTGTATTCCAGCCCTCTGCTTTGATCTCCAGTCCCAAACTTTCCAACCTCTTGACATTACCGTGACCTCTCAGCCCATATCAGGATCTACATTTTCCATAGCTCCATAATCCTTTGCTTGCAGCAGGTAGACAAAGAACAAAGAAACTTTACAGCCCAGGAACGGGCCCTCCAAGCCTGAGCCGATCCAAATCCACTGTCTAAACCTAGCGCCCAATTCCTAAGCATCTGTATCCCTCTGCTCCTCACCTACTCATGCATCTGTCCAGATGCATCTTAAATGAATCTACCGTGCCTGCCTCTACCACCTCTGCTGCCAACGCACTCCAGACACCCACCACCCTCTGTGTAAAGTACTTGCCGCGTGTATCCCGCTTAAATGTTTCACCTCTCACCATGAAAGTGTGACCTCTCATTATGGAACCCTTCACCCTGGGAAAAAGCTTGTCTCTATCCACCCTGTCTCTACCCTTCATGATTTTGTAGACCTCAATCAGGTCCCCCGTCAATCTCCTTTTTTTCTAATGAAAACAAACCTAACCTACTCAACCTCTCTTCATAGCTAGCACCTTCCATACCAGGCAACATCCTCGTAAACCTTCTCTGCACCCTCTCCAAAGCATCTGCATCCTTTTGGTAACTTGGTGACCAGAACTGTACACAGTATTCTAAATGCGGCCGAACCAATGTCGTGTACAATTCTACCATGGCCTGCCAGCTCTTATACTCAATACCCCGTCCGATGAAGGCAAGCATATCATATCACTTCTTGACCACTCTATCCACCTGTGCAGCAACCTTCAGAATACAATGGACCTGAACTCCCAGATTTCAACAACATTTCCCTTGTCGAGCCCTCCAAATAAAATCTAACCTACAGATTCCTCAACGCCTCCTTATTTCGCACTCGTGCCTGTGAGGCATCATGGGAACGTGTTGGGAAGTCAATGACATATATTGGTGGGCTGTGACGAGCCAATTCAAGCCAAGGGGACCCTCCCCACCCCCATTTGTGAGGTTACATTGAGGGGGGGCAAGTTCAAATGCTTCAGGAGACCCCCAAGGAACTGTCAAGGGGTAATTAATACTGACCTCAACAACTAGAATCGAGGGATTGCTGCCTCGCATCTCTCGTCAACAGGCCTTGAGGATCCGACTTTGACTGTTTCTTATCAATCATGAGGTTCGAACCCATGACCAAAGAGTTGAGTGTGTCTGAAGTCATCTCTCACTCTCCGAATGTGATTATCCCAAGGTCCAGGCTACAAACACTGAGGTGGAAGTGGGGATGGATGTTGTCGACTCTTGTATCTCACGGAGAGAACTTCTCATGAGACTGAGCACGAAGGGTTAAAGGGACATTGGTACGGGGGAGAAGGGAGGCTGCAGTTCTAGAGTCATAGAGGCTTACAGCATGGAAACAGGCCCTTCAGCCCAACTCACCAATGCTTCCCAATTTTCACAATCAAACTCGTCCTACTTGCCTACATTTGGTCCATATACCTCCATGACTATCCCAGACCATGTTCTTGAGTGATGAATCTGTACTCACCTCCACTACTACCTCTAGCAGCCTGTTCCGGAAACTTCTGTGTGAAAATATTGTCCTTGTGGACTCTTCTGTGTCTCTCCCCTTAAACCTGTGCCCTTTAGTTTTAGACTCCCCTACCATGGGGATAAGCTGTTGACTATCCACCTTATCTATGCCTCTCATGATTTTATAAACCTCTATAAAGTCACCCGTCAGTTTCCAACGCTGCAGGGAGAAAGGTCCCAGTCTATCCAGCTCTCTCCTTATTACTCAAATCTTCCATTTTAGGTAGCATCCCAGTAAATCTTTTCTGCACTCATTCCAGTTTAATAATATCCTCAAAAGAGTGCAGAAAAATATTCAGTGTTGGGTTTGAGTTGTCAAGGGCAAGTAGGGAGGCATGGTGGCTCAGTGGTTAGTCCTGCTACCTCACAGTGCCAGGGACCTGAGTGCAATTGCACCCTTGGGTGACCGTCTTGCACATTCTCCCCGTGTCTGCGCCGGTTTTCTCTGGTTTCCTCCCGCAGTCCAAAAGATGTGCAGGTGTGGGTGGGCTGCTTTTCAGATGGGCTGAATGGCCTGTTTCCACACTGTCAGGATTCAATGATGTATGCATCACCATCGCCAGCCAGGAGGTCTAAAATGGGCATTCCTTCGGCCTTCCCCGCCTTTTGAGTCTGGGAGGGTGGTTTACTCAGAGCACCCCTCTCCGTCAGAATTCAGTTGCTTTTCCTTCTGTCAATTCAGACTATCAACGCGATACCAAAAAAAAATCAGAGCGTACGAAAACCCCAGGGTAGGAATGAAAGAAAAACCGCACGATGTAAGGTTTTCTTTATCCTCTTCCTGCCCCCTTCCCCCCCCCCCCCAACACAGCTTTAGTCACACCTTCCCCCCCCCACCCTGATCGCAGTTTGAGTCTTGTTACCTGTAGCTCCCATTTGGAACAATTACGAGTGAATGTTCTTGTACAGGGGACGGGGGAGGGTGGGCGGGTGGGGTTAAACAAAGAACCAAAAAGCTGTCAAGAAAACCATGTGTAATCCTTACTCTCACTGGCATGTGAATCTGATCTAATGACTGTTTGCTAATATCTGTGTCAACAGGTGATTGATTATATTCTGTCCTAGATAAAAATGTCCATTTCTGTGTAAAGTGCTAAAGAGTTGCTGAACTACCTACCCTTTTTATCGGCTTCTTGTATTTATTTAGTGGTGACTGACGACAGGACACTTGGGTTCCTGTCTCCCTTTTTATTGTTCGGATCTCAGCGTTCATGACCAACTGAGGGATGATGTGAAAAGCAGCCTTGACATAGTACCTCTCAGCGAGAACAATTCACCTCGCCACTTGACTCTTCGGTCCTTGCTTGACTTACGTTGGCTTTCCCCTCTCTCCCCCCCCCCCCCCCCATTCTTACAGGGGATGTGGGAGTCTCAGATGCTTGTTGCCCTTGATACAGAGGGGTTTCCTCAACCATTTCAAAAGACCATTAATGCCGTAAAGGGTGGCGCTGGGAAAACACAGCAGGTCAGGCAGCCTCCGAGGAGCAGGAGAGTCAACGTTTTGAGCGTAAGCTCTTCATCAGGTCAGCCCTGGTGAAGGGCTTTTGCCCGAAACGTCGATTCTCCTGCTCCTCGGATGCTGCCTGACCTGCTGTGCTTTCCCAGCGCCACCCTTTACGACTCTGATCTTCAGTATCTGCAGTCCTCACTTTCACCCAGGAGGCCATTAAGGCAAGGCCTGTGGTCAGGGACTCCATTAATGGTGTCAGGTAGATCCCTACCTGAAACACTTGATTCTCCCAAGTGGCTTCTGAGCTTCCAAAGCTGTGGATCTGTGAGTTGTAGTCTTGCCCCTGAACTAGAGGAATGTGGCCGTCTGACCCACAATAGAGACCTGAACTCAGCTCCTGAAGTTTGAAGCTCTCGTCTCTGAGCTGGCATGTTTACAGAGGCACGGTCTACCACAGCTCTATGCTACAGATTCCCCCCAGCACCATTTCAGAAGGACAAGGAAGTATTTATCTTTCAACCCCCTCATCCACTCTCCAGCCATTATCACACTGCTGTTTGTGAGCCCCTCGCTGTGTTCATAACAACTCATCGCCGGGTCTTTCAGGATGTCCTCGAGCGCATGATTTGAATCCGAGTCCCCCTTTCTCCCTAGGATGCAGAGTGGGACGTAGGGCTGCCTGTGAGAATCTGGATATGCACTCATGAGCCCGCAGTTTCCATAAAGAATGACCTCTAACACTGAGGGAGCCACTCTCAGTGGCTGTGTGAGGGGTGGAAGTTGCTCAGGTCTCATTTCCAATAAGCTAATTGACCCAAATCACGGGAATTGATCCCACCCAACTGCCTCCTCCTCCTCCTCCTCCTCCAGAGGCTCCCGGTTCGACCTGATTGTCCCTGGCCGGGATTTTGTGGAACGTTTCAATCTTCACCTTGTCTCGCTGGGAACAGAGAACGCTGGAGCAATTCAGCCGGTCTGGCAGCATCTGTGGAGGGAGAGAAGCAAAGTTAATGTTTCAAATCTGGAATGACTCTTCTTCAGAACCGGACTGAACCCCCCCAAGAAGTTCATAAGGCACGGGAGCAGCATTCAGCCATTCGGCCCATCGGGTCTGCTCCACCATCGAGCTAATATGCTCCTCACCTCCATTTTCCTGCGTTCTCTCCATATCCCTTCAACCCATAACCAATTAAAAATCTGTCTGATTCCTCCTTAAATTTACTCACTGCTCCAGCGTCCACCGCACTCTGGGGGAGCGAATTCCACAGATTCACAAACTTTTGGGAGATGTAGTTTCCCCTCAACTCAGTGACTCGGTGGTTAGCACTGCTGCCTCACAGCGCCAGGGACCTGGGTTCGATTCCAGCCTCAGGCAACTGTCTGTGTGGAGCTTGCACATTCTCGCCGTGTCTGCGTGGGTGTCCACCAGGTGCTCCGGTTTCCTCCCACAGACCAAAGATGTGCAGGTCAGGTGAATTGGCCGTGCTAAATTGCCCGTAGTGTTCAGGGATGTGCAGGCCAGGTGCATTAGTTATGGGTAAATGTAGAGTAACAGGGTAGAGGAATGGTGCTGGGTGGGTTACTCTTCATCAGGTCAGTGTGGACTTGTTGGGCTGAAGGGCCTGTTTCCACACTGTAGGCATTCTATGATGTCCCAGTGTTGGCCATTTGGAAGACTTATCCAATGAGTCCCATTTCCCTGCAATTGTCAAGAATTTATCCAGTTCCTTTTTACAAGTTGCTGCACAATCTGCTTTCATTCATTCTTAAGGCCACAGCTCACCGTCATTGAAAAGAAACCAGTTTCTCCTTCATGTCCCCACTGGTTGATCTGCTACGTATTTGAAACCTGTGCCCTGTGCTTCCTAATCCTGTTGGAAAGCGATCATTGGAACTTGATAACAGCAGTCTGAGAATCACACTGTGCCTTATAGCATTGCCGACACTGAAAACTGCCTCCCCGTGAGTCACTCTTTGATGAACACAAAAGAAAACTCAGAGCTGAAGGGTGATGTACGTTAAACTCTCTTGGAGTAAGGACTGATCTGGTCACTGAGGTTCAGTTCAGAGAGATTTCCCAACATCCAGGCTTACGTAGAACTTAGAACAGTACAGGCCCTTCGGCCCACGATGTAGTGCTGAGCATTTATCTTCATCTAAGATCAACCTGACCTACACACCCCTCAATTTACTGCTGTCCATGTGCTTGTCCAGCAGTTTCTTAAATGTCCCTAATGTCTCTGACTCTACTCCCACCGTTGGCAGTGCAGGGCTTGTTAGGCCATGGGATACCTCACCAGGAAGGTGATGCAGAAGCTAATGGATGTTTTAATGTAAGACAAACAAAGCAAGATGCAGGTCTATAAAGGAATGAGGCAGAGAATGATGCATTTGGGATTGACACAATAAAAGAGGGTGGAGGTTAGGCAAGACTGAATCTCTCACAGAGTTAGCACTGGGACAATGGGCTTTCTCCAACGCTGGCAGGGAAGTGAGTGATGAAATGTGACCAAAGAAATATCCAGACCAAATGCCAATACGACATAGAGGTGGAACAGGGAGGCCTTCATAGTTCTTCAGCCCTTCTTAAGTCCTCTTCAGAACTTACTTTCCTCCCTGTCCTCGTACATTGTAGAAACTGTTAAGGGTTCAGACCCCAATACTGATCCTTGGGACATATCACACATTTATCGACCAGAAAATGATCCATATTTCCTACTCTCTGCTTCCTGTTAGCCAGCCAGTCTTCTATCCATGCCAATACATTACTTAACCTCTACACCATGACCTGTCTGCAATAACCTCTGATGTGTGACCTTATCAAATGCCTTCAGAATCTCAGTACATCCATCAGTTCCCCTTTATCCGTTACGTCCTCAGAGATTCCCAACAATAGGTTATGCATGAATTACCTTGCACAACTTTGCCGTATTACCCTGACATTTTTCTAAGTGCCCTGCTAAAATATTTTGAGCGATAACTTGTAGTGTTTTCCCAATGACGGATGTAAAGCCATCTGGTCTGTCCTGCATTTTTGTCTTCCTTTTTGAATGAAAAAATTACATTTGCTGTTTTCCAATTCACTGGGACGATCCCAAAACAATGGAACTTTGGATAAGTTCAAAATCTACTATCTCCCTGGCCACTATTTTTAAGACCCTGGGGTTAAGTCTTGGGGATTTCTCAACCCATAACATTCCAACTTGCTCAGTACCAATTCCCTGGTGATTGCTATTCCCTGCTATTTCCAGAGCAATCTTACTTGTATCGTCCAGAATGATGGAAACTACCTGCTCTATTCATTTGCCTTAATTTCCAATATTAATTCTCCAGACTCACTTTCTGTAGGATCAACAGTCAAATTGTCAACACACCTTTTTAAAATATGTGCAGAAGCTCTTACTCTCTGTTTTTGTGTTTCAAGCCATACAGCAAGGAAGCAGATCACCTCCATCCCCCATCACGAAGGACTCAAAGCCCTCCGCTTCTTCCTTTCCCGCTGTACCGACCAGTACCCTTCCACTGACACCCTCCTTCGACTGACTGAACTGGTCCTCACCCTGAACAACTTCTCTTTCCAATCCTCCCACTTCCTCCAAACGAAAGGAGTAGCCATGGGCACCCGCATGGGCCCCAGCTATGCCTGCCTCTTCGTAGGATATGTGGAACAATCCATCTTCCGCAACTACACTGGCCCCACCCCCCAGCTTTTCCTCCGCTACATCGATGACTGTATCGGCGCCGCCTCGTGCTCCCACGAGGAGGTGGAACAGTTCATCCACTTCACCAACACCTTCCACCCCGACCTCAAATTCACCTGGACAGTCTCAGATTCCTCCCTCCCCTTCCTCGACCTTTCTATTTCCATCTCAGGCGACCGAATCAACACGGACATCTACTACAAACCGACCGACTCACACAGCTACCTGGACTACACCTCCTCCCATCCTGCCCCCTGCAAAAATGCCATCCCATTCTCCCAATTCCTTCGACTCCGCCGCATCTGCTCCCAGGAGGACCAGTTCCAAAAACGCACATCCCAGATGGCCTCCTTCTTCAAGGACCGCAATTTCCCCCCCGACGTGATCGACGATGCCCTCCACCGCATCTCTTCCACTTCCCGATCCTCCGCCCTTGAACCCCGCCCCTCCAACCGCCACCAGGACAGAACCCCACTGGTCCTCACCTACCACCCCACTAACCTCCATGTACAGCGCATCATCCGCCGTCATTTCCGCCACCTCCAAACGGACCCCACCACCAAGGATATATTTCCCTCCCCTCCCCTATCAGCATTCCGTAAAGAACACTCCCTCCGTGACTCCCTCGTCAGATCCACACCCCCCACCAACCCAACCTCCACTCCCGGCACCTTCCCCTGCAACCGCAGGAGGTGCAAGACTTGCGCCCACACCTCCCCTCTCACCTCCCTCCAAGGCCCCAAAGAAACTTCCATATCCGCCACAGATTCACCTGTACCTCCACACATATCATCTATTGCATCCTCTGTACCCGATGTGGCCTCCTCTATATTGGGGAGACAGGCCGCCTACTTGCAGAGCAAGTTTCAGAGAACACCTCTGGGACACCCGGACCAACCAACCCAACCACCCTGTAGCTCAACATTTCAATTCCCCCTCCCACTCCACCAAGGATATGCAGGTCTTTGGACTCCTCCATCGTCAGACCACAGCGAAACGACGGTTGGAGGAAGAACGCCTCATCTTCCGGCTAGGAACCCTCCAACCACAAGGGATGAACTCGGATTTCACCAGTTTCCTCATTTCCCCTCCCCCCAGCCTGTCTCAGTCAAATCCATCAAATTCAGCACTGCCTCCCTAACCTGCAATCTTCTTCCCGACCTCTCCGCCCCCACCCCAATCTGTCCTATCACCCTCACCTTGACCTTTTTCCACCTATCACATTTCCGACGCCCCTCCCCCAAGTCCCTCCTCCCTATCTTTTATCTTAGCCTGCTGGACAAACTTTCCTCATTCCTGAAGAAGGGCTAATGCCCGAAACGTCGATTCTCCTGTTCCCTAGATGCTGCCTGACCTGCTGCGCTTCTCCAGCAACACATTTCCATAGCAGATCCTTTGGCCCAATTCATGCATGCAGACCGTGTTTCCTAAACCGAACTAATTCCATTTGCCTGCATTTGGCCTGTATTCCTCAACACCTTTCCCATCATGTACCTGTCCAAATGCCTTTTAAGTGTTGTAATTGTACCTGCCTCTACCACTTCCTCTGGCAGTTGGTTCCACACACAACCCGTCTGGGTGAAAAAGTTGCCCCTTTAGGTCCCTTTTAAATCTTTCCCCTCTCACCTTAAAATTTCTAAACTTTCTTACAATTTCTACCTATCCTTCTCTCATAACTGAATTTCCTCTGAACGTTTAGAAACCCTTTGCATTTTAAATTTTCTGGCCCATACAATGTTATGCTTTTGCAAAATGACATGCTTTTTTTATTTAAGTGCGGTACTTTCTCATAAAAATTTCTCCTTAAAAATGATCCCTTCTGTGCCTTCTAAAATATCCCCCGAAATGTCTATCACTGTATCTCTACTGACCTATCCCTTAACACAATTTGCAAGGTTGCTCTAGCTAGCTTGGGTTCTATCTGCTCAGGAGGGCCTCATTTATGTGTAAAATATTACCCATGGACTCCCACTCTTCTCTCCCTGAAATTTAATACGAACTTCAATCATGTTATGATCACTATTGCCCAGGAACATCTTCACCAGTCAGTAATTTAATACCATATTTAGCCCACAATTTTTTTTTCCCCACATGGCTTACCCCCTGATTGGCTCCAGTGAGATGGGTTACACAAAAGCACAGTCAAGGCCAAAGTCAGAAGTCTCACGACACCAGGTTATAGTCCAACAGGTTTAATTAAAATCACAAGCTTCACTTGACAGAGGAGCAGTGCTCCAAAAGCTTGTGCTTTTCAAGAAACCTGGTGTCGTGAGACTTCTAACTTTGCCCACCCCAGTCCAACACTGGCATCCTCACATCCTGGTCAAGGAAGTCGGCTTTAAGAAATGTCTTTAAGGAAGAAAGGGTCAGTCCGCTGGGCCGTTGGTTTGCAGAGCTGTGTGGTGCCAACAGCGTGGGTTCAACTCCCATCACCGGTTTGAGGTTACCATGAAGGACTCTCCTCCTTAACCTCTTCCCTCGCCTGAGGTCTGGTGGCCCTCAGGTTAAATCACCACCAGTCGCTTCTCTCTAATGAGCGAGCAGTCCCTATGGTCTGGTAAGGCTGTGGCAACACGACAACAAAGGAAGAAGGTGGGATTGTTACAGGTCGGGAGGGGATTCCATTGCTGGCAGAAGGCGAGGCAATTGAAGACACAGCCACCAGTGATGGAGTGCTTAAAGAAGGTTGTGCATAGTGCATGTGAAAGGCCAGAACTGGGACAGTGTAGATATCTCCTGGGGAGAGAATATGGAGGTATAGAGAATATGCGAGGTAAGATTATTGAGGGGGTTAGATTGAATGACGAGACTGCTGAACAAATTTTTAAAAAACATAAAGCGGATGCTGTAAATCTGAAATAAACACAAAAACAAATTGCAGGTCCTGAGCAGCAACTGTGCAGTGAGACAAGTTAAATCTTACTGCACTGCATTTATAAAAACACCTACAACAGAATGACACAATGTTTCGTCCGAGAGGAGTCAAGAGTCTTGCTTTTCAACATCACTTCGTACGAGAAGTCCTAAAATGCAGGCAATTCTGCCTTTCTTTTAAAAATTATAAGGTTAGATTTGAATGCATTTTGACAGGGAAGGATCGTCATTGCATAAGAGTTGGCCACCATTTGCATATTGGTGTTCATTGTGAGATATTGCAGTTCATTTTTTTTAAACCTCGTTTCTCTGTTTTTACTCATACATTTGTAAATAATTGAGATTCGTTGCTTGTGTTCACCAGTTAACATCGGGGAACTTGTTTTCCTTAAGTGCTGGGTTAGGACGCACTGAATAATGAAGCGTAGGTTTGATGGGTTTTTAATTTGCATTTGTCAATGCATAATGCAAAATAAATCGTTCCACTTGTTGCAAACTGATGGCCGGGCCCCCGGTTTTTGAGGTGAATCGCTCGGGGTGGAAAGCGAACATCTCGTCTTGCTGTGTGTTTCTGACAGTGCTCCTTCTGCCCTGAAAGGGTTCATCTCCCAGACTGAGCCAACCACGTTAGACCAGTGTCAGAGAAGAGACTCCCCCCGATGGGGCACAATGATCAGTCCCATCGCCCAACACTCTCGACCCTTGCATCTAGTCACAAGGGTCGACAGGCTTGAATCAGCCTGGCTTCCTGCTCTTTGCGAAATTCGAGGTGGTATCATCGAGGGTCCAAGCACAGAAAGAGCCCATTAGCGGGAACCAACCCGATTATTCCTACCCTTTTCCTCAAAATCTTGCAGTTTTTTATTTCCTTAATGATTCGGAGATGCCGGTGTTGGACTGGGGTGTACAAAGTTAAAAATCACACAACAACCAGGCTATAGTCCGACAGGTTTAATTGGAAGCACTAGCTTTCGGAGTGACGCTCCTTCATCAAGTGGTTGTCCAATCTTTTACTCCACAACCAGCTGTTGAAGGAGCAGCGCTCCGAAAGCTAGTGCTTCCAAATACACCTGTTGGACTATAACCTGGTTGTTGTGTGATTTTTAAGATTTTTCTTCCCTCTTCAACTATCTGTCTATTTTCCACTGGACTTTTCTCCTCACCTCCCCTAGGGTTCTTCTGCCAATTGTATTAACGGTTAGCCTGCTCCCAGTGGAATTAGAGTCTTCCACTGACTTGATCCGAACCGCTTAGAATTCGGAACACCCCGATTAAACCTTGGTTTCGACTTCGCCCCGATAAGGAGCATCCCTGCAGTTTCACCAGGGTCCTCCCCCAAACTGGCAACCCTCATTCCTGGGATAATTCGGGTTCGTCTCCACCGTTTCCCTGCTATTGATGGCCTTTTTCCGAAACTATGGTGTCTGCAGGTGTGTTCAGGTGTGCTGCATTTGATTATGTGAGTCTGTTTACTATTGAGGCTCACTGTGCTTGATCGGCTCGGTGTGTTCACAAACTCCGTGAATTGGGCTAAATAAACGAGAGAGATGGGAGGAAGTGAGCACTGCAGATGCTGGAGATCAGAGTCGAGAGTGTGGTGCTGGAAAAGCACAGCAGGTCAGGCAGCATCCGAGGAGCAGGAGAGTCAATGTTTCGAGCATAAGCCCTTTATCAGGAATGAATAGCTTATGCCCGAAACATGATTCTCCTGCTCCTCAGATGCTGCCTGACCAATAGGGCTGGAAGCCAGAGCTAAAGCATACATTCCAAACCCTGTTTTCCCCAGTTTTGTCCACACCTCAACATTAGAAATCTAGAAATCTCCAGCATACCACATGCCAGTCTTCATTCCACATGATACCAAGAAATGGCTGGAAGCACAGGGCACTGCAAAGGCTATGAGCCCTGTAAACATTCTGGCAATAGGACTGAAGACTTGTGCTCCAGAATTTGCCCCTCCCCTAGACAAGTTCTTCCAGCACAGTTACGACACTGGCATCTACCCGACAATGTGGGAAATTGCCCAGGTATGTCCAGTACACGAAAAGCAGGATAAATCCAACCCGGCCAATTACCGCCCCATCAGTCTTACTCTTCATCATCAGTAAAATGATAGAAGCCATGATCGTATTGCATGGTGGAGCAGACTCGAAGGGCCGGTGGCCTACTCCTGCTCCTTGTTTCTTATGGTGTCATCAACAGAGCTATCAAGCTGCACCTGCTCAGCGACACCCAGTTTGGTTGTTGGAGGTCAGTCATCTCAACTCAAGGACATAGGGTAATAGAATCCCTGCGGTGTGGAAGCAGGCCATTTAGCTCATTGAATCCATACTGACCGCTCTGAAGAGCATCCCACTCCCCCTGTCCTATCCCTGTATCCTTCCATTTTCCATGGCCAATCCACCTGACCTGCACCATATTTGGATTGTGGGAGAAAACCGGAGCACCCGGAGGAAACCCACGCAGAGAACGTGCAAACTCCACACAGACAGCCCAAGGGTGGAATCGAACCCGGGTCCCTGGGGCTGTGAGGCAGCAGTGCTGACCACTGAGTTGCTGTGCCACCCCTGTCTTGGCCTTGTCCCAAACATCTTCAGCTGCTTCATCAACGGCCATCATGAGGTCAGAAATGGAGATGCTGGCTAATGATTGCACACCATTCACAATACCTCAGCCACTGAAACAATCCATGTTCAAATGCAACAAGACCTGGATAATATCCAGTTTACACTACACAATGCCAAACAATGACATCTCACAACAAGGGAGAATCTAACCATCTCCTCTGATCAGTCTTAGATATCCCCATCACTGAAGCCCCACATGTTATCAACATCTTAGGGATTATCCTTGATCAGAAACTCAGCTGGAGTCACCCTATAAATACATTGGCTTCAAGAGCAGGTCAAAGGCTGGGAATCCAGCAGCGAGTAACTCACCCCCTGATCCCCCAAAGCCTGTCCATCATCTATAAGGTACCAATCAGGAGTGTGATGGGATACTCCCCACCTGCCTGGTTGGGTGAAGCTCCAACATCACTCAAGAAGCTCGACACCATCCAGGACAAAACAGCCCGCTTGATTGGCGCCGCATTCCACTCCCTCCACCACTGACGCTCAATAGCAGCAGTGCGTACTACCTGCGCTGGAGAAATTCACCAAAGATCCTCAGACGGCACATTCTGAACCCATGGCCGCTTCAATCTAGAAGGACCAGGCAGCAGATACATAGGAACACTGTCCCTTGCAAGTTCCCCTCCAAGCCACTCGCCATCTTGACTTGGAGGTCTATCACCATCCCTTCACTGCGGGGGTCTAAATCATGGAACTCCCTCCCCAACATGACTGTGACCACCTTCTCCAGGATAATTAGGGATGATGGTCCAGCCAGAGGTGCCCACATCCGATGAATGAACTAAAAAAGCAACGTTTTTATAAATACACAGCAGTGTCGAGGACTGAACCTTAGACTCCAAGTCAGGGTTCGACCTATTGTCTCCCAGTGCCCTGTTTAAACTGTTAATGGTGGAGGGGATCGTGGTGTGTCGAGTACCCACAGTCCTCCTGTCGCTCTCTGACAAGTGAATGAAGCGGAGGAGGTGATGGTTCAGTCAGGTCAGGTTTGCACGTTGCTCTGCCTTGCTGCAGATGAAATGATGGCCAGGGCGTTGTGCAATGGCAAACGAACATTACCACTGCAAGCCTTTGTTCAGGGTTTTCTCAGGCTTTATGGCTGCTGTGCAAATAGAATTCTGGAATGGCACGCCAACACTGTTTAGCGCATTTATGTCAATCTCCTCTGGAAAGGCATTCTGAAACTGCTTCTGTGGCTCCCTAATCTGGAACGTTTGCACCCTAATCTGGAACGTTTGCACCCTAATCTGGAACGTTTGCTCCCTAATCTGGAACGTTTGCTCCCTAATCTGGAACGTTTGCACCCTAATCTGGAACGTTTGCTCCCTAATCTGGAACGTTTGCTCCCTAATCTGGAACGTTTGCACCCTAATCTGGAACGTTTGCACCCTAATCTGGAACGTTTGCGCCCTAATCTGGAACGTTTGCTCCTTCTTTCAGCAAGGCCCTGAGAACCCATCTGATGGACTTGGTTTTCATCACAGGAACAGGAGGAGGCCATTCAGCCCCTTGAGCCTGTTCCACCGTTCACTGACATTAGGTTCGATTCCCTACGGTATGGAAAGAGGCCCTTTGGCCCGTCAACGCAGCTCAGGTCAGGTGGATTGGCCGTGCTAAATCGCCCAAAGTGTTAGGTGCATTAGTTAGGGGTAAATGTGGGGAATGGGTCTGGGTGGGTTACTGTTTGGAGGGTCGGGGTGGACTTGTTGGGCCGAAGGGCCTGTTTCCACACTGTAGGGATTCTAATCAAGTCCACACCAAACCTCCAAACCCAGATCCATTCCCTTACCCTATATTTACCCCTGACTAATGCGCCTAACACTATGAGCAATTTAGCATGACCAATTCACCTAACCTGCACATCTTTGGACTGTGGGAGGAAACCGGAGCACACGGAGGAAACCCACGCAGACACGGAGAGAATGTGCAAACTCCACACTGACAGTCGACTGAGGCTGGAATCGAACCTGGGTCCCTGGTGCTGTGAGGCAGCAGTGCTAACCACTGATCACGGCTGATCTCTGTCCTAACTCCATAAAACCACCAATGGCCTATATTCCTTAATAACTTTGCTTAACAACAATCTATCTGTCGCAGATTTAAAATTAACAACTGATCCACTGCCATTTGTGGAAGAGAATTACAAACCTCAGCCACCCTGCGTGTGTAAAATTACTTCCTAACATCTAACCAGAGCAGTCTGACCCCAAAGCTCATGACTATGCCCTCTCGTTCTAGAATCCTCAACCAGTTGAAATAGTTTATTTACTGGCTGTTTTCCTGTTGATATCTTGAAGATTTTGTTCGGATCATCCCTTAACCTTCCAAATTGTCGAGAGAGCTGACCTAATTTGCATAATCCCTCCAAGGCTAATGCATCCTGCTCACAGCACTCCAAGTGCAATCTAACCAGCATTTTGTAAAACGTTAGCGTAATGTCTTCATCCTCATACTCCAGTCCCCTCGGTATAAAGGCCAGCACTCTAGTAGCCGGCCTGATTATTTTCTCCATTAAAGATCTATGCACTTGAACACCCAAGTCTCTTTGGACAGCCACTGTAATTAACCTCATACCATCTGGACAATACCCAGATCTAACATTTTTCACCGGAAAATGGGTAACCTCACACTTGTGTACATTAAACTCCATCGGCTACAATTTACCCATGCACTTAGCATAAAATTTCAAAGGGGTATTGATAAACCATCCTGCACACGGTCTACAGCGCGGCCTAAATTTGTGTCGTCAGCAAGTTTGGATAAATGGCTTTTTCTGCCGTTATCCAAGTCGTTAATAAATAATGTGAATAATTGAGACTCTAACATTGATCCTTGTAAGACACCACTGGCCACATCCTGCTCATTTCAGCACCTACACAGTAGCACTATTTTCTGTTGCCTGCCACTCAACCAATTTCCCAGCCATGTCAGTAACTTACCCACAATTCCATGGGTTTCTATCCGGGGTTAACAGTCTCTTCTGTGGGATTTTTTTAAAGTGCCTTCTGGAAGACCATATAAATAATATCCATAGACATTCCTCAGTCCACTAGCTTAATCATCTTTTCAAAAAAATTCACTGAGGTTCGTCAGGCATGACCTCCTTGTTATGTCTCTGCAGTGACTTTCCCTGGCTACGTGAGAATCTCTCCAGTGTGGAAAGAGACCATTCAGCCCATCAATTTTGCAGCAACTCTTTGAAGAGCATCCCAACCCGAGCCCTCCCCCCGCCCCCACTGAGTCTAACCACACAACCTCCACCCCCTTTTCCCTGGACACTATGGGGGATTTAGCATGGCCAGTGCACCTCACATCTTTGGACTGTGGGAGGAAACCGGAGCACCCGGAGGAAACCCACGCAGACACGGGGAGAACGTGCAGCTGCCTACAGCATGAGCCAAGGGTGGAATTGGACCCAGGTCCGTGCGTTCAGTAGCGTGTTCCTGACTTGATTTGGTTTCAGTGGAGGCATCACCAATTTAAGGTAACCATACACTAATTGGGGAGGCGGGAGAGGGAGCATCATGGGATCTGCATTACGCAATACTAACACAGGTCCAACCAGTCTGATGGAGATCGAAACACAGAAAATAGGAACAGGAGTAGCCTTTCAGGCCGACCCTACTATTCCATATGCCCATGTCTGATCAGGCTTTTGCCCGAAATGTCGATTTTCCAGCTCCTCGGATGCTGCCTGACCTGCTGTGCTTTTCCAGCACCGCACACCCCATACAATTCCTTACCCTGTTTCTGCTTCCTCCCCATATCCTTTGATCCCTTTAGCCCTAAGATCAATATCTAATTCCTTCTTGAAAACATTCAGTATTTTGTCTTCAACTGCTTTCTGACACAGAGGATTCCACAGGCATGCCGACTCTCTGGGTGAAGACTTTTCTCCTGACCTCAATCCAAAATGGCCGACACCGTGACCTCTGGTTCTGGGCTCCCTGCTCATCAGAAACATCCTTCCTGTGTTTACACTGTCTAGTTGTGTGAGACATGCATTGGTTCTTGCAATGTTAATGTTATCCAGCAGTTTTCCCAGTGACATTCCTGAAGGCAACCACTTCACTGGACAGCGTCACCAAGAGCATTCAAGACCAAGATCAGATAATCGTCTGTCACTACTTCTTTGACCTCATCCTTTCCTCAAGACCTCGCTTCTGCTCGATGACTCTTGAAGTGACCATCTGGGAGGTGTTTTTACATTTTGAACCCCCCCCCCCGGGGATGGAGATTTTGTTGGGGAGCAGCAGCACATAGAAAATCAATCTGCCCTATCCCCTCTGGGTTTTGAACAGTCCGACACCATTGTTTGGTCCCCCACCCAGGGGATAGGTTTGGTGTGACTGTCAGGACTGGCTTCCTGGAGTGAAGCCACTTCATTGGGCATCATGGTCTGTGGTTCTCTAGGATGGGAGAGGTCAGTGCTGCCAAGGGTGAGTGTCAAATCCCTGACTCCATTGGTGAGGAGGAGGGTGATGTTTGATCTCTCATCTTGGTGAGGCAATCAATATTTAGGACAAGACTTATCCATTAACTGATGCCTAAAACAGATCTATCAGGTCATAGGGTGAGGCGTTTGCCTTGTGGCATTATCACTGGACTGTTAATCCAGTGATAATGCCACAAGGTTTGAGTTTGATTCCCGCCAAAGCGTGAAAGTGAGAATTGAATTTAATAAAACTCTGAAATTGTCTATTGTTAGGAAAATCCCATCCAGTTCATTAATGTCCTTCTTGGAAGGAAATCTCATCCTTACTTGGTCTGGTCTGCAAGTGACTCCAGGCATGTGGTTGATGCTAAACTGCCCTCTGAGCAATTAGGGATGGGTAATAAAGGCTGGCCTGCCCAATGATGCTCTCATTCTGTGAATGAATAAATAAATCACTACACTCTGGCTTCGAGGAACTTGCTGTGTGTAAATTGGCTACCACTTTTTCAATTTCACACTGAATTAAATTGAAATACAATATCTGTCTTTCCTTCTTCATCTTCTGCAGTGTGAGTGCCCAATTTATGTAGTGTAGCGATTAGTTCTGGAAGATGATTGTGGTTGTTAGAAATCAGTCATCTCAGCCACATTACATTGAATCATACAGCATGGAAACAGACCCTTCAGTCCAACCAGTCCATGCCGACCATATTTCCCAAAGTACCCTAGTCCCGCCTTGCCTGTGTTTAGTCCATATCCCTCCAAACCCTTTCCTATTCATGGACTTATCCATTAAATGTCTTTTAAACATTGTAACTGTACCCGCATTCATCATATCATTGGGGAGTTCATTCCACAAATGAACCACTCTCCGTTTACAAACGTTGCTTCTCATGTCCTCTTTAAATCTTTCTTTATTGAGTACAGGAGTTGGGAGGTCATGTTGCGGCTGTACAGGACATTGGTTAGGCCACTGTTGGAATATTGTGTGCAATTCTGGTCTCCCTCCTATCGGAAAGACGTTGTGAAACTTGAAAGGGTTCAGAAAAGATTTACAAAGATGTTGTCAGGGTTGGAGGATTTGAGCTATAGGGAGAGGCTGAACAGGCTGGGGCTGTTTTCCCTGGAGCGTCGGAGGCTAAGGGGTGACCTTATAGAGGTTTACAATATTATGAGGGACATGGATAGGGTAAATAGACAAAGTATTTTCCCTGGGGTGGGCGAGTCCAGAACTAGGCTTAGGGTGAGAGGGGAAAGATATGGGCGGCACGGTGGCACAGTGGTTAGCACTGCTGCCTCACAGCGCCAGAGACCCGGGTTCAATTCCCGACTCAGGCGACTGACTGTGTGGAGTTTGCACATTCTCCCCGTGTCTGCGTGGGTTTCCTCCGGGTGCTCCGGTTTCCTCCCACAGTCACAAAGATGTGCGGGTCAGGTGAATTGGCCATGCTAAATTGCCCGTAGTGTTAGGTTAAAAGGGGTAAATGTAGGGGTATGGGTGGGTTACGCTTCGGCGGGTCGGTGTGGACTTGTTGGGCCGAAGGGCCTGTTTCCACACTGTAAGTAATCTAATCTAATATAAAAGAGACCTAAGGGACAACTTTTTTCACGCAGAGGGTGGTGCGTGTATGGAATGAGCTGCCAGAGGAAGTGGTGGAGGCTGGTACATTTGGATGGGTACATGATTAAGAAGGGTTTGGAGGGATACGGGCCGGGTACTGGCAGGTGGGACTAGCTTGAGTTAGGATATCTGGTCAGCATGGACGGGTTGGACCGAAGGGTCTGTTTCCGTGCGGTACATCTTTATGACTCTATAATATGAAATCCCTAGTCTTGAAATCTCCCTGGGGAAAAGGCACTTGCTATTCTCCTTATCTATATCCCTCATGATTTTATAAACCTCTATAAGCTCACCCTTTCCAGGGAAAGAAAAAGTCCGAGTTTATCCAGCCTCTCCTTATAACTCAAATCTTCCAGCCGCAGCAACATCCTGGTAAATCTCTTCTGAACCCTTTCAATTTTAATAGCATCCTTCCAATAATTCGTTCACTATCACTAATCTTTTACATTGATCAATTATTTTTAAATGGATTACAGTGGTCAAATCAATAAAATGTTCATTATTGAAAATGGGAATTATCTCATGATCATTGTCAGGAACCTTTGCACCCAAGTCCTGTTTTGACCTCTAGCACGCGTAAATAGAACAATTTGCTAATATAAGTAATTGGGACTTTTTTTTATCCAATTGAATGACTGTTAGTTGGATCTTACAGGCCCTTCCTGAAGAAGGGCCTGTGCCCGAAACGTCGAATCTCCTGTTCCCTGGATGCTGCCTGACCTGCTGTGCTGTTCCAGCAATAAAGTTTCAACTTTGATCTCCAGCATCTGCAGACCTCACTTTCTCCTCTTACAGTGTATGATAATGGGGACCACACTTCAAGACCACTTTATTAACAATCAAATGCTTTTTGACTGCCAGGGTTTGTGGACAGTTACTGTATAAAGTCTTATATTCAGCCTCTCTAAACTCTTTCGACATAACCTGGGCTAATCCCACTCGATTTCTTTCTGCATTTGACACTGTTGTGAACACTATCACGTTGTGAACTCTGCCTCTCTGGCGGACTGGAGAGGTTTGCTGATTTTCTGTCGTCTGCAGTTTGGTATTCACGTTAATGTCATTGCTTTCATTTTTGCCATTAGGAGAGCATTCCTCTTCAATGCTTCCAGCGCAGCCTAGAGATTTCCCTTCCCCCATGGATTCCTCAGGAAGTCCCTCTTTCCCATTGAGTTCTGTCACTTCTTGCAGGTTCTGAAGCTCAGGGGAGGAGCTGGATTAGATTAGATGACTTACAGTGTGGAAACGGGCCCTTCGGCCCAACAAGTCCACACCGACCCGCCAAAACGCAAACCAACCAGACCCGTTCCCCTACATTTACCCCTTTACTTAACACTATGGGCAATTTAGCATGGCCAATTCACATATCCTGCACATTTTTGGACTGTGGGAGGAAACCGGAGCACCCGGAGGAAACCCACGCAGACACGGGGAGAATGTGCAAACTCCACACAGTCAGTCGCCTGAGGCGGGAATTGAACCCGGGTCTCTGGCGCTGTGAGGCAGCAGTGCTAACCACTGTGCCACCGTGCCGCCCGATTTATGGAGAATTTGAGTGTGGTCAATATTAAATCCTCCTTCTGAGGTCTCCACAGTGAATGAAGATGGCACAACCTTTTCGGTCCTCCAGGTGTACCCTTACCAGCGCCCTGTACAGCTGCAGCATAACCTCCCTGTTTTTAAACTCCATCACTCTATCAGTGAAGGACCATATTCCATTTACTTTCTTAATTACCTGCTGCACCTACAAACCAACTGTTTGTGAACCATGCACAAGGACACCCAGATCCCTCTGCACAGCAGCATGCTGCAATTTTTCACCTTTTAGATATTAGTCTATTTTGTTGTTATTTCTTCAAAGGTAGATGACCTCACGTTTACCAACATTGTAGTCCATCTGCCAGACCCTTGCCCATTCACTTAACCTCTGCAGACTTTCTGTGTCCTCTACACACTTTGCTCTACTGCTCATCTTAGCGTTATCTGTGAACTTTGACACACCACATTTGAGCCCCCACTCCAAATGTAAGTTGCAAACAATTGCAGTTCCAACACTGATCCCTGAGACACACCACTAGCTGCTGATTGCCAACTAGAAAAAAAAACATTTATCCGCACTCTTTCCTTTCTGTTAGTTAGCCAATCCTCTATCCATGCTAAAATATTACCTGTAACACTGTGCACCTTTATCTCATGTAGCAGCCATTTGTGCGACATCTTGTCGAATACCTTCTGAAATCCAGGTACATCACATTCACCGGTTCCCCGTTATCCATCACCCTCGCAATGTCCTCATAGAGTCTCAGTAAGTCAGCTAAACATGAACCCATGATGGGTCAATCTCTATCCAGTGGAAGAATTTCGTCTGCTTGAGTTCACACAGAGGGTGGCGCATGCGTGGAATGAGCTGCCAGAGGAAGTGGTGGAGGCTGGTACAATTGCAACATTTAAAAGGCATCTGGATGGGTATATGAATAGGAAGGGTTTGGAGGGATATGGGCCGGGAGCTGGTGAATGGGACTAGATTAGGTTACGGGTGGACCGAAGGGTCTGTTTCCGTGCTGTCCATCTCTGTGACCCTGTGATTGGAAGTTGATGATGACTGGGGGGGTGAGGGAAGCAAAGTTACTGATGAAAGCCAACAGTTTATTCATTAAACATTCATGAATCTTTTTCAAACCTTTGGCAACTGGAGTAAGTTCATTAGAGCTGAAACCGTGTTGCTGGAAAAGCTCAGCAGGTCAGGCAGCATCCAAGGAACAGGAGAATCGACGTTTCGGGCATGAGCCATTCTTCCTGAAGAAGGGCTTATGCCCGCAACGTCGATTCTCCTGCTCCTTGGATGCTGCCTGACCTGCTGCGCTTTTCCAGCAACACATTTTCAGCTCCGATCTCCAGCATCAGCAGTCCTCACTTTCTCCTAAGTTCATTAGAGTCTATTTGAATTTAACAAGCTGTTAAAATATTCAGTTTTCATATTGTCCAGCTTTGTCAAGACATGCATCAAATTATACAGATTATGTCGGCTGTGTCTCACAGGGAGTAGTGACATGTGTCACCTTGTCCCTGATGCTACCTAAAAATGTATTTGCAAGATATGAATTTAAAAAATGACAAAGGAATAAAAAATAACAGGAAGTCCTGCCTAATTAAACAGATTATGGCAGGGCCATTACAGCATCCACAATTCTTCCCATTTAAATTAAAGCAGGGCATTTGGATAAGTTCAAGAGAATAAAGCAAAATCAAAGGGGCAACAGATTGGCATGGAAAGAAGACTGAATGGCTGAGAGTGGGCACAAATGGGTCTTTTTCAAATCTCTGTAGGAGTCCCTCAAAGTATTGTCCAAGGCCCAACCATCTTCCGCTGCTCCATCAATAACCTTCCACCCAAAGTAAGGTCAGAAGTGGTTACACAATGTTTAGCACCATTTGCAGCTCCTCAGATACTAAAGCAGTCCGTGTTCAAATGTAACAAGATCTGGACTGGGCTGACAAGCGGCAAGTTACCTTCACGCCACATGAATGTCAAGGTATAACCATCACCGCAAAGAAACAATCTAACCCCCGTCCCTTGACATGCAATGGTGTTAGTGTAACTGAACCCCCCCCCCCCCCCATAATCAGCATCCTGGGCATTATCAAGGCCAGAAACTCAACTGGATTCGTCACATAAACACAATGGCTACAAGAGCAGGTCAGAGGCTAGGAATATTGCAGCAAGCCACTGCCCTCCTGACTCCCCAAAGCCTGGCCACCATCTACAAGGCACCAGTCAGGAGTGTGATGGGATACTCCCACCTGCCTGGATGGGTGCAGCTCCAACATCACTCAAGAAGCTTGACACCATCCAGGACAAAGCAGCCGCTTGATTGGCACCACATCCACAAACATCCACTCCCTCCTCTACCGATGCTCAGCAGCAGCAGTGTGTACCATCTACAAGATGCACTGCAGAAATTCACCAAAGATTCTCAGATTCCAAACCCACCTAGAAGGATAGGGCAGCAGATACATGGGAAAACCGCCTCCCTACAAGTTCCCCATCCAAGCCTCTCACCCATCCTGACGTTCCTTCACTGTTATTGGAATTCGCTCCCTGAGGGCATTGAGGGTCAACCCACAGCAGGTGGACTGCAGCGGTTCAAGAAGGCAGCTCACCCCCCCACCTTCTCAAGGGGCAACTAGGGACAGGCAATAAAATCTGGCCCAGCCAGTGATGCCCACATCCCACAAATAATAAAAAAAAGGACAGCCATCTTTGCTGCTCCCTCTGCATGGTAATCAATAAATTCTAGCTGTATATATCTCGGAGCCAACTAGCCACTCAAATGATAGGAACATGCAGGATTTCATCCCCGAGCGAGACTTGGGCTAATTTTGTTGTGGAAGGAAATCATTTTCATTTCCCGTTCCCTCCTGATCAATTCCGATGTTGTCTGGGAAGGTGTGGGTTATGAAGTGGAGATGCCTGGATGGTGCTGACAGATGATTAATGAGATCCGAGCTCGGAGCAGTAGGAATTAAGGGAGCTGTTATAATGCCTGTCAGTAAAGCAGGGCTAGACTGCCTGAGCTGATTGACTCCTGGCTGATAGACTCGTTTTTGTCCCAGGCCCGGAAACACATTTCTTTTGCAAATGGTTGAGCACAGAGTTTATGGCGACCTGCCCTGGTTTCTCTTAAAGCCCCACTCGCCCCTCGATACCCACCCCTCGGCCTGCATCGCTGCCGACAGAAAGCAGCTGGCCATCATTATTGCCGTTTCTGGGACCTTGCTGTGACCCAACAGCTATGACATTTCAAAAGGACCTTCCTGATTCTTCAACCGTTGGGGCCTCTCCAGGTCGACTCAGTTGCTACATAAATGCAGGTCCTGTGACCTCCGACAGGTCAGGTCTCTGAATGGACTCTGCCTTGCACTAAGAGATTCTGAGGCAGGTTACTTTCGCCAAAAGGGAGGGAGCAGGCCGTCACGTTAGCTGTAAATTCTTATCGACTGTCGCAGTATTTTGACACAGGTCTAAAGGTCAATGAGTGTGGTGGACTCAACAAAATTAACCTCAGGAATCGATAGCAGGGAGTCTCCCGGACCCCGACACTGGGGATTGGAGGCCTGTGGTGGGAGAGGCCAGGAAATCCCGAAGGGGCCCATCAACATGTCCTGCCCACCTTCACTGATTTATGCACACATCCTCCCAGGTCGCTCTGTTCCTGCACCCCCTTCAGACGGGTGCCCTTTGCTGCCCGTCGCCTCTTATTCCAAAATCAGTCACATCTCAGCTCTCCACATCGAAGTTCCTCGGCTACCCCTCTGCCCACTCCACCAACCTGTCTGTGTCCTTTGGCATCCTTCCTTTGACAGTTCACGATGCCTCCGGGTTTTCCCTCACCTGCAAACTTTCAAATTGTACGTTTAAGTCTAAAACATTCATACATGAAGCTGGAAAAGCTGGAGTCCCAACACTGAACTCCCTGGGAACTTCCTTCCACCAGCCCAAAGAAAATCCATTGACCATTGCGCTCTTTTTCCTCTCATTCTGTACCTAATTGACAGCCACCTTTCCGAGATATTGAAATTCTAGTGTTTCCTGGGGCTCATACACCGCCTGTAAATTGCCAATCCATGGGACATCAGAGTGGCACACAATCGGAATTGTAAATGGAGAAAATGGCAGGCCAATGGGCAATGCGTCACTCACACATAAGGGCTGTGCCCGCAGTAAGGGAGCACCCACTGTTTCCCTCCGCCTTAGACTCATAGAGTCATAGAGATGTACAGGACAGAAACAGATCCTTCAGTCCAACTCGTCCATGCCGACCAGATATCCCAACCCAATCTAGTCCCACCCAGCACCCGGCCCATATCTCTCTAAACCCTTCCTATTCATATACCCATCCAGATGCCTTTTAAATGTTGCAATTGTACCAGCCTCCACCACTTCCTTTGGCAACTCATTCCATACACATACCACCCTCTGCGTGAAAACAATTGCCCCTCAGGTCTCTTTTATATCTTTCCCCTCTCACCCTAAACCTATACCCTCTAGTTCTGGACTCCCTGACCCCAGGAAAAAGACTTTGTCTATTTATCCTATCCATGCCCCTCATGATTTTATAAACCTCTATAAGGTCACCCCTCAGCCTCCGACGCTCCAGGAAAAACAGCCCCAGCCTCTTCAGCCTCTCCCTATAGCTCAGATCCTCCAACCCTGGCAACATCCTTGTAAATCTTTTCTGAACCCTTTCAAGTTTCACAGCATCTTTCCGATAGGAAGGAGACCAGAATTGCCACACAATATTCCAACAGTGGCCTTACCTATACCCTTAGTTGTCATTCATAGAACCCCTACATTGTGGAAACAGGCCATTAGGCCCAACAAGTCCACACCGACTCTCTGAAGATGATCCCACCCAGACCCCATCTCCTACCCTATATTCACCCTGACTTATGCACCTAACCTACACGTCCCTAAACACCACAGGCAATTTAGCATCGCCAATCCACCCTAGCCTGCACATCTTTGGTCTGTGGGAGGAAACCGGAGCACCCACAGGAAACCCACGCAGACATGGGGAGAATGTGCAAACTCCACACAGTCAGTCACCCGAGGATGGAATCGAACCCGGGTCCCCAGCACTGTGAGGCAGCAGTGCTAACCACTGAGCCACCGTGCCGCCATGTTGTCTGTCCTGCTTTGCCGGCTCATGTGTCCTCCATCCGGTTGGACAGAGGCTGGGTCTCACGGTGGGAGCACAGTGGAAGGGAGCACTATTGACCTTCTGTCCGCCCTGTCCCACCTTACCCAGCTCCCAGTTAAAAAAAATGGAAGTGGAAGGATTCCAAAGTCTGCCCCGGTGTTTCACAGCTACCTAGATTACACCTCCTCCCACCCTGCCCCGGTAAAAACGCCATCCCATATTCCCAATTCCTTCACCTCCGCCGCATCTGCTCCCAGGAGGACCAATTCCAATACCGTACAACCCAGACGGCCTCCTTCTTCAAGGACCGCAATTTCCCCCCAGACGTGGTCGACGATACTCTCCACCGCATCTCCTCCACTTCCCGCTCCTCCGCCCTTGAGCCCCGCCCTTCCAATCGCCACCAGGACAGAACCTCACTGGTCCTCACCTACCACCCCACCAACCTCCAGATACATCGGATCATCCACCGTCATTTCCGCCACCTCCAAACAGACCCCACCAACAGGGATATATTCCCCTCCCCTCCCCTATCAGCGTTCTGAAAAGACCACTCCCTCTGCGACTCCCTCGTCAGGTCCATACCCCCCACCAACCCAACCTCCACTCCCGGCACCTTCCCCTGCAACCACAAGAAATGCAAAACTTGCACCCACACCTCCCCGCTGACTTCCCTCCAAAGCCCCAATAGATCCTTCCATATCTGTCAGAAATTCACCTGCACCTCCACACACATCATTTATTGCATCCGCTGCACCCGATGTGGCCTCCTCTACATTGGGGAGACAGGCCGCCTACTTGTGGAACGTTTCAGAGAACACCTCTGGGACACCCGGACCAACCAACCCAACCATCCCGTGGGTCAACACTTTAACTCCCCCTCCCACTCCACCAAAGACATGCAGGTCCTTGGCCTCCTCCATCGCCAGACAATGGCAACACCACGCCTGGAGGAAGAGCGCCTCATCTTCCGCCTAGGAACCCTCCAACCACAAGGGATGAATACAGATTTCTCCAGCTTCCTCATTTCCCCTCCCCCCACCTTTTCTCAGTCCCAACCCTCGGACTCAGCACCGCCTTCCTAACCTGCAATCTTCTTCCCGACCTCTCCGCCCCCAACCCCTCTCCGGCATATCATCCACACCTTAACCTCCTTCCACCTATCGTATTCCCATCGCCCCTCCCCCAAGTCCCTCCTCCCTATCTTTTATGTGTGTACCTGCTTGGCACACTTTCCTCATTCCTGAAGAAGGGTTTATGCCCGAAACGTCGATTCTCCTGCTCCTTTGATGCTGCCTGACCTGTTGCGGTTTTCCAGCAACCTGTCCAGTGAAAAGAACAAAGAACAAAGAAAATTACAGCACAGGAACAGGCCCTTCGGCCCTCCAAACCTGCACTAATCCAGATCCTCTATCTAAACCTGTCACCTATTTTCCAAAGATCTGTGTCCCTTTGCTCCCTGCCCAGTCTTGTATCTGTCTAGATGCATCTTAAATGACGCTCTCGTTCCCGCTCCACCACCACCGCTGGCAACACATTCCAGGCCCCCACCACCCTCTGTGAGAAGAACTTTCTCCGTATGTCTCCCCTAAACCTTTCCCCTCTCACTTTGAACTCGTGACCCCTAGTAATTGAGTCCTCCATTCCAGGAGAACGCTTCTTGCTATCCACCCTGTCTGTACCTCTCGTGATTTTGTAGGCCTCGCAGAGGGGAGCATCGGTCACAGGACCTTGAAAGAGAGAGCATGCAGGCTGCTTAGACCCTGGCATCCCACAGGATTGACCCTCTCCCTTTATTGTTGCACCTCGCTGGCACAGCCACTGACCATAGAATCCATACACTGAGGAAGCAGGCCATTCAGCCCTTTGAGTCCACACTAACCCTCTGAAAGGCATCCCACCCAGCCCCACCCAAACCCTGTAACCTTGCATTCCCTATGCCCAATTCACCTAACCTGCACATCTTTGGACTGTGGGAGGAAACCCACACAGACAAAGGGGGAACATGAAAACTCCACATCGCCCATGGGTGGATTCGAACCCGGGTCCCTGGCACTGTGAGGCAGCAGTGCTAACCACTGAGCCACCATGCCGCCCAGATGGGTGACAAGCCCTTGTGATCTTGATGAAGTGTCAGCATTCCATGTACACGCGTGTTCCTGCTTCCAGATGGGGCAAAGGACTCTCAGGTATAGGCCCCCATCCATGGACCATGTCTGTGCTCATGAACTGCAGGTGGATGGTGTGGAAACGTGTGGAGCCCATTTATGTTTGGTTTGATTTATTATTGTCATGTGGACGAAGACACGGTGAAAAGTATTGTTTTGCATGGAATCCAGGCAAACTATACCTTACACAAATACATCAGGGTCATAGATCAGAATATAGTATTACAGCGACAGAGAAGGTGCAGGGAAGGGTCAACTCTAACATGTGAGATGTTTGTTGATAAATCTGATAGCAGTGGGGAAGAAGCTGTTCCTGAGTGTAGTGGTACCTGTTTTCAAACTTTTGTAACTTCCGCCCAATGGAAGAGGATGGAAGAGAGTATAACTTTGATGATGGGTGCCTTCCTGAGGCAGCAGGAAGTGTAGATGGTTTTCCTGACGGACTGAGCTGTGTTCACAAGTCTCTGTCATTTCTTGTGATCTCGGGCACAGCGGTTACCGTGCCAAGCTGTGATGCATCCTGGTATGCATTTATTTATGTATGGATGTATAATTATTTATTAATGAAAGCATTTATGTGCGCGCTTCTATCTACAGAACAGCGTTTTTTTCATCTGTGCCGCCAAATATGTTTCCTCCTCCCAGTCCTTTTGTTACGACCTAGGCCAGACCCCTCCGAACATTTTGAAGTAGGCAGCCCGGACTATAACTTGGCTATTTGTTTTAGCTAGGTATATATCCCCCGAGTAAATGAGCTGGTTCGACTGCCAGGTTTTAAACAAACAACATTTATTCACAAAATTACGGAATGAAACACAAAGGACCGAAAACGGAATACCGGATAACGAATCCTATCCAAACCCGTCTTAATGATGCCGTTCCGAACATACTTGCAATGGTCCCGATATGCACATCCCTCAGTGCAAACAGTAAAACAATGGTACAGGCAAATTACAGTATTCGCAGTTAGATGGGCCGAAGGAGAGAGAGAGCTTCCAGTTCCGACTGGTACTCCTACTCCCGAACTGAACTGCACAGCTAGAGAGATGGCCACGCCCCCTTGACCAGACCTGTTTCTTCAAAAGACTTTTCAACCTTTTGCCCTGAAGCACTTTCTATTAGAGAACATAGAGAACACAGAACAATACAGCACAGAACAGGCCCTTCGGCCCTCGATGTTGCACCGACCTGTGAACTATTCTCAGCTCGTCCCCCTACACTACCTCAAAATCATCCATGTGCTTATCTAAGGATTGTTTAAATCTCCCTCATGGGGCTGAGTTGACGACATTAGCAGTAGGGTTAACAGTAAGGCCCCAATGAAACGATGGAGCCTGGCCAATTACCCCCTCTCTGATAAAAAAACTCAAGGGCATAATAACCTTGTAAAAGACCAGCATTGTCACACTTCCCACTCCCTGCCTCTGTGGTGGGGATGGAGGGTCCCTGCTCTGATGAACTCTCCGACTCAGGCTTCACCCCTCCCCCAAGGCCCTTCAATCACATCCTCATGTTCACATATGTACTGCCGCCCAGGCGGTGATATTATGAAGTAACCATACACTGTCCCCTCCCATCCCGTAATGCCAGCGTGCCTCTGACCATAGGGTAAAACAGCATTAACCCTACTCCGTTCCCAGTCCCTCCTCTATCCCCAGACCCTCACAGAGGCACAGACACCCTGACAGAGATAGCCTCAACTGAATACCCAGCTGTGGTCAGGGCCCTTGGCTGCTCCGAGTTGTTGGCTAACTGTGCTGGCATCCCCTGATTGATGGGCACCCCCATGGACCCTCCCAATAAGACTGACTCCCCTGACAGCGGGTGACGGGGCTGTTGGCTTGCTATGCATGCAGAGTGTTTGCCACCTCAGTCTCCGCCAATGTGGAGACTGACGTGGCGCACTGGCGTACAATAAAGACTGATGAACACTAAGACAAGCCGCCTGGCTGTGGTGACTGTACTCATTGGCATGGCAAGTCAAGGCAGGGGTGGTGCAAGCATGCCAATATGTGCTACGATAGAAAGCACTAAGAAGACGAGCAAACAGCTCTGAAATGCAGCCCGGTCCGAGGTAAGGGTGTCGGTCCCCTATGTACGACGCTCTCTCATCAATGCCAGTCGCCCGTGTGCCAGTGCACTCACTGCCAGTGCAGTGCTTGAAATGCCAGGATGGTTGTGTTGGCTTGGCAGATGGCAGACGCCAGTGTCCATGGAGGCTAAGTGCACTCAGCTGCTGCCTGAGGGTCATGCCCAGTGTGAGAAACAAAGCTCACTCACTTCAATAATTTCAGGCCGAGACAAGATCTGAAGCAATCAGTGTGTTTGCAAGCGTGGTGCCTGGAATAGGGCACCCAGAGTTTAGCAAGTACATATCTTATATAGGATCCACTACTCCAAACCCATTACTATTGTTTATCTCATGCCTTATCTGGCCTTGTGCATAACAAAGTACAAGTTTTACTCGGCCATTTCCCCACATCCTGCTGTGGCCCATTGTTAGGTATATCCTCCTTCACTATTATCTACTTCCCCCATCTGTGACATTTCCTCCCTTTCCCCAACCATATTGATCCTTATCACCTTTTAATTGGGATTTGTTTTTGTGTTTTCGCAAAAGTGGGAAACAGATGCTTATAACTACTGCTTGTACAGGCATATCTGGCTTAACCTACATCCTCACAGCACCTTATCTATTTGTCTGTAACATCTACCATTGTTTACAGGCACGTTTTATTCTTGTGTGCACATTTTAGCTAATACAAAAACAATTATATATTTCCTCCACATCGTTTTCATTGTTGTTGACTCAGCTCTTGGCTGAAACAATTACACACTGGTGTGAGTGCATTTACCTTGCATAAGTAATTATGATTGCAGAAGTAACACTACTTTACCTATATCCCACACCTGAGATGTAATTGGCCAGCATTCAACACAGAGGTCACACCGAGCGACGTAGGTGCTACCCACGTGGCATTCCACCTCACGAGAGCGACACCGCCAACTGACCAGTCTCCAAACTGTGATGCTCAAACGCCCTGTGGATCTGCTTGGCTGGGATATTGGGGGAGATACACATCCTGCAAGCCTTGCACCCCATTTGGCCTATCCAAAAGCCCAAGGAAAAAACAGTTTGTTACCCTTAGAATAAGTACAGACTTTTTATGAAAACTATTTCGCAGAAAGACAAAGAGAAGAAAAGTCTAAACATGAGGTAAGAGCTCAACTTTCACTTTAAAGATGAAGCATATTAACCAATCCTACTGACTAATCAGTTTATTTCCCTGCAGTAGTAACATTGAGCTGACCACAGCTCGGTTTCTCAATCCTCACTCACTCACCTCTCACTCTGGGGCGTTTCTTTTTTCTGCTGTATGCTTCGATTAAACATTTTTTCCACAAATGCCCACATTGATACAAATTCCCAGGTACTCTCTGTTTCTGCCTCCCCCTGGCGTTGTCACCCTCACCCTCACCCTGGCCAGGCTGCTGTCTCATGTTGAAACCTGCTGCCAACTTGTCCTGAGCACCCTCACACCCAATGCTGACGCTGTCTATCAGAAGCAGCCTGTATTGGCGTGGTTCAGCCACCCTGGAGCCTCAGCTCCAACTTCCAGCCATCTTGGCTTGACCTCAGGCTGAGATTTCAATATTGCCTGACGAAAATCATGACAAGGAAAAGCCAGTGAAACTTGCAAAAGCACACTGCTCTGTCTGAGAAACTGAAAAAAAATAAAATGGAGGTCCACTCAATTCTTCACCTTTAATATTAAAACTGAACTTTCCCTCTGGGAAAGACAGCAGGTTTGTTTTTTAACCTTTCATCACTTGGGAGACAGATGTGGGTCCTGTATGACTTGTCCTGAACTGAACCAGGGTAATGCGAGTATTGATTTTTGCATAAAATACACATAGTTTACAAGACTTGTTACTTTGGAGAGTTCCCTCAATCAATGTTAATGGCTGGTAAAATGTCAGGCCATTGTTTAATCAGTGTAGCTGATGTTATTGGCTGCAAAGACTCAAAGGGATTAGGCTGTGTCTCATAATTGACCTTTCTTAGCAGACTGTTGTGGCATTTCAAATATACTTTGCTTTCTCCGCCTCTCCGCAAGCTCGACCCTTGAGAATTACTCGCAGCAATTTCAAACACGTCTGTTTCTCTCCTCCTCCACCTTTCCAGGCAGAGTGTTGCATTGAATTCATGCCTTTGCCCTGTAATTTGCTGGAGACCAGGCGGCGTCATTTGTGTTACGTGTTTCAAATTCCGTAGCTTCAGGGAAGCTGTTAGGGCAGGCTGGAGATTGAATGTTTTCCCACGCTCTGCTCCCAATGTCAGTGCCGTGCACACCCCAGGTCATGTCCAGCGCACCCAACAACGCCAAGGTCAAATGCTCCGTTCAGAGGAGAAGGTAAACTGTGACCAAGCCCATCTCTGAACACTACCTGCAGATTTTACTCTGTCCCACATCAAACACTCCCAGGACAGGGACAGCACACGGTTAGATACAGAGTAAAGCTCTCTCTACACTGTCCCCCCATCAAACATTCCCAGGACAGGGACAGCACGGGGTTAGATACAGAGTAAAGCTTCCTCTACACTGTCCCCCCATCAAACACTCCCAGGACAGGGACAGCACAGGGTTAGATACAGAGTAAAGCTTCCTCTACACTGTCAACATCAAACACTCCCAGGACAGGGACAGCACGGGGTTAGATACAGAGTAAAGCTCCCTCTACACTGTCCCCATCAAACACTCCCAGGACCGGGACAGCACGGGGTTAGATACAGAGTAAAGCTCCCTCTACACTGTCCCCATCAAACACTCCCAGGACAGGGACAGCACGGGGTTAGATACAGAGTAAAGCTCTCTCTACACTGTCCCCATCAAACACTCCCAGGACAGGGATAGCATGGGGTTAGATACAGAGTAAAGCTCACTCTACGCTGTCCCCATCAACCACTCCCAGGACAGGGACAGCATGGGGTTAGATACAGAGTAAAGCTGCTTCTACACTGTCCCTCATCAAACACTCCCAGGACAGGGACAGCACGGGGCTAAATACAGAGTAAAGCTCCCTCTACACTGTCCCTCATCAAACACTCCCACAACAGGGACAGCACGGGGTTAGATACAGAGTAAAGCTTCCTCTACACTGTCCCCATCAAACACTCCCAGGACAGGGACAGCACGGGGTTAGATACAGAGTAAAGCTTTCTCTATACTGTCCCCCATCAAACACTCCCAGGACAGGGACAGCATGGGGTTAGATACAGAGTAAAGCTCCCTCTACACAGTTCCCATCAAACACGCCCAGGACAGGGACAGCACGGGGCTAAATACAGAGTAAAGCTCCCTCTACCCTGTCCCCATCAAACACTCCCAGAACAGGGACAGCACAGGGTTAGATACAGAGTAAAGCTCCCTCTACACTGTCCCTCATCAAACACTCCCACAACAGGGACAGCACGGGGTTAGATACAGAGTAAAGCTTCCTCTACACTGTCCCTCATCAAATACTCCCAGGACAGGGACAGCACGGGGTTAGATACAGAGTAAAGCTCCCTCTACACTGTCCCCATCAAACACTCCCAGGAGAGGGACAGGATGGGGTTAGATACAGAGTAAAGCTTCCTCTAAACTGTCCCCATCAAATACTCCCAGGACAGAGACAGGATGGGGTTAGATACAGAGTAAAGCTCCCTCTACACTGTCCCCATCAAACACTCCCAGGACAGGGACGGCACGGGGTTAAATATAGAGTAAAGCTCCCTCTACACTGTCTCCATCAAATACTCCCAGGACAGGGACAGAATGGGGTTAGATCCAGAGTAAATCTCCCTCTACACTGTCCCCATCAAATACTCCTAGGACAGGGACAGCACGGGGTTAGATACAGAGTAAATCTCCCTCTACACTGTCCCCATCAAACACTCCCAGGACAGGGACAGCACGGGGTTAGATACAGAGTAAAGCTCCCTCTACACAGTTCCCATCAAACATTCCCAGGACAGGGACAGCACGGGGTTAGATACAGAGTAAAGCTCCCTCTACACTGTCCCTCATCAAATACTCCCAGGACAGGGACAGCACCGGGTTAGATACAGAGTAAAGCTCCCTCTACACTGTCCCCATCAAACACTCCCAGGACAGGGACAGCACAGGGTTAAATACAGAGTAAAGCTCCCTCTACACTGTCCCTCATCAAACACTCCCACAACAGGGACAGCACAGGGTTAGATACAGAGTAAAGCTTCCTCTACACTGTCCCCATCAAACACTCCCAGGACAGGGACAGCACGGGGTTAGATACAGAGTAAAGCTCCCTCTACACTGTCCCTCATCAAATACTCCCAGGACAGGGACAGCACCGGGTTAGATACAGAGTAAATCTCCCTCTACCCTGTCCCCATCAAACACTCCCAGAACAGGGACAGCACAGGGTTAAATACAGAGTAAAGCTCCCTCTACACTGTCCCTCATCAAACACTCCCACAACAGGGACAGCACAGGGTTAGATACAGAGTAAAGCTCCCTCTACACTGTCCCTCATCAAACACTCCCACAACAGGGACAGCACGGGGTTAGATACAGAGTAAAGCTCTCTCTACACTGTCCCTCATCAAATACTCCCAGGACAGGGACAGCACGGGGTTAGATACAGAGTAAAGCTCCCTCTACACTGTCCCCATCAAACACTCCCAGGAGAGGGACAGGATGGGGTTAGATACAGAGTAAAGCTTCCTCTAAACTGTCCCCATCAAATACTCCCAGGACAGAGACAGGATGGGGTTAGATACAGAGTAAAGATCCCTCTACACTGTCCCCATCAAACACTCCCAGGACAGGGACGGCACGGGGTTAAATATAGAGTAAAGCTCCCTCTACACTGTCTCCATCAAATACTCCCAGGACAGGGACAGAATGGGGTTAGATCCAGAGTAAATCTCCCTCTACACTGTCCCCATCAAATACTCCTAGGACAGGGACAGCACGGGGTTAGATACAGAGTAAATCTCCCTCTACACTGTCCCTCATCAAATACTCCCAGGACAGGGACAGCACCGGGTTAGATACAGAGTAAAGCTCCCTCTACACTGTCCCCATCAAACACTCCCAGGACAGGGACAGCACGGGGTTAGATACAGAGTAAAGATCCCTCTACACTGTCCCCATCAAACACTCCCAGGAGAGGGACAGCACGGGGTTAAATATAGAGTAAAGCTCCCTCTACACTGTCCCCATCAAACACTCCCAGGACAGGGACAGCACGGGGTTAGATACAGAGTAAAGCTCCCTCTACACAGTTCCCATCAAACATTCCCAGGACAGGGACAGCACGGGGTTAGATACAGAGTAAAGCTCCCTCTACACTGTCCCTCATCAAATACTCCCAGGACAGGGACAGCACCGGGTTAGATACAGAGTAAATCTCCCTCTACACTGTCCCCATCAAACTCTCCCAGGAGAGGGACAGCACGGGGTTAAATATAGAGTAAAGCTCTCTCTACACTGTCCCCATGAAACACTCCCAGGACAGGGACAGCACGGGGTTAGATACAGAGTAAAGCTCCCTCTACACTGTCCCCATCAAACACTCCCAGAAGAGGGACAGCACGGGGTTAAATATAGAGCAAAGCTCCCTCTACACTGTCCCCATCAAACACTCCCAGGACAGGGACAGCACGGGGTTAGATACAGAGTAAAGCTCCATCTACACTGTCCCCATCAAACATTCCCAGGACAGGGACAGCACGGGGTTAGATACAGAGTGAAGCTCTCTCTACACTGTCCCCATCAAACACTCCCAGGACAGGGACAGCACGGGGTTAGATACAGAGTAAAGCTCTCTCTACACTGTCCCCATCAAACACTCCCAGGACAGGGACAGCACAGGGTTGGATACAGAGTAAAGCTCCCTCTACACTGTCCCCATCAAACATTCCCAGGACAGGGACAGCACGGGGTTAGATACAGAGTAAAGCTCCCTCTACACTGTCCCCATCAAACACTCCCAGGACAGGGACAGCACGGGGTTAGATACAGAGTAAAGATCCCTCTACACTGTCCCCATCAAACACTCCCAGGAGAGGGACAGCACGGGGTTAAATATAGAGTAAAGCTCCCTCTACACTGTCCCCATCAAACACTCCCAGGAGAGGGACAGCACGGGGTTAGATACAGAGTAAAGCTCCCTCTACACAGTTCCCATCAAACATTCCCAGGACAGGGACAGCATGGGGTTAGATACAGAGTAAAGCTCCCTCTACACTGTCCCTCATCAAATACTCCCAGGACAGGGACAGCACCGGGTTAGATACAGAGTAAATCTCCCTCTACACTGTCCCCATCAAACTCTCCCAGGAAAGGGACAGCACGGGGTTAAATATATTGTAAAGCTCTCTCTACACTGTCCCCATGAAACACTCCCAGGACAGGGACAGCACGGGGTTAGATACAGAGTAAAGCTCCCTCTACACTGTCCCCATCAAACACTCCCAGAAGAGGGACAGCACGGGGTTAAATATAGAGCAAAGCTCCCTCTACACTGTCCCCATCAAACACTCCCAGGACAGGGACAGCACGGGGTTAGATACAGAGTAAAGCTCTCTCTACACTGTCCCCATCAAACACTCCCAGGACAGGGACAGCACAGGGTTGGATACAGAGTAAAGCTCTCTCTACACTGTCCCCATCAAACACTCCCAGGACAGGGACAGCACGGGGTTAGATACAGAGTAAAGCTCTCTCTACACTGTCCCCATCAAACACTCCCAGGACAGGGACAGCACAGGGTTGGATACAGAGTAAAGCTCTCTCTACACTGTCCCCATCAAACACTCCCAGGACAGGGACAGCACAGGGTTAGATACAGAGTAAAGCTCCATCTACACTGTCCCCATCAAACACTCCAAGGACAGGGACCGCACGGGGTTAGATACAGAGTAAAGCTCTCTCTACACTGTCCCCATCAAACATTCCCAGGACAGGGACAGCACGGGGTTAGATACAGAGTAAAGCTCCCTCTACACTGTCCCCATCAAACACTCCCAGAAGAGGGACAGCACGGGGTTAAATATAGAGCAAAGCTCCCTCTACACTGTCCCCATCAAACACTCCCAGGACAGGGACAGCACGGGGTTAGATACAGAGTAAAGCTCCATCTACACTGTCCCCATCAAACATTCCCAGGACAGGGACAGCACGGGGTTAGATACAGAGTGAAGCTCTCTCTACACTGTCCCCATCAAACAATCCCAGGACAGGGACAGCACAGGGTTAGATACAGAGTAAAGCTCTCTCTACACTGTCCCCATCAAACACTCCCAGGACAGGGACAGCACAGGGTTGGATACAGAGTAAAGCTCTCTCTACACTGTCCCCATCAAACACTCCCAGGACAGGGACAGCACGGGGTTAGATACAGAGTAAAGCTCTCTCTCCACTGTCCCCATCAAACACTCCCAGGACAGGGACAGCACAGGGTTGGATACAGGGTAAAAGCTCCCTCTCTCCTCCCCTATCTTGCAGTGTTTTGACGGCTCCTCTGTTGACTGGGTATCATGTCCATTTGGTGAATGACGTGCTCTTGGTGTGGGCAGAGTCTATTATTCATGCAGTCTGGCCTGATTGAGCAGAATTCAGGCTTTCTGAAGTTGACAGAAGGTGAATGGTGGAGATGTGGATGACTCACACTGATGGCTGGGTGGATGGACAGCTCGGATATCCTTGCTGCCGAGCTCACTGCTGGCTTGGTGGATGGCTTCCCTCACGGTTCCTCCTGCTGTAGGATGCTGACTCTCCATGCAGTGGGAGACCCAGGGTTTGGGGAGAATCCCAGTTTACGACCCCAGGCCCGATCTTGCTGCATAATAGCTTCAATATCCCCTGAGTCAGCCTGGATGGTCGAACACAGTCAACTCCAGCCTTCGTTTGACTGGCCTTGGGCAGCAGTTGGGGGTGATACGGCTCAGGTAATGAGCTGATTACACACGAGACTGTGAACAGGAGGATGTTGGGAAACTTGAAAGGGTTCAGGGAAAATTCACAAGGATGTTGCCAGAGTTGGAGGGTTTGAGCTACAGGGAGAGGCTGAACAGGCTGGGACTGTTTTCCCTGGAACTTCGGAGGCTGAGGGGTGACCTTATAGAGATTCATAAAATCATAAGGGACGTGGATAGGGTAAATAGACAAGGTATTTTTTGCAGTTTGGGGGAGTCAAAGTTGTACCTTAGGTCCCTTTCAAATCTTTCCCCTTTCAGGGTGGCACAGTGGTTAGCACTGCTGCCTCACAGCACCAGAGACCTGGGTTCAATTCCTGCCTCAGGCGACTGACTGTGTGGAGTTTGCACATTCTCCCTGTGTCTGCGTGGGTTTCCTCCCACAGTCCAAAAATGTACAGGTTAGTTGAATTGGCCATGCTAAATTGCCTGTAGTGTTAGGTGAAGGGGTAAATGTAGGGGAATGGGTCTGGGTGAGTGTGCTTTGGTGGGTCGGTGTGGACTTGTTGGGCCGAAGTGCCTGTTTCCACACTGTAAGTAATCTAATCTTAAACCTATGCCCTCTAGTTCAGGCCTTGTCTATTTACCCTAACCACACCCCTCATCATTTTATAAACCTCTGTAATGTCAGCCCTCAGCCCCTGCCTCTAGCTCAAACCCTCCCAACACCCGCGTAAATCTTTTCCGAAACTTTTCAAAGTTTCGCGACGCCTTTCCGGTCGCAAGGGAGACCAGATTTGAGCGCAGCGTTCCTAAACTGGCCTAACCGACATCCTGCACGGCTGACAGGCGCCCTCTGACCTCCTGCACCCGGAGTAGAAGTGGGATTGATTTCCCCATTTCAGAGGCAAACAACGAGATGGCGAATGGGCACACCGAGAGTTTACACGCCCAGTTACAGCGAAACCAGTGAGCAGCGGCTGTGCATTACTCTGCCGGGTTGGATACATGATCGCTCTGTCTGCCGCATGTCAGCAGTGAGCTCAGGGTCACTGGGGTTTACTGTAATCCTGATTCTCAATAGCCAGACACCCACAATTGTGATCCACTGATCTCGCCCTGTGCAATTATCAACAGGGAGGGTGGGCAGTGCATTAATCGCTCTCATTGTTGTTTTTTTTGCCGGCTCAGTAATTCAATTAAAGAAGCAAATTATCTTCAGCCCCGGAGTTGACGTTCTTGCTGTACGTCTGACAATGAAATTAGACCCCTGTACACGTGAGTGTCTTCCTCCTTACTTATCCAGTTTTCCGGTGCACTCTCCTGTAAGACAAATGAAGCTTCCCCAGCCTCAGGCCTGACAGCTTGCTATAGTCTCCAAAGTTCTTAACTACTGCCGTCATGGTGAAGGACGGTACGGCGTCTGCTCTGCCCAGGACTGTAAGCAACTGCGGAGAGTTGCGAACACGGCCCAGTCCTTCGTGCAAACCAGTCTCCCATCCATTGACTCCAACTGCGCCTCGGGAAAACAGCCAACGTCATCGAGTCCCCCTCCCACCCCAGTTATAATCTCTTCCAACCCCTTCCATCAGGCAGAAGGTACAAAAACTTAAACACACGCACCAACAGGTTCAAGAACAGCTCCTTCCCCGTTGTTAGTAGACCTCTGAATGGACAGCTCAAATTTTAAATTTACTGCCGATCTCACTGTCTGTGCACCTGCCTGTGCGGCCATAACATCATCTTCCTCACTCTGTTCTATCACTCTAATGCACTATGTCCAGTATGATCTGCCTGTACTGCACACAAAACAGAACTTTTCACTGTAGCTAGGTACATGCGACAATAATCAATCAAATCACATCAAAGTCAAATCAAGAGCAAGAACTTGCATTTGTGATTGAGTCGTTTCTGACCATTCGGCCCAGCGATTTGATGCCAGCTCCCCCCCACCCCCACCCCCCCCCCCCCACCCCCGGCCCCTGTGGATCATCTTATTTCCCGCCCACAGCCCTGCAACTTGGTTTCCTTCAAATCAATAATTGTCTTTGGTTTGACCACCCTCATGGGCCAGTTCAGGTCGTTAAAAAAGGGTTCTTCCTCACAAACACCCTCTATCCCCCTCCACAACCTTCAACCAAAGCCTTCAATCTGTCTCCCCTGGTCTTCGTTATCCTTGCTTACCTTACCTATCCCGTCAGAATCTTGGCCATCCTTAGCGAACCTGTCCCCCATCTCCTTGTTTCAAGAACAACACCAGTTTCCTCAAAACTGCCTGCGGGACACGTTTAAATCCCCTTGATGTCCTTTCGGAGTGCGGTCTATTAAAATACAAATCGCGCACAGCGGCCCTCGGCCGAGAGGAGACAAAAACGTAGTCTGAAAGAGAAGAACTTCGGGTGTAAAACCAACAGCTGCAACACGAGCTGGAGGCTCAGGAGAAATCTAACCCCGCGGTGGTACACCGGGATAAGTCAATCGTAAGACGGAAACCTCAGCCCTTGGAGGGGGTCCAGAAGAGGTTTGCATCAATGGCCTCAGCATGAAGGCGTTGTTGAAGACTCTCAATGGAGTTTAGAAAGATACGGGGTCGAGGGGAGGTGGGGGGCATCTGATGGAAGAGGCCTGGATAGAGTGGACATGGACAACATGTTTCCACCGGTAGGGAAGGTTGGGACCCAAGGGCATAGAGTGAAGGGATGACCCTTTCGAGCTGAGGTGAGGAGGAATTTTTTCAGCCAGAGGGTGGGGAATCTGTGGAACTCATTGTTACAGAGGGCAGTGGAGGCCAAGTCACTCAGTGCATTTAAGACAGAGATAGATAGGCTCGTGATTGTTAAGGGGATCAAAAATAATGGGAGAAGGCAGAGATTGGGGAACAGGTTCCTTTATCTTACGGTCATATTCTCTCTGACCCCTCAGTACTGCCTGGGGTCCTACCATTCACTGGGCACTGCCTCATGTGGTCAGTCCTTCCAAAGTGTATCACCTCACAGTGTTCAGGATTAAAGTCCATTTGCCAGCGTTGAGCCCAACAGACCAGCCCTTCTCCAGCTTTCCATGGGAGGCAGTCAATGTGACACACAAACCGCATGGTCCCCTCAGCCAACCGCAAAGGCCAGGCAAACAAAGATGAGTGCTGCAAACACCGCCTCCCAGTGGTGGGAAGAGTGACCATGCACCGCCACTCAGAGAGGATGGAGGGCAACCGCCACCCCCTGAAGATGACCCTGCTGGAAGTCAGCCTGATGTTGCGACCGACCCAGGACTCGGTAGCCTCTCTCCTCCCCTGCGCTGAGGGTACTCGGGCTGTGGGGTCAGTCTATCAGGTATTTAAAGAGCAGCTACAGAGGAGCCCGAACACCAGACTGAGGGGAGCAGGTAGTCCACTGGAGCTTGGACAGAGAGGAGAGCAGCAGGTCACTGTGAAGGTGTGGATCCTGGCCCTGGGGCGCAGCTATGTTTGCCAGCAGGGGGTTAAGTGAAGGGTTTCCCTCCTTAATGTTTTCAATTACTGATTTGCTAAGACGTGCCCCGATGACCCTTGTTCCCCCAACCCGCCAACTTACTTGATCACACCCGTCACTAATCTCACCTCACCTGGGAGTCAAGAATCACACCTTTACTATCATTGGATCACCATGAGGATTGCAGAATCCCTCCAGTGTGGAAAGAGGCCGTTCAGCCCATCAAGTCTGTGCCAACTCTCTGGACAGCAACCCATCCAGATCCAGTCTCCTACTGTAATCCCTCATCCCACATTTCCGATGGCCAATCCACCTAACCCCTACATACCCCTGGTCACAATGGGCTGATTTAGCGTGGCCAATCCACCCTGACCTGCACATCTTTGTGACCGTGGGAGGAAACCCACGCAGACACGGGGAGAATGTGCAAACTCCACACAGAGGGTCGCCTGAGGCTGGGTCCCTGGTACTGTGAGGCAGCAGTGCTAACCACTGATCCACCCACACAGCCACACATTGACTCACTGTATCTCTCAGCTGAGTTGAATGCTTATTGTTCTGCACATGGAAGGCATTGATAACACGGGATATCGTGAATTTGGAGAGCATGGTCACACTGGCCAGGCATTGAAACCCAGTCCCTCCACCTCTGATGGATTTGTCAATAGGTTCCAGGCACTTTGTGTTTGAGTGACACACTGTTAGAACTAGAGTTGTTCAAACTTGAAGTGATTCTGGTATCAAACTAGGGTGTTAATTTATTCACTGAATGTCTATTTTGTTATGCTCTTAGAAATTGACATCTGCCACATCGGCCAAAACGGAATAGGGAGAATTGCAGGTGACTCCAGTAAGAGTATTGTTGACCCTTGGCTGGGATTTTAAGCAGGGGCCATTTTGTTCATCTCTTCCTCTGTTGACTTGCGAGTTGCAGATCGCTGGTTACACAACGTTTGAACATTATTACACGATTCGTTGTGATGGAGAAGCTCTCCTTTGTGGAAATGTGAATTGAAGAACGCATGGCAGGCGAGGGAGGGAGGGGAGAGGCCTTGAACTAATGGCTCCAGCCTTTCATTGGAGACGGCAACTCAGGCTCCCTCCTCACCCTTCCTGCAGCCTCTGCTGCCCTCTGATGGCTCAGTGGTAGCACTGCAGCTTTCCCCAACACTCCCAGTCTCTGCAATGTATGTGCCACTGAGCCAGCTTTGTAACTGGGTCTGTTTCTTGCTTTGGATTTGTGTTGGGATGCAGTTGCATTGGGCATGCAGCAGTGCGTTTGGGCTAATAGATTGCTTCTGATCAGTAATAAGAAATTTCTGTGTGTGTGTGTGTGTCGGTGTGTGTGTGTGTGTCTGTGTGTGTGTGTGTCTGTGTGTTTGTGTGTGTGTCTGTGTGTGATGTGTGTCTGCGAGCATTGGTGCTTATACCGTGTACATTGACATTAGTTTAATCCACTAGACCCCAGTGTAAAGCTGGGCTTAGGAGTACGATCAGGACAAGGTCAGCTAGGCAGGTAAATTTCATTCCAAAATCCCTGTCCCTCACCAGTTAACGCCAAAGCATTAAGAAACCACCTTCAGAGCAGGATTTGATGGTAAGGCCCTGAGGGATTGTTGCTGAACAAAGAGACCTTGGAGTTCAGGTTCATAGCTCCTTGAAAGTGGAGTCGCAGGGAGATAGGATAGCGAAGAAGGCGTTTGGTATGCTTTCCTTTATTGGTCAGAGTATTGAGGACGGGAGTTGGGAGGTCATGTTGCGGCTGTACAGGACATTGGTTAGGCCACTGTCGGAATACTGAGTTCATTTCTGGTCTCCCTGCTATAGGAATGATATTGTTAAACTTAAAACAGTTCATAAAAGATTTACAAGGATGTTGCCAGGGTTGGAGGATATGAGCTACACGGAGGGGCTGAATAGGCTGGGGCTGTTTTCCCTGGAGTGACGGAGGCTGAGGGGTGACCTTATAGAGGTTTACAAAATTATGAAGGGCATGGATAGGGTAAATAGACAAAGTCTTTTCCCTGGGGTCGGGGAATCCAGAACTAGAGGGCATAGGTTTAGGGTGAGAGGGGAAAGATATAAAAGAGACCTATGGGGCAATATTTTCAGGCAGAGAGTGGTATGTGTATGGAATGAGCTGCCAGAGGAAGTGGTGGAGGCTGGTACAATTACAACATTTAAAAGGCATCTGGATGGGTATATGAATAGGAAGGGTTTGGAGGGATATGGGCCAAATGGGACGAGATTAATTTAGGATCTGGTCGGCATGGACGAGTTGGACTGAAGGGTCAGTTTCAGTGCTGTACATCTCTATGACTCTGTAAAACCTGTACTGAGGGAGCAGACAGGCAAGTCCACATCGATAACACAGTTAACAAGTGCCTCATAGATAGACTGATAAGTTACAACGTCAGTAATGGAATTCACAGAGACTGGCCCAGGACAAATTGAAGATATCTCAATCCATTGAATCATTTCTTATGCAGAGCATAGTGAACAAAGAACAAAGAAAATTGCAGCACGGGAACAGGCCCTTCGGCCCTCCAAGCCTGCGCTGATCCAGATCCTCTATTTAAACCTGTCGCCTATTTTCCAAGGATCTGTGTCCCTTTGCACCCTGCCCAGTCATGTATCTGACTAGGTGCATCTTAAAAGACCCTATCGTGCCCGCCTCAACCACCTCCGCTGGCAAGATGTTCCAGTCACCCACTACCCTCTGTGTGAAGAACTTTCCACGCATATCTCCCCTAAACCTTTCCCCTCTCACCTTGAACTCATGACCCCTAGTAATTGAGTCCTCCACTTTGGGAAAAAGGTTTCTTGCTGTCCACCCTGTCTGTACCTCTCATGGTTTCCCCCTCAACCTCCGTCTTTCTCACGACAATAATCCTAGTCTACTCAACCTCTCCTCATAGCTAGCGCCCTCCGTACCAGGCAGCATCCTGGTGAACCTCCCCTGCACCCTCTCCAAAGCGTCCACATCCTTCTGGTAATGTGGTGACCTTCAGTCGTACGGTAGTGGTCGTGGTAGTGTTTGGGCTGGTCATGCTTATGACTCAGCAACTGCTTTGTGGTGCTGAGTTCGAATCCCATTGAGCTTGCTGGTGGGATTTAAATGTGTTTAATAAAAGCTGCTCACTGCATTTAAAAAAGGAAACCTTTGATTCTCTTCTGAGAGTCATTGGGATTCCCCACCTCTAATGGCGAAGGATGCCAAATCTTTCAGTATTTCTAAAGCAGAGCAGATAGATTCTCGATGATTGAAGGGGTGAAAGATTATTGGGGATATGCAGGAACGGAGAGTTGGGTTTAAAATTAGATCAGCTTCTCAACTTGTTGAATGAGGGAGTAAGCTGGAAAGGCTTCCCCAGTCAAGTCAGGGGTACCCCTGGGGGTTTTTGAGGGGAATTGGGAGGTCAGGAAACATTGCTTGGCGTCAAAGCTTTTAGTCAGGGTGGTCAGAGATGCAGGGAGTGGGAGAGGTCAATGGGAGTGAGTGAAGGTCAGTGAGTGAGGGGGGTCAGTGAGTGAGGGGGTCAGTGAGTGAGGGGGTCAGTGAGTGAGGGGTCAGTGAGTGAGGGGGGATAGTGAGTGGGGGGATCAGTGAGTGAGGGGTCAGTGAGTGAGAGGGATCAGTGAGTGAGGGGGTCAGTGAGTGAGGGGGTCAGTGAGTGAGAGGGATCAGTGAGTGAGGGGGTCGGTGAGTGAGAGGAATCAGTGAGTGAGGGGTCAGTGAGTGAGGGGGGATAGTGAGTGGGGGGGATCAGTGAGTGAGGGGGATCAGTGAGTGAAGGTGTCAGTGAGTGAGGGGTCAGTGAGTGAGGGGGGTCAGTGAGTGAGAGGGATCAGTGAGTGAGGGGGTCAGTGAGTGAGGGGTCAGTGAGTGAGGGGGTCAGTGAGTAAGGGGTCAGTGAGTGAGGGGGTCAGTGAGTGAGGGGGGATAGTGAGTGAGGGGGATCAGTGAGTGAGGGGGATCAGTGAGTGAGGGGTCAGTGAGTGATGGGGTCAGTGAGTGAAGGGTCAGTGAGTGAGGGGGATCAGTGAGTGAGTGGTCAGTGAGTGAGAGGGTCAGTGAGTAAGGGGTCAGTGAGTGAGGGGGTCAGTGATTGAGGGGGGATAGTGAGTGAGGGGGATCAGTGAGTGAGGGGGATCAGTGAGTGAGGGGTCAGTGAGTGATGGGGTCAGTGAGTGAAGGGTCAGTGAGTGAGGGGGATCAGTGAGTGAGGGGTCAGTGAGTGAGGGGGTCAGTGAGTGAAGGGTCAGTGAGTGAGGGGTCAGTGAGTGAAGGGTCAGTGAGTGAAGGGTGAGTGAGTGAGGGGTCAGTGAGTGAAGGGTCAGTCAGTGAGGGGTCAGTGAGTGAAGGGGTCAGTGAGTGAGGAGTCAGTGAGTGAGGGGGTCAGTGAGTGAGGGGGGTCAGTGAGTGACGGGGATCAGTGAGTGAGGGGGTCAGTGAGTAAGGGGTCAGTGTGGGGGGTCAGTGAGTGAGGGGGGTCGGTGAGTGAGAGGGATCAGTGAGTGAGGGGGTCAGTGAGTGAGGGGGTCAGTGAGGAGGGGTCAGTGAGTGAGGGGGTCAGTGAGTAAGGGGTCAGTGAGTGAGGGGGTCAGTGAGTGAGGGGGATCAGTGAGTGAGGGGATAGTGAGTGTGGGGGATCAGTGAGTGAGAGGGATCAGTGAGTGAGAGGGTCAGTGAGTGAGGGGGTCAGTGAGTGAGAGGAATCAGTGAGTGAGGGAATCAGTGAGTGAGGGGTCAGTGATTGGGGGGTCAGTGATTGAGGGGGATCAGTGAGTGAGGGGGTCAGTGAGTAAGGGGTCAGTGTGGGGGGTCAGTGAGTGAGGGGGGTCGGTGAGTGAGAGGGATCAGTGAGTGAGGGGGTCAGTGAGTGAGGGGGTCAGTGAGGAGGGGTCAGTGAGTGAGGGGGTCAGTGAGAAAGGGGTCAGTGAGTGAGGGGGTCAGTGAGTGAGGGGGATCAGTGAGTGAGGGGATAGTGAGTGTGGGGGATCAGTGAGTGAGAGGGATCAGTGAGTGAGAGGGTCAGTGAGTGAGGGGGTCAGTGAGTAAGGGGTCAGTGAGTGAGGGGGTCAGTGAGTGAGGGGGATCAGTGAGTGAGGGGTCAGTGAGTGAGGGGGGATAGTGAGTGAGGGGGATCAGTGAGTGAAGGGGATCAGTGAGTGAGGGGTCAATGAGTGAGGGGGTCAGTGAGTGAGAGGGATCAGTGAGTGAGGGGGATCAGTGAGTGAGGGGTCAATGAGTGAGGGGGTCAGTGAGTGAGAGGGATCAGTGAGTGAGGGGGATCAGTGAGTGAGGGGGTCAGTGAGTGAGGGGGTCATTGAGTGAGGGGGTCAGTGATTGAGAGGGATCAGTGAGTGAGGGAATCAGTGAGTGAGGGGTCAGTGAGTGAGGGGTCAGTGAGGGGGGTCAGTGAGTGAGGGGGGATCAGTGATTGAGAGGGATCAGTGAGTGAGGGAATCAGTGAGTCAGGGGTCAGTGAGTGTGGGGTTCAGTGAGTGAGGGATCAGTGAGTGAGAGGGATCAGTGAGTTAGAGGGATCAGTGAGTGAGGGGGTCAGTGAGTGAGGGGTCTGTGTGTGAGGGGGTCAGTGAGTAAGGGGTCAGTGAGTGAGGGGGTCAGTGAGTGAGGGGGATCAGTGAGTGAGGGGTCAGTCAGTGAGGGGTAAGTGAGTGAGGGGGATCAGTGAGTGAGGGGTCAGTGAGTGAGGGGGTCTAGTGAGTGAGGGGGTCAGTGAGTGAGGGGTATCAGTGAGTGAGGGGTCAGTGAGTGAGGGGTCAGTGAGTGAGAGGGATCAGTGAGTGAGGGGGATCAGTGAGTAAGGGGTCAGTGAGTGAGGGGGGAAAGTGAGTGAGGGGGTCAGTGAGTGAGGGGTCAGTGAGTGAGAGGGATCAGTGAGTGAAGGGGATCAGTGAGTAAGGGGTCAGTGAGTGACGGGGTCAGTGAGTGAGGGGGTAAGTGATTGAGAGGGATCAGTGAGTGAGGGAATCATTGAGTGAGGGGTCAGTGAGTGAGGGGTCAGTGAGGGGGGTCAGTGAGTGAGGGGGGATCAGTGAGTGAGAGGGATCAGTGAGTGAGGGGGTCAGTGAGTGAGGGGGTCAGTGAGTGAGGGGTCAGTGAGTGAGAGGCATCAGTGAGTGAGAGGGATCAGTGAGTGAGGGGGTCAGAGAGTGAGGGGTCAATGAGTGTAGGGGGTCAGTGAGTAAGGCGTCAGTGAGTGAGGGGGTCAGTGAGTGAGGGGGATCAGTGAGTGAGGGGTCAGTGAGTGAGGGGATCAGTGAGTGAGGGGGTCAGTGAGTGAGGGGGGATCAGTGAGTGAGAGGGATCAGTGAGTGAGGGAATCAGTGAGTGAGGGGTCAGTGAGTGAGGGGGGTCAGTGAGTAAGGGGTCAGTGAGGGGGGTCAGTGAGTGAGGGGGGATCAGTGAGTGAGAGGGATCAGTGAGTGAGGGGGTCAGTGAGTGAGGGGGTCAGTGAGTGAGGGGCCTGTGAGTGAGAGGGATCAGTGAGTGAGTGGGATCTGTGAGTGAGGGGGTCAGTGAGTAAGGGATCAGTGAGTGAGGGGGTCAGTGAGTGAGGGGTCAGTGAGTGAGGGGTCAGTGAGTGAGAGGGATCAGTGAGTGAGGGGGTCAGTGAGTGAGGGGGATCAGTGAGTGAGGGGTCAGTGAGTGAGGGGGTCAGTGAGTGAGAGGGATCAGTGAGTGAGGGGGTCAGTGAGTGAGGGGTCAGTGAGTGAGGGGGTCAGTGAGTAAGGGGTCAGTGAGTGGGGGGGTCAGTGAGTGAGGGGGATCAGTGAGTGAGGGGTCAGTGAGTGAGGGGGGATAGTGAGTGAGGGGGATCAGTGAGTGAGGGGTATCAGTGAGTGAGGGGTCAGTGAGTGAGGGGTCAGTGAGTGAGAGGGATCAGTGAGTGAGGGGGATCAGTGAGTAAGGGGTCAGTGAGTGAGGGGGAATAGTGAGTGAGGGGGTCAGTGAGTGAGGGGACAGTGAGTGAGGGGTCAGTGAGTGAGAGGGATCAGTGAGTGAGAGGGATCAGTGAGTGAGGGGAATCCGTGAGTGAGGGGTCAGTGAGTGAGGGGTCAGTGAGTGAGAGGGATCAGTGAGTGAGGGGGATCAGTGAGTGAGGGGGATCAGTGAGTAAGGGGTCAGTGAGTGAGGGGGTCAGTGAGTGAGGGGGTCAGTGATTGAGAGGGATCAGTGAGTGAGGGAATCAGTGAGTGAGGGGTCAGTGAGTGAGGGGTCAGTGAGGGGGGTCAGTGAGTGAGGGGGGATCAGTGAGTGAGAGGGATCAGTGAGTGAGGGGGTCAGTGAGTGAGGGGGTCAGTGAGTGAGGGGTCAGTGAGTGAGAGGCATCAGTGATTGAGAGGGGTTCAGTGAGTGAGGGTTCAGTGAGTGAGAGGGATCAGTGAGTGAGAGGGATCAGTGAGTGAGAGGGATCACTGAGTGAGGGGATCAGTGAGTGACGGGTCAATGAGTGTAGGGAGTCAGTGAGTAAGGGGTCAGTGAGTGAGGGGGTCAGTGAGTGAGGGGGATCAGTGAGTGAGGGGTCAGTGAGTGAGGGGATCAGTGAGTGAGTGGGTCAGTGAGTGAGAGGGATCAGTGAGTGAGGGGGTCAGTGAGTGAGGGGTCAGTGAGTGAGGGGGGTCAGTGAGTAAGGGGTCAGTGAGGGGGGTCAGTGAGTGAGGGGGGATCAGTGAGTGAGAGGGATCAGTGAGTGAGTGGGTCAGTGAGTGAGGGGGTCAGTGAGTGAGGGGTCAGTGAGTGAGGGGGTCAGTGAGTGAGAGGGATCAGTGAGTGAGGGGGTCAGTCAGTGAGGGGGATCAGTGAGTGAGCGGTCAGTGAGTGAGGGGGATCAGTGAGTGAAAGGGATCAGTGAGTGAGGGGGTCAGTGAGTGAGGGGTCAGTGAGTGAGGGGGTCAGTGAGTAAGGGGTCAGTGAGTGAGGGGGTCAGTGAGTGAGGGTGATCAGTGAGTGAGGGGTCAGTGAGTGAGGGGGGATAGTGAGTGAGGGGGATCAGTGAGTGAGGGGGATCAGTGAGTGAGGGGTCAGTGAGTGAGGGGGATCAGTGAGTGAGCGGTCAGTGAGTGAGGGGTCAGTGAGTGAGGGGTCAGTGAGTGAGAGGGATCAGTGAGTGAGGGGGATCAGTGAGTAAGGGGTCAGTGAGTGAGGAGGTCAGTGAGTGAGAGGGATCAGTGAGAGAGGGGGATCAGTGAGTGAGAGGGATCAGTGAGTGAGGGGGATCAGTGAGTGAGGGGTCAGTGAGTGAGGGGTCAGTGAGTGAGAAGGATCAGTGAGTGAGGGGGATCAGTGAGTAAGGGGTCAGTGAGTGAGGGGGTCAGTGAGTGAGGGGGTCAGTGATTGAGAGGGATCAGTGAGTGAGGGAATCAGTGAGTGAGGGGTCAGTGAGTGAGGGGTCTGTGACGGGGGTCAGTGAGTGAGGGGGGATCAGTGAGTGAGAGGGATCAGTGAGTGAGGGGGTCAGTGAGTGAGGGGGTCAGTGAGTGAGAGGGATCAGTGAGTGAGGGGGATCAGTGAGTGAGGGGTCAGTGAGTGAGGGGTCAGTGAGTGAGAGGGATCAGTGAGTGAGGGGGATCAGTGAGTAAGGGGTCAGTGAGTGAGGGGGTCAATGAGTGAGGGGGTCAGTGATTGAGAGGGATCAGTGAGTGAGGGAATCAGTGAGTGAGGGGTCAGTGAGTGAGGGGTCAGTGAGGGGGGTCAGTGAGTGAGGGGGGATCAGTGAGTGAGAGGGATCAGTGAGTGAGGGGGTCAGTGAGTGAGGGGGTCAGTAGGTGAGGGGTCAGTGAGTGAGAGGCATCAGTGAGTGAGGGCGTCGGTGAGTGAGGGTTCAGTGCGTGAGAGGGATCAGTGAGTGAGAGGGATCAGTGAGTGAGGGAATCAGTGAGTGAGGGGTCAGTGAGTGAGGGGGGTCAGTGAGTAAGGGGTCAGTGAGGGGGGTCAGTAAGTGAGGGGGGATCAGTGAGTGAGAGGGATCAGTGAGTGAGGGGGACAGTGAGTGAGGGGTCAGTGAGTGAGAGGGATCAGTGAGTGAGGGGGTCAGTGAGTGAGGGGTCAGTGAGTGAGAGGGATCAGTGAGTGAGTGGGATCTGTGAGTGATGGGGTCAGTGAGTAAGGGGTCAGTGAGTGAGGGGGTCAGTGAGTGAGGGGTCAGTGAGTGAGGGGGTCAGTGAGTGAGAGGGATCAGTGAGTTAGGGGATCAGTGAGTGAGGGGGATCAGTGAGTGAGGGGTCAGTGAGTGAGGGGGTCAGTGAGTGAGGGGGATCAGTGAGTGAGGGGCCAGTGAGTGAAGGGGACATCAGTGAGTGAGGGGTTCAGTGAGTGAGAGGGACCAGTGAGTGAGGGGGTCAGTGAGTGAGGGGTCAGTGAGTGAGGGGGTCAGTGAGTAAGGGGTCAGTGAGTTTGGGGGTCAGTGAGTGAGGGGGATCAGTGAGTGAGGGGGTCAGTGAGTGATGGGGTCAGTGAGTAAGGGGTCAGTGAGTGAGGGGGTCAGTGAGTGAGGGGTCAGTGAGTGAGGGGGTCAGTGAGTGAGAGGGATCAGTGAGTTAGGGGATCAGTGAGTGAGGGGGATCAGTGAGTGAGGGGTCAGTGAGTGAGGGGGTCAGTGAGTGAGGGGGATCAGTGAGTGAGGGGCCAGTGAGTGAAGGGGACGTCAGTGAGTGAGGGGTTCAGTGAGTGAGAGGGACCAGTGAGTGAGGGGGTCAGTGAGTGAGGGGTCAGTGAGTGAGGGGGTCAGTGAGTAAGGGGTCAGTGAGTTTGGGGGTCAGTGAGTGAGGGGGATCAGTGAGTGAGGGGGTCAGTGAGTGAGGGGTCAGTGAGAGAGGGGGTAAGTGAGTATGGGGTCAGTGAGTGAGGGGGTCAGTGAGTGAGGGGGATCAGTGAGTGAGGGGTCAGTGAGTGAGGGGGGATAGTGAGTGAGGGGGATCAGAGAGTGAGGGGGATCAGTGAGTGAGGGGTCAGTGAGTGAGGGGGTCAGTGAGTGAGAGGGATCAGTGAGTCAGGGGGATCAGTGACTGAGGGGGTCAGTGAGTGAGGGGGTCAGTGAGTGAGGGGTCAGTGAGTGAGAGGCATCAGTGAGTGAGGGGGTCAGTGAGTGAGGGTTCAGTGAGTGAGAGGGATCAGTGAGTGAGAGGGATCAGTGAGTGAGAGGGATCAGTGAGTGAGGGGTCAATGAGTGTAGGGGGTCAGTGAGTAAGGGGTCAGTGAGTGAGGGGGTCAGTGAGTGAGGGGGATCAGTGAGTGAGGGGTCAGTGAGTGAGGGGATCAGTGAGTGAGGGGGTCAGTGAGTGAGAAGGATCAGTGAGTGAGGGAATCAGTGAGTGAGGGGTCAGGGAGTGAGGGGGGTCAGTGAGTAAGGGGTCAGTGAGGAGGGTCAGTGAGTGAGGGGGGATCAGTGAGTGAGAGGGATCAGTGAGTGAGGGGGTCAGTGAGTGAGGGGGTCAGTGAGTGAGGGGTCAGTGAGTGAGAGGGATCAGTGAGTGAGTGGGATCTGTGAGTGAGGGGGTCAGTGAGTAAGGGGTCAGTGAGTGAGGGGGTCAGTGAGTGAAGGGTCAGTGAGTGAGGGGGTCAGTGAGTGAGAGGGATCAGTGAGTGAGGGGGATCAGTGAGTAAGGGGTCAGTGAGTGAGGGGGTCAGTGAGTGAGAGGGATCAGTGAGTGAGGGGGATCAGTGAGTGAGGGGGATCAGTGAGTGAGGGGTCAGTGAGTGAGGGGTCAGTGAGTGAGAGGGATCAGTAAGTGAGGGGGATCAGTGAGTAAGGGGTCAGTGAGTGAGGGGGTCAGTGAGTGAGGGGGTCAGTGATTGAGAGGGATCAGTGAGTGAGGGAATCAGTGAGTGAGGGGTCAGTGAGTGAGGGGTCTGTGACGGGGGTCAGTGAGTGAGGGGGGAATCAGTGAGTGAGAGGGATCAGTGAGTGAGGGGGTCAGTGAGTGAGGGGGTCAGTGAGTGAGAGGGATCAGTGAGTGAGGGGGATCAGTGAGTGAGGGGTCAGTGAGTGAGGGGTCAGTGAGTGAGAGGGATCAGTGAGTGAGGGGGATCAGTGAGTAAGGGGTCAGTGAGTGAGGGGGTCAATGAGTGAGGGGGTCAGTGATTGAGAGGGATCAGTGAGTGAGGGAATCAGTGAGTGAGGGGTCAGTGAGTGAGGGGTCAGTGAGGGGGGTCAGTGAGTGAGGGGGGATCAGTGAGTGAGAGGGATCAGTGAGTGAGGGGGTCAGTGAGTGAGGGGGTCAGTGAGTGAGGGGTCAGTGAGTGAGAGGCATCAGTGAGTGAGGGGGTCAGTGAGTGAGGGTTCAGTGCGTGAGAGGGATCAGTGAGTGAGAGGGATCAGTGAGTGAGAGGGATCAGTGAGTGAGGGGGTCAGTGAGTGAGGGGTCAATGAGTGTAGGGGGTCAGTGAGTAAGGGGTCAGTGAGTGAGGTGGTCAGTGAGTGAGGGGGATTAGTGAATGAGGGGTCAGTGAGTGAGGGGATCAGTGAGTGAGGGGTCAGTGAGTGAGAGGGATCAGTGAGTGAGGGAATCAGTGAGTGAGGGGTCAGTGAGTGAGGGGGGTCAGTGAGTAAGGGGTCAGTGAGGGGGGTCAGTAAGTGAGGGGTGATCAGTGAGTGAGAGGGATCAGTGAGTGAGGGGGACAGTGCGTGAGGGGGTCAGTGAGTGAGGGGTCAGTGAGTGAGAGGGATCAGTGAGTGAGTGGGATCTGGGAGTGATGGGGTCAGTGAGTAAGGGGTCAGTGAGTGAGGGGGTCAGTGAGTGAGGGGTCAGTGAGTGAGGGGGTCAGTGAGTGAGAGGGATCAGTGAGTTAGGGGATCAGTGAGTGAGGGGGATCAGTGAGTGAGGGGTCAGTGAGTGAGGGGGTCAGTGAGTGAGGGGGATCAGTGAGTGAGGGGCCAGTGAGTGAAGGGGACGTCAGTGAGTGAGGGGTTCAGTGAGTGAGAGGGATCAGTGAGTGAGGGGGTCAGTGAGTGAGGGGGATCAGTGAGTAAGGGGTCAGTGAGTGAGGGGGTCAGTGAGTGAGAGGGATCAGTGAGTGAGGGGGATCAGTGAGTGAGGGGGATCAGTGAGTGAGGGGTCAGTGAGTGAGGGGGTCAGTGAGTGAGGGGTCAGTGAGTGAGAGGGATCAGTGAGTGAGTGGGATCTGTGAGTGAGGGGGTCAGTGAGTAAGGGGTCAGTGAGTGAGGGGGTCAGTGAGTGAAGGGTCAGTGAGTGAGGGGGTCAGTGAGTGAGAGGGATCAGTGAGTGAGGGGGATCAGTGAGTAAGGGGTCAGTGAGTGAGGGGGTCAGTGAGTGAGAGGGATCAGTGAGTGAGGGGGATCAGTGAGTGAGGCGGATCAGTGAGTGAGGGGTCAGTGAGTGAGGGGTCAGTGAGTGAGAGGGATCAGTGAGTGAGGGGGATCAGTGAGTAAGGGGTCAGTGAGTGAGGGGTCAGTGAGTGAGGGGGTCAGTGATTGAGAGGGATCAGTGAGTGAGGGAATCAGTGAGTGAGGGGTCAGTGAGTGAGGGGTCTGTGACGGGGGTCAGTGAGTGAGGGGGGATCAGTGAGTGAGAGGGATCAGTGAGTGAGGGGGTCAGTGAGTGAGGGGCTCAGTGAGTGAGAGGGATCAGTGAGTGAGGGGGATCAGTGAGTGAGGGGTCAGTGAGTGAGGGGTCAGTGAGTGAGAGGGATCAGTGAGTGAGGGGGATCAGTGAGTAAGGGGTCAGTGAGTGAGGGGGTCAATGAGTGAGGGGGTCAGTGATTGAGAGGGATCAGTGAGTGAGGGAATCAGTGAGTGAGGGGTCAGTGAGTGAGGGGTCAGTGAGGGGGGTCAGTGAGTGAGGGGGGATCAGTGAGTGAGAGGGATCAGTGAGTGAGGGGGTCAGTGAGTGAGGGGGTCAGTGAGTGAGGGGTCAGTGAGTGAGAGGCATCAGTGAGTGAGGGGGTCAGTGAGTGAGGGTTCAGTGCGTGAGAGGGATCAGTGAGTGAGAGGGATCAGTGAGTGAGAGGGATCGGTGAGTGAGGGGGTCAGTGAGTGAGGGGTCAATGAGTGTAGGGGGTCAGTGAGTAAGGGGTCAGTGAGTGAGGTGGTCAGTGAGTGAGGGGGATTAGTGAATGAGGGGTCAGTGAGTGAGGGGATCAGTGAGTGAGGGGTCAGTGAGTGAGAGGGATCAGTGAGTGAGGGAATCAGTGAGTGAGGGGTCAGTGAGTGAGGGGGGTCAGTGAGTAAGGGGTCAGTGAGGGGGGTCAGTAAGTGAGGGGGGATCAGTGAGTGAGAGGGATCAGTGAGTGAGGGGGACAGTGCGTGAGGGGGTCAGTGAGTGAGGGGTCAGTGAGTGAGAGGGATCAGTGAGTGAGTGGGATCTGTGAGTGATGGGGTCAGTGAGTAAGGGGTCAGTGAGTGAGGGGGTCAGTGAGTGAGGGGTCAGTGAGTGAGGGGGTCAGTGAGTGAGAGGGATCAGTGAGTTAGGGGATCAGTGAGTGAGGGGGATCAGTGAGTGAGGGGTCAGTGAGTGAGGGGGTCAGTGAGTGAGGGGGATCAGTGAGTGAGGGGCCAGTGAGTGAAGGGGACGTCAGTGAGTGAGGGGTTCAGTGAGTGAGAGGGATCAGTGAGTGAGGGGGTCAGTGAGTGAGGGGGTCAGTGAGTGAGAGGGATCAGTGAGTGAGGGGGATCAGTGAGTGAGGGGTCAGTGAGTGAGGGGTCAGTGAGTGAGAGGGATCAGTGAGTGAGGGGGATCAGTGAGTAAGGGGTCAGTGAGTGAGGGGGTCAATGAGTGAGGGGGTCAGTGATTGAGAGGGATCAGTGAGTGAGGGAATCAGTGAGTGAGGGGTCAGTGAGTGAGGGGTCAGTGAGGGGGGTCAGTGAGTGAGGGGGGATCAGTGAGTGAGAGGGATCAGTGAGTGAGGGGGTCAGTGAGTGAGGGGGTCAGTGAGGGAGGGGTCAGTGAGTGAGAGGCATCAGTGAGTGAGGGGGTCAGTGAGTGAGGGTTCAGTGCGTGAGAGGGATCAGTGAGTGAGAGGGATCAGTGAGTGAGAGGGATCAGTGAGTGAGAGGGTCAGTGAGTGAGGGGTCAATGAGTGTAGGGGGTCAGTGAGTAAGGGGTCAGTGAGTGAGGTGGTCAGTGAGTGAGGGGGATTAGTGAATGAGGGGTCAGTGAGTGAGGGGATCAGTGAGTGAGGGGTCAGTGAGTGAGAGGGATCAGTGAGTGAGGGAATCAGTGAGTGAGGGGTCAGTGAGTGAGGGGGGTCAGTGAGTAAGGGGTCAGTGAGTGAGGGGGTCAGTGAGTGAGGGGGATCAGTGAGTGAGGGGGTCAGTGAGTGAGGGGTCAGTGAGTGAGGGGTCAGTGAGTGAGGGGGTCAGTGAGTAAGGGGTCAGTGAGTGAGGGGGTCAGTGAGTGAGGGGGATCAGTGAGTGAGGGGGTCAGTGAGTGAGGGGTCAGTGAGTGAGGGGGTAAGTGAGTATGGGGTCAGTGAGTGAGGGGGTCAGTGAGTGAGGGTGATCAGTGAGTGAGGGGTCAGTGAGTGAGGGGGGATCGTGAGTGAGGGGGATCAGAGAGTGAGGGGGATCAGTGAGTGAGGGGTCAGTGAGTGAGGGGGTCAGTGAGTGAGAGGGATCAGTGAGTCAGGGGGATCAATGAGTGAGGGGGTCAGTGAGTGAGGGGGTCAGTGAGTGAGGGGTCAGTGAGTGAGAGGCATCAGTGAGTGAGAGGGGTCAGTGAGTGAGGGTTCAGTGAGTGAGAGGGATCAGTGAGTGAGAGGGATCAGTGAGTGAGGGAATCAGTGAGTGAGGGGTCAGTGAGTGAGGGGGGTCAGTGAGTAAGGGGTCAGTGAGGGGGGTCAGTAAGTGAGGGGGGATCAGTGAGTGAGAGGGATCAGTGAGTGAGGGGGACAGTGCGTGAGGGGGTCAGTGAGTGAGGGGTCAGTGAGTGAGAGGGATCAGTGAGTGAGTGGGATCTGGGAGTGATGGGGTCAGTGAGTAAGGGGTCAGTGAGTGAGGGGGTCAGTGAGTGAGGGGTCAGTGAGTGAGGGGGTCAGTGAGTGAGAGGGATCAGTGAGTTAGGGGATCAGTGAGTGAGGGGGATCAGTGAGTGAGGGGTCAGTGAGTGAGGGGGTCAGTGAGTGAGGGGGATCAGTGAGTGAGGGGCCAGTGAGTGAAGGGGACGTCAGTGAGTGAGGGGTTCAGTGAGTGAGAGGGATCAGTGAGTGAGGGGGTCAGTGAGTGAGGGGGATCAGTGAGTAAGGGGTCAGTGAGTGAGGGGGTCAGTGAGTGAGAGGGATCAGTGAGTGAGGGGGATCAGTGAGTGAGGGGGATCAGTGAGTGAGGGGTCAGTGAGTGAGGGGGTCAGTGAGTGAGGGGTCAGTGAGTGAGAGGGATCAGTGAGTGAGTGGGATCTGTGAGTGAGGGGGTCAGTGAGTAAGGGGTCAGTGAGTGAGGGGGTCAGTGAGTGAAGGGTCAGTGAGTGAGGGGGTCAGTGAGTGAGAGGGATCAGTGAGTGAGGGGGATCAGTGAGTAAGGGGTCAGTGAGTGAGGGGGTCAGTGAGTGAGAGGGATCAGTGAGTGAGGGGGATCAGTGAGTGAGGGGGATCAGTGAGTGAGGGGTCAGTGAGTGAGGGGTCAGTGAGTGAGAGGGATCAGTGAGTGAGGGGGATCAGTGAGTAAGGGGTCAGTGAGTGAGGGGTCAGTGAGTGAGGGGGTCAGTGATTGAGAGGGATCAGTGAGTGAGGGAATCAGTGAGTGAGGGGTCAGTGAGTGAGGGGTCTGTGACGGGGGTCAGTGAGTGAGGGGGGATCAGTGAGTGAGAGGGATCAGTGAGTGAGGGGGTCAGTGAGTGAGGGGCTCAGTGAGTGAGAGGGATCAGTGAGTGAGGGGGATCAGTGAGTGAGGGGTCAGTGAGTGAGGGGTCAGTGAGTGAGAGGGATCAGTGAGTGAGGGGGATCAGTGAGTAAGGGGTCAGTGAGTGAGGGGGTCAATGAGTGAGGGGGTCAGTGATTGAGAGGGATCAGTGAGTGAGGGAATCAGTGAGTGAGGGGTCAGTGAGTGAGGGGTCAGTGAGGGGGGTCAGTGAGTGAGGGGGGATCAGTGAGTGAGAGGGATCAGTGAGTGAGGGGGTCAGTGAGTGAGGGGGTCAGTGAGTGAGGGGTCAGTGAGTGAGAGGCATCAGTGAGTGAGGGGGTCAGTGAGTGAGGGTTCAGTGCGTGAGAGGGATCAGCGAGTGAGAGGGATCAGTGAGTGAGAGGGATCAGTGAGTGAGGGGGTCAGTGAGTGAGGGGTCAATGAGTGTAGGGGGTCAGTGAGTAAGGGGTCAGTGAGTGAGGTGGTCAGTGAGTGAGGGGGATTAGTGAATGAGGGGTCAGTGAGTGAGGGGATCAGTGAGTGAGGGGTCAGTGAGTGAGAGGGATCAGTGAGTGAGGGAATCAGTGAGTGAGGGGTCAGTGAGTGAGGGGGGTCAGTGAGTAAGGGGTCAGTGAGGGGGGTCAGTAAGTGAGGGGGGATCAGTGAGTGAGAGGGATCAGTGAGTGAGGGGGACAGTGCGTGAGGGGGTCAGTGAGTGAGGGGTCAGTGAGTGAGCGGGATCAGTGAGTGAGTGGGATCTGGGAGTGATGGGGTCAGTGAGTAAGGGGTCAGTGAGTGAGGGGGTCAGTGAGTGAGGGGTCAGTGAGTGAGGGGGTCAGTGAGTGAGAGGGATCAGTGAGTTAGGGGATCAGTGAGTGAGGGGGATCAGTGAGTGAGGGGTCAGTGAGTGAGGGGGTCAGTGAGTGAGGGGGATCAGTGAGTGAGGGGCCAGTGAGTGAAGGGGACGTCAGTGAGTGAGGGGTTCAGTGAGTGAGAGGGATCAGTGAGTGAGGGGGTCAGTGAGTGAGGGGGTCAGTGAGTGAGAGGGATCAGTGAGTGAGGGGGATCAGTGAGTGAGGGGTCAGTGAGTGAGGGGTCAGTGAGTGAGAGGGATCAGTGAGTGAGCGGGATCATTGAGTAAGGGGTCAGTGAGTGAGGGGGTCAATGAGTGAGGGGGTCAGTGATTGAGAGGGATCAGTGAGTGAGGGAATCAGTGAGTGAGGGGTCAGTGAGTGAGGGATCAGTGAGTGAGGGGTCAGTGAGGGGGGTCAGTGAGTGAGGGGGGATCAGTGAGTGAGAGGGATCAGTGAGTGAGGGGGTCAGTGAGTGAGGGGGTCAGTGAGGGAGGGGTCAGTGAGTGAGAGGCATCAGTGAGTGAGGGGGTCAGTGAGTGAGGGTTCAGTGCGTGAGAGGGATCAGTGAGTGAGAGGGATCAGTGAGTGAGAGGGATCAGTGAGTGAGGGGGTCAGTGAGTGAGGGGTCAATGAGTGTAGGGGGTCAGTGAGTAAGGGGTCAGTGAGTGAGGTGGTCAGTGAGTGAGGGGGATTAGTGAATGAGGTGTCAGTGAGTGAGGGGATCAGTGAGTGAGGGGTCAGTGAGTGAGAGGGATCAGTGAGTGAGGGAATCAGTGAGTGAGGGGTCAGTGAGTGAGGGGGGTCAGTGAGTAAGGGGTCAGTGAGGGGGGTCAGTAAGTGAGGGGGGATCAGTGAGTGAGAAGGATCAGTGAGTGAGGGGGTCAGTGAGTGAGGGGTCAGTGAGTGAGAGGGATCAGTGAGTGAGTGGGATCTGTGAGTGATGGGGTCAGTGAGTGAGAGGGATCAGTGAGTGAGGGAATCAGTGAGTGAGGGGTCAGTGAGTGAGGGGGGTCAGTGAGTAAGGGGTCAGTGAGGGGGGTCAGTAAGTGAGGGGGGATCAGTGAGTGAGAGGGATCAGTGAGTGAGGGGGACAGTGCGTGAGGGGGTCAGTGAGTGAGGGGTCAGTGAGTGAGAGGGATCAGTGAGTGAGTGGGATCTGGGAGTGATGGGGTCAGTGAGTAAGGGGTCAGTGAGTGAGGGGGTCAGTGAGTGAGGGGTCAGTGAGTGAGGGGGTCAGTGAGTGAGAGGGATCAGTGAGTTAGGGGATCAGTGAGTGAGGGGGATCAGTGAGTGAGGGGTCAGTGAGTGAGGGGGTCAGTGAGTGAGGGGGATCAGTGAGTGAGGGGCCAGTGAGTGAAGGGGACGTCAGTGAGTGAGGGGTTCAGTGAGTGAGAGGGATCAGTGAGTGAGGGGGTCAGTGAGTGAGGGGGTCAGTGAGTGAGAGGGATCAGTGAGTGAGGGGGATCAGTGAGTGAGGGGTCAGTGAGTGAGGGGTCAGTGAGTGAGAGGGATCAGTGAGTGAGCGGGATCATTGAGTAAGGGGTCAGTGAGTGAGGGGGTCAATGAGTGAGGGGGTCAGTGATTGAGAGGGATCAGTGAGTGAGGGAATCAGTGAGTGAGGGGTCAGTGAGTGAGGGGTCAGTGAGGGGGGTCAGTGAGTGAGGGGGGATCAGTGAGTGAGAGGGATCAGTGAGTGAGGGGGTCAGTGAGTGAGGGGGTCAGTGAGGGAGGGGTCAGTGAGTGAGAGGCATCAGTGAGTGAGGGGGTCAGTGAGTGAGGGTTCAGTGCGTGAGAGGGATCAGTGAGTGAGAGGGATCAGTGAGTGAGGGGGTCAGTGAGTGAGGGGTCAATGAGTGTAGGGGGTCAGTGAGTAAGGGGTCAGTGAGTGAGAGGGATCAGTGAGTGAGAGGGATCAGTGAGTGAGGGGGTCAGTGAGTGAGGGGTCAATGAGTGTAGGGGGTCAGTGAGTAAGGGGTCAGTGAGTAAGGGGTCAGTGAGTGAGGTGGTCAGTGAGTGAGGGGGATTAGTGAATGAGGGGTCAGTGAGTGAGGGGATCAGTGAGTGAGGGGTCAGTGAGTGAGAGGGATCAGTGAGTGAGGGAATCAGTGAGTGAGGGGTCAGTGAGTGAGGGGGGTCAGTGAGTAAGGGGTCAGTGAGGGGGGTCAGTAAGTGAGGGGGGATAGTGAGTGAGAAGGATCAGTGAGTGAGGGGGACAGTGCGTGAGGGGGTCAGTGAGTGAGGGGTCAGTGAGTGAGAGGGATCAGTGAGTGAGTGGGATCTGTGAGTGATGGGGTCAGTGAGTAAGGGGTCAGTGAGTGAGGGGGTCAGTGAGTGAGGGGTCAGTGAGTGAGGGGGTCAGTGAGTGAGAGGGATCAGTGAGTTAGGGGATCAGTGAGTGAGGGGGATCAGTGAGTGAGGGGTCAGTGAGTGAGGGGGTCAGTGAGTGAGGGGGATCAGTGAGTGAGGGGCCAGTGAGTGAAGGGGACGTCAGTGAGTGAGGGGTTCAGTGAGTGAGATGGATCAGTGAGTGAGGGGGTCAGTGAGTGAGGGGTCAGTGAGTGAGGGGGTCAGTGAGTAAGGGGTCAGTGAGTGAGGGGGTCAGTGAGTGAGGGGGATCAGTGAGTGAGGGGGTCAGTGAGTGAGGGGTCAGTGAGTGAGGGGGTAAGTGAGTATGGGGTCAGTGAGTGAGGGGGTCAGTGAGTGAGGGTGATCAGTGAGTGAGGGGTCAGTGAGTGAGGGGGGATCGTGAGTGAGGGGGATCAGAGAGTGAGGGGGATCAGTGAGTGAGGGGTCAGTGAGTGAGGGGGTCAGTGAGTGAGAGGGATCAGTGAGTCAGGGGGATCAATGAGTGAGGGGGTCAGTGAGTGAGGGGGTCAGTGAGTGAGGGGTCAGTGAGTGAGAGGCATCAGTGAGTGAGGGGGTCAGTGAGTGAGGGTTCAGTGAGTGAGAGGGATCAGTGAGTGAGAGGGATCAGTGAGTGAGAGGGATCAGTGAGTGAGGGGGTCAGTGAGTGAGGGGTCAATGAGTGTAGGGGGTCAGTGAGTAAGGGGTCAGTGAGTGAGGGGGTCAGTGAGTGAGGGGGATCAGTGAGTGAGGGGTCAGTGAGTGAGGGGATCAGTGAGTGAGGGGGTCAGTGAGTGAGAAGGATCAGTGAGTGAGGGAATCAGTGAGTGAGGGGTCAGTGAGTGAGGGGGGTCAGTGAGTAAGGGGTCAGTGAGGGGGGTCAGTGAGTGAGGGAGGATCAGTGAGTGAGGGGGATCAGTGAGTGAGGGGGTCAGTGAGTGAGGGGGTCAGTGAGTGAGGGGTCAGTGAGTGAGAGGGATCAGTGAGTGAGAGGGATCAGTGAGTGAGGGGGTCAGTGAGTGAGGGGTCAGTGAGTGAGGGGATCAGTGAGTGAGGGTGTCAGTGAGTGAGAAGGATCAGTGAGTGAGGGAATCAGTGAGTGAGGGGTCAGTGAGTGAGGGGGGTCAGTGAGTAAGGGGTCAGTGAGGGGGGTCAGTGAGTGAGGGAAGATCAGTGAGTGAGAGGGATCAGTGAGTGAGGGGGTCAGTGAGTAAGGGGTCAGTGAGTGAGGGGGTCAGTGAGTGAAGGGTCAGTGAGTGAGGGGGTCAGTGAGAGGGAGGGATCAGTGAGTGAGGGGGTCAGTGAGTGAGGGGGATCAGTGAGTGAGGGGTCAGTGAGTGAGGGGGTCAGTGAGTGAGAGGGATCAGTGAGTGAGGGGGTCAGTGAGTGAGGGGTCAGTGAGTGAGGGGTCAGTGAGTAAGGGGTCAGTGAGTGAGGGGGTCAGTGAGTGAGGGGGATCAGTGAGTGAGGGGGATCAGTGAGTGAGGGGTCAGTGAGTGTGGGGGGATAGTGAGTGAGGGGGATCAGTGAGTGAGGGGGATCAGTGAGTGAGGGGGATCAGTGAGTGAGGGGTCAGTGAGTGAGGGGATCAGTGAGTGAGAGGGATCAGTGAGTGAGGGGGATCAGTGAGTGAGGGGTCAGTGAGTGTGGGGTTCAGTGAGTAAGGGGTGAGTGAGTGAGGGATCAGTGAGTGAGGGGATCAGTGAGTGAGAGGGATCAGTGAGTGAGGGGGATCAGTGAGTGAGGGGTCAGTGAGTGTGGGGTTCAGTGAGTAAGGGGTGAGTGAGTGAGAGGGATCAGTGAGTGAGAGGGATCAGTGAGTGAGGGGGTCAGTGAGTGAGGGGTCTGTGTGTGAGGGGGTCAGTGAGTAAGGGGTCAGTGAGGGAGGGGGTCAGTGAGTGAGGGGGGATAGTGAGTGAGGGGGCTCAGTGAGTGAGGGGGCTCAGTGAGTGAGGGGTCAGTGAGTGAGGGGGTCAGTGAGTGAGAGGGATCAGTGAGTGAGTGGGATCTGTGAGTGATGGGGTCAGTGAGTAAGGGGTCAGTGAGTGAGGGGGTCAGTGAGTGAGGGGTCAGTGAGTGAGGGGGTCAGTGAGTGAGAGGGATCAGTGAGTTAGGGGATCAGTGAGTGAGGGGGATCAGTGAGTGAGGGGTCAGTGAGTGAGGGGGTCAGTGAGTGAGGGGGATCAGTGAGTGAGGGGCCAGTGAGTGAAGGGGACGTCAGTGAGTGAGGGGTTCAGTGAGTGAGTGGGATCAGTGAGTGAGGGGGTCAGTGAGTGAGGGGTCAGTGAGTGAGGGGGTCAGTGAGTAAGGGGTCAGTGAGTGAGGGGGTCAGTGAGTGAGGGGGATCAGTGAGTGAGGGGGTCAGTGAGTGAGGGGTCAGTGAGTGAGGGGGATCAGTGAGTATGGGGTCAGTGAGTGAGGGGGTCAGTGAGTGAGGGTGATCAGTGAGTGAGGGGTCAGTGAGTGAGGGGGGATCGTGAGTGAGGGGGATCAGAGAGTGAGGGGGATCAGTGAGTGAGGGGTCAGTGAGTGAGGGGGTCAGTGAGTGAGAGGGATCAGTGAGTCAGGGGGATCAATGAGTGAGGGGGTCAGTGAGTGAGGGGGTCAGTGAGTGAGGGGTCAGTGAGTGAGAGGCATCAGTGAGTGAGGGGGTCAGTGAGTGAGGGTTCAGTGAGTGAGAGGGATCAGTGAGTGAGAGGGATCAGTGAGTGAGAGGGATCAGTGAGTGAGGGGGTCAGTGAGTGAGGGGTCAATGAGTGTAGGGGGTCAGTGAGTAAGGGGTCAGTGAGTGAGGGGGTCAGTGAGTGAGGGGGATCAGTGAGTGAGGGGTCAGTGAGTGAGGGGATCAGTGAGTGAGGGGGTCAGTGAGTGAGAAGGATCAGTGAGTGAGGGAATCAGTGAGTGAGGGGTCAGTGAGTGAGGGGGGTCAGTGAGTAAGGGGTCAGTGAGGGGGGTCAGTGAGTGAGGGAGGATCAGTGAGTGAGAGGGATCAGTGAGTGAGGGGTCAGTGAGTGAGAGGGATCAGTGAGTGAGAGGGATCAGTGAGTGAGGGGGTCAGTGAGTGAGGGGTCAGTGAGTGAGGGGATCAGTGAGTGAGGGTGTCAGTGAGTGAGAAGGATCAGTGAGTGAGGGAATCAGTGAGTGAGGGGTCAGTGAGTGAGGGGGGTCAGTGAGTAAGGGGTCAGTGAGGGGGGTCAGTGAGTGAGGGAGGATCAGTGAGTGAGAGGGATCAGTGAGTGAGGGGGTCAGTGAGTAAGGGGTCAGTGAGTGAGGGGGTCAGTGAGTGAAGGGTCAGTGAGTGAGGGGGTCAGTGAGAGGGAGGGATCAGTGAGTGAGGGGGTCAGTGAGTGAGGGGGATCAGTGAGTGAGGGGTCAGTGAGTGAGGGGGTCAGTGAGTGAGAGGGATCAGTGAGTGAGGGGGTAGTGAGTGAGGGGTCAGTGAGTGAGGGGTCAGTGAGTAAGGGGTCAGTGAGTGAGGGGGTCAGTGAGTGAGGGGGATCAGTGAGTGAGGGGGATCAGTGAGTGAGGGGTCAGTGAGTGTGGGGGGATAGTGAGTGAGGGGGATCAGTGAGTGAGGGTGATCAGTGAGTGAGGGGGATCAGTGAGTGAGCGGTCAGTGAGTGAGGGGATCAGTGAGTGAGAGGGATCAGTGAGTGAGGGGGATCAGTGAGTGAGGGGTCAGTGAGTGTGGGGTTCAGTGAGTAAGGGGTGAGTGAGTGAGGGATCAGTGAGTGAGGGGATCAGTGAGTGAGAGGGATCAGTGAGTGAGGGGGATCAGTGAGTGAGGGGTCAGTGAGTGTGGGGTTCAGTGAGTAAGGGGTGAGTGAGTGAGAGGGATCAGTGAGTGAGAGGGATCAGTGAGTGAGGGGGTCAGTGAGTGAGGGGTCTGTGTGTGAGGGGGTCAGTGAGTAAGGGGTCAGTGAGGGAGGGGGTCAGTGAGTGAGGGGGGATAGTGAGTGAGGGGGCTCAGTGAGTGAGGGGGCTCAGTGAGTGAGGGGTCAGTGAGTGAGGGGGTCAGTGAGTGAGAGGGATCAGTGAGTGAGTGGGATCTGTGAGTGATGGGGTCAGTGAGTAAGGGGTCAGTGAGTGAGGGGGTCAGTGAGTGAGGGGTCAGTGAGTGAGGGGGTCAGTGAGTGAGAGGGATCAGTGAGTTAGGGGATCAGTGAGTGAGGGGGATCAGTGAGTGAGGGGTCAGTGAGTGAGGGGGTCAGTGAGTGAGGGGGATCAGTGAGTGAGGGGCCAGTGAGTGAAGGGGACGTCAGTGAGTGAGGGGTTCAGTGAGTGAGAGGGATCAGTGAGTGAGGGGGTCAGTGAGTGAGGGGTCAGTGAGTGAGGGGGTCAGTGAGTAAGGGGTCAGTGAGTGAGGGGGTCAGTGAGTGAGGGGGATCAGTGAGTGAGGGGGTCAGTGAGTGAGGGTGATCAGTGAGTGAGGGGTCAGTGAGTGAGGGGGGATCGTGAGTGAGGGGGATCAGAGAGTGAGGGGGATCAGTGAGTGAGGGGTCAGTGAGTGAGGGGGTCAGTGAGTGAGAGGGATCAGTGAGTCAGGGGGATCAATGAGTGAGGGGGTCAGTGAGTGAGGGGGTCAGTGAGTGAGGGGTCAGTGAGTGAGAGGCATCAGTGAGTGAGGGGGTCAGTGAGTGAGGGTTCAGTGAGTGAGAGGGATCAGTGAGTGAGAGGGATCAGTGAGAGAGAGGGATCAGTGAGTGAGGGGGTCAGTGAGTGAGGGGTCAATGAGTGTAGGGGGTCAGTGAGTAAGGGGTCAGTGAGTGAGGGGGTCAGTGAGTGAGGGGGATCAGTGAGTGAGGGGTCAGTGAGTGAGGGGATCAGTGAGTGAGGGGGTCAGTGAGTGAGAAGGATCAGTGAGTGAGGGAATCAGTGAGTGAGGGGTCAGTGAGTGAGGGGGGTCAGTGAGTAAGGGGTCAGTGAGGGGGGTCAGTGAGTGAGGGAGGATCAGTGAGTGAGAGGGATCAGTGAGTGAGGGGGTCAGTGAGTGAGGGGGTCAGTGAGTGAGGGGTCAGTGAGTGAGAGGGATCAGTGAGTGAGAGGGATCAGTGAGTGAGGGGGTCAGTGAGTGAGGGGTCAGTGAGTGAGGGGATCAGTGAGTGAGGGTGTCAGTGAGTGAGAAGGATCAGTGAGTGAGGGAATCAGTGAGTGAGGGGTCAGTGAGTGAGGGGGGTCAGTGAGTAAGGGGTCAGTGAGGGGGGTCAGTGAGTGAGGGAGGATCAGTGAGTGAGAGGGATCAGTGAGTGAGGGGGTCAGTGAGTAAGGGGTCAGTGAGTGAGTGGGTCAGTGAGTGAAGGGTCAGTGAGTGAGGGGGTCAGTGAGAGGGAGGGATCAGTGAGTGAGGGGGTCAGTGAGTGAGGGGGATCAGTGAGTGAGGGGTCAGTGAGTGAGGGGGTCAGTGAGTGAGAGGGATCAGTGAGTGAGGGGGTCAGTGAGTGAGGGGTCAGTGAGTGAGGGGTCAGTGAGTAAGGGGTCAGTGAGTGAGGGGGTCAGTGAGTGAGGGGGATCAGTGAGTGAGGGGGATCAGTGAGTGAGGGGTCAGTGAGTGTGGGGGGATAGTGAGTGAGGGGGATCAGTGAGTGAGGGGGATCAGTGAGTGAGGGGTCAGTGAGTGAGGGGATCAGTGAGTGAGAGGGATCAGTGAGTGAGGGGGATCAGTGAGTGAGGGGTCAGTGAGTGTGGGGTTCAGTGAGTAAGGGGTGAGTGAGTGAGGGATCAGTGAGTGAGGGGATCAGTGAGTGAGAGGGATCAGTGAGTGAGGGGGATCAGTGAGTGAGGGGTCAGTGAGTGTGGGGTTCAGTGAGTAAGGGGTGAGTGAGTGAGAGGGATCAGTGAGTGAGAGGGATCAGTGAGTGAGGGGGTCAGTGAGTGAGGGGTCTGTGTGTGAGGGGGTCAGTGAGTAAGGGGTCAGTGAGGGAGGGGGTCAGTGAGTGAGGGGGGATAGTGAGTGAGGGGGCTCAGTGAGTGAGGGGGCTCAGTGAGTGAGGGGTCAGTGAGTGAGGGTGTCAGTGAGTGAGAGGGATCAGTGAGTGAGGGGGATCAGTGAGTGAGGGGTCAGTGAGTGTGGGGTTCAGTGAGTGAGGGGGATCAGTGAGTGAGGGGTAGTGAGTGAGGGGGTCAGTGAGTGAGAGGGATCAGTGAGTGAGGGGGTCAGTGAGTGAGGGGTCAGTGAGTGAGGGGGTCAGTGAGTAAGGGGTCAGTGAGTGAGGGGGTCAGTGAGTGAGGGTGATCAGTGAGTGAGGGGGTCAGTGAGTGAGGGGTCAGTGAGTGAGGGGGTCAGTGAGTAAGGGGTCAGTGAGTGAGGGGGTCAGTGAGTGAAGGGTCAGTGAGTGAGGGGGTCAGTGAGAGGGAGGGATCAGTGAGTGAGGGGTCAGTGAGTGAGGGGGATCAGTGAGTGAGGGGTCAGTGAGTGAGGGGGTCAGTGAGTGAGAGGGATCAGTGAGTGAGGAGGTCAGTGAGTGAGGGGTCAGTGAGTGAGGGGGTCAGTGAGTAAGGGGTCAGTGAGTGAGGGGGTCAGTGAGTGAGGGGGATCAGTGAGTGAGGGGGATCAGTGAGTGAGGGGTCAGTGAGTGTGGGGGAATAGTGAGTGAGGGGGATCAGTGAGTGAGGGGGATCAGTGAGTGAGGGGGATCAGTGAGTGAGGGGTCATTGAGTGAGGGGATCAGTGAGTGAGAGGGATCAGTGAGTGAGGGGGATCAGTGAGTGAGGGGTCAGTGAGTGAGGGGATCAGTGAGTGAGAGGGATCAGTGAGTGAGGGGGTCAGTGAGTGAGGGGTCAATGAGTGTAGGGGGTCAGTGAGTAAGGGGTCAGTGAGTGAGGGTGTCAGTGAGTGAGGGGGATCAGTGAGTGAGGGGTCAGTGAGTGAGGGGATCAGTGAGTGAGGGGGTCAGTGAGTGAGAGGGATCAGTGAGTGAGGGAATCAGTGAGTGAGGGATCAGTGAGTGAGGGAATCAGTGAGTGAGGGATCAGTGAGTGAGGGGGGTCAGTGAGTGAGGGGCACAGTGAGTGAGGGGGTCAGTGAGTGAGGGGTCAGTGAGTGAGAGGGATCAGTGAGTGAGTGGGATCTGTGAGTGAGGGGGTCAGTGAGTGAGGGGTCAGTGAGTGAGGGGGTCAGTGAGAAAGGGGTCAGTCAGTGAGGGGGGTTAGTGAGTGAGGGGGGTCAGTGAGTGAGAGGGATCACTGAGGGAGGGGGTCAGTGAGTGAGGGGTCAGTGAGTGAGGGGGTCAGTGAGTGAGAGGAATCAGTGAGTGAGGGAATCAGTGAGTGAGGGGTCAGTGATTGGGGGGTCAGTGATTGAGGGGGATCAGTGAGTGAGGGAGTCAGTGAGTGAGGGGTCAGTGTGGGGGGTCAGTGAGTGAGGGGGGTCGGTGAGTGAGAGGGATCAGTGAGTGAGGGGGTCAGTGAGTGAGGGGGTCAGTGAGGAGGGGTCAGTGAGTGAGGGGGTCAGTGAGTAAGGGGTCAGTGAGTGAGGGGGTCAGTGAGTGAGGGGGATCAGTGAGTGAGGGGATAGTGAGTGTGGGGGTCAGTGAGTGAGAGGGATCAGTGAGTGAGAGGGTCAGTGAGTGAGGGGGTCAGTGAGTAAGGGGTCAGTGAGTGAGGGGGTCAGTGAGTGAGCGGGATCAGTGAGTGAGGGGTCAGTGAGTGAGGGGGGATAGTGAATGAGGGGGATCAGTGAGTTAGGGGGATCAGTGAGTGAGGGGTCAGTGAGTGAGGGGGTCAGTGAGTGAGAGGGACCAGTGAGTGAGGGGGATCAGTGAGTGAGGGATCAGTGAGTGTTGGGTTCAGTGAGTAAGGGGTCAGTGAGTGAGGGATCAGTGAGTGAGAGGGATCAGTGAGTTAGAGGGATCAGTGAGTGAGGGGGTCAGTGAGTGAGGGGTCTGTGTGTGAGGGGGTCAGTAAGTAAGGGGTCAGTGAGTGAGGGGGTCAGTGAGTGAGGGGGATCAGTGAGTGAGGGGTCAGTCAGTGAGGGGTAAGTGAGTGAGGGGAATCAGTGAGTGAGGGGTCAGTGAGTGAGGGGGTCTAGTGAGTGAGGGGGTCAGTGAGTGAGGGGTCAGTGAGTGAGGGGTCAGTGAGTGAGGGGTCAGTGAGTGAGAGGGATCAGTGAGTGAGGGGGATCAGTGAGTAAGGGGTCAGTGAGTGAGGGGGGAAAGTGAGTGAGGGGGTCAGTGAGTGAGGGGACAGTGAGTGAGGGGTCAGTGAGTGAGAGGGATCAGTGAGTGAGAGGGATCAGTGAGTGAGGGGGATCAGTGAGTGAGGGGTCAGTGAGTGAGGAGTCAGTGAGTGAGAGTGATCAGTGAGTGAGGGGGATCAGTGAGTAAGAGGTCAGTGAGTGAGGGGGTCAGTGAGTGAGGGGGTCAGTGATTGAGAGGGATCAGTGAGTGAGGGAATCAGTGAGTGAGGGGTCAGTGAGTGAGGGGTCAGTGAGGGGAGTCAGTGAGTGAGGGGGGATCAGGGAGTGAGAGGGATCAGTGAGTGAGTGGGTCAGTGAGTGAGAGGCATCAGTGAGTGACGGGGTCAGTGAGTGAGGGTTCAGTGAGTGAGAGGGATCAGTGAGTGAGGGGGTCAGAGAGTGAGGGGTCAATGAGTGTAGGGGGTCAGTGAGTAAGGCGTCAGTGAGTGAGGGGGGATCAGTGAGTGAGAGGGGATCAGTGAGTGAGAGGGATCAGTGAGTGAGTGGGTCAGTGAGTGAGTGGGTCAGTGAGTGAGGGGTCAGTGAGTGAGAGGGATCAGTGAGTGAGTGGGATCTGTGAGTGAGGGGGTCAGTGAGTGAGGGGTCAGTGAGTGAGAGGGATCAGTGAGTGAGTGGGTCAGTGAGTGAGGGGGTCAGTGAGTGAGGGGTCAGTGAGTGAGAGGGATCAGTGAGTGAGGGAATCAGTGAGTGAGGGGTCAGTGAGTGAGGGGGGTCAGTGAGTAAGGGGTCAGTGAGGGGGGTCAGTGAGTGAGGGGGGATCAGTGAGTGAGAGGGATCAGTGAGTGAGGGGGACAGTGAGTGAGGGGGTCAGTGAGTGAGGGGTCAGTGAGTGAGAGGGATCCGTGAGTGAGTGGGATCTGTGAGTGAGGGGGTCAGTGAGTAAGGGGTCAGTGAGTGAGGGGGTCAGTGAGTGAGGGGGATCAGTGAGTGAGGGGTCAGTGAGTGAGGGGATCAGTGTGTGAGGGGGTCAGTGAGTGAGAGGGATCAGTGAGTGAGGGAATCAGTGAGTGAGGGGTCAGTGAATGAGGGGGGTCAGTGAGTAAGGGGTCAGTGAGTGAGGGGGGATCAGTGAGTGAGAGGGATCAGTGAGTGAGGGGTCAGTGAGTGAGAAGGATCAGTGAGTGAGTGGGATCTGTGAGTGAGGGGGTCAGTGAGTGAGGGGTCAGTGAGTGAGGGGGTCAGTGAGTGAGAGGGATCAGTGAGTGAGGAGATCAGTGAGTGAGGGGGATCAGTGAGTGAGGGGGTCAGTGAGTGAGGGGGTCAGTGAGTGAGGGGGATCAGTGAGTGAGGGGCTAGTGAGTGAAGGGGACGTCAGTGAGTGAGGGGGTCAGTGAGTGAGAGGGATCAGTGAGTGAGGGGGTCAGTGAGTGAGGGGTCAGTGAGTGAGGGGGTCAGTGAGTAAGGGTCAGTGAGTGAGGGGTCAGTGAGTGAGGGGGTCAGTGAGTGAGAGGGATCAGTGAGTCAGGGGGATCAGTGAGTGAGGGGGTCAGTGTGTGAGGGGGTCAGTGAGTGAGGGGTCAGTGAGTGAGAGGCATCAGTGAGTGAGGGGGTCAGTGAGTGAGGGTTCAGTGAGTGAGAGGGATCAGTGAGTGAGAGGGATCAGTGAGTGAGAGGGATCAGTGAGTGAGTGGGTCAGAGAGTGAGGGGTCAATGAGTGTAGGGGGTCAGTGAGTAAGGCGTCAGTGAGTGAGGGGGGATCAGTGAGTGAGAGGGGATCAGTGAGTGAGAGGGATCAGTGAGTGAGTGGGTCAGTGAGTGAGTGGGTCAGTGAGTGAGGGGTCAGTGAGTGAGAGGGATCAGTGAGTGAGTGGGATCTGTGAGTGAGGGGGTCAGTGAGTGAGGGGTCAGTGAGTGAGAGGGATCAGTGAGTGAGTGGGATCAGTGAGTGAGAGGGATCAGTGAGTGAGTGGGTCAGTGAGTGAGGGGTCAATGAGTGTAGGGGGTCAGTGAGTCAGGGGGATCAGTGAGTGAGGGGGTCAGTGTGTGAGGGGGTCAGTGAGTGAGGGGTCAGTGAGTGAGAGGCATCAGTGAGTGAGGGGGTCAGTGAGTGAGGGTTCAGTGAGTGAGAGGGATCAGTGAGTGAGAGGGATCAGTGAGTGAGAGGGATCAGTGAGTGAGTGGGTCAGTGAGTGAGGGGTCAATGAGTGTAGGGGGTCAGTGAGTCAGGGGGATCAGTGAGTGAGGGGGTCAGTGAGTGAGTGGGTCAGTGAGTGAGGGGTCAGTGAGTGAGAGGCATCAGTGAGTGAGGGGGTCAGTGAGTGAGGGGGTCAGTGAGTGAGGGGTCAGTGAGTGAGAGGCATCAGTGAGTGAGGGGGTCAGTGAGTGAGGGTTCAGTGAGTGAGAGGGATCAGTGAGTGAGGGGGATCAGTGAGTGAGGGGGTCAGTGAGTGAGGGGTCAGTGAGTGAGGGGGTCAGTGAGTGAGGGGGTCAGTGAGTGAGAGGGATCAGTGAGTGAGGGGGTCAGTGAGTGAGGGGTCAGTGAGTGAGGGGGTCAGTGAGTGAGGGGGTCAGTGAGTGAGGGGGTCAGTGAGTGAGGGGGATTAGTGAGTGAGGGGGATCAGTGAGTGAGGGGTCAGTGAGTGTGGGGGGATAGTGAGTGAGGGGGATCAGTGAGTGAGGGGGATCAGTGAGTGAGGGGGATCAGTGAGTGAGGGGTCGGTGAGTGAGGGGGTCAGTGAGTGAGAGGGATCAGTGAGTGAGGGGGATCAGTGAGTGAGGGGTCAGTGAGTGTGGGGTTCAGTGAGTAAGGGGTGAGTGAGTGAGGGATCAGTGAGTGAGAGGGATCAGTGAGTGAGAGGGATCAGTGAGTGAGGGGGTCAGTGAGTGAGGGGTCTGTGTGTGAGGGGGTCAGTGAGTAAGGGTTCAGTGAGTGAGGGGGTCAGTGAGTGAGGGGGGATAGTGAGTGAGGGGGCTCAGTGAGTGAGGGGGATCAGTGAGTGAGGGGTCAGTGAGTGAGGGGGTCAGTGAGTGAGAGGGATCAGTGAGTGAGGGGGATCAGTGAGTGAGCGGTCAGTGAGTGTGGGGTTCAGTGAGTGAGGGGGATCAGTGAGTGAGGGGTCAGTGAGTGAGGGGGTCAGTGAGTGAGAGGGATCAGTGAGTGAGGGGGTCAGTGAGTGAGGGGTCAGTGAGTGAGGGGGTCAGTGAGTAAGGGGTCAGTGAGTGAGGGGGTCAGGGAGTGAGGGGGATCAGTGAGTGAGGGGGATCAGTGAGTGAGGGGGTCAGTGAGTGAGGGGTCTGTGTGTGAGGGGGTCAGTGAGTGAGGGGTCAGTGAGTGAGGGGGTCAGTGAGTGTGGGGGATAGTGAGTGAGGGGGCTCAGTGAGTGAGGGGGATCAGTGAGTGAGGGGTCAGTGAGTGAGGGGGTCAGTGAGTGAGAGGGATCAGTGAGTGCGGGGGATCAGTGAGTGAGGGGTCAGTGAGTGTGGGGTTCAGTGAGTGAGGGGGATCAGTGAGTGAGGGGTCAGTGAGTGAGGGGGTCAGTGAGTGAGAGGGATCAGTGAGTGAGGGGGTCAGTGAGTGAGGGGATAGTGAGTGAGGGGGCTCAGTGAGTGAGGGGGACCAGTGAGTGAGGGGTCAGTGAGTGAGGGGGTCAGTGAGTGAGAGGGATCAGTGAGTGAGGGGGATCAGTGAGTGAGGGGTCAGTGAGTGTGGGGTTCAGTGAGTGAGGGGGATCAGTGAGTGAGGGGTCAGTGAGTGAGGGGGTCAGTGAGTGAGAGGGATCAGTGAGTGAGGGGGTCAGTGAGTGAGGGGTCAGTGAGTGAGGGGGTCAGTGAGTAAGGGGTCAGTGAGTGAGGGGGTCAGTGAGTGAGGGGAATCAGTGAGTGAGGGGTCAGTGAGTGAGGGGGGATAGTGAGTGAGGGGGATCAGTGAGTGAGGGGGATCAGTGAGTGAGGGGGATCAGTGAGTGAGGGGGTCAGTGAGTGAGGGGTCTGTGTGTGAGGGGGTCAGTGAGTAAGGGGTCAGTGAGTGAGGGGGTCAGTGAGTGAGGGGGGATAGTGAGTGAGGGGGATCAGTGAGTGAGGGGGATCAGTGAGTGAGGGGTCAGTGAGTGAGGGGGTCAGTGAGTGAGAGGGATCAGTGAGTGAGGGGGATCAGAGTGAGGGGTCAGTGAGTGTGGGGTTCAGTGAGTGAGGGGGATCAGTGAGTGAGGGGTCAGTGAGTGAGGGGGTCAGTGAGTGAGACGGATCAGTGAGTGAGGGGGTCAGTGAGTGAGGGGTCAGTGAGTGAGGGGGTCAGTGAGTAAGGGGTCAGTGAGTGAGGGGGTCAGTGAGTGAGGGGGATCAGTGAGTGAGGGGTCAGTGAGTGAGGGGGGATAGTGAGGGAGGGGGATCTGTGAGTGAGGGGGATCAGTGAGTGAGGGGTCAGTGAGTGAGGGGGGATAGTGAGGGAGGGGGATCTGAGTGAGGGGGATCACTGAGTGAGGGGTCAGTGAGTGAGGGGGTCAGTGAGTGAGAGGGATCAGTGAGTGAGGGGGATCAGTGAGTGAGAGGGATCAGTGAGTGAGGGGGATCAGTGAGTGAGGGGTCAGTGAGTGAGGGGTCAGTGAGTGAGAGGGATCAGTGAGTGAGGGGGATCAGTGAGTAAGGGGTCAGTGAGTGAGGGGGTCAGTGAGTGAGGGGGTCAGTGATTGAGAGGGATCAGTGAGTGAGGGAATCAGTGAGTGAGGGGTCAGTGAGTGAGGGGTCAGTGAGGAGGGTCAGTGAGTGAGGGGGTATCAGTGAGTGAGAGGGATCAGTGAGTGAGGGGGTCAGTGAGTGAGGGGGTCAGTGAGTGAGAGGGATCAGTGAGTGAGGGGGATCAGTGAGTGAGGGGTCAGTGAATGAGGGGTCAGTGAGTGAGAGGGATCAGTGAGTGAGGGGGATCAGTGAGTAAGGGGTCAGTGAGTGAGGGGGTCAGTGAGTGAGGGGGTCAGTGATTGAGAGGGATCAGTGAGTGAGGGAATCAGTGAGTGAGGGGTCAGTGAGTGAGGGGTCAGTGAGTGTGGGGTTCAGTGAGTGAGGGGGATCAGTAAGTGAGGGGTCAGTGAGTGAGGGGGTCAGTGAGTGAGACGGATCAGTGAGTGAGGGGGTCAGTGAGTGAGGGGTCAGTGAGTGAGGGGGTCAGTGAGTAAGGGGTCAGTGAGTGAGGGGGTCAGTGAGTGAGGGGGATCAGTGAGTGAGGGGTCAGTGAGTGAGGGGTGATAGTGAGTGAGGGGGATCAGTGAGTGAGGGGGATCAGTGAGTGAGGGGGATCAGTGAGTGAGGGGGTCAGTGAGTGAGAGGGATCAGTGAGTGAGGGGGATCAGTGAGTGAGAGTGATCAGTGAGTGAAGGGGATCAGTGAGTGAGGGGTCAGTGAGTGAGGGGTCAGTGAGTGAGTGGGATCATTGAGTGAGGGGGATCAGTGAGTAAGGGGTCAGTGAGTGAGGGGGTCAGTGAGTGAGGGGGTCAGTGATTGAGAGGGATCAGTGAGTGAGGGAATCAGTGAGTGAGGGGTCAGTGAGTGAGGGGTCAGTGAGGGGGGTCAGTGAGTGAGGGGGGATCAGTGAGTGAGAGGGATCAGTGAGTGAGGGGGTCAGTGAGTGAGGGGGTCAGTGAGTGAGAGGGATCAGTGAGTGAGGGGGATCAGTGAGTGAGGGGTCAGTGAATGAGGGGTCAGTGAGTGAGAGGGATCAGTGAGTGAGGGGGATCAGTGAGTTAGGGGGTCAGTGAGTGAGAGGGATCAGTGAGTTAGGGGGTCAGTGAGTGAGAGGGATCAGTGAGTGAGAGGGATCAGTGAGTGAGGGAATCAGTGAGTGAGGGGTCAGTGAGTGAGGGGTCAGTGAGGGGGGTCAGTGAGTGAGGGGGGATCAGTGAGTGAGAGGGATCAGTGAGTGAGGGGGTCAGTGAGTGAGGGGGTCGGTGAGTGAGGGGTCAGTGAGTGAGAGGCATCAGTGAGTGAGAGGAATCAGTGAGTGAGAGGGATCAGTGAGTGAGGGGGTCAGTGAGTGAGGGGTCAATGAGTGTAGGGGGTCAGTGAGTAAGGGGTCAGTGAGTGAGGGGGTCAGTGAGTGAAGGGGATCAGTGAGTGAGGGTTCAGTGAGTGAGAGGGATCAGTGAGTGAGAGGGATCAGTGAGTGAGAGGGATCAGTGAGTGAGGGGGTCAGTGAGTGAGGGGTCAATGAGTGTAGGGGGTCAGTGAGTAAGGGGTCAGTGAGTGAGCGGGTCAGTGAGTGAGGGGGATCAGTGAGTGAGGGGTCAGTGAGTGAGGGGATCAGTGAGTGAGGGGGTCAGTGAGTGAGAGGGATCAGTGAGTGAGGGAATCAGTGAGTGAGGGGTCAGTGAGTGAGGGGGGTCAGTGAGTAAGGGGTCAGTGAGGGGGGTCAGTGAGTGAGGGGGGATCAGTGAGTGAGAGGGATCAGTGAGTGAGGGGGATAGTGAGTGAGGGGGTCAGTGAGTGAGGGGTCAGTGAGTGAGAGGGATCAGTGAGTGAGTGGGATCTGTGAGTGAGGGGGTCAGTGAGTAAGGGGTCAGTGAGTGAGGGGGTCAGTGAGTGAGGGGTCAGTGAGTGAGGGGGTCAGTGAGTGAGAGGGATCAGTGAGTGAGGGGGTCAGTGAGTGAGGGGGATCAGTGAGTGACGGGGATCAGTGAGTGAGGGGGTCAGTGAGTAAGGGGTCAGTGAGTGAGGGGGGTTAGTGAGTGAGGGGGGTCAGTGAGTGAGAGGGATCACTGAGGGAGGGGGTCAGTGAGTGAGGAGATCAGTGAGTGAGGGGGATCAGTGAGTGAGGGGGTCAGTGAGTGAGGGGGTCAGTGAGTGAGGGGGATCAGTGAGTGAGGGGCTAGTGAGTGAAGGGGACGTCAGTGAGTGAGGGGGTCAGTGAGTGAGAGGGATCAGTGAGTGAGGGGGTCAGTGAGTGAGGGGTCAGTGAGTGAGGGGGTCAGTGAGTAAGGGTCAGTGAGTGAGGGGTCAGTGAGTGAGGGGGTCAGTGAGTGAGAGGGATCAGTGAGTCAGGGGGATCAGTGAGTGAGGGGGTCAGTGTGTGAGGGGGTCAGTGAGTGAGGGGTCAGTGAGTGAGAGGCATCAGTGAGTGAGGGGGTCAGTGAGTGAGGGTTCAGTGAGTGAGAGGGATCAGTGAGTGAGAGGGATCAGTGAGTGAGAGGGATCAGTGAGTGAGTGGGTCAGTGAGTGAGGGGTCAATGAGTGTAGGGGGTCAGTGAGTCAGGGGGATCAGTGAGTGAGGGGGTCAGTGAGTGAGTGGGTCAGTGAGTGAGGGGTCAGTGAGTGAGAGGCATCAGTGAGTGAGGGGGTCAGTGAGTGAGGGGGTCAGTGAGTGAGGGGTCAGTGAGTGAGAGGCATCAGTGAGTGAGGGGGTCAGTGAGTGAGGGTTCAGTGAGTGAGAGGGATCAGTGAGTGAGGGGGATCAGTGAGTGAGGGGGTCAGTGAGTGAGGGGTCAGTGAGTGAGGGGGTCAGTGAGTGAGGGGGTCAGTGAGTGAGAGGGATCAGTGAGTGAGGGGGTCAGTGAGTGAGGGGTCAGTGAGTGAGGGGGTCAGTGAGTGAGGGGGTCAGTGAGTGAGGGGGTCAGTGAGTGAGGGGGATTAGTGAGTGAGGGGGATCAGTGAGTGAGGGGTCAGTGAGTGTGGGGGGATAGTGAGTGAGGGGGATCAGTGAGTGAGGGGGATCAGTGAGTGAGGGGGATCAGTGAGTGAGGGGTCGGTGAGTGAGGGGGTCAGTGAGTGAGAGGGATCAGTGAGTGAGGGGGATCAGTGAGTGAGGGGTCAGTGAGTGTGGGGTTCAGTGAGTAAGGGGTGAGTGAGTGAGGGATCAGTGAGTGAGAGGGATCAGTGAGTGAGAGGGATCAGTGAGTGAGGGGGTCAGTGAGTGAGGGGTCTGTGTGTGAGGGGGTCAATGAGTAAGGGTTCAGTGAGTGAGGGGGTCAGTGAGTGAGGGGGGATAGTGAGTGAGGGGGCTCAGTGAGTGAGGGGGATCAGTGAGTGAGGGGTCAGTGAGTGAGGGGGTCAGTGAGTGAGAGGGATCAGTGAGTGAGGGGGATCAGTGAGTGAGCGGTCAGTGAGTGTGGGGTTCAGTGAGTGAGGGGGATCAGTGAGTGAGGGGTCAGTGAGTGAGGGGGTCAGTGAGTGAGAGGGATCAGTGAGTGAGGGGGTCAGTGAGTGAGGGGTCAGTGAGTGAGGGGGTCAGTGAGTAAGGGGTCAGTGAGTGAGGGGGTCAGGGAGTGAGGGGGATCAGTGAGTGAGGGGGATCAGTGAGTGAGGGGGTCAGTGAGTGAGGGGTCTGTGTGTGAGGGGGTCAGTGAGTGAGGGGTCAGTGAGTGAGGGGGTCAGTGAGTGAGGGGGATAGTGAGTGAGGGGGCTCAGTGAGTGAGGGGGTCAGTGAGTGAGGGGTCTGTGTGTGAGGGGGTCAGTGAGTAAGGGGTCAGTGAGTGAGGGGGTCAGTGAGTGAGGGGGGATAGTGAGTGAGGGGGATCAGTGAGTGAGGGGGATCAGTGAGTGAGGGGTCAGTGAGTGAGGGGGTCAGTGAGTGAGAGGGATCAGTGAGTGAGGGGGATCAGTGAGTGAGGGGTCAGTGAGTGTGGGGTTCAGTGAGTGAGGGGGATCAGTGAGTGAGGGGTCAGTGAGTGAGGGGGTCAGTGAGTGAGACGGATCAGTGAGTGAGGGGGTCAGTGAGTGAGGGGTCAGTGAGTGAGGGGGTCAGTGAGTAAGGGGTCAGTGAGTGAGGGGGTCAGTGAGTGAGGGGGATCAGTGAGTGAGGGGTCAGTGAGTGAGGGGGGATAGTGAGGGAGGGGGATCTGTGAGTGAGGGGGATCAGTGAGTGAGGGGTCAGTGAGTGAGGGGGGATAGTGAGGGAGGGGGATCTGAGTGAGGGGGATCAGTGAGTGAGGGGTCAGTGAGTGAGGGGGTCAGTGAGTGAGAGGGATCAGTGAGTGAGGGGGATCAGTGAGTGAGAGGGATCAGTGAGTGAGGGGGATCAGTGAGTGAGGGGTCAGTGAGTGAGGGGTCAGTGAGTGAGAGGGATCAGTGAGTGAGGGGGATCAGTGAGTAAGGGGTCAGTGAGTGAGGGGGTCAGTGAGTGAGGGGGTCAGTGATTGAGAGGGATCAGTGAGTGAGGGAATCAGTGAGTGAGGGGTCAGTGAGTGAGGGGTCAGTGAGGAGGGTCAGTGAGTGAGGGGGTATCAGTGAGTGAGAGGGATCAGTGAGTGAGGGGGTCAGTGAGTGAGGGGGTCAGTGAGTGAGAGGGATCAGTGAGTGAGGGGGATCAGTGAGTGAGGGGTCAGTGAATGAGGGGTCAGTGAGTGAGAGGGATCAGTGAGTGAGGGGGATCAGTGAGTAAGGGGTCAGTGAGTGAGGGGGTCAGTGAGTGAGGGGGTCAGTGAGTGAGGGGTCAGTGAGTGAGGGGTCAGTGAGTGTGGGGTTCAGTGAGTGAGGGGGATCAGTAAGTGAGGGGTCAGTGAGTGAGGGGGTCAGTGAGTGAGACGGATCAGTGAGTGAGGGGGTCAGTGAGTGAGGGGTCAGTGAGTGAGGGGGTCAGTGAGTAAGGGGTCAGTGAGTGAGGGGGTCAGTGAGTGAGGGGGATCAGTGAGTGAGGGGTCAGTGAGTGAGGGGTGATAGTGAGTGAGGGGGATCAGTGAGTGAGGGGGATCAGTGAGTGAGGGGGATCAGTGAGTGAGGGGGTCAGTGAGTGAGAGGGATCAGTGAGTGAGGGGGATCAGTGAGTGAGAGTGATCAGTGAGTGAAGGGGATCAGTGAGTGAGGGGTCAGTGAGTGAGGGGTCAGTGAGTGAGTGGGATCATTGAGTGAGGGGGATCAGTGAGTAAGGGGTCAGTGAGTGAGGGGGTCAGTGAGTGAGGGGGTCAGTGATTGAGAGGGATCAGTGAGTGAGGGAATCAGTGAGTGAGGGGTCAGTGAGTGAGGGGTCAGTGAGGGGGGTCAGTGAGTGAGGGGGGATCAGTGAGTGAGAGGGATCAGTGAGTGAGGGGGTCAGTGAGTGAGGGGGTCAGTGAGTGAGAGGGATCAGTGAGTGAGGGGGATCAGTGAGTGAGGGGTCAGTGAATGAGGGGTCAGTGAGTGAGAGGGATCAGTGAGTGAGGGGGATCAGTGAGTGAGAGGGATCAGTGAGTTAGGGGGTCAGTGAGTGAGAGGGATCAGTGAGTGAGAGGGATCAGTGAGTGAGGGAATCAGTGAGTGAGGGGTCAGTGAGTGAGGGGTCAGTGAGGGGGGTCAGTGAGTGAGGGGGGATCAGTGAGTGAGAGGGATCAGTGAGTGAGGGGGTCAGTGAGTGAGGGGGTCGGTGAGTGAGGGGTCAGTGAGTGAGAGGCATCAGTGAGTGAGAGGAATCAGTGAGTGAGAGGGATCAGTGAGTGAGGGGGTCAGTGAGTGAGGGGTCAATGAGTGTAGGGGGTCAGTGAGTAAGGGGTCAGTGAGTGAGGGGGTCAGTGAGTGAAGGGGATCAGTGAGTGAGGGTTCAGTGAGTGAGAGGGATCAGTGAGTGAGAGGGATCAGTGAGTGAGAGGGATCAGTGAGTGAGGGGGTCAGTGAGTGAGGGGTCAATGAGTGTAGGGGGTCAGTGAGTAAGGGGTCAGTGAGTGAGCGGGTCAGTGAGTGAGGGGGATCAGTGAGTGAGGGGTCAGTGAGTGAGGGGATCAGTGAGTGAGGGGGTCAGTGAGTGAGAGGGATCAGTGAGTGAGGGAATCAGTGAGTGAGGGGTCAGTGAGTGAGGGGGGTCAGTGAGTAAGGGGTCAGTGAGGGGGGTCAGTGAGTGAGGGGGGATCAGTGAGTGAGAGGGATCAGTGAGTGAGGGGGATAGTGAGTGAGGGGGTCAGTGAGTGAGGGGTCAGTGAGTGAGAGGGATCAGTGAGTGAGTGGGATCTGTGAGTGAGGGGGTCAGTGAGTAAGGGGTCAGTGAGTGAGGGGGTCAGTGAGTGAGGGGTCAGTGAGTGAGGGGGTCAGTGAGTGAGAGGGATCAGTGAGTGAGGGGGTCAGTGAGTGAGGGGGATCAGTGAGTGACGGGGATCAGTGAGTGAGGGGGTCAGTGAGTAAGGGGTCAGTGAGTGAGGGGGGTTAGTGAGTGAGGGGGGTCAGTGAGTGAGAGGGATCACTGAGGGAGGGGGTCAGTGAGTGAGGGGGTCAGTGAGTGAGAGGAATCAGTGAGTGAGGGATCAGTGATTGGGGGGTCAGTGATTGAGGGGGATCAGTGAGTGAGGGGGTCAGTGAGTGAGGGGTCAGTGTGGGGGGTCAGTGAGTGAGGGGGGTCGGTGAGTGTGAGGGATCAGTGAGTGAGGGGGTCAGTGAGTGAGGGGGTCAGTGAGGAGGGGTCAGTGAGTGAGGGGGTCAGTGAGTAAGGGGTCAGTGAGTGAGGGGGTCAGTGAGTGAGGGGGATCAGTGAGTGAGGGGGATCAGTGAGTGAGAGGGTCAGTGAGTGAGGGGGTCAGTGAGTATGGGGTCAGTGAGTGAGGGGGTCAGTGAGTGAGCGGGATCAGTGAGTGAGGGGTCAGTGAGTGAGGGGGAATAGTGAGTGAGGGGGATCAGTGAGTGTGGGGTTTAGTGAGTAAGGGGTCAGTGAGTGATGGATCAGTGAGTGAGAGGGATCAGTGAGTTAGAGGGATCAGTGAGTGAGGGGGTCAGTGAGTGAGGGGTCTGTGTGTGAGGGGGTCAGTGAGTAAGGGGTCAGTGAGTGAGGGGGTCAGTGAGTGAGGGGGATCAGTGAGTGAGGGGTCAGTCAGTGAGGGGTAAGTGAGTGAGGGGGATCAGTGAGTGAGGGGTCAGTGAGTGAGGGGGTCTAGTGAGTGAGGGGGTCAGTGAGTGAGGGGTCAGTGAGTGAGGGGTCAGTGAGTGAGGGGTCAGTGAGTGAGAGGGATCAGTGAGTGAGGGGAATCAGTGAGTAAGGGGTCAGTGAGTGAGGGGGGATAGTGAGTGAGGGGGTCAGTGAGTGAGGGGACAGTGAGTGAGGGGTCAGTGAGTGAGAGGGATCAGTGAGTGAGAGGGATCAGTGAGTGAGGGGGATCAGTGAGTGAGGGGTCAGTGAGTGAGGGGTCAGTGAGTGAGAGGGATCAGTGAGTGAGGGGGATCAGTGAGTAAGGGGTCAGTGAGTGAGGGGGTCAGTGATTGAGAGGGATCAGTGAGTGAGGGAATCAGTGAGTGAGGGTCAGTGAGTGAGGGGTCAGTGAGGGGGGTCAGTGAGTGAGGGTGGATCAGTGAGTGAGAGGAATCAGTGAGTGAGGGGGTCAGTGAGTGAGGGGGTCAGTGAGTGAGGGGTCAGTGAGTGAGAGGCATCAGTGAGTGACGGGGTCAGTGAGTGAGGGTTCAGTGAGTGAGAGGGATCAGTGAGTGAGAGGGATCAGTGAGTGAGAGGGATCAGTGAGTGAGGGGGTCAGAGAGTGAGGGGTCAATGAGTGTAGGGGGTCAGTGAGTAAGGCGTCAGTGAGTGAGGGGGTCAGTGAGTGAGGGGGGATCAGTGAGTGAGAGGGATCAGTGAGTGAGTGGGTCAGTGAGTGAGGGGGTCAGTGAGTGAGGGGTCGGTGAGTGAGAGGGATCAGTGAGTGAGTGGGATCTGTGAGTGAGGGGGTCAGTGAGTGAGGGGTCAGTGAGTGAGAGGGATCAGTGAGTGAGTGGGTCAGTGAGTGAGGGGTTCAGTGAGTGAGGGGTCAGTGAGTGAGAGGGATCAGTGAGTGAGTGGGATCTGTGAGTGAGGGGGTCAGTGAGTAAGGGGTCAGTGTGTGAGGGGGCCCGTGAGTGAGGGGTCAGTGAGTGAGGGGGTCAGTGAGTGAGAGGGATCAGTGAGTGAGGGGGTCAGTGAGTGATGGGGATCAGTGAGTGAGGGGTCAGTGAGTGAAGGGGTCAGTGAGTGAGGGGGTCAGTGAGTAAGGGGTCAGTGAGTGAGGGGGTCAGTGAGTGAGGGTGATCAGTGAGTGAGGGGTCAGTGAGTGAGGGGGGATAGTGAGTGAGGGGGATCAGTGAGTGAGGGGGATCAGTGAGTAAGGGGTCAGTGAGTGAGGGGGTCAGTGAGTGAGAGGGATCAGTGAGTGAGGGGGATCAGTGAGTGAGAGGGATCAGTGAGTGAGGGGGATCAGTGAGTGAGGGGTCAGTGAGTGAGGGGTCAGTGAGTGAGAGGGATCAGTGAGTGAGGGGGATCAGTGAGTAAGGGGTCAGTGAGTGAGGGGGTCAGTGAGTGAGGGGGTCAGTGATTGAGAGGGATCAGTGAGTGAGGTAATCAGTGAGTGAGGGGTCAGTGAGTGAGGGGTCAGTGAGGGGGGTCAGTGAGTGAGGGGGGATCAGTGAGTGAGAGGGATCAGTGAGTGAGGGGGTCAGTGAGTGAGGGGGTCAGTGAGTGAGAGGGATCAGTGAATGAGGGGGATCAGTGAGTGAGGGGTCAGTGAGTGAGGGGTCAGTGAGTGAGAGGGATCAGTGAGTGAGGGGGATCAGTGAGTAAGGGGTCAGTGAGTGAGGGGGTCAGTGAGTGAGGGGGTCAGTGATTGAGAGGGATCAGTGAGTGAGGGAATCAGTGAGTGAGGGGTCAGTGAGTGAGGGGTCAGTGAGGGGGGTCAGTGAGTGAGGGGGGATCAGTGAGTGAGAGGGATCAGTGAGTGAGGGGGTCAGTGAGTGAGGGGATCAGTGAGTGAGGGGTCAGTGAGTGAGAGGCATCAGTGAGTAAGGGGGTCAGTGAGTGAGGGTTCAGTGAGTGAGAGGGATCAGTGAGTGAGGGGGTCAGTGAGTGAGGGGGTCGGTGAGTGAGGGGTCAGTGAGTGAGAGGCATCAGTGAGTGAGAGGGATCAGTGAGTGAGAGGGATCAGTGAGTGAGGGGGTCAGTGAGTGAGGGGTCAATGAGTGTAGGGGGTCAGTGAGTAAGGGGTCAGTGAGTGAGGGGGTCAGTGAGTGAGGGGGATCAGTGAGTGAGGGGTCAGTGAGTGAGGGGATCAGTGAGTGAGGGGGTCAGTGAGTGAGAGGGATCAGTGAGTGAGGGAATCAGTGAGTGAGGGGTCAGTGAGTGAGGGGGGTCAGTGAGTAAGGGGTCAGTGAGGGGGATCAGTGAGTGAGGGGTGATCAGTGAGTGAGAGGGATCAGTGAGTGAGGGGTCAATGAGTGTAGGGGGTCTAGTGAGTAAGGGGTCAGTGAGTGAGGGGGTCAGTGAGTGAGGGGTCAGTGAGTGAGAGGGATCAGTGAGTGAGTGGGATCTGTGAGTGAGGGGGTCAGTGAGTGAGGGGTCAGTGAGTGAGGGGGTCAGTGAGTGAGGGGTCAGTGAGTGAGGGGGTCAGTGAGTGAGAGGGATCAGTGAGTGAGGGGGTCAGTGAGTGAGGGGGCTCAGTGAGTGAGGGGTCAGTGAGTGAGGGGGTCAGTGAGTGAGAGGGATCAGTGAGTGAGGGGGTCAGTGAGTGAGGGGTCAGTGAGTGAGGGGGTCAGTGAGTAAGGGGTCAGTGAGTGAGGGGGTCAGTGCGTGAGGGGGATCAGTGAGTGAGGGGTCAGTGAGTGAGGGGGGATAGTGAGTGAGGGGTATCAGAGAGTGAGGGGGATCAGTGAGTGAGGGGTCAGTGATTGAGGGGGTCAGTGAGTGAGAGGGATCAGTGCGTCAGGGGGATCAGTGAGTGAGGGGGTCAGTGAGTGAGGGGGCCTGTGAGTGTGGGGTCAGTGAGTGAGAGGCATCAGTGAGTGAGGGGGTCAGTGAGTGAGGGTTCAGTGAGTGAGAGGGATCAGTGAGTGAGAGGGATCAGTGAGTCAGGGGGATCAGTGAGTGAGGGGGTCAGTGAGTGAGTGGGTCAGTGAGTGAGGGGTCAGTGAGTGAGAGGCATCAGTGAGTGAGGGGGTCAGTGAGTGAGGGGGTCAGTGAGTGAGGGGTCAGTGAGTGAGAGGCATCAGTGAGTGAGGGGGTCAGTGAGTGAGGGTTCAGTGAGTGAGAGGGATCAGTGAGTGAGGGGGATCAGTGAGTGAGGGGGTCAGTGAGTGAGGGGTCAGTGAGTGAGGGGGTCAGTGAGTGAGGGGGTCAGTGAGTGAGAGGGATCAGTGAGTGAGGGGGTCAGTGAGTGAGGGGTCAGTGAGTGAGGGGGTCAGTGAGTGAGGGGGTCAGTGAGTGAGGGGGTCAGTGAGTGAGGGGGATTAGTGAGTGAGGGGGATCAGTGAGTGAGGGGTCAGTGAGTGTGGGGGGATAGTGAGTGAGGGGGATCAGTGAGTGAGGGGGATCAGTGAGTGAGGGGGATCAGTGAGTGAGGGGTCGGTGAGTGAGGGGGTCAGTGAGTGAGAGGGATCAGTGAGTGAGGGGGATCAGTGAGTGAGGGGTCAGTGAGTGTGGGGTTCAGTGAGTAAGGGGTGAGTGAGTGAGGGATCAGTGAGTGAGAGGGATCAGTGAGTGAGAGGGATCAGTGAGTGAGGGGGTCAGTGAGTGAGGGGTCTGTGTGTGAGGGGGTCAGTGAGTAAGGGGTCAGTGAGTGAGGGGGTCAGTGAGTGAGGGGGGATAGTGAGTGAGGGGGCTCAGTGAGTGAGGGGGATCAGTGAGTGAGGGGTCAGTGAGTGAGGGGGTCAGTGAGTGAGAGGGATCAGTGAGTGAGGGGGATCAGTGAGTGAGCGGTCAGTGAGTGTGGGGTTCAGTGAGTGAGGGGGATCAGTGAGTGAGGGGTCAGTGAGTGAGGGGGTCAGTGAGTGAGAGGGATCAGTGAGTGAGGGGGTCAGTGAGTGAGGGGTCAGTGAGTGAGGGGGTCAGTGAGTAAGGGGTCAGTGAGTGAGGGGGTCAGGGAGTGAGGGGGATCAGTGAGTGAGGGGGATCAGTGAGTGAGGGGGTCAGTGAGTGAGGGGTCTGTGTGTGAGGGGGTCAGTGAGTGAGGGGTCAGTGAGTGAGGGGGTCAGTGAGTGAGGGGGATAGTGAGTGAGGGGGCTCAGTGAGTGAGGGGGATCAGTGAGTGAGGGGTCAGTGAGTGAGGGGGTCAGTGAGTGAGAGGGATCAGTGAGTGCGGGGGATCAGTGAGTGAGGGGTCAGTGAGTGTGGGGTTCAGTGAGTGAGGGGGATCAGTGAGTGAGGGGTCAGTGAGTGAGGGGGTCAGTGAGTGAGAGGGATCAGTGAGTGAGGGGGTCAGTGAGTGAGGGGATAGTGAGTGAGGGGGCTCAGTGAGTGAGGGGGATCAGTGAGTGAGGGGTCAGTGAGTGAGGGGGTCAGTGAGTGAGAGGGATCAGTGAGTGAGGGGGATCAGTGAGTGAGGGGTCAGTGAGTGTGGGGTTCAGTGAGTGAGGGGGATCAGTGAGTGAGGGGTCAGTGAGTGAGGGGGTCAGTGAGTGAGAGGGATCAGTGAGTGAGGGGGTCAGTGAGTGAGGGGTCAGTGAGTGAGGGGGTCAGTGAGTAAGGGGTCAGTGAGTGAGGGGGTCAGTGAGTGAGGGGAATCAGTGAGTGAGGGGTCAGTGAGTGAGGGGGGATAGTGAGTGAGGGGGGTCAGTGAGTGAGGGGGATCAGTGAGTGAGGGGGATCAGTGAGTGAGGGGGTCAGTGAGTGAGGGGTCTGTGTGTGAGGGGTCTGTGTGTGAGGGGGTCAGTGAGTAAGGGGTCAGTGAGTGAGGGGGTCAGTGAGTGAGGGGGGATAGTGAGTGAGGGGGATCAGTGAGTGAGGGGGATCAGTGAGTGAGGGGTCAGTGAGTGAGGGGGTCAGTGAGTGAGAGGGATCAGTGAGTGAGGGGGATCAGTGAGTGAGGGGTCAGTGAGTGTGGGGTTCAGTGAGTGAGGGGGATCAGTGAGTGAGGGGTCAGTGAGTGAGGGGGTCAGTGAGTGAGAGGGATCAGTGAGTGAGGGGGTCAGTGAGTGAGGGGTCAGTGAGTGAGGGGGTCAGTGAGTAAGGGGTCAGTGAGTGAGGGGGTCAGTGAGTGAGGGGGATCAGTGAGTGAGGGGTCAGTGAGTGAGGGGGGATAGTGAGGGAGGGGGATCTGTGAGTGAGGGGGATCAGTGAGTGAGGGGTCAGTGAGTGAGGGGGGATAGTGACGGAGGGGGATCAGTGAGTGAGGGGGATCAGTGAGTGAGGGGTCAGTGAGTGAGGGGGTCAGTGAGTGAGAGGGATCAGTGAGTGAGGGGGATCAGTGAGTGAGAGGGATCAGTGAGTGAGGGGGATCAGTGAGTGAGGGGTCAGTGAGTGAGGGGTCAGTGAGTGAGAGGGATCAGTGAGTGAGGGGGATCAGTGAGTTAGGGGTCAGTGAGTGAGGGGGTCAGTGAGTGAGGGGGTCAGTGATTGAGAGGGATCAGTGAGTGAGGGAATCAGTGAGTGAGGGGTCAGTGAGTGAGGGGTCAGTGAGGAGGGTCAGTGAGTGAGGGGGTATCAGTGAGTGAGAGGGATCAGTGAGTGAGGGGGTCAGTGAGTGAGGGGGTCAGTGAGTGAGAGGGATCAGTGAGTGAGGGGGATCAGTGAGTGAGGGGTCAGTGAATGAGGGGTCAGTGAGTGAGAGGGATCAGTGAGTGAGGGGGATCAGTGAGTAAGGGGTCAGTGAGTGAGGGGGTCAGTGAGTGAGGGGGTCAGTGATTGAGAGGGATCAGTGAGTGAGGGAATCAGTGAGTGAGGGGTCAGTGAGTGAGGGGTCAGTGAGTGTGGGGTTCAGTGAGTGAGGGGGATCAGTAAGTGAGGGGTCAGTGAGTGAGGAGGTCAGTGAGTGAGACGGATCAGTGAGTGAGGGGGTCAGTGAGTGAGGGGTCAGTGAGTGAGGGGGTCAGTGAGTAAGGGGTCAGTGAGTGAGGGGGTCAGTGAGTGAGGGGGATCAGTGAGTGAGGGGTCAGTGAGTGAGGGGTGATAGTGAGTGAGGGGGATCAGTGAGTGAGGGGGATCAGTGAGTGAGGGGGATCAGTGAGTGAGGGGGTCAGTGAGTGAGAGGGATCAGTGAGTGAGGGGGATCAGTGAGTGAGAGTGATCAGTGAGTGAAGGGGATCAGTGAGTGAGGGGTCAGTGAGTGAGGGGTCAGTGAGTGAGTGGGATCATTGAGTGAGGGGGATCAGTGAGTAAGGGGTCAGTGAGTGAGGGGGTCAGTGAGTGAGGGGGTCAGTGATTGAGAGGGATCAGTGAGTGAGGGAATCAGTGAGTGAGGGGTCAGTGAGTGAGGGGTCAGTGAGGGGGGTCAGTGAGTGAGGGGGGATCAGTGAGTGAGAGGGATCAGTGAGTGAGGGGGTCAGTGAGTGAGGGGGTCAGTGAGTGAGAGGGATCAGTGAGTGAGGGGGATCAGTGAGTGAGGGGTCAGTGAATGAGGGGTCAGTGAGTGAGAGGGATCAGTGAGTGAGGGGGATCAGTGAGTTAGGGGGTCAGTGAGTGAGAGGGATCAGTGAGTTAGGGGGTCAGTGAGTGAGAGGGATCAGTGAGTGAGAGGGATCAGTGAGTGAGGGAATCAGTGAGTGAGGGGTCAGTGAGTGAGGGGTCAGTGAGGGGGGTCAGTGAGTGAGGGGGGATCAGTGAGTGAGAGGGATCAGTGAGTGAGGGGGTCAGTGAGTGAGGGGGTCGGTGAGTGAGGGGTCAGTGAGTGAGAGGCATCAGTGAGTGAGAGGAATCAGTGAGTGAGAGGGATCAGTGAGTGAGGGGGTCAGTGAGTGAGGGGTCAATGAGTGTAGGGGGTCAGTGAGTAAGGGGTCAGTGAGTGAGGGGGTCAGTGAGTGAAGGGGATCAGTGAGTGAGGGTTCAGTGAGTGAGAGGGATCAGTGAGTGAGAGGGATCAGTGAGTGAGAGGGATCAGTGAGTGAGGGGGTCAGTGAGTGAGGGGTCAATGAGTGTAGGGGGTCAGTGAGTAAGGGGTCAGTGAGTGAGCGGGTCAGTGAGTGAGGGGGATCAGTGAGTGAGGGGACAGTGAGTGAGGGGATCAGTGAGTGAGGGGGTCAGTGAGTGAGAGGGATCAGTGAGTGAGGGAATCAGTGAGTGAGGGGTCAGTGAGTGAGGGGGGTCAGTGAGTAAGGGGTCAGTGAGGGGGGTCAGTGAGTGAGGGGGGATCAGTGAGTGAGAGGGATCAGTGAGTGAGGGGGATAGTGAGTGAGGGGGTCAGTGAGTGAGGGGTCAGTGAGTGAGAGGGATCAGTGAGTGAGTGGGATCTGTGAGTGAGGGGGTCAGTGAGTAAGGGGTCAGTGAGTGAGGGAGTCAGTGAGTGAGGGGTCAGTGAGTGAGGGGGTCAGTGAGTGAGAGGGATCAGTGAGTGAGGGGGTCAGTGAGTGAGGGGGATCAGTGAGTGACGGGGATCAGTGAGTGAGGGGGTCAGTGAGTAAGGGGTCAGTGAGTGAGGGGGGTTAGTGAGTGAGGGGGGTCAGTGAGTGAGAGGGATCACTGAGGGAGGGGGTCAGTGAGTGAGGGGGTCAGTGAGTGAGAGGAATCAGTGAGTGAGGGGTCAGTGATTGGGGGGTCAGTGATTGAGGGGGATCAGTGAGTGAGGGGGTCAGTGAGTGAGGGGTCAGTGTGGGGGGTCAGTGAGTGAGGGGGGTCGGTGAGTGTGAGGGATCAGTGAGTGAGGGGGTCAGTGAGTGAGGGGGTCAGTGAGGAGGGGTCAGTGAGTGAGGGGGTCAGTGAGTAAGGGGTCAGTGAGTGAGGGGGTCAGTGAGTGAGGGGGATCAGTGAGTGAGGGGGATCAGTGAGTGAGAGGGTCAGTGAGTGAGGGGGTCAGTGAGTATGGGGTCAGTGAGTGAGGGGGTCAGTGAGTGAGCGGGATCAGTGAGTGAGGGGTCAGTGAGTGAGGGGGAATAGTGAGTGAGGGGGATCAGTGAGTGTGGGGTTTAGTGAGTAAGGGGTCAGTGAGTGATGGATCAGTGAGTGAGAGGGATCAGTGAGTTAGAGGGATCAGTGAGTGAGGGGGTCAGTGAGTGAGGGGTCTGTGTGTGAGGGGGTCAGTGAGTAAGGGGTCAGTGAGTGAGGGGGTCAGTGAGTGAGGGGGATCAGTGAGTGAGGGGTCAGTCAGTGAGGGGTAAGTGAGTGAGGGGGATCAGTGAGTGAGGGGTCAGTGAGTGAGGGGGTCTAGTGAGTGAGGGGGTCAGTGAGTGAGGGGTCAGTGAGTGAGGGGTCAGTGAGTGAGGGGTCAGTGAGTGAGAGGGATCAGTGAGTGAGGGGAATCAGTGAGTAAGGGGTCAGTGAGTGAGGGGGGATAGTGAGTGAGGGGGTCAGTGAGTGAGGGGACAGTGAGTGAGGGGTCAGTGAGTGAGAGGGATCAGTGAGTGAGAGGGATCAGTGAGTGAGGGGGATCAGTGAGTGAGGGGTCAGTGAGTGAGGGGTCAGTGAGTGAGAGGGATCAGTGAGTGAGGGGGATCAGTGAGTAAGGGGTCAGTGAGTGAGGGGGTCAGTGATTGAGAGGGATCAGTGAGTGAGGGAATCAGTGAGTGAGGGTCAGTGAGTGAGGGGTCAGTGAGGGGGGTCAGTGAGTGAGGGTGGATCAGTGAGTGAGAGGAATCAGTGAGTGAGGGGGTCAGTGAGTGAGGGGGTCAGTGAGTGAGGGGTCAGTGAGTGAGAGGCATCAGTGAGTGACGGGGTCAGTGAGTGAGGGTTCAGTGAGTGAGAGGGATCAGTGAGTGAGAGGGATCAGTGAGTGAGAGGGATCAGTGAGTGAGGGGGTCAGAGAGTGAGGGGTCAATGAGTGTAGGGGGTCAGTGAGTAAGGCGTCAGTGAGTGAGGGGGTCAGTGAGTGAGGGGGGATCAGTGAGTGAGAGGGATCAGTGAGTGAGTGGGTCAGTGAGTGAGGGGGTCAGTGAGTGAGGGGTCAGTGAGTGAGAGGGATCAGTGAGTGAGTGGGATCTGTGAGTGAGGGGGTCAGTGAGTGAGGGGTCAGTGAGTGAGAGGGATCAGTGAGTGAGTGGGTCAGTGAGTGAGGGGTTCAGTGAGTGAGGGGTCAGTGAGTGAGAGGGATCAGTGAGTGAGTGGGATCTGTGAGTGAGGGGGTCAGTGAGTAAGGGGTCAGTGAGTGAGGGGGCCCGTGAGTGAGGGGTCAGTGAGTGAGGGGGTCAGTGAGTGAGAGGGATCAGTGAGTGAGGGGGTCAGTGAGTGATGGGGATCAGTGAGTGAGGGGTCAGTGAGTGAAGGGGTCAGTGAGTGAGGGGGTCAGTGAGTAAGGGGTCAGTGAGTGAGGGGGTCAGTGAGTGAGGGTGATCAGTGAGTGAGGGGTCAGTGAGTGAGGGGGGATAGTGAGTGAGGGGGATCAGTGAGTGAGGGGGATCAGTGAGTAAGGGGTCAGTGAGTGAGGGGGTCAGTGAGTGAGAGGGATCAGTGAGTGAGGGGGATCAGTGAGTGAGAGGGATCAGTGAGTGAGGGGGATCAGTGAGTGAGGGGTCAGTGAGTGAGGGGTCAGTGAGTGAGAGGGATCAGTGAGTGAGGGGGATCAGTGAGTAAGGGGTCAGTGAGTGAGGGGGTCAGTGAGTGAGGGGGTCAGTGATTGAGAGGGATCAGTGAGTGAGGTAATCAGTGAGTGAGGGGTCAGTGAGTGAGGGGTCAGTGAGGGGGGTCAGTGAGTGAGGGGGGATCAGTGAGTGAGAGGGATCAGTGAGTGAGGGGGTCAGTGAGTGAGGGGGTCAGTGAGTGAGAGGGATCAGTGAATGAGGGGGATCAGTGAGTGAGGGGTCAGTGAGTGAGGGGTCAGTGAGTGAGAGGGATCAGTGAGTGAGGGGGATCAGTGAGTAAGGGGTCAGTGAGTGAGGGGGTCAGTGAGTGAGGGGGTCAGTGATTGAGAGGGATCAGTGAGTGAGGGAATCAGTGAGTGAGGGGTCAGTGAGTGAGGGGTCAGTGAGGGGGGTCAGTGAGTGAGGGGGGATCAGTGAGTGAGAGGGATCAGTGAGTGAGGGGGTCAGTGAGTGAGGGGATCAGTGAGTGAGGGGTCAGTGAGTGAGAGGCATCAGTGAGTAAGGGGGTCAGTGAGTGAGGGTTCAGTGAGTGAGAGGGATCAGTGAGTGAGGGGGTCAGTGAGTGAGGGGGTCGGTGAGTGAGGGGTCAGTGAGTGAGAGGCATCAGTGAGTGAGAGGGATCAGTGAGTGAGAGGGATCAGTGAGTGAGGGGGTCAGTGAGTGAGGGGTCAATGAGTGTAGGGGGTCAGTGAGTAAGGGGTCAGTGAGTGAGGGGGTCAGTGAGTGAGGGGGATCAGTGAGTGAGGGGTCAGTGAGTGAGGGGATCAGTGAGTGAGGGGGTCAGTGAGTGAGAGGGATCAGTGAGTGAGGGAATCAGTGAGTGAGGGGTCAGTGAGTGAGGGGGGTCAGTGAGTAAGGGGTCAGTGAGGGGGATCAGTGAGTGAGGGGTGATCAGTGAGTGAGAGGGATCAGTGAGTGAGGGGTCAATGAGTGTAGGGGGTCTAGTGAGTAAGGGGTCAGTGAGTGAGGGGGTCAGTGAGTGAGGGGTCAGTGAGTGAGAGGGATCAGTGAGTGAGTGGGATCTGTGAGTGAGGGGGTCAGTGAGTGAGGGGTCAGTGAGTGAGGGGGTCAGTGAGTGAGGGGTCAGTGAGTGAGGGGGTCAGTGAGTGAGAGGGATCAGTGAGTGAGGGGGTCAGTGAGTGAGGGGGCTCAGTGAGTGAGGGGTCAGTGAGTGAGGGGGTCAGTGAGTGAGAGGGATCAGTGAGTGAGGGGGTCAGTGAGTGAGGGGTCAGTGAGTGAGGGGGTCAGTGAGTAAGGGGTCAGTGAGTGAGGGGGTCAGTGCGTGAGGGGGATCAGTGAGTGAGGGGTCAGTGAGTGAGGGGGGATAGTGAGTGAGGGGTATCAGAGAGTGAGGGGGATCAGTGAGTGAGGGGTCAGTGATTGAGGGGGTCAGTGAGTGAGAGGGATCAGTGCGTCAGGGGGATCAGTGAGTGAGGGGGTCAGTGAGTGAGGGGGCCTGTGAGTGTGGGGTCAGTGAGTGAGAGGCATCAGTGAGTGAGGGGGTCAGTGAGTGAGGGTTCAGTGAGTGAGAGGGATCAGTGAGTGAGAGGGATCAGTGAGTGAGGGGGTCAGTGAGTGAGGCGTCAATGAGTGTAGGGGGTCAGTGAGTAAGGGGTCAGTGAGTGAGGGGGTCAGTGAGTGAGGGGGATCAGTGAGTGAGGGGGTCAGTGAGTAAGGGGTCAGTGAGTGAGGGGGTCAGTGAGTGAGGGTGATCAGTGAGTGAGGGGTCAGTGAGTGAGGGGGGATAGTGAGTGAGGGGGATCAGTGAGTGAGGGGGATCAGTGAGTAAGGGGTCAGTGAGTGAGGGGGTCAGTGAGTGAGAGGGATCAGTGAGTGAGGGGGATCAGTGAGTGAGGGGTCAGTGAGTGAGAGGGATCAGTGAATGAGGGGGATCAGTGAGTGAGGGGTCAGTGAGTGAGGGGTCAGTGAGTGAGAGGGATCAGTGAGTGAGGGGGATCAGTGAGTAAGGGGTCAGTGAGTGAGGGGGTCAGTGAGTGAGGGGTCAGTGATTGAGAGGGATCAGTGAGTGAGGGAATCAGTGAGTGAGGGGTCAGTGAGTGAGGGGTCAGTGAGGGGGGTCAGTGAGTGAGGGGGGATCAGTGAGTGAGAGGGATCAGTGAGTGAGGGGGTCAGTGAGTGAGGGGATCAGTGAGTGAGGGGTCAGTGAGTGAGAGGCATCAGTGAGTAAGGGGGTCAGTGAGTGAGGGTTCAGTGAGTGAGAGGGATCAGTGAGTGAGGGGGTCAGTGAGTGAGGGGGTCGGTGAGTGAGGGGTCAGTGAGTGAGAGGCATCAGTGAGTGAGAGGGATCAGAGAGTGAGAGGGATCAGTGAGTGAGGGGGTCAGTGAGTGAGGGGTCAATGAGTGTAGGGGGTCAGTGAGTAAGGGGTCAGTGAGTGAGGGGGTCAGTGAGTGAGGGGGATCAGTGAGTGAGGGGTCAGTGAGTGCGGGGATCAGTGAGTGAGGGGGTCAGTGAGTGAGAGGGATCAGTGAGTGAGGGAATCAGTGAGTGAGGGGTCAGTGAGTGAGGGGGGTCAGTGAGTAAGGGGTCAGTGAGGGGGATCAGTGAGTGAGGGGTGATCAGTGAGTGAGAGGGATCAGTGAGTGAGGGGTCAATGAGTGTAGGGGGTCTAGTGAGTAAGGGGTCAGTGAGTGAGGGGGTCAGTGAGTGAGGGGTCAGTGAGTGAGAGGGATCAGTGAGTGAGTGGGATCTGTGAGTGAGGGGGTCAGTGAGTGAGGGGTCAGTGAGTGAGGGGGTCAGTGAGTGAGGGGTCAGTGAGTGAGGGGGTCAGTGAGTGAGAGGGATCAGTGAGTGAGGGGGTCAGTGAGTGAGGGGGCTCAGTGAGTGAGGGGTCAGTGAGTGAGGGGGTCAGTGAGTGAGAGGGATCAGTGAGTGAGGGGGTCAGTGAGTGAGGGGTCAGTGAGTGAGGGGGTCAGTGAGTAAGGGGTCAGTGAGTGAGGGGGTCAGTGCGTGAGGGGGATCAGTGAGTGAGGGGTCAGTGAGTGAGGGGGGATAGTGAGTGAGGGGTATCAGAGAGTGAGGGGGATCAGTGAGTGAGGGGTCAGTGATTGAGGGGGTCAGTGAGTGAGAGGGATCAGTGAGTGAGGGGGTCAGTGAGTGAGGGGATCAGTGAGTGAGGGGTCAGTGAGTGAGAGGCATCAGTGAGTAAGGGGGTCAGTGAGTGAGGGGGTCGGTGAGTGAGGGGTCAGTGAGTGAGAGGCATCAGTGAGTGAGAGGGATCAGTGAGTGAGGGGGTCAGTGAGTGAGGGGGTCGGTGAGTGAGGGGTCAGTGAGTGAGAGGCATCAGTGAGTGAGAGGGATCAGTGAGTGAGAGGGATCAGTGAGTGAGGGGGTCAGTGAGTGAGGGGTCAATGAGTGTAGGGGGTCAGTGAGTAAGGGGTCAGTGAGTGAGGGGGTCAGTGAGTGAGGGGGATCAGTGAGTGAGGGGTCAGTGAGTGAGGGGATCAGTGAGTGAGGGGGTCAGTGAGTGAGAGGGATCAGTGAGTGAGGGAATCAGTGAGTGAGGGGTCAGTGAGTGAGGGGGGTCAGTGAGTAAGGGGTCAGTGAGGGGGATCAGTGAGTGAGGGGTGATCAGTGAGTGAGAGGGATCAGTGAGTGAGGGGTCAATGAGTGTAGGGGGTCTAGTGAGTAAGGGGTCAGTGAGTGAGGGGGTCAGTGAGTGAGGGGTCAGTGAGTGAGAGGGATCAGTGAGTGAGTGGGATCTGTGAGTGAGGGGGTCAGTGAGTGAGGGGTCAGTGAGTGAGGGGGTCAGTGAGTGAGGGGTCAGTGAGTGAGGGGGTCAGTGAGTGAGAGGGATCAGTGAGTGAGGGGGTCAGTGAGTGAGGGGGCTCAGTGAGTGAGGGGTCAGTGAGTGAGGGGGTCAGTGAGTGAGAGGGATCAGTGAGTGAGGGGGTCAGTGAGTGAGGGGTCAGTGAGTGAGGGGGTCAGTGAGTAAGGGGTCAGTGAGTGAGGGGGTCAGTGCGTGAGGGGGATCAGTGAGTGAGGGGTCAGTGAGTGAGGGGGGATAGTGAGTGAGGGGTATCAGAGAGTGAGGGGGATCAGTGAGTGAGGGGTCAGTGATTGAGGGGGTCAGTGAGTGAGAGGGATCAGTGCGTCAGGGGGATCAGTGAGTGAGGGGGTCAGTGAGTGAGGGGGCCTGTGAGTGTGGGGTCAGTGAGTGAGAGGCATCAGTGAGTGAGGGGGTCAGTGAGTGAGGGTTCAGTGAGTGAGAGGGATCAGTGAGTGAGAGGGATCAGTGAGTGAGGGGGTCAGTGAGTGAGGGGTCAATGAGTGTAGGGGGTCAGTGAGTAAGGGGTCAGTGAGTGAGGGGGTCAGTGAGTGAGGGGGATCAGTGAGTGAGGGGGTCAGTGAGTAAGGGGTCAGTGAGTGAGGGGGTCAGTGAGTGAGGGTGATCAGTGAGTGAGGGGTCAGTGAGTGAGGGGGGATAGTGAGTGAGGGGGATCAGTGAGTGAGGGGGATCAGTGAGTAAGGGGTCAGTGAGTGAGGGGGTCAGTGAGTGAGAGGGATCAGTGAGTGAGGGGGATCAGTGAGTGAGGGGTCAGTGAGTGAGAGGGATCAGTGAATGAGGGGGATCAGTGAGTGAGGGGTCAGTGAGTGAGGGGTCAGTGAGTGAGAGGGATCAGTGAGTGAGGGGGATCAGTGAGTAAGGGGTCAGTGAGTGAGGGGGTCAGTGAGTGAGGGGTCAGTGATTGAGAGGGATCAGTGAGTGAGGGAATCAGTGAGTGAGGGGTCAGTGAGTGAGGGGTCAGTGAGGGGGGTCAGTGAGTGAGGGGGGATCAGTGAGTGAGAGGGATCAGTGAGTGAGGGGGTCAGTGAGTGAGGGGATCAGTGAGTGAGGGGTCAGTGAGTGAGAGGCATCAGTGAGTAAGGGGGTCAGTGAGTGAGGGTTCAGTGAGTGAGAGGGATCAGTGAGTGAGGGGGTCAGTGAGTGAGGGGGTCGGTGAGTGAGGGGTCAGTGAGTGAGAGGCATCAGTGAGTGAGAGGGATCAGAGAGTGAGAGGGATCAGTGAGTGAGGGGGTCAGTGAGTGAGGGGTCAATGAGTGTAGGGGGTCAGTGAGTAAGGGGTCAGTGAGTGAGGGGGTCAGTGAGTGAGGGGGATCAGTGAGTGAGGGGTCAGTGAGTGCGGGGATCAGTGAGTGAGGGGGTCAGTGAGTGAGAGGGATCAGTGAGTGAGGGAATCAGTGAGTGAGGGGTCAGTGAGTGAGGGGGGTCAGTGAGTAAGGGGTCAGTGAGGGGGATCAGTGAGTGAGGGGTGATCAGTGAGTGAGAGGGATCAGTGAGTGAGGGGTCAATGAGTGTAGGGGGTCTAGTGAGTAAGGGGTCAGTGAGTGAGGGGGTCAGTGAGTGAGGGGTCAGTGAGTGAGAGGGATCAGTGAGTGAGTGGGATCTGTGAGTGAGGGGGTCAGTGAGTGAGGGGTCAGTGAGTGAGGGGGTCAGTGAGTGAGGGGTCAGTGAGTGAGGGGTCAGTGAGGGGGGTCAGTGAGTGAGGGGGGGTCAGTGAGTGAGGGGGATCAGTGAGTGAGAGGGATCAGTGAGTAAGGGGGTCAGTGAGTGAGGGGTCAGTGAGTGAGAGGCATCAGTGAGTGAGGGGGTCAGTGAGTGAGGGTTCAGTGAGTGAGAGGAATCAGTGAGTGAGAGGGATCAGTGAGTGAGAGGGATCAGTGAGTGAGGGGGTCAGTGAGTGAGGGGTCAATGAGTGTAGGGGGTCTAGTGAGTAAGGGATCTGTGAGTGAGGGGGTCAGTGAGTGAGGGGGATCAGTGAGTGAGGGGTCAGTGAGTGAGGGGATCAGTGAGTGAGGGGGCCAGTGAGTGAGAGGGATCAGTGAGTGAGGGAATCAGTGAGTGAGGGGTCAGTGAGTGAGGGGTGTCAGTGAGTAAGGGGTCAGTGAGGGGGGTCAGTGAGTGAGGGGGGATCAGTGAGTGAGAGGGATCAGTGAGTGAGGGGGACAGTGAGTGAGGGGGTCAATGAGTGAGGGGTCAGTGAGTGAGAGGGATCAGTGAGTGAGTGGGATCTGTGAGTGAGGGGGTCAGTGAGTAAGGGGTCAGTGAGTGAGGGGGTCAGTGAGTGAGGGGTCAGTGAGTGAGGGGGTCAGTGAGTGAGAGGGATCAGTGAGTGAGGGGGTCAGTGAGTGAGGGGGATCAGTGAGTGAGGGGGATCAGTGAGTGAGGGGTCAGTGAGTGAGGGGGTCAGTGAGTGAGAGGGATCAGTGAGTGAGGGGGTCAGTGAGTGAGGGGTCAGTGAGTGAGGGGGTCAGTGCGTAAGGGGTCAGTGAGTGAGGGGGTCAGTGAGTGAGGGGGATCAGTGAGTGAGGGGTCAGTGAGTGAGGGGGGATAGTGAGTGAGGGGGATCAGTGGCTGAGGGGGATCAGTGAGTGAGGGGTCAGTGAGTGAGGGGGTCACTGAGTGAGAGGGATCAGTGAGTCAGGGGGATCAGTGAGTGAGGGGGTCAGTGAGTGAGGGGGTCAGTGAGTGAGGGGTCAGTGAGTGAGAGGCATCAGTGAGTGAGGGGGTCAGTGAGTGAGGGTTCAGTGAGTGAGAGGGATCAGTGAGTGAGAGGGATCAGTGAGTGAGGGGGTCAGTGAGTGAGGGGTCAATGAGTGTAGGGGGTCAGTGAGTGAGGGGTCAGTGAGTGAGGGGATCAGTGAGTGAGGGGGTCAGTGAGTTAGAGGGATCAGTGAGTGAGAGAATCAGTGAGTGAGGGGTCAGTGAGTGAGGGGGGTCAGTGAGTAAGGGGTCAGTGAGGGGGGTCAGTGAGTGATGGGGGATCAGTGAGTGAGAGGGATGAGTGAGTGAGGGGGTCAGTGAGTGAGGGGTCAGTGAGTGAGAGGGATCAGTGAGTGAGTGGGATCTGTGAGTGAGGGGGTCAGTGAGTAAGGGGTCAGTGAGTGAGGGAGTGAGTGAGTGAGGGGTCAGTGAGTGAGGGGGTCAGTGAGTGAGAGGGATCAGTGAGTGAGGGGGTCAGTGAGTGAGGGGGATCAGTGAATGAGGGGTCAGTGAGTGAGGGGGTCAGTGAGTGAGAGGGATCAGTGAGTGAGGGGGTCAGTGAGTGAGGGGTCAGTGAGTGAGGGGGTCAGTGAGTAAGGGGTCAGTGAGTGAGGGGGTCAGTGAGTGAGGGTGATCAGTGAGTGAGGGGTCAGTGAGTGTGGGGGATAGTGAGTGACGGGGATCAGTGAGTGAGGGGGATCAGTGAGTGAGGGGTCAGTGAGTGAGGGGGTCAGTGAGTGAGAGGGATCAGTGCGTGAGGGGGATCAGTGAGTGAGGGGTCAGTGAGTGTGGGGTTCAGTGAGTAAGGGGTCAGTGAGTGAGGGATCAGTGAGTGAGAGGGATCCGTGAGTGAGAGGGATCAGTGAGTGAGGGGGTCAGTGAGTGAGGGGTCTGTGTGTGAGGGGGTCAGTGAGTAAGGGGTCAGTGAGTGAGGGGGTCAGTGAGTGAGGGGGGATAGTGAGTGAGGGGGATCAGTGAGTGAGGGGGATCAGTGAGTGAGGGGTCAGTGAGTGAGGGGGTCAGTGAGTGAGAGGGATTAGTGAGTGAGGGGGATCAGTGAGTGAGGGGTCAGTGAGTGTGGGGTTCAGTGAGTAAGGGGTCAGTGAGTGAGGGATCAGTGAGTGAGAGGGATCAGTGAGTGAGAGGGATCAGTGAGTGAGGGGGTCAGTGAGTGAGGGGTCTGTGTGTGAGGGGGTCAGTGAGTAAGGGGTCAGTGAGTAGGGGGTCAGTGAGTGAGGGGATCAGTGAGTGAGGGGTCAGTGAGTAGGTGTAAGTGAGTGAGGGGGTCAGTCAGTGAGGGGGATCAGTGAGTGAAGGGATCAGTGAGTGAGGGCGTCAGTGAGTGAGGGGGATCAGTGAGTGAGGGGTCAGTGAGTGAGGGGGGAATAGTGAGTGAGGGGGTCAGTGAGTGAGGGGTATCAGTGAGTGAGGGGTCAGTGAGTGAGTGGTCAGTGAGTGAGAGGGATCAGTGAGTGAGGAGGATCAGTGAGTAAGGGGTCAGTGAGTGAGGGCGTCAGTGAGTGAGGGGTCAGTGAGTGAGAGGGATCAGTGAGTGAGAGGGATCAGTGAGTGAGGGGGTCAGTGAGTGAGGGGTCAGTGAGTGTTGGGGGTCAGTGAGTAAGGGGTCAGTGAGTGAGGGGGTCAGTGAGTGAGGAGAATCAGTGAGTGAGGGATCAGTGAGTGAGGGGGTCAGTGAGTAAGGGGTCAGTGAGTGAGAGGGATCAGTGAGTGAGGGGGATCAGTGAGTGAGTGGGTCAGTGAGTGAGGGGGTCAGTGAGTGAGAGGGATCAGTGAGTGAGGGGGATCAGTGAGTGAGGGGTCTGTGAGTGAGGGGGTCAGTGAGTAAGCGGTCAGTGAGTGAGGGGGTCAGTGAGTGAGGGGGTCAGTGAGTATGGGGTCAGTGAGTGAGGGGGTCAGTGAGTGTGGGGTCAGTGAGTGAGTGGGTCAGATATGGGTCATTGAGGGGTCAGGGATTGAATGGTTAATGAGGAGCCAGTGAGTGAGGGGTCAGTAAGAGGTCAGGGATTGAATGGTCAGTGAGAGGTCAGTGACTGAGGGGTCAGTGAGGAGTCAGTGAATGAGGGGGGTCAGTGTGTGTGGGGCAAGTGAGTGAGGGGTCATTGAGTGAATGGTCAGAAATGGAGAGTCAGTGAGGAGTCATGGATTGAAGGCTCAGTGACGGGTCAGTGACTGAGGGGTCAGTGAGGACTGAGTGAGTGAGGTGTCAGGAATTGAGGGGTCAGTGAGTGAGGGGCCCATCAACTCTGCTCCACCATTCCATCATGTCGTTATGGTTCTCAACCCCACTCTCCTGCCTTCGCCCCTGAGCCCTTGATTCCCCTGACCAATCAAGAATATGGCTACCAGGAGGGTGAGGGTTTTAGGCACCAGGAGGGTGAGGGATCGAGGATTCCAGGTGTCCTACTATCCCACAAACCACTACAAACATACCAATCGCCAACAAGAGGGCCAAGATGGTCAGTTTAGCTGAATGAGCGTCAAACAGGTCAGAAACAATTCAGACCAGGTTTCGTACAGAAGAGGGAAAGAAACAGCGTATTTTATTGGAAACATGCACATTTTTTTGTCACAGTTTCATTCCTTTGGATAGAGAGGGTCAAAGATCATCTAATTAGGGGCGAAATCCTCTTGACTTTGAAATGACACACTTACTTGAGAATTGGCGGGAAGTTCGGAAGAGGTTGATTTACATTGTCCGGTGGAATACAAATACAGGGAAAACTGTTGTTTAACGTTATCCCATCCTGGCGCCATCTTGAAACACAGGAAACAAAAACGGTACAGAGAAGGTAAAGCCGGAAAATAAGCCGTTATATTTCATTGTTACACACTCCAGCCCCTTTGGATATAATCATCTCCTCCAATGGCACTCAATGTTTCCCGCATCCCCTGCTGCGGGCCTAGGACGCACCGCGACAGACTCACACTGTACGCCATCCTTATCCACCAACACGGCCACCCTATCACCCTGATCCCACGCTTAATCTTGTGATGGGCAGGCAGGGGGGCATCTCCCTGCTCCCCAGCACCCTCTGCTAATGTCACACTATCAGGTAGTTCCCCGGGATTTCCCTGGATTCTCCACCAGGAACTTGTAAGACGAATTCAACCCAACTGTGATGCCTGATTAATAACATACGAGACGGTAAACTATCCCTCCACATCAGAGCTCTCCCCTCCCGCTCTCCCACTCGCACTGATTCCCCCTCACTCACTGACCCCCCTCACTCACTGACCCCTCACTCACTGTCCCCTCACTCACTGTCCCCTCACTCACTGACCCCTCACTCACTGACCCCCTCACTCACTGTCCCCTCACTCACTGACCACACTCACTGACCCCTCACTCACTGACCCCTCACTCACTGTCCCCTCACTCACTGACCACACTCACTGACCACACTCACTGACCCCTCACTCACTGTCCCCTCACTCACTGACCACACTCACTGACCACACTCACTGACCCCTCACTCACTGTCCCCTCACTCACTATCCCCTCACTCACTGTCCCCTCACTCACTGTCCCCTCACTCACTATCCCCTCACTCACTGACCCCTCACTCACTGACCCCTCACTCACTGTCCCCTCACTCACTGACCACACTCACTGACCCCTCACTCACTGGCCCCATCACTCACTGACCCCTCGCTCACGGACCCCCCTCACTCACTGTCCCCTCACTCACTGACCCCTCGCTCACTGACCCCCCTCACTCACTGACCCCTCACTCACTGTCCCCTCACGCACTGACCACACTCACTGACCACACTCACTGACCCCTCACTCACTGACCCCATCACTCACTGACCCCTCGCTCACTGACCCCCCTCACTCACTGTCCCCTCACTCACTGACCCCTCGCTCACTGACCCCCCTCACTCACTGACCCCTCACTCACTGTCCCCTCACTCACTGACCCCCCTCACTCACTGACCCCCCTCACTCACTGACCCCTCGCTCACTGACCCCCCTCACTCACTGACCCCTCACTCACTGTCCCCTCACTCACTGACCACACTCATTCACTGACCCCCCTCCCTCATTGACCCCCCTCACTCACTGACCCCTGGCACACTGACCCCCCTCACTCACTGACCCCTCACTCACTGATCCCCCTCACTCACTGTCCCCTCACTCACTGTCCCCTCACTCACTGTCCCCTCACTCACTGACCCCTCGCTCACTGACCCCCCTCACTCACTGACCCCTCACTCACTGACCCCTCACTCACTGATTCCTCCTCACTCACTGACCCCTCACTCACTGACCCCTCGCTCACTAACCCCCCTCACTCACTGACCCCTCACTCACTGACCCCTCGCTCACTAACCCCTTTCACTCACTGACCGCTCACTCACTGATCCCTCTCACTCACTGACCCCTCGCTCACTTACCCCTCACTCACTGACCCCTCACTCACTGACCCCCCTCACTCACTGACCCCTCATTCACTGACCCCCTCACTCACTGACCCCCCACACACACTGGCCCCCCTCGCTCACTGAACCCCTACTCACTGATACCCCCTCACTCACTGTCCCCTCACTCACTGACCCCTCATTCACTGACCCCTCACTCACTAACCCCCCCTCACTCACTGACACCCCCTCACTCACTAACCCCCCTCACTCACTGATCCCTCACTCACTGACCCCCCTCACTCACTGACCCCCCTCACTTACTGACCCCCTCACTAACCGACCCCCCCTCACTCACCGACCCCCTCACTCACCGACCCCCCCTCACTCATCGACCCCCTCACTCACTGACACCCCTCACTCAATCGACCCCCTCACTCACCGACCCCCCTCACTCACTGACCCCCCTCACTCACTGACCCCCCTCACTCACCGACCCCCCTCACTCACCGATCCCCCCTCACTCACAGACACCCCCTCACTCACTGACCCCCTCACTCACTGAGCCCCCTCACTCCCTGATGCCCCCACTCACTGACTCTCTCACTCACCGAACCCCCTCACTCACAGACACCCCCCTCACTCACCGCCCCCTCACTCACTGACCCCCCTCGCTCACTGATCCCCCTCACTTACTGACCCACTCACTCACCGACACACCCCTCACTCACTGACCCCCCGTCACTCACTGACCCCCCTCACTCACCAACCTCCCTCACTCACTGACCCCCCTCACTCACTGACTCCCCCACTCACTGACCCCCCTCACTCACCGACACCCCTCACTCACCGCCCCCTCACTCACTGACCCCCCTCACTGACAGACCCCCCTCGCGTACTGACCCACTCACTCACCGACACACCCCTCACTAACCGACGCCCTCACTCACTGACCCCTTCTCACTCACTGACCCCCTCACTCACCGACCCCCCTCACTCACTGACTCCCCCTCACTTACTGACCCCCCTCACTCACCTTCACCCCTCATTCACTGACCCACCTCACTCACTGATCGTCCTCACACACCAACACCCCTCACTCACCCAACCCCCCTCGCTCACTGACGCCCCTTCACTCACTGACCCCCCCACACTCAATGTTCCCCCTCACTCACTGACTCCCCCTCACTCACCGCCCCCCCTCACTCACCGACCCTCCTCACACACTGACCCCACCTCACTCACTGACACCCCTCACTCACCGACCCCCTCACTCACCGACCCTCCTCACACACCGACCCCACCTCACTCACTGACCCCCTCACTCACCGCCACCCCTCACTCACCGACCCTCCTCACACACCGACCCCATCTCACTCACTGACACCCCTCACTCACCGACCCCCTCACTCACCGACCCTCCTCACACACTGACCCCACGTCACTCACTGACACCCCTCATTCACTGACCCCCCTCATTCACTGACCCCCTCACTCACTGACCCCCCTCACTCACCGACCCTCCCCACTCACCGACCCCCCTCACTCACTGATCCCCCTCATTCACTGACCCCCCTCATTCACCGACCCCCCTCACTCACTGACCCCCCTCACTCACCGACCCTCCTCACACACCGACCCCCCCTCATTCACTGACCCCCCTCATTCACTGACCCCCTCACTCACTGACCCCCCTCACTCACCGACCCTCCTCACACACTGACCCCCCCTCATTCACTGACCCCTCTTGCTCACTGACGGCCCTTCACTCACTGTTCCCCCTCACTCACTGCGGTCCCCCTCACTCACTGAGGACCCCCTCACTCACTGACGTCCCCCTCACTCACTGACTCCCCCTCACTCACCGACCCCCCTAACTCACAGACCACCCTCACTCACTAACCCCCCCTCACTCACTGACCCCCCTCACTCACTGACCCCCCCACACACCGATCCACCCTCACTCACCGACCCCCCTCACTCACCGACCCCCTCACTCACTGACACCCTTCACTCACTGTCCCCCCTCACTCACTGTCCCCCCTCACTCACTGACCCCTCACTCACTGACCCCCGCACTCACTGACCCCCTCACTCACTGACCCCCCTCACTCACTGACCCCCCCACACACCGATCCTCCCTCACTCACCGACCCCCCTCACTCACCGACCCCCTCACTCACTGACACCCTTCACTCACTGTCCCCCCTCACTCACTGTCCCCCCTCACTCACTGACCCCTCACTCACTGACCCCCTCACTCACTGACCCCCCTCACTCACTGACGTCCCCTTCACTCACTGACTCCTCCTCACTCACTGACCCCCCTCACTCACCGACCCCCCCTCACTCACCGACCTCACCTCACTCACTGACCCTCCTCACTCAATGACCCCTCCTGACTCAACGGCCCCCCCTCACTCACTGACCCCCCTCACTCACCGACGCCCCCTCACTCACCGACCCCCCCTCACTCACCGACTCCCTCTCACTCACTGACCCCCTCACTCACTGACCCCCCTCACTCACTGACCCCCTCACTCACTGACCCCCTCACTCACCGACCCCACCACTCACCGACCCCCCTCACTCACTGACCCCCCTCACACACTGACCCCCTCACTCACTGACCCCCCTCACCCACCGACCCCCCCTCACTCACCGACTCCCTCTCACTCACTGACCACACTCATTCACTGACCCCACTCACTCACTGACCCCCCTCACTCACTGACCCCTCGCTCACTGACACCCCTCACTCACTGACCCCTCACTCACTGTCCCCTCACTCACTGACCACACTCACTCACTGACCCCCCTCACTCACTGATCCCCCCCACTCACTGACCCCTCGCTCACTGACCCTCCTCACTCACTGAACCCTCACTCACTGACCCCCCCTCACTCACTGTCCCCTCACTCACTGACCCCTCACTCACTGATTCCGCCTCACTCACTGACCCCTCACTCACTGACCCCTCGCTCACTAAACCCCCTCACTCACTGACCCCTCACTCACTGATCCCTCGCTCACTAACCCTCTCACTCACTGACCCCTCACTCACTGATCCCTCTCACTCACTGACCCCTCGCTCACTTACCCCTCACTCACTGACCCCTCACTCACTGACCCTCCTCACACACTGACCCCTCACTCACTGACCCCCCTCACTCAGTGACCCCCCTCACACACTGACCCCCCTCACTCACTGACCCCTCACTCACTAACACCCCTCACTCACTGACACCCCCTCACTCACTAACCCCCCTCACTCACTGATCCCTCACTGACTGACCCCCCCTCACTCACTGACCCCCCTCACTTACTGACCCCCTCACTCACCGACCCCCCCCTCACTCACCGACCCCCTCACTCACCGAACTACCCTCACTCACCGACCCCCTCACTCACTGACTCCCCCTCACTCACCGACCCCCCCTACTCACTGACCCCCTCACTCACTGACCCCCCCCACACACCAATCCACCCTCACACACCGACACCCTCATTCACCGACCCTCCTCACACACCGACCCCACCTCACTCACTGACACCCCTCATTCACTGACCCCCCTCATTCACTGACCCCCTCATTCACTGACCCCCCTCACTCACCAACCCTCCCCATTCACCGACCCCCCTCACTCACTGACACCCCTCACTCAACGACCCCCCTCGCTCACTGACGGCCCTTCACTCACTGACCCCCCCTCACTCACTGTTCCCCCTCACTCACTGAGATCCCCCTCACTCACTGACGTCCCCATCACTCACTGACGTCCCCCTCACTCACTGACTCCCCCTCACTCACCGACCCCCCTCACTCACAGACCACCCTCACTCACTAACCCCCCCTCACTCACTGACCCCCCTCACTCACTGACCCCCCCACACACCGATCCACCCTCACTCACCGAACCCCCTCACTCACCGACCCCCTCACTCACTGACACCCTTCACTCACTGTCCCCCCTCACTCACCGACCCCTCACTCACTGACCCCCTCACTCACTGACCCCCCTCACTCACTGACGTCCCCTTCACTCACTGACTCCCCGTCACTCACCGCCCCTCCCTCACTCACCGACCCCCCCTCACTCACTGACCCCACCTCACTCACTGACCCTCCTCACTCAATGACCCCTCCTGACTCACCGGCCCCCCCCTCACTCACTGACCCCTCTCACTCACCGACGCCCCCTCACTCACTGACCCCCCTCACTCACCGACGCCCCCTCACTCACCGACCCCCACTCACTCAGCGACTCCCTCTCACTCACTGACCCCCCTCACTCACCGAACCCCCTTGCTCACTGACGACCCTTCACTCACTGACCCCCTCACACTCACTGACCCCCCTCACTCACCGACGCCCCCTCACTCACCGACCCTCCCACACTCACTGACTCCCCCTCACTCACCGCCACCCCCTCACTCACCGACCCCCCCCTACTCACTGACCCCCTCACTCACTGACCCCCCCACACACCAATCCACCCTCACACACCGACACCCTCACTCACTGACTCCCCCTCACTCACCGCACCCCCTCACTCACCGACCCTCCTCACACACCGACCCCACCTCACTCACCGACCCCACCTCACTCACCGACCCTCTCACTCACCGACCCTCCTCACACACCGACCCCCCCTCATTCACTGACACCTTTCATTCACTGACCCCCTCACTCACTGACCCCCTCACTCACCGACCCTCCTCACACACCGACCCCCCTCATTCACTGACACCCCTCACTCAACGACCCCCCTCGCTCACTGATGGCCCTTCACTCACTGATCCCCCTCACTCACTGTTCCCCCTCACTCACTGAGGTCCCCCTCACTCACTGACGTCCCCCTCACTCACTGACTCCCCCTCATTCACAGACCACCCTCACTCACTAACCCCCCCTCACTCACTGAACCCCCTCACTCACTGACCCCCTCACTCACTGACCCCCTCACTCACCGACCCCACCACTCACCGACCCCCTCACTCACTGAACTCCCTCACTCACTGACCCCCCTCACTCACTGACCCCCTCACTCACTGACCCCCTCACTCACTGACTCCCCTCACTCTCCGACCCCCCCTCACTCACCGACTCCCTCTCACTCACTGACCCCCCTCACCCACTGACCCCCTCACTTACTGACCCCCCTCACTCACCGACCCCCCCTCACTCACCGACTCCCTCTCACTCACTGACCACACTCACTCACTGACCCCACTCACTCACTGACCCCTCGCTCACTGACCCCGCTCACTCACTGACCCCTCACTCACTGTCCCCTCACTCACTGACCACACTCACTCACTGACCCCCCTCACTCACTGATCCCCCCCACTCACTGACCCCTCGCTCACTGACCCCCCTCACATACTGACCCCTCACTCACTGTCCCCTCACTCACTGTCCCCTCACTCACTGACCTCCTCACTCACTGACCCCCCTCACTCACTGACCCCTCGCTCACTGACCCCCCTCACTCACTGACCCCCCTCACTCACTGACCCCTCACTCACTGATCCCCCTCACTCACTGTCCCTTCACTCACTGTCCCCTCACTCACTGACCCCTCACTCACTGACCCCTCACTCACTGACCCCCCTCACTCACTGTCCCCTCACTCACTGACCCCTCACTCACTGATTCCGCCTCACTCACTGACCCCTCACTCACTGACCCCTCACTCACTGATTCCGCCTCACTCACTGACCCCTCACTCACTGACCCCTCGCTCACTAACCCCCCTCACTCACTGACCCCTCACTCACTGATCCCTCTCACTCACTGACCCCTTGCTCACTTACCCCTCACTCACTGACCCCCCTCACACACTGACCCCTCACTCACTGACCCCCCTCACTCACTGACCCCCCTCACACACTGACCCCCCTCGCTCACTGACCCCCCTCACTGACTGACCCCCTCACTCACCGACCCCCTCACTCACCGACCCCCCCTCACTCACTGACCCCCTCACTCACTGACTCCCCTCACTCATCGACCCCCTCACTCACCGACCCCCCTCACTCACTGAACCCCCACTCTCACTGACCCCCCTCACTCACCGACCCCCCTCACTCACCGACCCCCCTCACTCACCGATTCCCCTCACTCACAGACACCCCCTCACTCACTGACCCCCTCGCTCACTGAGCCCCCTCGCTCACTGATCCCCGTCACTTACTGACCCACTCACTCACCGACACACCCCTCACTCACTGACCCCCCGTCACTCACTGACCCCCCTCACTCACCAACCTCCCTCACTCACTGACCCCCCTCACTCACTGACCCCCCCACTCACTGACACCCCCTCACTCATCGACACCCCTCACTCACCGCCCCCTCACTCACTGACCCCCCTCACTGACTGACTCCCCTCGCTTACTGACCCACTCACTCACCGACACACCCCTCACTAACTGACGCCCCTCACTCACTGACCCCTTCTCACTCACTGACCCCCTCACTCACCGACCCCCCTCACTCACTGACTCACCCTCACTTACTGACCCCCCTCACTCACCTTCACCCCTCATTCACTGACCCACCTCACTCACTGATCCTCCTCACTCACCAATCCCCCCTCACTCACCGACCCCCCTCGCTCACCAATCCCCCCTCACTCACCGACCCCCCTCGCTCACCAATCCCCACTCACTCACCGAGCCCCCTCACTCACCAACACACCTCACTCACCGACCCCCCTCACTCACCGACCCCCCCTCGCTCACGGAAGTCCCTACACTCACTGTTCCCCCTCACTCACTGACGTCCCCCTCACTCACTGACTCCCCTCACTCACCGACCCACCCTACTCACTGACCCCCTCACTCACTGACCCCCCCACACACCAATCCACCCTCACACACCGACACCCTCACTCACTGACTCCCCCTCACTCACTGCCCCCCCCTCACTCACCGACCCACCCTACTCACTGACCCCCTCTCTCACTGACCCCCCCACACACCAATCCACCCTCACACACTGACACCCTCACTCACTGACTCCCCCTCACTCACCGCCCCCCCTCACTCACCGACCGTCCTCACACACCGACCCCACCTCACTCACTGACACCCCTCATTCACTGACCCCCCTCATTCACTGACCCCCTCACTCACTGACCCCCCTCACTCACCGACCCTCCCCATTCACCGACCCCCCTCACTCACTGACACCCCTCACTCAACGACCCCCCTCGCTCACTGACGGCCCTTCACTCACTGATCCCTCTCACTCACTGACCCCTCACTCACTGACCCCTCGCTCACTAACCCTCTCACTCACTGACCCCTCACTCACTGATCCCTCTCACTCACTGACCCCTCGCTCACTTACCCCTCACTCACTGACCCCTCACTCACTGACCCTCCTCACACACTGACCCCTCACTCACTGACCCCCCTCACTCAGTGACCCCCCTCACACACGGACCCCCCTCAGTCACTGACCCCTCACTCACTAACCCCCCTCACTCACTGACACCCCCTCACTCACTAACCCCCCTCACTCACTGATCCCTCACTGACTGACCCCCCTCACTCACTGACCCCCCTCACTTACTGACCCCCTCACTCACCGACCCTCCTCACACACCGACCCCATCTCACTCACTGACACCCCTCACTCACCGACCCCCTCACTCACCGACCCTCCTCACACACTGACCCCACGTCACTCACTGACACCCCTCATTCACTGACCCCCCTCATTCACTGACCCCCTCACTCACTGACCACCCTCACTCACCGACCCTCCCCACTCACCGACCCCCCTCACCCACTGATCCCCCTCATTCACTGACCCCCCTCATTCACTGACCGCCCTCACTCACTGACCCCCCTCACTCACCGACCCTCCCCACTCACCGACCCCCCTCACTCACTGACCCCCCTCACTCACCGACCCTCCTCACACACCGACCCCCCCTCATTCACCGACCCCCCTCATTCACTGACCCCCCCACTCACTGACCCCCCTCACTCACCGACCCCCCTCACACACTGACCCCCCCTCATTCACTGACCCCTCTTGCTCACTGACGGCCCTTCACTCACTGTTCCCCCTCACTCACTGTGGTCCCCCTCACTCACTGACGTCCCCCTCACTCACTGACTCCCCCTCACTCACCGACCCCCCTAACTCACAGACCACCCTCACTCACTAACCCCCCCTCACTCACAGACCCCCCTCACTCACTGACCCCCCCACACACTGATCCACCCTCACTCACCGACCCCCCTCACTCACCGACCCCCTCACTCACTGACACCCTTCACTCACTGTCCCCCCTCACTCACTGTCCCCCCTCACTCACTGACCCCTCACTCACTGACCCCCTCACTCACTGACCCCCCTCACTCACTGACGTCCCCTTCACTCACTGACTCCTCCTCACTCACTGACCCCCTCACTCACCGACCCCCCCTCACTCACCGACCTCACCTCACTCACTGACCCTCCTCACTCAATGACCCCTCCTGACTCAACGGCCCCCCCTCACTCACTGACCCCCCTCACTCACCGACGCCCCCTCACTCACCGACCCCCCCTCACTCACCGACTCCCTCTCACTCACTGACCCCCTCACTCACTGACCCCCCTCACTCACTGACCCCCTCACTCACTGACCCCCCTCACTCACCGACCCCACCACTCACCGACCCCCCTCACTCACTGACCCCCCTCACCCACTGACCCCCTCACTCACTGACCCACCTCACCCACCGACCCCCCCTCACTCACCGACTCCCTCTCACTCACTGACCACACTCACTCACTGACCCCACTCACTCACTGACCCCCCTCACTCACTGACCCCTCGCTCACTGACCCCCCTCACTCACTGACCCCTCACTCACTGTCCCCTCACTCACTGACCACACTCACTCACTGACCCCCCTCACTCACTGATCCCCCCCACTCACTGACCCCTCGCTCACTGACCCCCCTCACTCACTGACCCCTCACTCACTGATCCCCCTCACTCACTGTCCCCTCACTCACTGTCCCCTCACTCACTGACCCCTCGCTCACTGACCCTCCTCACTCACTGAACCCTCACTCACTGACCCCCCTCACTCACTGTCCCCTCACTCACTGACCCCTCACTCACTGATTCCGCCTCACTCACTGACCCCTCACTCACTGACCCCTCGCTCACTAAACCACCTCACTCACTGACCCCTCACTCACTGACCCCTCGCTCACTAACCCTCTCACTCACTGGCCCCTCACTCACTGATCCCTCTCACTCACTGACCCCTCGCTCACTTACCCTTCACTCACTGACCCCTCACTCACTGACCCTCCTCACACACTGACCCCTCACTCACTGACCCCCCTCACTCAGTGACCCCCCTCACACACTGACCCCCCTCACTCACTGACCCCTCACTCACTAACACCCCTCACTCACTGACACCCCCTCACTCACTAACCCCCCTCACTCACTGATCCCTCCCTGACTGACCCCCCTCACTCACTGACCCCCCTCACTTACTGACCCCCTCACTCACCGACCCCCCCTCACTCACCGACCCCCTCACTCACCGAACTACGCTCACTCACCGACCCCCTCACTCACTGACTCCCCCTCACTCACCGACCCCCCCTACTCACTGACCCCCTCACTCACTGACCCCCCCCACACACCAATCCACCCTCACACACCGACACCCTCATTCACCGACCCTCCTCACACACCGACCCCACCTCACTCACTGACACCCCTCATTCACTGACCCCCCTCATTCACTGACCCCCCTCACTCACCGACCCTCCCCATTCACCGACCCCCCTCACTCACTGACACCCCTCACTCAACGACCCCCCTCGCTCACTGACGGCCCTTCACTCACTGACCCCCCCTCACTCACTGTTCCCCCTCACTCACTGAGATCCCCCTCACTCACTGACGTCCCCATCACTCACTGACGTCCCCCTCACTCACTGACTCCCCCTCACTCACCGACCCCCCTCACTCACAGACCACCCTCACTCACTAACCCCCCCTCACTCACTGACCCCCCTCACTCACTGACCCCCCACACACCGATCCACCCTCACTCACCGACCCCCCTCACTCACCGACCCCCTCACTCACTGACACCCTTCACTCACTGTCCCCCCTCACTCACCGACCCCTCACTCACTGACCCCCTCACTCACTGACCCCCCTCACTCACTGACGTACCCCTCACTCACTGACCCCCCTCACTCACTGACGTCCCCTTCACTCACTGATCCCCCCCACTCACTGACCCCTCGCTCACTGACCCCCCTCACTCACTGACCCCTCACTCACTGATCCCCCTCACTCACTGTCCCCTCACTCACTGTCCCCTCACTCACTGACCCCTCGCTCACTGACCCTCCTCACTCACTGAACCCTCACTCACTGACCCCCCTCACTCACTGTCCCCTCACTCACTGACCCCTCACTCACTGATTCCGCCTCACTCACTGACCCCTCACTCACTGACCCCTCGCTCACTAAACCGCCTCACTCACTGACCCCTCACTCACTGACCCCTCGCTCACTAACCCTCTCACTCACTGACCCCTCACTCACTGATCCCTCTCACTCACTGACCCCTCGCTCACTTACCCTTCACTCACTGACCCCTCACTCACTGACCCTCCTCACACACTGACCCCTCACTCACTGACCCCCCTCACTCAGTGACCCCCCTCACACACTGACCCCCCTCACTCACTGACCCCTCACTCACTAACACCCCTCACTCACTGACACCCCCTCACTCACTAACCCCCCTCACTCACTGATCCCTCACTGACTGACCCCCCTCACTCACTGACCCCCCTCACTTACTGACCCCCTCACTCACCGACCCCCCCTCACTCACCGACCCCCTCACTCACCGAACTACCCTCACTCACCGACCCCCTCACTCACTGACTCCCCCTCACTCACCGACCCCCCCTACTCACTGACCCCCTCACTCACTGACCCCCCCCACACACCAATCCACCCTCACACACCGACACCCTCATTCACCGACCCTCCTCACACACCGACCCCACCTCACTCACTGACACCCCTCATTCACTGACCCCCCTCATTCACTGACCCCCCTCACTCACTGACCCTCCCCATTCACCGACCCCCCTCACTCACTGACACCCCTCACTCAACGACCCCCCTCGCTCACTGACGGCCCTTCACTCACTGACCCCCCCTCACTCACTGTTCCCCCTCACTCACTGAGATCCCCCTCACTCACTGACGTCCCCATCACTCACTGACGTCCCCCTCACTCACTGACTCCCCCTCACTCACCGACCCCCCTCACTCACAGACCACCCTCACTCACTAACCCCCCCTCACTCACTGACCCCCCTCACTCACTGACCCCCCACACACCGATCCACCCTCACTCACCGACCCCCCTCACTCACCGACCCCCTCACTCACTGACACCCTTCACTCACTGTCCCCCCTCACTCACCGACCCCTCACTCACTGACCCCCTCACTCACTGACCCCCCTCACTCACTGACGTCCCCTTCACTCACTGACTCCCCGTCACTCACCGCCCCCCCCTCACCAACCGACCCCCCCTCACTCACTGACCCCACCTCACTCACTGACCCTCCTCACTCAATGACCCCTCCTGACTCACCGGCCCCCCCCTCACTCACTGACCCCTCTCACTCAACGACGCCCCCTCACTCACTGACCCCCCTCACTCACCGACGCCCCCTCACTCACCGACCCCCCCTCACTCAGCGACTCCCTCTCACTCACTGACCCCCCTCACTCACCGAACCCCCTTGCTCACTGACGACCCTTCACTCACTGACCCCCTCACACTCACTGACCCCCCTCACTCACCGACGCCCCCTCACTCACCGACCCTCCCACACTCACTGACTCCCCCTCACTCACCGCCACCCCCTCACTCACCGACCCCCCCTACTCACTGACCCCCTCACTCACTGACCCCCCACACACCAATCCACCCTCACACACCGACACCCTCACTCACTGACTCCCCCTCACTCAACGCCCCCCCTCACTCACCGACCCTCCTCACACACCGACCCCACCTCACTCACCGACCCCACCTCACTCACCGACCCTCTCACTCACCGACCCTCCTCACACACCGACCCCCCCTCATTCACTGACACCTTTCATTCACTGACCCCCTCACTCACTGACCCCCTCACTCACCGACCCTCCTCACACACCGACCCCCCCTCATTCACTGACACCCCTCACTCAACGACCCCCCTCGCTCACTGATGGCCCTTCACTCACTGATCCCCCTCACTCACTGTTCCCCCTCACTCACTGAGGTCCCCCTCACTCACTGACGTCCCCCTCACTCACTGACTCCCCCTCATTCACAGACCACCCTCACTCACTAACCCCCCCTCACTCACTGAACCCCCTCACTCACTGACCCCCTCACTCACTGACCCCCTCACTCACCGACCCCATCACTCACCGACCCCCCTCACTCACTGACCTCCCTCACTCACTGACCCCCCTCACTCACTGACCCCCTCACTCACTGACCCCCTCACTCACTGACTCCCCTCACTCTCCGACCCCCCCTCACTCACCGACTCCCTCTCACTCACTGACCCCCCTCACCCACTGACCCCCTCACTTACTGACCCCCCTCACTCACCGAACCCCCCTCACTCACCGACTCCCTCTCACTCACTGACCACACTCACTCACTGACCCCACTCACTCACTGACCCCTCGCTCACTGACCCCGCTCACTCACTGACCCCTCGCTCACTAACCCTCTCACTCACTGACCCCTCACTCACTGATCCCTCTCACTCACTGACCCCTCGCTCACTTACCCCTCACTCACTGACCCCTCACTCACTGACTCTCCTCACACACTGACCCCTCACTCACTGACCCCCCTCACTCAGTGACCCCCCTCACACACTGACCCCCCTCACTCACAGACCCCTCACTCACTAACACCCCTCACTCACTGACACCCCCTCACTCACTAACCCCCCTCACTCACTGATCCCTCACTGACTGACCCCCCTCACTCACTGACCCCCCTCACTTACTGACCCCCTCACTCACCGACCCCCCCTCACTCACCGACCCCCTCACTCACCGAACTACCCTCACTCACCGACCCCCTCACTCACTGACTCCCCCTCACTCACCGACCCCCCCTTCTCACTGACCCCCTCACTCACTGACCCCCCCACACACCAATCAACCCTCACACACCGACACCCTCATTCACCGACCCTCCTCACACACCGACCCCACCTCACTCACTGACACCCCTCATTCACTGACCCCCCTCATTCACTGACCCCCTCATTCACTGACCCCCCTCACTCACCGACCCTCCCCATTCACCGACCCCCCTCACTCACTGACACCCCTCACTCAACGACCCCCCTCGCTCACTGACGGCCCTTCACTCACTGACCGCCCCTCACTCACTGTTCCCCCTCACTCACTGAGATCCCCCTCACTCACTGACGTCCCCATCACTCACTGACGTCCCCCTCACTCACTGACTCCCCCTCACTCACCGACCCCCCTCACTCACAGACCACCCTCACTCACTAACCCCCCCTCACTCACTGACCCCCCTCACTCACTGACCCCCCCACACACCGATCCACCCTCACTCACCGACCCCCCTCACTCACCGACCCCCTCACTCACTGACACCCTTCACTCACTGTCCCCCCTCACTCATCGACCCCTCACTCACTGACCCCCTCACTCACTGACCCCCCTCACTCACTGACGTCCCCTTCACTCACTGACTCCCCGTCACTCACCGCCCCCCCCTCACTCACCGACCCCCCCTCACTCACTGACCCCACCTCACTCACTGACCCTCCTCACTCAATGACCCCTCCTGACTCACCGGCCCCCCCCTCACTCACTGACCCCTCTCACTCACCGACGCCCCCTCACTCACTGACCCCCCTCACTCACCGACGCCCCCTCACTCACCGACCCCCCCTCACTCAGCGACTCCCTCTCACTCACTGACCCCCCTCACTCACCGAACCCCCTTGCTCACTGACGACCCTTCACTCACTGACCCCCTCACACTCACTGACCCCCCTCACTCACCGACCCCCCCTCACTCAGCGACTCCCTCTCACTCACTGTCCCCCCTCACTCACCGAACCCCCTTGCTCACTGACGACCCTTCACTCACTGACCCCCTCACACTCACTGACCCCCCTCACTCACCGACGCCCCCTCACTCACCGACCCTCCCACACTCACTGACTCCCCCTCACTCACCGCCACCCCCTCACTCACCGACCCCCCCTCCTCACTGACCCCCTCACTCACTGACCCCCCACACACCAATCCACCCTCACACACCGACACCCTCACTCACTGACTCCCCCTCACTCAACGCCCCCCCTCACTCACCGACCCTCCTCACACACCGACCCCACCTCACTCACCGACCCCACCTCACTCACCGACCCTCTCACTCACCGACCCTCCTCACACACCGACCCCCCCTCATTCACTGACACCTTTCATTCACTGACCCCCTCACTCACTGACCCCCTCACTCACCGACCCTCCTCACACACCGACCCCCCTCATTCACTGACACCCCTCACTCAACGACCCCCCTCGCTCACTGATGGCCCTTCACTCACTGATCCCCCTCACTCACTGTTCCCCCTCACTCACTGAGGTCCCCCTCACTCACTGACGTCCCCCTCACTCACTGACTCCCCCTCATTCACAGACCACCCTCACTCACTAACCCCCCCTCACTCACTGAACCCCCTCACTCACTGACCCCCTCACTCACTGACCCCCTCACTCACCGACCCCATCACTCACCGACCCCCCTCACTCACTGACCTCCCTCACTCACTGACCCCCCTCACTCACTGACCCCCTCACTCACTGACCCCCTCACTCACTGACTCCCCTCACTCTCCGACCCCCCCTCACTCACCGACTCCCTCTCACTCACTGACCCCCCTCACCCACTGACCCCCTCACTTACTGACCCCCCTCACTCACCGAACCCCCCTCACTCACCGACTCCCTCTCACTCACTGACCACACTCACTCACTGACCCCACTCACTCACTGACCCCTCGCTCACTGACCCCGCTCACTCACTGACCCCTCGCTCACTAACCCTCTCACTCACTGACCCCTCACTCACTGATCCCTCTCACTCACTGACCCCTCGCTCACTTACCCCTCACTCACTGACCCCTCACTCACTGACCCTCCTCACACACTGACCCCTCACTCACTGACCCCCCTCACTCAGTGACCCCCCTCACACACTGACCCCCCTCACTCACAGACCCCTCACTCACTAACACCCCTCACTCACTGACACCCCCTCACTCACTAACCCCCCTCACTCACTGATCCCTCACTGACTGACCCCCCTCACTCACTGACCCCCCTCACTTACTGACCCCCTCACTCACCGACCCCCCCTCACTCACCGACCCCCTCACTCACCGAACTACCCTCACTCACCGACCCCCTCACTCACTGACTCCCCCTCACTCACCGACCCCCCCTTCTCACTGACCCCCTCACTCACTGACCCCCCCACACACCAATCAACCCTCACACACCGACACCCTCATTCACCGACCCTCCTCACACACCGACCCCACCTCACTCACTGACACCCCTCATTCACTGACCCCCCTCATTCACTGACCCCCTCATTCACTGACCCCCCTCACTCACCGACCCTCCCCATTCACCGACCCCCCTCACTCACTGACACCCCTCACTCAACGACCCCCCTCGCTCACTGACGGCCCTTCACTCACTGACCGCCCCTCACTCACTGTTCCCCCTCACTCACTGAGATCCCCCTCACTCACTGACGTCCCCATCACTCACTGACGTCCCCCTCACTCACTGACTCCCCCTCACTCACCGACCCCCCTCACTCACAGACCACCCTCACTCACTAACCCCCCCTCACTCACTGACCCCCCTCACTCACTGACCCCCCCACACACCGATCCACCCTCACTCACCGACCCCCCTCACTCACCGACCCCCTCACTCACTGACACCCTTCACTCACTGTCCCCCCTCACTCATCGACCCCTCACTCACTGACCCCCTCACTCACTGACCCCCCTCACTCACTGACGTCCCCTTCACTCACTGACTCCCCGTCACTCACCGCCCCCCCCCTCACTCACCGACCCCCCCTCACTCACTGACCCCACCTCACTCACTGACCCTCCTCACTCAATGACCCCTCCTGACTCACCGGCCCCCCCCTCACTCACTGACCCCTCTCACTCACCGACGCCCCCTCACTCACTGACCCCCCTCACTCACCGACGCCCCCTCACTCACCGACCCCCCCTCACTCAGCGACTCCCTCTCACTCACTGACCCCCCTCACTCACCGAACCCCCTTGCTCACTGACGACCCTTCACTCACTGACCCCCTCACACTCACTGACGCCCCTCACTCACCGACGCCCCCTCACTCACCGACCCTCCCACACTCACTGACTCCCCCTCACTCACCGCCACCCCCTCACTCACCGACCCCCCCTACTCACTGACCCCCTCACTCACTGACCCCCCCACACATCAATCCACCCTCACACACCGACACCCTCACTCACTGACTCCCCCTCACTCACCGCCCCCCCATCCCTCACCGACCCTCCTCACACACCGACCCCACCTCACTCACCGACCCCACCTCACTCACCGACCCTCTCACTCACCGACCCTCCTCACTCACCGACCCCCCCTCATTCACTGACACCTTTCATTCACTGACCCCCTCACTCACTGACCCCCTCACTCACCGACCCTCCTCACACACCGGCCCCCCTCATTCACTGACACCCCTCACTCAACGACCCCCCTCGCTCACTGATGGCCCTTCACTCACTGATCCCCCTCACTCACTGTTCCCCTCACTCACTGAGGTCCCCCTCACTCACTGACGTCCCCCTCACTCACTGACTCCCCCTCATTCACAGACCACCCTCACTCACTAACCCCCCCTCACTCACTGAACCCCCTCACTCACTGACCCCCTCACTCACTGACCCCCTCACTCACCGACCCCACCACTCACCGACCCCCCTCACTCACTGACCTCCCTCACTCACTGACCCCCCTCACTCACTGACCCCCTCACTCACTGACCCCCTCACTCACTGACTCCCCTCACTCTCCGACCCCCCCTCACTCACCGACTCCCTCTCACTCACTGACCCCCCTCACCCACTGACCCCCTCACTTACTGACCCCCCTCACTCACCGACCCCCCCTCACTCACCGACTCCCTCTCACTCACTGACCACACTCACTCACTGACCCCACTCACTCACTGACCCCTCGCTCACTGACCCCGCTCACTCACTGACCCCTCACTCACTGTCCCCTCACTCACTGACCACACTCACTCACTACCCCCCTCACTCACTGATCCCCCCCACTCACTGACCCCTCGCTCACTGACCCCCCTCACTTACTGACCCCTCACTCACTGTCCCCTCACTCACTGTCCCCTCACTCACTGACCCCCTCACTCACTGACCCCCCTCACTCACTGACCCCTCGCTCACTGACCCCCCTCACTCACTGACCCCCCTCACTCACTGACCCCTAACTCACTGATCCCCCTCACTCACTGTCCCTTCACTCACTGTCCCCTCACTCACTGACCCCTCGCTCACTGTCCCCCCTCACTCACTGACCCCTCACTCACTGTCCCCTCACTCACTGACCACACTCACTCACTGACCCCGCTCACTCACTGATCCCCCCCACTCACTGACCCCTCGCTCACTGACCCCCCTCACTCACTGACCCCTCACTGATCCCCCTCACTCACTGTCCCCTCACTCACTGTCACCTCACTCACTGACCCCTCGCTCACTGACCCTCCTCACTCACTGAACCCTCACTCACTGACCCCCCTCACTCACTGTCCCCTCACTCACTGACCCCTCACTCACTGATTCCGCCTCACTCACTGACCCCTCACTCACTGACCCCTCGCTCACTAAACCCCCTCACTCACTGACCCCTCACTCACTGACCCCTCGCTCACTAACCCTCTCACTCACTGACCCCTCACTCACTGATCCCTCTCACTCACTGACCCCTTGCTCACTTACCCCTCACTCACTGACCCCTCACTCACTGACCCTCCTCACACACTGACCCCTCACTCACTGACCCCCCTCACTCAATGACCCCCCTCACACACTGACCCCCCTCACTCACTGACCCCTCACTCACTAACACCCCTCACTCACTGACACCCCCTCACTCACTAACCCCCCTCACTCACTGATCCCTCACTGACTGACCCCCCTCACTCACTGACCCCCCTCACTTACTGACCCCCTCACTCACCGACCCCCCCTCACTCACCGACCCCCTCACTCACCGAACTACCCTCACTCACCGACCCCCTCACTCACTGACTCCCCCTCACTCACCGACCCCCCCTACTCACTGACCCCCTCACTCACTGACCCCCCCCACACACCAATCAACCCTCACACACCGACACCCTCATTCACCGACCCTCCTCACACACCGACCCCACCTCACTCACTGACACCCCTCATTCACTGACCCCCCTCATTCACTGACCCCCTCATTCACTGACCCCCCTCACTCACCGACCCTCCCCATTCACCGACCCCCCTCACTCACTGACACCCCTCACTCAACGACCCCCCTCGCTCACTGACGGCCCTTCACTCACTGACCGCCCCTCACTCACTGTTCCCCCTCACTCACTGAGATCCCCCTCACTCACTGACGTCCCCATCACTCACTGACGTCCCCCTCACTCACTAACCCCCCCTCACTCACTGACCCCCCTCACTCACTGACCCCCCCACACACCGATCCACCCTCACTCACCGACCCCCCTCACTCACCGACCCCCTCACTCACTGACACCCTTCACTCACTGTCCCCCCTCACTCACCGACCCCTCACTCACTGACCCCCTCACTCACTGACCCCCCTCACTCACTGACGTCCCCTTCACTCACTGACTCCCCGTCACTCACCGCCCCCCCCTCACTCACCGACCCCCCCTCACTCACTGACCCCACCTCACTCACTGACCCTCCTCACTCAATGACCCCTCCTGACTCACCGGCCCCCCCCTCACTCACTGACCCCTCTCACTCACCGACACCCTCACTCACTGACTCCCCCTCACTCACCGCCCCCCCTCACTCACCGACCCTCTCACTCACCGACCCTCCTCACACACCGACCCCCCCTCATTCACTGACACCTTTCATTCACTGACCCCCTCACTCACTGACCCCCTCACTCACCGACCCTCCTCACACACCGACCCCCCTCATTCACTGACACCCCTCACTCAACGACCCCCCTCGCTCACTGATGGCCCTTCACTCACTGATCCCCCTCACTCACTGTTCCCCCTCACTCACTGAGGTCCCCCTCACTCACTGACCACACTCACTCACTGACCCCCCTCACTCACTGATCCCCCCCACTCACTGACCCCTCGCTCACTGACCCCCCTCACGTACTGACCCCTCACTCACTGTCCCCTCACTCACTGACCACACTCACTCACTGACCCCCCTCACTCACTGATCCCCCCCACTCACTGACCCCTCGCTCACTGACCCCCCTCACTTACTGACCTCTCACTCACTGTCCCCTCACTCACTGTCCCCTCACTCACTGACCCCCTCACTCACTGACCCCCCTCACTCACTGACCCCTCGCTCACTGACCCCCCTCACTCACTGACCCCCCTCACTCACTGACCCCTCACTCACTGATCCCCCTCACTCACTGTCCCTTCACTCACTGTCCCCTCACTCACTGACCCCTCGCTCACTGTCCCCCCTCACTCACTGACCCCTCACTCACTGTCCCCTCACTCACTGACCACACTCACTCACTGACCCCCCTCACTCACTGATCCCCCCCACTCACTGACCCCTCGCTCACTGACCCCCCTCACTCACTGACCCCTCACTGATCCCCCTCACTCACTGTCCCCTCACTCACTGTCACCTCACTCACTGACCCCTCGCTCACTGACCCTCCTCACTCACTGATCCCTCACTCACTGACCCCCCTCACTCACTGTCCCCTCACTCACTGACCCCTCACTCACTGATTCCGCCTCACTCACTGACCCCTCACTCACTGACCCCTCGCTCACTAAACCGCCTCACTCACTGACCCCTCACTCACTGACCCCTCGCTCACTAACCCTCTCACTCACTGACCCCTCACTCACTGATCCCTCTCACTCACTGACCCCTCGCTCACTTACCCCTCACTCACTGACCCCTCACTCACTGACCCTCCTCACACACTGACCCCTCACTCACTGACCCCCCTCACTCAGTGACCCCCCTCACACACTGACCCCCCTCACTCACTGACCCCTCACTCACTAACACCCCTCACTCACTGACACCCCCTCACTCACTAACCCCCCTCACTCACTGATCCCTCACTGACTGACCCCCCTCACTCACTGACTCCCCCTCACTCACCGACCCCCCCCTACTCACTGACCCCCTCACTCACTGACCCCCCCCACACACCAATCCACCCTCACACACCGACACCCTCATTCACCGACCCTCCTACACACCGACCCCACCTCACTCACTGACACCCCTCATTCACTGACCCCCCTCATTCACTGACCCCCCTCACTCACCGACCCTCCCCATTCACCGACCCCCCTCACTCACTGACACCCCTCACTCAACGACCCCCCTCGCTCACTGACGGCCCTTCACTCACTGACCCCCCCTCACTCACTGTTCCCCCTCACTCACTGAGATCCCCCTCACTCACTGACGTCCCCATCACTCACTGACGTCCCCCTCACTCACTGACTCCCCCTCACTCACCGACCCCCCTCACTCACAGACCACCCTCACTCACTAACCCCCCCTCACTCACTGACCCCCCTCACTCACTGACCCCCCACACACCGATCCACCCTCACTCACCGACCCCCCTCACACACCGACCCCCTCACTCACTGACACCCTTCACTCACTGTCCCCCCTCACTCACCGACCCCTCACTCACTGACCCCCTCACTCACTGACCCCCCTCACTCACTGACGTCCCCTTCACTCACTGACTCCCCGTCACTCACCGCCCCCCCCTCACCAACCGACCCCCCCTCACTCACTGACCCCACCTCACTCACTGACCCTCCTCACTCAATGACCCCTCCTGACTCACCGGCCCCCCCCTCACTCACTGACCCCTCTCACTCAACGACGCCCCCTCAATCACTGACCCCCCTCACTCACCGACGCCCCCTCACTCACCGACCCCCCCTCACTCAGCGACTCCCTCTCACTCACTGACCCCCCTCACTCACCGAACCCCCTTGCTCACTGACGACCCTTCACTCACTGACCCCCTCACACTCACTGACCCCCCTCACTCACCGACGCCCCCTCACTCACCGACCCTCCCACACTCACTGACTCCCCCTCACTCACCGCCACCCCCTCACTCACCGACCCCCCCTACTCACTGACCCCCTCACTCACTGACCCCCCCACACACCAATCCACCCTCACACACCGACACCCTCACTCACTGACTCCCCCTCACTCACTGCCCCCCCTCACTCACCGACCCTCCTCACACACCGACCCCACCTCACTCACCGACCCCACCTCACTCACCGACCCTCTCACTCACCGACCCTCCTCACACACCGACCCCCCCTCATTCACTGACACCTTTCATTCACTGACCCCCTCACTCACTGACCCCCTCACTCACCAACCCTCCTCACACACCGACCCCCCTCATTCACTGACACCCCTCACTCAATGACCCCCCTCGCTCACTGATGGCCCTTCACTCACTGATCCCCCTCACTCACTGTTCCCCCTCACTCACTGAGGTCCCCCTCACTCACTGACGTCCCCCTCACTCACTGACTCCCCCTCATTCACAGACCACCCTCACTCACTAACCCCCCCTCACTCACTGAACCCCCTCACTCACTGACCCCCTCACTCACTGACCCCCTCACTCACCGACCCCACCACTCACCGACCCCCCTCACTCACTGACCTCCCTCACTCACTGACCCCCCTCACTCACTGACCCCCTCACTCACTGACCCCCTCACTCACTGACTCCCCTCACTCTCCGACCCCCCCTCACTCACCGACTCCCTCTCACTCACTGACCCCCCTCACCCACTGACCCCCTCACTTACTGACCCCCCTCACTCACCGAACCCCCCTCACTCACCGACTCCCTCTCACTCACTGACCACACTCACTCACTAACCCCCCTCACTCACTGATCCCTCACTGACTGACCCCCCTCACTCACTGACCCCCCTCACTTACTGACCCCCTCACTCACCGACCCCCCCTCACTCACCGACCCCCTCACTCACCGAACTACCCTCACTCACCGACCCCCTCACTCACTGACTCCCCCTCACTCACCGACCCCCCCTACTCACTGACCCCCTCACTCACTGACCCCCCCCACACACCAATCAACCCTCACACACCGACACCCTCATTCACCGACCCTCCTCACACACCGACCCCACCTCACTCACTGACACCCCTCATTCACTGACCCCCCTCATTCACTGACCCCCTCATTCACTGACCCCCCTCACTCACCGACCCTCCCCATTCACCGACCCCCCTCACTCACTGACACCCCTCACTCAACGACCCCCCTCGCTCACTGACGGCCCTTCACTCACTGACCGCCCCTCACTCACTGTTCCCCCTCACTCACTGAGATCCCCCTCACTCACTGACGTCCCCATCACTCACTGACGTCCCCCTCACTCACTAACCCCCCCTCACTCACTGACCCCCCTCACTCACTGACCCCCCCACACACCGATCCACCCTCACTCACCGACCCCCCTCACTCACCGACCCCCTCACTCACTGACACCCTTCACTCACTGTCCCCCCTCACTCACCGACCCCTCACTCACTGACCCCCTCACTCACTGACCCCCCTCACTCACTGACGTCCCCTTCACTCACTGACTCCCCGTCACTCACCGCCCCCCCCTCACTCACCGACCCCCCCTCACTCACTGACCCCACCTCACTCACTGACCCTCCTCACTCAATGACCCCTCCTGACTCACCGGCCCCCCCCTCACTCACTGACCCCTCTCACTCACCGACACCCTCACTCACTGACTCCCCCTCACTCACCGCCCCCCCTCACTCACCGACCCTCTCACTCACCGACCCTCCTCACACACCGACCCCCCCTCATTCACTGACACCTTTCATTCACTGACCCCCTCACTCACTGACCCCCTCACTCACCGACCCTCCTCACACACCGACCCCCCTCATTCACTGACACCCCTCACTCAACGACCCCCCTCGCTCACTGATGGCCCTTCACTCACTGATCCCCCTCACTCACTGTTCCCCCTCACTCACTGAGGTCCCCCTCACTCACTGACCACACTCACTCACTGACCCCCCTCACTCACTGATCCCCCCCACTCACTGACCCCTCGCTCACTGACCCCCCTCACGTACTGACCCCTCACTCACTGTCCCCTCACTCACTGACCACACTCACTCACTGACCCCCCTCACTCACTGATCCCCCCCACTCACTGACCCCTCGCTCACTGACCCCCCTCACTTACTGACCTCTCACTCACTGTCCCCTCACTCACTGTCCCCTCACTCACTGACCCCCTCACTCACTGACCCCCCTCACTCACTGACCCCTCGCTCACTGACCCCCCTCACTCACTGACCCCCCTCACTCACTGACCCCTCACTCACTAATCCCCCTCACTCACTGTCCCTTCACTCACTGTCCCCTCACTCACTGACCCCTCGCTCACTGTCCCCCCTCACTCACTGACCCCTCACTCACTGTCCCCTCACTCACTGACCACACTCACTCACTGACCCCCCTCACTCACTGATCCCCCCCACTCACTGACCCCTCGCTCACTGACCCCCCTCACTCACTGACCCCTCACTGATCCCCCTCACTCACTGTCCCCTCACTCACTGTCACCTCACTCACTGACCCCTCGCTCACTGACCCTCCTCACTCACTGATCCCTCACTCACTGATCCCCCTCACTCACTGTCCCCTCACTCACTGACCCCTCACTCACTGATTCCGCCTAACTCACTGACCCCTCACTCACTGACCCCTCGCTCACTAAACCGCCTCACTCACTGACCCCTCACTCACTGACCCCTCGCTCACTAACCCTCTCACTCACTGACCCCTCACTCACTGATCCCTCTCACTCACTGACCCCTCGCTCACTTACCCCTCACTCACTGACCCCTCACTCACTGACCCTCCTCACACACTGACCCCTCACTCACTGACCCCCCTCACTCAGTGACCCCCCTCACACACTGACCCCCCTCACTCACTGACCCCTCACTCACTAACACCCCTCACTCACTGACACCCCCTCACTCACTAACCCCCCTCACTCACTGATCCCTCACTGACTGACCCCCCTCACTCACTGACTCCCCCTCACTCACCGACCCCCCCCTACTCACTGACCCCCTCACTCACTGACCCCCCCCACACACCAATCCACCCTCACACACCGACACCCTCATTCACCGACCCTCCTACACACCGACCCCACCTCACTCACTGACACCCCTCATTCACTGACCCCCCTCATTCACTGACCCCCCTCACTCACCGACCCTCCCCATTCACCGACCCCCCTCACTCACTGACACCCCTCACTCAACGACCCCCCTCGCTCACTGACGGCCCTTCACTCACTGACCCCCCCTCACTCACTGTTCCCCCTCACTCACTGAGATCCCCCTCACTCACTGACGTCCCCATCACTCACTGACGTCCCCCTCACTCACTGACTCCCCCTCACTCACCGACCCCCCTCACTCACAGACCACCCTCACTCACTAACCCCCCCTCACTCACTGACCCCCCTCACTCACTGACCCCCCACACACCGATCCACCCTCACTCACCGACCCCCCTCACTCACCGACCCCCTCACTCACTGACACCCTTCACTCACTGTCCCCCCTCACTCACCGACCCCTCACTCACTGACCCCCTCACTCACTGACCCCCCTCACTCACTGACGTCCCCTTCACTCACTGACTCCCCGTCACTCACCCCCCCCCCTCACCAACCGACCCCCCCTCACTCACTGACCCCACCTCACTCACTGACCCTCCTCACTCAATGACCCCTCCTGACTCACCGGCCCCCCCCTCACTCACTGACCCCTCTCACTCAACGACGCCCCCTCACTCACTGACCCCCCTCACTCACCGACGCCCCCTCACTCACCGACCCCCCCTCACTCAGCGACTCCCTCTCACTCACTGACCCCCCTCACTCACCGAACCCCCTTGCTCACTGACGACCCTTCACTCACTGACCCCCTCACACTCACTGACCCCCCTCACTTACCGACGCCCCCTCACTCACCGACCCTCCCACACTCACTGACTCCCCCTCACTCACCGCCACCCCCTCACTCACTGACCCCCCCTACTCACTGACCCCCTCACTCACTGACCCCCCCACACACCAATCCACCCTCACACACCGACACCCTCACTCACTGACTCCCCCTCACTCACCGCCCCCCCTCACTCACCGACCCTCCTCACACACCGACCCCACCTCACTCACCGACCCCACCTCACTCACCGACCCTCTCACTCACCGACCCTCCTCACACACCGACCCCCCCTCATTCACTGACACCTTTCATTCACTGACCCCCTCACTCACTGACCCCCTCACTCACCGACCCTCCTCACACACCGACCCCCCTCATTCACTGACACCCCCTCACTCACTGACCCCCTCACTCACTGATCCCCCCCACTCACTGACCCCTCGCTCACTGACCCCCCTCACTCACTGACCCCCCTCACTCACTGACCCCTCACTCACTGATCCCCCTCACTCACTGACCCCTCGCTCACTGACCCCCCTCACTCACTGACCCCCCTCACTCACTGACCCCTCACTCACTGATCCCCCTCACTCACTGTCCCTTCACTCACTGTCCCCTCACTCACTGACCTCTCGCTCACTGACCCCCCTCACTCACTGACCCCTCACTCACTGACCACTCACTCACTGACCCCCCTCACTCACTGTCCCCTCACTCACTGACCCCTCACTCACTGATTCCGCCTCACTCACTGACCCCTCACTCACTGACCCCTCACTCACTGATTCCGCCTCACTCACTGACCCCTCACTCACTGACCCCCTCACTCACTGACCCCCCCCACACACCAATCCACCCTCACACACTGACACCCTCATTCACCGACCCTCCTCACACACCGACCCCACCTCACTCACTGACACCCCTCACTCACTGACGTCCCCCTCACTCACTGACTCCCCCTCACTCACCGACCCCCCCTACTCACTGACCCCCTCACTCACTGACCCCCCCACACACCAATCCACCCTCACACACCGACACCCTCACTCACTGTCCCCCCTCACTCACCGACCCCTCACTCACTGACCCCCTCACTCACTGACCCCCCTCACTCACTGACGTCCCCTTCACTCACTGACTCCCCGTCACTCACTGACCCCCCCCTCACTCACTGACCCCCCTCACTCACTGACTCCCCCTCACTCACCGACCCCCCTCACTCAGCGACCCCCCTCACTCACTGACCCCCCACTCTCACTGACCCCCCTCACTCACCGACCCCCCTCACTCACCGACCCCCCTCACTCACCGATTCCCCTCACTCACAGACACCCCCTCACTCACTGACCCCCTCACTCACTGAGCCCCCTCGCTCACTGATCCCCCTCACTTACTGACCCACTCACTCACCGACACACCCCTCACTCACTGACCCCCCGTCACTCACTGACCCCCCTCACTCACCAACCTCCCTCACTCACTGAACCCCCCCCTCACTGACCCCCCCACTCACTGACACCCCCTCACTCATCGACACCCCTCACTCACCGCCCCCTCACTCACTGACCCCCCTCACTGACTGACCCCCCTCGCTTACTGACCCACTCACTCACCGACACACCCCTCACTAACTGACGCCCCTCACTCACTGACCCCTTCTTACTCACTGACCCCCTCACTCACCGACCCCCCTCACTCACTGACTCCCCCTCACTTACTGACCCCCCTCACTCACCTTCACCCCTCATTCACTGACCCACCTCACTCACTGATCCTCCTCACTCACCAATACCCCCTCACTCACCGACCCCCCTCGCTCACCAATCCCCCCTCACTCACCGACCCCCCTCACTCACTGACTCCCCCTCACTTACAGACCCCCCTCACTCACCTTCACCCCTCATTCACTGACCCACCTCACTCACTGATCCTCCTCACTCACCAATCCCCCCTAACTCACCGACCCCCCTCGCTCACCAATCCCCACTCACTCACCGAGCCTCCTCGCTCACCAATCCCCACTGACTCACCCAGCCCCCTCACTCACCAACACAACTCACTCACCGACCCCCCTCACTCACCGACGCCCCCTCGCTCACGGAAGCCACTACACTCACTGTTCCCCCTCACTCACTGACGTCCCCCTCACTCACTGACTCCCCCTCACTCACCGACCCCCCCTACTCACTGACCCCCTCACTCACTGACCCCCCCACACACCAATCCACCCTCACACACCGACATCCTCACTCACTGACTCCCCCTCACTCACTGACCCCCTCACTCACTGACCCCCTCACTCACCGACCCTCCTCACACACCGACCCCCCTCATTCACTGACACCCCTCATTCAACGACCCCCCTCGCTCACTGATGGCCCTTAACTCACTGATACCCCTCACTCACTGTTCCCCCTCACTCACTGAGGACCCCTCACTCACTGACGTCCCCCTCACTCACTGAGGTCCCCCTCATTCACAGACCACCCTCACTCACTAACCCCCCCTCACTCACTGAACCCCCTCACTCACTGACCCCCTCACTCACTGACCCCCTCACTCACCGACCCCACCACTCACCGACCCCCCTCACTCACTGACCTCCCTCACTCACTGACCCCCCCTCACTCACTGACCCCCTCACTCACTGACCCCCTCACTCACTGACTCCCCTCACTCTCCGACCCCCCCTCACTCACCGACTCCCTCTCACTCACTGACCCCCCTCACCCACTGACCCCCTCACTTACTGACCCCCCTCACTCACCGACCCCCCCTCACTCACCGACTCCCTCTCACTCACTGACCACACTCACTCACTGATCCCCCCCACTCACTGACCCCTCGCTCACTGACCCCCCTCACTCACTGACCCCTCACTCCCTGTCCCCTCACTCACTGTCCCCTCACTCACTGACCCCCTCACTCACTGACCCCCCTCACTCACTGACCCCTCGCTCACTGACCCCCCTCACTCACTGACCCCTCACTCACTGATCCCCCTCACTCACTGTCCCTTCACTCACTGTCCCCTCACTCACTGACCCCTCGCTCACTGACCCCCCTCACTCACTGACCCCTCACTCACTGACCCCTCACTCACTGACCCCCCTCACTCACTGTCCCCTCACTCACTGACCCCTCACTCACTGATTCCGCCTCACTCACTGACACCTCACTCACTGACCCCTCACTCACTGATTCCGCCTCACTCACTGACCACTCACTCACTGACCCCTCGCTCACTAACCCCCCTCACTCACTGACCCCTCACTCACTGATCCCTCTCACTCACTGACCCCTTGCTCACTTACCCCTCACTCACTGACCCCCCTCACACACTGACCCCTCACTCACTGACCCCCCTCACTCACTGACCCCCCTCACACACTGACCCCCCTCGCTCACTGACCCCCCTCACTTACTGACCCCCTCACTCACCGACCCCCTCACTCACCGACCCCCCCTCACTCACTGACCCCCTCACTCACTGACTCCCCTCACTCATCGACCCCCTCACTCACCGACCCCCCTCACTCACTGACCCCCCACTCTCACTGACCCCCCTCACTCACCGACCCCACCTCACTCACCGACCCCCCTCACTCACCGATTCCCCTCACTCACAGACACCCCCTCACTCACCTTCACCCCTCATTCACTGACCCACCTCACTCACTGATCCTCCTCACTCACCAATCCCCCCTCACTCACCGACCCCCCTCGCTCACCAATCCCCCCTCACTCACCGACCCCCCTCGCTCACCAATCCCCACTCACTCACCGAGCCCCCTCACTCACCAACACACCTCACTCACCGACCCCCCTCACTCACCGACACCCCCTCGCTCACGGAAGTCCCTACACTCACTGTTCCCCCTCACTCACTGACGTCCCCCTCACTCACTGACCCCCCTAACTCACCGATTCCCCTCACTCACAGACACCCCATCACTCACTGACCCCCTCGCTCACTGAGCCCCCTCGCTCACTGATCCCCGTCACTTACTGACCCACTCACTCACCGACACACCCCTCACTCACTGACCTCCCGTCACTCACTGACCCCCCTCACTCACCAACCTCCCTCACTCACTGACCCCCCTCACTCACTGACCCCCCCACTCACTGACACCCCCTCACTCATCGACACCCCTCACTCACCGCCCCCTCACTCACTGACCCCCCTCACTGACTGACCCCCCTCGCTTACTGACCCACTCACTCACCGACACACCCCTCACTAACTGACGCCCCTCACTGACTGACCCCTTCTCACTCACTGACCCCCTCACTCACCGACCCCCCTCACTCACTGACTCCCCCTCACTTACTGACCCCTCTCACTCACCTTCACCCCTCATTCACTGACCCACCTCACTCACTGATCCTCCTCACTCACCAATCCCCCCTCACTCACCGACCCCCTTCGCTCACCAATCCCCCCTCACTCACCGACCCCCCTCGCTCACCAATCCCCAGTCACTCACCGAGCCCCCTCACTCACCAACACACCCCACTCACTGACCCCCCTCACTCACCGACCCCCCCTCGCTCACGGAAGTCCCTACACTCACTGTTCCCCCTCACTCACTGACGTCCCCCTCACTCACTGACTCCCCTCACTCACCGACCCACCCTACTCACTGACCCCCTCACTCACTGACCCCCCCACACACCAATCCACCCTCACACGCCGACACCCTCACTCACTGACTCCCCCTCACTCACTGCCCCCCCCTCACTCACCGACCCTCCCTACTCACTGACCCCCTCTCTCACTGACCCCCCCACACACCAATCCACCCTCACACACTGACTCCCTCACTCACTGACTCCCCCTCACTCACTGACCCCCTCACTCACCGACCGTCCTCACACACCGACCCCACCTCACTCACTGACACCCCTCATTCACTGACCCCCCTCATTCACTGACCCCCTCACTCACTGACCCCCCTCACTCACCGTCCATCCCCATTCACCGACCCCCCTCACTCACTGACACCCCTCACTCAGCGACCCCCCTCGCTCACTGACGGCCCTTCACTCACTGATCCCTCTCACTCACTGACCCCTGACTCACTGACCCCTCGCTCACTAACCCTCTCACTCACTGACCCCTCACTCACTGATCCCTTTCACTCACTGACCCCTCGCTCACTTACCCCTCACTTACTGACCCCTCACTCACTGACCCTCCTCACACACTGACCCCTCACTCACTGACCCCCCTCACTCAGTGACCCCCCTCACACACTGACCCCCCTCACTCACTGACCCCTCACTCACTAACCCCCCTCACTCACTGACACCCCCTCACTCACTAACCCCCCTCACTCACTGATCCCTCACTGACTGACCCCCCTCACTCACTGACCCCCCTCACTTACTGACCCCCTCACTCACCGACCCCCCCTCACTCACCGACCCCCTCACTCACCGACCCCCTCACTCACCGAACTACCCTCACTCACCGACCCCCTCACTCACTGACTCCCCCTCACTCACCGACCCCCCCTACTCACTGACCCCCTCACTCACTGACCCCCCCACACACCAATCCACCCTCACACACCGACAACCTCATTCATCGACCCTCCTCACACACCGACCCCACCTCACTCACTGACACCCCTCATTCACTGACCCCCCTCATTCACTGACCCCCTCATTCACTGACCCCCCTCACTCACCGACCCTCCCCATTCACCGACCCCCCTCACTCACTGACACCCCTCACTCAACGACCCCCCTCGCTCACTGACGGCCCTTCACTCACTGACCCCCCCTCACTCACTGTTCCCCCTCACTCACTGACGTCCCCCTCACTCACTGACGTCCCCCTCACTCACTGACTCCCCCTCACTCACCGACCCCCCTCACTCACAGACCACCCTCACTCACTAACCCCCCCTCACTCTCTGACCCCCCTCACTCACTGACTCCCCCACACACCGATCCACCCTCACTCACCGACCCCCCTCACTCACTGACCCCCCTCACACACTGACCCCCCTCGCTCACTGAACCCCTACTCACTGATACCCCCTCACTCACTGTCCCCTCACTCACTGACCCCCCTCACTCACTGACACCCCTCACTTCCTGACCCCCTCACTCACCGACCCCCTCACTCACCGACCCCCCCTCACTCACTGACCCCCTCACTCACTGACTCCCCTCACTCATCGACCCCCTCACTCACCGACCCCCCTCACTCACTGACCCCCCACTCTCACTGACCCCCCTCACTCACCGACCCCCCTCACTCACCGACCCCCCTCACTCACCGATTCCCCTCACTCACAGACACCCCCTCACGCACTGACCCCCTCACTCACTGAGCCCCCTCTCTCACTGATCCCCCTCACTTACTGACCCACTCATTCACCGACACACCCCTCACTCACTGACCCCCCGTCACTCACTGACCCCCCTCACTCACCAACCTCCCTCACTCACTGACCCCCCTCACTCACTGACCCCCCCACTCACTGACACCCCCTCACTCATCGACACCCCTCACTCACCGCCCCCTCACTCACTGACCCCCCTCACTGACTGACCCCCCTCGCTTACTGACCCACTCACTCACCGACACACCCCTCACTAACTGACGCCCCTCACTCACTGACCCCTTCTTACTCACTGACCCCCTCACTCACCGACCCCCCTCACTCACTGACTCCCCCTCACTTACTGACCCCCCTCACTCACCTTCACCCCTCATTCACTGACCCACCTCACTCACTGATTCTCCTCACTCACCAATCCCCCCTCACTCACCGACCCCCCTCGCTCACCAATCCCCCCTCACTCACCGACCCCCCTCACTCACTGACTCCCCCTCCCTTACTAACCCCCCTCACTCACCTTCACCCCTCATTCACTGACCCACCTCACTCACTGATCCTCCTCACTCACCAATCCCCCCTAACTCACCGATCCCCCTCGCTCACCAATCCCCACTCACTCACCGAGCCTCCTCGCTCACCAATCCCCACTGACTCACCCAGCCCCCTCACTCACCAACACAACTCACTCACCGACCCCCCTCACTCACCGACCCCCCCTCGCTCACGGAAGCCCCTACACTCACTGTTCCCCCTCACTCACTGACGTTCCCCTCACTCACTGACTCCCCCTCACTCACCGACCCCCCCTACTCACTGACCCCCTCACTCACTGACCCCCCCACACACCAATCCACCCTCACACACCGACATCCTCACTCACTGACTCCCCCTCACTCACCGACCCCCTCACTCACCGACCCTCCTCACACACCGACCCCACCTCACTCACTGACACCCCTCATTCACTGACCCCCCTCATTCACTGACCCCCTCACTCACTGACCCCCTCACTCACCGACCCTCCCCATTCACCGACCCCCCTCACTCACTGACACCCCTCACTCAACGACCCCCCTCGCTCACTGACGGCCCTTCACTCACTGACCCGCCCTCACTCACTGTTCCCCCTCACTCACTGACCCCCCTCACTCACCGACCCCCCTCACTCACCGACCCCCCTCACTCACTGACCTCCCTCACTCACTGGCACCCCCCACTCACTGACCCCCTCACTCACTGACCTCCCTCACTCACTGGCCCACCCCACTCACTCACCCCCTCACTCACTCACCCCCTCACTCACCGACCCCACCACTCACCGACCCCCCTCACTCACTGATCCCCCTCACTCACTGACCCCCTCACTCACTGACCCCCCTCATTCACCGACGCCCCCTCACTCACCGACTCCCTCTCTCTCACTGACCCCCCTCACCCACTGACCCCCTCACTCACTGACCCCCCCACACACCGATCCACCCTCACTCACCGACCCCCCTCACTCACTGACCCCCTCACTCACTGACACCCTTCAATCACTGTCCCCCCTCACTCACCGACCCCCCTCACTCACTGACGTCCCCTTCACTCACTGACTCCCCGTCACTCACTGACCCCCCCCTCACTCACCGACCCCCCTCACTCACTGACTCCCCCTCACTCACCGACCCCCCTCACTCAGCGACCCCCCTCACTCACTGACCCCCCACTCTCACTGACCCCCCTCACTCACCGACCCCCCTCACTCACCGACCCCCCTCACTCACCGATTCCCCTCACTCACAGACACCCCCTCACTCACTGACCCCCTCACTCACTGAGCCCCCTCGCTCACTGATCCCCCTCACTTACTGACCCACTCACTCACCGACACACCCCTCACTCACTGACCCCCCGTCACTCACTGACCCCCCTCACTCACCAACCTCCCTCACTCACTGAACCCCCCCCCTCACTGACCCCCCCACTCACTGACACCCCCTCACTCATCGACACCCCTCACTCACCGCCCCCTCACTCACTGACCCCCCTCACTGACTGACCCCCCTCGCTTACTGACCCACTCACTCACCGACACACCCCTCACTAACTGACGCCCCTCACTCACTGACCCCTTCTTACTCACTGACCCCCTCACTCACCGACCCCCCTCACTCACTGACTCCCCCTCACTTACTGACCCCCCTCACTCACCTTCACCCCTCATTCACTGACCCACCTCACTCACTGATCCTCCTCACTCACCAATCCCCCCTCACTCACCGACCCCCCTCGCTCACCAATCCCCCCTCACTCACCGACCCCCCTCACTCACTGACTCCCCCTCACTTACAGACCCCCCTCACTCACCTTCACCCCTCATTCACTGACCCACCTCACTCACTGATCCTCCTCACTCACCAATCCCCCCTAACTCACCGACCCCCCTCGCTCACCAATCCCCACTCACTCACCGAGCCTCCTCGCTCACCAATCCCCACTGACTCACCCAGCCCCCTCACTCACCAACACAACTCACTCACCGACCCCCCTCAATCACCGACGCCCCCTCGCTCGCGGAAGCCACTACACTCACTGTTCCCCCTCACTCACTGACGTCCCCCTCACTCACTGACTCCCCCTCACTCACCGACCCCCCCTACTCACTGACCCCCTCACTCACTGACCCCCCCACACACCAATCCACCCTCACACACCGACATCCTCACTCACTGACTCCCCCTCACTCACCGACCCCCTCACTCACCGACCGTCCTCACACACCGACCCCACCTCACTCACTGACACCCCTCATTCACTGACCCCCCTCATTCACTGACCCCCTCACTCACTGACCCCCTCACTCACCGACCCTCCCCATTCACCGACCCCCCTCACTCACTGACACCCCTCACTCAACGACCCCCCTCGCTCACTGACGGCCCTTCACTCACTGACCCGCCCTCACTCACTGACACCCCTCACTCACCGACCCCCCTCACTCACCGACCCCCCTCACTCACTGACCTCCCTCACTCCCGCCCCCCCCCGACTCACTGACCCCCTCACTCACTTACCCCCCTCACTCACTGACCCCCTCACTCACTGACCCCCTCACTCACCGACCCCACCACTCACCGACCCCCCTCACTCACTGATCCCCCGCACTCACTGACCCCCTCACTCACTGACCCCCCTCGTTCACCGACGCCCCCTCACTCACCGACTCCCTCTCACTCACTGACCCCCCTCACCCACTGACCCCCTCACTCACTGACCCCCCTCACCCACCGACCCCCCCTCACTCACCGACTCTCTCTCACTCACTGACCACACTCACTCACTGACCCCTTCACTCACTGACCCCCCTCACTCACTGACCCCTCGCTCACTGACCCCCCTCACTCACTGACCCCTCACTCACTGTCCCCTCACTCACTGACCACACTCACTCACTGACCCCCCTCACTCACTGATCCCCCCCACTCACTGACCCCTCGCTCACTGACCCACCTCACTCACTGACCCCTCACTCACTGATCCCCCTCACTCACTGTCCCCTCACTCACTGTCCCCTCACTCACTGACCCCTCGCTCACTGACCCTCCTCACTCACTGACCCCTCACTCACTGACCCCCCTCACTCACTGTCGCCTCACTCACTGACCCCTCACTCACTGATTCTGCCTCACTCACTGACCCCTCACTCACTGACCCCTCGCTCACTAAACCCCCTCACTCACTGACCCCTCACTCACTGACCCCTCGCTCACTAACCCTCTCACTCACTGACCCCTCACTCACTGATCCCTCTCACTCACTGACCCCTCGCTCACTTACCCCTCACTCACTGACCCCTCACTCACTGACCCTCCTCACACACTGACCCCTCACTCACTGACCCCCCTCACTCAGTGACCCCCCTCACACACTGACCCCCCTCACTCACTGACCCCTCACTCACTAACACCCCTCACTCACTGACACTCCCTCACTCACTAACCCCCCTCACTCACTGATCCCTCACTGACTGACCCCCCTCACTCACTGACCCCCCTCACTTACTGACCCCCTCACTCACCGACCCCCCCTCACTCACCGACCCCCTCACTCACCGAACTACCCTCACTCACCGACCCCCTCACTCACTGACTCCCCCTCACTCACCGACCCCACCTCACTCACTGACACCCCTCATTCACTGACCCCCCTCATTCACTGACCCCCTCATTCACTGACCCCCCTCACTCACCGACCCTCCCCATTCACCGACCCCCCTCACTCACTGACACCCCTCACTCAACGACCCCCCTCGCTCACTGACGGCCCTTCACTCACTGACCCCCCCTCACTCACTGTTCCCCCTCACTCACTGAGGTCCCCCTCACTCACTGACGTCCCCCTCACTCACTGACGTCCCCCTCACTCACTGACTCCCCCTCACTCACCGACCCCCCTCACTCACAGACCACCCTAACTCACTAACCCCCCCTCACTCACTGACTCCCCTCACTCACTGACCCCCCCACACACCGATCCACTCTCACTCACCGACCCCCCTCACTCACTGACCCCCTCACTCACTGACACCCTTCACTCACTGTCCCCCCTCACTCACCGACCCCTCACTCACTGACCCCCTCACTCACTGACCCCCCTCACTCACTGACATCCCCTTCACTCACTGACTCCCCGTCACTCACTGACCCCCCCCTCACTCACCGACCCCCCTCACCCACTGACCCCACCTCACTCACTGACCCTCCTCACTCAATGACCCCTCCTGACTCACCGGCCCCCCCCCTCACTCACTGACCCCTCTCACTCACCGACGCCCCCTCACTCACTGACCCCCCTCACTCACCGACGCCCCCTCACTCACCGACCCCCCCTCACTCAGCGACTCCCTCTCACTCACTGACCCCCCTCACTCACCGAACCCCCTTGCTCACTGACGACCTTTCACTCACTGACCCCCTCACACTCACTGAACCCCCTCACTCACCGACGCCCCCTCACTCACCGACCCTCCCACACTCACTGACTCCCCCTCACTCACCGCCACCCCCTCACTCAATGACCCCACCTCACTCACCGACCCCACCTCACTCACCGACCCCCTACTCACTGACCCCCTCACTCACTGACCCCCCCACACACCAATCCACCCTCACACACCGACACCTTCACTCACTGACTCCCCCTCACTCACCGCCCCCCCTCACTCACCGACCCCACCTCACTCACCGACCCCACCTCACTCACCGACCCTCTCACTCACCGACCCTCCTCACACACCGACCCCCCCTCATTCACTGACGCCTTTCATTCACTGACCCCCTCACTCACTGACCCCCTCACTCACCGACCCTCCTCACACACCGACCCCCCTCATTCACTGACACCCCTCACTCAACGACCCCCCTCGCTCACTGACGGCCCTTCACTCACTGATCCCCCTCACTCACTGTTCCCCCTCACTCACTGAGGTCCCCCTCACTCACTGACGTCCCCCTCACTCACTGACTCCCCCTCATTCACAGACCACCCTCACTCACTAACCCCCCCTCACTCACTGAAACCCTCTCACTCATTGACCCCCTCACTCACCGACCCCACCACTCACCGACCCCCCTCACTCACTGACCTCCCTCACTCACTGACCCCCCTCACTCACTGACCCCCTCACTCACTGACCCCTCACTCACTGACCCCCCTCACTGACTGACCCACCTCGCTTACTGACCCACTCACTCACCGACACACCCCTCACTAACTGACGCCCCTCACTCACTGACCCCTTCTTACTCACTGACCCCCTCACTCACCGACCCCCCACACTCACTGACTCCCCCGCACTTACGGACCCCCCTCACTCACCTTCACCCCTCATTCACTGACCCACCTCACTCACTGATCCTCCTCACTCACCAATCCCCCCTCACTCACCGACCCTCCTCACTCTCAAATCCCCCCTCACTCACCGACCCCCCTCACTCACTGACTCCCCCTCACTTACTGACCCCCCTCACTCACCTTCACCCCTCATTCACTGACCCACCTCACTCACTGATCCTCCTCACTCACCAATCCCCCCTAACTCACCGACCCCCCTCGCTCACCAATCCCCACTCACTCACCGAGCCTCCTCGCTCACCAATCCCCACTGACTCACCCAGCCCCCTCACTCACCAACACAACTCACTCACCGACCCCCCTCAATCACCGACCCCCCCTCGCTCACGGAAGCCCCTACACTCACTGTTCCCCCTCACTCACTGACGTCTCCCTCCCTCACTGACTCCCCCTCACTCACCGACCCCCCCCTACTCACTGACCCCCTCACTCACTGACCCCCCCACACACCAATCCACCCTCACACACCGACATCCTCACAAACTGACTCCCCCTCAATCACCGACCCCCTCACTCACCGACCCTCCTCACACACCGACCCCACCTCACTCACTGACACCCCTCATTCACTGACCCCCCTCATTCACTGACCCCCTCACTTACTGACCTCCCTCACTCACTGACCCCCCTCACTCACTGACCCCCTCACTCACTGAACCCTCACTCACTGACCCCCCTCACTGACTGACCCACCTCGCTTACTGACCCACTCACTCACCGACACACCCCTCACTAACTGACGCCCCTCACTCACTGACCCCTTCTTACTCACTGACCCCCTCACTCACCGACCCCCCACACTCACTAACTCCCCCTCACTTACTGACCCCCCTCACTCACCTTCACCCCTCATTCACTGACCCACCTCACTCACTGATCCTCCTCACTCACCAATCCCCCCTCACTCACCGACCCTCCTCACTCACAAATCCCCCCTCACTCACCGACCCCCCTCACTCACTGACTCCCCCTCACTTACTGACCCCCCTCACTCACCTTCACCCCTCATTCACTGACCCACCTCACTCACTGATCCTCCTCACTCACCAATCCCCCCTAACTCACCGACCCCCCTCGCTCACCAATCCCCACTCACTCACCGAGCCTCCTCGCTCACCAATCCCCACTGACTCACCCAGCCCCCTCACTCACCAACACAACTCACTCACTGACCCCCCTCACTCACCGACCCCCCCTCGCTCACGGAAGCCCCTACACTGACTGTTCCCCCTCACTCACTGACGTCTCCCTCCCTCACTGACTCCCCCTCACTCACCGACCCCCCCTACTCACTGACCCCCTCACTCACTGACCCCCCCACACACCAATCCACCCTCACACACCGACATCCTCACAAACTGACTCCCCCTCAATCACCGACCCCCTCACTCACCGACCCTCCTCACACACCGACCCCTCCTCACTCACTGACACCCCTCATTCACTGACCCCCCTCATTCACTGACCCCCTCACTCACTGACCCCCTCACTCACCGACCCTCCCCATTCACCGACCCCCCTCACTCACTGACACCCCTCACTCAACGACCCCCCTCGCTCACTGACGGTCCTTCACTCACTGACCCGCCCTCACTCACTGACCCCCTCACTCACTGACCCCCTCACTCACTGACCCCCTCACTCACTGACTCCCCTCACTCACCGACCCCCCCTCACTCACCGACTCCCTCTCACTCACTGACCCCCCTCACCCACTGACCCCCTCACTTACTGACCCCCCTCACTCACCGACCCCCCCTCACTCACCGACTCCCTCTCACTCACTGACCACACTCACTCACTGACCCCACTCACTCACTGACCCCTCGCTCACTGACCCCGCTCACTCACTGACCCTTCACTCACTGTCCCCTCACTCACTGACCACACTCACTCACTGACCCCCCTCACTCACTGATCCCCCCCAGTCACTGACCCCTCGCTCACTGACCCCCCTCACTCACTGACCCCCCTCACTCACTGACCCCTCACTCACTGATCCCCCTCACTCACTGACCCCTCGCTCACTGACCCCCCTCACTCACTGACCCCCCTCACTCACTGACCCCTCACTCACTGATCCCCCTCACTCACTGTCCCTTCACTCACTGTCCCCTCACTCACTGACCTCTCGCTCACTGACCCCCCTCACTCACTGACCCCTCACTCACTGACCACTCACTCACTGACCCCCCTCACTCACTGTCCCCTCACTCACTGACCCCTCACTCACTGATTCCGCCTCACTCACTGACCCCTCACTCACTGACCCCTCACTCACTGATTCCGCCTCACTCACTGACCCCTCACTCACTGACCCCCTCACTCACTGACCCCCCCCACACACCAATCCACCCTCACACACTGACACCCTCATTCACCGACCCTCCTCACACACCGACCCCACCTCACTCACTGACACCCCTCACTCACTGACGTCCCCCTCACTCACTGACTCCCCCTCACTCACCGACCCCCCCTACTCACTGACCCCCTCACTCACTGACCCCCCCACACACCAATCCACCCTCACACACCGACACCCTCACTCACTGACTCCCCCTCACTCACTGCCCCCCCCTCACTCACTGACCCTCCTCACTCAATGACCCCTCCTGACTCACCGGCCCCCCCCCTCACTCACCGACCCCCCCTCACTCAGCGACTCCCTCTCACTCACTGACCCCCATCACTCACCGACGCCCCCTTGCTCACTGACGACCTTTCACTCACTGACCCCCTCACACTCACTGAACCCCCTCACTCACCGACGCCCCCTCACTCACCGACCCTCCCACACTCACTGACTCCCCCTCACTCACCGCCACCCCCTCACTCAATGACCCCACCTCACTCACCGACCCCACCTCACTCACCGACCCCCCTACTCACTGACCCCCTCACTCACTGACCCCCCCACACACCAATCCACCCTCACACACCGACACCTTCACTCACCGCCACCCCTCACTCACCGACCCCACCTCACTCACCGACCCCACCTCACTCACCGACCCTCTCACTCACCGACCCTCCTCACACACCGACCCCCCCTCATTCACTGACCCCTTTCATTCACTGACCCCCTCACTCACTGACCCCCTCACTCACCGACCCTCCTCACACACCGACCCCCCTCATTCACTGACACCCCTCACTCAACGACCCCCCTCGCTCACTGACGGCCCTTCACTCACTGATCCCCCTCACTCACTGTTCCCCCTCACTCACTGAGGTCCCCCTCACTCACTGACGTCCCCCTCACTCACTGACTCCCCCTCATTCACAGACCACCCTCACTCACTAACCCCCCCTCACTCACTGAAACCCTCTCACTCATTGACCCCCTCACTCACCGACCCCACCACTCACCGACCCCCCTCACTCACTGACCTCCCTCACTCACTGACCCCCCTCACTCACTGACCCCCTCACTCACTGACCCCCTCACTCACTGACTCCCCTCACTCTCCGACCCCCCCTCACTCACCGACTCACTCTCACTCACTGACCCCCCTCACCCACTGACCCCACTCACTCACTGACCCCTCGCTCACTGACCCCGCTCACTCACTGACCCCTCACTCACTGTCCCCTCACTCATTGGCCACACTCACTCACTGACCCCGCTCACTCACTGACCCCTCACTCACTGTCCCCTCACTCACTGACCCCCTCACTCACTGACCCCTCACTCACTGACCCCCCTCACTCACTGATCCCCCTCACTCACTGACCCCTCACTCACTGATCCCCCTCACTCACTGTCCCTTCACTCACTGTCCCCTCACTCACTGACCCCTCGCTCACTGACCCCCCTCACTCACTGACCCCTCACTCACTGACCCCTCACTCACTGACCTCCCTCACTCTCTGTCCCCTCACTCACTGACCCCTCACTCACTGATTCCGCCTCACTCACTGACCCCTCACTCACTGACCCCTCACTCACTGATTCCGCCTCACTCACTGACCCCTCAGTCACTGACCCCTCGCTCACTAACCCCCCTCACTCACTGACCCCTCACTCACTGATCCCTCTCACTCACTGACCCCTTGCTCACTTACCCCTCACTGACTGACCCCCCTCACACACTGACCCCTCACTCACTGACCCCCCCCACTCACTGACCCCCCTCACACACTGACCCCCCTCGCTCACTGAACCCCTACTCACTGATAACCCCTCACTCACTGTCCCCTCACTCACTGACCCCCCTCACTCACTGACCCCCCTCACTTACTGACCCCCTCACTCACCGACCCCCTCACTCATCGACCCCCCCTCACTCACTGACCCCCTCACTCACTGACTCCCCTAACTCATCGACCCCCTCATTCAGCGACCCCCCTCACTCACTGACCCCCCACTCTCACTGACCCCCCTCACTCACCGACCCCCCTCACTCACCGACCCCCCTCACTCACCGATTCCCCTCACTCACAGACACCCCCTCACTCACTGACCCCCTCACTCACTGAGCCCCCTCGCTCACTGATCCCCCTCACTTACTGACCCACTCACTCACCGACACACCCCTCACTCACTGACCCCCCGTCACTCACTGACCCCCCTCACTCACCAACCTCCCTCACTCACTGACCCCGCTCACTCACTGACCCCCCCACTCACTGACACCCCCTCACTCATCGACACCCCTCACTCACCGCCCCCTCACTCACTGACCCCCCTCACTGACTGACCCACCTCGCTTACTGACCCACTCACTCACCGACACACCCCTCACTAACTGACGCCCCTCACTCACTGACCCCTTCTTACTCACTGACCCCCTCACTCACCGACCCCCCACACTCACTGACTCCCCCTCACTTACTGACCCCCCTCACTCACCTTCACCCCTCATTCACTGACCCCCCTCACTCACTGATCCTCCTCACTCACCAATCCCCCCTCACTCACCGACCCTCCTCACTCACAAATCCCCCCTCACTCACCGACCCCCCTCACTCACTGACTCCCCCTCACTTACTGACCCCCCTCACTCACCTTCACCCCTCATTCACTGACCCACCTCACTCACTGATCCTCCTCACTCACCAATCCCCCCTAACTCACCGACCCCCCTCGCTCACCAATCCCCACTCACTCACCGAGCCTCCTCGCTCACCAATCCCCACTGACTCACCCAGCCCCCTCACTCACCAACACAACTCACTCACCGACCCCCCTCACTCACCGACCCCCCCTCGCTCACGGAAGCCCCTACACTCACTGTTCCCCCTTACTCACTGACGTCTCCCTCCCTCACTGACTCCCCCTCACTCACCGACCCCCCCCTACTCACTGACCCCCTCACTCACTGACCCCCCCACACACCAATCCACCCTCACACACCGACATCCTCACAAACTGACTCCCCCTCAATCACCGACCCCCTCACTCACCGACCCTCCTCACACACCGACCCCACCTCACTCACTGACACCCCTCATTCACTGACCCCCCTCATTCACTGACCCCCTCACTCACTGACCCCCTCACTCACCGACCCTCCCCATTCACCGACCCCCCTCACTCACTGACACCCCTCACTCAACGACCCCCCTCGCTCACTGACGGTCCTTCACTCACTGACCCGCCCTCACTCACTGACCCCCTCACTCACTGACCCCCTCACTCACTGACCCCCTCACTCACTGACTCCCCTCACTCTCCGACCCCCCCTCACTCACCGACTCCCTCTCACTCACTGACCCCCCTCACCCACTGACCCCCTCACTTACTGACCCCCCTCACTCACCGACCCCCCCTCACTCACCGACTCCCTCTCACTCACTGACCACACTCACTCACTGACCCCACTCACTCACTGACCCCTCGCTCACTGACCCCGCTCACTCACTGACCCCTCACTCACTGTCCCCTCACTCACTGACCACACTCACTCACTGACCCCCCTCACTCACTGATCCCCCCCACTCACTGACCCCTCGCTCACTGACCCCCCTCACTCACTGACCCCCCTCACTCACTGACCCCTCACTCACTGATCCCCCTCACTCACTGACCCCTCGCTCACTGACCCCCCTCACTCACTGACCCCCCTCACTCACTGACCCCTCACTCACTGATCCCCCTCACTCACTGTCCCTTCACTCACTGTCCCCTCACTCACTGACCTCTCGCTCACTGACCCCCCTCACTCACTGACCCCTCACTCACTGACCACTCACTCACTGACCCCCCTCACTCACTGTCCCCTCACTCACTGACCCCTCACTCACTGATTCCGCCTCACTCACTGACCCCTCACTCACTGACCCCTCACTCACTGATTCCGCCTCACTCACTGACCCCTCACTCACTGACCCCCTCACTCACTGACCCCCCCCACACACCAATCCACCCTCACACACTGACACCCTCATTCACCGACCCTCCTCACACACCGACCCCACCTCACTCACTGACACCCCTCAATCACTGACGTCCCCCTCACTCACTGACTCCCCCTCACTCACCGACCCCCCCTACTCACTGACCCCCTCACTCACTGACCCCCCCACACACCAATCCACCCTCACACACCGACACCCTCACTCACTGACTCCCCCTCACTCACTGCCCCCCCCTCACTCACTGACCCTCCTCACTCAATGACCCCTCCTGACTCACCGGCCCCCCCCCTCACGCACTGACCCCTCTCACTCACCGACGCCCCCTCACTCACTGACCCCCCTCACTCACCGACGCCCCCTCACTCACCGACCCCCCCTCACTCAGCGACTCCCTCTCACTCACTGACCCCCCTCACTCACCGAACCCCCTTGCTCACTGACGACCTTTCACTCACTGACCCCCTCACACTCACTGAACCCCCTCACTCACCGACGCCCCCTCACTCACCGACCCTCCCACACTCACTGACTCCCCCTCACTCACCGCCACCCCCTCACTCAATGACCCCACCTCACTCACCGACCCCACCTCACTCACCGACCCCCCTACTCACTGACCCCCTCACTCACTGACCCCCCCACACACCAATCCACCCTCACACACCGACACCTTCACTCACTGACTCCCCCTCACTCACCGCCCCCCCTCACTCACCGACCCCACCTCATTCACCGACCCCACCTCACTCACCGACCCTCTCACTCACCGACCCTCCTCACACACCGACCCCCCCTCATTCACTGACCCCTTTCATTCACTGACCCCCTCACTCACTGACCCCCTCACTCACCGACCCTCCTCACACACCGACCCCCCTCATTCACTGACACCCCTCACTCAACGACCCCCCTCGCTCACTGACGGCCCTTCACTCACTGATCCCCCTCACTCACTGTTCCCCCTCACTCACTGAGGTCCCCCTCACTCACTGACGTCCCCCTCACTCACTGACTCCCCCTCATTCACAGACCACCCTCACTCACTAACCCCCCCTCACTCACTGAAACCCTCTCACTCATTGACCCCCTCACTCACCGACCCCACCACTCACCGACCCCCCTCACTCACTGACCTCCCTCACTCACTGACCCCCCTCACTCACTGACCCCCTCACTCACTGACCCCCTCACTCACTGACTCCCCTCACTCTCCGACCCCCCCTCACTCACCGACTCACTCTCACTCACTGACCCCCCTCACCCACTGACCCCACTCACTCACTGACCCCTCGCTCACTGACCCCGCTCACTCACTGACCCCTCACTCACTGTCCCCTCACTCACTGGCCACACTCACTCACTGACCCCCCTCACTCACTGATCCCCCCCACTCACTGACCCCTCGCTCACTGACCCCCCTCACTCACTGACCCCCCTCACTCACTGACCCCTCACTCACTGATCCCCCTCACTCACTGACCCCTCGCTCACTGACCCCCCTCACTCACTGACCCCCCTCACTCACTGACCCCTCACTCACTGATCCCCCTCACTCACTGTCCCTTCACTCACTGTCCCCTCACTCACTGACCTCTCGCTCACTGACCTCCCTCACTCACTGACCCCTCACTCACTGACCACTCACTCACTGACCCCCCTCACTCACTGTCCCCTCACTCACTGACCCCTCACTCACTGATTCCGCCTCACTCACTGACCCCTCACTCACTGACCCCTCACTCACTGATTCCGCCTCACTCACTGACCCCTCACTCACTGACCCCCTCACTCACTGACCCCCCCCACACACCAATCCACCCTCACACACTGACACCCTCATTCACCGACCCTCCTCACACACCGACCCCACCTCACTCACTGACACCCCTCACTCACTGACGTCCCCCTCACTCACTGACTCCCCCTCACTCACCGACCCCCCCTACTCACTGACCCCCTCACTCACTGACCCCCCCACACACCAATCCACCCTCACACACCGACACCCTCACTCACTGACTCCCCCTCACTCACTGCCCCCCCCTCACTCACTGACCCTCCTCACTCAATGACCCCTCCTGACTCACCGGCCCCCCCCTCACTCACTGACCCCTCTCACTCACCGACGCCCCCTCACTCACTGACCCCCCTCACTCACCGACGCCCCCTCACTCACCGACCCCCCCTCACTCAGTGACTCCCTCTCACTCACTGACCCCCCTCACTCACCGAACCCCCTTGCTCACTGACGACCTTTCACTCACTGACCCCCTCACACTCACTGAACCCCCTCACTCACCGACGCCCCCTCACTCACCGACCCTCCCACACTCACTGACTCCCCCTCACTCACCGCCACCCCCTCACTCAATGACCCCACCTCACTCACCGACCCCACCTCACTCACCGACCCCCCTACTCACTGACCCCCTCACTCACTGACCCCCCCCACACACCAATCCACCCTCACACACCGACACCTTCACTCACTGACTCCCCCTCACTCACCGCCCCCCCTCACTCACCGACCCCACCTCACTCACCGACCCCACCTCACTCACCGACCCTCTCACTCACCGACCCTCCTCACACACCGACCCCCCCTCATTCACTGACCCCTTTCATTCACTGACCCCCTCACTCACTGACCCCCTCACTCACCGACCCTCCTCACACACCGACCCCCCTCATTCACTGACACCCCTCACTCAACGACCCCCCTCGCTCACTGACGGCCCTTCACTCACTGATCCCCCTCACTCACTGTTCCCCCTCACTCACTGAGGTCCCCCTCACTCACTGACGTCCCCCTCACTCACTGACTCCCCCTCATTCACAGACCACCCTCACTCACTAACCCCCCCTCACTCACTGAAACCCTCTCACTCATTGACCCCCTCACTCACCGACCCCACCACTCACCGACCCCCCTCACTCACTGACCTCCCTCACTCACTGACCCCCCTCACTCACTGACCCCCTCACTCACTGACCCCCTCACTCACTGACTCCCCTCACTCTCCGACCCCCCCTCACTCACCGACTCCCTCTCACTCACTGACCCCCCTCACCCACTGACCCCACTCACTCACTGACCCCTCGCTCACTGACCCCGCTCACTCACTGACCCCTCACTCACTGTCCCCTCACTCACTGGCCACACTCACTCACTGACCCCGCTCACTCACTGACCCCTCACTCACTGTCCCCTCACTCACTGACGCCCTCACTCACTGACCCCTCACTCACTGACCCCCCTCACTCACTGACCCCCCTCACTCACTGACCCCTCACTCACTGATCCCCCTCACTCACTGTCCCTTCACTCACTGTCCCCTCACTCACTGACCCCTCGCTCACTGACCCCCCTCACTCACTGACCCCTCACTCACTGACCCCTCACTCACTGACCTCCCTCACTCTCTGTCCCCTCACTCACTGACCCCTCACTCACTGATTCCGCCTCACTCACTGACCCCTCACTCACTGACCCCTCACTCACTGATTCCGCCTCACTCACTGACCCCTCAGTCACTGACCCCTCGCTCACTAACCCCCCTCACTCACTGACCCCTCACTCACTGATCCCTCTCACTCACTGACCCCTTGCTCACTTACCCCTCACTGACTGACCCCCCTCACACACTGACCCCTCACTCACTGACCCCCCCCACTCACTGACCCCCCTCACACACTGACCCCCCTCGCTCACTGAACCCCTACTCACTGATAACCCCTCACTCACTGTCCCCTCACTCACTGACCCCCCTCACTCACTGACCCCCCTCACTTACTGACCCCCTCACTCACCGACCCCCTCACTCATCGACCCCCCCTCACTCACTGACCCCCTCACTCACTGACTCCCCTCACTCATCGACCCCCTCATTCAGCGACCCCCCTCACTCACTGACCCCCCACTCTCACTGACCCCCCTCACTCACCGACCCCCCTCACTCACCGACCCCCCTCACTCACCGATTCCCCTCACTCACAGACACCCCCTCACTCACTGACCCCCTCACTCACTGAGCCCCCTCGCTCACTGATCCCCCTCACTTACTGACCCACTCACTCACCGACACACCCCTCACTCACTGACCCCCCGTCACTCACTGACCCCCCTCACTCACCAACCTCCCTCACTCACTGACCCCGCTCACTCACTGACTCCCCCACTCACTGACACCCCCTCACTCATCGACACCCCTCACTCACCGTCCCCTCACTCACTGACCCCCCTCACTGACTGACCCACCTCGCTTACTGACCCACTCACTCACCGACACACCCCTCACTAACTGACGCCCCTCACTCACTGACCCCCTCACTCATCGACCCCCCACACTCACTGACTCCCCCTCACTTACTGACCCCCCTCACTCACCTTCACCCCTCATTCACTGACCCACCTCACTCACTGATCCTCCTCACTCACCAATCCCCCCATACTCACCGACCCTCCTCACTCACAAATCCCCCCTCACTCACCGACCCCCCTCACTCACTGACTCCCCCTCACTTACTGACCCCCCTCACTCACCTTCACCCCTCATTCACTGACCCACCTCACTCACTGATCCTCCTCACTCACCAATCCCCCCTAACTCACCGACCCCCCTCGATCACCAATCCCCACTCACTCACCGAGCCTCCTCGCTCACCAATCCCCACTGACTCACCCAGCCCCCTCACTCACCAACACAACTCACTCACCGACCCCCCTCACTCACCGACCCCCCCTCGCTCACGGAAGCCCCTACACTCACTGTTCCCCCTCACTCACTGACGTCTCCCTCCCTCACTGACTCCCCCTCACTCACCGACCCCCCCCCTACTCACTGACCCCCTCACTCACTGACCCCCCCACACACCAATCCACCCTCACACACCGACATCCTCACAAACTGACTCCCCCTCAATCACTGACCCCCTCACTCACCGACCCTCCTCACACACCGACCCCACCTCACTCACTGACACCCCTCATTCACTGACCCCCCTCATTCACTGACCCCCTCACTCACTGACCCCCTCACTCACCGACCCTCCCCATTCACCGACCCCCCTCACTCACTGACACCCCTCACTCAACGACCCCCCTCGCTCACTGACGGTCCTTCACTCACTGACCTGCCCTCACTCACTGACCCCCTCACTCACTGACCCCCTCACTCACTGACTCCCCTCACTCTCCGACCCCCCCTCACTCACCGACTCCCTCTCACTCACTGACCCCCCTCACCCACTGACCCCCTCACTTACTGACCCCCCTCACTCACCGACCCCCCCTCACTCACCGACTCCCTCTCACTCACTGACCACACTCACTCACTGACCCCACTCACTCACTGACCCCTCGCTCACTGACCCCGCTCACTCACTGACCCCTCACTCACTGTCCCCTCACTCACTGACCACACTCACTCACTGACCCCCCTCACTCACTGATCCCCCCCACTCACTGACCCCTCGCTCACTGACCCCCCTCACTCACTGACCCCCCTCACTCACTGACCCCTCACTCACTGATCCCCCTCACTCACTGACCCCTCGCTCACTGACCCCCCTCACTCACTGACCCCCCTCACTCACTGACCCCTCACTCACTGATCCCCCTCACTCACTGTCCCTTCACTCACTGTCCCCTCACTCACTGACCTCTCGCTCACTGACCCCCCTCACTCACTGACCCCTCACTCACTGACCACTCACTCACTGACCCCCCTCACTCACTGTCCCCTCACTCACTGACCCCTCACTCACTGATTCCGCCTCACTCACTGACCCCTCACTCACTGACCCCTCACTCACTGATTCCGCCTCACTCACTGACCCCTCACTCACTGACCCCCTCACTCACTGACCCCCCCCACACACCAATCCACCCTCACACACTGACACCCTCATTCACCGACCCTCCTCACACACCGACCCCACCTCACTCACTGACACCCCTCACTCACTGACGTCCCCCTCACTCACTGACTCCCCCTCACTCACCGACCCCCCCTACTCACTGACCCCCTCACTCACTGACCCCCCCACACACCAATCCACCCTCACACACCGACACCCTCACTCACTGACTCCCCCTCACTCACCGACCCCCTCACTCACCGACCGTCCTCACACACCGACCCCACCTCACTCACTGACACCCCTCATTCACTGACCCCCCTCATTCACTGACCCCCTCACTCACTGACCCCCCTCACTCACCGACCCTCCCCATTCACCGACCCCCCTCACTCACTGACACCCCTCACTCAACGACCCCCCTCGCTCACTGACGGCCCTTCACTCACTGATCCCTCTCACTCACTGACCCCTCACTCACTGACCCCTCGCTCACTAACCCTCTCACTCACTGACCCCTCACTCACTGATCCCTCTCACTCACTGACCCCTCGCTCACTTACCCCTCACTCACTGACCCCTCACTCACTGACCCCCCTCACTCAGTGACCCCCCTCACACACTGACCCCCCTCACTCACTGACCCCTCACTCACTAACCCCCCTCACTCACTGACACCCCCTCACTCACTAACCCCCCTCACTCACTGATCCCTCACTGACTGACCTCCCTCACTCACTGACCCCCCTCACTTACTGACCCCCTCACTCACCGACCCCCCCTCACTCACCGACCCCCTCACTCACCGAACTACCCTTACTCACCGACCCCCTCACTCACTGACTCCCCCTCACTCACCGACCCCCCCTACTCACCGACCCCCTCACTCACTGACCCCCCCACACACCAATCCACCCTCACACACCGACACCCTCATTCATCGACCCTCCTCACACACCGACCCCACCTCACTCACTGACACCCCTCATTCACTGACCCCCCTCATTCACTGACCCCCTCATTCACTGACCCCCCTCACTCACCGACCCTCCCCATTCACCGACCCCCCTCACTCACTGACACCCCTCACTCAACGACCCCCCTCGCTCACTGACGGCCCTTCACTCACTGACCCCCCCTCACTCACTGTTCCCCCTCACTCACTGACGTCCCCCTCACTCACTGACACCCCCTCACTCACCGACCCCCCTCACTCACAGACCACCCTCACTCACTAACCCCCCCTCACTCACTGACCCCCCTCACTCACTGACCCCCCCACACACCGATCCACCCTCACTCACCGACCCCCCTCACTCACCGACCCCCTCACTCACTGACACCCTTCACTCACTGTCCCCCCTCACTCACCGACCCCTCACTCACTGACCCCCTCACTCACTGACCCCCCTCACTCACTGACGTCCCCTTCACTCACTGACCCCACCTCACTCACTGACCCTCCTCACTCAATGACCCCTCCTGACTCACCGGCCCCCCCCTCACTCACTGACCCCTCTCACTCACCGACGCCCCCTCACTCACTGACCCCCCTCACTCACCGACGCCCCCTCACTCACCGACCCCCCCTCACTCAGCGACTCCCTCTCACTCACTGACGCCCCCTCACTCACCGACCCACCCTCACTCAGCGACTCCCTCTCACTCACTGACCCCACTCACTCACCGAACCCCCTTGCTCACTGACGACCCTTCACTCACTGACCCCCTCACACTCACTGACCCCCCTCACTCACCGACCCCCCCTACTCACTGACCCCCTCACTCACTGACCCCCCCCTCACTCACCGACCCCCCCCTCACTCACTGACCCCACCTCACTCACTGACCCTCCTCACTCAATGACCCCTCCTGACTCACCGGCCCCCCCCTCACTCACTGACCCCTCTCACTCACCGACGCCCCCTCACTCACTGACCCCCCTCACTCACCGACGCCCCCTCACTCACCGACCCCCCCTCACTCAGCGACTCCCTCTCACTCACTGACGCCCCCTCACTCACCGACCCCCCCTCACTCAGCGACTCCCTCTCACTCACTGACCCCCCTCACTCACCGAACCCCCTTGCTCACTGACGACCCTTCACTCACTGACCCCCTCACACTCACTGACCCCCCTCACTCACCGACCCCCCCTACTCACTGACCCCCTCACTCACTGACCCCCCCACACACCAATCCACCCTCACACACCGACATCCTCACTCACTGACTCCCCCTCACTCACCGACCCCCCCTACTCACTGACCCCCTCACTCACTGACCCCCCCACACACCAATCCACCCTCACACACCGACACCCTCACTCACTGACTCCCCCTCACTCACCGCCCCCCTCACTCACCGACCCTCCTCACACACCGACCCCACCTCACTCACCGACCCCACCTCACTCACCGACCCCACCTCACTCACCGACCCTCCTCACACACCGAACCCCCCTCATTCACTGACCCCTTTCATTCACTGACCCCCTCACTCACCGACCCCCTCACTCACCGACCCTCCTCACACACCGACCCCCCCCTTATTCACTGACCCCCCTCATTCACTGACCCCCTCACTCACTGACACCCCTCACTCACCGACCCTCCCCATTCACCGACCCCCCTCACTCAACGACCCCCCTCGCTCACTGACGGCCCTTCACTCACTGATCCCCCTCACTCACTGTTCCCCCTCACTCACTGAGGTCCCCCTCACTCACTGACGTCCCCCTCACTCACTGACTCCCCCTCACTCACAGACCACCCTCACTCACTAACCCCCCCTCACTCACTGAACCCCCTCACTCACTGACCCCCTCACTCACTGACCCCCCTCACTCAACGACCCCCTCACTCACTGACCCCCCTCACTCACTGACCCCCCTCACTCACCGACCCCCCTCACTCACTGACCCCTCTCACTCACTGACCCCCTCACTCACCGACCCCACCACTCACCGACCCCCCTCACTCACTGACCTCCCTCACTCACTGACCCCCTCACTCACTGACTCCCCTCACTCTCCGACCCCCCCTCACTCACCGACTCCCTCTCACTCACTGACCCCCTCACCCACTGACCCCCTCACTTACTGATCCCCCTCACTCACCGACCCCCCCTCACTCACCGACTCCCTCTCACTCACTGACCACACTCACTCACTGACCCCACTCACTCACTGACCCCTCGCTCACTGACCCCGCTCACTCACTGACCCCTCACTCACTGTCCCCTCACTCACTGGCCACACTCACTCACTGACCCCGCTCACTCACTGACCCCTCACTCACTGTCCCCTCACTCACTGACCCCCTCACTCACTGACCCCTCGCTCACTGACCCCCCTCACTCACTGACCCCTCACTCACTGACCCCTCACTCACTGACCTCCCTCACTCACTGTCCCCTCACTCACTGACCCCTCACTCACTGATTCCGCCTCACTCACTGACCCCTCACTCACTGACCCCTCACTCACTGATTCCGTCTCACTCACTGACCCCTCACTCACTGACCCCTCGCTCACTAACCCCCCTCACTCACTGACCCCTCACTCACTAATCCCTCTCACTCACTGACCCCCCTCACACACTGACCCCCCTCGCTCACTGAACCCCTACTCACTGATACCCCCTCACTCACTGTCCCCTCACTCACTGACCCCCCTCACTCACTGACCCCCCTCACTTACTGACCCCCTCACTCACCGACCCCCTCACTCACCGACCCCCCTCACTCACTGACCCCCTCACTCACTGACTCCCCTCACTCATCGACCCCCTCACTCAGCGACCCCCCTCACTCACTGACCCCCCACTCTCACTGACCCCCCTCACTCACCGACCCCCCTCACTCACCGACCCCCCTCACTCACCGATTCCCCTCACTCACAGACACCCCCTCACTCACTGACCCCCTCACTCACTGAGCCCCCTCGCTCACTGATCCTCCTCACTTACTGACCCACTCACTCACCGACACACCCCTCACTCACTGACCCCCCGTCACTCACTGACCCCCCTCACTCACCAACCTCCCTCACTCACTGACCCCCCTCACTCACTGACCCCCCCACTCACTGACACCCCCCTCACTCATCGACACCCCTCACTCACCGCCCCCTCACTCACTGACCCCCCTCACTGACTGACCCCCCTCGCTTACTGACCCACTCACTCACCGACACACCCCTCACTAACTGACGCCCCTCACTCACTGACCCCTTCTTACTCACTGACCCCCTCACTCACCGACCCCCCTCACTCACTGACTCCCCTCACTCATCGACCCCCTCACTCAGCGACCCCCCTCACTCACTGACCCCCCACTCTCACTGACCCCCCTCACTCACCGACCCCCCTCACTCACCGATTCCCCTCACTCACAGACACCCCCTCACTCACTGACCCCCTCACTCACTGAGCCCCCTCGCTCACTGATCCCCCTCACTTACTGACCCACTCACTCACCGACACACCCCTCACTCACTGAACCCCCGTCACTCACTGACCCCCCTCACTCACCAACCTCCCTCACTCACTGACCCCCCTCACTCACTGACCCCCCCACTCACTGACACCCCTTCACTCATCGACACCCCTCACTCACCGCCCCCTCACTCACTGACCCCCCTCACTGACTGACCCCCCTCGCTTACTGACCCACTCACTCACCGACACACCCCTCACTAACTGACGCCCCTCACTCACTGACCCCTTCTTACTCACTGACCCCCTCACTCACCGACCCCCCTCACTCACTGACTCCCCCTCACTTACTGACCCCCTTCACTCACCTTCACCCCTCATTCACTGACCCACCTCACTCACTGATCCTCCTCACTCACCAATCCCCCCTCACTCACCGACCCCCCTCGCTCACCAATCCCCCCTCACTCACCGACCCCCCTCACTCACTGACTCCCCCTCACTTACTGACCCCCCTCACTCACCTTCACCCCTCATTCACTGACCCACCTCACTCACTGATCCTCCTCACTCACCAATCCCCCCTAACTCACCGACCCCCCTCGCTCACCAATCCCCACTCACTCACCGAGCCTCCTCGCTCACCAATCCCCACTGACTCACCCAGCCCCCTCACTCACCAACACAACTCACTCACCGACCCCCCTCACTCACCGACCTCCCCTCGCTCACGGAAGCCCCTACACTCACTGTTCTCCCTCACTCACTGACGTCCCCCTCACTCACTGACTCCCCCTCACTCACCGACCCCCCCTACTCACTGACCCCCTCACTCACTGACCCCCCCACACACCAATCCACCCTCACACACCGACATCCTCACTCACTGACTCCCCCTCACTCACCGACCCCCTCACTCACCGACCCTCCTCACACACCGACCCCACCTCACTCACTGACACCCCTCATTCACTGACCCCCCTCATTCACTGACCCCCTCACTCACTGACCCCCTCAATCACCGACCCTCCCCATTCACCGACCCCCCTCACTCACTGACACCCCTCACTCAACGACCCCCCTCGCTCACTGACGGCCCTTCACTCACTGACCCGCCCTCACTCACTGTTCCCCCTCACTCACTGACCCCCCTCACTCACCGACCCCCCTCACTCACCGACCCCCCTCACTCACTGACCTCCCTCACTCACTGGCCCCCCCCACTCACTGACCCCCTCACTCACTGACCCCCCTCACTCTCCGACCCCCCCTCACTCACCGACTCCCTCTCACTCACTGAACCCCCTCACTCACTGACCCCCCCACACACCGATCCACCCTCCCTCACCGACCCCCTTCACTCACCGACCCCCTCAATCACTGACACCCTTCACACACTGTCCCCCCTCACTCACTGACCCCTCACTCACTGACCCCGTCACTCACTGACCCCCCTCACTCACTGACGTCCCCTTTTCTCACTGACTCCCCCTCACTCACTGACTCCCCCTCACTCACTGACCTCCCCTCACTCACCGACCCCCCTCGCTCACTGACCCCACCTCACCCACTGACCCTCCTCACTCAATGACCCCTCCTGACTCACCGGCCAGCCCTCACTCACTGACCCCCCTCACTCACCGACACCCCCTCACTCACCGACGCCCCCTCACTCACCGAACCCCCCTCACTCACCGACTCCCTCTCACTCACTGACCCCCCTCACTCACTGACCCCCCTCACTCACCGACACTCCCTCACTCACTGACCCCCTCACTCACCGACCCCCCCTCACTCACCGACCCCCCTCACTCACCGACCCCCCTCACTCACTGACCTCCCTCACTCACCGACCCCCCTCACTCACCGACCCCCCTCACTCACCGACCCCCCTCACTCACTGACCTCCCTCACTCACTGGCCTCCCTCACTCACTGTCCCCCCTCACTCACCGACCCCCCTCACTCACCGACCCCCTCACTCACTGACCTCCCTCACTCACTGACCCCCTCACTCACTGACCCCCCTCACTCTCCGACCCCTCCTCACTCACCGACTCCCTCTCACTCACTGACCCCCCTCACTCACTGACCCCCTCACTCACTGACCCCCCTCACTCACTGAAACCCCTCACTCATGATCCCCCCTCACTCACTGACCCCCCTCACTCACCGATCCCCCTTACTCACTGACCCCCCCTCACTCACTGACCCCCTCACTCACTGACCCTCCTCACTCAATGACCCCTCCTGACTCACCGGCCCCCCTCACTCACTGACCCCCGTCACTCACCAACCTCCCTCACTCACTGACCCCCCTCACTCACTGACCCCCCCACTCACTGACACCCCCTCACTCATCGACACCCCTCACTCACCACCCGCTCACTCACTGACCCCCCTCACTGACTGACTCCCCCTCGCTTACTGACCCACTCACTCACCGACACACCCCTCACTAACTGACGCCCCTCACTCACTGACCCCTTCTCACTCACTGACTCCCTCACTCACCGACCCCCCTCACTCACTGACTCCCCCTCACTTACTGACCCCCCTCACTCACCTTCACCCCTCATTCACTGACCCACCTCACTCACTGATCCTCCTCACTCACCAATCCCCCCTCACTCACCGACCCCCCTCGCTCACCAATCCCCCCTAACTCACCGACCCCTCCTCACTCACTGACTCCCCCTCACTTACTGACCCCCCTCACTCACCTTCACCCCTCATTCACTGACCCCCTCACTCACTGACCCCCTCACTCACCGACCCTCCCCATTCACCGACCCCCCTCACTCACTGACACCCCTCACTCACCGAGCCTCCTCGCTCACCAATCCCCACTGACTCACCCAGCCCCCTCACTCACCGACTCCCCTCACTCACCGACCCCCCTCACTCACCGACCCCCCCTCGCTCATGGAAGCCCCTACACTCACTGTTCCCCCTCACTCACTGACGTCCCCCTCACTCACTGACTCACCCTCACTCACCGACCCCCCCTACTCACTGACCCCCTCACTCACTGACCCCCCCCACACACCAATCCACCCTCACACACCGACATCCTCACTCACTGACTCCCCCTCACTCACCGACCCCCTCACTCACCGACCTCCTCACACACCGACCCCACCTCACTCACTGATACCCCTCATTCACTGACCCCCCTCATTCACTGACCCCCTCACTCACTGACCCCCTCACTCACCGACCCTCCCCATTCACCCACCCCCCTCACTCACTGACACCCCTCACTCAACGACCCCCCTCGCTCACTGACAGCCCTTCACTCACTGACCCGCCCTCACTCACTGTTCCCCCTCACTCACTGAGGTCCCCCTCACTCACTGACGTCCACCTCACTCACTGACTCCCCCACACTCACCAACCCCCCTCACTCACAGACCACCCTCACTCACTGACACCCCCTCACTCACTGACCCCCCTCACTCACTGACCCCCCCACACACCGATCCACCCTCACTCACCGACCCCATTCACTCACCGACCCCCTAAATCGCTGACACCCTTCACACACTGTCCCCCCTCACTCACTGACCCCTCACTCACTGACCCCATCACTCACTGGCCCCCCTCACTCACTGACGTCCCCTTTTCTCACTGACTCCCCCTCACTCACTGAGTCCCCCTCACTCACTGACCCCCCCTCACTCACCGACCCCCCCCTCATTCACCGACCCCACCTCACTCACTGACCCTCCTCACTCAATGACCCCTCCTGACTCACCGGCCCGCCCTCACTCACTGACCCCCCTCACTCGCCGACACCCCCTCACTCACCGACGCCCCCTCACTCCCCGCCCCCCCCCTCACTCACCGACTCCCTCTCACTCACTGACCCCCCTCACTCACTGACCCCCCTCACTCACCGACCCCCCTCACTCACCGACCCCCCTCACTCACTGACCTCCCTCACTCACTGGCCCCCCTCACTCACTGACCCCCTCACTCACTGACCCCCCTCACTCTCCGACCCCCCCTCACTCACCGACTCCCTCTCACTCACTGACCCTCCTCACTCACTGACCCCTCACTCACTGACCCAACTCACTCACTGACCCCCCTCACTCACCGATCCACCCTCACACACCGACACCCTCATTCACCGGCCCTCCCCACTCAACGACTCCCCCTCGCTCACTGACGGCCCTTCACTCACTGACGCCCCCACACTCACTGTTCCCTCTCACTCACTGACATCCCCCTCACTCACTGACTCCCCCTCACTCACCGACCCCCCTCACTCACAGACCACCCTCACTCACTAACCCCCCCACACTCACTGACCCCCCTCACTCACTGACCCCCCCACACATCGATCCACCCTCACTCACTGACGTCCCCTTCACTCACCGACCCCCCCTCACTCACCGACCCCACCTCACTCACTGACCCTCCTCACTCAATGACCCCCCCTCACTCACTGGCCCCCCCTCACTCACTGACCCCCCTCACTCACCGACCCTCCTCACACACCGACCCCACCTCACTCACTGACACCCCTCATTCACTGACCCCCCTCATTCACTGACCCCCTCACTCACTGACCCCCCTCACTCACCGACACTCCCCATTCACCGACCCCCCTCACTCACTGACACCCCTCACTCAACGACCCCCCTCGCTCACTGACGGCCCTTCACTCACTGAGCCCCCCTCACTCACTGTTCCTCCTCACTCACTGAGGTCCCCCTCACTCACTGACGTCCCCCTCACTCACTGACTCCCCCTCACTCACCGACCCCCCTCACTCACAGACCACCCTCACTCACTAACCCGCCCTCACTCACTGACCCCCCTCACTCACTGACCCCCCCACACACCGATCCACCCTCACCGACCCTCTTCACTCACCGACCCCCTCAATCACTGACACCCTTCACTCACTGTCCCCCCTCACTCACTGACCCCTCACTCACTGACCCCGTCACTCACTGACCCCCCTCACTCACTGACGTCCCCTTTTCTCACTGACTCCCCCTCACTCACTGACTCCCCCTCACTCACTGACCCCCCCTCACTCACCGACCCCCCTCACTCACTGACCCCACCTCACTCACTGACCCTCCTCACTCAATGACCCCTCCTGACTCACCGGCCCGCCCTCACTCACTGACCCCCCTCACTCGTCGACCCCCCTCACTCACTGACCCCCTCACTCACTGACACCCCTCACTCACTGGCCCCCCTCACTCACTGACCCCCTCACTCACTGACCCCCCTCACTCTCCGACCCCCCCTCACTCACCGACTCCCTCTCACTCACTGACCCCCCTCACTCACTGACCCCCTCACTCACTGACCCCCCTCACTCACCGACCCCCCCCTCACTCACCGACTCCCTCTCACTCACTGACCCCCCCTCACTCACTGACCCCCCTCATTCACTGACCCCCCTCACTCACCGAATCCCCTTACTCACTGACTCCCCTCACTCACTGACCCCCTCACTCACCGACCCTCCCCATTCACCGACCCCCCTCACTCACTGACACCCCTCACTCACCGAGCCTCCTCGCTCACCAATCCCCACTGACTCACCCAGCCCCCTCACTCACCGACTCCCCTCACTCACCGACCCCCCTCACTCACCGACCCCCACTCGCTCATGGAAGCCCCTACACTCACTGTTCCCCCTCACTCACTGACGTCCCCCTCACTCACTGACTCACCCTCACTCACCGACCCCCCCTACTCACTGACCCCCTCACTCACTGAACCCCCCCACACACCAATCCACCCTCACACACCGACATCCTCACTCACTGACTCCCCCTCACTCACCGACCCCCTCACTCACCGACCTCCTCACACACCGACCCCACCTCACTCACTGATACCCCTCATTCACTGACCCCCCTCATTCACTGACCCCCTCACTCACTGACCCCCTCACTCACCGACCCTCCCCATTCACCCACCCCCCTCACTCACTGACACCCCTCACTCAACGACCCCCCTCGCTCACTGACAGCCCTTCACTCACTGACCCGCCCTCACTCACTGTTACCCCTCACTCACTGAGGTCCCCCTCACTCACTGACGTCCACCTCACTCACTGACTCCCCCACACTCACCAACCCCCCTCACTCACAGACCACCCTCACTCACTGACACCCCCTCACTCACTGACCCCCCTCACTCACTGACCCCCCCACACACCGATCCACCCTCACTCACCGACCCCATTCGCTCACCGACCCCCTAAATCGCTGACACCCTTCACACACTGTCCCCCCTCACTCACTGACCCCTCACTCACTGACCCCATCACTCACTGGCCCCCCTCACTCACTGACGTCCCCTTTTCTCACTGACTCCCCCTCACTCACTGAGTCCCCCTCACTCACTGACCCCCCCTCACTCACCGACCCCCCCCTCATTCACCGACCCCACCTCACTCACTGACCCTCCTCACTCAATGACCCCTCCTGACTCACCGGCCCGCCCTCACTCACTGACCCCCCTCACTCACCGACACCCCCTCACTCACCGACGCCCCCTCACTCCCCGCCCCCCCCCTCACTCACCGACTCCCTCTCACTCACTGACCCCCCTCACTCACTGACCCCCCTCACTCACCGACCCCCCTCACTCACCGACCCCCCTCACTCACTGACCTCCCTCACTCACTGGTCCCCCTCACTCACTGACCCCCTCACTCACTGACCCCCCTCACTCTCCGACCCCCCCTCACTCACCGACTCCCTCTCACTCACTGACCCCCCTCACTCACTGACCCCTCACTCACTGACCCAACTCACTCACTGACCCCCCTCACTCACCGATCCACCCTCACACACCGACACCCTCATTCACCGGCCCTCCCCACTCAACGACTCCCCCTCGCTCACTGACGGCCCTTCACTCACTGACGCCCCCACACTCACTGTTCCCTCTCACTCACTGACATCCCCCTCACTCACTGACTCCCCCTCACTCACCGACCCCCCTCACTCACAGACCACCCTCACTCACTAACCCCCCCACACTCACTGACCCCCCTCACTCACTGACCCCCCCACACATCGATCCACCCTCACTCACTGACGTCCCCTTCACTCACCGACCCCCCCTCACTCACCGACCCCACCTCACTCACTGACCCTCCTCACTCAATGACCCCCCCTCACTCACTGGCCCCCCCTCACTCACTGACCCCCCTCACTCACCGACCCTCCTCACACACCGACCCCACCTCACTCACTGACACCCCTCATTCACTGACCCCCCTCATTCACTGACCCCCTCACTCACTGACCCCCCTCACTCACCGACACTCCCCATTCACCGACCCCCCTCACTCACTGACACCCCTCACTCAACGACCCCCCTCGCTCACTGACGGCCCTTCACTCACTGAGCCCCCCTCACTCACTGTTCCTCCTCACTCACTGAGGTCCCCCTCACTCACTGACGTCCCCCTCACTCACTGACTCCCCCTCACTCACCGACCCCCCTCATTCACAGACCACCCTCACTCACTAACCCGCCCTCACTCACTGACCCCCCTCACTCACTGACCCCCCCACACACCGATCCACCCTCACCGACCCTCTTCACTCACCGACCCCCTCAATCACTGACACCCTTCACTCACTGTCCCCCCTCACTCACTGACCCCTCACTCACTGACCCCGTCACTCACTGACCCCCCTCACTCACTGACATCCCCTTTTCTCACTGACTCCCCCTCACTCACTGACTCCCCCTCACTCACTGACCCCCCCTCACTCACCGACCCCCCTCACTCACTGACCCCACCTCACTCACTGACCCTCCTCACTCAATGACCCCTCCTGACTCACCGGCCCGCCCTCACTCACTGACCCCCCTCACTCGTCGACCCCCCTCACTCACTGACCCCCTCACTCACTGACACCCCTCACTCACTGGCCCCCCTCACTCACTGACCCCCTCACTCACTGACCCCCCTCACTCTCCGACCCCCCCTCACTCACCGACTCCCTCTCACTCACTGACCCCCCTCACTCACTGACCCCCTCACTCACTGACCCCCCTCACTCACCGACCCCCCCCTCACTCACCGACTCCCTCTCACTCACTGACCCCCCCTCACTCACTGACCCCCCTCATTCACTGACCCCCCTCACTCACCGAATCCCCTTACTCACTGACTCCCCTCACTCACTGAACCCCCTCACTCACTGACCCCCTCACTCACTGACCCCCCTCACTCACCGATCCCCCCTCACTCACTGACCCCCCTCACTCACCGACCCCCCCTTACTCACTGACCCCCCCTCACTCACTGACCCCCTCACTCACTGACCCCCCTCACTCACCGACACTCCCCATTCACCGACCCCCCTCACTCACTGACACCCCTCACTCAACGACCCCCCTCGCTCACTGACGGCCCTTCACTCACTGAGCCCCCCTCACTCACTGTTCCTCCTCACTCACTGAGGTCCCCCTCACTCACTGACGTCCCCCTCACTCACTGACTCCCCCTCACTCACCGACCCCCCTCATTCACAGACCACCCTCACTCACTAACCCGCCCTCACTCACTGACCCCCCTCACTCACTGACCCCCCCACACACCGATCCACCCTCACCGACCCTCTTCACTCACCGACCCCCTCAATCACTGACACCCTTCACTCACTGTCCCCCCTCACTCACTGACCCCTCACTCACTGACCCCGTCACTCACTGACCCCCCTCACTCACTGACATCCCCTTTTCTCACTGACTCCCCCTCACTCACTGACTCCCCCTCACTCACTGACCCCCCCTCACTCACCGACCCCCCTCACTCACTGACCCCACCTCACTCACTGACCCTCCTCACTCAATGACCCCTCCTGACTCACCGGCCCGCCCTCACTCACTGACCCCCCTCACTCGTCGACCCCCCTCACTCACTGACCCCCTCACTCACTGACACCCCTCACTCACTGGCCCCCCTCACTCACTGACCCCCTCACTCACTGACCCCCCTCACTCTCCGACCCCCCCTCACTCACCGACTCCCTCTCACTCACTGACCCCCCTCACTCACTGACCCCCTCACTCACTGACCCCCCTCACTCACCGACCCCCCCCTCACTCACCGACTCCCTCTCACTCACTGACCCCCCCTCACTCACTGACCCCCCTCATTCACTGACCCCCCTCACTCACCGAATCCCCTTACTCACTGACTCCCCTCACTCACTGAACCCCCTCACTCACTGACCCCCTCACTCACTGACCCCCCTCACTCACCGATCCCCCCTCACTCACTGACCCCCCTCACTCACCGACCCCCCCTTACTCACTGACCCCCCCTCACTCACTGACCCCCTCACTCACTGAACCTACTCACTCAATGACCCCTCCTGACTCACTGGCCCCCCCTCACTCACTGACCCCCCTCACTCACCGACCCCCCCTCACTCACCGACTCCCTCTCACTCACTGACCCCCCCTCACTCACTGACCCCCCTCATTCACTGACGTCCCCCTCACTCACCGAATCCCCTTACTCACTGATCCCCCCTCACTCACTGACCCCCTCACTCACTGACCCCCCTCACTCACCGACCCCCCCTTACTCACCGACCCCCCCTCACTCACTGACCCCACCTCACTCACTGACCCTCCTCACTCAATGACCCCTCCTGACTCACCGGCCCCCCCCTCACTCACTGACCCCCCTCACTCACCGACACCCCCTCACTCACCGACGCCCCCTCACTCACCGACCCCCCCTCACTCACCGACCCCCTCACTCACTGACCCCCCTCACTCACTGACCCCCCTCACTCACTGACCCCCCTCACTCACCGACCCCACTCACTTACCAACACCCCTCACTCACCGACCCCCCTCACTCACCGACTCCCACACACTCACTGTTCCCCCTCACTCACTGACGTCCCCCTCACTCACTGACCCCCCTCACTCACTGCCCTCCCCACTCACTGACCCCCCTCACTCACTGACCCCCCCACACACCAATCCACCCTCACACACCGACACCCTCATTCACCGGCCCTCCCCACTCAACGGCCCCCCCTCGCTCACTGACGGCCCTTCACTCACTGACCCCCCCACACTCACTGTTCCCTCTCACTCACTGACCCCCCTCACTCACTGACCCCCCTCACTCACAGACCACCCTCACTCACTAACCCCCCCCACACTCACTGACCCCCCCACACATCGATCCACCCTCACTCACTGACGTCCCCTCACTCACTGACCCCCCCTGACTCACCGGCCCGCCCTCACTCACCGACACCCCATCACTCACCGACGCCCCTTCACTCACCGACCCCCCCCTCACTCACCGACTCCCTCTCTCTCACTGACCCCCCTCACTCACTGACCCCCCTCACTCACCGACACCCCATCACTCACCGACGCCCCTTCACTCACCGACCCCCCCTCACTCACCGACTCCCTCTCTCTCACTGACCCCACTCACTCACTGACCCTCCTCACTCACCGACCCCCCCCACTCACCGACCCCCCTCACTCACTGACCCCCCTCACTCACTGACCCCCTCACTCACCGACCCCACCACTCACCGACTCCCCTCACTCACTGACCTCCCTCACTCACTGACCCCCCCTCACTCACTGACCCCCTCACTCACTGACCCCCCTCACTCACCGACCCCCTCACTCACCGACCCCCTCTCACTCACCGACTCCCTCTCACTCACTGACCCCCCTCACTCACCAACCCCCCCTCATTCACTGACCCCCCTCAGTCACCGAATCCCCTTACTCACTGACCTCCCTCACTCACTGACCCCCCCTCACTCACTGACCCCCTCACTCAATGACCCCCCTCACTCACCGACCCCCCCTCACTCACTGACCCCCCTCACTCACCGCCCTCCCCCTTACTCACTGACCCCCCCTCACTCACTGACCCCCCCCCTCACTCACTGACCCCCCTCACTCACCGAATCCCCTTACTCTCTGACCCCCCTCCCTCACGGACCCCTCTCACTCACTGACCCCCCTCACTCACTGACCCCCTCACTCACCGATCCCCTCACTCACTGACCCCCCTCACTCACCGACCCCCCTCATTCACTGACCCCCCTCACTCACCGACCCCCCTCATTCACTGACCCCCCTCACTCACTGATCCCCCTCACTCACTGACCCCCCTCACTTACCGACCCCCCCTCACTCACTGACCCCCTCACTCACCGAACCCCCTTACTCACTGACCCCCCTCACTCACTCACCCCCCTCACTCACCAACCCCTCCTCACTCACTGATCCCCCTCACTCACTGACCCCCCTCACTCACTGACCCCCCTCACTCACTGAACCCCTCACTCACTGACCCCCCTCACTCACTGACCCCCCTCACTCACCGACCCCCTCTATCAACAATCAATAATCCCCCCTCCTGCCTAAAACCTATATCCTCCCCCTGGCCTTGCCGTCCTGGTCGGCTGCTTTCCGTCCCTCACAGTGGGTCACATATTCTGCCGGGTTTGTCTCTCAGTCCCAGGAGTCTGGCAAATAAATCATAGGCCATTCAGCCCCTCCAGCCCATTGTGTTGTTCAACGGCAGAACCGCCAGCACCCTGTGATGAAGCCAATCAGACCCCCCCCCCAAGGGGAGCCCGTGTTTTACGCCCTGGTAAATCCTGGGGTGTGACCTGATATCTCAACAAAGAAATCTGTCTTAACTCGTCGTTTGAAACAAGGAGAACACATGATCATGGGTGCAGCCAGTGGGGTTTATTTTTAACCAGGGAGAGTTGCTGAGCTGTGGTTTGCGTAAGCTCCTGGCTGACTCGAAGACTTTGTCGTTTACCCAAGGAGCAGAGATGTCTTGCTGCAAATGTACCGGGCCTTAGTGTGACCACACCAGGGGTATTGTGTGCAGCTTTGGTCGTCTTACCTGAGGAAGGATATTGTGACTAAAGTGAGAGTGCCACAAAGATTTAGCAGACCAATTCCTGGGATCGATCTCATGGATGGGGAGAGATCTCTTAGCACCACTTTCACTGGAGTTCAGGAGAATGAGGGGAAAATCTCATTCTAACAGGATTAGACACAGGAAGGCTACATCTGATGACAGCAGAGATCCAGAACTAGGAGTCACAGCCTAAAAGTAAGGGGTAGGCCATTTCGGATGGAGATGGGGAGAGATGTCTTCACCCAGAGAGTGGGGAGCCTGTGGAATTCTCTGCCACAGAAAGTGGGTCAGGGCCAAAACATTAAGTGCTTTCAAGAAAGAACTAGGTATAGCTCTTAGGGCTGAAGGGATCAAAGGTTATGGGGAGAAAACAGGAACAGGGGGACTGAGTTTGTATGATCAGCCACCATCTTATTGAATGGGGGAGCAGGGTCAAAGGGCTGAATGGCCTCCTCCTGGCCCGAGTGCCGAAGTCCTGCGGTAGGAATACACCTTCATTGGCCAGGTCCTGAAGTGGAACCCAAACGGGAGCTTCTGGCTCAGAGTTAGGGTTCCTGTGTATCCATTACTCCACCAGACCTCACTGAGATTGTGGGAATAATGCATTCAGTCATTGGCCTCAGAATATTAACCCTGTGTGTTCCTCTCTCTATCAATGCTGTCAGATCCACTGAGTCTCTGCCGCGGTCTCTGCTTTCAGTTGGGAAATGATTCATCCCGGAAAGCTGCATTTCTGAGGAATAATTCGGCACCGTATATTCATATTGTTTGTTTATTTGAGGACAATGCGTGTTTTTGTTTGGAACTGGAATGTTAGCTGTTTCTCCATCTCCTCTCTCTCTCTCTCTCGACAGATGAGCACCCAGCCCCTCCAACCTTTTCCGTCATCTATTTCAGGTTTCCGGCGCCCGCTGGACTTTCCCTTTTTTATTTCTGCATTTGCGTAACGCCTTTCACTACCTCAGTCCTCTCTGGGGGTTCTTGGGGGGGGGCTGGGGGGAGGGGGGAGGGAAGCTTGGCACCTTTCAACCCGACGAAATCTCTTGGTGGGAGGGTGGAAGGAGGGGATAGGGGTCCGGAGGAGCCGACTGGGAAAACATGGGAAAGGTGACAAGGACAAGGTTGGGAGGTGCGTAATGAGCTCTGGGTTCGAAGGAGGACAAGAACTTGAACGAGGGGACTGGGGGGGGGGCAATGGGGGTTGCCAGTCTGACTGTTACCAGGCTCACCTTATGGTGGGGCAAGCCAGTCGAAATTTCCAATGCACCTCAGCAGCGATGACGGGAATGAATCATAGCTTCCCTACAGTGTGGAAGCAGGCCCTTCGGCCCAACCAGTCCACACCGACCCTCTGAAGAGTAACCCACCCAGACCCATTCCTCTCCCCTATTACTCTACACTTCACCCTGACTAATGCACCTAACCCAAACACTATGGGGCAATGTAGCATGGCCAATCCACCTAACCTGCACATCTTTGGACTGTGTGACACTGCTGTGGATTTCATTGGGTATCAATTTCCCTCTGACCTGTCAGGGGGGGGTGTTGGAGGGGTTGCTATGGAGATGGTCCGCGGCTTGTGGAGGGCGGGCGGAGACAGACTGATTTCTAAATCGGGAAACACGTAATTACGGAGATGACGAGCTGCAGACAGCTCCTGCGAAATGCCACAGTGACGTGAGGGGGAGGGGAGGGGAAAGGGGAGATGGGATGGTCGGTGGGGGGTGGGGGGGGGGGGGGGGGGGGGATGGAAGTTCTCACAGCTACAGGAGAACGTGAAATCCTCACAAGTTTATCAAGACAGCACGGCTGCCTGTTTTCTGGGTGAAACCTCAACTGAGCAATGGGGGAAGCTTATTTCAGCCACTCACCCAGTCTATTCATTCCCAATTTAGACACCTCATTAACCCCTCACCTTTTCTGGCCTGGGGTCGGAGTTGCAGTTACCCTTCCCTGATCCCATGAGTTGACAAGCGGTCTTGGCGCTCGTCCGTTCCATTCATGTTCCCACTCTGGGACGCGACAAGGCCAGCATTTGATGTCCGTCACTAATTGCCCTTGACGTGCCTCGCCAGGGACACTTCAGAGGGCGTTGCAGTGGGTCCAAAGTCGCCTGTCGGCCTGACTAGGGTGAGGATGGCAGATTTCTGTTCCCTGAAGCACATTAGTGAGCCAGATGTGCTTGTTTCTGGCAATCGGCGATGGTTTCATGGCCAATGTTTGACTCTTAATTCCAGAGGTGTTTTTGTTTATTCATTTGTGGGTTTATGAGCGTCGCTGGCTGGGCCGGCATTGACTGCCCATTCCTGATTGCCCAGAGGGCGGCTAAGAGTCAACCACATTGCTGTGGGTCTGGAGTCACTTGTAGGTCAGACCAGGTAATGATGGCAACTTCCTTCCCGAGAGGCCATGAGTGAGTCAAATGGGTTTTTCCAACAATCGGAATTGTCGGAATCTATTCCGACAACAGATTCACGGTCACTATTAAGACTCGCCACTCCAGGGTGAAGATGAACTCAAATTCCACCCTCTGCCATGGCAAGATTTGAACCCGGAATCTGTCGTGCTTGGTTTTTGATCACAAGTGCCAGCTGTCTTTGCTGCTAAGATGGCACGGAGGTGAGGAGTTGGTAGGCACCCTCTATTTCCACCCTCTCTGCACCACGTTTATCCCTTTCATGCTAGCTTCCAGGAATCCTCAAGATGTTAGGAAAGTGTAGTCCCTACTGAATATTCCGGCCGGCCAGGCAGTGAGGATGAGGGATGTGTGCTGATGGGTTGCACTCTGATAGATGTTGTCTGTGGCATCAGATATCACCCTTGCCCTTGGACACTGAAGGCTGAGGGTTCAATACCCCCTTCGCCCCTCCCTCCCCCGACAGTGGGTCATGTGATTCCAGCTGATGCTTGCCTCACACCCCTGTCTCCTACTGCTGGTGAGGAGCAGATCTGTGCTCTGACTGGTCGCCATGGTACTGAGATATGCCAGGGTAGGCCGTAGGATCCTCTGCAGCTTGCTTTTAATGCCCGGGTGAGGGGTTGTGTGCCTTGCCACTGGCAGCTGGCACCTGCCAGGCTTTGTACCTGGCAGTGGTGGGTGTCTGTTCCCTTAATGGGAGAAACAATTGAGCTGTTTGTTATTCCAAAAGGCTGCTTCCTGCTGGGTAGCCTTTCAGGTGACGGAATTCTCTTCCAATCCCACCTTCAATTTTATCTCATCAAAGAGTCATCCAGCACAGAAACAGACCCTTCAGCCCAACCCAGTCCGTGCCGACCATAATCCCAAACTAAACTAGCCCCGCCTGCCTGCTCCTGGCCCATATCCCTCCAAACCTTTCCTATTCATGGCCTTATCCAAATATCTTTTAAATGTTGTAACTGTACCCACACCCACCACTTCCTCTGGAAGTTCATTGCACACACGAACCACTCTCTGTGTAGAAAAAAATTTCCCTCATGTCTTTTTTAAATCTTTCTCCTCTCTCCTTAAACATATATCCCCTGGACTTGAAAATCTCCACAGGACTGCCAACATTCACTCCTGCATTACAGCACTGAGGGAATGCTGCACTGTTGGAGGTGCCGCTGTCGGAGATATTAATCTAAGTCTCCTACATAAAAGGATCCTGAATACTGGACACTATTAACCCTTCAACTAAAATCACAGCAAAAGATGGTTTGGTTATTTTCCTCATCGCTGCTTGCAATGTGTGTAATATTGAATTGTTCAGTGGCTCAGTGAGCCGCCTCTGTACTGTCTCCAATGCCACTATCTCTGTCTGTGTGGAGTTTGTACATTCTCCCCGTGTCTGCGTGGGTTTCCTCCGGGTGCTCCGGTTTCCTCCCACAGTCCCAAAGATGTGCCGGTCAGGTGGATTGACCGTGCTAAATTGCCCATAGTGTTAGGTGCAGGGGTCAGAGGGAAATGGGTCTGGGTGGGTCGGTGTGGACTGGCTGGGGCCAAAGGGCCTGTTTCCACACTGTAGGGAATCTAATCTGAACTTTCCTCAAATAAGGGGACCAAAACTACACCCAATACTCCAGGTGTGGCCTCACCAATGCCTTGTAAAGTTCAAACAATAGTTCCTTCCCTTTCTATTCTACTCCTTTAGCTACAAAAGTCAACCTTTCTTCATTATCTGCTGTAGCTGCATGCTGGTTTTCTGTGACTTATGTTTACTGTAGGCCCTCACTGTGCTGGTCTGGTTAGGCCGAGGTCCGGACTCAGAGACAAGGCGACAACTTGCCGAAGGTGCTACGGTGCAAAGTGCGGGGAGCAGACATTTTGAAGCCCTGTCGAAAATCTCCCGTCGCCCTCTTTTGAGCCGGAGTGTGTGCCATTGCTAGCTATCTCTCAGTGACCAAATCTACATCAGCATGCAAATTGACGCGTGGATTTCTGAAATTGCAACACTCATTACACTTTGAAACAAACTTAATTGGCTCCGAGGTGCTGTTTCCATCTCCTTCTTGATTTAATGAGGTAGATGTCCCAGTGGATTAGATAGCATGTCCATTGACAGCAAACAGGCTTTCACTGACAGTATTTATTAATATTCTGCTCAGATCAAGGCGATGGAGAAACGAGGATGTTCAGCACTGTTATAAACCCGGTGATAGGTTTAACCCGTTCCACACCAGGCAGTCAGTTCCTCAGCGAAGGGTCATAGAAAATCGTGAACTAAGAGCAGGAGGAGACCATTCAACCCCTCGAACCTGCTTTGTCATCACTGGAACCTCAATTCACGCCTAGCCCCCCACCCCCCCCGATAGCACTTGTGCTTAGCAAAAAATCTCTGCCTTTATATATTCTGCTGCAGCCGCAGCGTTTCCAAACATTCGTGACCCACCCCCCTACCAGAGAGAGAAAAAAAAATTTCTCCTCATCTCTGTTTTAAATGGGCCGCTTCTAATTTTTAAACAGTGACCACCCTGCCTCCCCCTCTCCCCCCAACCTCTCGGTTCTGGATTGTCCCATAAGAGGAAGGCAGCATGCTCTTCACATCACGGAGAACCCTTGGCATCGTTTATGTTTGAATCAAGTCATTTCTGAACCTTCCAGGCTCCAGTAGATACAAGCCAAGCCTTTCCTCATAGGCCTCGTTCCTGAAGAAGGGCTCATGCCCGAAACGTCGATTCTCCTGCTCCTTGGATGCCGCCTGACCTGCTGCGCTTTTCCAGCAACACATTTTCAGCTTTCCTCATAAGCCAACCCACCCAGTCCAGGTACACCCTTTCTGAACTGCCTTTGAATACATTTCTCCTTAAATAAGGGGACTCGTGCCGCAAGACAAAGAACCCCAAACGTTGTCTCACCAATGCTCTGTGTAACCGAAGCATAATCCCCCTTCTTTGGTATTCAATCCCTTTGGCAATAAGTGCAAACATTCCGTTAGCGTTCCTGATTACTTGCTGTGTCCGTGGTTTGCCATTCATGTGCTCACATCCCTCTGCATCTCAGAGCCCTGCCATCATTCTTTCGTGAGTGCTGCCAATTTCACACTTTCCAACGTTATGTTCCAATTGCTACATCGTTGCCCATTCACTTCACCGTCCACATCATTTCGGAGCCTCCTTATGTCCTCTATGCAACCTACTATCCCACCCGATGCTCGGCATCGCTCAGGACATGAGAACCGCAGAAGTAAGAGCAGGCTTATGTTTTGTGGCCTTTACATCCCGATCTTGGACTTTAACTCCACTTTCCCGTGTGATTTCCAGACAGACTATGTTAAAATTTCAAAAATATACTTTAATCATAAAAATATCTTTATGCACATAGTCAGTAAAGCAATTCGATTCTGTACAGTAGCATATGAAGTAACAAACGAACATTGGAACTTGACTCTGTCCAACAAACAAACCCAAAGCATGTACACGTTTATATTTATTTACATATATTTGAGGCCATCAGGTGGCTCTGATAACTGAACGGACATCATTTAACTTCCGCAGAAAGACGATGGTCTTTCCCCACTCTGCCTTGATGGCAGCTGTCCCAAGATTAGAGCGGGGCTGGAAAAGCACAGCAGGTCAGGTGGCGTCCGAGGAGCAGGAAAAATCGATGTTTCGGGCAGGAGCCCTTCATCAGCTGCCCCAAGCTTCAGTGCGTCTCTCAGCACTTAGTCCTGGCCAGTCTGCAACACTCAGTCTGGGTCAACTCCTTGCTCTGGAACACCAGCAAGGTTCGGGCAGACTAAAGAGCATCTTTCACGGAGTTGATGGTCCTCCAGGCGCAATCGATGTTTGTCTCGGTGTGCGTCTCGAGGAACAGACCATGGAGCACAGAGTCCTGCGTCACGGAGCTGCTTGGGATGAACCTCGACAAGAGCCATTGTACCTCTCTCCAGAATTCCTGTGTAAAAACTCATTCCAGGAGGAGACGGGTGACAGGCTCTACCCTGCCCCCTCCACAGCCCCTTCGAGGAAAGCATGCAGACTCCAGGCAGACATGAAGGATCTCGCCAGTAGTGCTCACCTCACCATCCGCCAGGCGATGCCCTGGTGCTTGTTAGAGCTTCAGGCTGTGTGGGATTCTGCCAGAGATTCCTAACAATCTCAAGTGTGCACGGGTGCAGGGACCTCACATGATAATGGGCGTGAGGAATTCCCTGGAAAGCGTGGGGGTGAGGGGAAGGTGAGGTTAGGAGGAGGAGCGGGAAGAGCAAACTCTCAAAACCAGCTTCACCATTCCACTTTAACTCCAACCTTCACACCCTCAAACAGGGCTACCACTCTGAAGCCTGTGATAAGCAGGTCACCATTTACTGTACACAATAAGTGCCATCTAGGCGCCATCCTACCACTGACCATCCTCCCTAATTTATCCTGTTCAGTACTCGGTGTCGGAGGGGAGGGGCCACACATAGGTCTGAGCAGAAGAGGCCGCCGTTTCAGTGAACAGGGACCTCTCAAGAACGGCACAGAGTTTATGCCAACTCTGAGGCACAGGAACCATTACACGCTTGAGCAAGGTGCCACCATTGAGTTTGGAGCCTGTGCTCAAATGGTCTAACGGCTACTCCAGTGCCAGTGTCAAATATCAGGATGGGCGGAGCTGCAGCTGAATTCAGATTAACCCTTTCACCACCATGACCCACTGTCACAAATACCGGAGTCTCCAGAGGTCAATGCAGGTTGACGTTTGAGAGGATAGACCAAAATACAACGGCAGACAGAACAGAATAGAATTAGTTTTATTAGTCACGGGCACTTGAGTGAGTGCAGTGAAAAGTTTGCAATGGCATTACTTACAGTGCCACCTTAGGTTCAAGATACCTAGGTACAGGTGCTTAAGTATTTGGTATAAAATAGAAACAGTGATAAATAAAAAAGGTCCAGCATAAAAATAAAGAGGAAAACTAAAAGAAAGTACAGAATTTAAAGTTCTTCCATGCCAGTCTGTGCCAGCACCTAGTCTCCAGGCTGCACTGGGCCCAGCCTCCAACCTGCACCGGGCCTGGCCTCCAGACTACATCTGGCCTAACCTCCAACCTGCACTGGGCCTCGCCTCCAGGCTGCACTGGGCCTAGCCTCCAACCTGCACCGGGCCTGGCCTCCAGACTACATCTGGCCTAACCTCCAACCTGCACTGGGCCTAGCCTCCAGGCTGCACTGGGCCTAGCCTCCAACCTGCACTGGGCATGGCCTCCAGACTGCATCTGGCCTAGTCTCCAGACTGCAACGGGCCTAATCTCCAGACTGCACTGGGCCTAGCCTCCAACCTGCACTGGGCCTGGCCTCCAGACTGCATCTGACCTAGTCTCCAGACTGCAACGGGCCTAATCTCCAGACTGCACCGGGTCTCGTCTCCAGATTGCACTGGACCTAGCCACCAGATTGCACCGGACCTAGCATCCTGACTGCACCGGACCTAGCATCCTGACTGCACCGGACCTAGCCTCCAGACTGCACTGGACCTAGCCTCCAGACTGCACTGGACCTAGCCTCCAGACTGCACTGGGCCTAGTCTCCAGACTGCAACGGATCTAGCCTCCAGACTGCACCGGACTAGCCTCCAGCCCACGTTGGCCATAGTCTCCAGACTGCACTGGCCCTAATCTCCAGACTGCATCATGCCTAGTCTCCAGATCACTCCGGGCCTAGTCTCCAGATTGGACTGGGTCTAGCCTCCAGATTGCACCGGGCCTAGCCTCCAGACTGCACCGGACCTAGCCTCCAGACTGCACCAGGCTCAGTCTCCAGATTGCACCGGGCCTAGCCTCCAGACTGCACCAGGCCTAGCCTCCAGACTGCCCCGGGCCTAGCCTCCAGACTGCACTAGGCCTAGTCTCCAGATTGCACCGGGTCTAGTCTCCAGATTGGACTGGGCCTAGCCTCCAGATTGCACTGGGCCTAGCCTCCAGATTGCACCAGGTCTTGTCTCCAGACTGCACCGGCCCCAGCCTCCAGACTGCACCAGGTCTTGTCTCCAGACTGCACTGGGCCCAGCCTCCAGACTGCACCGGGTCTCATTTCCAGACTGCATCTGACCTAGTCTCCAGACTGCAACGGGCCTAGTTTCCAGACTGCACCGGACCTAGCCTCCAGACTGCACTAGACTAGCCTCCAGCCCAAGCTGGCCATAGTCCCCAGACTGCGCTGGCCCTAATCTCCAGACTGCATCATGCCTAGTCTCCTGATCACTCCGGGCCTAGTCTCCAGATTGGACTGGGCCTAGCCTCCAGACTACACCAGGCACAGTCTCCAGACCATGCTGGCCCTAATCTCCAGACTGTACTGGGCCTAGTCTCCAGATTGGACTAGGCCTAGCCTCCAGATTGCAGCGGGCCTAGCCTCCAGACTGCACTGGGTCTCATCTCCAGACTGCACCGGGCCCAGCCTCCAGACTGCACTGGGTCTTGTCTCCAGGCTGCACCGGGCCTAGCCTCCAGACTGCACCGGACCTAGCCTCCAGACTGCACCGGGCCTAGTCTCCAGATTGCACCGGGCCTAGCCTCCAGATTGCAGCGGGCCTAGCCTCCAGACTGCACCGGGTCTCATCTCCAGACTGCACCGGGCCCAGCCTCCAGACTGCACTGGGTCTTGTCTCCAGGCTGCACCGGGCCTAGCCTCCAGACTGCACCGGACCTAGCCTCCAGACTGTACTGGGCCTAGTCTCCAGATTGGACTAGGCCTAGCCTCCAGATTGCAGCGGGCCTAGCCTCCAGACTGCACCGGGTCTCATCTCCAGACTGCACCGGGCCCAGCCTCCAGACTGCACTGGGTCTTGTCTCCAGACTGCACCGGACATGGCCTCCAGACTGCACTGGGCCTAGTCTCCAGACTGCACCGGACCTAGCCTCCAGACTGCACTGGCCCTAATCTCCAGACTGCATCATGCCTAGTCTCCTGATCACTCCGGGCCTAGTCTCCAGATTGGACTGGGCCTAGCCTCCAGACTGCACCAGGCACAGTCTCCAGACCATGCTGGCCCTAGTCTCCAGACTGCACTGGCCCTAATCTCCAGACTGTACTGGGCCTAGTCTCCAGATCACTCTGGGCCTAGTCTCCAGATTGGACTGGGCCTAGCCTCCAGATTGCACCGGGCCTAGCCTCCAGACTGCACCAGGTCTCGTCTCCAGACTGCACCGGGCCCAGCCTCCAGACTACACTGGGCCTCATCTCCAGGCTGCACTGGGCCTAGCCTCCAGACTGCGCCGGGCCTAGCCTCCAGACTGCACCGGACCTAGCCTCTAGACTGCACCAAGCCAAGTCTCCAGATTGCACCGGGTCTAGTCTCCAGACTGCACCGGTCCTAGTCTCCAGATTGCACCGGGTCTAGTCTCCAGACTGCACTGGCCCTACTATCCAGACTGCATCATGCCTAGTCTCCAGATCACTCCAGGCCTAGTCTCCAGACTGCACCAGGCACAGTCCCCAGACCATGCTGGCCCTAGTCTCCAGACTGCACTGGCCCTAATCTCCAGATTGTACTGGGCCTAGCCTCCAGACTCCACAAGGTCTGGTCTTCACACTGGACTGGGCCTAGTCTCCAGACTGTGCCAACCCTACTCTCCAGACCTCACCAGCCCTAGACTCTGGACTGCTTTGGGCCTAGCCTTCAGACTGCACCGGGCCTCGCCTCCAGATTGCACCGGGCCTCATCTCCAGGCTGCATCTGGCCTAGCATCCAGACTGCACCGGGCCTAGCCTCCAGACTGCACCGGGCCTAGTTTCCAGACTGCACCGGACCGAGCTTACAGATTGCACCTGGCCTAGTTTCCAGACGACACCGCACTTACAAACCCGAGGTCTCGCCTCCAGTCTGGGCCTCACCTCTCTGCGAAGGCCTCTGGTCGGATTAGGTAGGGTGGGTAATCCAAACAGGCTGTTTATAATAACAAAGGGAACCAGCTGGACAAACACAGAACAGCTCATACCCAGAGCCAATCCCTAAGCAAGAACACAGGAGGAGATCTTCAGTCTGTCGGTGGGGGGCAGCCTCACCTATTGCAGATAAGGGGAAGAAAAGAATCCAGACTCGCATTTACATAGCACCTTGTCCAGCCCTTGTTGGTGACTGATTCCTCAGAGGTTCAAAATGCCACAGGGAGCAGACAATATCAGGCCCACCACTAAAGTAAACCTGCTAAAATGCAATGTCTCCTTTCCTCAGTTTGAATAAGCTACACCCTAAGTCTGTAAACCGTGTGAATGAATGGATCCTGAAAGAAGTGGAAGGCCCCTGACTTGGCCTAAGGCCTGCGTTAGTCCGCCCTCAGGAATGTCTGATTGTTGTGTTACGGGTAGATGGAGTGCAGTGTACATCTCTGTGTAATCCAGTCCCTCCCTTTCACTTTTTGGAAAGCAAGGAGCAACAAAAGCACAGATTTCTAAATCACTTCAAAGTGTGGCTGCTGTTGCCCATGGAAGACCATTTTCATGATCAAAACCTGTGTTCATATAGCGCCTTTAACGAAGCATAACATCTCAAGGCACTTTACAAATTCATGACTGGGGCAAGGTGTTGGCACTGAGTCACAGAATGAGCTGACAGTCGCCCCAAAAGCTATGAGCAAGAGGTAGGCAGTAAGGAGTGTCTTAAAGGAAGGACAGGAAGGGGTCAGAGAGGCGAAGAGATTTAGAGAGGGGATTTAGAGATGGAGAGATTTAGAGAGGGGATTTAGAGATGGAGAGTTCCAGGGAGGGGATTTAGAGGTGGAGAGATTTAGAGAGGGGATTTAGAGATGGAGAGTTCCAGGGAGGGGATTTAGAGATGGAGAGTTCCAGGGAGGGGATTTAGAGGTGGAGAGATCCAGGGAGGGGATTTAGAGGTGGAGAGATCCAGGGAGGGGATTTAGAGGCAGAGAGATTTAGAGAGTGGATTTAGAGGCAGAGAGATTTAGAGAGGGGGTTTAGAGGCAGAGAGATTTAGAGAGGGGATTTAGAGACGGAGAGATTTGGAGAGGAGATTTAGAGACGGAGAGATTTAGAGAGGGTATTTTGAGGCACAGAGATTTAGAGAGAGGATTTAGGGACAGAGAGATTTAGGGAGGGGATTTAGAGGCGTATCTACAGAGGAATTTAGAGATTGAAAGTTAGAATTTAGAGAGTTGAAAATAAGAATAAGAGAGATTACTTTTAAACTAGTTCACAGGCTGGCTGGGCCCAGCATTTCTTGTCCATCCCTAATTGCCCTTGAGAAGCTGGTGGTGAGCTGTGTTCGTGAACCACTGCAGTCTACCTGCTATAGGTAGATCCACAATGCACTTAGGGAGGGAATTCCAGGATCTTAACTCAGCGACAGTGAAGGAACAGCAATATATCTCCAAGTCAGAATGCCAGTGAATTGGAGGAGAACTTGTATGTGGTGGTTTTCCCATGTATCTGCTGCCCTTGTCCTTCTAGAAGGAAGTGGCCATGGCCGTCTGAAGATCTTCGGTGAATCTCTGCAGTGCATCCTGTAGACAGTACACACTGCTGCTATTGTCGGCGGTGGAGGGAGTGGATTCTTGTGGATGCGGTGTCAATGAAGCGGGCTGCTTTGTCCTGATGGTGTCATGTTTCTTGAGTGCTGTTGGAGCTGCATTCATCCAGGCAACTGGGGAGTATTCCAGCACACTCCTGACTTGTGCCTTGTAGATGACAAACAGGCATTGGGGAGACAGCAGTGCCCCTAATCTTTGACCTGCTCTTGTAACCACTGTAGTTACCTGACTAGACTGGCTCAGCCTCTGGTCAATGGTTATCCTCAACCTCCAAAGTGCTGACAGTAGGTTCTTCATCAATAGTAACGCCATTGTTGTACCGCTTGGTTGACATTTCTGCGGCATGGATGTTACTTGACACTTGTCAGCCCAATCCTGGATGTCGTCCAGATCTTGTTGCATTTGAACATGGAACTGCTTCAGTAGCTGAGGAGTCGCAAATAGTGCAGAACATTGTGTAATCATCATTGAACATCATCACTTCTGGTCTTATAATGGAGGGAAGGTCATTGATTGGGTTGGGTCAAGGGGACAATACCCTTGTACCCTATTGCTGCAGAGATGTCCTGGAGCTGAGATGACTGACCTCCAACAACCACAGCCATCTCCCCATGTGTCAGGTATTATCCCAACCAATGGGGAAGTTTGCCCCCAGTTCCCATTGCTTCCAGATTTTCTTGTACTCCATGATGCCACAACTGGTTAAAGGCAGCCTTGATGTCAAGGGCTGTCACTCTCCCCTCCCCTCTGAAATTCAGCTCTTATGTCCAGGTTTGAACCAAGGCTGTAATGAGGTCAGGAGCTGAGTGATCCTAATGGAACCTATACTGGGCATCACTGAGCAGGTTATTGCTGAGCAAGTGGTGCTTGATAGCGATGTTGGTGACAGCTTCCATCACTTCACTGATATTCAAGAGTAGACTGATGGGACGGTAATTGGCTGGGTTGGATTTGTCCTGCTTTTTTATGAAAAGGGCATTCCTGGGCAATTTTCCAAACTGTCGGGTAGATGCCAGTGTTATAACTATATTGGAACGGCTTGGCTGGGCAGTGGCAAGTTCTGGAGCACAAATCTTCCTGATGAAGGGCTTATGCCCGAAACATCGAATCTCCTGCTCCTCAGTTGCCGTGCTTTTCCAGTGCCCACACTCTTCGACTCTGATCCCCAGCATCTGCAGTCCTCTCTTTCCCCCAGCACAAGTATTCAGTCCTATTGTTGGAATGTAGTCAGGGCCTGGAGCCTTTGCAGTATCCGGAGTCTCCAACTGTTTCTCGCTATCATGTGGAATGAATTAAATTGGCTGAAGATGGTATCTGTGACGCTGGGGACCACTGGAATAGGTTGTGATGGATCATCCATTCGGCACTTCTGGCTGAAGATTGCTGCGAAAGCTTCAGCCTTGTCTTTTGTGCTGATGTGCTGGGCTCTTCCCTCATTGAGGATGGGGATATTTGTGGAGCCTCCTCCTCCAGTGAGTTGTTTAGTTTTCCATCACCATTCACGACTGGATGTGGCAGGACTGCAGAGCTTAGATCTTATCTGGTTGTGGGATCGCTTAGCTCTGTCCATCACTTGCTGCTTATGCTGTTTGGCATGCAAGTAGCCTACTTGGTCACTTCTCCAGGTTGACACCTCATTTTTAGGTATGCCTGATGCTGCTCCTGGCATACCCTCCTGCACTCTCCACAGAACCAGGGTTGATCCCCTGGCTTGATGGTAACGGCTGAGTGGGGGATATGCCGGATTATGAGATTACAGATTGTGCTCGAGCACAATTCTGCTGCTGTTAATGGCCCACAGCACCTCATGGATGCCCAGTCTTGAGTTGCTAGATCTGTTTGAAGTCTATCCCATTTAGCAGTGATAGTGCCACACAACACAATGGAGGGTATTCTCAATGTGAAGGTGGGACTTTGTCTGCACAAGGACTGTGTGGTGGTCACTCTAACTGATACTGTCACGGACAGATGTTTTAGCAGTTGGTAAGGATGATGCCAAGTATATTTTGCCCTCCTGTTGTTTCCCTCACCACCTGCCGCAGACCCAGTCCAGTAGCGATATTGTTTAGGACCCGACCAGCTTGATCAGTGGTACTGCTGCTGAGCCACCCTTGGTGGTGGATACTGAAATCCCCCATTCAGTGAACATTTTATGCCTTTGCCATCCTCCGCAATTCCTCCAAGTGCTGTTCACCATGGAGGAGCATTGACTCATCAGCTGAGGGAGGACGGTATGTTTTTTACCTCACCCTCAGATATACCTGGTGCATCTCCTGGCATGCCCTCCTGCACTCTCCATTGAAGCAGGGTTGACCCCCTGGCTGGATGGTAATGGTTGGGTGGGGGATATGCCGGGCCATGAAGCTACAGATTGGGCTGGAGCACAGTTCTGCTGCTGTTGATGGCCCACAGCGCTTCATGGATGCTCAGGGAAAGTCTGAAAGACAGAGCGAGAGAGAAGTGAGAGGGGGGGTGTGAGAGCTGAAAGAACACATAAGAGAGGAAGAGAGAAGAGGCGAGAGTGTGAGAGCTGAAAGCAAACTGGGAGAAAGGGAGAAGGAGAGATCGTGAAAGAAAGCAAAGGAGAGAGAATATGAGGTGGAAAATGAGAGAGGAAATGTGACGGGTGAAAGGGAGAGATAGAGGGGGGGAGAAAGAGTTAGGAAGGAGAGATAAAGAGAAAGAGGAAGAAAGAGATAGGGAGGGAGAAAAAGTGGGAAGGAGAATGAAAGAGAGAGAGAAAGGAGAGAAAAGAAAGATAAAGGAAAAGAGAGGGAGGAAACAATAGAGAGGGAGAATGCGAGAGTGGGAGAAAGAGAGATGGAGAGTGGGAAAGAAAGAGGGGAAGAGAATGAGAGTGAGAAGGAGAATGAGAGAGGGAGAGAAAGTGAGAGGGAGGGAGGGATAAAGAGGGAGGGATATGGAGGAAGGGAGAAAGAACAGGAGGAAGAGAGAGGAAAGTGGAGAGAAAGGAAGAAATCAAGAGAAAGAAAGGGAGGAAAAGATGGAGAGGGAGAGTGAAAGAAAAAGGGAAAGAGAATGAGAGAGTGAGAGAGTTTGAGAGAGGGGGAAGGAAAGAGTAACGACACAAGAGAGAAGGGAGATAGTTCCCTTCAGTTCGAGCTCTCACCAGGAATGATGCATTGTTGAGGAGGCAAGCCAGTTTCTGTCGGGAAATACTGCCACCTTGAGGTTCCTGAAGGCAGCAGCTGTTAGTCAGAGGTGAAGCCAATGACACGACAGGGCCTACACTTTAATGTGGAATCGACTGTGAACGTTTAACCCCCTCCGAGCATTTCTAGTGTGAACATATTCAAAGAAAAGTCAGGGTGGGAAGGAAAGTAGCAAGTCTGCGGGGTGGCTGAACAACATCTTCTGGCGCACTGTCTCAACAGCTGTCAAGGAAGTGAAACTCTAGCTTGGTTTTAATATCCCTCAGAGAAGTGGATCAAAATGCTGTCTGCTTCGTCTGCTTGGGAGCTCGTAACTGAATGTATCAGAGAAGGTTCCCTCTCCATCACTTCAACTCTGTTGCAATTTGCCCTCCATTTCCTCAATTGAGAAGGGAACATAACCAAAGTTTCCAGCATATTCTTGAGAAAAAGAGCACGTGCACTGATCAGGATACCATTGCAAGAATACCGAATCTCAACGAGACCAACAATTAGCTGCATGAGACAATGCTCACACAGCCCACACCCCAAGGATGCAGTACTTTTTAAAGAGTTGATACGCTTCATCTCTAAGCTTTTATTTTTCATTTCACTTTTAACGATGTAGTATTTCTTTAGCCAACGCATCATTTATTCCCTCGGCCAACGAATGGACATCAGGAAATTCTAAAGTGCTTTACAGACAGTGAAGAAATTTTCCAAGCGATGTCACCAAAGTAGGAAACACAACAGTCAATCCATGCACAGCAGGATCCCGCAATCTGTTCTAGGTATCATAGGTTGAGAGGTAGGTACAGGTGCACAATCCTTTATCCGAAATGCTCAGGACCAGCTGGTTTTTGGAATTCAGAATTTTTCGAATTTCGGAATAAGTGGCAGTTTTTTTTAGATTTGATTTAGATTTAGATTAGATTACTTACAGTGTGGAAACAGGCCCTTCGGCCCAACAAGCCCATACCGACCCGCCGAAGCGTAACCCACCCAGACCCATTCCCCTACATTTACACCTTCACCTAACACTACGGGCAATTTAGCATAGTCAATTCACCTAACCTGCACATTTTTGGACTGTGGGAGGAAACCGGAGCACCCGGAGGAAACCCACACAGACACGGGGAGAACATGCAAACTCCACACAGTCAGTTGCCTGAACCCCTCGGTCTCTCTGTTGGACAACATCACCCAGGGTCCTACTATTAACCGTATAAGTCATATTCTTGTTTGTTTTACCAAAATGCAATATCCAAATTAAACTCCATCCGCCACTCCTCAGCCCATTGATCAAGATCTCTTGCTAATCTTAGATAACCATCTTCACTGCCCACTATACCACCAATCTTGGTGTCATCCCCAAACTTACGAACCCTGCCTCCTAAATTCTCATCCAAATCATTTGATGGTGAAATGTTTAAGAATCTTAGAGGAGGAGCAAACTCACTCAGTAAAACAGGCCTTGGAGGTCTGTCAGTGCTGGGCCACACCCCCACATGTCACACCTGAGTGACACACATCGGGTGGGTGGCAACTTGGGTTAACTGTTTAAACGGCAAACAACTTTGCTAACGAGAAAAAGACTTCACAAAAAAACCTTCAGATTTTGGAGCTTTTCGGATTTCGGAATTTTGGATGAAGGATTGTCTGCCTGTATTAACCCAGACACTGAGGAGAGATCAGGATCAGGGTGGTGCTGGAAAAGCACAGCAGGTCAGGCAGCGTCCGAGGAGCAGGAAAAATCGACATTTCGGGCAGGAGCCCTTCATCAGGAATGAGGGAGGGAGAAAAAGATAGGAAGGGAGAAAGAGTGGGAAGGAGAATGAAAGATAGGGAGAAGTTAGAGGAAAGAAAGAGATAAAGAGAAAAAAAGAGGGAACAATAGAGAGGGAGAATGCGAGAGTCGGAGAAAGAGAGATGGAGAGATCCCTCATTCCTGATGAAGGGCTTCTGCCCGAAATGTCGATTTTCCTCCTCATCGGATGCTGCCTGACCTGCTCTGCTTTTCCAGCACCACTCTAATCTTGACTCTAATCTCCAACATCTGCAGTCCTCACTTTTACCAAACGAGGAGGGACCCCCGTCCTTCTTGAGCAATTCCATTTCTCTCCATTTCTCTGCCTCCAATTGTTCTAATGATCCTACCTTCCACACCAACACTTTGATTTTCTTCAATTGAGGAATCTGACCCCTAACCCCCCCAGTTGGGTCCATCCTGTTTCCCAGAAGTACAATAGGGTTCCCATCTTGTCCTCATCATCCGTCTCACCAGCCACTGTATTCTCTAAACCACCCTGCTCTGTTTCTGTCAGCTCTGTGGTAATCTTGTCCATCTTCCCCTGCCCTCCCCTCTCAGTGTCCCAGAGGGCGTCCTGCCCTGTTTTACTCCTCTATCGCCTCCAGCACCATCTCCCTTTCCCTACCGTAGCTTAGTGTGCGAGTGATGGAGACTCAATTCTTCTGCCGCCTTCCTCCTCACTCCACGTTCCCAAACGCTCTTACCGTGTGAGGCAGAGATAGATTTGAACTTCTTCCAATCGGACGAGTATGGCCTCCTCTACAAGAGGGCAAATGGCTTTGTTGCTCACCTCCACTCAATCTGCAAGCACAACCATGACCTGCCCAGCTACAGGAGGGAGACTAGATAGGCTTGGACTGTTTTCTCTAGAGCAGAGCAGACGGAGGGGGGACGTGATTGAGGTGTATAAGATCATGAGGGGTATGGACAGGGTGAATAGAGAGCAGCTGCTCCCCTTGGTTGAGAGGTCAATCATGAGGGGGGTATAGTTTGAGGGTAAGGGGCAGGAGATTCAGAGGGGTTTTAGGAAGAAGCTTTGTCACTCATAGGGCGCTGGGAAAGCACTGCCTGGGAAGGTAGTGGAGGCCGGAAACCTTTAAAACATATTCGGACGAGCGCTTCAAATAGCATGACATTTAAGGATATGGGGCAAGTGGAGAAAATTGGGATTGGCGCACTTTTAGTGGTAGATACATCAGTGCAGACTCGATGGGCCAAAGGGGGTTTTCAGCTCGGTGTGAATCGATGAACCTACAAATCTCTAGCCATTTAAATTCTCCACCTTGCATTGACATTGATCTCCCTCTCCTTAGGGGTGCGGCACTGTTGCAATGAAATGCAATGTAAGCTCAAAGAACAAATGGCCACCTTTAGGCTAGTGCTTTGAAGCATCGTTGGCTCAACGGTGAGTTCATGACTTTTAGTTTGTACCCTCTGAGCTCACTTTGGTCACTTTCTCTTTGCTGATTTTGTTTTCATTCCTTAGTTGCAATCCTTTCCTTTTTTTGTTGTTTTTGGAGAATAATTATTCATCATGTTACCATTCACGCCTCCTCTGGACCCATCTTGTGTTTCATAACTTGTCCCATTCACACATCCATCGGGAAAAACTTACAGTCCACCTGGTCATGAAGTTTTACAGATAGAGAGAGAGACGGGTAACAGTATCACCACTGGAGGATGTAGAAACGGCAGGAACTGCCATTAATATCCGATCGTGACAGGAATACATGGATTCTGTCTGCCTTATGCACCCGAACTGGTCAGTTTAAGAGCGTAGGTAGAGTTGAGTTGGATTTATGTGGTGCCTGACACCATCACGTGGGCGAACGTGGGGACTGCAGGTGCTGGAGATCAGAGTCAAGATCAGAGCGGTGCTGGAAAAGCGCAGCAGGTCAGGCAGCATCCGAGGAGCAGGAAAATCAACATTTCGGGCAAAAGCCCTTCATCAGGAAAGATTTTTGCCTGAAACGTCAATTTTCCTGCTCCTCGGATGCTGCCTGACCTGCTGTGCTTTTCCAGCATCACTATCACATGGGGGTGCACAAGAGAGCATGTGATGCAGTGTGGACCAATGGACCGAGGAGTTGTATATGGAGTTCAATTTAGATAAATGTGAGGTGCTGTGTTTTGGTAAGACAAATCACGACGGAACTTATACACTCAGTGGTAGGGTCCTGGGGCGTGTTGCTAAACAATGCGACCTCAGGGTGCATAGTTCCTTGAATTGGAGATGTCGGAGTTGGACTGGGGTGTACGAAGTTAAAAAGGTTACTGATGTTGTGTGATTTTTAACGTAGTTCCTTAAAAGTAGAGTCGCAGGTAGATAGGATAGTGAAGCAGGTGATTGGTATGCTTGCCTGTATTGGTCAGAGTATTGAGTACAGGAGTTGGGAGGTCATGTTGTGGCTGTACTGGACATTGGCGAGGCCACTTTTGGAATACTGCGTTAAATTCTCGTCTCCCTGCTCTCGGAAGGGTGTTGTGAAACTTGAAAGGGTTCAGAAAAGATTTACAAAGATGTTGCCGGGATTGGAGGATTTGAGCTATAGGGAGAGGCAGAACAGGCAGCTTCTTGGGATAGAAACAGGTCTAATATTTTGCATTTTGAATTTGAACTCCATTGGTTAAACTTAGACCCTCTATTAGTGAACCTTCTGAGCAGACTGCCTCTGCTGGTACATGTGTACATGGGAGCCTCAAGTGGACACTGCATAGAATTGCAGCGATGGCAAAAGTGGGGACATCATGATAAGGGGGTAGAACAGGAAAAGTGAATGGGATGGCAGAATTGATTCAGTGTGGCAAAATGGTGAGGGACAAGTAATTAATATAAATCATTATTCCAAACCTATTCTTCTGCTAACAATGATGATTCTCTCCAGTGGAGGGCTCTCTACGCGGGAGTCCTCCCCCTTTCCCTCGGGGATCTGGGGTGGAGAGTGCTGCACGCAGCGGTCCCCTGCAACCGCAGATTGCGGTGGTTCACGGACTCCCAGCCCAACTGCTTGTTCTGTGGCGCTGTGGAGTCCATGGACCACGTGTATATTGGGTGTGGGCGCTTGCACTCCCTTTTTGATTTTTTTAAAAAGCTTCTCTGTTTTTTTGGCTGCACTTCAGTCCCACGCTCCTGATCTTTGGGCACCCGGTACGGAGGAGGGAGGGCAGGTCTGAAGACCTCCTCGTGGGTCTGCTCCTGGGCATGGCCAAACTGGCCATCAACAGGTCCAGGCAGCAGGCCGTGGAGGGGGTCGTTAGGGCCGACTGCCTGCCCCTCTTCCCAGGTTACGTTAGGGCCCGGGTGTCCTTGGAGAAGGAGCACGCGGTGTCCACCAACACCCTGGAGTTGTTCAGGGAAAGGTGGGCGCCGCAGGGAGTGGAGTGCATCATTTCCCCCTCCAACTCTATTTTGATTTAGTCCCTGCCCTCCCCTTCACTGTTTGATAACGCAGCACTGCCCTTTGATGTGAAGGACACTGCTTGTCGCTGACCCCTCGGGGTCTTCCTTCCTTCCTAGTGTTGGAATATAAGTAAAGATTTACACACTCGTTGTGTCCGACACAAAAAAAAGAGAAAAAAAGGAAAAAAAAAGAGAAATAAAGAAAAAAAACAATAATGACTCACTCAAACGAGAAAAGCTGCCAGTAAAATTTTAAAATGTACACGCCAGCACTGAGTCCATATACAAAAAGATGACCACAGCTTGCACCCTTCAAAAGTTCTCCCTAATTTGACTCCAATAGACAAATGTCACACAAACTTAGATTCAAAGGAGGAGCAACTCTTGAGAAAAGAGTCCACATTTGGGCTCTGCTGTCCTCTGACCGTAAACAAATTCACCTGGACAGTCTCAGATTCCTCCCTCCCCTTCCTTGACCTTTCTACTTATATCTCAGACGACCGAATCAACACGGACATCTACTACAAACCGATCGACTCCCACAGCTACCTGGACTACACCTCCTCCCTCCCTGCCCCCTGTAAAAACGCCATCCCATTCTCCCAATTCCTTCGACTCCGCCGCATCTGCTCCCAGGAGGACCAGTTCCAAAAGAGCACATCCCAGATGGCCTCCTTCTTCAAGGACCGCAATTCCCCCCCCCCCCCGACGTGGTCGACGATGCCCTCCACCACATCTCTTCCACTTCCCGCTCCTCCGCCCTTGAGCCCCGCCCCTCCAACCGCCACCAGGACAGAACCCCACTGGTCCTCACCTACCACCCCACCAATCTCCATGTACAGCGCATCATCCGCCGTCATTTCCGCCACCTCCAAACGGACCCCACCACCAAGGATATATTTCCCTCCCCTCCCCTATCAGCATTCCGTAAAGACCACTCCCTCCGTGACTCCCTCGTCAGATCCACACCCCCCACCAACCCAACCTCCACTCCCTTCCCCTGCAACCACCTTCCCCTGCAACTGCACGAGGTGCAAGACTTGCGCCCACACCTCCCCCCTCACCTCCCTCCAAGGCCCCAAAGGAAACTTCCATATCCACCACAGATTCACCTGTACCTCCACACACATCATCTATTGCATCTTCTGCACCCGATGTGGCCTCCTCTATATTGGGGAGACAGGCCGCCTACTTGCGGAGCATTTCAGAGAACACCTCTGGGACATCCGGACCAACCAACCCAACCACCCTGTGGCTCAACACTTCAACTCCCCCTCCCACTCCACCAAGGATATGCAGGTCTTTGGACTCCTCCATCGCCAGACCACAACAACACGACGGTTGGAGGAAGAGCGCCTCATCTTCCGCCTAGGAACCCTCCAACCACAAGGGATGAACTCGGATTTCACCAGTTTCCTCATTTCCCCTCCCCCCACCTTGTCTCAGTCAAATCCATCGAATTCAGCACCGCCTTCCTAACCTGCAACCTTCTTCCTGACCTCTCCGCCCCCACCCCAGTCTGACTTATCACCCTCACCTTGACCTCTTTCCACCTATCACATTTCCGACGCCCCTCCCCCAAGTCCCTCCTCCCTACCTTTTATCTTAGCCTGCTGGACAAACTTTCCTCATTCCTGAAGAAGGGCTTATGCCCGAAACGCGATTCTCCTGTTCCCTAGATGCTGCCTGACCTGCTGCGCTTTTCCAGCAACACATTTTCAGCACAAATACAGACATTCCATGGAAGTTCGATTGCCAAGTGCTCAGCTCCCCCAGGCTCTCAGACAGTTTCAGGGAGCTTTTTTTGAGTCAGCCCCAGCTCCTGCGCTTAACAAAGTCCTGGTTCGAATTTCGCCGCGCACGCGTTTTGTTTTTATGACTGTCTTGCTCGCTTTTTCTGACAGAGGGCTGGGGTTGGAGGGAAAACACTTGGCCATATCACCAAGCTGAAGGATTTTTGCGTGCGATGGAGTTGTTAAAAAGAGCCATCACGTCAGGCACAAAGTTAAAGCGAGCAAAGCCACTGTGGACGGGTTAAAATGACACGAAGCTCAGAGGAACTGTGAAAGGAGTATAGCTAATCTGTGCGGGGCTCTGGGATTGATATTCCCTTCCAGCAGAGTTCCAGTATGCATTCAAGGTGAGAGGGGAAAAGTTCAAAGGAGATGTGAGGGGCAGGTTATTCACACAGAAAGTGTTAGGAGTCTGGAACACACTGTTGGGGTGGTGGTGGAGGCAGGTACGATAGGGGCATTTAAGGGACTTTTAGGTAAGACCATCAGATCATAAGACATAGGAGCAGAAAATAGGCCATTCAGCCCATCGAGTCTGCTCCGCCATTCAATCATGGCTGGTAAGTTTCTCAACCCCATTCTCCTGCTTTCCCCCTGTAATCTTTGATCCAGATTGGCACGGTGGCTCAGTGGTTAGCACAGCTGCCTCACAGCGCCAGGAACCCAGGTTCGATTCCAGCCTCGGGTGACTATCTATGTGGAGTTTGCACATTTTACCCGTGTCTGCTTGGGTTTCCTCCCCCAATCCAAAGATGTGCAGGTCAGGTGAATTGGCCATGCTAAATTACCCAGTATTCAGGGATGCGTAGGTTAGGTGCATTAGTCAGGGGTAAAAGTGGAATTATAGTGGAGGGGAATGGGTTGGGTGGGTTACTGTTCGGAGGGTCGGGGTGGACTGGTCGGGCTGAAGGGCCTGTTTCCACACTGTAGGGATTCTCTGATTGCCCAAGAACCTATCTCAGTCTTAAATATACTCAATAACCTGCCCCCACAGCCTTCTGTGGCAATGGGATGAGCACGTAAATACGCAAGAAACAGAGCAATATGGACCAAGGGCAGGCAGAAGGATTAGTTTCACTTGGTGTCATGTTGGGCACAGCATTGGGGTGGCGAAGGGCCTGTTTCAGTGCTGTATAGTTCGATGTTCTACGTTCCTCTCAAGGAGCAATGCATTGACTCTGCAGTGCCTCATGTGCTTGAGTTACAATGGCTTGGCATGCTGGGTTCGCTCAGTGAGTGGGGAGGTCGCTGGTTCAGATCCCAGTCCAGGGCTTGAGCACATTCCCTAGCACTGCCCCCTTTGGATGGAGGGCTGCACTGCCTCTCACTCGAAACGGCGAACTGCAAGGGCCCTCAAAACCAGGGAGCTCCTCACCTCCGCACGATCCCGAGCTGGGCGTCAGCAAACGTTTTCTCTGCTGACTCCCTCCAACAGTTGGGACAACATGTTCGTTTTCTCTGATTGGAGAGCCCTCCTGACCGCTGTACCTCAGTGTGAACAGGACCAGCTTCCACACTCTGGGCTGGGGGGGGTGGGGGGGGGGATGCTGAATGGGCAGTGGGAACCGCGAGAAATGGGAAGTGGGACATCAGAGCAAGCGCAGGCCATTCAGCCCCTCGAGCCTGCTGCACAACATGCTCTTGGTTGATCCGACTGTGGCCTCAACTCTGCTTTCCTGGCTGACCCCTCGGTAACCCTGAGCTCTTGGCAAAGTCTTTTCCCTGGGGTGGGGGAGTCCAGAACTAGAGGGCATAGGTTTCAGGAGAGAGGGGAAAGATATAAAAGAGACCTAAGGGGCAACGTTTTCACGCAGAGGGTGGTGCGGGTATGGAATGAGCTGCCAGAGGATGTGGGTGGAGGCTGGTACAATTGCAACATTTAAGAGGCATTTGGATGGGTACATGAATAGGAAGGGTTTGGAGGGATATGGGCCGGGTGCTGGCAGGTGGGAATAGATTGGGTTGGGATATCTGGTCGGCATGGACGGGTTGGACCGAAGGGTCTGTTTCCATGCTGTACATCTCTATGACTCTATGGCTCTATAACTCCGGCTCACTCAGCTTTCAATAAATCCATTCACCTCGCCTTTCTTTGGGAAGAATTCTGAAGAATTATCCAAGAAGAGAATTCCAGAGACTGACCGTCTGAGAGAATCGATGACGCCACTTTCCTGTCTTCACCTTTGATTCCATTCCTGATTGAAAATCTGAGCCTTCGATAGACTTAACAACCCAATCTCCACAGCCCTCTGTGTTAAATAATTCCACAGATCTACTCCCACCTCAGAAATTCCTCCCATTCCCCTTTGCCTCCGATCCATCCACCCCTTCCTTTTCTTGTCCATCTTCTCGACCACCCCCCTTTCATTTTTATCCTCTGTTTCCCACTCTGCCATCCTTCGTTGTTACCCCTTCAAACTCCTCTTTGACACATTTAACCCTATTACTCCCTCCCTCCCTCTATTTTGCGTCAATGTCCCTCCAGTCCTTGTGCCATGTGACTTCTCCTGCTCCCACAGCCCCTCCCTATCTCTAGCTACCCTCTCTCTCCCCTTCCCCTCCGCTCCCCTCATCAATTACCCCTTCCCTCCCCTCCTGTCTGCTTCACCCCCACCTGCCCCAGTCTCCTCACCTCCTCACCAATTACCCCTTCCCTCCCCTCCTGTCTGCTTCACCCCTACCTGCCCCAGTCTCCTTACCTCCTCATCAATTACCCCTTCCCTCCCCTCCTACCTGCTTCACTCCCACCTGCCCCAGTCTCCTCACCTCCTCACCAATTACCCCTTCCCTCCCCTCCTGTCTGTTTCATCCCCACCTGCCCCAGTCTCCTCACCTCCTCATCAATTACCCCTTCCCTCCCCTCCTGTCTGCTTCACTCCCACCTGCCCCAGTCTCCTCACCTCCTCACCGATTACCCCTTCACTCCCCTCCTGTCTGTTTCATCCCCACCTGCCCCAGTCTCCTCACCTCCTCATCAATTACCCCTTCCCTCCCCTCCTGTCTGCTTCACTCCCACCGCCACAGTCTCCTCAACTCCTCACCAATTGCCCCTTCCCTCCCCTCCTGTCTGTTTCATCCCCACCTGCCCCAGTCTCCTCACCTCCTCACCAATTGCCCCTTCCCTCCCCTCCCGTCTGCTTCACCCCCAAATGCCCCAGTCTCCTCACCTCCTCATCAATTACCCCTTCCCTCCCCTCCCATCTGCTTCACTCCCACCTGCCCCAGTCTCCTCACCTCCTCACCAATTACCCCTTCCCTCCCCTCCCATCTGCTTCACTCCCACCTGCCCCAGTCTCCTCACCTCCTCATCAATTACCCCTTCCCTCCCCTCCTGTCTGCTTCACTCCCACCTGCCCCAGTCTCCTCACCTCCTCACCAATTGCCCCTTCCCTCCCCTCCTGCCTGCTTCACCCCCACCTGCCCCAGTCTCCTCACCTCCTCACCAATTGCCCCTTCCCTCCCCTCCTGCCTGCTTCACCCCCACCTGCCACGGCTCCTCACCTCCTCACCAATTACCCCTTCCCTCCCCTCCTGTCTGCTTCACTCCCACCTGCCCCAGTCTCCTCACCTCCTCACCAACTGCCCCTTCCCTCCCCTCCTGTCTGCTTCACTCACACCTGCCCCAGTCTCCTCACCTCCTCACCAATTACCCCTTCCCTCCCCTCCCGTCTGCTTCACTCCCACCTGCCCCAGTCTCCTCACCAATTACCCCTTCCCTCCCCTCCCGTCTGCTTCACCCCCACCTGCCCCAGTCTCCTCACCTCCTCACCAATTACCCCTTCCCTCCCCTCCTACCTGCTTCACTCCCACCTGCCCCAGTCTCCTCACCTCCTCACCAATTACCCCTTCCCTCCCCTCCTGCCTGCTTCACTCCCACCTGCACCAGTCTCCTCACCTCCTCATCAATTGCCCCTTCCCTCCCCTCCTGTCTGCTTCACCCCCACCTGCCCCAGTCTCCTCACCTCCTCATCAATTACCCCTTCCCTCTCCTCCTGTCTGCTTCACTCCCACCTGCCCCAGTCTCCTCACCTCCTCACCAATTACCCCTTCCCTCCCCTCCTGTCTGTTTCATCCCCACCTGCCCCAGTCTCCTCACCTCCTCATCAATTACCCCTTCACTCCCCTCCTGTCTGTTTCATCCACACCTGCCCCAGTCTCCTCACCTCCTCATCAATTGCCCCTTCCCTCCCCTCCTGTCTGCTTCGCCCCCACCTGCCCCAGTCTCCTCACCTCCTCATCAATTACCCCTTCCCTCCTCTCCTACCTGCTTCACTCCCACCTGCCCAAGTCCCCTCACCTCCTCACCAATTACCCCTTCCCTCCCCTCCTGTCTGTTTCATCCCCACCTGCCCCAGTCTCCTCACCTCCTCCTCAATTACCCCTTCCCTCCCCTCCTGTCTGCTTCACTCCCACCTGCCCAAGTCTCCTCACCTCCTCACCAACTGCCCCTTCCCTCCCCTTCTGTCTGTTTCATCCCCACCTGCCCCAGTCTCCTCACCTCCTCACCAATTGCCCCTTCACTCCCCTGCTGCCTGCTTCACTCCCACCTGCCCCAGTCTCCTCACCTCCTCATCAATTGCCCCTTCCCTCCCCTCCTGTCTGCTTCACCCCCACATGCCCCAGTCTCCTCACCTCCTCATCAATTACCCCTTCCCTCTCCTCCTGTCTGCTTCACTCCCACCTGCCCCAGTCTCCTCACCTCCTCACCAATTATCCCTTCCCTCCCCTCCTGCCTGCTTCATTCCCACCTGCCCCAGTCTCCTCACCTCCTCATCAATTACCCCTTCCCTCTCCTCCTGTCTGCTTCAGTCCCACCTGCCCCAGTCTCCTCACCTCCTCACCAATTACCCCTTCCCTCCCCTCCCGTCTGCTTCACCCCGACCTGCCCCAGTCTCCTCACCTCCTCACCAATTACCCCTTCCCTCCCCTCCTGTCTGCTTCACCCCCACCTGCCCCAGTCTCCTCACCTCCTCATCAATTACCCCTTCCCTCCCCTCCTACCTGCTTCACTCCCACCTGCCCCAGTCTCCTCACCTCCTCACCAATTACCCCTTCCCTCCCCTCCTGTCTGTTTCATCCCCACCTGCCCCAGTCTCCTCACCTCCTCACCAATTACCCCTTCCCTCCCCTCCTGTCTGCTTCACCCCCACCTGCCCCAATCTCCTCACCTCCTCACCAATTACCCCTTCCCTCCCCTCCTGTCTGCTTCACCCCCATCTGCCCCAGTCTCCTCACCTCCTCATCAATTACCCCTTCCCCCCCCTCCTGTCTGTTTCATCCCCACCTGCCCCAGTCTCCTCACCTCCTCATCAATTGCCCCTTCCCTCCCCTCCTGCCTGCTTCACCCCCACCTTCCCCAGTCTCCTCACCTCCTCACCAACTGCCCCTTCCCTCCCACTCCTGTCCTAGCCTGCCTCTTTCTGTCCACTTCCCAGTCACTGGCGTTCAGCTTTGCTCTGGGATGCAGACCGGGTGAATGTATATTAAGGGGAAAAGGGCACACAATGTAGCACTGATTGTGGGAAAAACCAGGCCCACATTGGTATCCTAACTCAGTTTCTGCCTAAGTCCATGAGTGCAGCTGGCTTCATCCAGGCAGTGCAGTTAAAAAGATACATCACCCACAGTCAAGCATTAAATTAGCTTTGCTCGCTCCCAACTCAGTGCTAAGTGTGCTGAATATTGCCAGTTAATTACCCAATTCGGCATATGTCAGATCTCTAATCATCATACACATTAGCATTGGTGGGCGGCACGGTGGCACAGTGGTTAGCACTGCTGCCTCACAGCGCCAGAGACCCGGGTTCAATTCCCGACTCAGGCGACTGACTGTGTGGAGTTTGCACGTTCTCCCCGTGTCTGCGTGGGTTTCCTCCGGGTGCTCCGGTTTCCTCCCACAGTCCAAAGATGTGCAGGGTCAGGTGAATTGGCCAAGCTAAATTGCCCATAGTGTTAGGTTAAAGGGGTAGGGGTATGGGTGGGTTGCGCTTCGGCGGGTCAGTGTGGACTTGTTGGGCCGAAGGGCCTCTTTCCACCCTGTAAGTAATCTAATCACCTAGTTGCAGAATAGATAAACTCCATCTCTGGCGCTGTGGTGACGTTCTGGGGAAAATCCAGCCGGAATTCCAGGAAAATGTCTCAAAAAGGGATAGAACGCTAAGGGGGGGGGGGGGAAGGCAGAATGTTAGAACAGGTTTCAAAACAAGTGCATCATTTGACAAATGCATGAGCTTTGTATAAATCGCCAGTAATCCCATCTGAAATAGCAGGAACCCACCCTAGGTTTCGCCCACCCTCCCCCTGTAACTGGATTCTCAACTTCCTGACCTGCCGACTGCAGTCAGGAAGAATAGGTGATAACACCTCCTCCACCATAATCCTCAACACCAGTACCCCACAAGGCTGTGTATTCACATAGTCCTTATATACGCATGACTGTGTGGTCAAATTCCACCCCAACTCCACTTACATGCTTGCAGATGACACCACCGCTGTCAGGCAGATCTCAAACAATGACGAGATGGAGTCCAGGAAGGAGATAGAGGGCTCAACGGCCTGGCACAAAGACGACATTCTCTCCACCAACATCAGCCAAACAAAGGAGCTGGTCATTGACTTCAGGAAATGAAGTGGAGGGCACGACCCCTGCCAGCACCAATGGGGCTGAGGTGGAGGTGATCCAGAGCGTCACATTCCTGGGAGTGACGATCACCAACGATCTGTCCTGGTCCACCCAGGGCGGCACTACCAGTAAGAAAGCACAGTATTGCCCCTACTTCCTCAGGAGGTGAAGGAAATTCGGCAGGTCCACAAAGACTCTGACTAGTTTTTATAGACGCACCACAGAAAGCATCCTGCCTCGATGCATCAGAGCTGGGTATGGCAACTACTTTTCCAAAGACTGTAAGAAACTACAGAGAGCAGTGAACACAGCTCAGTCCATCACACAAACCAGCTTTCCATCCACTAATTCCATCTATACTTTCCACTGCCTCGGGAAAGCAAGCAATATAATCAAAGACCCCTCCCACCCCCTCTTCCACCATCTTCTGTTGGGTGTTTGTATATACACATATGAACAGATTCAAGAATAGCTTCTCCCCCGCTATTATCAGACTTTTGAATGGATTTCTTTAATGTTAATGATGATCTCTCTCTGCACTTTCTCAGCAGCTGTAACAGTGTATCCTGCACTCAGCTCTGTTACCCTGATGCACTTGTATACTACGATCTGACCGTAAAGCACGGAAGGCAACACTTTTCACTGTAGCTCAGTACACGGGACAGTAACAAATCAAATCAAATCAACAAGTGAGGGGTAAGTGGTCATCACACTGGGTTAGGGGATAATCTGTTTGGTCAGGTAAAGTGAGCTTTTTTCTATTTCCCACTCGTTTGTGAAATCAGAGTGCCGTTTGCAGGGCCAGTGTTGCCTGTTCCTAGTAACTCTTGGGACTGCGGTGGTGGTGAATTTACCTTCCTAAACCACTTGGAGTGTAGGTACCCCCACAGCGCCCTTGGAAAGGGAGTTCCTCATCCATTTTGAATGGAAAAATAGAAAATCAGCATGTTACTCAAAGTGTGAGAGAGAGAGAGAGTCAGAGAGTGAGAGATTGCCAAACATTTCGATGCAGAGTTATAGAGTCATAGTGTCACACAGCATGGGAAACACACCCTTTGGCCCAATCAATCCGTGCCGACCATAATCCCAAATAAACTAATCCCACCTACCTGCTCCTGGCCCATATCCCTCCAAACATTTCCTATTCATGGACTTATCCAAATGCCTTTTAAACCTTGTAACTGTACCCACATCCACCACTTCCTCTGGAAGCTCATTCCACACACGACCCGCTCACTGTGTAAAAAAAATGCCCCTCAGGTCCTTTTTAAATCTTTCCCCTTTCAGCTTAAAAATATGCCCCCTAGTTTTAAATTCCCCACCCTGGGGAAAAGACCTTATCTATGCCCCTCCTGGTTTTATAAACTTCTATAAGGTCAACCCTCAACCTTCTACAGTCCAGTGAAGAAAGTCCCAGCCTATCCAGCCTCTCCTTATTATTCCTGGCAGCGTCCTGGTAAATCTTTTCTGAACCCTCTCCAGTTTAATGATATCCTTCCTATAGCAGGGTGACCAGAACTGGGCACTGTACTCTAGAAGGGGGCCTCACCAATGTCCTGTACAACCTCAACGTGACATCCCAACCCCTTTATACAAAGGTCAAAGCAATGAAGGGAAGCATGCTAAGTGCCTTCTTAACCAGCCTGTCCATGTAAATTTCAAATAATTATGTACCTGAACCCCTAGGTCTCTCTGTTGTATAACACTATCCGAGGCCCTGCCATTAATTGTGTAAGTCCTACTCTGTTTCTTTTACCAAAATGTAACGTCTCACACTCATCCAAATTAAACTCCATCTGCCGCTCCTCAGCCCATTGGCTCAATTGATCCCCTAATTCCTTGGTAATCTTAGATAGCATTCTTCACTATCCACTCTACCACCAATTTTGGTGTCATCCGCGTATTTACTAACCATGCATCCCAAATTCTCGTCCAAACCATTTGGGGTCTGTGCGTCCTGGTGTGAATCACAAAAAGTCAGCATGCAGGCACAGCAAGTAGTTAGGAAGGCAAACGGAATACTTATTACAAGGGGAATAGAATATAGATGGCGTATTGTGTGGGTTCCATAGTCTTGTGGTTATTGTGTCGACTTTGTCAGCACAAGCTCCTGGGTTTGATCCCCAGTGGGACCATCCTGTTTTCAGGCAGCTCAGTGGTTAGCCCTGCTGCCTCACAGTGTTAGGGACCTGGGTTCGATTCCAGCCTCCAGGCGTCTGTCTGTGTGGCGTTTGCGTGTTCTCCCCGTGTCTGCATGGGCTTCCTCCACCAATCCAAAGATGTGCACGTTAGGTGAATCGGCCATGCTAACTTACCCATAGTGTTCTGCGGTGTGTAGGTTCGGTGCCTTGGTCAGGGGTAAATGTAGAGGGGGGTGAGTTACTCTTTGGAGGGCTTGTGGGGCCGAAGGGCCTGTTTCCACACCACAGGGGTTTCCAATTTCTAAAAAAAACTGGAGATGCTTCATTGCAGTTTTACACGGTGACAGCAAGACCGCACCTGGAGCGATGTTTGCAGGCACATTTTTAAAAAAATCTCCAAGCTTTGAAAAGCACATCACCTCTTAAAGGGACCTCTCTTTTAAAAAAAAAACAGAACATGCTTATATCGGAAGGAGCACAGTGATGATTTACTCAACCGATGCTTGGGATGTGCAAGTTATCTTATGAGGAACTGTTCGACGCGCTGAGTCTGTATCCATCGGAATTTTGAACAATGAAAGGTGATCTATTGAAATGTAGAAAATCCCAGGTAGGAGTCAGCCCCGTGTTTGTGCATTAGTGTGTTTGTAAATGTAATACCCGGCAAATTGATCTAGTTGCCAGGAGTGAGGGGCCTACTCCAGTTCCCACAACATGTTCTGGTGTGGTTAGTTACAAGAGGAACGTGGAAGAGAAATGAGAAAAGTGAACACAGACTTCTGTTGTGAATCGGGAGACACCACCCGCTAGACTGGTCGGATCAGATTTCACAAGAAAGCCTAGAAAGCAAGTAGAGGTTGTCACGAAGTTGGGTAGAATACCCTGAAGTGGAAAGCAGGAAGCTAGAATTTGTTTGTAAACATGACAGGAGGATATAATGCAGGGCCCCTTTAAGAGGTGATGTGCTTTTCAAAGCTTGTAGTTTAAAAAAATTTCTGCAAACATTTGTGGACGTACAAATAGTTCTATGATCGAAACATATGTATTAACTCGCTGTCTGATTGGAAAATTTTAGGCTTGTTTTGATGTTAAAGCAACAGGTTTGAATATTAGCCAATTAACTTAAACCAGGCCCTAGACACCAAAACCCAATTAAATTTAAATCTGATGGTTTTGACTACCTCGAACTAAGCAGATTGTAAAGAAATTAATATGTCATAACGAGTGTAAAAAAGAGGGTATTTGAAAATGAGAGAGAGAGCAAACTGCCAACTGAGAAAGATATCTCGTTCTCACATAAACTCCACGCTCTCTTAAAAAAAAGCACCATCTACAGTATTCATAAAGGTACATGCCACTCTTAGATATTATTCCTGAGCCCAGAATTTGGCAGAGGGAGCGGTGCTCAGAACGGACGATATTACAAAGAAACCATCCCTGAAACTGAAAGATCAGCAGAAGAAAGGCTGGAGAGACAGCGGAAAAGAGGTGCTTATGATTAGAAAGAAGGTAGAGCATTCCGGAAGTCCCATTCTGTGTGAACTTTGAGAGACTGAGTTTTAATTTATTGTTTTCTTATTACTTGGATTTATATAAGTGGGACTTGCGTTTATTGAAACAGCATACCAGCAGAATTTAGTTCAGTTAAGGAATAGCTCGTAATTAAAGGGGGGGGGGGGGGGGAATTGTTCAATTTTTAGTAATTCTGTTAATTTGTTCACTGTTGGGGTTGAATAAATAAATTGTTACTTGCTACTCACTTATAACATGAGTATAAGGGCTTCCTTTCATTTAACCACTCCTTTATAACAGATTGGTGGGGGGGGTGTGTGGGGGGGAGGAGGTAGGTCATACCCCCTGTCACACTTTTTTTTTCGAGATTTATAAAGCGAGGTGTTCCTCGCTGAGTGTTCCAGTTTTTAGTTATTAGAAAGTGTCAATCTCCCATTTGTAACAGAGATATACTGGAAAAGGACAAGATTTGTAGTTTTCCTGGGAAAAATATTGGAGTTTGGGACCACCTTGTTTACCAAATCAGGAAACGGTACAGACACAGTGGGTCAAATGATGTCCTTCTGCATGATGTTACAACTCAAGCACATCAGGACAAACTCTCCATTTGTCTGAGGTTAGCAACATGCCCATGTGTAGGGATGGACTAGTTTTAGCCTGACTGAGCAGGACATTGATGCCTGGAGTGAAGAATCAGGTCAGGGATCCAGCTCTTAGCCAGGAAGTGGTGTAATATTAACCAAAGCATTACTGTTCCCCCAATCCCAATTGAAAATGAGGGCTGGTCAGGGGATCTAGTGAGGTGATCCAAGCCTAAATCTCAGAGAAGGATCTACAGGCATTATCTTCCACTATAACTGAGGGGGTATTGGTAAGGGGTATTTAAATTTTTTTCTAAGCTGTACATTTACACCAGTCCCTGCCTTGGAGGATAGACTAAGCTGAAGATGGGGCTGAGCCCTGCTTGAAGGGACGTGGGTCAGCAGGACGAAGACAAAATTGAATAAAGTACTGACGTAATTCAAAAAGGTGAATAAATCACATTGTGAAACTTACGGTTTGAGTTTCATAACATGGACCCTACTGAAGACTTAAGAAAATAGGTATTTCAGTATCTGAAACAACACTTGCATATATTATTATAATGATTAGTTATTCATAATTAGTTGCCTTAATTCATCTTTATAGCTTATCATGGGGGTAATCGGTTTAGCTCAGTTGACTGGATTGTTGGTTTATAGAGCAGTGTGATATCAAGTGTGGGTTCAATTCTCATCACTGTTTGAGGTTATCATGAAGGATTCTCCTTCTCAACCTCTTCCCTCACCTGAGGTATGGTGACCCTCAGGTTAAATCACCACCAGTCGCTTCTGTCTCTAATGATGAGAGCAGCCTCCATGGTCTAGTAAGACGATGGCAACACGCACCTAGCTTGTCATTGGACAGTTTCTATTGCATTTTGATCCCTAGCATTCTTTCGCTCCGGGATAATTATTAAAGGAGTGAAATGGACAAGGATGATGAGCCCCACATGAGGTGGCGATTAACGACAAACCTTTATCAAACAGGGGTTGAACAATGTTCCAGAGGTAACCAGGGCGACCAAATGCTGTGGGGGAAGGGACAGGCCAGTTTGTGGCTGGCTTTGCTGACGAGAGATGGGAAAGTAAACTGTGGGAAGGATACAAACTCACTGCAAAGGGATAGGTCAAGCCGTTGGACACCAAGATTGGCAGGTGGGTGGGAAAATAGGACATTCTTCACTTGGGCAGGAAGACTAGAAAAACAGTGCATTTTTTTGACTTGATTTGGTTTATTATTGTCATGTGTACCTAGGTACAGTGAAAAGTTTGGTTTTGCATGCAGATCATACCAGACAAGCTGTATTGGGGCAGTGGAACAGAGTGAGGAATGCAATGTTACACAGCTGCAGAAAAGGTGCACATGGGGCAAGATCAATATTAACTTTGAGAGGTCCATTCAGGCATCCATTAACAGCGGGGAAGAAGCTGTTCTTGAATCTTTTGGTACGTGTGTTTAAGCTTTCGTAACTTCAGTCTGACAGAAGAGGTTGGAATAGATTATAATTCTGCAATTATTATGAATGGAAAGGGATTGTAGAACTCTGCTGTGCTGAGGGATTCAGGAGAGATCTGCACATGAAAATCACAAAGCATTCATATGCAGATACAACAAGTAATAAGGAATACCAATACAGTGTCGGCCTTTTTTTGCAATGGGAAAGTTACAGTTGAGAACAGAAGCGAGTCAGTCAGGGACAGAGCAGAGAACAAGGTAGGACTGATAAATTAAACTGCATTTATTTCAACGCAAGGGGCCTAACAGGGAAGGCAGATGAACTCAGGGCATGGTTAGGAACATGGGACCGGGATATCATAGTAATTACGGAAACATGGCTCAGGGATGGGCAGGACTGGCAGCTTAATGTTCCAGGATACAAATGCTACAGGAAAGATAGAAAGGGAGGCAAGAGAGGAGGGGGAGTGGCAATTTTGATAAGGGATAGCATTACAGCTGTGCTGAGGGAGGATATTCCCGGAAATACAGGGAAGTTATTTGGGTGGAACTGAGAAATAAGAAAGGGATGATCACCTTATTGGGATTGTATTATAGACCCCCTAATAGTCAGAGGGAAATTGAGAAACAAACTTGTAAGGAGATCTCATTTATCTGTAAGAATAATAGGGTAGTTATGGTAGGGGATTTTAACTTTCCAAACATAGACTGGGACTGCCATAGTGTTCAAGGTTTAGATGGAGAGGAATTTGCTAATTGTGTACAAGACAATTTTCTGATTCAGTATGTGGATGTACCGACTAGAGAAGGTGCAAAACCTGATCTAGGTAAAAACAAGGGCTGCAGATGCTGGAAACCAGAGTCTAGATTAGAGTGGTGCTGGAAAAGCACAGCAGGTCAGGCAGCATCCGAGGAGCAGGAAAATCGAGGTTTCGGGCAAAAGCCCTTCATCAGGAATAGAGGCAGGGTGCCTGCAGAGTGGAGAGATAAATGAGAGGGGGGTGGGGGTGAGGGTGGAGGTGATAGGTAAGAGAGGAGGGTGGGGGAAGGTAGCAAAGAGTACAGTAGGTGAATGGGGGTGGGGATGGAGGTGATAGGTCAGAGAGGAGGGTGGACTGGATAGGTGGAAAATAAGATCGGCAGGTAGGACAAGTCATGGGGACAGTGCTGAGCTGGAAGTTTGGATCTAGGGTGAGGTGGGGGAAGGGGAAATGAGGAAACTGTTGAAGTCCACATTGATGCCCTGGGGTTGAAGTGTTCCGAGGCGGAAGATGAGGCGTTCTTCCTCCAGGCGTCTGGTGGTGAGGGAGCGGCGATGAAGGAGGCCCAGGACCTCCATGTCTTCGGCAGAGTGGGAGGGGGAGTTGAAATGTTGGGTCAAAGGGCGGTGTGGTTGATTGGTGCGGGTGTCCCAGAGATGTTCCCTAAAGTGCTCTGCTAGGAGGCGTCCAGTCTCCCCAATGTAGAGGAGACCACATCGGGAGCAACGGATACAATAAATGACATTAGTGGATGTGCAGGTAAAACTTTGATGGATGTGGAAGGCTCCTTTAGGGCCTTGGATGGAGGTGAGGGAGGAGGTGTGGACACAGGTTTTACAGTTCCTGCGGTGGCAGGGGAAAGTGCCAGGATGGGAGGGTGGGTTGTAGGGGGAACCTGACCAGGTAGTCACGAAGGGAACGGTCTTTGCGAAAGGAGTGGGGAGGGAAATATATCCCTCGTGGTGGGGTCTTTTTGGAGGTGGCGGAAATGTCAGCGGATGATGTTGGGCGGCACAGTGGCACAGTGGTTAGCACTGCTGCTTCACAGCGCCGGAGTCCCGGGTTCAATTCCCGCCTCAGGTGACTGACTGTGTGGAGTTTGCACATTCTCCCCGTGTCTGCGTGGGTTTCCTCCGGGTGCTCCGGTTTCTTCCCACAGTCCAAAGATGTGCAGGTCAGGTGAATTGGCCATGCTAAATTGCCTGTAGTGTTAGGTAAGGGGTAAATGTTGGGGAATGGGTGGGTTACGCTTCGGTGGGTCGGTGTGCACTTGTTGGGCCGAAGGGCCTGTTTCCACACTGTAATGTAATCTAAATCTAAATCTAAATCTTATGATGTGGTTTACGCGAAGATTGGTAGGGTGGAAGGTGAGCACCAGGGGCGTTCTGTCCTTGTTACGGTTGGAGGGGTGGGGTCTGAGGGTGGAGGTGCGGGACGTGGACGAGATGCGTTGGAGGGCGTCTTTAACCACATGGGAAGGGAAATTGCGGTCTCTAAAGAAGGAGGCCATCTGGTGTGTTCTGTGGTGGAACTGGTCCTCCTGGGAGCAGATACGGCGGAGGCGGAGGAATTGGGAATATGGGATGGCATTTTTGCAAAAGGTAGGGTGGGAAAAGGTGTAATCCAGGTAGCTGTGGGAGTCGGTGGGTTTGTAAAAAATGTCAGTGTCAGGTCGGTCGTCATTAATGGAGATGGAGAGGTCCAGGAAGGGGAGGGAGGTGTCAGAGATGGTCCAGGTAAATTTAAGGTCAGGGTGGAATGTGTTGGTGAAGTTGATGAATTGCTCAACCTCCTCACGGGAGCACGAGGTGACGCCAATGCAGTCATCAATGTAGTGGAGGAAGAGGTGGGGAGTGGTGCCGGTGTAACTATGGTAGATGGATTGTACTACATAGCCCACAAAGAGACAGGCATAGCTGGGGCCCATACGTGTGCCCATGGCTACCCCTTTGGTCTGGAGGAAGTGGGAGGATTCGAAGGGGAAATTGTTAAGGGTGAGGACCAGTTCAGCCAAACGAATGAGGGTGTCAGTGGAAGGGCACTATTGGGGACGTTGGGAGAGGAAGAAACGGAGGGCTTGGAGGCCCTCGTCATGGCAGATGGAGGTGTAGAGGGATTGGATATCCATGGTGAAGATGAGGCGTTGAGGGCCGGGCAAACGGAAGTCTTGGAGGAGGTGGAGGGCGTGGGTGGTGTCTCGAATGTATGTGAGGAGTTCCTGGACTAGGGGGGATAGGACAGTGTCAAGGTAGGTGGAGATGAGTTCAGTCGGGTAGGAGCATGCTGAGACAATGGGTCAGCCAGGGTGGTCAGGCTTGTGGATCTTGGGAAGGAGGTAGAACCTGGCAGTGCGGGGTTCCCGGACTATGAGGTTGGAAGCTGTGGGTGGGAGATCTCCTGAGGTGATGAGGTTCTGTATGGTCTGGGAGATGACAGTTTGGTGATGGGGGGTGGGCGGTAGGAGGAAGTGTCTTCGAGTTGGCGCTTGGCTTCAGCGGTATAGAGGTCAGTGCGCCAGACTGCCACTGTGCCCCCTTTATCTGCTGGTTTGATGGTGAGATGGGATTGGAGCAGAGGGAGTGGTGGGCTACGCGTTGTGAGGGTGAGAGGTTGGAGTGGGGGAGGGGGGGTAGACAGATTGAGGTGGTTAATGTCTCAGCAGCAGTTGGGAATGAAGAGGTCGATGGCGGGTAATAGGCCAGCACATGGTATCCAGGTGGATGCAGTGTGTTGGAGGTGGGCGAAGGGGTCCTCGGAAGGTGGGTGGGAGTCCTGATTGTGAAAGTAAGCTCGGAGGCGGAGGCGGCGGAAGAAGTGTTCGACGTCACAGCATGTATTAAATTCATTGATGCGTGGACGGAGAGGGATAAAGGTAAGTCCTTTGCTGAGGACTGATCGTTCGTCCTCTGTGAGGGGGAGGTCTGGAGGGATGGTGAAAACTCGGCAGGGCTGGGAGCTGGGATCTGGTGTGGGTGTGCAGCTGGGAGTGGGGGCGGAGCCTGTAACTGGAGTAGGTGTGGTGGTGGGGGAATGTGGGTGGAGTCATGAGCAGGGGTGGTGTTCCCCTCAGGGTTCTGGGGGTCGGGGATGGTGACAGTGGGATCTGTGAATGGCAGAATGCAGGTGAGTGGCATTGGTGGGGGTGGAAGTGGTGGCGACCACGGCAGTGGGGGGGAACGGAAGTCACTGAGCATGTGACATCAGCGATGATGTGAGTGGCGGAAATGATGTCATGTGTGGTGCATGAGGAATTGTGAGGGGCGGAAGTGGCTGTGGAAGCTGGGGTTGGTAGCTGCAGCAGTTGCATGGCTAATGGCGTCCGAGCAGTTCCAGAGGCCGGGGGAATCTTCTGGAATGTTTGAGGAGTGCTGGTTATGGAGGTGGGTATATGAAAGTTTGTTGTACTTACAGTTTTTGATGTTTGAGATGGTGTTGAAATACTGTTTGTTGAGAGTATGTGCATGAGGAATTGTGAAGGGCGGAAGTGGCTGTGGAAGTGGCCTTGATGGGGTGGAAGTGATGTCATCAATCACCATGGGGATGGTAGCTACAGCTGCATGAAGAATTGTGCGGGGCGGAAGTGGCTGTGGAAGAGGCCTACTCTTGGGAAATAAGGCAGGGCAGGTGACTGAGGTGTCAGTGGGGGAGTACTTTGGGGCCAGCGACCATAATTCTATTAGATTTAAAATAATGATGGAAAAGGATAGACCAGATCTAAAAGTTGAAGTTCTAAATTGGAGAAAGGCCAATTTTGATGGTATTAGGCAAGAACTTTCGAAAGCTAATTGGAGGCAGATGTTCACAGGTAAAGGGACGGCTGGAAAATGGGAAGCCTTCAGAAAAGAGATAAGGAGAATTCAGAGAAAGTATATTCCTGTCAGGGTGAAAGGGAAGGGTGGTAGGTCTAGGGAATGCTGGATGACTAAAGAAATTGAGGGTTTGGTTAAGAAAAAGAAGGAAGCATATATGTCAGGTATAGACAGGATAGATTGAGTGAATCTTTAGAAGAGTATAAAGAAAGTAGGAGTATACTTAAGAGGGAAATCAGGAGGGCAAAAAGGAGACATGAGATAGCTTTGGCAAATAGAATTAAGGAGAATCCAAAGGGGTTTTACAATTACATTAAGGACAAAAGGGTAACTAGGGAGAGAATAGGGACCCTCAAAGATCAGCAAGACGGCCTTTGTGTAGAGCTGCAGAAAATGGGTTAGATACTAAATGAGTATTTTGCATCAGTATTTACTGTGGAAAAGGATATGGAAGATATAGACTGTAGGGAAATAGATGGTGACATCTTGCAAAATGTCCAGATTACAGAGGAGGAAGTGCTGGATGTCTGGAAACAGGTAAAGGTGGATAAATCCCCAGGACCTGATCAGGTGTACCCGAGAACTCTGTGGGAAGCTAGAGAAGTGATTGCTGGGCCTCTTGCTGAGATATGTGTATCATCGATAGTCACAGGTGAGGTGCCGGAAGAATGGAGGTTGGCAAACGTGGTGCCACTGTTTAAGAAGGACGGTAAGTTTGTTTTTTTTTCTTTTTGTTTTTTTTGTTTTTTTTGTTAAATTTTGGCTATTGTATATTTGAGCTAATTGTATATCAATGTTTATATCTGAGAGTTTTGTTTATTTTTGTAAACTTGTAAAAATGTTAAATTTCTAATAAAAATATCTATATAAAAAAAAAGAAGGGTGGTAAAGACAAGCCAGGGAACTATAGACCGGTGAGCCCCTGACCTCAGTGGTGGGCAAGTTGTTGGAGGGAATCCTGAGGGACAGGATGTACGTGTATTTGGAAAGGCAAGGACTGATTCGGGATAGTCAACATGGCTTTGTGCGTGGGAAATCGTGTCTCACAAACTTGATTGAGTTTTATTTGAAGAAGTAACAAAGAAGATTGATGAGGGCAGAGCAGTAGATGTGATCTATATGGACTTCAGTAAGGCGTTCAACAAGGTTCCCAATGGGAGACTAGTTAGCAAGGTTAGATCTCATGGAATACAGGGAGAACTAGCCATTTGGATACAGAACTGGCTCAAAGGTAGAAGACAGAGGGTGATGGTGGAGGGTTGTTTTTCAGACTGGAGGCCTGTGACCAGTGGAGTACCACAAGGATCGGTGCTGGGTCCTCTACTTTTTGTCATTTACATAAATGATTTGGATGCGAGCATAAGAGGTACAGTTAGTAAGTTTGCAGATGACATCAAAATTGGAGGTGTAGTGGACAGCGAAGAGGGTTACCTCAGATTACAACAGGATCTTGACCAGATGGGCCAATGGGCTGAGAAGTGGCAGATGGAGTTTAATTCAGATAAATGCGAGGTGCTCCATTTTGGGAAAGCAAATCTTAGCAGGACTTATACACTTATTGGTAAGATCCTAGGGGTTGTTACTGAACAAAGAGACCTTGGAGTGCAGGTTCATAACTCCTGGAAAGTGGAGTCGCAGGTAGATAGGACAGTGAAGAAGGCATTTGATATGCTTTCCTTTATTGGTCAGAGTATTGAGTACAGGAGTTGGGAGGTCATATTGCAGCTGTACAGGACATTAGTTAGGCCACTGTTGGAATATTGCGTGCAATTCTGGTCTCCTTCCTATCAGAAAGATGTTGTGAAACTTGAAAGGGTTCAGTAAAGGTTTACAAGGATGTTGCCAGGATTTGGAGGATCTGAGCTACAGGGAGAGGCTGAACAGGCTGTGGCTGTTTTCCCTGGAGCGTCGGAGGCTGAGGGGTGACCTTATAGAGGTTTACAAAATTATAAGGGGCATGGATAGGATAAAAAGACAAAGTCTTTTCCCTGGGGTTGGGGTGTCCAGAACTAGAGGGCATAGGTTTAGGGTGAGAGGGGAAAGATATAAAAGAGACCTAAGGGGCAACATTTTCACACAGAGGGTGGTACGTGTATGGAATGAGCTGCCAGAGGATGTGGTGGAGGCTGGTACAATTGCAACATTTAAGAGGCATTTGGATGGGTATATGAATAGGAAGGGTTTGGAGGGATATGGGCCGGGTGCTGGCAGGTGGGACTAGATTGGGTTGGGATATCTGGTCAGCATGGATAGGTTGAATCGAGGTGTCTGTTTCCATGCTGTACATCTCAATGACTCTATGCTCTAAAAGGATGTAAGAGACAGGAAGATTTGCTGTAACTGTACTGGGTGTTGGGGAGACCACATTTCAATGTAGTATAGCACACATTTTTGGGCTCTGAATTTAAGAAAGGGATTCATAGAAGGTTCAAGAGGCTGATTCCCAGGATGATCAGTTCACCTTTCAAGGAATGATTGGTCGGGTCTGTACTCATTGAGATTTTGAAGGAGAGCTAATTGTTTTGAAACATATGCCATTCTTGGCGGTGGTGGGGGGAGGGGTGGGAGCTGTCAGGGTCATGGTTGAGGAGTTGTTTCCCCAGGGCGGGTGGGAAGAATGTGGAAGTAAGGGACCCAGTTTTAAAACAAGCGCTCTCCCACTGAAGGTGGGGATGACGATTGAGCTGTTTGGAGCCATCTTGCCCCAGACTGTGGTGGATGCTAGGTCATTGAGGATCCGGCAATGTATCCAAGATGGAGGCAGAGTAGGACTCCTGAGCTGCAGCTCCTCCTCTCTGTCCATTTCTTGTCTTCGTTTGTTTTCTCTTTTCATGTTTTCTTCTTCCTTTCTGCATATCTTCTGTCCTCAAACTGCATTGGTTGCCAGGGAGTTGAGCCAGCATGAACTTAAGGGATTCCTGGCCTTTGACTTAAAGTCCGGTGAGGACTCAACGGCTTCATTTTTTTCCGTCTTCACCTTCTTCAGGACTGTAATGCTCAACTTTTAACTTTATTTATTTATGTTTCTAATTTACACCTAAGATTTTGTAGCCGGGTATCTTTGTACCTAAGATGGTGCCTGAAATGGTGACTTTGTACATCTGCATCTGTGTTCTTGAGTACATGTGACAATAGAACCTAATTCTAGTTTGAATTCTAATTGAGTTAAGGCTGAGTTAGACAGGTCATGAACAGCAAGTAGGTTAAGGGTCATGGTGGGCAGGTAGGAACATGGAAATCAAAACCACAATTAGCCATGACAGGATCAAGCTCAGTGGGCTGAAAGGCCTCCTCCCACTCCTATATCTTGTGATTTCCTGCTCTGGGAAACAGAGTATAGATTGGGAGTTTCGTCAGGTTGGATAAAAACACCCGGCAACACTATGTGGAGGTCTTAAAGTTGTTGGTTCATTCTGATGTAATGGTGGGATCCGCAAAGCCAGAGGACATCAGGTAAATATTTCAGGGCACAGAAGGGCAGTGGGAGAGGTTGTCGATCTGAATCAAGGGTTCCAGGCTCTCACAGACCAACTGACTGCTTCCGCTTCCCACCACCACCCATCCTGCCCCCTTTGGATGACCCAGCCTACGGCCAGCGGATTGCTGCAGGCCGGAGGTTATTCCGAGGGGCGGTGGGAAGATGAGGAATCCTTCTTTTGAAGATCACGCGAAACGGTGCTGTCGATGTCGCCTCGTTGTGGGGTCGTTCGGGCAGGTCATGGGGGCAGGCCTCTCCGTCTCAACGACGTTATAATGAAACCAGCATAGGGTCCGTTTCTGTGTTCTCTCTTCCTGCTTCTCTCCCTTGCCCTGCATGAACTGTTTTGATGTTATTAGGCTGGGCAGAGGCTTGTCGGCGTGAATTACTTCCACTGTGGCTCCCTGTTTGCAATCAACTAAACCTAGGACAGTGAGAAAATGCCAGCAGCAATGGACTGCCTAGTCACTGGTGTCGAATCCGCCCACTCTGGGAAGACTTGAGCTGGTCTCTGTCCCCTCCTCTGTCCTTTGGTTCCCTGATGTACAGCACAGAAACAGACCCTTCCATCCAACCCGTCCATGCCGGCCAGATATCCCAACCCAATCTAGTCCCATTTGCCAGCACTTGGCCCATATCCCTCTAAATCCTTCCTATTCATGTACCCATCCAGATGCCTTTTAAATGCTGTAACTCTACCTGCACTTCCAGAACTTCTGGCAGCTCATTCCATACACGCACCACTCTGCATGAAAAAAGCTGTCCCTCAGGTCCCTTTTAAATCTTTGTTCTCTCACCTTAAACCTACATCCTCTGGCTTTCGACTCCCCTCCCCTGAGGAAATGATCTTGGGAGTTCACCTTATTCGTGCCTCTTATGATTTTATAAATCTCTACAACGTCACTCCTCAGCCTCTGACGCTCCAGTTAAAATATCCCCAGCCTGCACACCCTCTCCCTATTGCTCAAACCCTCCAACCCTGGCATCATCCTTGTCAATCTTTTCTGCGCCCTTTCAAATTTCACAACATTCTTCCTATAGGAAGGAGACCAGTATTTCAAAAGTGTTCCTGTACATCTGCAACATGACCTCCCAACTCCTGTACTCAATGCTCTGACCAGTAAAAGTAAGTATACCAAACGTCTTCTTCACTATCCTATCTACCTGCGACTCATTTTCAAGGAACTATGAACCTGCACTCCAAGGTCTCCTTGTTCAGCTATGCTCCCCAGGACCTTACTACTGCGTATAAGTCCTGCCCTGATTTGCCTTTCCAAAATGCAACACCTCACATTTATTTTAATTAAACTCCATCTGCCCCTCCTCGGCCCATTCACCCATCTTCAGGTGGTTGATAGATCTCTCAAATCTCAAGTATAAAGTTGACCTTGTTTCTTTGCCAGCTCCTGCGCAACATAACCTTGCTCTATCTAAGCACCTTAAACAGTTGAAGGAACGTCGCTCCGAAAGCTAGTGCTTCCAATTAAACCTGTTGGACTATAACCTGGTGTTGTGTGATTTTTAACTTTTTATTTTGGCGTCATCTGCCAACCTACTAACCATATCTCCTATGTTCACATCCAAACCATTTATATTTGATTTGATTTGATTTATTGTTGTCACATGTACCTACTTATTGTGAAAAGTTTTGTTTTGCATGGAGTATAGGCAGATCATAACATACAAGTCATAAGGTGCTTCGACAGAGCAGGGCAAACAAGGTTATGGCTGCACAGGAGGTGGCAAAGCAAACAAGGTCAACTTTAGATTTGAGAGGTCCATTCAGGAACCTAATAACAGTGGGGAAGAAGCTGTTCTTGAATCTGTTGGTATGTGTGTTTAAGCTTTTGTACCTTCTGCCTGATGGAAGGGGTTGGGAGAGATTATCATCGGGGTGGGAGGGGTCTTTAATGATGTTAGCTGCCTTCCCAAGGCAGCGGGACGTGTAGATGGAGTCAATGGTTGGAAGGTTGGCTTGTGTGATGTGGGCTGTGTTCACAACTCTCTGTAGTTTCTGACAGTCCTGGGAAGAATGTCCTTAGCCCCCTAAGGAAGAACAGATGTTGTGCTTTCTTGACCATCGCATCGCCATAGATAGTCCAGGACAGGTTGTTGGTCATCGTCACTCCAAGGAACTCAATGCTCTTGACCCTAACCCCCTCAGCTCTGCTGACGTAGATAGGGGTGTGTCCTCCTCCGTGCTTCCTGAAGTCAATGCTGGCATTGAGGGAGAGAATGTTATCCTTGCACCACAACACCAAGCATTCTGTGTCCTTCCTGTACTCTGTCTTGCCGTTGCTTGATATCCGGTCTACGATGGTGGTGTTGTTAGCGAACTTGTAGATGGCATTGGTATGAAATTTGACCACTCAGTCATGAGTGTACAGGGAGTACAGGAGGGGGTTGAGTATGCATCCTTGCAGGGTGCGGGTGTTGAGGATTGTCATGGAAGAGGTACTGTTGCCTATTCTCACTGATCCAGTTGCAGAGGGTGGAGTAGAGACCTGGGTCTCAGCGTTGAGAGAGTAGTTTGGTTGGGATTATAGTGTTGAGGGCTGAGCTGTAGTTAATAAGTAGAAACCTGACGTAGGCATCCTTATTATTCAGATGTTCCGGGGATGAGTGTCGGGCTAGGGAAATGGTGCCTGCAGTGGACCTGTTACCCCGGCAGGCAAATTGCAGGGGAACGAGGCAGGCTGGGAAGCGGAGTTAATGTGGGCCGTGACCAGCCTCTTGAAGCACTTCATAATTATGGAGGTTACAGCCACTGGGCAATAGTCACTGAGGCGTGTTGCTTGTGATTGCTTTGGCACCGGGATGATGGTAGTCTTCTTGAAGCGAGTAGGGATTTCAGATCGGGATATGGAGAGATTAAAGACGTCTGCAAATATTCCCGCTAGCCGGTCCATGCAGGAGCTGAGTGCACGGCCAGAGACTCCATCCAGGCCAGTCACTTTCCGTGGGCTCACCCTGAAGTAGGCCGATCTGATGTCTGCGGCAGTGAGTATGGCTACAGCTGCGTCTGGGGCTGTCGGGGTCAGGTGACACCATTCTAGAAGGTCTGGACTAAGGTCTGAAACGTTGACTTCTCCACCTCCTCATGCTGCTGGGCTTGCTGTGTTCTTCCACCCTCCCGTTTTTCTGCCTTTAAATCCAGCATCTGCAGTTTTTTTGTCTCTGACACCATTTCACTGGCATTCTGGTCGAACCAAGCATCGATGGTGTTAAGGAGGGATGTGTTTTAGTCCACTGTTCAGTTCGGCTTTATTTTGTATCCTGTCATGTTATCACACGTGTCCCGTACGGTTAGCTTGGGTCTTTAACTCAGTCCAGTATTGCCTCTTGGCATCTCGAATGGCCTCGCGGCCATGTAAATGAGAGAAAGTAGTGGATGCAGTGTCCTACTGAGGGAGATAAAGGTTCCAGGAGATTCCGAGCTTGCTCACGGCCAAGAGAGGTATACCATGTATACTTGAGTATTAGTTAACCTCATGTAAAAGGCAACCCATATTTTGGGCCAAGTAACCTGGTATTTTCCATATATCTTGTGTAAAAGTCGACCCTAGCTCTTCACAGAGAATAGATCAACGTTGATGAGTCAGTGCGCCAGCCATCATGTCCCATTCCAGTATTCCAGTCTACCGGGTGTTGTGTTCTGCTCCCGGTCTTCCAGTCCGCTGGCTGTTGTGTTCCCCTCCGGTTTTTCAGAATTCCCATAATTCATTTTCTCTCTTCTTTATTCATTTAGAGATCAATTGGGCTTCTGCTAATGATACGGTATGAATCTGGATGGGCATGAACTTCAGTCTCTCAAAAGTAGTATCCATGTAATAGTCGACCCCATAAATTTAACCTTAAAAAGTAGTCAAAAAAATTACTTGAGTATATATGGTAATTTGTGAACCTGTAAGAGTCTATCACTGGCAGTGATGAGGCATGCACTGATGTCTTTTCCACCTTCTGAGTTTGCTCAGGTTGGTTTGAGATAACCTCTGAGAGGATTGGACTTGCCCAAAAGCAATGCATATTGCCACTGAAGAGTTTCTCTCACAAGCATCCCATCCCAACACAAAGAGTTAACTCAGAAGGAATGCTGTCCCCTTTGCACATGACTACAATGTAGCTGCTTGCTGCAGAATAGGGGGATTTCCCTCGAACGGAAGTGTTTTAAAATGTGTAGAGAAGGAGCCTGGGAGTCAAGAATATTGCTCAGATCTGAAGTTCATTTTCACAAGGAAACAATGGGCTGAATGGCCACCTATTCAGTTTCATTGGTTCACATGGAAGGCTTCACAGTCACTGTATTGAACTCAGGAACTTCCAGCACCTTGAGACTGATGAGGTAACGAGGGTGTAATAGGACCTTGGAGCAACCTTGTGGTGATGCCTAGGAGCTGCACATCACTGAGCATAGATAGCACAGAGTTGGAAGAACATGCTTGAAGGATGCACCAGACTAGCCCGCACTACACTAGGCTAGAACTTCGGACAATCGTAAGAACAGATGGAGACGGACCCACAAAGATGTGGGCGGCACGGTGGCACAGTGGTTAGCACTGCTGCCTCAAAGCGCCGGAGACCCGGGTTCAATTCCCGCCTCAGGCGACTGACTGTGTGGAGTTTGCACGTTGTCTGCGTGGGTTTCCTCCGGGTGCTCCGGTTTCCTCCCACAGTCCAAAGATGTGCAGGTCAGGTGAATTGGCCACGCTAAATTGCTTGTAGTGTTAGTTGTAGTGGAATGGGTCTGGGTGGGTTGCGCTTCGGCGGGTCGGTGTGGACTTGTTGGGCCGAAGGGCCTGTTTCCACATTGTAAGTAATCTAATCTAATCTAATCGATTTGTCTTTACTAGTATAAGTATATCTCTTTGATTACCAAGTGTAGCAATACTTCGTATTTAGATTAGGTTGGATTCCCTACAGCCCAACAAGTCCACACCGACCCTCCGAAGAGTAACCCACCCAGCCCTGTATTAATGTATCAAAGGTAATGTCACTTTAAAGTTTAAGCTTCAGGGACAATCCTCGCCTTTGTCTGCTCTTTGAAGCCAAACTCATGATGTGGCATCAAACCACACGATAAAACTTGTTGGTAACCATGGAATTCACTGCCGAGAAGTTGGCAGTAGCTGTGGAGGCTGAGAAAAACAGAAATGAGATCGTTTGGGGATGGGAAGAATGAAAAAGGCATCATCTTTTTCGAAATATTGTTGGTACAGCTTTAAGAGCAGCCAGCAGCCAGATCAGCTGCGATGAAAGACACATCTCTGAACCGGAACCACCTCCAGAGAAACCCACCAGATCCAGTTAAGATTAGATTACAGATTACAGATTAGATTACAGATTACAGTGTGGAAACAGGCCCTTCGGCCCAACAAGTCCACACCGACCCGCCGAAGCGAAACCCACCCATACCCCTACATTTACCCCTTACCTAACACTACGGGCAATTTAGCATGGCCAATTCACCTGACCCTGCACATCTTTTGGACTGTGGGAGGAAACCGGAGCACCCGGAGGAAACCCACGCAGACACGGGGAGAACGTGCAAACTCCACACAGTCAGTCGCCTGAGGCGGGAATTGAACCCGGGTCTCAGGCGCTGTGAGTCCCCGGAAGGATTTTACAGTCAGTTGCAGGGGTACGAGCGTTCAGAGGAGCAGTACAAACCCACTAACAGCTAAGGGGATAAATCGGAATCAGTTACCCATGAAAGGGGCTGGGCAGCCAAAGCAGATTGAATCCCTTAAAGGAAGGGACAAAAATATCTTCCTTGCGCCCTCAAAACCCGGCCGAGGAGCACAGTTACAACTTTAACCAATGGGTTAACAAACTTCGGAGCTGTTTTAATCAATGCCAAAGTTACCAACTGGCGTATTGAGATCATTTTTCAGGGACAGGCTGAAACAACGGCAATTGAAAAAAGGGAGGAAAAAAAGTGAGTATAAATGCCCCATCTTTTTGGTTTCCCTTATTTTTGGACTGTGACCGAAAACAGGGAAGAGACTGCTTTAAACCAAGGGGACTGTGCAAAGAGATGGCGGCAGTTTTAAAAGCAATGGACTGGGAGAGGTGATCTCATAGGGATGTCGCTGTATGCTGCCTTTATGGTGGAAGATAGGAGCAGGGCATTTCTGAGAGGAGGTTCCGCTCAGGGCTTCCCTTGCAAATACAGGATGGTTCTTCCATTCTGATGGTCCTTGCCTAACACAGAGCTGTCTGAGGCAGGTAAACTGCACCCTCCCTCCCCCTGTTTGTAGCAGTGAACATCCAGGTCGAGAGAAGTCCAGACAGCAGCAGTCCAAGTGGTTGTCAGGACCTTCAGTATGGACAAGTGTGATGTTAGGGTGCCAGGAGGACAAGGGTTTGGGGACGGTACAGCGCTAAGTGTAAGATGCCAGATGAGTAAGGGGGTAGGCTGTGTGCCAGGGTAAGTAGGGTGCCAGTTGTGTAGGGGTTAGGGTGTCAGGTTGGTAAGGGTGCCACATGGGTGAGGATTAAGGTGCCTGTTAAGCAGGGTGCCAGCTAAAGTGGGTGCCAAGTTAGTAGGGTGCCATCTTGGAAGGGAGCCAGCTGTGGATGGGTAAGGTGCCAAGGGTAGGATGCCAGATTGAGTGAGGGCTATGGTGCCAGATAACTAGCTAGCCAGCTGGATGCGTGAGAAGGGCAGGTAGGGTGTCAAGTGGTTGGAGTGCTGGTGATACAAGGTAGCATGAAGAACTATGTGGCGTTTTGAGTATGTCGGGGTCGGTGAGGGGGATCAGGCCCATTCTCCCCCACCCCACCCCTCTCCCCATATTGGGTCATATCCTGTTGGGGTGCGGATGGCATGTTGGGTCTGGGTGGGAGATGGTTTGGGAGAAGGTTTCTGGGGTGGAAACATCAGGTTGTGGGGAATGTGTCAGTCCTGGGAGGTGGGGGGATGAGGGGGCGATGGGCTTCAGGTGCTCGGTCAAGGCTTGCTACACATGGCCTGGTGGAGGTGCGGTTGGTTATAGGTGACATCAGTATGGGGCTCTGTTAAATAATTACTCAGAAGATATGTCTCGTGTTCAATGATCATCCAACTTTTCCTGGGTAATTATTTTGCTTAATTTCACCCGAACCCTCTGAATTCTCTGATTTAAATGGAGACTTTCGGTGTGTTCCATGTGGAGAGGAATCTACATTCTCAGAGGAATCTTGGTTTTCCCGGGCCATTCCTTTGGCGTTCACTATGGGGAGGGGATTCCGCGGGGTACTCATGCGCAGCTCCCACCTCCAAAAACACCCCGTCCTGTGTCTTTCTAGCTCTCCTATGTGGAGGTGTTTAGTAACAGGTTGTTATCTTCCCCTTAGCCTTCTCAACAAATCGACTTTGATTTGATTCAATTTTATTATTGTCGCATGTCCTGAGTAACAATGTGCAGTGATTGGATTGAGGTCAGCCTGATATGAGTTCCCTGACTGGGGGCTGTTAAGCTGGTCCAATCAGGGAGCCCTGGCTGACAGATACAAAACAGGAATATTAGGGGTTTTGTTCACTCTGAGACCTGGCTCTGACAAAGCTGGATCAGTGTCAAGTTCTATGCACGTGTGCATGAAGGGTGACTTGGTGGAGTTATTTCACAGTGAAAAGTGTGCAGGTTAACTAGACAAATTATCAGAGTAATAGTACACAATACAACATACTGATCGATTGATTAGCTTTCCTGTGTATTTTATCACAAATGCAGTGAAAAGTGTCGCCACTCTCCAGTCCCATCTTAACACACAGAAAAATAAACCAGATCACAGAAAACAAAGGCAGAGGAAACGCGTAACAGGCGCACAGCGGGTGCACAGAAAATTCAGCTCTGATATATGCGAGAATATATGAAGGAGGAATAAAATACCTACAATTATACCCAAAGGACAAATTCACAATCACTGAATGAAAGAGAACACCGGTGTGCAAACACCTTGTGTAAACAACAAAGAACTAAACAGAATTGGAAGCAACCAAAAAAACAACAACTCATTGACTCCTGTGGTTCAGACTGGTGCTATTGAACTGTGTCTACTTAATCTTGTTTTAATCTCTTTTTCTGCTTTTTCATATTCAGGACTTGTCTGTCATACAGCACAGAAACAGATCTTTTGGTCCAACCAGCCCGTGCCGACCATAATTCCAAACTAAACTAGTCCCACCTGCCTGCGCTTGGCCCATATCCCTCCAAACATTTCTTATTCATGTATTTACCCAGATGCCTTTTAAATGTTGTAACTGTACCCGCATCCACCACTTCCTCTGGAAGGTCATTCCACACACAAACCACTCTCTGTGTAATAACGTTGCCCCTTCTGTGCTTTTTAAATTTTTCTCCTCTCGCCTTAAAAGCCCCCCCCCCCCAGTCTTGAAATCCCCCACCCTAGGGAAAAGCCACCTGCCATTCATCTTATCTATACCCCTCATGATTTATAAGGTCACCCCATAAACTCCTATGCTCCAGTCAAAAAGGTTCCAGCCTTCCAGCTTCTCCCCATTACTCAAACCCTCCATTCCCGGTAACACCCTGGTAAATCTCTTCTGAAGCCTCTCCAGCTTGGTAATATCCTTCCCATAACCGTGCGACCAGAACTGGGCATGGTACTCCAGAAGAGGCCTCACCAATGTCCTGTACAACCTCAGTTGTTCAATCTGGTGGAGAATTTAGCTCAATTAACCATTGACCACAAGCACGCAGACCAGACTGAGAACTGTCAAGGATTTACTTAATAAACTGCGAAATCGCAGAAGAGACTTGGCCCCCACTGAAACAGTCACTGACAGGCTGTTCAGAAGGAACCACAGCTTCTTCCTCAAACAGGGAATACAGTGGAGTTTTATAGCCTTACAACAATGAAGTCTGAGTTATGAGATAATGGTGTGACTTGTACAACAAAGAAAAATAAAGTTCATTCATTGAAAATTGTCCGGTGTCTGACAATGAGTTTCTTAATTGACTCAGGAGCTTCCGATCCTGGGCTGGAGTTGGTGTTAGTTGGTTTCTTCCTGGTATTTGATTAGATTACATCACAGTGTGGAAACAGGCCCTTCGGCCCAACAAGTCCACGCCGACCCGCCGAAGCGCAACCCACCCATACCCCTACATTTACCCCTGCACCTAACACTACGGGCAATTTAGCATGGCCAATTCACCTGACCTGCACATCTTTGGACTGTGGGAGGAAACCGGAGCACCCGGAGGAAACCCACGCAGACACGGGGAGAACATGCAAACTCCACACAGTCAGTCGCCTGAGGCGGGAATTGAACCCAGGTCTCCGGCGCTGTGAAGCAGCAGTGCTAACCACTATGCCATCGTGCCACCCATTGGTATCAATGTGTTCATTTTGTTGAGGGGGCAAGCGAAGTAACTTTGGTGCCTCCTTGCCTGGGTACCCTTTGTGAAGGCTTGACTCCTATTGGGGGCAGCTGTGCCCTAAGAACATCAGAAGTGGCTGGGCTGCTGTGGAGTGGGAGGCTCATTACCAGTTAATCTGAAGAAGTCTATTCTCTTGATCTGGGGCTGGATGAGTCATGTCCTGATGTATGTGTGATGTCTGGGACGGCTGGTTTGGCCAATTTGAGGCATTGTGGGTAGGCTCAGTGGCTAAGTGCAGACATTTTGTGTTGTCTGTTCTGTGGCCATGTCATTGGGAGGCTGGGACCCATATTTTCTCCCACACTCTCAAATACATAACTGCTGTTCTGGTGAGCCTGTGTCTCAGTGCTGTCCCCAAGTAAGGTGGTCGACTTAGTTTTGCTGACCTTGCTGAATGGTTGGCACAATCCCGCTGTGAAGTGGAATTTGATTCCTTATCGTATTCAGCATTGAAGAGCAATGGATCATCCGCCGAGGTCAGGTGTGGTCACTGCTCACATTATCACCGTTTGATTTGACTCGTAGATTGGAAGTGGGACTGAACATTCTTCCAGGCAAAGCATGAGATCCTGCACCCAGGTTTGTTGAGTCGAGTTCATTTCTTGAAAAGTTGTTATCAAAGCAAAGAGGACCTGCCCGTTGCGAAGACAGCGACCACCTTGGATTCAAGTGACACATCGGGGTTTGGAACCTATGGATCCCAGCTCTGGATGAAGTGATCTGCTGTGCTGAGAGTTTTGGCCTGGATGCATGTAGTTACATAGCACATTCCAGATACCCTGGACCATAGTACTCTGGTGATGCCTTGGCAGCCATCTTGAAAGGGTGACGTCGCCCTCGATGGGGGTCAGATTGAAAGTGTAACCCCCTCAAGCAGTCAGAAAACTTGGTCATGACCCACTCAGGCCTCTTTCTCGATTATTGCTTATCCTTACTCGGTTTCTGTCGGTGAGTAAAATACAGAGTAAACCAGCTTTCCTGTGCCGTCAGGTTGGAGTTTATTAGAAACCGGCCCCAAAGCCAGTGGAAGAGATATCCACCATGGCGAGAGCTGGCAGATTGCAGTGAGGATGGGTCAGAATGTCTGGAGGGAGAAGGTCTCAATAATCTCATGGCTTACCCCATCTTGCTCACTGGACTCATTCGGGAGAGAACCTCTTCAAGGGTCTGTCGCAGAAGTGAGGTCACCCATGAATTTATCGAGTCGAAGAGTGTGGTGCTGGAAAAGCGCAGCCGGTCAGGCAGCATCCGAGGAGCAGAAGAATCGATGTTTTGAGCATAAGCCCTTCATTTCCATCGTCACACTCTTTGACTTGGATCTCCAGCATCTGCAGTCCTCATTTTCTCCATGAATTTACCCACTTGGCTAACTATGCGTAGAAAACACTGGATGCTCAAACCTTCTTAGATTGTGGATAGCCTTGATTTTCTTAGGGCTAACGGACAGCATTTCTGTCAATGTTATGGCTTCAGGACTTACTTGACGTTCCAACTACTCTCCTCTGTTCAATGTGTCCAAATTCACATTTGCCAATTTACTTGAGATCCTCCTGGTTCTGTCATTGTCTCCCTCTTTGGTCACTTCATGGATACAGATGACAGATAACCGGTTGCCTATTTTCCCTCATGAATTACTGATGTAGTACATCGAAATATCTGGGGCTGACAATGGATCGAATGGGAGACGGTTGAAGCAATGGTGACTGAATGGGGTGATGAATGTAATGAGGAGTCTGGACTCCTGGTCCTGTGGGATCTATCAGAAGCTACCATTCACAACAAGCTTTGATAAGAAACATCCCGTTGTCGATGGAGGACATGGATTACACCTTCCGTTGAATGATTTGGCCTTTGGCCTATCAATGTGTTTGGGTGCTCATTAACTCAGAGGGGAATCTGACTGTTTTGGAATGGTGACCAAACTAGAGAATCAGGATTGATGACTGGTTAAATCACTCCACCCTTCAACGTTACATACAACTCTGCTCTATTCCTGCCCAGCGGTGAGTGTGACACCTTCCCAGAGGTGAACAGACCAAGTTCCTGAAGGAACAGAATACCGTACTCGGTTGGAAACTTATTTAGACCCTGAGAAAGGTGGGGAATTCCTGCTGGGAAGAAACTTCATTGGGCCATCCGAAAACCTGGCGCACACACACACTCACACACGCACGCACACACACATACGCATGCACTCACACACACGCACGCACTCACTCACTCACACACACACACACACACACACTCTCTAAGCAAGGTACATGTCGACAGACTCAGGAGAGATATCCTGTCGTCTCGGGAGAGAGGGAGTGGTGTGGGCAGCATGGTGGCTCAGTGGCTAGTACTGCCCCCCCCTTACAGCATCAGGGACCTGGGTTCGATTCCAGCTCTTGGGCGACTGACTGTGTGGAGTTTGCACATTCTCCCCGTGTCTGCGTGGGTTTCCTCCGGGTGCTCCAGTTTCCTCCCACAGTCCAAAGATGCACAGGTTAGGTGGGTTGGCCATGCTAAATTGCCCCAAAGTGTCCAGGGATTTGCAGGCTAAGTGGATTAACTTTGGGAAATGTGGGGATAGAGTGTGGGTGAGAATGGTAAGCCCTTCGGGTGGTATGCTCTACAGATGGTTGGTGCAGACGTAATGGGCTGAATGGCCTCTCTAGAATTCTCTGATTGCTGGTTAATAGTTCAAGAATGGTGTTGCAATGAACTTTCACATGTCCATTAACGTAATACCAGGCAGCTGCAGACAGTTTGATCAGCCTGTCAATGTGATAGCGGATGCCCCTATACCCAACTTCAACCAAGTTTAGACTTCACTCCCTGGAACATGGGCAGATATAAAAACCTGCCTGCAATTTCATTCAAAATAATGAAACAGGGCGAGATTGAGGGATTGTCTCTGCTGGTCAGGGAATGAAACTCACAGGGACACCGTCTCGGGGTAAAGGGAATGATCATTTCGGATTGAGATGAGCAGAAATTTCCTCACTTGCGAATCTCTACCCCAGATGCTATTGAATCACTATAATGGTGAAGTGGGCCATTCAGCCCATTGGGTCCACACTGACCCTCTGTAGAGCATCCACCACCCCGCTGCCCCCACCCCCACCACCCTACCCCTGTAACCCTGCATGTCCCATGGCTAATCCACCTAACCTGCACATAGAGTCATAGAGATGTACAGTATGGAAACAGACCTTCGGTCCAACCCGTCCATGCCGACCAGACATCCCAACCCAATCTAGTCCCACCTGCCAGCACCCGGCCCATATCCCTCCAAACCCTTCCTGTTGATATACCCATCCAGATGCCTTTTAAATGTTGCAATTGTACCAGCCTCCACCACTTCCTCTGGCAGCTCATTCCGTACATGTACCACCATCCTCTGCATGAAAAGATTGCCCCTGAGGATCTTTGGACAGCGGGTGGGAACCGGAGCAAATCCATGCAAACAACGAGAGAACGTGCAAACTCCACACAGGGTGTCACCTGAGGGTGGAATCAAACCTGGGTCCCTGGTGCTGTGAGGCAGCAGTGCTGACCACTGAGCCACTGTACCTCCCCAATATATAATACATTGAGGACTGAGGGCGATAGTTTTTAATTGCAGTTTTAATTACAGGATGTAGGGAACGGGGAAGTTGAGGCCCAAGACGGGCCATGGTAGAACTGAATGACAGTGTAGACTTAATGGGCCGAATGGCCCACTCCATTGAGTATCATGTTCCACCTGGGCTTTTCTTTGATGAGTTACCGCACCCTTATCTATATAAAGAGAGGTTTGACTGATCGAAATTTGTATTCTGTGATATTTCAGTAATTACACTTCAAGCTTTGAGTGAGGGCAGCTCCATCTTGTTTAATTCTGCGGACTGCTTGGAAATGAAGAGACCTCTGGTTCAGGCTACCCACACCAATCCTTACCGGTCCTGTTACGTATCACAGTGCAGCTGCGCAGTGTTCCCTCCTGGAACAGTCATATACGTGTCACTTCAGTGCATAGCTGGACTATATTTATAAACCCACAACAGAAGTTGTGAATATATTGTCACCAAATTTGGGGATGCAACAGAAATAGGTGGGAGGGCAAGTGGTGAGGTTGACTTTCAAAGAGTCTTCAGTGCAAAGGATAAGGCAGACGTGCGGAGTTGATGATCCATTTTGGCCTCCTCCAGTGGTCCCCAGCATCGCAGATACCAGTCTTCATCCAGTCCGATTCTCTCCACGTGATACCAAGAAATGGTTGGAAGCACCGGAGACCACAAAGGCTATGGGCCCCGACAAACATTCCAGCGATAGGACTGAAGACTTGTGCCCCAGGACTTGCCGCTCTCCTAGTCAAGCTGCTCCAGTCCAGTTACGACACTGGCATTGACCCGACAAGATGTGTGGTGCGGTTGTTACTTGACACTTGTCAGCCCCAACCTGGTTCTTTCTGCTTTTGAACATGATCTGATTCAGAATCCGGAGTGATGCTGAACATTGGCCCAGTGATATTATCACAGGACTGTTCATCTGGAGAGCCAGATAACATTCTGGGAGTTGAATCCTGCCGTGGCAGATGGCGGAATTTGAATTCCATAAATATCTGGAATTAAGAATCTAATGATAATCATGAATCCATTGCTGATTGTCTGGAAAATCCCATCTGGCTCACTAATGCCCTTTCGGGAAGGAAGCTGCCATCCTTACCTGGTCTGGCCTACATGTGACTCCAGACCCACAGCAATGTGGTTGACTCTTAACTACCCTCTGGGCAATTAGGGATGGGCACTAAATGCTGCCGAGCCACTGATGTCCTCATCCCATGCATGAATAAAAAAAAATTAAAAATCATTTGGTGAACATCCCCACTTCTGACCTTATGACGGAGGGAAGGTCATTGATGAAGCAGCTGAAGATGGCAGGGCCTAGGACACTACCCTGAGGAACTCCTGCAGAGATGTCCTGGGATGACTGATCTCCAACAACTCTGATCATCTTCCCGTGTATCAGGTATGGCTCTAACCACCAGAGAATTTGCCCTCTGATACCCATTGATTTGTTTTGCGAGGGCACCTTGATGTCGAATGTGGCCTTGATGTCAAGGGCTGTCACTCTCCCCTCATCTGGGCTAATAACTATAATGAGCACATAAGATAATCATAGAACATAGAACATTACAGCGCAGTACAGGCCCTTCGGCCCTCGATGTTGCGCTGAAGCCCATCTGACCCATCTGAGCCTCATACCAATCTGATGCCTATCTAACCTACACTATACCACGTACGTCCATATGCTTGTCCAATGACGACTTAAATGTACTTAAAGTTGGCAAATCTACTACCGTTGCAGGCAAAGCATTCCATACCTTTACTACTCTCTGAGTAAAGAAACTACCTCTGACATCTGTCCTATATCTATCACCCCTCAATTTAAAGCTATGCTCCCTCGTGCTCACCGTCACCATACTTGGAAAAAGGCTCTCCCTGTCCACCCTATCTAACCCTCTGATTATCTTATATGTCTCAATTAAGTCACTTCTAAACCTTCTTCTCTCTAACAAAAACAGCCTCAAGTCCCTCAGCCTTTCCTCATAATACCTTCCCTCCATACCAGGCAACATCCTAGTAAATCTCCTCTGCACCATTTCCAAAGCTTCCACATCCTTCTTATAATGCGGTGACCAGAACTGTACACAATACTCCAAGTGCGGCTGCACCAGGGCTTTGTACAGCTGCAGCATAACCTCCTGGTTCTGGAACTCGATCCCTCTATTAATAAAAGCTAAAACACTGTATGCCTTCTTAACAACCCTGTCAACCTGGGTGGCACCTTTCAAGGATCTGTGTTCCTGGACACCGAGATCTCTCTGCTCATCTACACTACCAAGGATCTTACCATTAACCCAGTACTTTGCATTCCGGTTACTCCGACCAAAATGAATCACTTCACACTTGTCCACATTAAACTCCGTTTGCCACCTCTCAGCCCAACTCTGCAGCTTATCTATGTCTCTCTGTAACCTACAACATCCTTCGTCACTATCCACAACTCCACCGACCTTAGTGTCGTCTGCGAATTTACTAACCCACTCTTCTACGCCCTCATCCAGGTCGTTTATAAAAATGACGAACAGCAGTGGACCCAACACCGACCCTTGCGGTACACCACTGGTAACTGAACTCCAGGATGAACATTTCCCATCAACCACCACCCTCTGTCTTCTTTCAGCAAGCCAATTACTGATCCAAACGGCTACATTTCCCACAATCCCATTCCGCCGCATTTTGTACAATAGCCTACTGTGGGGAACCTTATCGAACGCCTCGCTGAAATCCATATACAACACATCAACCAGTTTACTCTCATCTACCTGTTTGGTCACCTTCTCAAAGAACTCAATAAGATTTGTGAGGCACGACCTACCATTCACAAAACCGTGCTGACTGTCCCTAATCAACTTATTCTTTTCTAGATGGTTATAAATCCACAGGCTCTTCATCATTGCATTAGCAGGAATGCTTCTACCGCCTGCTGCCCTATCTTGCCAAATGTGGAATTTGGTTCAGTGAGTCGCTTTAAAATGACGGGTGTAACCGATGGGAGAAACGTCCCTGCACCGTTTGCCGGGGTTTCAGCTGATGGTAGGGAGCTATTTCTCGCTTGAGAGCACCATGACGGCGGACTGCATTCTGAACCTCGGCAATCTCATTCTCGCTGAGCTGGTTCATATCCCACTGCAGACTCTTCGTGTCATCCTCTGGTTCTTTAATGGCCATAAACTGCCTGAGTCCACAGCACCATCCCATCGTTTAATCCACAGCTTTAACTCTGTCTGTTGAGACCAATCGTCCTGGGTTCTTTAGCACCACATTATTAACGGTTAGCTCCATCTTCTGATGGAAAAACAAACTACATGCAGTGAACGTCTGCTTAATAAATGAAGTGTTGAGAATTGTCACAGTGTTGATTACAAATGCATGTGCAGATAGTTTTTCGATAACGCAATGGTTGCGTTCTTGTACAACCCCCACATTAGAAACAATCCCACTGTTTCAAAGCGCGATTTTTCGCGGGGTTGCATAACAACGCAACCATCGCAATATAGGAAAATCACACTTGTTTTATTTCAAAAGTATACTTTATTCATAAAATATTTTGATGATCTGTACAATTGGTGGTGCCATTCATAGGCGTGCCTCGCATCGGAATTAATCATTCGTATATTCAGGTCTGTACGTTTACCATCCATATATTTAGCTGAGGCATCAGCAAGTCCATTTACTGCGCGGGCCCCCTGTTCTTCGTTAGGCAGGCAGATGTTACACGGTGGTCTTTCCCCACCGCGCCTTGGCGGTAGCTGCCCCAAGCTTCAGCGCGTCCCTCAACACGTAGTCCTGGACCTTGGAATGTGCCAGTCTGCAACACTCAGTCGGGGTCAACTCCTTCAGCTGGAAGATCAACAGGTTTCGGACCACCCAGAGAGCGTCCTTCACCGAGTTGATGATCCTCCAGGCCCAGTTGATGTTCGTCCCGGAGAACAGACCGTGGAGCACGTCACGGTGCTGCTCGGGACGAACCTCGGCAAACACCACAGCGAGGGGTAATAGAAGGAAAGTATTCTGCCTGGAAGTCTGTGGTGAGTGGTGTTCCACAGGGCTCTGTCCTTGGGCCTCTACTGTTTGTAATTTTTATTAATGACTTGGATGAGGGGATTGAAGGATGGGTCAGCAAGTTTGCAGACGACACAAAGGTTGGAGGTGTCGTTGACAGTATAGAGGGCTGCTGTAGGCTGCAGCAGGACATTGACAGGATGCAGAGATGGGCTGAGAGGTGGCAGATGGAGTTCAACCTGGATAAATGCGAGGTGATGCATTTTGGAAGGTCGAATTTGAAAGCTGAGTACAGGATTAAGGATAGGATTCTTGGCAGTGTGGAGGAACAGCGGGATCTTGGTGTGCAGGTACATAGGTCTCCCTTAAAATGGCCACCCAGGTGGACAGGGTTGTTAAGAAAGCATATGGTGTTTTGGCTTTCATTAACAGGGGGATTGAGTTTAAGAGTCGTGAGATCTTGTTGCAGCTGTATAAAACTTTGGTTAGACCACACTTGGAATACTGTGCCCAGTTCTGGTCGCCCTATTATAGGAAAGATGTGGATGCTTTGGAGAGGGTTCAGAGGAGGTTTACCAGGATGCTGCCTGGACTGGAGGGCTTATCTTATGAAGAGAGGTTGACGGAGCTTGGACTTTTCTCATAGGAGAAAAGGAGGAGGAAAGGGGACCTAATTGAGGTGTACAAGATAATGAGAGGCATAGATAGAGTCGATAGCCAGAGACTATTTCCCAGGGCAGAAATGACTAACACGAGGGGTCATAGTTTTAAGCTGGTTGGAGGAAAGTATAGAGGGAATGTCAGAGGCGGGTTCTTTACACAGAGAGTTGTGAGAGCATAGAATGCGTTGCCAGCAGCAGTTGTGGAAGCAAGGTCATTGGGGACATTTAAGAGACTACTGGACATGCATATGGTCACAGAAATTTGAGGGTGCATACATGAGGATCAGTGGTCAGCACAACATCGTGGGCTGAAGGGGCTGTTCTGTGCTGTACTATTCTATGTTCTATGTTCTATTCCTCTCCAGACTTCTTCTGCATAGACACATTCCAGAAGGAGGTGTGTGACAGTCTCGTTCCCCCCCCCCGCAGCCGCTTCGAGGGCAGCGTGCGGTGCGGCTGAGAGTCCGGGCGTGCATAAATGATCTCACAGGCAGAGCCTTTCTCACCACCAGCCAAGCCATGTCTTGGTGCTTGTTGGAAAGTTCTGGCGATGAGGCTTTCTGCCAAATGGCTTTGACAGTCTGCTCAGGGAACCGCTCGACAGGATCTGCCCTCTCCTTTTCCCGAAGGGTCTCAAGGACACTACGTGCTGACCACTTCCTGATGGACTTGTGGTCAAAGGTGTTTTTCTTCATAAACTTCTCCACGAAAGACAGGTGATAAATCACACTTCGGAAACAGTGCTTAAACTGTTGGCGATATAATCTAATACTATATGCAATTTAGCATGGCCAATTCACCTGGCCTGCACATCTTTGGACTGTGGGAGGAAACCGGAGCACCCGGAGGAAACCCATGAAGACATGGAGTTTGCACGTTCTTCCCGTGTCTGCGTGGGTTTCCTCCGGGTGCTCCGGTTTCCTCCCACAGTCCAAAGATGTACAGGTCAGGTGAATTGGCCATGCTAAATTGCCCCATAGTGATAAGGTGCATTAGTCAGAGGGAAATGGGTCTGGGTGGGTTACTCTTCGGAGGGTCGGTGTGGACCTGTTAGGCCGAAGGTTCTGTTTCCACACTGTAGGGAATCTAATTGTCTTGCACGTTTGAAAAGGTCGCGCTTTAGGAGCAGTGTCCCCTATTTGTCAATTGCGTCACAGCGAATTCACATTATCGAAACGCGCGTTATAGAAGAGCAACCTGTATATGGCTTCTACATACATAAACAAGCCGATGGTGGCATGGGGCTCAGTGGTTAGCATTGCTGCCTCGCAGCACCAGCGAGCCAGGTTCGATTCCAGTCTCGGGCGACTGTGTGGAGTTTGCATATTCTCCCTGTGTCTGTGTGGGTTTCCTCCCATGGTCCAAAGGTGTACAGGCTATGTGGATTGGCCATGGAGGGGTATGGGTGGGATTCTCTTTGGAGGGTTAGTGTTGGGTTGGTAGGCCGAATGGCCTGCTTCCACACAGTAGGGACTCTATGAGTAGGCCATTCAGTCCTTGAGACCCATCCTGTCAATCATGTCTGTGCCTGAACCACACTCTCCTGCTTTCATATTCTTTAATATACTCTGCCTTTTATGTATGGGCCTTTGCCCCAGTCCTTGTTTCTGAGGGTTGGGACCAGTGGACTGGTTCCACAGCTGATGCCTGAAGTGTTGTCACTGCCCCCTGCAGGCCGGCTGGCCAGAAGACTCTCATTCTTACTGAGAGGGCTCTCAGACGGATTTATTGATTGACAACCTACCTGCTTGGGCCACATCACAAACCCATGAGTAAGAAATAAGAGTTCATGAATAAGAAATGCTTGGAGGGATATGAGCCAAGCGCAGGCAGGTGGGACCAGCTTAGTTTGGGATTATGGTCAGCATGGACTGGTTGGGCCGAAGGGTCTGTTTGTGTGCTGTATGACTGTAAAATCAAACGCTTGTTGGAGATTGCGCATCAACTACATTACTCTCCTTACTCATCTCTGTTAGCTCATCGAAGAATTAAATAAAGTTCCTTAAACATGATTTAGAAATCCAAGGTGCTTTGCCTAATTAATCCACATTTATCCAAGTGACTTTAACTTTACCCCAGTTTACGGTTCCTGAAACTTGTCCCATTACTGAGTAGAGATTGACTGGCTTGTCATCGCTGGACATATCCTTCTTCTCTGTTTTGAGTGTGTTCAACACAAGGACTTTATTGAAGTGCAGCTTAAGATGTCTGCCGACAGGTTGGGTGGTCTCTCATGGTAGAAGTCGCATCACTATAGTAGACCGGCACCGACATTTGTAAATATTTGGATTTAAGTCAAAACTTTCCCCTTTTGATTCAAAAGCAGGTACTTTTACTTACCTAAGTTCCCAACTATACACACTAGTGTTCTCATGTTTAGCAGTTTGTTATTTCCATCAGTCTCACAATCCTCAAATCATGTTGATTTCTTAATGGCTCGCGTGCGTTTGTCTTTGGCTGTTCGTCTGAGTAATATTGTTTCAGAGTATTGGTCTTCTGTCATTTGTTGATGCTGTGGAAGCTGTTGTTGGCACATTTGTGTGGTAGGGTTTGATGGTTGATGTGTGATCTGTGTAGGTAGTGCTTTTCCCTCTTTCCCAATTAACTAGCTCCAATTAAGGACCGGCAGCTGCAGTTAGTTCTATGTGCCTGCAGTTACGATGGCACATCTGCTTTATCACTTCCAGTCCAAGTGACGACTGCTCGAGACAAGACCCTTGGGCTAGCTTTTGTTGAGAGCGTTGAACGTTTGTACTCTGAGTGGCTCTCCACTACTCAACTCTGGCAAGAGTTTTATAGACTCGTCAAAATCAAATTTGGCTTTCTGCCATTGCACCTTGATCTTTGTCATTCCTACCTAATACTTCCTCTGCATTCAGTCGCTCCTTGCTATTGGAAGAGTACTTTGCACATAATCTTTGCAGTGGACTATTCCCATGCGTTCGGACAGTGCATTTCTCCATTCGAGGATAGCTTTGCATATATTCATGCGGCATTTGCTCAATTTCTTTCTCAATCCTTCGGAAATTTTCGCAGCCGCCGTTTGTCCGGGGATAATGCGGAGACTATGTGAGGGGGTTGAATATTCCGCTTGGTTGTGAGGTGACTAAATTTTTCACTTGTGAACTGAGGGCCTTCGACGCTCATGACAATATTAAGAATGCCATAATGGTTGAAGTGTTGAGTATTCGACATTCTCAGTGGTGGTCATTGAAGTCAGCTGGTCCACCTCCCAGTAGCTAGAGTAGTAGCCAACAGCGACAAGATCGCAAGTGTGGAGAGGTTTTACCCTGAGCTTCATCCATGGTCTGTCTGTGATGTGTATTATCAGCAGCTCTCCAGCTTACTTCATTTGACACCCATTGCAAGCACTGTACTGGCTGTGGTCCTTGATTTCATTGCTCAGCTTTGACCAGGAGAGCTTATGTCTCACCTTCCTCAAGCTTGATTCAATTCATAGAGCTGTACTGCACGGAAACAGACCCTTTTGTCCAATCTGTCCTCACCGACCAGATGTCCTCAATTAATCTAGTCCCATTTGCCAGCACTTGGCCCATATCTCTCTAAACCCTTCCTATTCATATACCCATCCAGATGCCTCTTAAATGTTGCAATTGTACCAGCATCCACCATTTCCTCTGGCAGCTCATTCCATACATGTACCACCCTCTGTGTGAAAATGTTGCCCCTCAAGTTCCTTTTAAATCTTTCCCCTCTCACCTTAAAGCTACACCCTCTGGTTTTGAACTCCCATACTCTGGGATAAAGACCTTGACTATTCACCCTATCCATGCCCCTCATGATTTTGTAAACCTCTATAAGGTCACCCCTCAGCCTCCGACGCTCCAGGGAAAACAGCCCCAGCCTATTCAGCCTCTCCCTGTAGCTCAGATCCTCCAACCCTGGCAACATCCTTGTAAATCTTTTCTGAACCCTTTCAGGTTTCACAACATCCTTCCTGTAGCAGGTGATGGCATTGCGATCCAAGCACACATTTATTTGAAAAGGGTTAAAGTTTGTAATTGTCCACTCCTCTGACTCTATCCCTGTATCAAAGGAAGATTGGAAGATTGCAGCCTGTGGTCCCACTTTCTCAGTGACCTTGGTTGTGACCCATCCACTGCTGATGACTTGTTAATGTTCAGCACTTTCCAATCGCCCCTCTTCATCAATTTTTAACCTATCCGTTATCTCAGCTACCTCCGCTTCCACTGTGACATAGGCAGTATCTTCGTCTTGTTAAAGACACAGCGAAGTAGCGTAAATGCAAGTTCTCTCTCCCGTCGAACCTTGCAGTACCTCGCATTTTAACTGGGATGAGCTAGTCTCGGGAGAAACTGAGGTACAAGGAGACTGGTCTCGCACTCATTCCGACACACGGATTTCTCTCAGTTCAGTGAGCACCAGAGTCCAATTTGTCGAAACGACTTGCGACTCGTTTAATCAAATTGTCTTGGTGGTGAGATTGCCGTCTGCTGCTCGACAATGCCATTGGGAAGCTGCTTCAGACTGAATCATCTCTGGCCCTCGTGAAAGAACCAGGCCCTAACTCAGCTTTCCTTACTCACCAGGGCTGAATTTCTCAGGCGCCCGTGGACACGAGGTACTACTGCTCGAATGGTTTCGACACAGAATAGAGTCAACAGACCCTAGTGTGTGCATGTCCCCTGGAAAAGATCACTGAAATCTTGTGGTTCTCCTGCTTCAAGGGAAGGTTCACTTACTCCCCACTGCCATCTATGGCAAGGTGACAGTGTTTCTGCTTGGAGCTCAGGAGATTACAGGATAAAGTCCCCTTAGTTTTTTTTGATGTTATTCATTCACAGGACGAAGGGGGTCACTGTCTAGGCCAGCATTTATTGCCCATCCGAGAGGGCAGTTAAGAGTCAACCACATTGCTCTGGGTCTGGAGTCACATGTAGATTAGAGCAGGTAAGGATGGCAGTTTCCGTCTCCTAAAGGACATTGGTGAGCCAGGTAGGCTTGTCTGCTGACATGATCATCATTAGATTCTTAACTCCAGAAATTTATCAAATTCAAATTCCACCATCTGCCGTGGTGGGATTCAAACCCGGGTCCCTGGAGTGTTAGCTGGGACTCAGGATTAACAATCTACTAATAATACCACTAGGCCATCGCCTGCCCTTAAGGCATGCTGCTCCCAGTGTAGCAGTGAGGGGATAGCTGCACTGTTGCTAAGGGCCGTCCTATTAAATTGAAGGCCTGTCTGCCTCCCCCCTTCCCCCAGTGTAGAAGTTTCCACCGCTGTTGGTTGAAGTGATGGTTCTCCCTGGTGTTCTGGCTGCTATTTATCCCCTTGATCAACACTGCTCCAAGCAGACTTTTGGTCAGAATCCTATGGTTGGAGCTTGCTGTGCAGAAATTGGCAGTGGCCCTCCCTACGTGACAGCAACGACCAAGCTTCAGTAACCGGGCCTAAAATGCTCCGGGGGCCTCCCTAATGTCATGGAGGCCGTTATGTCATTCTTCCTTTGCTGACCTCAGGGGGACGATGTTATGGTGGAGGCATTAAACTTCAGGCCTATTTGTCCTCACAGATTCAGGTGAACGAAGGCAAATGGAATATGGTCCTTCACTGATAGAGTGATGGAGTTTATAAACAGGGAGGGTATGTTGCAGCTGTACAGGGCGCTGGTGAGGCCTCACCTGGAGTACTGCGTGCAGTTCTGGTCTCCTCACCTGAGAAAGAATGTACTGGCACTGGAGAGGGGGTTGATTCCGGAGTTGACAGGGTCGGCTTATGGGGAGAGATTGACTGGAACTCGTTGGAGTTTAGAGGAATGAGGGGGGAAATCTTATAGAAACATCGAACTTTATGAAGGGAGCAGATAAGATACAAGCAGGGTGTTTGCTCCCACTGGCGGGTTAAACTAGAACTAGGAACGTAACCTCAAAATCAGGGGAACAGATTCAGGACTGAGTTGAGGAGGAACATCTTCACCTAAAGGGTTGCGAATCCCCTGCCCAGTTGAGGCTTCCTCATTGAATGTTTTTAAGGTAAAGGTAGATAGATTTTTTGAACAGTAAAGGGATGAAGGGTTAGGGTGACAGGGTGGGTAAGGCCACAGAAAAGATCAGCCATCATCTTATCGAATACTGGAGCAGACGCAACAGACCAGATGGCCTACTCCTGATCCTATTTCTTAAAGATGTGAGGGGGCCATTCGATGATCGGCGGGGGAGTTTTCCTGTGGTGTCCTGGACAATATTCACCCCTCAACCAACAACGACAACAAAGTAGACCACTGAACAGTCTCATTGGTGTTTGTGGGGATTTGGTGAGTACAAATTAACAGACGCATTTTCCAGCATTACAACCACATCTTAGAAGGGCTTCACTAACTTTGGAGCAATTTGGGACTCATTGTGGGGTGTTTGATAAATACTCGAAGGTGGAGGGGGAGCAAATTCAAGAGATATTAGTTGTGCTCCTGAGCCAGGGATCAAAAGGCATAAAGTGGGTTTGCATCGCAGTAAGACATGCAGACATTTTAAATTTAGTTCATTGGATAAACCTCAAGTTAAAAGGTGACCAATGCCAGTCCTTTTAAAGAGTGATTCAATGAGGCCTATTCCATCCACCACCTGCCCCCCCCCCACCCCCAACAACCCCGTCCTTTATCCATAGCCCTATATCCTTCCATACGACGTATTCATAGGATGTGGTTAAGATGAAAATTCATTGCCCGTCTCCCTCAGCCTTGCTGGGCCACCAGTGAGTCACTCGCTTATCTCTGGGTCTGGAGCTTAGGCCAGTCAGAATGACGAAAAATGTTCATTTCCTCTACATTCGTGAGCCAGATGAATCTTTATGCTGGTTCTGGATGTAGGTTAGCTCGCTGAGCTGGAAGGTTCGTTTGCAGACGTTTCGTCACCATACTAGGTAACATCATCAGGAAACCCAAACTTATTATTAGAAAGCGGGGAACACCAGCAGTGCTTCGTCCTGAGGCTCACTGGAGATGTTACCTAGTAGGGAGACGAAACGTCTGAGAAATGAGCCTTCCAGCTCAACGAGCCAACCTACATCCAGAACCAGCATAAAGATTCATCTGGCTCACGAATGTAGAGGAAATGAACATTTTTCGTCATTCTGACTGGCCTAAGCTCCAGATCCAGAGATAAGCGAGTGACTTACTGGTGGCCCAGCAAGGCTGAGGGAGGCGGGCAATGAATTTTCATCTTAACCACATTCTATGAATACGTCATACAGAAGGATATAGAGCTATGGATAAAGAACGGGGTTATTGGGGGTGGGGGGCAGGTGGTAGATGGAATAGGCCTCATTGAATCACTCTTTAAAAGGACTGGCATTGGGACAATGGACTGAATGACCTGCAGCAAGATCTGTGGGCGGAAGCTATATAAATGCAAGGTTCACTTTCACGGGGTGGGGGGAGCGCAGCAGCTCATCAGAACAGAATTTAAAAGTTGGGGGGGGGAGGAGTTGCTGGAATGCTCTTCGAAACGAGGATTTTGTTTTGCGTTTAAGCTGGGATTAGATGACAAGCCTTTCACTTGCAGCATGTGCGGTACATCGCAGATCTGTGTGTAGGTCGATGCGAAGGGTAGTTGAATTCCCTACACCCACCCTGAGCGCTGGAGGTTCGCGAGGCAGCATTATGCTAATGTCACGACTGCCAGGATTAATAAAGAGACTCATTAATCACAGCTTGACTGGGGTGGCAGTGCGGCTCCTGTCTCTGGGTCCAAGGCGAAACTCATTAGTTGTATTGTTTCAGCCATGATTAATTGGAGGATAATTCCAGAAAAGCCGTGCTCTGGTGCTGTTATGGGGCATGTGGCATCATGACTTTGTTCGGGGTAGCTGGTACTCAGGCAGCACCTCCGACAAACTAGCTAATTGATAGTGGCATGTGCACCAGGTGTACAGTACAGTAAGGGAGGCTGAGGGCTGGCTATGTACAAAAACAAAACTGAGTTCAGGATGACAACATTATTGTAATGATGAGCACAGCCAATGCATTGCAATAGACTGATGCCTCAATTTAATTCTTTGGAGCTCAAGAGTAATAGCTCCCTTCCCATTCACTCCCACCATACACGATTACCAGCCTTGGGTAACTGTCTGTGTGGAGTTTGTATGTTAAAGGTTGGGGGGGGGGGAGGCTGGGAGGATGGCAGGGTGGCTCAGTGGTTACCACTGCTGCCCCACAGCGCCAGGTTCGATTCCAGCCTCAGGTGACTGTCTGTGTGGAGTTTGCACTTTCTCTCCGTGTCTGCGTGGGTTTCCTCTGGGTGCCTCCCACAGTCCAAAGATGTGCAGGTTAGGTGAATTGGCCATGTTAAATTACCCATAGTGTTCAGGGATGTGTACGTTAGGTGCATTAGTCAGGGGAAATGGAGAGTAATAGGGTAGGGGGAATGGGCCTAGTTACCGAAGGTTGGTAATTGAACCTGGGTCCCTGGTGCTGTGAGGCAGCAGTGCTAACCACTGAGCCACCATGCCGTCCTAATCATACCGATTCACTCCTGATGTACTGAATACTGATAGACACCCGCTCTTTCCATCCACTCCCAATAGAACAAACTCCTTTCCACTCGCTATCATGGTATTGAGGTGATGGGCAGTGAGCTTGGGTGGCTGGGTAAGTGATGCCAACAGCATGGATTCAATTCCCACACTGGCTAAGGTCACTGTGACTCAACCTTGTCCTTTCCCTGAGGCGCGGTGACCCTCAGGTTAAACCACCAGCAGCCATCTCTCACGAGAGAGCAGCCCTCTGTTCTAGTAAGACGATGGTGACGTTACCTTAACTGTATCGAGGTGCCCTGGGTCAAAACTGGGTCCAGTCACTCATGTCGAATAAAATTCTATTGCCGCAGCCCCTCTCCATTCGCTCGAAGTGTGTAGGATTGACAGGATGAGTTTCCTTATGAAGCTCAGCTGCTATATCTGAACTACACAGCTGCTTAGTGAACATCTGATACTGGATGAGAAATGATTTCCTCCGCGTTAATATTGGGAAGAGTGAAGTCATTGGCTTTGGTGTCATGGCAAGCTTCACCCTCCCACCCTCAGCTCTATCTTTCTCCCTGGCAACTCTCTGAGCAGGACCAAGATTGCTCACCGCCTCAGTGACCTGGTTGACCTTATGATGTTACATATCCACCTGATACCATTGCCTGCCTCCATCCCCTCTCTCAGCTCTTTGGCCACCTCAAGGCCTGGAGACTCCAATGCACTTTTGCCTGGCCTCCCACATTCTACCTTCATGAACTTGACCTCAGCTACCGGCATCTCAGCTCGTACCAGGCCCCATTCCCCTACCATCCCTGACCTATGCCGACTCCCGTTTAAACACCAACATGATTTCAAATCCCTCCATTGCCTTGCCTCTTTGTAATCTCATGCAACCCATATTCCTCCAACATGTCTGCGCTCCTCCAATTCTGGCCTCTTAGAGTCATGGAATCCCTACGGTGTGGAAGCAGGCCATTTGGCCAATCGAGTCCACCCTGACCCTCCAACGAGCATCCCAACCAGACCCATTCCCCCTACCCTATCCATGGTTAAAAATCACACAACACCAGGTTATAGTCCAACAGGTTTAATTGGTTCCCTATCAATGTAATACATGTAATCCATTTCCCACGGGTGGTGGTAGACGGTTGCTTTTCAGACTGGAGGCCTGTGACCAGTGGTGTGCCACAGGGATCAGTGCTGGGTCCACTGTTATTCGTCATTTATATAAATGATTTGGATGAGAATTTAAGAGGTACGCTCGTACGTTTGCTGATGACGTGAAGATTGTTGGTACAGTGGACAGTGAAGAAGGTTACCTGGGAATACAGTGGGATCTTGATCAACTGGACCAGTGGGCTAAGGAACGGCCGAGGGAAGTGAATCGAACTTCCATGGTAGGTCAAACCAGGGCAGGACTTACACAGTCAATGGTAGTGCTCTGGGGAGTGTGGTAGAGTAAGGAGATCCAAGGGCACATGTTCAGAGCTCCTTGAAAGTGCAGTCACAGGTAGACAGGGTGGTGAAGGCAGCTTTCGGCACACTTGCTTTCATTGGTCAGAGCGTTGAGTATAGAAATTGGGCTGTCTTGTTGCATTCATACAAGACATTGGCAAGGCCACATATGGAGTACTGTGTACAGTTCTGGTTGTTCTACTATAGAAAGGATATATATTCAAACTGGGCAGAGCGTAGAGACGATTTACTAGGATGCTACATGGACAGGAAGATTTGAGTCATAAGGAGAGGTTGGGACTTCTTTCTCTGGAGCATTGCAGACCGAAAGGTGACCTTACAGAGTTCTATAAGATCTTGAGAAGCATAGATAAGGTAGAGAGCCAATCGCTTTCCCCATGGTAGTGGTGTCTATGACTAGAGGGCATAGGTTTAAGCTGAGAGGGGTGAGATACAAAAGGGTCCACAGGGACGGTTTGTTCACACAGAGGATGGTTAGTGTGTGGAATGGGCTGCCAGAGAGAGTGGTCGAGGTGAACATAATTTTGTGTCACTTAAGAAACATTTAGACAGGTACCAGGATGGGATAAGTATGGAAGGATATGGATCAAACACAGAGATATGGGACTGGTTTAACTGTGAAAACTGACTGGCATGGACAAGTTGGGTGACTCTAATCCACTTAACCTGCACATCCCTGCACACTACACGCAACTTAGCATGGCCAATCCATCTAAACTGCGGATAGAGTCATAGAGGTCCAAAGCATGGAAACAGGCCCTTCAGCCCAACCTGTCCATGCCACCCAGTTTTCACCATTAAATTCATTCCATTTGCCTGCATTTAAACAAGAACTAAGAACAAAGAAAATTACAGCACAGGGACAGGCCCTTCGGCCCTCCAAGCCTGTGCCAATCCAGATCCTCTATCTTAACCTGTCGCCTATTTTCTAAGGATCTTTATCCCTCTGTTCCCTGCCCATTCATGTATCTGTCTAGATACAGCTTAAATGATTCTAATGTGTCCACCTCTACCATCTCCACTGGCAACGTGTTGCAGGCCCCCACTATCTTCTGTATATAGAACTTTCCATGCATACCTTCCCTAAAACTTTTCCCTCTCACTTTGAACTCATGACTCATAGTAATTAAGTCCCCCACTCTGAGAAAAAGCTTCTAGCTATCCATCCTGTCTATACCTTTCTTGATTTTGTAGACCTCAGTCAGATCCCCCCTCAACTTCCGTCTTTCTAATGAAAATAATCCTAATCTACTCAACCTCTCCTCATAGCTAGCATCCTCAATCCAAGGCAACATCCTGATGAACCTCCTCTGCACCCTCTCCAAAGCATCCACATCCTTCTGGTAATGTGGCGACCAGAATTGTACACAGTATTCCAAATGTGGCCGAACCAAAGTCCTATACAACGGTAACATGACCTACCAACTCTTGTACTCAATTTCTCTGTCCAATGAAGGAAAGCATGCCGTATGCCTTCTTGACCACTCTATCGACCTGCGTTGCCACCTTCAGAGTACAATGGATCTGAATATCCAGATCTCTCCATACATCAATTTTCCCCAGGGCTTTTCCATTTACCATATAGTTCGCTCTTGAATCTGGTCTTCCAAAACACGTCACCTCGCATTTGCCTGCATTGATCTCCATCTGCCATTTCTCTGCCCAACTCTCCAATCTATCCACATTCTGCTGCATTCTCCGACAGTCCCCTTCGTATCACCAAGCCTAGTGTCATCGGCAAACTTGTTAATATCCCTCCATGCCTACGGTTTGAACATCCTTGATTTTAATCACACCACTTATTGGACTTCAGTTGCTGAGAACCTAACCTCTAGCAAACCCTCCGTACTCCCCTCTGCCTCCCTTTCCCCCTTTCAAGATACCCCTTAAAACCTATCTCTTTGAACCAAGCTTGGTCATCCGCCTGAGTTTTTTTTTAAGATTAGATTAGATTCCCTACAGTGTGGAAATGGGCCCACCGAGCCTCCGAAGAGTAACCCACCCAGACCCATTTCCCCTCTGACTAATGCACCTAATGCTATGGGGCAATTTAGCATGGCCAATTCACCTGTCCCGCACACCTTTGGATTGTGGGAGGAATCCGGAGCACCCAGTGGAAACCCACACAGACACTGGGAGAATGTGCAAACTCCACATAGACAGTTGCCCGAGGCTGGAATTGAACCTGGGAGCCTGGTGCTGTGAGGCAGCAGTGCTAACCACTGAGCCACCATGCCACCCTGCCGTTATGCCTTAAGTGGCCCAGTGCCATAGGTGGCTTGAGATATATCAACAGCATTTTATAAACAGGGGTTATGGCTGATAGATCAAATTCGCAATACAAGCCCAAATTGACCAAGCTGTTTGTCATTCATTTCTATTGTTAGATTTTAATTTTTTTTAACTCATTCACAGGATTTGGGTGTCACTGGCTAGGCCCAGCATTCATTGCCCATTCCTAATTGCCCTAGAGTGCAGTTAAGAGTCAACCGCATCGCTGTGGGTCTGGAGTCACACGCAGGCCAGACCAGGCAAGGATGGCAATTGTTCTTCCCTAAAGGGCATGAGTCGACCATACGGGTTTTTCCGACAATCGGCAATTGATTCATGACCATCAGGAGACTCTTAAATCCAGGTTTTTTGCTGAATTCCCATTCCACCATCTGCCATGGCATGATTTGAACCCAGGTTGCCAGAACATTACCTGGCTCTCTAGGTTAACAGTCCCAGTGATAATATCACTCGGCCGTTTCCTCCCACTAAACCCACTGCCTTTCAGTAGAATTCCGAACCTCTTTCCAGAGTCACAGAGATCAACATCCACCCTCCATCATTGTGCCTAATTCAGGTAGACTAAGTCCTGTCCCATTACAGTGTCCCATTGAGCTCAAACCCCATTGCCATCCATTTCTAGCCATAAGGCTTTGATTGTCAGTGAATTCTGCTTCTGTTGGGATTGTAGCCAATTGGTCAGGCATGTCACCTTTCCTTTCTCCCCCTCCAATGTGTAGCTGCCACACTCGGTCTTCCTAACCCCGGATCAGCCCGTCCACATCCCCGAGGCAAGGAATTCTTTCCAAACGCGGTGCCCCACCTTCATTCCAAGCTGGCTTCCTATCTCAGACTGTGGGTGGTTGATATAAAGAAAGGAGTCTGGCAATATCAACTCAAACTAAACCACAGGATTAAGCCAGGAATCTCCCTGTCATCCTGCTATCAGATCCTTTTGCTTTTAAAAAAAAATAGATAATGTGTCATCTAATCTTTAAAGCAGTGCTGGATTTGCACAGTGCAATGCAGCATGAGGCAGAACCAGGCTTGAACGAATTCTGCATCACGCCAGCAGACAGACTATCAGCTACATATTAAATCATTGTGTTCATATTGCAATTGCCTTAGATCTGGCAGAAGTGGACAGATCACGTTCCAATCTGCTAAAAAAGGATTAAGTGCAGATGGCAGATACTGAGAGATTGTGCAATCAGAGAGATTTTAATCAATCCCGTACATTTGAGCTCTTGTATCTGATTATATTGACTACCTAAACTCATTCTCAGGTGTTTGACACTTTTAGACAGAAAACCACTCAGTTAGGTTCCAGTGTATTATTCTGTATATAAACCACTCAAAACTCTCCATTATTTTCCAGTCTGCATCTCACTCCTGGGTATCTATCATTCTTTATATACCCTCCTGAACTCCTCAATTAGATTCCAGTCTGTAATCACTCCCAGGTATCAGTTATTCTATATATAAACCATCTGAGTCCCTTAAATAGATTCCAGTCTGTAACTCACTCCTGAGTATCTGTTATTTTTATGTAAACCCCTGAACCGCTCGATTAGATTCCAGTCTGTAACTCACTCCTGGGTATCTGTTATTCTATATATATAAACCTCTGAACCCCTCGATTAGATTCCAGTCTGTAACTCACTCCTGGGTATCTGTTATTCTATATATAAACCTCTGAACCCCTCGATTAGATTCCAGTCTGTAACTCACTCCTGGGTATCTGTTATTCTATATATAAACCTCTGAACCCCTCGATTAGATTCCAGTCTGTAACTCACTCCTGGGTATCTGTTATTCTATATATAAACCTCTGAACCGCTCGATTAGATTCCAGTCTGTAACTCACTCCTGGGTATCTGTTATTCTATATATAAACCTCTGAACCCCTCGATTAGATTCCAGTCTGCACCTCACTCCTGGCTTTCTGTTATTCTAGATATACATGCAGTATACATTCCACCTGAACCCCTGAATTAGATTCCAGCCTGTAACTCGCTCGTGGATTCCTAAGGACTGTGTTCTTTGCCTGCCTTTCATGCTATCTGAGCCCAGGGCTCTGTCTCAAGGGCTGATGCCATTGAGGGGTCTGTTCGAATCCACATCACTGGGCCCAGCTTGAGAGCACAGCAGTCGCGCAGATTTGCAGCATCCACCCCCGCCCCCCCCCCCCCCCCCCCCCCCTTTTCCTGTTAAAGCCCGTTGCTAAGGAACCCTGGGCACGGCACCCGGTAACGTTCAGGCGTTGACAGCTCAGTTAACGGGATCTGACTCTGTCGGGCCTGTTGGAAGGGGGACCTTAATGCTGTCCGACAGCTGGGTTTGTCAGTTGCTTCCCACTTCTTTGTTTGCGAAAGAGCCTCCTCAGCCGTGCCAGTTTGGAGACGCGCCCCTCTCCCTGAGCGCGGGCAACTTTTTTGACTCGTGTCTAATTGGGAAATTGGTTGAGAAACCAGAGGTATCAGACCACCCAGTTTAAAGGGGGGGGAGGGGTTAGCAAAGGGAGACTAACGTGGGGAGGGGAGGTGGGGGAGTGGTGGGTGTGGGCCGGAGGCTCTTTTATGAGTCCGTGTCTGGTGTTGCTGGGAGGAGGGTGGCATGTGTTGGTGAGATCCGAGTGGCACACCGGCAGAAGGGCGAGCGGCAGGGTGCCGGGGTTCCGCACTCACATCCGGCTTTGGCTAACGAGTCCTGACAGCTCCGAGTGGGAGAGTGCGGCAGCTCTGGCGATGGCAAGGTCTTAATTAGCGCCCGCGCAAGTGTGGGTATGCGGGCCTGCCAGGCGAGAGACCGGGGTGGGGCACTCTCGGTGAACGGTGGGCGAATGGGGCCTGGGGGCGGAGGGGGAGTCGGTATCTCCATAGTCTGGCCGCACCAGTCTCATCTGCCTCCCCACTGGACGGCTGGAAGCTAATTAGTAAAGGAATATAAATGCGTGGCCCAGTACAACACTGGATGCAGAGTGACAGGCCGCACTGACACTGAGCAGGAAGACCTCTGTCTGAGCGGCGACACTGGGTAATTAGCTTCTTGCTGCCCCGCTGCTCTCTCCCGCTGCCTGTAACGCTTGTCTGAACTCACTGGTGCTATTGGTGTGGACTGCACAGAGTGGACAGGCTGGACTCTGTCACTTGGCCTCCCCTCTGGCAGATGTTTGGGAAGTGCTGTGAGAGCTGGCTGCATGAAACATTACAACCTGTCCTCCATAACCTCCCCCCACACACCCCCTCTCTGTTTCTAGTTTGCTATAATCTTTTAGCACACTGTTTAAAATGCAGCTCCGATGTTGAAATCTGTCCATGTGTAGGTGTGTATTGTGGACCAGGGAAGAAGTGTGTATGTGTGTGAGAGACAATATCTGTGTGTGTGTGTGTATGAGTCTGGCTGTGTGTGTGGGAGAGAGTGTGTGCGTGTGTGTTTGTGACAATATGTGTGTGTATGCATGACAATATGTATGAGCATATGTGTGTGCGTGAGTGTGTGTTAGTGTGTGTGTGTTACTGTGTGAGTGTGGGTGTATGAGTGTGTGTGTCTGTGAATATGCATGTCAGTATGTCAGTGTGCATTTGTGTCTGTGTGTGAGTTGCATGTGTGCGTCTGTGAGTGTGTGTCACTGTGTGAGTGGATGTGTCTATGAGTGAGTGGGTGTGTCTGTGAGTGTGTGTGTGTGTGTCAATGTGTGTGTGAGTGTGTGAGTGGGTATGTGTGTGTGTCTGTGTGGGAGTGTGTGTGGGAGTGGGTATGTGTCAGTGTGTGTGTGTCTGTGTGTGTGTACGTGTGCGTGTGTGAGAGTGGGTGTGTGTGTGAGAGTGGGTATGTGTGTGAGTGGGTATGTACATGTGTGTGTCTCAGTGTGTGAGTGTGTGTGTGTGTTAGTGTGCGAGTGGGTCAGTGTGTGAGTGGGTATGTGTCAATGTGTGTGTGAGTGGCTGTGTCAGTGTGTGTGTGTATGAGTGTGTGAGTGGGTTAGTGTGTGACTGGGTATGTGTGTGTGTCAGTGTGTGTGGGTATGTGTGTGAGAGTGGGTATGTGTGTGTGTGTGAGTGGGTATGTGTGTGTGTCAGTGTGTGAGTGGGTATGTGTGCGTGAGTGGGTGTGTCAGTGTGTGAGTGGGTATGTGTGAGTGTGTATGTGTGAGTGTGTGTGAGTGTGGGACTGGGTATGTGTATGTGAGTGGGTATGTGTCAGTGTGTGACTGGGTATGTGTGTGTGTGTCAGTGTGTGAGTGGGTATGTGTGTGTGTGTGAGTGTGTATGTGTGTGTGTCAGTGTGTGAGTGGGTATGTGTGCGTGAGTGGGTATGTCAGTGTGTGAGTGGGTATGTGTCAGTGTGTATGTGTGAGTGTGTGTGAGTGTGGGACTGGGTATGTGTGTGTGAGTGGGTATGTGTCAGTGTGTGACTGGGTATGTGTGTGTGAGTGGATATGTGTCAGTGTGTGACTGGGTATGTGTGTGTGTGTCAGTGAGTGAGTGGGTATGTGTGTATGTCAGTGTGTGAGTGTGTATGACTGTGTGAGTGGGTATGTGGGTGTGAGTGTGTATGAGTGTGTGAGTAGGTGTGTGGGTGTGTGTGTATGAGTGTGTGAGTGGGTGTGTGGGTGTTACTGTGTGTGTGGGTATGTGGGGGTGTGTGTGTGTGTGTGTGAGTGGGTATGTGGGTGTGAGTGTGTATGAGTGTGTGAGTGGGTATGTGTGTGTGTGTGTGAGTGGGTATGTGGGTGTGAGTGTGTATGAGTGTGTGAGTGGGTGTCTGGGTGTGGGTGTGTGGGTATGTGGGTGTATGAGTGTGTGAATGGGTGTGTGGGTATGTGTGTGTGAGTGTGTGAGTGGGTATGTGGGTGTGAGTGTGTACGAATGTATGAGTGGGTGTGTGGGTGTGAGTGTGTACGAGTGTGAGAGTGGGTGTGTGGGTATGTGTGTGTGTGTGGGTGTGTGGGTATGTGTGTGTGAGTGGGTGTGTGGGTGTGAGTGTGTGAGTGGGTATGTGGGTGTGAGTGTGTATGAGTGTGTGAGTGGGTGTGTGGGTATGTGTGTGTGTGTGAGTGGGTATGTGGGTGCGAGTGTGTATGAGTTTGTGAGTGGGTATGTGTGTGTGTGTGTGAGTGGGTATGTGGGTGTGAGTGTGTATGAGTGTGTGAGTGGGTGTCTGGGTGTGGGTGTGTGGGTATGTGGGTGTATGAGTGTGGAATGGGTGTGTGGGTATGTGTGTGTGAGTGTGTGAGTGAGTATGTGGGTGTGAGTGTGTATGAGTGTGTGAGTGGGTGTGTGGGTGTGAGTGTGTACGAGTGTGTGAGTGGGTGTGTGGGTATGTGTGTGTGTGTGGGTGTGTGGGTATGTGTGTGTGAGTGGGTGTGTGGGTGTGAGTGTGTGAGTGGGTATGTGGGTGTGTGGGGGTGTGTGTACAAATGTGTGACTGGGTATGTGGGTGTGAGTGTGTATGAGTGTGTGAGTGGGTGTGTGGGTATGTGTGTGTGTGTGAGTGGGTATGTGGGTGCGAGTGTGTATGAGTGTGTGAGTGGGTATGTGTGTGTGTGTGAGTGGATATGTGTGTGTGTGTGTAAGTGGGTATGTGGGTGTGTGTGTGTGAGTGTGTGAGTGGGTGTGTGGGTATGTATGTGTGTGAGTGTATGAGTGTGTGTGTGAGTGTGTGTGTGGGTATGTGTGTGTATGTGTAAGTGGGTATGTGGGTGTGTGTGTGTGAGTGTGTGAGTGGGTATGTGTGTGTGTCTGTGTGGGAGTGGGTGTGGGAGTGGGTATGTGTCAGTGTGTGTGTGTGTGTCTGTGTGTGTGTACGTGTGTGTGTGTGAGAGTGGGTGTGTGTGTGAGAGTGGGTATGTGTGTGAGTGGGTATGTAAATGTGTGTGTCTCAGTGTGTGAGTGTGTGTGTAAGTGTGTGTGTTTGTGTCAGTGTGTGAGTGGGTCAGTGTGTGAGTAGGTATGTGTGTGTGTCAGTGTGTGAGTGGGTATGTGTGTGTGAGTTGGTGTGTCAGTGTGTGAGTGGGTATGTGTCATTGTGTATGTGTGAGTGTGTGTGAGTGTGGGACTGGGTATGTGTGTGTGAGTCGGTATGTGTCAGTGTGTGACTGGGTATGTGTGTGTGTGTGTCAGTGTGTGAGTGGGTATGTGTGTGTGTCAGTGTGTGAGTGCGTATGAGTGTGTGAGTGGGTATGTGCGTGTGAGTGTGTATGAGTGTGTGAGTGGGTGTGTGGGTGTGTGTGTATGAGTGTGTGAGTGGGTATATGGGTGTGAGTGTGTATGAGTGTGTGAGTGGGTGTGTGGGTGTGAGTGTGTGAGTGGGTATGTGGGTGTGTGGGGGTGTGTGTATGAGTGTGAGAGTGGGTATGTGGGTGTGAGTGTGTATGAGTGTGTGAGTGGGTGTGTGGGTGTGAGTGTGTGAGTGGGTATGTGGGTGTGAGTGTGTATGAGTGTATGAGTGTGTGAGTGGGTATGTGTGTAAGTGTGTGAGTGGGTGTGTGAGTGGGTATGTGGGTGTGAGTGTGTATGAGTGTGTGAGTGGGTGTGTGGGTGTGAGTGGGTGAGTGGGTATGTGGGTGTGAGTGTGTGAGTGGGTATGTGTGTGTGTGAGTATGTGAGTGGGTGTGTGTGTTTGAGTGTGTGAGTGTGTGAGTGGGTGTGAGTGTGTGAGTGGGTATGTGGGTGTGAGTGTGTATGAGTGTATGAGTGTGTGAGTGGGTATGTGGGTGTGAGTGGGTGAGTGGGTATGTGGGTGTGTGAGTATGTGAGCGTGTGAGTGGGTGTGTGGGTATGTGTGTGTGTGGGTGTGTGAGTGGGTATATGGGTGTGAGTGTGTATGAGTGTATGAGTGTGTGAGTGAGTATGTGTGTGTGAGTGTGTGAGTGGGTATGTGGGTGTGAGTGGGTATGAGTGGGTATGTGGGTGTAAGTGTGTATGAGTGTATGAGTGTGTATGAGTTGGTATGTGGGTGTGAGTGTGTGAGTGGTATGAGGGTGTGAGTGTGTATGAGTGTGTGAGTGTGTGAGTGGGTATGTGTGTGTGAGTGTGTGAATGGGTATGTGGGTGTGAGTGTGTATGAGTGTATGACTGTGTGAGTGGGTATGTGGGTGTGAGTGTGTGAGTGGGTATGTGTGTGTGAGTGTGTGAGTGGGTATGTGGGTGTGAGTGGGTATGTGTGTGTGAGTATGTGAGTGGGTGTGTGTGTTTGAGTGTCTGAGTGTGTGAGTGGGTATGTGGGTGTGAGTGTGTATGAGTGTATGAGTGTGTGAGTGGGTATGTGGGTGTGAGTGGGTGAGTGGGTATGTGGGTGTGAGTGTGTGAGTGGGTATGTGTGTGTGTGAGTATGTGAGTGGGTGTGTGTGTTTGAGTGTGTGAGTGGGTGTGAGTGTGTGAGTGGGTATGTGGGTGTGAGTGTGTATGAGTGTATGAGTGTGTGAGTGGGTATGTGGGTGTGAGTGGGTGAGTGGGTATGTGGGTGTGTGAGTATGTGAGTGTGTGTGTGTGTTTGAGTGTGTGTGTGTGTGAGTGGGTATGTGGGTGTGAGTGGGTGTGTGTGTGTGCGTGTGTGAGTGGGTATGTGTGTATGAGTGTGTGAGTGGGTATGTGGGTGTGAGTGTGTATGAGTGTGTGAGTGGGTATGTGTGTATGAGTGTGTGAGTGGGTATGTGGGTGTGAGTGTGTATGAGTGTGTGAGTGGGTATGTGTGTATGAGTGTGTGAGTGGGTATGTGGGTGTGAGTGTGTATGAGTGTATGAGTGTGTGAGTGGGTATGTGGGTGTGAGTGGGTGAGTGGGTATGTGGGTGTGTGAGTATGTGAGTGTGTGTGTGTGTTTGAGTGTGTGTGTGTGTGAGTGGGTATGTGGGTGTGAGTGGGTGTGTGTGTGTGCGTGTGTGAGTGGGTATGTGTGTATGAGTGTGTGAGTGGGTATGTGGGTGTGAGTGTGTATGAGTGTGTGAGTGGGTATGTGTGTATGAGTGTGTGAGTGGGTATGTGGGTGTGAGTGTGTATGAGTGTGTGAGTGGGTATGTGTGTATGAGTGTGTGAGTGGGTATGTGGGTGTGAGTGTGTATGAGTGTGTGAGTGGGTATGTGGATGTGAGTATGTATGAGTGTATGAGTGTGTGAGTGGGTATGTGGGTGTGAGTATGTATGAGTGTATGAGTGTGTGAGTGGGTATGTGGGTGTGGGTGTGAGTGTGTGAGTGGGTATGTGTGTGTGTGAGTATGTGAGTGGGTGTGTGTGTTTGAGTGTGTGAGTGGGTATGTGGGTGTGGGTGTGAGTGTGTGAGTGGGTATGTGGGTGTGAGTGTGTATGAGTATGTGTGTATGAGTGTGTGAGTGGGTGTGTGGGTATGGGTGTGTATGAGTGTGTGTGTGAGTGGGTATGTGTGTATGAGTGTGTGAGTGGGTATGTGGGTGTGAGTGGGTGTGTGTGTGTGTGAGTGTGTGTGTGAGTGTGTGAGTGGGTATGTGTGTGTGAGTGTGTGAGTGGGTGTGTGGGTATGTGTGTGTGTGGGTGTGTGAGTGGGTATATGGGTGTGAGTGTGTATGAGTGTATGAGTGTGTGAGTGAGTATGTGTGTGTGAGTGGGTGTGTGTGTGTCAGTGTGTGAGTGGGTGTGTGTGTTTGAGTGTGTGAGTGTGTGAGTGGGTATGTGGGTGTGAGTGGGTGTGAGTGTGTGAGTGTGTGAGTGGGTGTGTGTGTGTGAGTGTGTGAGTGGGTATGTGGGTGTGAGTGGGTGTGAGTGAGTGAGTGTGTGAGTGGGTGTGTGGGTGTGAGTGGGTGCATGTCTGTGAGGATGTGTGACCACACCCTGTACCTTTCTGTGATTCTGTGGCCATTTCCAGTTGACGATTGCTGCTGTGCAGGTCGGTGGGAGGTTTTACTATGCTAAAGGGGCTAGGTAAATGTAAATTGTTGTTCCTTTCTTCTTGAATTGCCGATGGGTTCGGTGTGACAGCGTAGCAAGTGAGACCATTTAGAGGCCATTCAGGCAGTTGGCAGTTTCTGACCTTCCCTGATATTTCAGAGTTCAGGATAGCCCTGCGCCCTGTATGTTGGCAGATTCCAGTGATGGTGCCAAGATGGGTTTCCTTCGGGATCGTCCAGCTCATGTGAGGTCTAGGGGGGTGGGGAGGTGGGTAAAATGATGATCCTCCTGATTCAAGTGAAGAAGGAACCTACATTGATGTAGCACCTCTTATGACCTTAGGACACCGTAAAGCATCTCACAGTCAAAGAAATGTTCTAGTGGAGGCAAACTAGTTCCCAATATCCACACAGTTAACTCCTACAAACAACAAGTACTTTTTGCAGAAGGTCAGCAAGTTTGGCAGCATTTGTGGAGAGAGAGAGAGAGAGAGAGAGAGAGAGAGGTATTAACACCTCAAATACAGTATGACTTTTCAGAACTGAAAGGTGTCGAACAATGCGTTAGTTTTGATAGTGTTGACAGTTACTGCTCCCCCTCTCTCGCCTCGTGAAGCATTGCTGATACATTGTTCACATCACTGGAAGACATACCTTAATGCCCACCACCAGGTGGCTTTGATATCCATCATTATGAAGTGCTTTGAAAGGATATTAATGGCACACATCAACTCCAAGCTCCCAGATTGCCTTGAGCTGCTACAATTTGTCACAACATGGCTTGGAAAGGGTGGACGCTAGGAAATTATTTCCGTTAGGCGAGGAGTCTAGGACCCATGGACACAGCCTTAGCATTAGAGAGGGTAAATTCAGAACAGAAATGCGGAGACATTTCTTCAGCCAGAGAGTGGTGGGCCTGTGGAATTCATTGCTGCAGAGTGCAGTGGAGGGCAGGGACACTAAATGTCTTCAAGGCAGAGATTGATAAATTCTTGATGTCACAAGGAATTAAGGGCTACGGGGAGAATGCGGGGGTAAGTGGAGTTGAAATGCCCATCAGCCATGATTGAATGGCAGAGTGGACTCGATGGGCCGAATGGCCTTACTTCCACTCCTATGTCTTATGGTCTAACAGGTCCAACGGCAGATGCCACCTCCCTGACCCTATGCTCCTTGACCCTCCCTGGAGCCTCTGGGTAACAAGGACATGACGTCAGATTCCCATTTATTGACTTCTCCTCCACCTTCAACACCAAACACATCTCCAAACACTGAGACCTAGCCCTCTCTTCCCCACCTTTGCATCTGGCTCCTCGACTTCCTGGCCAGCAGACCAGTAATCAGTAAGTATCGGCAACAACACATCCTCCACGATAGTTCTCAAGGCTACGTACACAGCCCCTTACTGTACGCTTTATACACTCCCGACTGTGTGGCTAAATTCAGTTCTAACTCCCTTTACAAATTTGCTGATGACACCACTATGGTGGGTCACATCTCAGACAATGACAAGACAGATTAAATTAGAAATAGGCCCATCGGCCCAACAAGTCCATACCGACTCTCTGAAGAGTAACCCACCCAGATCAATTTATCCCTGACTAATGTACCTAACAATTTAGCATGGCCAATTCACCTGACCTGCACACTTTTGGACTGTGGGAGGAATCCGGAGCAAACCCACGCAGACACGCGGAGAACGTGCAAACTTCACCCAGACAGTCACCCGAGGCTGGAATCGAACCTGGGATCCTGGTGCTGTGAGGCAGCAGTGCTAATCACTGAGCCACCGTGCCACCCCAGGTACAGGAAGTAGATAGACAGCTTAGTGGCATGGTATAAAGGCAATAATTTCTTCCCTCAATGTCACCAAAATGAAGGAAGCAGTTATCACCTTCAGGAAGGGGAGTGAAGGACACGCTCCTGTCTGTATTGATGGTGCTGAGGTGGAAATGGTGGAGAGTTTCCAGTTCCTTGGAGTAAATATCACCAACAATTTGTCCTGGTCCATCGGCGTCATCGCTACAGTTAAGAAAGCACACCAACACCAACAGAAGGGTAAGGACATTTGGCATATCCATAAAGACGCTCACCATATACATGCACCATCGAAAACATCCAATCTGGCTGCATCACAGCTTGGTACGGTAACCGCTCTGTCCTAGATCACAAGGAATTACAGAGAGTTGTGAATACAGCCCAGTCCCAGAACACAGCAAACCAACCTTCCAACCATTCACTCCACCTGCTCTTCCCGCTGACCCGGCAAAGCAACCGACAGCATCAAAGACCCCTCCCACCCCGGTTACACTCTCTTCCACCCTCTTCCATCAGGCAGGAGATACAAGAGTTTGAACACACAGGCCAACAGCTTCAAGAACAACTTTTCCCGGCTGTTATCAGACTTCTGAACGGAACTCTCAAATATTAGAGTCGATCTTCCCTGCCTCTTCCCTGTAACGCTACATTCTGTTCTGTTACCCAGATGCACTTGTGTAAGCTATAGTTTGTCTGGATACCATGCAAAACAATACTTTTCACTGTGTCTCGGGACATGTGACAATAACAAATCAAAAATCAAATCAAAGAGGTGTGGTCTTTCACCCTGTATGGCTCACTGGGAGCACAATCATCTTCAAATTCCCCTCCAAGTCCTGCATCGTTCTGACTTGAAACTATTTTGCTGTTCACAGCCAATTTTCCGAAACTCCGTCACTAACAGCACTGTGCTTGTACCTGCGCCATACCATCTGCAACTGTTGAGAAACCCAACTGACCCACCACCCTCTCTGGGACAACTAGAAAAGCACAATAGATGCTGGCAAACTTAAATGTTATGGATCGATAAAATCCATTTTAATGATAAACTAAAACACAAAGAGGTAACTTTTCCTACACAGTTTGGGTGCTGCATGTATGGAGAACTGGCCGTGGTGGTGTCTTAAACTGGGATTATTTTAAATTAATTTGTAGATTAAGGCTTAAATTCATGCTTGCTTTTAGCAATGCTTAAGCAAGCAGTAAACGTATACAAAAAGACACGACCCTCTCTCCCTCGTAGCCCTACACACGGAAGAAAAAAGCCACCATTTCGACTGGGACAGCGCATCTATCCTGGGACGGGCTAAGCAAAGACATGCCAGAGAATTCCTAGAGGCCTGACACTCCAACCACAACGCCATAAACAAACATATAGATCTAGATACCATCTATCAACCCCTCAGGAAACAAACAGGAAATGACATCACCACAAACCCCAGGAACCCCATCCAGGACAAACATTTAAATAGAAAGCAGGAGACGACAGCTTCGCTTCACTTGGAGGTCGCCACTGATGATGTTACCGAGCCAGGTAATGAAACGTCTGGATATCAAACCTACAGCTCAGCGAGCAAACCTACACCCTAAACTTATAACGTTGAGGGAGAAAGTTAGGTAAGCTATGGTTGCTTCCTTCAAAGTAAGGGAGGATGAAGAGGTTTAGTCAAGCTGTGTGCCATTAGAATTGGATCTTATTGTCACTGTAGTCAAGTATAGGAACACACGGGTACAGTGAAAAGTGTACAAAGTCGCCATCTCTGATTACAAAACCAGAATCTCGAAAAAACACCTAACAGCCGAAATAAAAGAAAACCAAAAGGTAAGAGAAACATCCAGATCTAAGAGTCTAAGTCTTATTTCCCTAAAAGGTATTGGGAACCTCCAAAGCAGGCACCCGGGCCTAGCCATGGCCTTAAGGCCTGGTCAGCCTGCGAGTCTTGAATCGATCGCTGGGAGGAGCGTGTTCTTGCTGCTGCTGATGCCACTGTCTCCGATCGTTGCAGGAGCGTGCCCCCGCCGGCCCCGAACGTCAGGAGGGCGTCCTTGCCGTCGCCCCCAGTCACTGGGAGGAGCCGCGTCCACCTCTTGCCGCTGCCTCAGACCGCCATTCCGTGTGCGCCCTGGTGCTGCTGTTGCGCCCAATATCGCCGATTCACTGGCCAGAAAAACGAGAAAAAAAGTACTGAACGAAAGTAAGAAATGGAGCAGAAGTGAAAAGAAAATAAAAGAAAGAAAGCAGAAGACAGCAGACAAGCTCTGGGCAGGGGAGCCCACATAGAACATCACTACACCACCGCCATCTTGTTTAAAAGCTATTGAATTATGAGGGGCCTAGACTGAGTGACGAGAAGAGATTCATTTGCCTCAGCAGGGAAGTGCCTCACCAGACATCATTGGTGAGAGTAATTACTGAAGGACAGGAGGGGTAGTTTGTTTTTACCGAGAGGTTGGAGGGGATCTAGAACTCGTTGGCTGGAAGGGTGGCAAAACCAGAAACCCTCATTGCATTTAAAATAGACTTGGATACGCACTTGGAGTGACATCATGTACAGAACTACGGACCAGGCACTGGTCGGAGACACTAGGCCGGCTAGCTTTCCATCTTCGGAGATGGACGTGAATGGCCAAGTTGAGGTGATGATTTTCTCTGAGACAAAAGAGCAGCAGATGCTGGAATCCAAGTGTGGACAGGCAGGAGGCTGGGCGAACACAGCAGGCCAGGCAGCGTCAGGAGGTGGGGAAGTCAACATTTCAGGTGTAACCCTTGTTCAATCCTGATGCTGATTTTCTGTGTCTGTAAGAAAGCAGAGACACAGAAGTTGCCAAGGTTCTGACGGTCTAAGTAGTCAAATGCAGTCACCAATAGTGGCCCAATTAAAATCAAAGATGTTCAAGGGGCCAAAGTTAGAGGGACACCGATATCTTGAGGCAGTTGTGGTCCTGGAGGAGATAAGAGGGAGAAATAGGGAGGAGAAACATATGGAGCCATTTGAAAACAATGAGGAGAATTTTTAAATGTAAGTATTGTTTAACAGGACGTTAAAGTAGATCAGCGAGCACAGGGGAGATCGGAGAACAGGACTTGGCACAAGTCTCCAGGAATTGAGGATTATTCTCCAGGATATCATTCTGAAAGAAAAACAAGTGAGAATTTTATTCTTCTCTCTGCATTTAAATGCTTTTCTGGCGCTAGTCTCTGTTGAAGGGCGGCAACATTGTGGGAAATTGGACAAAAAGAACTGTATGGCTGAAGGTCAAGCATCAATCAGTCTGATCATGACGAGTCATTTTCGAGTTGGCGTTAGGCACTGGTTGTTATGGGCAACCAAGCGTGGCATGATTGGAACGAGGAGCTTAGAGCCGAGGGGGGTGGTGTGGGGATGATCTGGAATATACCCTGGCTGGGGCTGTCAATCCGAACCCACTGTGAGGTAACTGGTCAGCCGGAGCGAAAGCTAGGCCTCAAATCCAAGATGGCGCCAGAACGTGGTGACATTATCCAAGTTTCACTGCGCCTAGGTACAAGTGGCAATATTAAGTATTAAATAAATAAATGGTATCAAAAGCTGTGTCAGAAACAGAGACAGGAAACTGAAGCTAAAATGCTGTGCTTCACCTGTCTCAGTTGGCAGCCCAAAATCCAGGCAATACGGACTGCCCCTTGACTGGGTCATGAATGACATTTCGCCATCCGCCGAGTTGCCTCTCAAGGCCGAGACACAGTGAGAACTGCACGAGAGGGAGAGAGAGAGGACAGCTCCACCTTGGATAAGCCCTCTTGGTAATTTTAAAGACTTCCACATTGGGAAACTGACCCCGAGCACTGTCGACTTAACCACTTTCCAAGCCTCCAGATCCCACATCCAACCCTCCAACTCGGCACCGCCCTCCGTCCCACCCGTCCATCTTCCTTCCTACCTCACTGCTCCGCCTTCCCCACCGACCTGTCACAATCACGCCCCCCCTACCTGCATCCACCTTCCCAGCTACCTTCCCCCCAGCCCCACTCCCACCCACCCCCCCCCCGCCATTTATATCTCATTCCCCCTTCCCCCGCCACATTCTTGATGATGGGCTTGTGCTGAGAGTCTGGTTGCTGGAAAAGCACAGCAGGGTCAGGCAGCGTCCGGGGGGCGGGAGAGTCGACGTTTCGGGCATAAGATTCCCTGATGAAGGGCTTAACACCTGAAATCGTTGACTCTCCCGCCCCTCGGACTCTGCCTGACCCTGCTGTGCTTTTCCAGCGCCACACTTTTCCACTGCCGACAAGGTGTGAGAAGGGCCTCAAAGTCATCCTGTGTTTCTTTTTTATGGTGCTGGTTCAGGGGGTGTGAATATCTTTGTCAAGCCCAGATTTCGCTCTCCCATCCCTGATCCCAGTGTCAACAGCATCGCTGTCGATCAAGGCCAGAAGAAACAGGGATTGGAGTAGGCCTTTTAGCCTTGTGAGCCTGCTCCACCGATCATGGCTGATCCAACGTTCCCCACGCCCACTCTCCTGCCCCTTAATTCCCTCACTGATCAAGAGCCTATCTCAGCCTTAAATATACACAAGGACTCTGCCCCCACAGCTCTCTGTGGCAAGGAGTGCCAAGGACTCACAACCCTCTGAGAGGAAAACTTCCCCCTCACCTCAGTCTCAAATTGGCGCATCTTTATTCTGCGAGGGTGCCCTCTAGTCCTAGACTCTCCCATGAGGGGAAACATCATCTCAACGTTGACCCTGTCAAGCCCCTTAAGAAACCCTACATGTTTCAATAAGATCACCACTTATTCTTCTGAACTCCAGTGACAGGACAGACCAGGTAGAGATTGCAGCTTTCCATCCCTGAAAGATGTCAGTGGGGTTAAGCAGCACTCAACGATAGCTCCACGGACACAACTGGGGAGGCATAGAAACATAGAAGGCCATTCGGCCCTTCGGGCCTGCTCCCCCATTCATCATGATCATGGCTGATTGTCCAAATCAATAGCCTAATCCTGCTTTGTCCCCATAACCATTGATCCTGTTTATCCCAAGTGCTATATTTAGCTGTAACTTGAATACATTCAATGTTTTGGAATCAACCACTTCCTGTGATAATGAATTCCACAGCCTCACTGCTCTTTGGGTGAAGAACTGTCACCTCATCTCCGCTCACCCCGACTCCTCAGACTGTGACCCCTGGATCTGGTCCCACCCGCCATCGGGAACATCCTCCCTGCATCTACCCTGTCTAGTCCTGTTAGAGTTTTATACGTCTCAATGAGATGTCCCTCACTTGTCTAAAGTCCAGTGAAAACAATCCTAATCTAGTCAATCTCTCCTCATACATCAGTCCCGCCATTCCTGGAATCAGTCCGGATAACCTTCGTCGCGCTCCCTCGAGAGCAAGAGCATCTTCCCTCAGAAAAGGAGACCAAAATATGACAGTGTTTTAATTCCAGTTTGAGGATTTGAGTTTCGGTTCCACCAGGTGGCTAACTTTGGATTTGAGGTGCAGGCCTGAGTGCATTAACCTGGGCCCCAAGATGCTTCGTGATGTGCCACTATCGCCCACAGCCACAGTTTGGCTTCCTCTCCTCATCAGACTGCCCCTGGGTGGCTACGGCGCTGACAAATGGGCACAGGCCAGTTGGAAGATTCCCTCTGACCTCTGACAACTGGACTTAACTGGCCTCATCTGAACCAGCTGCCCCCTCTCTCCTCTAGTGGGCAGGTGGGTTTTACAGCTGCCCAGTCCCAGGGCCTGCTCAGGAGGGCAGGATGGCGCCAGAAAGTGGCCAATGATGTGGATCTGCTTGCCCTCTTGTTTCTGTTCATGCTCACAACCCCCCCCCCCCCGCAACCCCCCCGCCCCCCGCTGGCCAGCTCTGCTTCGTCACCCGTCTTGAAGGGCAAAACGGCCCACCCAGAACTTCAGCAGAACCGCAGGTCGCCGCGAGATTTGAATTTGGCAAACCCAGAGGGAGAGAGGAAGGCGATGGGGTGGCGGGGGAGGGTGGGAGTCGACAGCAGGGAATCTCTGGGGGCGGGGCAGGAGTACGTGACAAAATACCAGCGAGGGGGCCAGATCTGACATGGTGAGAATGAGCAAGAGCTCACTCCCAGGAGCTCCCATGATGCAACGGTAACGCCCCTACCTCCGGATCGCGTGAACCTGCTTTCAAATCCCACTCGCTCGAAAAATGCATCCCAGCAGCCATCGACAGGTCGGCGAGGGACTATCTAAAGCCTCAGCGCTGGCTGTTCATTCAGATTCCCTCTACAGACGCTGCCCGACCTCCTGACTATTTCTAGCGTCGGCCATCTTGAAAATGTAGTAGAGGAAGGGGACATGGGGACACGAGGAAATGGAAGAGTAAACAGGAGCTAGGGTAGATCTGAGCCCTAAAGCTGAGAATTTGTAAAGCACTGGGCAGAAGGCTAAGAGCATGTGCCAATGCTTTGTAAGGTGGCACAGTGTAACGCAGTGTTCTATTGTGACATGTCATTGGGAAGGATGGTATTTATTTCTGTTGTGTGCGTGCGTCTCAGTGAGAGCCGGACCTGTGGCAATGACAGATGGCAAGCTGGTAGAGCTGGCAGGCCAGGCTAAACCGGGATAAGTCGGTATGTTAGTGCAGTGCGCTCAGGAGCCAGCTGAGAGTGTTACATTGGAAATCTGTGGGAATGTGTAAAGACAGCGGCTGCCGGGGGAGTTGGAGCTTGGCATTGATGGTCTCGGTCATTGTAGTGGCACAGAGAGTGGACACAGGCAGTCCAGGGACAGTCCGGGCGTCAGACCAGATCAGGCAGCGATGCGTCATGTTCCGTCAAGCGTGGAGACACAGCCTGGCACGGGGAAGAAATGGGTTTGTTTCTTGAGTGACATTACGTGCACTGGGTAGTGCCAACACCAGAGATTCCTCTGTTTGTCTGATGTGTCTCCAACTCGACCGCCCTCTGTCTGTGTGTCTGGGTGTCTCCCCGACCTGACCTCACCCACCCTGTGTGTCTGGGTGTCTCCCCGAACTGACCTCACTCTCCCTGTGTGTCTGAGTGTCTCCCCGACCTGACCTCCTCCTCCCTGTGTTTCTGGGTGTCTCCCCGGCGTGACCACCCTCTCCCTGTGTGTCTGGGTGTCTCCACAACCTGACCTCCCTCTCCCTGTGTGTCTGGGTGTCTCCACAACCTGACCTCCCCCTCCCTGTGTATCTGGGTGTCTCCATGACCTGACCTCCCTCTCCCTGTGTGTCTGGGTGTCTCCCCGACCTGACCTCCCTCTGTCTGTGTGACTGGGTGTCTTCCCGAACTGACCTCCCTCTGTCTGGGTGTCTGGGTGTCTCCCCAGCCTAACCTCCCCCTCCCTGTGTGTCTGGGTGTCTCCCCGACCTGACCTCCCTCTCCCTATGTGTCTGGTTGTCTCCCCAACCTGACCTCCCTTTGTCTGGGTGTCTGGGTGTCTCCCCGACCTGACCTCCCTCTGTCTGTGTGTCTGGATGTCTCCACGACCTGACCTCCCTCTGTCTGTTTGTCTGGGTGTCTCCCCGACCTGACCTCCCACTCCCTGTCTGTCTGTGTGTCTGGGTGTCTCCCCGAACTGACCTCCCTCTCCCTGTGTGTCTGGGTGTCTCCCCGACCTGACCTCCCTCTGTCTGTGTGTCTGAGTGTCTCCCCGACCTGACCTCCCTCTGTCTGTGTGTCTGGGTGTCTCCCCGACCTGACCTCCTTCTGTCTGTGTGTCTGGGTGTCTCCCCGACCTGACCTCCCTCTGTCTGTGTGTCTGGGTGTCTCCCCGACCTGACCTCCTTCTGTCTGTGTGTCTGGGTGTCTCCCCGATCTGACCTCCCTCTCCCTGTGTGTCTGGGTGTCTCCCCGACCTGACCTCCCTCTCCCTATGTGTCTGGTTGTCTCCCCAACCTGACCTCCCTTTGTCTGGGTGTCTGGGTGTCTCCCCGACCTGACCTCCCTCTGTCTGTGTGTCTGGATGTCTCCACGACCTGACCTCCCTCTGTCTGTTTGTCTGGGTGTCTCCCCGACCTGACCTCCCACTCCCTGTCTGTCTGTGTGTCTGGGTGTCTCCCCGAACTGACCTCCCTCTCCCTGTGTGTCTGGGTGTCTCCCCGACCTGACCTCCCTCTGTCTGTGTGTCTGAGTGTCTCCCCGACCTGACCTCCCTCTGTCTGTGTGTCTGGGTGTCTCCCCGACCTGACCTCCTTCTGTCTGTGTGTCTGGGTGTCTCCCCGACCTGACCTCCCTCTGTCTGTGTGTCTGGGTGTCTCCCCGACCTGACCTCCTTCTGTCTGTGTGTCTGGGTGTCTCCCCGATCTGACCTCCCTCTCCCTGTGTGTCTGGGTGTCTCCCCGACCTGACCTCCCTCTGTCTGTGTGTCTGGGTGTCTCCCCGACCTGACCTCCCTCTGTCTGGGTGTCTGGGTGTCTCCCCGACCTGACCTCCCTCTGTCTGTGTGTCTGGGTGTCTCCCCGACCTGACCTCCCTCTCCCTGTGTGTCTGGGTGTCTCCCCGACCTGACCTCCCTCTGTATGTGTGTCTGGGTGTCTCCCCGTCCTGACTTCCCTCTCCCTGTGTGTCTGGATGTCTCCATGACCTGGCGAACCTCTCCCTGTGTCTCTGAATGTGTCTCCCCAACCAGACCTCCCTGTGTCTGTGTGTCTGGGTGTCTCTCTGACCTGGAGAACCTCTCCCTGTGTGTCTGGGTGTCTCCCCGACCTGGCGAACCTCTCCCTGTGTGTCTGGGTGTCTCCCTGACCTGGCGAACCACTCACTGTGTGTCTGGGGATCTCCCCGACCTGGCGAAACTCTCCCTGTGTGTCTGGGTGACTCCCTGACCTGGCGAACCTCTCCCTGTGTGTCTGGGTGTATCCCCGACCTGGCGAACCTCTCCCTGTGTGTCTGGGTGTCTCCCCGACCTGACCTCCCTCAGTCTGTGTGTCTGGGTGTCTCCCTGACCTGACCTCCCTCTCCCTGTGTGTCTGGGTGTCTCCCCAACCTGACCTCCCTCTCCCTGTGTGTCTGGGTGTCTTCCCGACCTGACCTCCCTCTCCCTGTGTGTCTGGGTGTCTCCCAGTCCTGACCTCCAACTCCCTGTGTGTCTGGGTGTCTCCGCGACCTGGCGAAACTCTCCCTGTGTCTCTGGGTGTCTCCCCGACCTGACCTCCCTCTCCCTGTGTGTCTGGGTGTCTCCCCGACCTGACCTCCCTCTCCTTGAGTTCTGGTTGACTCCCCGACCTGACCTCCCTCTCCCTGTGTCTGGGTGTCTCCCCGACCTGACCTCCCTCTCCCTGTGTGTCTGGGTGTCTCCCCGACCTGACCTCCCTCTCCCTGTGTGTCTGGGTATGTCCCCAACCTGACCTCCCTCTCCCTGTGTGTCTGGGTGTCTCCCTGACCTGACCTCCCTCTCCCTGTGTGTCTGGGTGTCTCCCAGTCCTGACCTCCAACTCCCTGTGTGTCTGGGTGTCTCCCCGACCTGGCGAAACTTTCCCTGTGTGTCTGGGTGTCTCCCCGACCTGACCTCCCTCTCCCTGTGTGACTGGGTGTCTCCCCGACCTGACCTCCCTCTCCCTGTGTGTCTCGGTGTCTCCCCGACCTGACCTCCCTCTCCCTGTGTGTCTGGGTGTCTCCCCGACCTGGCCTCCCACTCCCTGTGTGTCTGGGTGTCTCCCCAACCTGACCTCCCTCTCCCTGTCAGTCTGGGTGTCTCCCCGACCTGACCACCTACTGTCTGTGTGTCTGGGTGTCTCCCCGACCTGACCTCCCTCTCCCTGTGTGTCTGGGTGTCTCCCCGTCCTGACTTCCCTCTCCCTGTGTGTCTGGATGTCTCCACGACTTGACCTCCCTCTGTCTGTTTGTATGGGTGTCTCCCCGAACTGACCTCCCTCTCCCTGTGTGTCTGGGTGTCTCCCCGACCTGACCTCCCTCTCCCTGTGTGACTGGGTGTCTCCCTGACCTGGCGAACCTCTCCCTGTGTGTCTGGGTGTATCCCCGACCTGGCGAACCTCTCCCTGTGTGTCTGCGTGTCTCCCTGACCTGGCGAAACTCTCCCTGTCTGTCTGGGTGTCTCCCCGACCTGACCTCCCTCAGTCTGTGTGTCTGGGTGTCACCCCGACCTGACCTCCCTCTCCCTGTGTGTCTGGGTGTCTCCCTGACCTGACCTCCCTCTCCCTGTGTGTCTGGGTGTCTCCCCGACCTGACCTCCCTCTCCCTGTGTGTCTGGGTGTCTTCCCGTCCTGATCTCCAACTCCCTGTGTGTCTGGGTGTCTCCCCAACCTGACCTCCCTCTCCCTGTGTGTCTGGGTGTCTCCCAGTCCTGACCTCCAACTCCCTGTGTGTCTGGGTGTCTCCCCGACCTGACCTCCCTCTCCCTGTGTGTCTGGGTGTCTCCCCGACCTGACCTCCAACTCCCTGTGTGTCTGGGTGTCTCCCCGACCTGACCTCCCTCTCCCTGTGTGTCTGGGTGTCTCCCAGTCCTGACCTCCAACTCCCTGTGTGTCTGGGTGTCTCCCCAACCTGACCTCCCCCTCCCTGTGTATCTGGGTGTCTCCATGACCTGACCTCCCTCTCCCTGTGTGTCTGGGTGTCTCCCCGACCTGACCTCCCTCTGTCTGTGTGACTGGGTGTCTTCCCGAACTGACCTCCCTCTGTCTGGGTGTCTGGGTGTCTCCCCAGCCTAACCTCCCCCTCCCTGTGTGTCTGGGTGTCTCCCCGACCTGACCTCCCTCTCCCTATGTGTCTGGTTGTCTCCCCAACCTGACCTCCCTTTGTCTGGGTGTCTGGGTGTCTCCCCGACCTGACCTCCCTCTGTCTGTGTGTCTGGATGTCTCCACGACCTGACCTCCCTCTGTCTGTTTGTCTGGGTGTCTCCCCGACCTGACCTCCCACTCCCTGTCTGTCTGTGTGTCTGGGTGTCTCCCCGAACTGACCTCCCTCTCCCTGTGTGTCTGGGTGTCTCCCCGACCTGACCTCCCTCTGTCTGTGTGTCTGAGTGTCTCCCCGACCTGACCTCCCTCTGTCTGTGTGTCTGGGTGTCTCCCCGACCTGACCTCCTTCTGTCTGTGTGTCTGGGTGTCTCCCCGACCTGACCTCCCTCTGTCTGTGTGTCTGGGTGTCTCCCCGACCTGACCTCCTTCTGTCTGTGTGTCTGGGTGTCTCCCCGATCTGACCTCCCTCTCCCTGTGTGTCTGGGTGTCTCCCCGACCTGACCTCCCTCTGTCTGTGTGTCTGGGTGTCTCCCCAACCTGACCTCCCTTTGTCTGGGTGTCTGGGTGTCTCCCCGACCTGACCTCCCTCTGTCTGTGTGTCTGGATGTCTCCACGACCTGACCTCCCTCTGTCTGTTTGTCTGGGTGTCTCCCCGACCTGACCTCCCACTCCCTGTCTGTCTGTGTGTCTGGGTGTCTCCCCGAACTGACCTCCCTCTCCCTGTGTGTCTGGGTGTCTCCCCGACCTGACCTCCCTCTGTCTGTGTGTCTGAGTGTCTCCCCGACCTGACCTCCCTCTGTCTGTGTGTCTGGGTGTCTCCCCGACCTGACCTCCTTCTGTCTGTGTGTCTGGGTGTCTCCCCGACCTGACCTCCCTCTGTCTGTGTGTCTGGGTGTCTCCCCGACCTGACCTCCTTCTGTCTGTGTGTCTGGGTGTCTCCCCGATCTGACCTCCCTCTCCCTGTGTGTCTGGGTGTCTCCCCGACCTGACCTCCCTCTGTCTGTGTGTCTGGGTGTCTCCCCGACCTGACCTCCCTCTGTCTGGGTGTCTGGGTGTCTCCCCGACCTGACCTCCCTCTGTCTGTGTGTCTGGGTGTCTCCCCGACCTGACCTCCCTCTCCCTGTGTGTCTGGGTGTCTCCCCCACCTGACCTCCCTGTGTCTGTGTGTCTGGGTGTCTCTCTGACCTGGAGAACCTCTCCCTGTGTGTCTGGGTGTCTCCCCGACCTGGCGAACCTCTCCCTGTGTGTCTGGGTGTCTCCCTGACCTGGCGAACCACTCACTGTGTGTCTGGGGATCTCCCCGACCTGGCGAAACTCTCCCTGTGTGTCTGGGTGACTCCCTGACCTGGCGAACCTCTCCCTGTGTGTCTGGGTGTATCCCCGACCTGGCGAACCTCTCCCTGTGTGTCTGGGTGTCTCCCCGACCTGACCTCCCTCAGTCTGTGTGTCTGGGTGTCTCCCTGACCTGACCTCCCTCTCCCTGTGTGTCTGGGTGTCTCCCCAACCTGACCTCCCTCTCCCTGTGTGTCTGGGTGTCTTCCCGACCTGACCTCCCTCTCCCTGTGTGTCTGGGTGTCTCCCAGTCCTGACCTCCAACTCCCTGTGTGTCTGGGTGTCTCCGCGACCTGGCGAAACTCTCCCTGTGTCTCTGGGTGTCTCCCCGACCTGACCTCCCTCTCCCTGTGTGTCTGGGTGTCTCCCCGACCTGACCTCCCTCTCCCTGTGTGTCTGGGTGTCTCCCCGACCTGACCTCCCTCTCCCTGTGTGTCTGGGTGTCTTCCCGTCCTGATCTCCAACTCCCTGTGTGTCTGGGTGTCTCCCCAACCTGACCTCCCTCTCCCTGTGTGTCTGGGTGTCTCCCAGTCCTGACCTCCAACTCCCTGTGTGTCTGGGTGTCTCCCCGACCTGACCTCCCTCTCCCTGTGTGTCTGGGTGTCTCCCCGACCTGACCTCCAACTCCCTGTGTGTCTGGGTGTCTCCCCGACCTGACCTCCCTCTCCCTGTGTGTCTGGGTGTCTCCCAGTCCTGACCTCCAACTCCCTGTGTGTCTGGGTGTCTCCCCAACCTGACCTCCAACTCCCTGTGTGTCTGGGTGTCTCCATGACCTGACCTCCCTCTCCCTGTGTCTCTGGGTGTCTCCCCGACCTGACCTCCCTCTCCCTGTGTGTCTGGGTGTCTTCCCGACCTGACCTCCAACTCCCTGTGTGTCTGGGTGTCTCCCCGACCTGGCGAAACTCTCCCTGTGTCTCTGGGTGTCTCCCCGACCTGACCTCCCTCTCCCTGTGTGTCTGTGTGTCTCCCCGACCTGACCTCCCTCTCCCTGTGTCTGGGTGTCTCCCCGACCTGACCTCCCTCTCCCTGTGTGTCTGAGTGTCTCCCCGACCTGACCTCCCTCTCCCTGTGTGTCTGGGTGTCTCCCCGACCTGACCTCCCTCTGTCTGTGTGTCTGGGTGTCTAGCCGACCTGACCTCCCTCTGTCTGTGTGTCTGGGTGTCTCCCCGACCTGACCTCCCTCTCCCTGTGTGTCTGGGTGTCTCCCCGACCTGACCTCCCTCTCCCTGTGTGTCTGGGTGTCTTCCCGACCTGACCTCCCTCTCCCTGTGTGTCTGGGTGTCTCCCCGACCTGACCTCCCTCTCCCTGTGTGTCTGGGTGTCTCCCCGACCTGACCTCCCTCTCCCTGTGTGTCTGGGTATCTCCCCAACCTGACCTCCCTCTCCCTGTGTGTCTGGGTGTCTCCCTGACCTGACCTCCCTCTCCCTGTGTGTCTGGGTGTCTCCCAGTCCTGACCTCCAACTCCCTGTGTGTCTGGGTGTCTCCCCGACCTGGCGAAACTCTCCCTGTGTCTCTGGGTGTCTCCCCGACCTGAACTCCCTCTCCCTGTGTGACTGGGTGTCTCCCCGACCTGACCTCCCTCTCCCTGTGTGTCTCGGTGTCTCCCCGACCTGACCTCCCTCTCCCTGTGTGTCTGTGTGTCTCCCCAACCTGACCTCCCTCTCCCTGTGTGTCTGGGTGTCTCCCCAACCTGACCTCCCTCTCCCTGTCAGTCTGGGTGTCTCCCCGACCTGACCACCTACTGTCTGTGTGTCTGGGTGTCTCCCCGACCTGACCTCCCTCTCCCTGTGTGTCTGGGTGTCTCTCAGACCTGACCTCCCTCTCCCTGTGTGTCTGGATGTCTCCACGACCTGACCTCCCTCTGTCTGTTTGTCTGGGTGTCTCCCCGACCTGACCTCCCTCTCCCTGTGTGTCTGAGTGTCTCCCCGACCTGGCGAACCTCTCCCTGTGTGTCTGGGTGTCTCTCTGACCTGGCGGAACCTCTCACTGTGTGTCTGGGGATCTCCCCGACCTGGCGAAACTCTCCCTGTGTGTCTGGGTGTCTCCCTGACCTGGCGAACCTCTCCCTGTGTGTCTGGGTGTATCCCCGACCTGGCGAACCTCTCCCTGTGTGTCTGCGTGTTTCCCTGACCTGGCGAAACTCTCCCTGTCTGTCTGGGTGTCTCCCCGACCTGACCTCCCTCAGTCTGTGTGTCTGGGTGTCACCCCGACCTGACCTCCCTCTCCCTTTGTGTCTGGGTGTCTCCCTGACCTGACCTCCCTCTCCCTGTGTGTCTGGGTGTCTTCCCGACCTGACCTCACTCTCCCTGTGTGTCTGGGTGTCTCCCAGTCCTGACCTCCAACTCCCTGTGTGTCTGGGTGTCTCCCCAACCGGACCTCCCTCTCCCTGTGTGTCTGGGTGTCTCCCAGTCCTGACCTCCAACTCCCTGTGTGTCTGGGTGTCTCCCCGACCTGACCTCCCTCTCCCTGTGTGTCTGGGTGTCTCCCCGACCTGACCTCCAACTCCCTGTGTGTCTGGGTGTCTCCCCGACTTGACCTCCCTCTCCCTGTGTGTTGGGTGTCTCCCAGTCCTGACCTCCAACTCCCTGTGTGTCTGCGTGTCTTCCCGACCTGACCTCCAACTCCCTGTGTGTCTGGGTGTCTCCCCAACCTGACCTCCCTCTCCCTGTGTCTCTGGGTGTCTCCCCGACCTGACCTCCCTCTCCCTGTGTGTCTGTGTGTCTCCCCGACCTGACCTCCCTCTCCCTGTGTGTCTGAGTGTCTCCCCGACCTGACCTCCCTCTCCCTGTGTGTCTGGGTGTCTCCCGGACCTGACCTCCCTCTCCCTGTGTGCCTGGTGTCTCCCCGACCTGACCTCCCTCTGTCTGTGTGTCTGGGTGTCTAGCCGACCTGACCTCCCTCTGTCTGTGTGTCTGGGTGTCTAGCCGACCTGACCTCCCTCTGTCTGTGTGTCTGGGTGTCTCCCCGACCTGACCTCTCTCTCCCTGTGTGTCTGGGTGTCTCCCCGACCTGACCTCCCTCTCCCTGTGTGTCTGGGTGTCTCCCGGACCTGACCTCCCCTCCCTGTGTGTCTGGGTGTCTCCCTGACCTGACCTCCCACTCCCTGTGTGTCTGGGTGTCTCCCCGACCTGACCTCCCTCTCCCTGTGGGTCTGGGTGTCTCCCCGACCTGACCTCCCTCTCCCTGTGTGTCTGGGTGTCTCCCCATCCTGACCTCCCTCTCCCTGTGTGTCTGGGTGTCTCCCCGACCTGACCTCCCTCTCCCTGTGTTTCTGGGTGTCTCCCAGTCCTGACCTCCCTCTCCCTGTGTGTCTGGGTGTCTCCCCGACCTGACCTCCCTCTGTCTGTGTGTCTGGGTGTCTCCCCGACCTGACCTCCTTCTCCCTGTGTGTCTGGGTGTCTCCCCGACCTGACCTCCCTCTCCCTGTGTGTCTGGGTGTCTCCCCGAACTGACCTCCCTCTGTATGTGTGTCTGGGTGTCTCCCCGTCCTGACCTCCCACTCCCTGTGTGTCTGGGTGTCACCCCGACCTGACCTCCCTCTCCCTGTGTGTCTGGGTGTCTCCCCGACCTGACCTCCCTCTCCCTGTGTGTCTGGGTGTCTCCCAGTCCTGACCTCCCTCTCCCTGTGTGTCTGGGTGTCTCCCCGACCTGACCTCCCACTCCCTGTGTGTCTGGGTGTCTCCCCGAACTGACCTCCCTCTGTCTCTGTGTCTGGGTGTCTCCCCGACCTGACCTCCCTCTCCCTGTGTGTCTGGGTGTCTCCCCGACCTGACCTCCCTCTCCCTGTGTGTCTGGGTGTCTCCCTGACCTGACCTCCCTCTCCCTGTGTGTCTGGGTGTCTCCCCGACCTGACCTCCCTCTCCCTGTGTGTCTGGGTGTCTCCCCGACCTGACCTGCCTCTCCCTGTGTGTCTGGGTGTCTCCCCGTCCTGACCTCCCACTCCCTGTGTGTCTGGGTGTCTCCCCGACCTGACCTCCCTCTCCCTGTGTGTCTGGGTGTCTCCCCGACCTGACCTCCCTCTCCCTGTGTGTCTGGGTGTCTCCCCGTCCTGACCTCCCACTCCCTGTGTGTCTGGGTGTCACCCCGACCTGACCTCCCTCTCCCTGTGTGTCTGGGTGTCTCCCCGAACTGACCTCCCTCTCCCTTTGTGTCTGGGTGTCTCCCCGACCTGACCTCCCTCTGTCTGTGTGTCTGTGTGTCTGTGTGTCTCCCCAACCTTACCTCCCTCTCCCTGTGTGTCTGGGTGTCTCCCCGACCTGACCTCCCTCTCCCTGTGTGTCTGGGGTCTCCCCGACCTGACCTCCCTCTCCCTGTGTGTCTGGGGTCTCCCCGAACTGACCTCCCTCTCCCTGTGTGTCTGGGTGTCTCCCCGACCTGACCTCCCTCTCCCTGTGTGTCTGGGTGTCTCCCCGACCTGATCTCCCTCTCCCTGTGTCTCTGGGTGTCTCCCCAACCTGACCTCCCTGTGTCTGTGTGTCTGGGTGTCTCCCCGACCTGACCTCCGACTCCCTGTGTGTCTGGGTGTCTCCCCGACCTGACCTCCCTCTCCCTGTGTGTCTGGGTGTCTCCAACGACCTGACCTCCCTCTGTCTGTGTGTCTGGGTGTCTCCCAGTCCTGACCTCCCTCTCCCTGTGTGTCTGGGTGTATCCCCGACCTGACCTCCCTCTCCCTGTGGGTCTGGGTGTCTCCCCGAACTGACCTCCCTCTCCCTGTGTATCTGGGTGTCTCCCCGACCTGACCTCCCTCTCTCTGTGGGTCTGGGTGTCTCCCCGAACTGACCTCCCTGTGTGTCTGTGTGTCTGGGTGTCTCCCCGACCTGACCTCCCTCTCCCTGTGTGTCTGGGTGTCTCCCCGACCTGACCTCCCTCTCCCTGTGTCTCTGGGTGTCTCCCCAACCTGACCTCCCTGTGTCTGTGTGTCTGGGTGTCTCCCCGACCTGACGTCCGTCTCCCTGTGTGTCTGGGTGTCTCCCCGTCCTGACCTCCCACTACCTGTGTTTCTGTGTGTCTCCCCGACCTGACCTCCCACTCCCTGTGTGTCTGTGTGTCTCCCCGACCTGACCTCCCTCTCCCCGTGTGTCTGTGTGTCTCCCAGACCTGACCTCCCTCTCCCTGTTTGTCTGGGTGTCTCCCCGACCTGACTTCCCTCTCCCTGTGTGTCTGGGTGTCTCCACGTCCTGACCTCCCACTCCCTGTGTGTCTGGGTGTCTCCCCGACCTGCCCTCCCTCTCCCTGTGTGTCTGGGTGTCTCCCCGACCTGACCTCCCTCTCCCTGTGTGTCTGGGTGTCTCCCCGACCTGACCTCCCTCTCCCTGTGTGTCTGAGTGTCTCCCCGACATGACCTCCCTCTCCCTGTGGGTCTGGGTGTCTCCCCGAACTGACCTCCCTCTCCCTGTGTGTCTGGGTGTCTCCCCACACTGACCTCCCTCTCCCTGTGTGTCTGGGTGGCTCCCCGACCTGGCGAACCTCTCCCTGTGTGTCTGGGTGTCTCCCCGACCTTACCTCCCTCTCCCTGTGTGTCTGTGTGTCTCCGCGTCCTGACCTCCCTCTCCCTGTGTGTCTGGATTCCTCCCCGACCTGACCTCCCTCTCCCTGTGTGTCTGGGTGGCTCCCCGAACTGGCGAACCTCTCCCTGTGTGTCTGGGTGTCTCCCCGACCTTACCTCCCTCTCCCTGTGTGTCTGTGTGTCTCCGCGTCCTGACCTCCCTCTCCCTGTGTGTCTGGATTCCTCCCCGAACTGACCTCCCTCTCCATGTGTGTCTGGGTGTCTCCCCGACCTGACCTCCCTCTCCCTGTGTGTCTGGGTGTCTCCCCGACCTGACCTCCCTCTCCCTGTGTGTCTGTGTGTCTCCCCGACCTGACCTCCCTCTCCCTTTGTGTCTGGATTCCTCCCCGACCTGACCTCCCTCTCCCTGTGGGTCTGGGTGTCTCCCCGAACTGACCTCCCTCTCCCTGTGTGTCTGGGTGTCTCCCCGACCTGACCTCCCTCTCCCTGTGGGTCTGGGTGTCTCCCCGAACTGACCTCCCTCTCCCTGTGTGTCTGGGCGCCTCCCCGAACTGACCTCCCTCTCCCTGTGTGTCTGGGTGTATCCCCGACCTGACCTCCCTCTCCCTGTGGGTCTGGGTGTCTCCCCGAACTGACCTCCCTCTCCCTGTGTGTCTGGGCGCCTCCCCGAACTGACCTCCCTCTCCCTGTGTGTCTGGGTGTCTCCCCGACCTGACCTCCCTCTCCCTGTGTGTCTGGGTGTCACCCCGACCTGACCTCCCTCTCCCTGTGTGTCTGGGTGTCTCCCCGACCTGACCTCCCTCTCCCTGTGTGTCTGAGTGTCTCCCCGACCTGACCTCCCTGTGTCTCTGTGTGTCTGGGTGTCTCCCCGACCTGACGTACGTCTCCCTGTGTGTCTGGGTGTCTCGCCGTCCTGACCTCCCACTCCCTGTGTTTCTGTGTGTCTCCCCGACCTGACCTCCCACTCCCTGTGTGTCTGTGTGTCTCCCCGACCTGACCTCCCTCTCCCCGTGTGTCTGTGTGTCTCCCAGACCTGACCTCCCTCTCCCTGTGTGTCTGTGTGTCTCCCAGACCTGACCTCCAACTCCCTGTGTGTCTGGGTGTCTCCCCGACCTGACCTCCCTCTGCCTGTGTGTCTGGGTGTCTCCCCAACCTGACTTCCCTCTCCCCGTGTGTCTGGGTGTCTCCCCGACCTGACCTCCCTCTCCCTGTGTGTCTGGGTGTCTCCCCGACCTGACCTCCCTCTCCCTGTGTGTCTGGGTGGCTCCCCGTCCTGACCTCCCACTCCCTGTGTGTCTGGGTGTCTCCCCGACCTGACCTCCCTCTCCCTGTGTGTCTGTGTGTCTCCCCGACCTGACCTCCCTCTCCCTGTGTGTCTGGGTGTCTCCCCGACCTGACCTCCCTCTGTCTGTGTGTCTGGGTGTCTCCCCGACCTGACCTCCCTCTCCCTGTGTGTCTGGGTCCCCCCCCGACCTGACCTCCCTCTCCCTGTGTGTCTGGGTGTCTCCCCGACCTGAGCTCCCTGTGGCTGTGTGTCTGGGTGTCCCCCCGACCTGACCTCTCTCTCCCTGTGTGTCTGGGTGTCTCCCCGACCTGACCTCCCTCTCCCTGTGTGTCTGTGTGTCTCCCCGACCTGACCTCCCTCTCCCTGTGTGTCTGGGTGTCTCCCTGACCTGACCTCCCTCTGTCTGTGTGTCTGAGTGTCTCCCCGACCTGACCTCCCTCTCCCTGTGTGTCTGAGTGTCTCCCCGACCTGACCTCCCTCTCCCTGTGTGTCTGGGTGTCACCCTGATCTGACCTCCCTCTCCCTGTGTGTCTGTGTGTCTCCCCGTCCTGACCTCCCTCTCCCTGTGTGTCTGAGTGTCTCCCCGACCTGACCTCCCTCTCCCTGTGTGTCTGAGTGTCTCCCCGACCTGACCTCACTCTCCCTGTGTGTCTGGGTGTCCCCGTCCTGACCTCCCTCTCCCTGTGTGTCTGGGTGTCTCCCCGACCTGACCTCCCTCTCCCTGTGTGTCTGGGTGTCCCCCCGACCTGACCTCCCTCTCCCTGTGTGTCTGGGTGTCTCCCCGACCTGAGCTCCCTGTGGCTGTGTGTCTGGGTGTCCCCCCGACCTGACCTCTCTCTCCCTGTGTGTCTGGGTGTCTCCCTGACCAGACCTCCCTCTGTCTGTGTGTCTGGAGGTCTCCCTGATCTGACCTCCCTCTGTCTGTGTGTCTGGGTGTCTCCCTGAACTGACCTCCCTCTCCCTGTGTGTCTGGAAGTCTCCCCGTCCTGACCTCCCTCTGTCTGTGTGTCTGGGTGTCTCCTCGACCTGCCCTCTCTCTCCCTGTGTGTCTGTGTCTGTGTTTCTTGTATCTGTGTGAGGTTATGTCTGTGTGTGTGCATGTGTGATGTATATTGAACATAGAACATAGAACACAGAACAATACAGCACAGAACAGGCCCTTCGGCCCACGATATTGTGCCGAACATTTGTCCTAGCTTAAGCACCTCTCCATGTACCTATCCAATTGCCGCTTAAAGGTCACCAATGATTCTGACTCTGCCACTCCCACAGGCAGCGCATTCCATGCCCCCACCACTCTCAGGGTAAAGAACCTACCCCTGACATCCCCCCTATACCTTCCACCCTTCACCTTAAATATATGTCCCCTTGTAACACTCTGTTGTACCCGGGGAAAAAAGTCTCTGACTGTCTACTCTATCTATTCCCCTGATCATCTTATAAACCTCTATCAAGTCACCCCTCATCCTTCGCCGTTCCAACGAGAAAAGGCCTAGCACTCTCAACCTATCCTCGTACGACCTATTCTCCATTCCAGGCAACATCCTGGTAAATCTCCTCTGCACTCTCTCCAAAGCTTCCACATCTTTCCTAAAGTGAGGCGACCAGAACTGCACACAGTACTCCAAACGTGGCCTTACCAAAGTCCTGTATAGCTGTAACATCACTTCACGACTCTTGAATTCAATCCCTCTGCTAATGAACGCTAATACACCATAGGCCTTCTTACAAGCTCTATCCACCTGAGTGGCAACTTTCAAAGATCTATGAACATAGACCCCAAGATCTCTCTGTTCCTCCACCTCACTAAGAACCCAGTATTCCGCATTCTTATTTGTCTTTCCAAAATGGACAACCTCACACTTGGCAGGGTTGAACTCCATCTGCCACTCCTCAGCCCAGCTCTGCATCATATCTAAGTCCCTTTGCAGCCGACAACAGCCCTCCTCACTATCCACAACTCCACCAATCTTCGTATCATCTGCAAATTTACTGACCCATCCTTCGACTCCCTCTTCCAAGTCATTAATAAAAATTACAAACAACAGAGGACCCAGAACTGATCCCTGCGGAACTCCACTTGTAACTGGGCTCCAGGCTGAATATTTACCATCTACCACCACTCTCTGACTTCGACCGGTTAGCCAGTTTTCTATCCAATTGGCCAAATTTCCCTCTATCCCATGCCTCCTGACTTTCCGCATAAGCCTACCATGGGAAACCTTATCAAATGCCTTACTAAAATCCATGTACACTACATCCACTGCTCTACCCTCATCCACATGCTTGGTCACCTCCTCAAAGAATTCAATAAGACTTGTTAAGGCAAGACCTACCCCTCACAAATCCGTGCTGGCTGTCTCTAATCAAGCAATGTCTTTCCAGATACTCATAAATCCTATCCCTCAGTACCCTTTCCATTACTTTGCCTACCACCGAAGTAAGACTAACTGGCCTGTAATTCCCGGGGTTATCCCTATTCCCTTTTTTGAACAGGGGCACAACATTCGCCACTCTCCAGTCCCCTGGTACCACCCCTGTTGACAGTGAAGACGAAAAGATCATTGCCAACGGCTCTGCAATTTCCTCTCTTGCTTCCCACATAATCCTAGGATATATCCTGTCAGGCCCGGGGGACTTGTCTATCCTCAAGTTATTCAAAATGCCCAACACATCTTCCTTCCTAACAAGTATCTCCTCTAGCTTACCAGTCCGTTTCACACTCTCCTCTTCAACAATACGGTCCCTCTCATTTGTAAATACTGAAGAAAAGTACTCATTCAAGACCTCTCCTATCTCTTCCGACTCAATACACAGTCTCCCACTACTGTCCTTGATCGGACCTACCCTCGTTCTCGTCATTCTCATGTTTCTCACATATGCATAAAATGCCTTGGGGTTATCCTTGATCCTACCCGCCAAAGATTTTTCATGCCCTCTCTTAGCTCTCCTAATCCCTTTCTTCAGCTTCCTCCGGGCTACCCTGTATCCCTCCACTGCTCTGTCTGAACCCTGTTTCCTCAACCTTATGTAAGCCTCCTTCTTCCTCTTTACAAGACATTCAACCTCCCTCGTCAACCAAGGTTCCCTCACACGACCATCTCTTTCCTGCCTGACAGGTACATACATATCAAGGACACGTCGTATCTGTTCCTTGAAAAAGTTCCACATTTCCACGACATCCTTCCCTGACAGCCTATGCTCCCAACTTATGCTCCTCAGATCCTGTCTTGCAGCATCGTATTTACCCTTCCCCCAATTGTAAAACCTACCCTGTTGCATGCACCTATCTCTCTCCATAACCAAGGTGAAAGTCACAGATTTGTGGTCACCATCATCAAAATGTTCACCCACTAACAAGCCCATCACTTGTCCCGGTTCGTTACCAAGTACCAAATCCAATATGGCCTCCCCTCTGGTCGGGCAATCTGCATAAAGAGTTAGAAATGTGTGAGGTTATGTCTGTGTGTGCATGTGTGATGTATATATGTGAGGTTATGTTTGTGTGTGTGCATGTGTGATGTATATATGTGAGGTTATGACTGTGTGTGTGCATGTGTGATGTACATGTGTGAGGTTATGTTTGTGTGTCTGTATGTGTGATGTATGTGTGTGAGGTTATGTTTGTGTGTGCATGTGTGATGGATACGTGTGAAGTTATGTCTGTGTGTGCATGTGTGATGTATATGTGTGAGGTTATGTCTGTGTGTGCATGTGTGATGTATATGTGTGAGGTTATGTTTGTGTGTGTGCATGTGTGATGTACATGTGTGAGGTTATGTCTCTGTGTGTGCATGTGTGATGTATATGTGTGAGGTTATGTCTGTGTACGCAAGTGTGATGTGTATGTGGGAGGTTATGTCTGTGTGTTTGTGCTTGTGTGATGTATATGTGTGAGGTTATGTTTGTGTGTGTGCATGTGTGATGTACATGTGTGAGGTTATATCTGTGTGTGTGCATGTGATGTATATGTGTGAGGTTATGTTTGTGTGTGTGCATGAGTGATGTATATGTGTGAGGTTATGTTTGTGTGTGTGCATGTGTGATGTACATGTGTGAGGTTATGTCTGTGTGTGCATGTCTGAGGTGTATGTGTGAGGTTATGTCTGTGTGTGCGCATGTGTGATGTACATGTGTGAGGTTATGTCTGTGTGTGCATGTGTGATGTACATGTGTGAAATTATGTCTGTGTGTGCATGTGTGATGTATATGTGTGAGGTTATGTTTGTGTGTGTGCATGTGTGAGGTATATGGGTGAGGTTTTGTCTGTGTATGTGCTTGTGTGATGTATATGTGTGAGGTTATGTCTGTGTGTGTACATGTGTGATGGAAATTTGTGAGGTTATGTCTGTGTGTGCATGTGTGATGAATATGTGTGGGGTTATGTCTGTGTGTGCATGTAATGTATGTGTGTGAGGTTATGTCTGTGTGTGTGCATGTGTGATATACATGTGTGAGGTTATGTCTGTGTGTGTGCATGTGTGATGTATATGTGTGGGGTTATGTCTGTGTGTGCATGTGTGATGTATATGTGTGAGGTTATGTCTGTGTGTTTGCATGTGTGATGTACATGTGTGAGGTTATGTCTGTGTGTGCATGTGTGATGTATATGTGTGAGGTTATGTCTGTGTGTGCATGTGTGATGTATATGTGTGAGGTTATGTTTGTGTGTGTGCATGTGTGATGTATATCTGTGTGGTTATGTCTGTGTGTGTGCATTTGTGATGTACATGAGTGAGGTTATGTCTGTGTGTGTGCATGTGTGATGTACATGTGTGAGGTTATGTCTGAGATTGCATGTGCGATGTATATGTGTGAGGTTATGTCTGTGTGTGTGCATGTGTGATGGATATTTGTGAGGTTATGTCTGTGTGTGCATGTGTGATGTATATGTGTGAGGTTATGTCTGTGTGTGTGCATGTGTGATGTATATGTGTGAGATTATGTCTGTGTGTGCATGTGTGATGTACATGTGTGAGGTTATGTTTGTGTGTGTGCATGTGTGATGTACATGTGTGAGGTTATGTCTGTGTGTGCATGTGTGATGCTTATGTGTGAGGTTATGTCTGTGTGCGTGCATGTGTGATGTACATGTGTGAGGTTATGTCTGTGAGTGTGCATGTGTGATGTACATGTGTGAGGTTATGTCTGTGTGTGTGCATGTGTGATGTATATGTGTGAGGTTATGTCTGTGTGTGCATGTGTGATGTATATCTGTGAGGTTATGTCTGTGTGTGCATGTGTGGTGTATATGTGTGAGGTTATGTTTGTGTGTGTGCATGTGTGATGTATATCTGTGCGGTTATGTCTATGTGTGTGCATGTGTGATGTACATGTGTGAGGTTATGTCTGTGTGTGCATGTGTGATGAATATGTGTGGGGTTATGTCTGTGTGTGCATGTAATGTATGTGTGTGAGGTTATGTCTGTGTGTGTGCATGTGTGATATACATGTGTGAGGTTATGTCTGTGTATGTGCATGTGTGATGTATATGTGTGGGGTTATGTCTGTGTGTGCATGTGTGATGTATATGTGTGAGGTTATGTCTGTGTGTTTGCATGTGTGATGTACATGTGTGAGGTTATGTCTGTGTGTGCATGTGTGATGTATATGTGTGAGGTTATGTCTGTGTGTGCATGCGTGATGTATATGTGTGAAGTTATGTCTGTGTGTGTGCATGTGTGATGTATATGTGTGAGGTTATGTCTGTGTGTGTGCATGTGTGATGGATATTTGTGAGGTTATGTCTGTGTGTGCATGTGTGAGGTTATGTCTGTGTGTGTGCATGTGTGATGTATATGTGTGAGGTTATGTCTGTGAGTGTGCATGTGTGATGTACATGTGTGAGGTTATGTTTGTGTGTGTGCATGTGTGATGTACATGTGTGAGGTTATGTCTGTGTGTGCATGTGTGATGTATATGTGTGAGGTTATGTCTCTGTGTGTGCATGTGTGATGTACATGTGTGAGGTTATGTCTGTGTGTGCAGGTGTGATGTATATGTGTGAGGTTATGTCTGTGTGTGTGCATGTGTGATGTACATGTGTGAGGTTATGTCTGTGAGTGTGCATGTGTGATGTACATGTGTGAGGTTATGTTTGTGTGTGTGCATGTGTGATGTACATGTGTGAGGTTATGTCTGTGTGTGTGCATGTGTGATGTATATGTGTGAGGTTATGTCTGTGTGTGTGCATGTGTGATGTACATGTGTGAGGTTATGTCTGTGTGTTTGTGCTTGTGTGATGTATATGTGTGAGGTTATGTTTGTGTGTGTGCATGTGTGATGTATATGTGTGAGGTTATGTCTGTGTGTGTGCATGTGTGCTGCACATGTGTGAGATTATGTATGTATGTGTGCATGTATGATGTATATGTGTGAGGTTATGTCTGTGTGTGCATGTGTGAGGTGTACGTGTGAGGTTATGTCTGTGTGTGTGCATGTGTGATGTACATGTGTGAGGTTATGTCTGAGATTGCATGTGCGATGTATATGTGTGATGTTATGTCTGTGTGTGCATGTGTGATGGATATTTGTGAGGTTATGTCTGTGTGTGCATGTGTGATGTACATGTGTGAGGTTATGTCTGTGTGTTTGTGCTTGTGTGATGTATATGTGTGAGGTTATGTTTGTGTGTGCATGTGTGATGTACATGTGTGAGGTTATATCTGTGTGTGTGCATGTGATGTATATGTGTGAGGTTATGTTTGTGTGTGTGCATGAGTGATGTATATGTGTGAGGTTATGTATGTATGTGTGCATGTGTGATGTATATGTGTGAGGTTATGTCTGTGTGTGCATGTGTGAGGTGTACGTGTGAGGTTATGTCTCTGTGTGTGCATGTGTGATGTACATGTGTGAGGTTATGTCTGTGTGTGCAGGTGTGATGGATATGTGTGAGGTTATGTCTGTGTGTGAGCATGTGTGATGTACATGTGTGAGGTTATGTCTGTGAGTGTGCATGTGTGATGTACATGTGTGAGGTTATGTTTGTGTGTGTGCATGTGTGATGTACATGTGTGAGGTTATGTCTGTGTGTGTGCATGTGTGATGTATATGTGTGAGGTTATGTCTGTGTGTGTGCATGTGTGATGTACATGTGTGAGGTTATGTCTGTGTGTTTGTGCTTGTGTGATGTATATGTGTGAGGTTATGTTTGTGTGTGCATGTGTGATGTACATGTGTGAGGTTATATCTGTGGGTGTGCATGTGATGTATATGTGTGAGGTTATGTTTGTGTGTGTGCATGAGTGATGTATATGTGTGAGGTTATGTTTGTGTGTGTGCATGTGTGATGTATATGTGTGAGGTTATGTCTGTGTGTGTGCATATGTGCTGCACATGTGTGAGGTTATGTATGTATGTGTGCATGTGTGATGTATATGTGTGAGGTTATGTGTGTGTGTGCATGTGTGAGGTGTACGTGTGAGGTTATGTCTGTGTGTGTGCATGTGTGATGTACATGTGTGAGGATATGTCTGTGTGTGCATGTGTGATGTACATGTGTGAAGTTATGTCTGTGCGTGCATGCGTGATGTATATGTGTGAGGTTATGTCTGTGTGTGTGCATGTGTGATGTACATGTGTGAGGTTATGTCTGTGTGTGCATGTGTGAGGTATATGGGTGAGGTTATGTCTGTGCGTGTGCATGTGTGATGTATATGTGTGAGGTTATGTTTGTGTGTGGACATGTGTGATGGAAATTTGTGAGGTTATGTCTGTGTGTGCATGTGTGATGAATATGTGTGAGGTTATATCTGTGTGTGTGCATGTGTGATGTATATGTGTGAGGTTATGTCTGTGTGTGTGCATGTGTGATGAATATCTGTGAGGTTATGTCAGTGTATGCATGTGTGATGTATATGTGTGAGGTTATGTTTGTGTGTGTGCATGTGTGATGCATATGTGTGAGGTTATGTCTGTGTGTGCATGTGATGTATGTGTGTGAGGTTATGTCTGTGTGTGGACATGTGTGATATACATGTGTGAGGTTATGTCTGTGTGTGTGCATGTGTGATGTATATGTGTGGGGTTATGTCTGTGTGTGTGCATGTGTGATGTACATGTGTGAGGTTATGTCTGTGTGTGCATGTGTGATGTATAAGTGTGAGGTTATGTCTGTGTGTGCATGTATGGTGTATATGTGTGAGGTTATGTTTGTGTGTGTGCATGTGTGATGTATATCTGTGTGGTTATGTCTGTGTGTGTGCATCTGTGATGTACATGAGTGAGGTTATGTCTGTGTGTGTGCATGTGTGATGAATATGTTTGGGGTTATGTCTGTGTGTGCATGTAATGTATGTGTGTGAGGTTATGTCTGTGTGTGTGCATGTGTGATATACATGTGTGAGGTTATGTCTGTGTGTGTGCATGTGTGATGTATATGTGTGGGGTTATGTCTGTGTGTGCATGTGTGATGTATATGTGTGAGGTTATGTCTGTGTGTTTGCATGTGTGATGTACATGTGTGAGGTTATGTCTGTGTGTGCATGTGTGATGTATATGTGTGAGGTTATGTCTGTGTGTGCATGTGTGATGTATATGTGTGAGGTTATGATTGTGTGTGTGCATGTGTGATGTATATCTGTGAGGTTATGTCTGTGTGTGTGCATGTGTGATGTATATGTGTGAGGTTATGTCTGTGTGTGTGCATGTGTGATGTACATGTGTGAGGTTATGTCTGTGTGTGTGCATGTGTGATGGATATTTGTGAGGTTATGTCTGTGTGTGCATTTGTGAGGTTATGTCTGTGTGTGTGCATGTGTGATGTATATGTGTGAGGTTATGTCTGTGTGTGTGCATGTGTGATGTATATGTGTGAGGTTATGTCTGTGTGTGTGCATGTGTGGTGGATATTTGTGAGGTTATGTCTGTGTGTGCATGTGTGAGGTTATGTCTGTGTGTGTGCATGTGTGATGTATATGTGTGAGGTTATATCTGTGTGTGTGCATGTGTGATGTATATGTGTGAGATTATGTCTGTGTGTGTGCATGTGTGATGTACATGTGTGAGGTTATGTTTGTGTGTGTGCATGTGTGATGTACATGTGTGAGGTTATGTCTGTGTGTGCATGTGTGATGCTTATGTGTGAGGTTATGTCTGTGTGCGTGCATGCGTGATGTACATGTGTGAGGTTATGTCTGTGAGTGTGCATGTGTGATGTACATGTGTGAGGTTACGTGTGTGTGCATGTGTGATGTACATGTGTGAGGTTATGTCTGTGTGTGCATGTGTGATGTATATGTGTGAGGTTATGTCTGTGTGGGTGCATGTGTGATGTACATGTGTGAGGTTATGTCTGTGTGTGCATGTGTGATGTATATGTGTGATGTTATGTCTGTGAGTGTGCATGTGTGATGTACATGTGTGAGGTTATGTCTGTGTGTGTGTGCATGTGTGATGTACATGTGTGAGGTTATGTCTGTGTGTGTGCATGTGTGATGTATATGTGTGAGGTTATGTCTGTGTGTGTGCATGTGTGATGTACATGTGTGAGGTTATGTCTGTGTGTTTGTGCTTGTGTGATGTATATGTGTGAGGTTATGTTTGTGTGTGCATGTGTGATGTACATGTGTGAGGTTATATCTGTGTGTGTGCATGTGATGTATATGTGTGAGGTTATGTTTGTGTGTGTGCATGAGTGATGTATATGTGTGAGGTTATGTTTGTGTGTGTGCATGTGTGATGTATATGTGTGAGGTTATGTCTGTGTGTGTGCATGTGTGCTGTACATGTGTGAGGTTATGTATGTATGGGTGCATGTGTGATGTATATGTGTGAGGTTATGTCTGTGTATGCATGTGTGAGGTGTACGTGTGAGGTTATGTCTGTGTGTGTGCATGTGTGATGTACATGTGTGAGGTTATGTCTGTGTGTGCATGTGTGATGTACATGTGTGATGTTATGTCTGTGCATGCATGTGTGATGTATATGTGTGAGGTTATGTCTGTGTGTGTGCATGTGTGATGTACATGTGTGAGGTTATGTCTGTGTGTGCATGTGTGAGGTATATGGGTGAGTTTATGTCTGTGTGTGTGCATGTGTGATGTATATGTGTGAGGTTATGTTTGTGTGTGTACATGTGTGATGGAAATATGTGAGGTTATGTCTGTGTGTGCATGTGTGATGAATATGTGTGGGGTTATGTCTGTGTGTGTGCATGTGTGATGTATATGTGTGAGGTTATGTCTGTGTGTGCATGTGTGATGTATATGTGTGAGGTTATGTCTGTGTGTTTGCATGTGTGATGTACATGTGTGAGGTTATGTCTGTGTGTGCATGTGTGATGTATATGTGTGAGGTTATGTCTGTGTGTGCATGTGTGATGTATATGTGTGAGGTTATGATTGTGTGTGTGCATGTGTGATGTATATCTGTGAGGTTATGTCTGTGTGTGTGCATGTGTGATGTATATGTGTGAGGGTATGTCTGTGTGTGTGCATGTGTGATGTACATGTGTGAGGTTATGTCTGTGTGTGTGCATGTGTGATGGATATTTGTGAGTTTATGTCTGTGTGTGCATTTGTGAGGTTATGTCTGTGTGTGTGCATGTGTGATGTATATGTGTGAGGTTATGTCTGTGTGTGTGCATGTGTGATGTATATGTGTGAGGTTATGTCTGTGTGTGTGCATGTGTGATGGATATTTGTGAGGTTATGTCTGTGTGTGCCTGTGTGAGGTTATGTCTGTGTGTGTGCATGTGTGATGTATATGTGTGAGGTTATATCTGTGTGTGTGCATGTGTGATGTATATGTGTGAGATTATGTCTGTGTGTATGCATGTGTGATGTACATGTGTGAGGTTATGTTTGTGTGTGTGCATGTGTGATGTACATGTGTGAGGTTATGTCTGTGTGTGCATGTGTGATGCTTATGTGTGAGGTTATGTCTGTGTGCGTGCATGCGTGATGTACATGTGTGAGGTTATGTCTGTGAGTGTGCATGTGTGATGTACATGTGTGAGGTTATGTGTGTGTGCATGTGTGATGTACATGTGTGAGGTTATGTCTGTGTGTGCATGTGTGATGTATATGTGTGAGGTTATGTCTGTGTGGGTGCATGTGTGATGTACATGTGTGAGGTTATGTCTGTGTGTGCATGTGTGATGTATATGTGTGATGTTATGTCTGTGAGTGTGCATGTGTGATGTACATGTGTGAGGTTATGTCTGTGTGTGTGTGCATGTGTGATGTACATGTGTGAGGTTATGTCTGTGTGTGTGCATGTGTGATGTATATGTGTGAGGTTATGTCTGTGTGTGTGCATGTGTGATGTACATGTGTGAGGTTATGTCTGTGTGTTTGTGCTTGTGTGATGTATATGTGTGAGGTTATGTTTGTGTGTGCATGTGTGATGTACATGTGTGAGGTTATATCTGTGTGTGTGCATGTGATGTATATGTGTGAGGTTATGTTTGTGTGTGTGCATGAGTGATGTATATGTGTGAGGTTATGTTTGTGTGTGTGCATGTGTGATGTATATGTGTGAGGTTATGTCTGTGTGTGTGCATGTGTGCTGTACATGTGTGAGGTTATGTATGTATGGGTGCATGTGTGATGTACATGTGTGAGGTTATGTCTGTGTGTGCATGTGTGAGGTATATGGGTGAGTTTATGTCTGTGTGTGTGCATGTGTGATGTACATGTGTGAGGTTATGTCTGTGTGTGCATGTGTGATGTACATGTGTGATGTTATGTCTGTGCATGCATGTGTGATGTATATGTGTGAGGTTATGTCTGTGTGTGTGCATGTGTGATGTACATGTGTGAGGTTATGTCTGTGTGTGCATGTGTGAGGTATATGGGTGAGTTTATGTCTGTGTGTGTGCATGTGTGATGTATATGTGTGAGGTTATGTTTGTGTGTGTACATGTGTGATGGAAATATGTGAGGTTATGTCTGTGTGTGCATGTGTGATGAATATGTGTGGGGTTATGTCTGTGTGTGTGCATGTGTGATGTATATGTGTGAGGTTATGTCTGTTTGTGTGCATGTGTGATGAATATCTGTGAGGTTATGTCTGTGTATGCATGTGTGATGTATATGTGTGAGGTTATGTTTGTGTGTGTGCATGTGTGATGAATATGTGTGAGGTTATGTCTGTGTGTGCATATGATGTATGTGTGTGAGGTTATGTCTGTGTGTGTGCATGTGTGATATACATGTGTGAGGTTATGTCTGTGTGTGTGCATGTGTGATGTATATGTGTGGGGTTATGTCTGTGTGTGTGCATGTGTGATGTACTTGTGTGAGGTTATGTCTGTGTGTGCATGTGTGATGTATATGTGTGAGGTTATGTCTGTGTGTGCATGTGTGATGTATATGTGTGAGGTTATCTTTGTGTGTGTGCATGTGTGATGTATATCTGTGTGGTTATGTCTGTGTGTGTGCATCTGTGATGTACAAGAGTGAGGTTATGTCTGTGTGTGTGCATGTGTGATGAATATGTTTGGGGTTATGTCTGTGTGTGCATGTAATGTATGTGTGTGAGGTTATGTCTGTGTGTGTGCATGTGTGATATACATGTGTGAGGTTATGTCTGTGTGTGTGCATGTGTGATGTATATGTGTGGGGTTATGTCTGTGTGTGCATGTGTGATGTATATGTGTGAGGTTATGTCTGTGTGTTTGCATGTGTGATGTACATGTGTGAGGTTATGTCTGTGTGTGCATGTGTGATGTATATGTGTGAGGTTATGTCTGTGTGTGCATGTGTGATGTATATGTGTGAGGTTATGATTGTGTGTGTGCATGTGTGATGTATATCTGTGAGGTTATCTCTGTGTATGTGCATGTGTGATGTATATGTGTGGGGTTATGTCTGTGTGTGCATGTGTGATGTATATGTGTGAGGTTATGTCTGTGTGTTTGCATGTGTGATGTACATGTGTGAGGTTATGTCTGTGTGTGCATGTGTGATGTATATGTGTGCGGTTATGTCTGTGTGTGCATGTGTGATGTATATGTGTGAAGTTATGATTGTGTGTGTGCATGTGTGATGTATATCTGTGAGGTTATGTCTGTGTGTGTGCATGTGTGATGTATATGTGTGAGGTTATGTCTCTGTGTGTGCATGTGTGATGGATATTTGTGAGGTTATGTCTGTGTGTGCATGTGTGAGGTTATGTCTGTGTGTGTGCATGTGTGATGTATATGTGTGAGGTTATGTCTGTGTGTGTGCATGTGTGATGAATATCTGTGAGGTTATGTCAGTGTATGCATGTGTGATGTATATGTGTGAGGTTATGTTTGTGTGTGTGCATGTGTGATGCATATGTGTGAGGTTATGTCTGTGTGTGCATGTGATGTATGTGTGTGAGGTTATGTCTGTGTGTGGACATGTGTGATATACATGTGTGAGGTTATGTCTGTGTGTGTGCATGTGTGATGTATATGTGTGGGGTTATGTCTGTGTGTGTGCATGTGTGATGTACATGTGTGAGGTTATGTCTGTGTGTGCATGTGTGATGTATAAGTGTGAGGTTATGTCTGTGTGTGCATGTATGGTGTATATGTGTGAGGTTATGTTTGTGTGTGTGCATGTGTGATGTATATCTGTGTGGTTATGTCTGTGTGTGTGCATCTGTGATGTACATGAGTGAGGTTATGTCTGTGTGTGTGCATGTGTGATGAATATGTTTGGGGTTATGTCTGTGTGTGCATGTAATGTATGTGTGTGAGGTTATGTCTGTGTGTGTGCATGTGTGATATACATGTGTGAGGTTATGTCTGTGTGTGTGCATGTGTGATGTATATGTGTGGGGTTATGTCTGTGTGTGCATGTGTGATGTATATGTGTGAGGTTATGTCTGTGTGTTTGCATGTGTGATGTACATGTGTGAGGTTATGTCTGTGTGTGCATGTGTGATGTATATGTGTGAGGTTATGTCTGTGTGTGCATGTGTGATGTATATGTGTGAGGTTATGATTGTGTGTGTGCATGTGTGATGTATATCTGTGAGGTTATGTCTGTGTGTGTGCATGTGTGATGTATATGTGTGAGGTTATGTCTGTGTGTGTGCATGTGTGATGTACATGTGTGAGGTTATGTCTGTGTGTGTGCATGTGTGATGGATATTTGTGAGGTTATGTCTGTGTGTGCATTTGTGAGGTTATGTCTGTGTGTGTGCATGTGTGATGTATATGTGTGAGGTTATGTCTGTGTGTGTGCATGTGTGATGTATATGTGTGAGGTTATGTCTGTGTGTGTGCATGTGTGGTGGATATTTGTGAGGTTATGTCTGTGTGTGCATGTGTGAGGTTATGTCTGTGTGTGTGCATGTGTGATGTATATGTGTGAGGTTATATCTGTGTGTGTGCATGTGTGATGTATATGTGTGAGATTATGTCTGTGTGTGTGCATGTGTGATGTACATGTGTGAGGTTATGTTTGTGTGTGTGCATGTGTGATGTACATGTGTGAGGTTATGTCTGTGTGTGCATGTGTGATGCTTATGTGTGAGGTTATGTCTGTGTGCGTGCATGCGTGATGTACATGTGTGAGGTTATGTCTGTGAGTGTGCATGTGTGATGTACATGTGTGAGGTTACGTGTGTGTGCATGTGTGATGTACATGTGTGAGGTTATGTCTGTGTGTGCATGTGTGATGTATATGTGTGAGGTTATGTCTGTGTGGGTGCATGTGTGATGTACATGTGTGAGGTTATGTCTGTGTGTGCATGTGTGATGTATATGTGTGATGTTATGTCTGTGAGTGTGCATGTGTGATGTACATGTGTGAGGTTATGTCTGTGTGTGTGTGCATGTGTGATGTACATGTGTGAGGTTATGTCTGTGTGTGTGCATGTGTGATGTATATGTGTGAGGTTATGTCTGTGTGTGTGCATGTGTGATGTACATGTGTGAGGTTATGTCTGTGTGTTTGTGCTTGTGTGATGTATATGTGTGAGGTTATGTTTGTGTGTGCATGTGTGATGTACATGTGTGAGGTTATATCTGTGTGTGTGCATGTGATGTATATGTGTGAGGTTATGTTTGTGTGTGTGCATGAGTGATGTATATGTGTGAGGTTATGTTTGTGTGTGTGCATGTGTGATGTATATGTGTGAGGTTATGTCTGTGTGTGTGCATGTGTGCTGTACATGTGTGAGGTTATGTATGTATGGGTGCATGTGTGATGTATATGTGTGAGGTTATGTCTGTGTATGCATGTGTGAGGTGTACGTGTGAGGTTATGTCTGTGTGTGTGCATGTGTGATGTACATGTGTGAGGTTATGTCTGTGTGTGCATGTGTGATGTACATGTGTGATGTTATGTCTGTGCATGCATGTGTGATGTATATGTGTGAGGTTATGTCTGTGTGTGTGCATGTGTGATGTACATGTGTGAGGTTATGTCTGTGTGTGCATGTGTGAGGTATATGGGTGAGTTTATGTCTGTGTGTGTGCATGTGTGATGTATATGTGTGAGGTTATGTTTGTGTGTGTACATGTGTGATGGAAATATGTGAGGTTATGTCTGTGTGTGCATGTGTGATGAATATGTGTGGGGTTATGTCTGTGTGTGTGCATGTGTGATGTATATGTGTGAGGTTATGTCTGTGTGTGCATGTGTGATGTATATGTGTGAGGTTATGTCTGTGTGTTTGCATGTGTGATGTACATGTGTGAGGTTATGTCTGTGTGTGCATGTGTGATGTATATGTGTGAGGTTATGTCTGTGTGTGCATGTGTGATGTATATGTGTGAGGTTATGATTGTGTGTGTGCATGTGTGATGTATATCTGTGAGGTTATGTCTGTGTGTGTGCATGTGTGATGTATATGTGTGAGGGTATGTCTGTGTGTGTGCATGTGTGATGTACATGTGTGAGGTTATGTCTGTGTGTGTGCATGTGTGATGGATATTTGTGAGGTTATGTCTGTGTGTGCATTTGTGAGGTTATGTCTGTGTGTGTGCATGTGTGATGTATATGTGTGAGGTTATGTCTGTGTGTGTGCATGTGTGATGTATATGTGTGAGGTTATGTCTGTGTGTGTGCATGTGTGATGGATATTTGTGAGGTTATGTCTGTGTGTGCCTGTGTGAGGTTATGTCTGTGTGTGTGCATGTGTGATGTATATGTGTGAGGTTATATCTGTGTGTGTGCATGTGTGATGTATATGTGTGAGATTATGTCTGTGTGTATGCATGTGTGATGTACATGTGTGAGGTTATGTTTGTGTGTGTGCATGTGTGATGTACATGTGTGAGGTTATGTCTGTGTGTGCATGTGTGATGCTTATGTGTGAGGTTATGTCTGTGTGCGTGCATGCGTGATGTACATGTGTGAGGTTATGTCTGTGAGTGTGCATGTGTGATGTACATGTGTGAGGTTATGTGTGTGTGCATGTGTGATGTACATGTGTGAGGTTATGTCTGTGTGTGCATGTGTGATGTATATGTGTGAGGTTATGTCTGTGTGGGTGCATGTGTGATGTACATGTGTGAGGTTATGTCTGTGTGTGCATGTGTGATGTATATGTGTGATGTTATGTCTGTGAGTGTGCATGTGTGATGTACATGTGTGAGGTTATGTCTGTGTGTGTGTGCATGTGTGATGTACATGTGTGAGGTTATGTCTGTGTGTGTGCATGTGTGATGTATATGTGTGAGGTTATGTCTGTGTGTGTGCATGTGTGATGTACATGTGTGAGGTTATGTCTGTGTGTTTGTGCTTGTGTGATGTATATGTGTGAGGTTATGTTTGTGTGTGCATGTGTGATGTACATGTGTGAGGTTATATCTGTGTGTGTGCATGTGATGTATATGTGTGAGGTTATGTTTGTGTGTGTGCATGAGTGATGTATATGTGTGAGGTTATGTTTGTGTGTGTGCATGTGTGATGTATATGTGTGAGGTTATGTCTGTGTGTGTGCATGTGTGCTGTACATGTGTGAGGTTATGTATGTATGGGTGCATGTGTGATGTACATGTGTGAGGTTATGTCTGTGTGTGCATGTGTGAGGTATATGGGTGAGTTTATGTCTGTGTGTGTGCATGTGTGATGTACATGTGTGAGGTTATGTCTGTGTGTGCATGTGTGATGTACATGTGTGATGTTATGTCTGTGCATGCATGTGTGATGTATATGTGTGAGGTTATGTCTGTGTGTGTGCATGTGTGATGTACATGTGTGAGGTTATGTCTGTGTGTGCATGTGTGAGGTATATGGGTGAGTTTATGTCTGTGTGTGTGCATGTGTGATGTATATGTGTGAGGTTATGTTTGTGTGTGTACATGTGTGATGGAAATATGTGAGGTTATGTCTGTGTGTGCATGTGTGATGAATATGTGTGGGGTTATGTCTGTGTGTGTGCATGTGTGATGTATATGTGTGAGGTTATGTCTGTTTGTGTGCATGTGTGATGAATATCTGTGAGGTTATGTCTGTGTATGCATGTGTGATGTATATGTGTGAGGTTATGTTTGTGTGTGTGCATGTGTGATGAATATGTGTGAGGTTATGTCTGTGTGTGCATATGATGTATGTGTGTGAGGTTATGTCTGTGTGTGTGCATGTGTGATATACATGTGTGAGGTTATGTCTGTGTGTGTGCATGTGTGATGTATATGTGTGGGGTTATGTCTGTGTGTGTGCATGTGTGATGTACTTGTGTGAGGTTATGTCTGTGTGTGCATGTGTGATGTATATGTGTGAGGTTATGTCTGTGTGTGCATGTGTGATGTATATGTGTGAGGTTATCTTTGTGTGTGTGCATGTGTGATGTATATCTGTGTGGTTATGTCTGTGTGTGTGCATCTGTGATGTACAAGAGTGAGGTTATGTCTGTGTGTGTGCATGTGTGATGAATATGTTTGGGGTTATGTCTGTGTGTGCATGTAATGTATGTGTGTGAGGTTATGTCTGTGTGTGTGCATGTGTGATATACATGTGTGAGGTTATGTCTGTGTGTGTGCATGTGTGATGTATATGTGTGGGGTTATGTCTGTGTGTGCATGTGTGATGTATATGTGTGAGGTTATGTCTGTGTGTTTGCATGTGTGATGTACATGTGTGAGGTTATGTCTGTGTGTGCATGTGTGATGTATATGTGTGAGGTTATGTCTGTGTGTGCATGTGTGATGTATATGTGTGAGGTTATGATTGTGTGTGTGCATGTGTGATGTATATCTGTGAGGTTATCTCTGTGTATGTGCATGTGTGATGTATATGTGTGGGGTTATGTCTGTGTGTGCATGTGTGATGTATATGTGTGAGGTTATGTCTGTGTGTTTGCATGTGTGATGTACATGTGTGAGGTTATGTCTGTGTGTGCATGTGTGATGTATATGTGTGCGGTTATGTCTGTGTGTGCATGTGTGATGTATATGTGTGAAGTTATGATTGTGTGTGTGCATGTGTGATGTATATCTGTGAGGTTATGTCTGTGTGTGTGCATGTGTGATGTATATGTGTGAGGTTATGTCTCTGTGTGTGCATGTGTGATGGATATTTGTGAGGTTATGTCTGTGTGTGCATGTGTGAGGTTATGTCTGTGTGTGTGCATGTGTGATGTATATGTGTGAGATTATGTCTGTGTGTTTGCATGTGTGATGTACATGTGTGAGGTTATGTTTGTGTGTGTGCATGTGTGATGGATATTTGTGAGGTTATGTCTGTGTGTGCATGTGTGAGGTTATGTCTCTGTGTGTGCATGTGTGATGTACATGTGTGAGGTTATGTCTGTGTGTGCAGGTGTGATGTATATGTGTGAGGTTATGTCTGTGTGTGTGCATGTGTGATGTACATGTGTGAGGTTATGTCTGTGAGTGTGCATGTGTGATGTACATGTGTGAGGTTATGTTTGTGTGTGTGCATGTGTGATGTACATGTGTGAGGTTATGTCTGTGTGTGTGCATGTGTGATGTATATGTGTGAGGTTATGTCTGTGTGTGTGCATGTGTGATGTACATGTGTGAGGTTATGTCTGTGTGTTTGTGCTTGTGTGATGTATATGTGTGAGGTTATGTTTGTGTGTGCATGTGTGATGTACATGTGTGAGGTTATGTCTGTGTGTGCATGTGTGCTGCACATGTGTGAGATTATGTATGTATGTGTGCATGTATGATGTATATGTGTGAGGTTATGTCTGTGTGTGCATGTGTGAGGTGTACGTGTGAGGTTATGTCTGTGTGTGTGCATGTGTGATGTACATGTGTGAGGTTATGTCTGAGATTGCATGTGCGATGTATATGTGTGAGGTTATGTCTGTGTGTGCATGTGTGATGGATATTTGTGAGGTTATGTCTGTGTGTGCATGTGTGATGTACATGTGTGAGGTTATGTCTGTGTGTTTGTGCTTGTGTGATGTATATGTGTGAGGTTATGTTTGTGTGTGCATGTGTGATGTACATGTGTGAGGTTATATCTGTGTGTGTGCATGTGATGTATATGTGTGAGGTTATGTTTGTGTGTGTGCATGAGTGATGTATATGTGTGAGGTTATGTATGTATGTGTGCATGTGTGATGTATATGTGTGAGGTTATGTCTGTGTGTGCATGTGTGAGGTGTACGTGTGAGGTTATGTCTCTGTGTGTGCATGTGTGATGTACATGTGTGAGGTTATGTCTGTGAGTGTGCATGTGTGATGTACATGTGTGAGGTTATGTTTGTGTGTGTGCATGTGTGATGTACATGTGTGAGGTTATGTCTGTGTGTGTGCATGTGTGATGTATATGTGTGAGGTTATGTCTGTGTGTGTGCATGTGTGATGTACATGTGTGAGGTTATGTCTGTGTGTTTGTGCTTGTGTGATGTATATGTGTGAGGTTATGTTTGTGTGTGCATGTGTGATGTACATGTGTGAGGTTATATCTGTGTGTGTGCATGTGATGTATATGTGTGAGGTTATGTTTGTGTGTGTGCATGAGTGATGTATATGTGTGAGGTTATGTTTGTGTGTGTGCATGTGTGATGTATATGTGTGAGGTTATGTCTGTGTGTGTGCATGTGTGCTGCACATGTGTGAGGTTATGTATGTATGTGTGCATGTGTGATGTATATGTGTGAGGTTATGTCTGTGTGTGCATGTGTGAGGTGTACGTGTGAGGTTATGTCTGTGTGTGTGCATGTGTGATGTACATGTGTGAGGTTATGTCTGTGTGCGTGCATGCGTGATGTACATGTGTGAGGTTATGTCTGTGAGTGTGCATGTGTGATGTACATGTGTGAGGTTATGTGTGTGTGCATGTGTGATGTACATGTGTGAGGTTATGTCTGTGTGTGCATGTGTGATGTATATGTGTGAGGTTATGTCTGTGTGGGTGCATGTGTGATGTACATGTGTGAGGTTATGTCTGTGTGTGTGCATGTGTGATGTATATGTGTGAGGTTATGTCTGTGTGTGTGCATGTGTGATGTACATGTGTGAGGTTATGTCTGTGTGTTTGTGCTTGTGTGATGTATATGTGTGAGGTTATGTTTGTGTGTGCATGTGTGATGTACATGTGTGAGGTTATATCTGTGTGTGTGCATGTGATGTATATGTGTGAGGTTATGTTTGTGTGTGTGCATGAGTGATGTATATGTGTGAGGTTATGTTTGTGTGTGTGCATGTGTGATGTATATGTGTGAGGTTATGTCTGTGTGTGTGCATGTGTGCTGTACATGTGTGAGGTTATGTATGTATGGGTGCATGTGTGATGTATATGTGTGAGGTTATGTCTGTGTATGCATGTGTGAGGTGTACGTGTGAGGTTATGTCTGTGTGTGTGCATGTGTGTGTGCATGTGTGAGGTTATGTCTGTGTGTGCATGTGTGATGTACATGTGTGATGTTTGTCTGTGCGTGCATGTGTGATGTATATGTGTGAGGTTATGTCTGTGCGTGTGCATGTGTGATGTACATGTGTGAGGTTATGTCTGTGTGTGCATGTGTGAGGTATATGGGTGAGTTTATGTCTGTGTGTGTGCATGTGTGATGTATATGTGTGAGGTTATGTTTGTGTGTGTACATGTGTGATGGAAATATGTGAGGTTATGTCTGTGTGTGCATGTGTGATGAATATGTGTGGGGTTATGTCTGGGTGTGTGCATGTGTGATGTATATGTGTGAGGTTATGTCTGTTTGTGTGCATGTGTGATGAATATCTGTGAGGTTATGTCTGTGTATGCATGTGTGATGTATATGTGTGAGGTTATGTTTGTGTGTGTGCATGTGTGATGAATATGTGTGAGGTTATGTCTGTGTGTGCATATGATGTATGTGTGTGAGGTTATGTCTGTGTGTGTGCATGTGTGATATACATGTGTGAGGTTATGTCTGTGTGTGTGCATGTGTGATGTATATGTGTGGGGTTATGTCTGTGTGTGTGCATGTGTGATGTACTTGTGTGAGGTTATGTCTGTGTGTGCATGTGTGATGTATATGTGTGAGGTTATGTCTGTGTGTGCATGTGTGATGTATATGTGTGAGGTTATGTTTGTGTGTGTGCATGTGTGATGTATATCTGTGTGGTTATGTCTGTGTGTGTGCATTTGTGATGTACATGAGTGAGGTTATGTCTGTGTGTGTGCATGTGTGATGGACATTTGTGAGGTTATGTCTGTGCGTGCATGTGTGAGGTTATGTCTGTGTGTGTGCATGTGTGATGTATATGTGTGAGGTTACATCTGTGTGTGTGCATGTGTGATGTATATGTGTGAGATTATGTCTGTGTGTGCATGTGTGATGTACATGTGTGAGGTTATGTTTGTGTGTGTGCATGTGTGATGTGCATGTGTGAGGTTATGTCTGTCTGTGCATGGGTGATGCTTATGTGTGAGGTTATGTCTGTGAGTGTGCATGTGTGATGTACATGTGCGAGGTTATGTTTGTGTGTGTGCATGTCTGATGTACATGTGTGAGGTTATGTCTGTGTGTGCATGTGTGATGCTTATGTGTGAGGTTATGTCTGAGTGTGTGCATGTGTGATGTACATGTGTGAGGTTATGTCTGTGAGTGTGCATGTGTGATGTACATGTGTGAGGTTATGTCTGTGTGTGCATGTAAGATGCTTATGTGTGAGGTTATGTCTGTGTGTGTGCATGTGTGATGTACATGTGTGAGGATATGTTTGTGTGTGCATGTGTGATGTACATGTGTGAGGTTATGTCTGTGTGTGCATGTGTGATGTACATGTGTGAGGTTATATCTGTGTGTGTGCATGTGTGATGTACATATGTGAGGTTATGTCTGTGTGTATGCATGTGTGATGTACATGTGTGAGGTTATGTCTGTGTGTGTGCATGTGTGATGCATATGTGTGAGGTTATGTCTGTGTGTGTGCATGTGTGATGTACATGTGTGAGGTTATGTTTGTATGTGTGCATGTGTGATGTATATGTGTGAGGTTATGTCTGTGTGTGTGCATGTTTGATATATATGTGTGAGATCATGTTTGTGTGTGTGCATGTGTGATGCATATGTGTGAGGTTATGTCTGTGTGTGTGCATGTGTGATGTACATGTGTGAGGTTATGTTTGTATGTGTGCATGTGTGATGTATATGTGTGATATTATGTCTGTGTGCGTGCATGTGTGATGTACATGTGTGAGGTTATGTTTGTGTGTGTGCATGTGTGATGCATATATGTGAGGTTATGTTTGTGCATGTGCATGTGTGATGTATATGTGTGGGGTTATGTCTGTGCGTGCATGTGTGATGTATATGTGTGGGGTTATGTCTGTGCGTGCATGTGTGATGTATATGTGTGGGGTTATGTCTGTGTGTGCATGTGTGATGTACATGTGTGAGGTTATGTTTGTGTGTGTGCATGTGTGACGTATATGTGTGAGGTTATGTTTGTGTGTGTGCATGTGTGATGCATATATGTGAGGTTATGTTTGTGCATGTGCATGTGTGATGTATATGTGTGGGGTTATGTCTGTGCGTGCATGTGTGATGTATATGTGTGGGGTTATGTCTGTGTGTGCATGTGTGATGTACATGTGTGAGGTTATGTTTGTGTGTGTGCATGTGTGATGTATATGTGTGAGGTTATGTTTGTGTGTGTGCATGTGTGATGTACATGTGTGAGGTTATGTCTGTGTGTGTGCATGCGTGATGTCTATGTGTGAGGTTAAGTCTGTGTGCACGTGTGATGTATATGTGTGGAGTTATGTTTGTGTACATGTGCATGCGTGATGTACATGTGTGAGGTTATGTCTGTGTGTGCATGTGTGATGTATATGTGTAGGGTTATGTCTGTGTGAGTGCATGTGTGATGTATATGTGTCGGGTTATGTCTATGTGAGTACATGTGTGATGTATATGTGTGAGGTTATGTCTGTGTGTGCCTGTGTGACGTATATGTGGGGCGTTATGTCTGTGTGTGTGCATATGTGATGTATATGTGTGATGTTATGTTTGTGTGTGTGCATGTGTCATGTATATGTGTGGGGTTATGTCTGTGTGTGCATGTGTGATGTATTTGTGTCAGGTTACATTTGTGTGTGTGCATGTGTGATGTATGTGTGTGAGGTTATGTCAGTGTTTTTGAATGTGTGATGTACATGTGTGAGATTATGTATGTGTGTGTGCATGGGTGATGTACATGTGTGAGGTTATGTCTGTGTGTGCATGTTTGATGTATATGTGTGAGGTTATGTCTGTGTGTGCATGTGTGATGCTTATGTGTGAGGTTATGTCTGTGTGTGTGCATGTGTGATGTACATGTGTGAGGTTATGTCTGTGAGTGTGCATGTGTGATGTACATGTGTGAGGTTATGTTTGTGTGTGCATGTGTGATGTACATGTGTGAGGTTATGTCTGTGTGCGTGCATGTGTGATGTACATGAGTGAGGGTATGTCTGTGTGTGTGCATGTGTGATGTATATGTGTGAGGTTACTTCTGTGTGTGTATGTGTGATGTATATCTGTGTGGTTATGTTTGTGTGTGTGCATGTGTGATGTATATCTGTGTGGTTATGTCTGTGTGTGTGCATTTGTGATGTACATGAGTGAGGTTATGTCTGTGTGTGTGCATGTGTGATGTACATGTGTGAGGTTATGTCTGTGTGTGTGCATGTGTGATGGTTATGTGTGAGCTTATGTCTGTGTGTGCATGTGTGATGTACATGTGTGAGGTTATGTCTGTGTGTGTGCATGTGTGATGCATATGTGTGAGGTTATGTCTGTGTGTGTGCATGTGTGATGTACATGTGTGAGGTTATGTTTGTATGTGTGCATGTGTGATGTATATGTGTGAGGTTATGTCTGTGTGTGTGCATGTGTGATATATATGTATGAGATTATGTTTGTGTGTGTGCATGTGTGATGAATATGTGTGAGGTTATGTCTGTGTGTGTGCATGTCTGATGTACATGTGTGAGGTTATGTTTGTATGTGTGCATGTGTGATGTACATGTGTGAGGTTATGTCTGTGTGCGTGCATGTGTGATGTACATGTGTGAGGTTATGTTTGTGTGTGTGCATGTGTGAATTATATCTGTGAAGTTATGTCTGTGTGTGTGCATGTGAGATGTATATGCGTGAGATTATGTCTGTGTGTGCATGTGTGATGTATATGTGTGAGGTTATGTTTGTGTGTGTGCATGTGTGATGCTTATGTGTGAGGTTATGTCTGTGTGTGTGCATGTGTGATGTACATGTGTGAGCTTATGTCTGTGTGTGTGCATGTGCGATGTATATGTGTGAGGTTATGTTTGTGTGTGCATGTGTGATGTACATGTGTGAGTTTATGTCTGTGTGTGCATGTGTGTTGTATATGTGTGAGGTTACTTCTGTGTGTGTATGTGTGATGTATATCTGTGTGGTTATGTTTTTGTGTGTGCATGTGTGATGTATATCTGTGTGGTTATGTCTGTGTGTGTGCATTTGTGATGTACATGAGTGAGGTTATGTCTGTGTGTGTGCATGTGTGATGTACATGTGTGAGGTTATGTCTGTGTGTGTGCATGTGTGATGCTTATGTGTGAGCTTATGTCTGTGTGTGCATGTGTGATGTACATGTGTGAGGTTATGTCTGTGTGTGTGCATGTGTGATGTATATGTGTGAGATTATATCTGTGTGTGCATGTGTGACGTACATGTGTGAGGTTACGTTTGTGTGTGTGCATGTGTGATGTACATGTGTGAGGTTATGTCTGTGTGTGCATGTGTGATGCTTATGTGTGAGGTTATGTCTGTGTGCGTGCATGTGTGATGTACATGTGTGAGGTTATGTCTGTGAGTGTGCATGTGTGATGTACATGTGTGAGGTTATGTTTGTGTGTGTGCATGTCTGATGTACATGTGTGAGGTTATGTCTGTGTGTGCATGTGTGATGTATATGTGTGAGGTTATGTCTGTGTGTGCGCATCTGTGATGTACATGTGTGAGGTTATGTCTGTGTGTGCATGTGTGATGTATATGTGTGAGGTTATGTCTGTGTGTGTGCATGTGTGATGTACATGTGTGAGGTTATGTCTGTGAGTGTGCATGTGTGATGTACATGTGTGAGGTTATGTTTGTGTGTGTGCATGTGTGATGTATATGTGTGAGGTTATGTCTGTGTGTGTGCATGTGTGATGTATATGTGTGAGGTTATGTCTGTGTGTGTGCATGTGTGATGTACATGTGTGAGGTTATGTCTGTGTGTTTGTGCTTGTGTGATGTATATGTGTGAGGCTATGTTTGTGTGTGCATGTGTGATGTACATGTGTGAGGTTATATCTGTGTGTGTGCATGTGATGTATATGTGTGAGGTTATGTTTGTGTGTGTGCATGAGAGATGTATATGTGTGAGATTATGTTCGTGTGTGTGCATGTGTGATGTATACGTGTGAGGTTATGTCTGCGTGTGTGCATGTGTGCTGTACATGTGTGAGGTTATGTATGTATGTGTGCATGTGTGATGTATACGTGTGAGGTTATGTCTGTGTATGCATGTGTGAGGTGTACGTGTGAGGTTATGTCTGTGTGTGTGCATGTGTGATGTACATGTGTGAGGTTATGTCTGTGTGTGCATGTGTGATGTACATGTGTGAAGTTATGTCTGTGCGTGCATGTGTGAGGTATATGGGTGAGGTTATGTCTGTGTGTGTGCATGTGTGATGTATATGTGTGAGGTTATGTTTGTGTGTGTACATGTGTGATGGACATTTGTGAGGTTATGTCTGTGTGTGCATGTGTGATGAATATGTGTGGGGTTATGTCTGTGTGTGTGAATGTGTGATGTATATGTGTGAGGTTATGTCTGTGTGTGTGCATGTGTGATGAATATCTGTGAGGTTATGTCTGTGTATGCATGTGTGATGTATATGTGTGAGGTTATGTTTGTGTGTGTGCATGTATGATGCATATGTGTGAGGTTATGTCTGTGTGTGCATGTGATGTATGTGTGTGAGGTTATGTCTGTGTGTGTGCATGTGTGATATACATGTGTGAGGTTATGTCTGTGTGTGTGCATGTGTGATGTATATGTGTGGGGTTATGTCTGTGTGTGTGCATGTGAGATGTACATGTGTGAGGTTATGTCTGTGTGTGCATGTGTGATGTATATGTGTGAGGTTATGTCTGTGTGTGCATGTGTGATGTATATGTGTGAGGTTATGTCTGTGTGTGCATGTGTGAGGTTATGTCTGTGTGTGTGCATGTGTGATGTATATGTGTGAGATTATGTCTGTGTGTGCATGTGTGATGTACATGTGTGAGGTTATGTTTGTGTGTGTGCATGTGTGATATGCATGTGTGAGGTTATGTCTGTCTGTGCATGTGTGATGCTTATGTGTGAGGTTATGTCTGTGCGTGTGCATGTGTGATGTACATGTGTGAGGTTATGTCTGTGAGTGTGCATGTGTGATGTACATGTGTGAGGTTATGCCTGTGTGTGCATGTGTGATGTACATGTGTGAGGTTATGTCTGTGTGTGTGCATGTCTGATGTACATGTGTGAGGTTATGTTTGTATGTGTGCATGTGTGATGTACATGTGTGAGGTTATGTCTGTGTGCGTGCATGTGTGATGTACATGTGTGAGGTTATGTTTGTGTGTGTGCATGTGTGAATTATATCTGTGAAGTTATGTCTGTGTGTGTGCATGTGAGATGTATATGCGTGAGATTATGTCTGTGTGTGCATGTGTGATGTATATGTGTGAGGTTATGTTTGTGTGTGTGCATGTGTGATGCTTATGTGTGAGGTTATGTCTGTGTGTCTGCATGTGTGATGTACATGTGTGAGCTTATGTCTGTGTGTGTGCATGTGCGATGTATATGTGTGAGGTTATGTTTGTGTGTGCATGTGTGATGTACATGTGTGAGGTTATGTCTGTGTGTGCATGTGTGTTGTATATGTGTGAGGTTACTTCTGTGTGTGTATGTGTGATGTATATCTGAGTGGTTATGTTTGTGTGTGTGCATGTGTGATGTATATCTGTGTGGTTATGTCTGTGTGTGTGCATTTGTGATGTACATGAGTGAGGTTATGTCTGTGTGTGTGCATGTGTGATGTACATGTGTGAGGTTATGTCTGTGTGTGTGCATGTGTGATGCTTATGTGTGAGCTTATGTCTGTGTGTGCATGTGTGATGTACATGTGTGAGGTTATGTCTGTGTGTGTGCATGTGTGATGTATATGTGTGAGATTATATCTGTGTGTGCATGTGTGATGTACATGTGTGAGTTTATGTTTGTGTGTGTGCATGTGTGATGTACATGTGTGAGGTTATGTCTGTGTGTGCATGTGTGATGCTTATGTGTGAGGTTATGTCTGTGTGCGTGCATGTGTGATGTACATGTGTGAGGTTATGTCTGTGAGTGTGCATGTGTGATGTACATGTGTGAGGTTATGTTTGTGTGTGTGCATGTCTGATGTACATGTGTGAGGTTATGTCTGTGTGTGCATGTGTGATGTATATGTGTGAGGTTATGTCTGTGTGTGCGCATCTGTGATGTACATGTGTGAGGTTATGTCTGTGTGTGCATGTGTGATGTATATGTGTGAGGTTATGTCTGTGTGTGTGCATGTGTGATGTACATGTGTGAGGTTATGTCTGTGAGTGTGCATGTGTGATGTACATGTGTGAGGTTATGTTTGTGTGTGTGCATGTGTGATGTACATGTGTGAGGTTATGTCTGTGTGTGTGCATGTGTGATGTATATGTGTGAGGTTATGTCTGTGTGTGTGCATGTGTGATGTACATGTGTGAGGTTATGTCTGTGTGTTTGTGTTTGTGTGATGTATATGTGTGAGGCTATGTTTGTGTGTGCATGTGTGATGTACATGTGTGAGGTTATATCTGTGTGTGTGCATGTGATGTATATGTGTGAGGTTATGTTTGTGTGTGTGCATGAGAGATGTATATGTGTGAGATTATGTTCGTGTGTGTGCGTGTGTGATGTATACGTGTGAGGTTATGTCTGCGTGTGTGCATGTGTGCTGTACATGTGTGAGGTTATGTATGTATGTGTGCATGTGTGATGTATATGTGTGAGGTTATGTCTGTGTATGCATGTGTGAGGTGTACGTGTGAGGTTATGTCTGTGTGTGTGCATGTGTGATGTACATGTGTGAGGTTATGTCTGTGTGTGCATGTGTGATGTACATGTGTGAAGTTATGTCTGTGCGTGCATGTGTGATGTATATGTGTGAGGTTATGTCTGTGTGTGTGCATGTGTGATGTACATATGTGAGGTTATGTCTGTGCGTGCATGTGTGAGGTATATGGGTGAGGTTATGTCTGTGTGTGTGCATGTGTGATGTATATGTGTGAGGTTATGTTTGTGTGTGTACATGTGTGATGGACATTTGTGAGGTTATGTCTGTGTGTGCATGTGTGATGAATATGTGTGGGGTTATGTCTGTGTGTGTGCATGTGTGATGTATATGTGTGAGGTTATGTCTGTGTGTGTGCATGTGTGATGAATATCTGTGAGGTTATGTCTGTGTATGCATGTGTGATGTATATGTGTGAGGTTATGTTTGTGTGTGTGCATGTATGATGCATATGTGTGAGGTTATGTCTGTGTGTGCATGTGATGTATGTGTGTGAGGTTATGTCTGTGTGTGTGCATGTGTGATATACATGTGTGAGGTTATGTCTGTGTGTGTGCATGTGTGATGTATATGTGTGGGGTTATGTCTGTGTGTGTGCATGTGAGATGTACATGTGTGAGGTTATGTCTGTGTGTGCATGTGTGATGTATATGTGTGAGGTTATGTCTGTGTGTGCATGTGTGATGTATATGTGTGAGGTTATGTCTCTGTGTGTGCATGTGTGATGGATATTTGTGAGGTTATGTCTGTGTGTGCATGTGTGAGGTTATGTCTGTGTGTGTGCATGTGTGATGTATATGTGTGAGATTATGTCTGTGTGTGCATGTGTGATGTACATGTGTGAGGTTATGTTTGTGTGTGTGCATGTGTGATGTGCATGTGTGAGGTTATGTCTGTCTGTGCATGTGTGATGCTTATGTGTGAGGTTATGTCTGTGCGTGTGCATGTGTGATGTACATGTGTGAGGTTATGTCTGTGAGTGTGCATGTGTGATGTACATGTGTGAGGTTATGTCTGTGTGTGCATGTGTTATGTACATGTGTGAGGTTATGTCTGTGCGTGCATGTGTGAGGTATATGGGTGAGGTTATGTCTGTGTGTGTGCATGTGTGATGTATATGTGTGAGGTTATGTTTGTGTGTGTGCATGTGTGATGGACATTTGTGAGGTTATGTCTGTGTGTGCATGTGTGATGAATATGTGTGGGGTTATGTCTGTGTGTGTGCATGTGTGATGTATATGTGTGAGGTTATGTCTGTGTGTGTGCATGTGTGATGAATATCTGTGAGGTTATGTCTGTGTATGCATGTGTGATGTATATGTGTGAGGTTATGTTTGTGTGTGTGCATGTATGATGCATATGTGTGAGGTTATGTCTGTGTGTGCATGTGATGTATGTGTGTGAGGTTATGTCTGTGTGTGTGCATGTGGGATATACATGTGTGAGGTTATGTCTGTGTGTGTGCATGTGTGATGTATATGTATGGGGTTATGTCTGTGTGTGTGCATGTGAGATGTACATGTGTGAGGTTATGTCTGTGTGTGCATGTGTGATGTATATGTGTGAGGTTATGTCTGTGTGTGCATGTGTGATGTATATGTGTGAGGTTATGTCTCTGTGTGTGCATGTGTGATGGATATTTGTGAGGTTATGTCTGTGTGTGCATGTGTGAGGTTATGTCTGTGTGTGTGCATGTGTGATGTATATGTGTGAGATTATGTCTGTGTGTGCATGTGTGATGTACATGTGTGAGGTTATGTTTGTGTGTGTGCATGTGTGATGTGCATGTGTGAGTTTATGTCTGTCTGTGCATGTGTGATGCTTATGTGTGAGGTTATGTCTGTGCGTGTGCATGTGTGATGTACATGTGTGAGGTTATGTCTGTGAGTGTGCATGTGTGATGTACATGTGCGAGGTTATGTTTGTGTGTGTGCATGTGTGATGTACATGTGTGAGGTTATGTCTGTGTGTGCATGTATGATGCTTATGTGTGAGGTTATGTCTGTGTGTGTGCATGTGTGATGTACATGTGTGAGGTTATATCTGTGAGTGTGCATGTGTGATGTACATGTGTGAGGTTATGTCTGTGTGTGCATGTGTGATGCTTATGTGTGAGGTTATGTCTGTGTGTGTGCATGTGTGATGTACATGTGTGAGGTTATGTCTGTGAGTGTGCATGTGTGATGTACATGTGTGAGGTTATGTTTGTGTGTGTGCATGTGTGATGTACATGTGTGAGGTTATGTCTGTGTGTGCATGTGTGATGTACATGTGTGAGGTTATGTCTGTGTGTGTATGTGTGATGTACATATGTGAGATTATGTCTGTGTGTATGCATGTGTGATGTACATGTGTGAGGTTATGTCTGTGTGTGTGCATGTGTGATGCATATGTGTGAGGTTATGTCTGTGTGTGTGCATGTGTGATGCGTATGTGTGAGGTTATGTCTGTGTGTGCATGTGTGAGGTTATGTCTGTGTGTGTGCATGTGTGATGTATATGTGTGAGATTATATCTGTGTGTGCATGTGTGATGTACATGTGTGAGGTTATGTTTGTATGTGTGCATGTGTGAGGTGTACGTGTGAGGTTATGTCTGTGTGTGTGCATGTGTGATGTATATGTGTGAGGTTATGTCTGTGTGTGTGTGCATGTGTGATGTACATGTATGAGGTTATGTCTGTGTGTGCATGTGTGATGTATATGTGTGAGGTTATGTCTGTGTGTGTGCATGTGTGATGTACATGTGTGAGGTTATGTCTGTGTGTGCATGTGTGATGTATATGTGTGAGGTTATGCTTGTGTGTGTGCATGTGTGAATTATATCTGTGACGTTATGTCTGTGTGTGTGTATGTGTGATGTATATGTGTGAGGTTATGTGTGTGCATGTGTGATGTATATGTGTGAGGTTATGTCTGTGTGTGTGCATGTGTGATGTACATGTGTGAGGTTATGTCTGTGTGTGCATGTGTGATGTATATGTGTGAGGTTATGCTTGTGTGTGTGCATGTGTGAATTATATCTGTGACGTTATGTCTGTGTGTGTGTATGTGTGATGTATATGTGTGAGGTTATGTGTGTGCATGTGTGATGTATATGTGTGAGGTTATGTCTGTGTGTGTGCATGTGTGATGTATATGTGTGAGGTTATGTCTGTGTGTGTGCATGTGTGATGGATATTTGTGAGGTTATGTCTGTGTGTGTGCATGTGTGAGGTTATGTCTGTGTGTGTGCATGTGTGATGTATATGTGTGAGGTTATGTCTGTGTGTGTGTGCATGTGTGATGTATATATGTGAGATTATATCTGAGTGTGCATGTGTGACGTACATGTGTGAGGTTATGTTTGTATGTGTGCATGTGTGATGTATATGTGTGAGGTTATGTCTGTGTGTGTGCATGTGTGATGTATATGTGTGAGGTTATGTCTGTGTGTGTGAATGTGTGATGTACATGTGTGAGGTTATGACTGTGTGTGTGCATGTGTGATGTACATGTGAGAGGTTATGTCTGAGTGTGTGCATGTGTGATGTACATGTGTGAGGTTATGTCTGTGTGTATGCATGTGTGATGTACATGTGTGAGGTTATGTCGGTGTGTGTGCATGTGTGATGCATATGTGTGAGGTTATGTTTGTGTGTGCATGTGTAATATATATGTGTGAGGTTATGTTTGTGTGTGTGCATGTGTGATGCATATGTGTGAGGTTATGTCTGTGTGTGTGTGCATGTGTGATGTACATGTGTGAGGTTATGTTTGTATGTGAGCATGTGTGTTGTATATGTGTGAGGTTATGTCTGTGTGTGTGCATGTGTCATGTACATGTGTGAGGTTATGTTTGTGCGTGTGCTTGTGTGATGCATATGTGTGAGGTTATGTCTGTGTGTGTGTGCATGTGTGATGTACATGTGTGAGGTTATGTTTGTATGTGAGCATGTGTGTTGTATATGTGTGAGGTTATGTCTGTGTGTGTGCATGTGTGATGTACATGTGTGAGGTTATGTTTGTGCATGTGCCTGTGTGATGTATATGTGTGAGGTTATGTCTGTCTGTGCATGTGTGATGCTTATGTGTGAGGTTATGTCTGTGCGTGTGCATGTGTGATGTACATGTGTGAGGTTATGTCTGTGAGTGTGCATGTGTGATGTACATGTGCGAGGTTATGTTTGTGTGTGTGCATGTGTGATGTACATGTGTGAGGTTATGTCTGTGTGTGCATGTATGATGCTTATGTGTGAGGTTATGTCTGTGTGTGTGCATGTGTGATGTACATGTGTGAGGTTATGTCTGTGAGTGTGCATGTGTGATGTACATGTGTGAGGTTATGTCTGTGTGTGCATGTGTGATGCTTATGTGTGAGGTTATGTCTGTGTGTGTGCATGTGTGATGTACATGTGTGAGGTTATGTCTCTGAGTGTGCATGTGTGATGTACATGTGTGAGGTTATGTCTGTGTGTGCATGTGTGATGCTTATGTGTGAGGTTATGTCTGTGTGTGTGCATGTGTGATGTACATGTGTGAGGTTATGTCTGTGAGTGTGCATGTGTGATGTACATGTGTGAGGTTATGTTTGTGTGTGTGCATGTGTGATGTACATGTGTGAGGTTATGTCTGTGTGTGCATGTGTGATGTACATGTGTGAGGTTATGTCTGTGTGTGTATGTGTGATGTACATATGTGAGGTTATGTCTGTGTGTATGCATGTGTGATGTACATGTGTGAGGTTATGTCTGTGAGTGTGCATGTGTGATGTACATGTGTGAGGTTATGTCTGTGTGTGCATGTGTGATGTACATGTGTGAGGTTATGTCTGTGCGTGCATGTGTGAGGTATATGGGTGAGGTTATGTCTGTGTGTGTGCATGTGTGATGTATATGTGTGAGATTATGTTTGTGTGTGTGCATGTGTGATGTATATGTGTGAGGTTATGTTTGTGTGTGTGCATGTGTGATGAATATGTGTGGGGTTATGTCTGTGTGTGTGCATGTGTGATGTATATGTGTGAGGTTATGTCTGTGTGTGTGCATGTGTGATGAATATCTGTGAGGTTATGTCTGTGTATGCATGTGTGATGTATATGTGTGAGGTTATGTTTGTGTGTGTGCATGTATGATGCATATGTGTGCGGTTATGTCTGTGTGTGCATGTGATGTATGTGTGTGAGGTTATGTCTGTGTGTGTGCATGTGTGATATACATGTGTGAGGTTATGTCTGTGTGTGTGCATGTGTGATGTATATGTGTGGGGTTATGTCTGTGTGTGTGCATGTGAGATGTACATGTGTGAGGTTATGTCTGTGTGTGCATGTGTGATGTATATGTGTGAGGTTATGTCTGTGTGTGCATGTGTGATGTATATGTGTGAGGTTATGTCTCTGTGTGTGCATGTGTGATGGATATTTGTGAGGTTATGTCTGTGTGTGCATGTGTGAGGTTATGTCTGTGTGTGTGCATGTGTGATGTATATGTGTGAGATTATGTCTGTGTGTGCATGTGTGATGTACATGTGTGAGGTTATGTTTGTGTGTGTGCATGTGTGATGTGCATGTGTGAGGTTATGTCTGTCTGTGCATGTGTGATGCTTATGTGTGAGGTTATGTCTGTGCGTGTGCATGTGTGATGTACATGTGTGAGGTTATGTCTGTGAGTGTGCATGTGTGATGTACATGTGCGAGGTTATGTTTGTGTGTGTGCATGTGTGATGTACATGTGTGAGGTTATGTCTGTGTGTGCATGTATGATGCTTATGTGTGAGGTTATGTCTGTGTGTGTGCATGTGTGATGTACATGTGTGAGGTTATATCTGTGAGTGTGCATGTGTGATGTACATGTGTGAGGTTATGTCTGTGTGTGCATGTGTGATGATTATGTGTGAGGTTATGTCTGTGTGTGTGCATGTGTGATGTACATGTGTGAGGTTATGTCTGTGAGTGTGCATGTGTGATGTACATGTGTGAGGTTATGTTTGTGTGTGTGCATGTGTGATGTACATGTGTGAGGTTATGTCTGTGTGTGCATGTGTGATGTACATGTGTGAGGTTATGTCTGTGTGTGTATGTGTGATGTACATATGTGAGGTTATGTCTGTGTGTATGCATGTGTGATGTACATGTGTGAGGTTATGTCTGTGTGTGTGCATGTGTGATGCATATGTGTGAGGTTATGTCTGTGTGTGTGCATGTGTGATGCGTATGTGTGAGGTTATGTCTGTGTGTGCATGTGTGAGGTTATGTCTGTGTGTGTGCATGTGTGATGTATATGTGTGAGATTATATCTGTGTGTGCATGTGTGATGTACATGTGTGAGGTTATGTTTGTATGTGTGCATGTGTGAGGTGTACGTGTGAGGTTATGTCTGTGTGTGTGCATGTGTGATGTATATGTGTGAGGTTATGTCTGTGTGTGTGTGCATGTGTGATGTACATGTATGAGGTTATGTCTGTGTGTGCATGTGTGATGTATATGTGTGAGGTTATGTCTGTGTGTGTGCATGTGTGATGTACATGTGTGAGGTTATGTCTGTGTGTGCATGTGTGATGTATATGTGTGAGGTTATGCTTGTGTGTGTGCATGTGTGAATTATATCTGTGACGTTATGTCTGTGTGTGTGTATGTGTGATGTATATGTGTGAGGTTATGTGTGTGCATGTGTGATGTATATGTGTGAGGTTATGTCTGTGTGTGTGCATGTGTGATGTACATGTGTGAGGTTATGTCTGTGTGTGTGCACGTGTAATGTACATGTGTGAGGTTACTTCTGTGTGCGTGCATGTGTGATGTATATGTGTGAGGTTATGTTTGTGTGTGTGCATGTGTGATATATATCTGTGTGGTTATGTCTGTGTGTGCATTTGTGATGTACATGAGTGAGGTTATGTCTGTGTGTGTGCATGTGTGATGTATATGTGTGAGGTTATGTCTGTGTGTGTGTGCATGTGTGATGTATATATGTGAGATTATATCTGTGTGTGCATGTGTGACGTACATGTGTGAGGTTATGTTTGTATGTGTGCATGTGTGATGTATATGTGTGAGGTTATGTCTGTGTGTGTGTGCATGTGTGATGTATATATGTGAGATTATATCTGTGTGTGCATGTGTGACGTACATGTGTGAGGTTATGTTTGTATGTGTGCATGTGTGATGTATATGTGTGAGGTTATGTCTGTGTGTGTGCATGTGTGATGTATATGTGTGAGGTTATGTCTGTGTGTGTGCATGTGTGATGTACATGTGTGAGGTTATGTCTGTGTGTGTGCATGTGTGATGTACATGTGTGAGGTTATGTCTGAGTGTGTGCATGTGTGATGTACATGTGTGAGGTTATGTCTGTGTGTGTGCACGTGTAATGTACATGTGTGAGGTTACTTCTGTGTGCGTGCATGTGTGATGTATATGTGTGAGGTTATGTTTGTGTGTGTGCATGTGTGATATATATCTGTGTGGTTATGTCTGTGTGTGCATTTGTGATGTACATGAGTGAGGTTATGTCTGTGTGTGTGCATGTGTGATGTATATGTGTGAGGTTATGTCTGTGTGTGTGTGCATGTGTGATGTATATATGTGAGATTATATCTGTGTGTGCATGTGTGACGTACATGTGTGAGGTTATGTTTGTATGTGTGCATGTGTGATGTATATGTGTGAGGTTATGTCTGTGTGTGTGTGCATGTGTGATGTATATATGTGAGATTATATCTGTGTGTGCATGTGTGACGTACATGTGTGAGGTTATGTTTGTATGTGTGCATGTGTGATGTATATGTGTGAGGTTATGTCTGTGTGTGTGCATGTGTGATGTACATGTGTGAGGTTATGTCTGTGTGTGTGCATGTGTGATGTACATGTGTGAGGTTATGTCTGAGTGTGTGTATGTGTGATGTACATGTGTGAGGTTATGTCTGTGTGTATGCATGTGTGATGTACATGTGTGAGGTTATGTCGGTGTGTGTGCATGTGTGATGCATATGTGTGAGGTTATGTTTGTGTGTGCATGTGTAATATATATGTGTGAGGTTATGTTTGTGTGTGTGCATGTGTGATGCATATGTGTGAGGTTATGTCTGTGTGTGTGTGCATGTGTGATGTACATGTGTGAGGTTATGTTTGTATGTGAGCATGTGTGTTGTATATGTGTGAGGTTATGTCTGTGTGTGTGCATGTGTGATGTACATGTGTGAGGTTATGTTTGTGCGTGTGCTTGTGTGATGCATATATATGAGGTTATGTTTGTGCATGTGCCTGTGTGATGTATATGTGTGAGGTTATGTCTGTCTGTGCATGTGTGATGCTTATGTGTGAGGTTATGTCTGTGCGTGTGCATGTGTGATGTACATGTGTGAGGTTATGTCTGTGAGTGTGCATGTGTGATGTACATGTGCGAGGTTATGTTTGTGTGTGTGCATGTGTGATGTACATGTGTGAGGTTATGTCTGTGTGTGCATGTATGATGCTTATGTGTGAGGTTATGTCTGTGTGTGTGCATGTGTGATGTACATGTGTGAGGTTATGTCTGTGAGTGTGCATGTGTGATGTACATGTGTGAGGTTATGTCTGTGTGTGCATGTGTGATGCTTATGTGTGAGGTTATGTCTGTGTGTGTGCATGTGTGATGTACATGTGTAAGGTTATGTCTGTGAGTGTGCATGTGTGATGTACATGTGTGAGGTTATGTTTGTGTGTGTGCATGTGTGATGTACATGTGTGAGGTTATGTCTGTGTGTGCATGTGTGATGTACATGTGTGAGGTTATGTCTGTGTGTGTATGTGTGATGTACATATGTGAGGTTATGTCTGTGTGTATGCATGTGTGATGTACATGTGTGAGGTTATGTCTGTGTGTATGCATGTGTGATGCATATGTGTGAGGTTATGTCTGTGTGTGTGCATGTGTGATGTACATGTGTGAGGTTATGTTTGTATGTGTGCATGTGTGATGTATATGTGTGAGGTTATGTCTGTGTGTGTGCATGTGTGATATATATGTGTGAGATTATGTTTGTGTGTGTGCATGTGTGATGAATATGTGTGAGGTTATGTCTGTGTGTGTGCATGTCTGATGTACATGTGTGAGGTTATGTTTGTATGTGTGCATGTGTGATGTACATGTGTGATGTTATGTCTGTGTGCGTGCATGTGTGATGTACATGTGTGAGGTTATGTTTGTGTGTGTGCATGTGTGATGCATATATGTGAGGTTATGTTTGTGCATGTGTATGTGTGATGTATATGTGTGAGGTTATGTCTCTGTGTGTGCATGTGTGATGGATATTTGTGAGGTTATGTCTGTGTGTGCATGTGTGAGGTTATGTCTGTGTGTGTGCATGTGTGATGTATATGTGTGAGATTATGTCTGTGTGTGCATGTGTGATGTACATGTGTGAGGTTATGTTTGTGTGTGTGCATGTGTGATGTGCATGTGTGAGGTTATGTCTGTCTGTGCATGTGTGATGCTTATGTGTGAGGTTATGTCTGTGCGTGTGCATGTGTGATGTACATGTGTGAGGTTATGTCTGTGAGTGTGCATGTGTTATGTACATGTGTGAGGTTATGTTTGTGTGTGTGCATGTGTGATGTACATGTGTGAGGTTATGTCTGTGTGTGCATGTATGATGCTTATGTGTGAGGTTATGTCTGTGTGTGTGCATGTGTGATGTACATGTGTGAGGTTATATCTGTGAGTGTGCATGTGTGATGTACATGTGTGAGGTTATGTCTGTGTGTGCATGTGTGATGCTTATGTGTGAGGTTATGTCTGTGTGTGTGCATGTGTGATGTACATGTGTGAGGTTATGTCTGTGAGTGTGCATGTGTGATGTACATGTGTGAGGTTATGTTTGTGTGTGTGCATGTGTGATGTACATGTGTGAGGTTATGTCTGTGTGTGCATGTGTGATGTACATGTGTGAGGTTATGTCTGTGTGTGTATGTGTGATGTACATATGTGAGGTTATGTCTGTGTGTATGCATGTGTGATGTACATGTGTGAGGTTATGTCTGTGTGTGTGCATGTGTGATGCATATGTGTGAGGTTATGTCTGTGTGTGTGCATGTGTGATGCGTATGTGTGAGGTTATGTCTGTGTGTGCATGTGTGAGGTTATGTCTGTGTGTGTGCATGTGTGATGTATATGTGTGAGATTATATCTGTGTGTGCATGTGTGATGTACATGTGTGAGGTTATGTTTGTATGTGTGCATGTGTGAGGTGTACGTGTGAGGTTATGTCTGTGTGTGTGCATGTGTGATGTATATGTGTGAGGTTATGTCTGTGTGTGTGTGCATGTGTGATGTACATGTATGAGGTTATGTCTGTGTGTGCATGTGTGATGTATATGTGTGAGGTTATGTCTGTGTGTGTGCATGTGTGATGTACATGTGTGAGGTTATGTCTGTGTGTGCATGTGTGATGTATATGGGTGAGGTTATGCTTGTGTGTGTGCATGTGTGAATTATATCTGTGACGTTATGTCTGTGTGTGTGTATGTGTGATGTATATGTGTGAGGTTATGTGTGTGCATGTGTGATGTATATGTGTGAGGTTATGTCTGTGTGTGTGCATGTGTGATGTACATGTGTGAGGTTATGTCTGTGTGTGTGCACGTGTAATGTACATGTGTGAGGTTACTTCTGTGTGCGTGCATGTGTGATGTATATGTGTGAGGTTATGTTTGTGTGTGTGCATGTGTGATATATATCTGTGTGGTTATGTCTGTGTGTGCATTTGTGATGTACATGAGTGAGGTTATGTCTGTGTGTGTGCATGTGTGATGTACATGTGTGAGGTTATGTCTGTGTGTGCATGTGTGATGTACATGTGTGAGGTTATGTCTGTGAGTGTGCATGTGTGATGTACATGTGTGAGGTTATGTCTGTGTGTGCATGTGTGATGCTTATGTGTGAGGTTATGTCTGTGTGTGTGCATGTGTGATGTACATGTGTGAGGTTATGTCTGTGAGTGTGCATGTGTGATGTACATGTGTGAGGTTATGTTTGTGTGTGTGCATGTGTGATGTACATGTGTGAGGTTATGTCTGTGTGTGCATGTGTGATGTACATGTGTGAGGTTATGTCTGTGTGTGTATGTGTGATGTACATATGTGAGGTTATGTCTGTGTGTATGCATGTGTGATGTACATGTGTGAGGTTATGTCTGTGTGTGTGCATGTGTGATGCATATGTGTGAGGTTATGTCTGTGTGTGTGCATGTGTGATGTACATGTGTGAGGTTATGTTTGTATGTGTGCATGTGTGATGTATATGTGTGAGGTTATGTCTGTGTGTGTGCATGTGTGATATATATGTGTGAGATTATGTTTGTGTGTGTGCATGTGTGATGAATATGTGTGAGGTTATGTCTGTGTGTGCATGTCTGATGTACATGTGTGAGGTTATGTTTGTATGTGTGCATGTGTGATGTACATGTGTGAGGATATGTCTGTGTGCGTGCATGTGTGATGTACATGTGTGAGGTTATGTTTGTGTGTGTGCATGTGTGATGCATATATGTGAGGTTATGTTTGTGCATGTGCATGTGTGATGTATATGTGTGGGGTTATGTCTGTGCGTGCATGTGTGATGTATATGTGTGAGGTTATGTCTGTGTGTGTGCATGTGTGATGTACATGTGTGAGGTTATGTCTGTGTGTGTGCATGCGTGATGTCTATGTGTGAGGTTAAGTCTGTGTGCACGTGTGATGTATATGTGTGGGTTATGTTTGTGTGCATGTGCATGCGTGATGTACATGTGTGAGGTTATGTCTGTGTGTGCATGTGTGATGTATATGTGTGAGGTTATGTTTATGTGAGTGCATGTGTGATGTATATGTGTCGGGTTATGTCTATGTGAGTGCATGTGTGATGTATATGTGTGAAGTTATGTCTGTGTGTGTGCATGTTTGATGTACATGTGTGAGGTTATGTTTGTGCGTGTGCTTGTGTGATGCATATATATGAGGTTATGTTTGTGCATGTGCCTGTGTGATGTATATGTGTGAGGTTATGTCTGTCTGTGCATGTGTGATGCTTATGTGTGAGGTTATGTCTGTGCGTGTGCATGTGTGATGTACATGTGTGAGGTTATGTCTGTGAGTGTGCATGTGTGATGTACATGTGCGAGGTTATGTTTGTGTGTGTGCATGTGTGATGTACATGTGTGAGGTTATGTCTGTGTGTGCATGTATGATGCTTATGTGTGAGGTTATGTCTGTGTGTGTGCATGTGTGATGTACATGTGTGAGGTTATGTCTGTGAGTGTGCATGTGTGATGTACATGTGTGAGGTTATGTCGGTGTGTGTGCATGTGTGATGCTTATGTGTGAGGTTATGTCTGTGTGTGTGCATGTGTGATGTACATGTGTAAGGTTATGTCTGTGAGTGTGCATGTGTGATGTACATGTGTGAGGTTATGTTTGTGTGTGTGCATGTGTGATGTACATGTGTGAGGTTATGTCTGTGTGTGCATGTGTGATGTACATGTGTGAGGTTATGTCTGTGTGTGTATGTGTGATGTACATATGTGAGGTTATGTCTGTGTGTATGCACGTGTGATGTACATGTGTGAGGTTATGTCTGTGTGTGTGCATGTGTCATGCATATGTGTGAGGTTATGTCTGTGTGTGTGCATGTGTGATGTACATGTGTGAGGTTATGTTTGTATGTGTGCATGTGTGATGTATATGTGTGAGGTTATGTCTGTGTGTGTGCATGTGTGATATATATGTGTGAGATTATTTTTGTGTGTGTGCATGTGTGATGAAAATGTGTGAGGTTATGTCTGTGTGTGTGCATGTCTGATGTACATGTGTGAGGTTATGTTTGTATGTGTGCATGTGTGATGTACATGTGTGATGTTATGTCTGTGTGCGTGCATGTGTGATGTACATGTGTGAGGTTATGTTTGTGTGTGTGCATGTGTGATGCATATATGTGAGGTTATGTTTGTGCATGTGCATGTGTGATGTATATGTGTGAGGTTATGTCTGTGTGTGCATGTGTGATGTATATGTGTGAGGTTATGTCTCTGTGTGTGCATGTGTGATGGATATTTGTGAGGTTATGTCTGTGTGTGCATGTGTGAGGTTATGTCTGTGTGTGTGCATGTGTGATGTATATGTGTGAGATTATGTCTGTGTGTGCATGTGTGATGTACATGTGTGAGGTTATGTTTGTGTGTGTGCATGTGTGATGTGCATGTGTGAGGTTATGTCTGTCTGTGCATGTGTGATGCTTATGTGTGAGGTTATGTCTGTGCGTGTGCATGTGTGATGTACATGTGTGAGGTTATGTCTGTGAGTGTGCATGTGTGATGTACATGTGTGAGGTTATGTTTGTGTGTGTGCATGTGTGATGTACATGTGTGAGGTTATGTCTGTGTGTGCATGTATGATGCTTATGTGTGAGGTTATGTCTGTGTGTGTGCATGTGTGATGTACATGTGTGAGGTTATATCTGTGAGTGTGCATGTGTGATGTACATGTGTGAGGTTATGTCTGTGTGTGCATGTGTGATGCTTATGTGTGAGGTTATGTCTGTGTGTGTGCATGTGTGATGTACATGTGTGAGGTTATGTCTGTGAGTGTGCATGTGTGATGTACATGTGTGAGGTTATGTTTGTGTGTGTGCATGTGTGATGTACATGTGTGAGGTTATGTCTGTGTGTGCATGTGTGATGTACATGTGTGAGGTTATGTCTGTGTGTGTATGTGTGATGTACATATGTGAGGTTATGTCTGTGTGTATGCATGTGTGATGTACATGTGTGAGGTTATGTCTGTGTGTGTGCATGTGTGATGCATATGTGTGAGGTTATGTCTGTGTGTGTGCATGTGTGATGCGTATGTGTGAGGTTATGTCTGTGTGTGCATGTGTGAGGTTATGTCTGTGTGTGTGCATGTGTGATGTATATGTGTGAGATTATATCTGTGTGTGCATGTGTGATGTACATGTGTGAGGTTATGTCTGTGTGTGTGCATGTGTGAGGTGTACGTGTGAGGTTATGTCTGTGTGTGTGCATGTGTGATGTATATGTGTGAGGTTATGTCTGTGTGTGTGTGCATGTGTGATGTACATGTATGAGGTTATGTCTGTGTGTGCATGTGTGATGTATATGTGTGAGGTTATGTCTGTGTGTGTGCATGTGTGATGTACATGTGTGAGGTTATGTCTGTGTGTGCATGTGTGATGTATATGTGTGAGGTTATGCTTGTGTGTGTGCATGTGTGAATTATATCTGTGACGTTATGTCTGTGTGTGTGTATGTGTGATGTATATGTGTGAGGTTATGTGTGTGCATGTGTGATGTATATGTGTGAGGTTATGTCTGTGTGTGTGCATGTGTGATGTACATGTGTGAGGTTATGTCTGTGTGTGTGCACGTGTAATGTACATGTGTGAGGTTACTTCTGTGTGCGTGCATGTGTGATGTATATGTGTGAGGTTATGTTTGTGTGTGTGCATGTGTGATATATATCTGTGTGGTTATGTCTGTGTGTGCATTTGTGATGTACATGAGTGAGGTTATGTCTGTGTGTGTGCATGTGTGATGTACATGTGTGAGGTTATATCTGAGATTGCAGGTGTGATGTATATGTGTGAGGTTATGTCTGTGAGTGTGCATGTGTGATGTACATGTGTCAGGTTATGTCTGTGTGTGCATGTGTGATGCTTATGTGTGAGGTTATGTCTGTGTGTGTGCATGTGTGATGTACATGTGTGAGGTTATGTCTGTGAGTGTGCATGTGTGATGTACATGTGTGAGGTTATGTTTGTGTGTGTGCATGTGTGATGTACATGTGTGAGGTTATGTCTGTGTGTGCATGTGTGATGTACATGTGTGAGGTTATGTCTGTGTGTGTATGTGTGATGTACATATGTGAGGTTATGTCTGTGTGTATGCATGTGTGATGTACATGTGTGAGGTTATGTCTGTGTGTGTGCATGTGTGATGCATATGTGTGAGGTTATGTCTGTGTGTGTGCATGTGTGATGTACATGTGTGAGGTTATGTTTGTATGTGTGCATGTGTGATGTATATGTGTGAGGTTATGTCTGTGTGTGTGCATCTGTGATATATATGTGTGAGATTATGTTTGTGTGTGTGCATGTGTGATGAATATGTGTGAGGTTATGTCTGTGTGTGCATGTCTGATGTACATGTGTGAGGTTATGTTTGTATGTGTGCATGTGTGATGTACATGTGTGAGGTTATGTCTGTGTGCGTGCATGTGTGATGTACATGTGTGAGGTTATGTTTGTGTGTGTGCATGTGTGATGCATATATGTGAGTTTATGTTTGTGCATGTGCATGTGTGATGTATATGTGTGGGGTTATGTCTGTGCGTGCATGTGTGATGTATATGTGTGAGGTTATGTCTGTGTGTGTGCATGTGTGATGTACATGTGTGAGGTTATGTCTGTGTGTGTGCATGCGTGATGTCTATGTGTGAGGTTAAGACTGTGTGCACGTGTGATGTATATGTGTGGGTTATGTTTGTGTGCATGTGCATGCGTGATGTACATGTGTGAGGTTATGTCTGTGTGTGCATGTGTGATGTATATGTGTGAGGTTATGTTTATGTGAGTGCATGTGTGATGTATATGTGTCGGGTTATGTCTATGTGAGTGCATGTGTGATGTATATGTGTGAGGTTATGTCTGTGTGTGCCTGTGTGATGTATATGTGTAGGGTTATGTCTGTGTGTGTGCATATGTGATGTATTGTGTGATGTTATGTTTGTGTGTGTACATGTGTCATGTATATGTGTGGGGTTATGTCTGTGTGTGCATGTGTGATGTATTTTTGTCAGGTAACATTTGTGTGTGTGCATGTGTGATATATATGTGTGGGGTTATGACTGTGTGTGTGCATGTGTGATGTACATGTGTGAGCTTATGTCTGTGTGTGCATGTGTGAGGTGTATGTGTGAGGTTATGTCTGTTTGTGTGCATGTGTTATGTACATGTTTGAGGTTATGTCTGTGTGTGCATGTCTGATGTACATGTGTGAGGTTATGTCTGTGTGTGCATGTGTGATATATATGTGTGGGGTTATGACTGTGTGTGTGCATGTCTGGTGTGAATGTGTGAGGTTATGTCTGTGTGTGTGCATGTGTGATGTATATGTGTGAGGTTATGTCTGTGTGTGCATGTGTGATGTATATGTGTGGGGTTATGTCTGTGTGTGCATGTGTGATGTATATGTGTGGGGTTATGTCTGTGTGTTTGCATGTGTGATGAATATGTGTGAGGTTATGTCTGTGTGTGCATGTGTGATGTACATGTGTGTGGTTATGTCTGTGTGTGCATGTGTGATTTATATGTGTGGGGTTATGTCTGTGTGTCTGCATGTGTGATGAATATGTGTGAGGTTATGTCTGTGTGTGCATGTGTGATGTACATGTGTGAGGTTATGTCTGTGTGTGTGCATTTGTGATGTGCAAGAGTGAGGTTATGTCTGTGTGTGTGCATGTGTGATGTACATGTGTGAGGTTATGTCTGAGATTGCATGTGTGTTGTATAAGTGTGAGGTTATGTCTGTGTGTGTGCATGTGTGATGTACATGTGTGAGGTTATGATTGTGTGTGTGCATGTGTGATGTACATGTGTGAGGGTTTGTTTGTGTGTGTGCATGTGTGATGTATATGTGTGAGGTTATGTTTGTGCGTGTGCATGTGTGAAGTATATGTGCGAGGTTTATGTCTGTGTGTATGCATGTGTGATGTACATGTGTGAGGTTATGTTTGTGTGTGTGCATGTGTGATGTATATGTGTGAGGTTTATGTCTGTGTGTATGCATGTGTGATGTACATGTGTGAGGTTTTTTTTGTGTGTGTGCATGTGTGATGTACATGTGTGAGGTTATGTTTGTGCGTGTGCATGTGTGAAGTATACGTGTGAGGTTATGTTTGTGCGTGTGCATGTGTGAAGTATACGTGTGAGGTTATGTTTGTGTGTGTGCATGTGTGATGTATATGTGTGAGGTTGTGTCTGTGTGTGTGCATGTGTGATGTACATGTGTGAGATTAAGACTGTGTGTGTGCATGCGTGATGTATACGTGTGAGGTTAAGACTGTGTGCATGTGTGATGTATGTGTGTGGGGTTATGTCTGTGTATGCCTGTGTGATGTATATGTGTGAGGTTATGTTTATGTGTGTGTATGTGTGATGTTTATGTGTGAGGTTATGTCTGTGTGTACATGTGTGATGTATATGTGTGAGGTTATGTTTGTGTGTGTGTATTTGTGATGTTTATGTGTGAGGTTATGTGCGCATGTGTGATGTACATGTGTGAGGTTATGTCTGTGTGTGCATGTGTGATGTATATGTGTGAGGTTATGTCTGTGTGTGCCTGTGTGATGTATATGTGTGAGGTTATGTTTGTGTGTGTGTATGTCTGATGTTTATGTGTGAGGTTATGTGCGCATGTGTAATGTACATGTGTGAGGTTATGTCTGTGTGTGCATGTGTGATGTATATGTGTGAGGTTATGTCTGTGTGTGCCTGTGTGATGTATATGTGTGAGGTTATGTTTGTGTGTGTCTATGTGTGATGTTTATGTGTGAGGTTATGTCTGTGTGTTTGCATATGTGATGTATATGTGTGATGTTATGTTTGTGTGTGTGCATGTGTCATGTATATGTGTGAGGTTATGTCTGTGTGTGCATGTGTGATGTATATGTGTGAGGTAATGTTTGTGTGTGTGCATGTGTGATGTCTGCGTGTGAGGTTATGTTTGTGTGCGTGCATGTGTGATGTATATGTGTTGGTTTATGACAGTGTGTGTGCGTGTGTGATGTATCTGTGTGAGGTTATGTCTGTGTGAGCATGTGTGATGTATATGTATGAGGTTATGTCTGTGTGTGCATGTGTGATGTACATGTGTGAGGTTATGTCTGTGTGTGTGCATGTGTGATGTACATGTGTGAGGTTATGTTTGTGTGTGTGCATGTGTGATGTACATGTGTGAGGTTATGTCTGTGTGTGCATGTGTGATGTATATGTGTGAGGTTATGACTGTGTGTATGCATGTGTGATGTACATGTGTGAGGTTATGTCTGTGTGTGTGCATGTGTGATGTATATGTGTGAGGTTATGACTGTGTGAGTGCATGTTATATGTATTTGCGTGAGATTATGTCTGTGTGTGCATGTGTGATGTATATGTGTGAGGTTATGTTTGTGTGTGTGCATGTGTGATGCTCATGTGTGAGGTTATGTCGGTGTGTGTGTGCGTGTGTGATGTACATGTGTGAGGTTATGTATGTTTGTGTGCATGTGTGATGTATATGTGTGAGGTTATGTTTGTGTGTGTGCATGTGTGATGTACATGTGTGAGGTTATGTCTGTGTGTGCATGTGTGTTGTATATGTGTGAGGTTACTTCTGTGTGTGTGCATGTGTGATGTATATGTGTGAGGTTATGTCTGTGTGTGTGATGTGTGATGTATATGTGTGAGGTTATGTCTGTGTGTGCATGTGTGATGTATATGTGTGCGGTTATGTCTGTGTGTGTGCATGTGTGATGTATATGTGTGAGGTTATATTTGTGTGTGTGCATGCGTGATGTATATGTGTGAGGTTATGTCTGTGTGTGCATGTGTGGTGTATATATGTGTGGGGTTATGTCTGTGTGTGTGCATGTGTGATGTACATGTGTGAGGTTATGTTTGTGTTTGTGCATGTGTGATGTATATGTGTGAGGTTATGTTTGTGAGTGCATGTGTGAAGTACACGTGTGAGGTTATGTTTGTGTGTGTGCATCTGTGTTGTATATGTGTGAGTTTATGTCTGTGTGTGTTCATGTGTGATGTATATGTGTGAGGTTATGTCTGTGTGTGTACATGTGTGATATATATTTGTGAAGTTATGTCTGTGTGTGCATGTGTGATGTATATGTGTGGGGTTATGTCTGTGTGCGTGCATGTGGGTAGTATATGTGTGAGATTATATCTGTGTCTGTGCGTGTGTGATGTATATGTGTGAGATTATGTCTGTGTGCATGTGTGATGTACATGTGAGTGGTTATGTTTGTATGTGTGCATCTGTGATGTATATGTGTGGGGTTATGTCTGTGTGTGTGCATGTGTGATGTATATGTGTGAGGTTATGTTTGTGTGTGTGCATGTGTGATGTATATGTGTGAGGTTATGTCTGTGTGTGCATGTGTGGTGTATATATGTGTGGGGTTATGTCTGTGTGTGTGCATGTGTGATGTACATGTGTGAGGTTATGTTTGTGTGCGTGCATGTGTGATGTATATGTACGGGGTTATGTTTGTGTGTGTGCATGTGTGATGTACATGTGTGAGGTTATGTCCGTTTGTGTGCATGTGAGATGTACATGTGTGAGGTTATTTCTGTGTGTGCATATGTGTTGTATATGTGTGAGGTTACTTCTGTGTGTGTGCATGTGTGATGTATATGTGTGAGGTTATGTCTGTGTGAGTGCATGTGTGATGTACATATGTGTGGGGTATGTCAGTGTATGTGCATGTGTGAAGTATATGTGTGAGGTTATGTCTCTGTGTGTGCATGTGTGATTTATATGTGTGAGATTATGTCTGTGTGTGTGCATGTGTGATGTATATGTGTGAGGTTATGTTTGTGTGTGTGCATGTGTGATGTACATGTGTGAGGTTATTACTGTGTGTACATGTGTGATGTATATGTGTGAGGTTATGTCTGTGTATGCATGTGAGATTTATATGTGTCAGGTTATGTCTGTGTGTTTGTGCTTGTGTGATGTATATGTGTGAGGTTATGTCTGTGTGTGTGCATGTATGATGTATATGTGTGAGGTTATGTGTGTGTGTGTGCATGTGATGTATATGTGTGTGGTTACGTTTGTGTGTGTGCATGTGTGATGTATATGTGTTGGTTTATGACAGTGTGTGTGCGTGTGTGATGTATCTGTGTGAGGTTATGTCTGTGTGAGCATGTGTGATGTATATGTATGAGGTTATGTCTGTGTGTGCATGTGTGATGTACATGTGTGAGGTTATGTCTGTGTGTGTGCATGTGTGATGTACATGTGTGAGGTTATGTTTGTGTGTGTGCATGTGTGATGTACATGTGTGAGGTTATGTCTGTGTGTGCATGTGTGATGTATATGTGTGAGGTTATGACTGTGTGTATGCATGTGTGATGTACATGTGTGAGGTTATGTCTGTGTGTGTGCATGTGTGATGTATATGTGTGAGGTTATGACTGTGTGAGTGCATGTTATATGTATTTGCGTGAGATTATGTCTGTGTGTGCATGTGTGATGTATATGTGTGAGGTTATGTTTGTGTGTGTGCATGTGTGATGCTCATGTGTGAGGTTATGTCGGTGTGTGTGCATGTGTGATGTACATGTGTGAGGTTATGTATGTTTGTGTGCATGTGTGATGTATATGTGTGAGGTTATGTTTGTGTGTGTGCATGTGTGATGTACATGTGTGAGGTTATGTCTGTGTGTGCATGTGTGTTGTATATGTGTGAGGTTACTTCTGTGTGTGTGCATGTGTGATGTATATGTGTGAGGTTATGTCTGTGTGTGTGATGTGTGATGTATATGTGTGAGGTTATGTCTGTGTGTGCATGTGTGATGTATATGTGTGCGGTTATGTCTGTGTGTGTGCATGTGTGATGTATATGTGTGAGGTTATATTTGTGTGTGTGCATGCGTGATGTATATGTGTGAGGTTATGTCTGTGTGTGCATGTGTGGTGTATATATGTGTGGGGTTATGTCTGTGTGTGTGCATGTGTGATGTACATGTGTGAGGTTATGTTTGTGTTTGTGCATGTGTGATGTATATGTGTGAGGTTATGTTTGTGAGTGCATGTGTGAAGTACACGTGTGAGGTTATGTTTGTGTGTGTGCATCTGTGTTGTATATGTGTGAGTTTATGTCTGTGTGTGTTCATGTGTGATGTATATGTGTGAGGTTATGTCTGTGTGTGTACATGTGTGATATATATTTGTGAAGTTATGTCTGTGTGTGCATGTGTGATGTATATGTGTGGGGTTATGTCTGTGTGCGTGCATGTGGGTAGTATATGTGTGAGATTATATCTGTGTCTGTGCGTGTGTGATGTATATGTGTGAGATTATGTCTGTGTGCATGTGTGATGTACATGTGAGAGGTTATGTTTGTATGTGTGCATCTGTGATGTATATGTGTGGGGTTATGTCTGTGTGTGTGCATGTGTGATGTATATGTGTGAGGTTATGTTTGTGTGTGTGCATGTGTGATGTATATGTGTGAGGTTATGTCTGTGTGTGCATGTGTGGTGTATATATGTGTGGGGTTATGTCTGTGTGTGTGCATGTGTGATGTACATGTGTGAGGTTATGTTTGTGTGCGTGCATGTGTGATGTATATGTACGGGGTTATGTTTGTGTGTGTGCATGTGTGATGTACATGTGTGAGGTTATGTCTGTTTGTGTGCATGTGAGATGTACATGTGTGAGGTTATTTCTGTGTGTGCATATGTGTTGTATATGTGTGAGGTTACTTCTGTGTGTGTGCATGTGTGATGTATATGTGTGAGGTTATGTCTGTGTGAGTGCATGTGTGATGTACATATGTGTGGGGTATGTCAGTGTATGTGCATGTGTGAAGTATATGTGTGAGGTTATGTCTCTGTGTGTGCATGTGTGATTTATATGTGTGAGATTATGTCTGTGTGTGTGCATGTGTGATGTATATGTGTGAGGTTATGTTTGTGTGTGTGCATGTGTGATGTACATGTGTGAGGTTATTACTGTGTGTACATGTGTGATGTATATGTGTGAGGTTATGTCTGTGTATGCATGTGAGATTTATATGTGTCAGGTTATGTCTGTGTGTTTGTGCTTGTGTGATGTATATGTGTGAGGTTATGTCTGTGTGTGTGCATGTATGATGTATATGTGTGAGGTTATGTGTGTGTGTGTGCATGTGATGTATATGTGTGTGGTTACGTTTGTGTGTGTGCATGTGTGATGTATATGTGAGAGGTTATGTTTGTGTGTGTGCATGTGTGATGTACATGTGTGAGGATATGTCTGTGTGTGTGCATGTATGATGTACATGTGTGAGATTTTGTCTGTGTGTGCATGTGTGATGTATATGTATGAGGTTATGTTTGTGTGTGTGCATGTGTGATGTACATGTGTGAGGTTATGTCTGTGTGTGTGCATGTGTGATGTATATGTGTGAGGATATATCTGTGTGTGTGCATGTATGATGTACATGTGTGAGATTTTGTCTGTGTGTGCATGTGTGATGTATATGTATGAGGTTATGTTTGTGTGTGTGCATGTGTGATATATATGTGTGGGGTTATGACTGTGTGTGTGCATGTGTGATGTACATGTGTGAGGTTATGTCTGTGTGTGTATGCATGTGTGAGGTGTATGTGTGAGGTTATGTCTGTGTGTGTGCATGTGTTATGTACATGTGTGGAGTTATGTCTGTGTGTGCATGTCTGATGTACATGTGTGAGGTTATATCTGTGTGTGCATGTGTGATATATATGTGTGGGGTTATGACTGTGTGTGTGCATGTCTGGTGTGAATGTGTGAGGTTATGTCTGTGTGTGTGCATGTGTGATGTATATGTGTGAGGTTATGTCTGTGTGTGCATGTGTGATGTATATGTGTGGGGTTATGTCTGTGTGTGCATGTGTGATGTATATGTGTGGGGTTATGTCTGTGTGTTTGCATGTGTGATGTACATGTGTGTGGTTATGTCTGTGTGTGCATGTGTGATGTATATGTGTGGGGTTATGTCTGTGTGTCTGCATGTGTGATGAATATGTGTGAGGTTATGTCTGTGTGTGCATGTGTGATGTACATGTGTGAGGTTATGTCTGTGTGTGTGCATTTGTGATGTGCAAGAGTGAGGTTATGTCTGTGTGTGTGCATGTGTGATGTACCTGTGTGAGGTTATGTCTGAGATTGCATGTGTGTTGTATAAGTGTGAGGTTATGTCTGTGTGTGTGCATGTGTGATGTACATGTGTGAGGTTATGATTGTGTGTGTGCATGTGTGATGTACATGTGTGAGGGTTTGTTTGTGTGTGTGCATGTGTGATGTATATGTGTGAGGTTATGTTTGTGCGTGTGCATGTGTGAAGTATATGTGCGAGGTTTATGTCTGTGTGTATGCATGTGTGATGTACATGTGTGAGGTTATGTTTGTGTGTGTGCAACTGTGATGTATATGTGTGAGGTTTATGTCTGTGTGTATGCATGTGTGATGTACATGAGTGAGGTTTTTTTTGTGTGTGTGCATGTGTGATGCATATGTGTGAGGTTATGTTTGTGCGTGTGCATGTGTGAAGTATACATGTGAGGTTATGTTTGTGTGTGTGCATGTGTGATGTATATGTGTGAGGTTGTGTCTGTGTGTGTGCATGTGTGATGTACATGTGTGAGATTAAGACTGTGTGTGTGCATGCGTGATGTATACGTGTGAGGTTAAGACTGTGTGCATGTGTGATGTATATGTGTGGGGTTATGTCTGTGTATGCCTGTGTGATGTATATGTGTGAGGTTATGTTTATGTGTGTGTATGTGTGATGTTTATGTGTGAGGTTATGTCTGTGTGTACATGTGTGATGTATATGTGTGAGGTTATGTTTGTGTGTGTGTATGTATGATGTTTATGTATGAGGTTATGTGCGCATGTGTGATGTACATGTGTGAGGTTATGTCTGTGTGTGCATGTGTGATGTATATGTGTGAGGTTATGTCTGTGTGTGCCTGTGTGATGTATATGTGTGAGGTTATGTTTGTGTGTGTGTATGTCTGATGTTTATGTGTGAGGTTATGTGCGCATGTGTGATGTACATGTGTGATGTATATGTGTGAGGTTATGTCTGTGTGTGCCTGTGTGATGTATATGTGTGAGGTTATGTTTGTGTGTGTGTATGTGTGATGTTTATGTGTGAGGTTATGTCTGTGTGTTTGCATATGTGATGTATATGTGGGATGTTATGTTTGTGTGTGTGCATGTGTCATGTATATGTGTGAGGTTATGTCTGTGTGTGCATGTGTGATGTATATGTGTGAGGTAATGTTTGTGTGTGTGCATGTGTGATGTCTGCGTGTGAGGTTACGTTTGTGTGCGTGCATGTGTGATGTATATGTGTTGGTTTATGACAGTGTGTGTGCGTGTGTGATGTATCTGTTTGAGGTTATGTCTGTGTGAGCATGTGTGATGTATATGTATGAGGTTATGTCTGTGTGTGCATGTGTGATGTACATGTGTGAGGTTATGTCTGTGTGTGTGCATGTGTGATGTATATGTGTGAGGTTATGACTGTGTGTATGCATGTGTGATGTACATGTGTGAGGTTATGTCTGTGTGTGTGCATGTGTGATGTATATGTGTGAGGTTATGACTGTGTGAGTGCATGTTATATGTATTTGCGTGAGATTATGTCTATGTGTGCATGTGTGAGGTTATGTTTGTGTGTGTGCATGTGTGATGCTCATGTGTGAGGTTATGTCGGTGTGTGTGCATGTGTGATGTACATGTGTGAGGTTATGTATGTTTGTGTGCATGTGTGATGTATATGTGTGAGGTTATGTTTGTGTGTGTGCATGTGTGATGTACATGTGTGAGGTTATGTCTGTGTGTGCATGTGTGTTGTATATGTGTGAGGTTACTTCTGTGTGTGTGCATGTGTGATGTATATGTGTGAGGTTATGTCTGTGTGTGTGATGTGTGATGTATATGTGTGAGGTTATATCTGTGTGTGCATGTGTGATGTATATGTGTGCGGTTATGTCTGTGTGTGTGCATGTGTGATGTATATGTGTGAGGTTATATTTGTGTGTGTGCATGCGTGATGTATATGTGTGAGGTTATATCTGTGTGTGCATGTGTGGTGTATATATGTGTGGGGTTATGTCTGTGTGTGTGCATGTGTGATGTTCATGTGTGAGGTTATGTTTGTGTTTGTGCATGTGTGATGTATATGTGTGAGGTTATGTTTGTGAGTGCATGTGTGAAGTACACGTGTGAGGTTATGTTTGTGTGTGTGCATGTGTGTTGTATATGTGTGAGTTTATGTCTGTGTGTGTTCATGTGTGATGTATATGTGTGAGGTTATGTCTGTGTGTGTACATGTGTGATATATATTTGTGAAGTTATGTCTGTGTGTGCATGTGTGATGTATATGTGTGGGGTTATGTCTGTGTGCGTGCATGTGGGTAGTATATGTGTGAGATTATATCTGTGTCTGTGCATGTGTGATGTACATGTGTGAGATTATGTCTGTGTGTGCATGTGTGATGTACATGTGAGAGGTTATGTTTGTATGTGTGCATCTGTGATGTATATGTGTGGGGTTATGTCTGTGTGTGTGCATGTGTGATGTATATGTGTGAGGTTATGTTTGTGTGTGTGCATGTGTGATGTATATGTGTGAGGTTATGTCTGTGTGTGCATGTGTGGTGTATATATGTGTGGGGTTATGTCTGTGTGTGTGCATGTGTGATGTACATGTGTGAGGTTATGTTTGTGTGCGTGCTTGTGTGATGTATATGTGTGAGGTTATGTTTGTGTGTGTGCATGTGTGATGTATATGTGTGAGATTATGTCTGTGTGTGCATGTGTGGTGTATATATGTGTGGGGTTATGTCTGTGTGTGTGCATGTGTGATGTACATGTGTGAGGTAATGTTTGTGTGCGTGCATGTGTGATGTATATGTGTGAGGTTATGTTTGTGAGTGCATGTGTGAAGTATACGTGTGAGGTTATGTTTGTGAGTGCATGTGTGAAGTATCCGTGTGAGGTTATGTTTGTGTGTGTGCATGTGTGATGTATATGTGTGGGGTTATGTCTGTGTGTGTGCATGTGTGATGTACATGTGTGAGGTTATGTCTGTGTGTGTGCATGTGTGATGTATATGTGTGAGGTTATGTGTGTGTGAGTGCATGTGTGATGTATATGTGTGGGGTATGTCTGTGTATGTGCATGTGTGATGTACATGTGTGAGGTTATGTCTTTGTGTGCATGTTTGTGATGTACATGTGTGAGGTTTTGTCTGTGTGCATGCATGTGTGATGTACATGTGTGAGGTTATGTCTGTGTGTGTGCATGTGTGAAGTATATGTGTGAGGTTGTGCCTCTGTGTGTGCATGTGTGATGTATATGTGTGAGATTATGTCTGTGTGTGTGCATGTGTGATGTACATGTGTGAGGTTATGTCTGAGTGTGCATGTATGATGTATATGTGTGAGGTTATGTTTGTGTGTGCATGTGTGATGTACATGTGTGAGGTTATGTCTGTGTGTGTACATGTGTGATGTATATGTGTGAGCTTATGTCTCTGTATGCATGTGAGATTTATATGTGTGAAGTTATGTCTCTGTGTTTGTGCTTGTGTGATGTATATGTGTGGGGTTATGTTTGTGTGTGTGCATGTGTGATGTACATGTGTGAGGTTGTGTCTTCGTGTGCATGTGTGTGATGTACATGTGTGAGGTTATGTCTGTGTGTATGCATGTGTGATGTACATGTGTGAGGTTACGTCTGTGTGTGTGCATGTGTGATACATATGTGTTAGGTTATGTCTGTGTGTTTGCATGTGTGATGCATATGTGTGAGGTTATGTCTGTGTGTATGCATGTGTGATGTATATGTGTGGGGTTATGTCTGTGTGTGTGCATGTGTGATGTATATGTGTGAGGTTATGTCTGTGTGTGTGCATGTGTGATGTACATGTGTGAGGTTTAGACTGTGTGTGTGCATGCGTGATGTATACGTGTGAGGTTAAGACTGTGTGCAGGTGTAATGTATATGTGTGAGGTTATGTCTATGTGTGCATGTGTGATGTAAATGTGTAGGGTATGTCTGTGTGAGTGCATGTGTGATGTATATGTGTGGGGTTATGTTTGTGTGTGTGCATGTGTGATGTATATGTGTTAGGTTATGTCTGTGTGTGCATGTGTGCTGCATATGTGTGGGGTTATGTCTGTGTGTCTGCATGTGAGATGTAAATGTGTGAGGTCATGTCTGTGTGTGTGCATGTGTGATGTCCATGTGTGAGGTTATGTTTGTGTGTGACTGTGTGATGTATATGTGGAGGGTTATGTCAGTGTGTGTGCATATGTCATGTATATGTGTGATTTTATGTTTGTGTGTGTGCTTGTGTCATGTATATGTGTGGCGTTATGTCTGTGTGTGCATGTGTGATGAATATGTGTGAGGTTATGTTTGTGTGTGTGCATGTGTGATGTATATCTGTGTGGTTATGTCTGTGTGTGTGCATTTGTGATGTACAAGAGTGAGGTTATGTCTGTGTGTGTGTATGTGTGATGTACAAGAGTGAGGTTATGTCTGTGTGTATGTATGTATAATGTACATGTGTGAGGTTATGTCTGTGTGTGCATGTGTGATGTACATGTGCGAGGTTATGTCTCTGTGTGTGCATGTGCGATGTATATGTGTTAGGTTATATTTGTGTGTGTGCATGTGTGATGCACATGTGTGAGGTTATGTCCGTGTGTGTGCATGTGTGATGTCTGCTTGTGAGGTTACGTCTGTGTGCGTGCATGTGTGATGTACATGTGTGAGGTTATGTCTGTGTGTGTGCATGTGTGATGTCTGCGTGTGAGGTTACGTCTGTGTGCGTGCATGTGTGATGTACATGTGTGAGGTTATGTTTGTGTGTGTGCATGTGTGATGTATATGTGTGAGGTTATGTCTGTGTGTGCATGTGTGATGTATATGTGTGGGGTTATGTCTGTGTGAGTGCATGTGTGATGTATATCTGTGTGGTTATGTCTGTGTGTGTGCATTTGTGATGTACAAGAGTGAGGTTATGTCTGTGTGTGTGTATGTATGATGTACATGTGTGAGGTTATGTCTGTGTGTGCATGTGTGATGTACATGTGCGAGGTTATATCTCTGTGTGTGCATGTGTGATGTATATGTGTTGTGTTATATGTGTGTGTGCATGTGTGATGTACATGTGTGAGGTTATGTCTGTGTGTGTGCATGTGTGATGTCTGCTTGTGAGGTTACGTCTGTGTGCGTGAATGTGTGATGTACATGTGTGAGGTTATGTTTGTATGTGTGCATGTGTGATGTATATGTGTGAGGTTATGTCTGTGTGTGTGCATGTGTGATGCATATGTGTGAGGTTATGTCTGTGTGTGTGCATGTGTGATATACATGTGTGAGGTTATATTTGTGTGTGTGCATGAGTGATGTACATGTGTGAGGTTATGTCTTTGTGTGCATGTTTGTGATGTACATGTGTGAGGTTTTGTCTGTGTGCATGCATGAGTGATGTACATGTGTGAGGTTATGTCTGTGTGTGTGCATGTGTGATGCATATGTGTTAGGTTATGTCTGTGTGTGTGCATGTGTGATGCATATGTGTGAGGTTATGTCTGTGTGTATGCATGTGTGATGTACATGTGTGAGGTTATGTCTGTGAGTGTGCATGTGTGATACATATGTGTGAGGTTATGTTTGTGCGTGTGCATTTGTGATGTATATGTGTGGGGTTATGTCTGTGTGTGTGCATGTGTGATGTATATGTGTGAGGTTGTGTCTGTGTGTGTGCATGTGTGATGTACATGTGTGAGGTTTAGACTGTGTGTATGCATGCGTGATGTATACTTGTGAGGTTAAGACTGTGTGCAGGTGTGATGTATATGTGTGAAGTTATGTCTATGTGTGCATGTGTGATGTAAATGTGTAGGGTTATGTCTGTGTGAGTGCATGTGTTATGTATATGTGTGGGGTTATGTTTGTGTGTGTGCATGTGTGATGTACATGTGTGAGGTTGTGTCTTTGTGTGCATGTGTGTCATGTACATGTGTGAGGTTATGTCTGTGTGTGTGCATGTGTGATGTATATGTGTGAGATTATGTCTGTGTGTTCATGTGTGATGTACATGTGTGAGGTTATGTTTGTATGTGTGCATGTGTGATGTATATGTGTGAGGTTATGTCTGTGTGTGTGCATGTGTGATGCATATGTGTGAGATTATATCTGTGTGTGTGCATGTGTGATATACATGTGTGAGGTTATATTTGTGTGTGTGCATGTGTGATGTACATGTGTGAGGTTATGTCTTTGTGTGCATGTGTGTGATGTACATGTTTGAGGTTATGTCTGTGTGTATGCATGTGTGATGTACATGTGTGAGGTTAAGTCTGTGTGTGTGCATGTGTGATGCATATGTGTTAGGTTATGTCTGTGTGTTTGCATGTGTGATGCATATGTGTGAGGTTATGTCTGTGTGTATGCATGTGTGATGTATATGTGTGGGGTTATGTCTGTGTGTGTGCATGTGTGATGTATATGTGTGAGGTTGTGTCTGTGTGTGTGCATGTGTGATGTACATGTGTGAGGTTTAGACTGTGTGTGTGCATGCGTGATGTATACGTGTGAGGTTAAGACTGTGTGCAGGTGTAATGTATATGTGTGAGGTTATGTCTATGTGTGCATGTGTGATGTAAATGTGTAGGGTATGTCTGTGTGAGTGCATGTGTGATGTATATGTGTGGGGTTATGTTTGTGTGTGTGCATGTGTGATGTATATGTGTTAGGATATGTCTGTGTGTGCATGTGTGCTGCATATGTGTGGGGTTATGTCTGTGTGTCTGCATGTGAGATGTAAATGTGTGAGGTTATGTCTGTGTGTGTGCATGTGTGATGTACATGTGTGAGGTTATGTTTGTGTGTGCCTGTGTGATGTATATGTGGGGGGTTATGTCAGTGTGTGTGCATATGTCATGTATATGTGTGATTTTATGTTTGTGTGTGTGCTTGTGTCATGTATATGTGTGGCGTTATGTCTGTGTGTGCATGTGTGATGAATATGTGTGAGGTTATGTTTGTGTGTGTGCATGTGTGATGTATATCTGTGTGGTTATGTCTGTGTGTGTGCATTTGTGATGTACAAGAGTGAGGTTATGTCTGTGTGTGTGTATGTATGATGTACATGTGTGAGGTTATGTCTGTGTGTGCATGTGTGATGTACATGTGCGAGGTTATGTCTCTGTGTGTGCATGTGTGATGTATATGTGTTAGGTTATATTTGTGTGTGTGCATGTGTGATGTACATGTGTGAGGTTATGTCCGTGTGTGTGCATGTGTAATGTCTGCTTGTGAGGTTACGTCTGTGTGCGTGCATGTGTGATGTACATGTGTGAGGTTATGTCTGTGTGTGTGCATGTGTGATGTCTGCGTGTGAGGTTACGTCTGTGTGCGTGCATGTGTGATGTACATGTGTGAGGTTATGTTTGTGTGTGTGCATGTGTGATGTATATGTGTGAGGTTATGTCTGTGTGTGCATGTGTGATGTATATGTGTAGGGTTATGTCTGTGTGAGTGCATGTGTGATGTATATCTGTGTGGTTATGTCTGTGTGTGTGCATTTGTGATGTACAAGAGTGAGGTTATGTCTGTGTGTGTGTATGTATGATGTACATGTGTGAGGTTATGTCTGTGTGTGCATGTGTGATGTACATGTGCGAGGTTATATCTCTGTGTGTGCATGTGTGATGTATATGTGTTAGGTTATATTTGTGTGTGTGCATGTGTGATGTACATGTGTGAGGTTATGTCTGTGTGTGTGCATGTGTGATGTCTGCTTGTGAGGTTACGTCTGTGTGCGTGAATGTGTGATGTACATGTGTGAGGTTATGTTTGTGTGTGTGCATGTGTGATGTATATGTGTGGGTTTATGTCTGTATGTGTGCATGTGTGATGTATATGTGTGAGGTTATATTTGTGTGTGTGCATGTGTGATGTATATATGTGAGGTTATGTCTGTGTGTGCATGTGTGATGTACATGTGTGAGGTTATGTCTGTGTGTGTGCATGTGTGAAGTACATGTATGAGGTTCTGTGTGTGTACATGTGTGATGTATATGTGTGAGGGTATGTCTGTGTGTGTACATGTGTGAGGTAATGTCTGTGTGTGCATGTGTGATGTATATGTGTGAGGTCATATTTGTGTGTGTGCATGTGTGATGCATATGTGTGAGGTTATGTCTGTGTATGCATGTGTAATGTACATGTGTAAGGTTCTGTCTGTGTGTGCATGTGTGATATACATGAGTGAGGTTCTCTGTGTGTGCATGTGTGATGTATATGTGTGGAGTTATGTCTATATGTTTGCATGTGTGATGTACATGTGTGAGGTCATGTCTGTGTGTGCATGTGTGTTGTATATATGTGAGGTTACTTCTGTGTGTGTGCATGTGTGATGTATATGTGTGAGGTTATGTCTGTGTGTGTGCATGTGTGATGTATATGTGTGAGCTTATGTCTGTGTGTGCATGTGTGGTGTATTTATGTGTGGGGTTATGTTTGTGTGTGTGCATGTGTGATGTACATGTGTGAGATTATGTTTGTGTGTGTGCATGTGTGATGTATATGTGTGAGGTTCTGTTTGTGAGTGCATGTGTGAAGTATATGTGTGAGGTTATGTTTGTGTGTGTGCATGTGTGATGTATATGTGTGGGTTTATGTCTGTATGTGTGCATGTGTGATGTATATGTGTGAGGTTATATTTGTGTGTGTGCATGTGTGATGTATATATGTGAGGTTATGTCTGTGTGTGCATGTGTGATGTACATGTGTGAGGTTATGTCTGTGTGTGTGCAAGTGTGAAGTACATGTGTGAGGTTCTGTGTGTGTACATGAGTGATGTATATGTGTGAGGTTATGTTTGTGTGTGTACATGTCTGAGGTACTGTCTGTGCGTGGATGTGTGATGTATATGTGTGGGGTTATGTCTGTGTATGTGCATGTGTGATGTATATGTGTGAGGTTATGTCTGTGTGTGTTCATATGTGATGTACATGTGTGAGGTTATGTCTGTGTGTGTGCATGTGTGATGTACATGTGTGGGGTTATGTCTGTGTGTGTACATGTGTGATGTACATGTGTGAGGTTATGTCTGTGTGTGCATGTGTGAGGTTATATCTGTGTGTTTGCATGTGTGATGTACATGTGTGAGGTTATGTCTGTGTGTGCATGTGTGATGTACATGTGTGAGGTTATGACTGTGTGTGTGCATGTGTGATGTACATGTGTGAGATTATGTTTGTGTGTGTGCATGTGTGATGTATATATGTGAGGTTATGTTTGTATGTGTGCATGTGTGATGTATATGTGTGGGTTTATGTCTGTATGTGTGCATGTGTGATATATATGTGTGAGGTTATATTTGTGTGTGAGTGCATGTGTGATGTACATGTGTGAGGTTATGTCTGTGTGTGTGCATGTGTGAAGTACATCTGTGAGGTTCTGTGTGTGTACATGAGTGATGTATATGTGTGAGGTTATGTTTGTGTGTGTACATGTCTGAGGTACTGTCTGTGCGTGGATGTGTGATGTATATGTGTGAGGTTATGTCTGTGTGTGCATGTGTGATGTATATGTGTGAGTATATGTCTGTGTGTGTTCATATGTGATGTACATGTATGAGGTTATGTCTGTGTGTGTGCATGTGTGAGGTTATATCTGTGTGTTTCCATGTGTGATGTACATGTGTGAGGTTATGTCTGTGTGTGCATGTGTGATGTACATGTGTGAGGTTATGACTGTGTGTATGCATGTGTGATGTACATGTGTGAGGTTATGTCTGTGTGTGTGCATGTGTGATGCATATGTTTGAGGTTATGACTGTGTGTGTGCATGTGTGATGTACATGTGTGAGGTTTTGTTTGTATGTGTGCATCTGTGATGTATATGTGTGGGGTTCTGTCTGTGTGTGCATGTGTGATGTACATGTGTGAGGTTATATTTGTATGTGTGCATGTGTGATGTATATGTGTGGGGTTATGCCTGTGTGTGTGCATGTGTGATGTATATGTGTGAGGTTGTGTCTGTGTGTGTGCATGTGTGATGTACATGTGTGAGGGTATGTTTGTATGTGTGCATGTGTGTTGTATATGTGTGTAGTTATGTCGGTGTGTGTGCATCTGTGATGTATATGTGTGAGGTTATGTCTGTGTGTGAATGTGTGATGCTTATGTGTGAGGTTATGTCTGTGTGTGTGCATGTGTGATGTATATGTGTGAGGTTATGTTTGTATGTGTGCATGTGTGATGTATATGTGTGAAGTTATGTTTGTGTGTGTGCATGTGTGATGTTCATGTGTAAGGTTTTGTTTGTATGTGTGCATGTGTGATGTATATGTGTGGGGTTATGTCTGTGTGCATGTGTGATGTACATGTGTGATGTTATGTTTGTGTGTGTGCATGTGTGATGTACATGTGTGAGGTTATGTCTGTATGTGCCCGTGTGATGTATATGTGTGAGGTTATGTCTGTGTGTGTGCATGTGTGATGTATATGTGTGTGGTAATGTTTGTGTGTGTGCATGTGTGATGTACATGTGTAAGGTTTTGTTTGTATGTGTGCATGTGTGATGTATATGTGTGGGGTTATGTCTGTGTGCATGTGTGATGTACATGTGTGATGTTATGTTTGTATGTGTGCATGTGTGATACATATGTGTGAGGTTATGTTTGTATGTGTGCATGTGTGATGTATATGTGTGAAGTTATGTTTGTGTGTGTGCATGTGAGATGTTCATGTGTAAGGTTTTGTTTGTATGTGTGCATGTGTGATGTATATGTGTGGTGTTATGTCTGTGTGCATGTGTGATGTACATGTGTGATGTTATGTTTGTGTGTGTGCATGTGTGATGTACATGTGTGAGGTTATGTCTGTATGTGCCCGTGTGATGTATATGTGTGAGGTTATGTCTGTGTGTGCATGTGTGATGTATATGTGTGTGGTAATGTTTGTGTGTGTGCATGTGTGATGTACATGTGTGATGTTATGTTTGTATGTGTGCATGTGTGATATATATGTGTGGGGTTATGTTTGTGTGTGTGCATGTGTGATGTATATGTGTGAGGTTATGTCTGTGTGTGTGCATGTGTGATGTATATGTGTGAGGTTATGTCTGTGTGTGCATGTGCGATGTATATGTGTGAGATTATGTCTGTGTGTGTGCATCTGTGATGCACATGTGTGAGGTTATGTCTGTGTGTGTGCATGTGTGGTGTATATGTGTGAGGTTATGTCTGTGTGTGCAAGTGTGATGCTTATGTGTGCGGTTATGTCTGTGTGTGTGCATGTGTGATGTACATGTGTGAGGTCATGTCTGTGTGTGCATGTGTGTTGTATATATGTGAGGTTACTTCTGTGTGTGTGCATGTGTGATGTATATGTGTGAGGTTATGTCTGTGTGTGTACAAGTGTGATGTATATGTGTGAGCTTATGTCTGTGTGTGCATGTGTGATGTATATGTGTGGGGTTATGTCTGTGTGTGTGCATGTGTGATGTATATGTGTGAGGTTATGTCTGTGTGTGCATGTGTGGTGTATTTATGTGAGGGGTTATGTTTGTGTGTGTGCATGTGTGATGTACATGTGTGAGATTATGTTTGTGTGTGTGCATGTGTGATGTATATGTGTGAGGTTATGTTTGTGAGTGCATGTATGAAGTGTATGTGTGAGGTTATGTTTGTGTGTGTGCATGTGTGATCTATATTTGTGGGTTTATGTCTGTACGTGTGCATGTGTGATGTATATGTGTGAGGTTATATTTGTGTGTGTGCATGTGTGAAGTACATGTGTGAAGTTCTGTGTGTGTACATGTGTGATGTATATGTGTGAGGGTATGTCTGTGTGTGTACATGTGTGAGGTAATGTCTGTGTGTGCATGTGTGATGTATATGTGTGAGGTCATATTTGTGTGTGTGCATGTGTGATGCATATGTGTGAGGTTATGTCTGTGTATGCATGTGTAATGTACATGTGTAAGGTTCTGTCTGTGTGTGCATGTGTGATATACATGAGTGAGGTTCTCTGTGTGTGCATGTGTGATGTATATGTGTGGAGTTATGTCTATATGTTTGCATGTGTGATGTACATGTGTGAGGTCATGTCTGTGTGTGCATGTGTGTTGTATATATGTGAGGTTACTTCTGTGTGTGTGCATGTGTGATGTATATGTGTGAGGTTATGTCTGTGTGTGTGCATGTGTGATGTATATGTGTGAGCTTATGTCTGTGTGTGCATGTGTGGTGTATTTATGTGTGGGGTTATGTTTGTGTGTGTGCATGTGTGATGTACATGTGTGAGATTATGTTTGTGTGTGTGCATGTGTGATGTATATGTGTGAGGTTATGTTTGTGTTTGTGCATGCGTGATGTATATGTGTGGGTTTATGTCTGTATGTGTGCATGTGTGATGTATATGTGTGAGGTTATATTTGTGTGTGTGCATGTGTGATGTATATATGTGAGGTTATATCTGTGTGTGCATGTGTGATGTACATGTGTGAGGTTATGTCTGTGTGTGTGCATGTGTGAAGTACATGTGTGAGGTTCTGTGTGTGTACATGAGTGATGTATATGTGTGAGGTTATGTTTGTGTGTGTACATGTCTGAGGTACTGCCTGTGCGTGGATGTGTGATGTATATGTGTGAGGTTATGTCTGTGTGTGTGCATGTGTGATGTATATGTGTGAGGTTATGTCTGTGTGTGTTCATATGTGATGTACATGTGTGAGGTTATGTCTGTGTGTGTGCATGTGTGATGTACATGTGTGGGGTTATGTCTGTGTGTGTACATGTGTGATGTACATGTGTGAGGTTATGTCTGTGTGTGCATGTGTGAGGTTATATCTGTGTGTTTGCATGTGTGATGTACATGTGTGAGGTTATGTCTGTGTGTGCATGTGTGATGTACATGTGTGAGGTTATGACTGTGTGTGTGCATGTGTGATGTACATGTGTGAGATTATGTTTGTGTGTGTGCATGTGTGATGTATATATGTGAGGTTATGTTTGTATGTGTGCATGTGTGAAGTATATGTGTGAGGTTATGTTTGTGTGTGTGCATGTGTGATGTATATGTGTGGGTTTATGTCTGTATGTGTGCATGTGTGATATATATGTGTGAGGTTATATTTGTGTGTGAGTGCATGTGTGATGTACATGTGTGAGGTTATGTCTGTGTGTGTGCATGTGTGAAGTACATGTGTGAGGTTCTGTGTGTGTACATGAGTGATGTATATGTGTGAGGTTATGTTTGTGTGTGTACATGTCTGAGGTACTGTCTGTGCGTGGATGTGTGATGTATATGTGTGAGGTTATGTCTGTGTGTGCATGTGTGATGTACATGTGTGAGTTTATGTCTGTGTGTGTTCATATGTGATGTACATGTATGAGGTTATGTCTGTGTGTGTGCATGTGTGAGGTTATATCTGTGTGTTTGCATGTGTGATGTACATGTGTGAGGTTATGTCTGTGTGTGCATGTGTGATGTACATGTGTGAGGTTATGACTGTGTGTATGCATGTGTGATGTACATGTGTGAGGTTATGTCTGTGTGTGCATGTGTGTTGTATATATGTGAGGTTACTTCTGTGTGTGTGCATGTGTGATGTAATGTCTGTGTGTGCATGTGTGATGTATATGTGTGAGGTCATATTTGTGTGTGTGCATGTGTGATGCATATGTGTGAGGTTATGTCTGTGTATGCATGTGTAATGTACATGTGTAAGGTTCTGTCTGTGTGTGCATGTGTGATATACATGAGTGAGGTTCTCTGTGTGTGCATGTGTGATGTATATGTGTGGAGTTATGTCTATATGTTTGCATGTGTGATGTACATGTGTGAGGTCATGTCTGTGTGTGCATGTGTGTTGTATATATGTGAGGTTACTTCTGTGTGTGTGCATGTGTGATGTATATGTGTGAGGTTATGTCTGTGTGTGTGCATGTGTGATGTATATGTGTGAGCTTATGTCTGTGTGTGCATGTGTGGTGTATTTATGTGTGGGGTTATGTTTGTGTGTGTGCATGTGTGATGTACATGTGTGAGATTATGTTTGTGTGTGTGCATGTGTGATGTATATGTGTGAGGGTATGTTTGTGAGTGCATGTGTGAAGTATATGTGTGAGGTTATGTTTGTGTGTGTGCATGTGTGATGTATATGTGTGGGTTTATGTCTGTATGTGTGCATGTGTGATGTATATGTGTGAGGTTATATTTGTGTGTGTGCATGTGTGATGTATATATGTGAGGTTATGTCTGTGTGTGCATGTGTGATGTACATGTGTGAGGTTATGTCTGTGTGTGTGCATGTGTGAAGTACATGTGTGAGGTTCTGTGTGTGTACATGAGTGATGTATATGTGTGAGGTTATGTTTGTGTGTGTACATGTCTGAGGTACTGTCTGTGCGTGGATGTGTGATGTATATGTGTGAGGTTATGTCTGTGTGTGTGCATGTGTGATGTATATGTGTGAGGTTATGTCTGTGTGTGTTCATATGTGATGTACATGTGTGAGGTTATGTCTGTGTGTGTGCATGTGTGATGTACATGTGTGGGGTTATGTCTGTGTGTGTACATGTGTGATGTACATGTGTGAGGTTATGTCTGTGTGTGCATGTGTGAGGTTATATCTGTGTGTTTGCATGTGTGATGTACATGTGTGAGGTTATGTCTGTGTGTGCATGTGTGATGTACATGTGTGAGGTTATGACTGTGTGTGTGCATGTGTGATGTACATGTGTGAGATTATGTTTGTGTGTGTGCATGTGTGATGTATATATGTGAGGTTATGTTTGTATGTGTGCATGTGTGAAGTATATGTGTGAGGTTATGTTTGTGTGTGTGCATGTGTGATGTATATGTGTGGGTTTATGTCTGTATGTGTGCATGTGTGATATATATGTGTGACGTTATATTTGTGTGTGAGTGCATGTGTGATGTACATGTGTGAGGTTATGTCTGTGTGTGTGCATGTGTGAAGTACATGTGTGAGGTTCTGTGTGTGTACATGAGTGATGTATATGTGTGAGGTTATGTTTGTGTGTGTACATGTCTGAGGTACTGTCTGTGCGTGGATGTGTGATGTATATGTGTGAGGTTATGTCTGTGTGTGCATGTGTGATGTACATGTGTGAGTTTATGTCTGTGTGTGTTCATATGTGATGTACATGTATGAGGTTATGTCTGTGTGTGTGCATGTGTGAGGTTATATCTGTGTGTTTGCATGTGTGATGTACATGTGTGAGGTTATGTCTGTGTGTGCATGTGTGATGTACATGTGTGAGGTTATGACTGTGTGTATGCATGTGTGATGTACATGTGTGAGGTTATGTCTGTGTGTGTGCATGTGTGATGCATATGTTTGAGGTTATGACTGTGTGTGTGCATGTGTGATGTACATGTGTGAGGTTTTGTTTGTATGTGTGCATCTGTGATGTATATGTGTGGGGTTCTGTCTGTGTGTGCATGTGTGATGTACATGTGTGAGGTTATATTTGTATGTGTGCATGTGTGATGTATATGTGTGGGGTTATGCCTGTGTGTGTGCATGTGTGATGTATATGTGTGAGGTTGTGTCTGTGTGTGTGCATGTGTGATGTACATGTGTGAGGTTATATCTGTGTGTGCATGTGTGATGTACATGTGTGAGGGTATGTTTGTATGTGTGCATGTGTGTTGTATATGTGTGTAGTTATGTCGGTGTGTGTGCATCTGTGATGTATATGTGTGAGGTTATGTCTGTGTGTGAATGTGTGATGCTTATGTGTGAGGTTTTGTCTGTGTGTGTGCATGTGTGATGTATATGTGTGAGGTTATGTTTGTATGTGTGCATGTGTGATGTATATGTGTGAAGTTATGTTTGTGTGTGTGCATGTGTGATGTTCATGTGTAAGGTTTTGTTTGTATGTGTGCATGTGTGATGTATAAGTGTGGGGTTATGTCTGTGTGCATGTGTGATGTACATGTGTGATGTTATGTTTGTGTGTGTGCATGTGTGATGTACATGTGTGAGGTTATGTCTGTATGTGCCCGTGTGATGTATATGTGTGAGGTTATGTCTGTGTGTGTGCATGTGTGATGTATATGTGTGTGGTAATGTTTGTGTGTGTGCATGTGTGATGTACATGTGTCAGGTTTTGTTTGTATGTGTGCATGTGTGATGTATAAGTGTGGGGTTATGTCTGTGTGCATGTGTGATGTACATGTGTGATGTTATGTTTGTGTGTGTGCATGTGTGATGTTCATGTGTAAGGTTTTGTTTGTATGTGTGCATGTGTGATGTATATGTGTGAGGTTATGTCTGTGTGTGTGCATGTGTGATGTACATGTTTGAGGTTATGTCTGTGTGTGCATGTGCGATGTATATGTGTGAGATTATGTCTGTGTGTGTGCATCTGTGATGCACATGTGTGAGGTTATGTCTGTGTGTGTGCATGAGTGGTGTATATGTGTGAGGTTATGTCTGTGTGTGCAAGTGTGATGCTTATGTGTGCGGTTAAGTCTGTGTGTGTGCATGTGTGATGTACATGAGTGAGGTTCTCTGTGTGTGCATGTGTGATGTATATGTGTGGAGTTATGTCTGTATGTTTGCATGTGTGATGTACATGTGTGAGGTCATGTCTGTGTGTGCGTGTGTGTTGTATATATGTGAGGTTACTTCTGTGTGTGTGCATGTGTGATGTATATGTGTGTGGTTATGTCTGTGTGTGTACAAGTGTGATGTATATGTGTGAGCTTATGTCTGTGTGTGCATGTGTGATGTATATGTGTGAGGTTATGTCTGTGTGTGCATGTGTGGTGTATTTATGTGAGGGGTTATGTTTGTGTGTGTGCATGTGTGATGTACATGTGTGAGATTATGTTTGTGTATGTGCATGTGTGATGTATATGTGTGAGGTTATGTTTGTGAGTGCATGTATGAAGTGTATGTGTGAGGTTATGTTTGTGTGTGTGCATGTGTGATGTATATTTGTGGGTTTATGTCTGTACGTGTGCATGTGTGATGTATATGTGTGAGGTTATATTTGTGTGTGTGCATGTGTGATGTATATATGTGAGGTTATGTCTGTGTGTGCATGTGTGATGTACATGTGTGAGGTTATGTCTGTGTGTGTGCATGTGTGAAGTACATGTGTGAGGTTCTGTGTGTGTACATGTGTGATGTATGTGGGTGAGGTTATGTTTGTGTGTGTACATGTGTGAGGTTATGTCTGTGTGTGTGCATGTGCGATGTATATGTGTGAGGTTATGTCTGTGTGCGTTCATATGTGATGTACATGTGTGAGGTTATGTCTGTGTGTGCATGTGTGATGTACATGTGTGAGGTTATGTCTGTGTGTGCATGTGTGGTGTATATATGTGTGAGGTTATGTCTGTGTGTGTGCATGTGTGATGTACATGTGTGAGGTTATGTCTGTGTGTGCATGTGTGATGTATATGTGTGGGGTTATGTCTTTGTGTTTGCATGTGTGATGTACATATGTGAGGTTATGTCTGTGCGTGCATGTGTGATGTATATGTGTGAAGTTATGTTTGTGTGTGTGCATGTGTGATGTATATCTGTGTGGTTATGTCTGTGTGTGTGTATTTGTGATGTACAAGAGTGAGGTTATGTCTGTGTGTGCATGTGTGATGTACATGTGTGAGGTTATGTCTGAGATTGCATGTGTGATGTATATGTGTGAGGTTATGTCTGTGTATGTGCATGTGTGATGTATATGTGTGAGATTATGTCTGTGTGTGCATGTGTGATGTATATGTGTGAGATTATGTCTGTGTGTGCATGTGTGATGTACATGTGTGAGGTTATGTTTGTATGTGTGCATGTGTGATGTATATGTGTGAGGTTATGTCTGTGTGTGTACATGTGTGATGCATATGTGTGAGGTTATGTCTGAGTGTGTGCTTGTGTGATATACATGTGTGAGGTTATATTTGTGTGTGTGCATGAGTGATGTACATGTGTGAGGTTATGTCTTTGTGTGCATGTTTGTGATGTACATGTGTGAGGTTTTGTCTGTGTGCATGCATGTGTGATGTACATGTGTGAGGTTATGTCTGTGTGTGTGCATGTGTGATGCATATGTGTTAGGTTATGTCTCTGTGTGTGTGCATGTGTGATGCATATGTGTGAGGTTATGTCTGTGTGTGTGCATGTGTGATGTACATGTGTGAGGTTATGTCTGTGAGTGTGCATGTGTGATGCATATGTGTGAGGTTATGTTTGTGCGTGTGCATTTGTGATGGATATGTGTGGGGTTATGTCTGTGTGTGTGCATGTGTGATGTATATGTGTGAGGTTGTGTCTGTGTGTGTGCATGTGTGATGTACATGTGTGAGGTTTAGACTGTGTGTATGCATGCGTGATGTATACGTGTGAGGTTAAGACTGTGCAGGTGTGATGTATATGTGTGAAGTTATGTCTATGTGTGCATGTGTGATGTAAATGTGTAGGGTTATGTCTGTGTGAGTGCATGTGTTATGTATATGTGTGGGGTTATGTTTGTGTGTGTGCATGTGTGATGTACATGTGTGAGGTTGTGTCTTTGTGTGCATGTGTGTGATGTACATGTGTGAGGTTATGTCTGTGTGTGTGCATGTGTGGTGTATATGTGTGAGTTTATGTCTGTGTGTGTTCATGTGTGATGTATATGTGTGAGGTTATGTCTGTGTGTGTACATGTGTGATATATATTTGTGAAGTTATGTCTGTGTGTGTGCATGTGTGATGTACATGTGTGAGGTTATGTCTGTGTGCGTGCATGTGGGTAGTATATGTGTGAGGTTATGTATGTGTGTGTGCATGTGTGATGTATATGTGTGAGATTATATCTGTGTGTGCATGTGTGATGTACATGTGAGAGGTTATGTTTGTATGTGTGCATCTGTGATGTAAATGTGTGGGGTTATGTCTGTGTGTGTGCATGTGTGATGTATATGTGTGAGGTTATGTTTGTGTGTGTGCATGTGTGATGTATATGTGTGAGGTTATGTCTGTGTGTGCGTGTGTGGTGTATATATGTGTGGGGTTATGTCTGTGTGTGTGCATGTGTGATGTACATGTGTGAGGTTATATTTGTGTGTGTGCATGTGTGATGTATATTTGTGAGGTTATGTTTGTGTGTGTGCATGTGTGATGTATATGTGTGAGGTTATGTCTGTGTGTGCATGTGTGGTGTATATATGTGTGGGGTTATGTCTGTGTGTGTACATGTGTGATGTACATGTGTGAGGTTATGTTTGTGTGCGTGCATGTGTGATGTATATGTGTGAGGTTATGTTTGTGAGTGCATGTGTGAAGTATATGTGTGAGGTTATGTTTGTGAGTGCATGTGTGAAGTATACGTGTGAGGTTATGTTTGTGTGTGTGCATGTGTGATGTATATGTGTGAGTTTATGTCTGTGTGTGTTCATGTCTGTTGTATATGTGTGAGGTTACTTCTGTGTGTGTGCATGTGTGATATATATTTGTGAAGTTATGTCTGTGTGTGCATGTGTGATATCTATGTGTGGGGTTATGTCTGTGTGCGTGCATGTGGGAAGTATATGTGTGACATTATGTCTGTGTGTGTGCATGTGTGATGTATATGTGTGAGATTATGTCTGTGTGTGTGCATGTGTGAAGTACATGTGTGAGGTTCTGTGTGTGTACATGTGTGATGTATGTGGGTGAGGTTATGTTTGTCTGTGTACATGTGTGAGGTCATGTCTGTGCGTGGATGTGTGATGTATATGTGTGAGGTTATGTCTGTGTGTGTGCATGTGCGATGTATATGTGTGAGGTTATGTCTGTGTGTGTTCATATGTGATGTACATGTGTGAGGTTATGTCTGTGTGTGTGCATGTGTGATGTACATGTGTGAGGTTATGTCTGTGTGTGCATGTGTGGTGTATATATGTGTGGGGTTATGTCTGTGTGTGTGCATGTGTGATGTACATGTGTGAGGTTATGTTTGTGTGCGTGCATGTGTGATGTATATGTGTGAGGTTATGTTTGTGAGTGCATGTGTGAAGTATACGTGTGAGGTTATGTTTGTGAGTGCATGTGTGAAGTATACGTGTGAGGTTATGTTTGTGTGTGTGCATGTGTGATGTATATGTGTGGGGTTATGTCTGTGTGTGCATGTGTGATGTACATGTGTGCGGTTATGTCTGTGTGTGCATGTGTGATGTATATGTGTGAGGTTATGTGTGTGTGAGTGCATGTGTGATGTATATGTGTGGGGTATGTCTGTGTATGTGCATGTGTGATGTACATGTGTGAGGTTATGTCTTTGTGTGCATGTTTGTGATGTACATGTGTGAGGTTTTGTCTGTGTGCATGCATGTGTGATGTACATGTGTGAGGTTATGTCTGTGTGAGTGCATGTGTGAAGTATATGTGTGAGGTTGTGCCTCTGTGTGTGCATGTGTGATGTATATGTGTGAGATTATGTCTGTGTGTGTGCATGTGTGATGTACATGTGTGAGGTTATGTCTGAGTGTGCATGTATGATGTATATGTGTGAGGTTATGTTTGTGTGTGCATGTGAGATTTATATGTGTGAAGTTATGCCTCTGTGTTTGTGCTTGTGTGATGTATATGTGTGAGGTTATGTCTGTGTGTGTGCACGTGTGATGTATATGTGTGAGGTTATGTTTGTGTGTGTGCATGTGTGAATTATATCTGTGAAGTTATGTCTGTGTGTGTGCATGTGTGATGTATATGTGTGAGGTTATGTTTGTGTGTGTGCATGTGTGATGTACATGTGTGAGGTTATGTCTGTGTGTGTACATGTGTGATGTATATGTGTGAGGTTATGTCTCTGTATGCATGTGAGATTTATATGTGTGAAGTTATCCCTCTGTGTTTGTGCTTGTGTGATGTATATGTGTGAGGTTATGTATGTTTGTGTGCATGTGTGATGTATATGTGTGAGGTTATGTTTGTGTGTGTGCATGTGTGATGTACATGTGTGAGGTTATGTCTTTGTGTGCATGTTTGTGATGTACATGTGTGAGGTTTTGTCTGTGTGCATGCATGTGTGATGTACATGTGTGAGGTTATGTCTGTGTGTGTGCATGTGTGAAGTATATGTGTGAGGTTGTGCCTCTGTGTGTGCATGTGTGATGTATATGTGTGAGATTATGTCTGTGTGTGTGCATGTATGATGTACATGTGTGAGGTTATGTCTGAGTGTGCATGTATGATGTATATGTGTGAGGTTATGTTTGTGTGTGCATGTGTGATGTACATGTGTGAGGTTATGTCTGTGTGTGTACATGTGTGATGTATATGTGTGAGGTTATGTCTCTGTATGCATGTGAGATTTATATGTGTGAAGTTATGTCTCTGTGTTTGTGCTTGTGTGATGTATATGTGTGAGGTTATGTCTGTGTGTGTGCACGTGTGATGTGTATGTGTGAGGTTATGTTTGTGTGTGTGCATGTGTGATGTACATGTGTGAGGTTATGTTTGTGTGTGTGCATGTGTGATGTACATGTGTGAGGTTATGTCTGTGTGTGTGCATGTGTGATGTATATGTATGAGGTTATGTTTGTGTGTGTGCATGTGTGATGTACATGTGTGAGGTTATGTCTGTTTGTGCATGTCTGATGTACATGTGTGAGTTTATGTCTGTGTGTGCATGTGTGATATATATGTGTGAGGTTATGTCTGTGTGTGCATGTGTGATGTATATGTGTGTGGTTATGTCTGTGTGTGCATGTGTGATGTATATGTGTGGGATTATGTCTTTGTGTTTGCATGTGTGATGTACATATGTGAGGTTATGTCTGTGCGTGCATGTGTGATGTATATGTGTGAAGTTATGTTTGTGTGTATGCATGTGTGATGTATATCTGTGTGGTTATGTCTGTGTGTGTGTATTTGTGATGTACAAGAGTGAGGTCATGTCTGTGTGTGTGCATGTGTGATGTACATGTGTGAGGTTATGTCTGAGATTGCATGTGTGATGTATATGTGTGAGGTTATGTTGTGTGTGTGCATGTGTGATGGATATTTGTGAGATTATGTCTGTGTGTGCATGTGTGATGTACATGTGTGAGGTTATGTTTGTATGTGTGCATGTGTGATGTATATGTGTGAGGTTATGTCAGTGTGTGTGCATTTGTGATGCATATGTGTGAGGTTATGTCTGTGTGTGTGCATGTGTGATATACATGTGTGAGGTTATATTCGTGTGTGTGCATGAGTGATGTACATGTGTGAGGTTATGTCTTTGTGCATGCATGTGTGATGTACATGTGTGAGGTTTTGTCTGTGTGCATGCATGTGTGATGTACATGTGTGAGGTTATGTCTGTGTGTGTGCATGTGTGATGCATATGTGTTAGGTTATGTCTGTGTGTGTGCATGTGTGATGCATATGTGTGAGGTTATGTCTGTGTGTATGCATGTGTGATGTACATGTGTGAGGTTTTGTCTGTGAGTGTGCATGTGTGATGTATATGTGTGAGGTTATGTTTGTGCGTGTGCATTTGTGATGTATATGTGTGGGGTCATGTCTGTGTGTGTGCATGTGTGATGTATATGTGTGAGGTTGTGTCTGTGTGTGTGCATGTGTGATGTACATGTGTGAGGTTTAGACTGTGTGTATGCATGCATGATGTATACGTGTGAGGTTAAGACTGTGTGCAGGTGTGATGTATATGTGTGAAGTTATGTCTATGTGTGCATGTGTGATGTAAATGTGTAGGGTTATATCTGTGTGAGTGCATGTGTTATGTATATGTGTGGGGTTATGTTTGTGTGTGTGCATGTGTGATGTACATGAGTGAAGTTGTGTCTTTATGTGCATGTGTGTGATGTACATGTGTGAGGTTATGTCTGTGTGTGTGCATGTGTGGTGTATATGTGTGAGGTTATGTCTGTGTGTGCATGTGTGATTCTTATGTGTGAGGTTATGTCTGTGTGTGTGCATGTGTGATGTACATGAGTGAGGTTCTCTGTGTGTGCATGTGTGATGTATATGTGTGGAGTTATGTCTGTATGTTTGCATGTGTGATGTACATGTGTGAGGTCATGTCTGTGTGTGCATGTGTGTTGTATATGTGTGAGGTTATGTCTGTGTGTGTGCATGTGTGATGTACATGTGTGAGGTTATGTTTGTGTTCGTTCATGTGTGATGTATATGTGTGAGGTTATGTGTGAAGTATACGTGTGAGGTTATGTTTGTGTGTGTGCATGTGTGATGTATATGTGTGAGTTTATGTCTGTGTGTGTTCATGTGTGATGTATATGTGTGAGGTTATGTCTGTGTGTGTACATGTGTGATATATATTTCTGAAGTTCTGTCTGTGTGTGCATGTGTGATGTATATGTGTGGGGTTATGTCTGTGTGCGTGCATGTGGGTAGTATATGTGTGAGGTTATGTATGTGTGTGTGCATGTGTGATGTATATGTGTGAGATTATATCTGTGTGTGCATGTGTGATGTACATGTGAGAGGTTATGTTTGTATGTGTGCATCTGTGATGTATATGTGTGGGGTTATGTCTGTGTGTGTGCATGTGTGATGTATATGTGTGAGGTTATGTATGTGTGTGTGCATGTGTGATGTATATGTGTGAGGTTATGTCTGTGTGTGCGTGTGTGGTGTATATATGTGTGGGGTTATGTCTGTGTGTGTGCATGTGTGATGTACATGTGTGAGGTTATATTTGTGTGCGTGCATGTGTGATGAATATGTGTGAGGTTATGTTTGTGTGCGTGCATGTGTGATGTATATGTGTGAGGTTATGTTTGTGACTGCATGTGTGAAGTATACGTGTGAGGTTATTTTTGTGAGTGCATGTGTGAAGTATACGTGTGAGGTTATGTTTGTGTGTGTGCATGTGTGATGTATATGTGTGAGTTTATGTCTGTGTGTGTTCATGTGTGTTGTATATGTGTGAGGTTACTTCTGTGTATGTGCATGTGTGATATATATTTGTGAAGTTATGTCTGTGTGTGCATGTGTGATATCTCTGTGTGGGGTTATGTCTGTGTGCGTGCATGTGGGAAGTATATGTGTGACATTATGTCTGTGTGTGTGCATGTGTGATGTATATGTGTGAGATTATATCTGTGCGTGCATGTGTGATGTACATGTGAGAGGTTATGTTTGTATGTGTGCATCTGTGATGTATATGTGTGGGGTTATGTCTGTGTGTGTGCATGTGTGATGTACATGTGTGAGGTTATGTCTGTGTGTGTGCATGTGTGATGTATATGTGTGAGGTTATGTCTGTGTGAGTGCATGTGTGAAGTATATGTGTGAGGTTGTGCCTCTGTGTGTGCATGTGTGATGTATATGTGTGAGATTATGTCTGTGTGTGTGCATGTGTGATGTACATGTGTGAGGTTATGTCTGAGTGTGCATGTATGATGTATATGTGCGAGGTTATGTTTGTGTGTGTGCATGTGTGATGTACATGTGTGAGGTTATGTCTGTGTGTGTACATGTGTGATGTATATGTGTGAGGTTATGTCTCTGTATGCATGTGAGATTTATTTGTGTGAAGTTATGTCTCTGTGTTTGTGCTTGTGTGATGTATATGTGTGAGGTTATGTCTGTGTGTGTGCACGTGTGATGTATATGTGTGAGGTTATGTTTGTGTGTGTGCATGTGTGAATTATATCTGTGAAGTTATGTCTGTGTGTGTGCATGTGTGATGTATATGTGTGAGGTTATGTTTGTGTGTGTGCATGTGTGATGTACATGTGTGAGGTTATGTTTGTGTGTGTGCATGTGTGATGTACATGTGTGAAGTTATGTCTGTGTGTGTGCATGTGTGATGTACATGTGTGAGGTTATGTCTATGTGTGCATGTGTGAGGTGTATGTGTGAGGTTATGTCTGTATGTGTGCATGTGTGATGTACATGTGTGAGTTTATGTCTGTGTGTGCATGTGTGATGTATATGTGTGAGGTTATGACTGTGTGTATGCATGTGTGATGTACATGTGTGAGGTTATGTCTGTGTGTGTGCATGTGTGATGTATATGTGTGAGGTTATGTCTGTGTGAGTGCATGTTATATGTATTTGCGTGAGATTATGTCTGTGTGTGCATGTGTGATGTATATGTGTGAGGTTATGTTTGTGTGTGTGCATGTGTGATGCTCATGTGTGAGGTTATGTCGGTGTGTGTGCATGTGTGATGTACATGTGTGAGGTTATGTATGTGTGTGTGCATGTGTGATGTATATGTGTGAGGTTATGTTTGTGTGTGTGCATGTGTCATGTACATGTGTGAGGTTATGTCTGTGTGTGCATGTGTGTTGTATATGTGTGAGGTTACTTCTGTGTGTGTGCATGTGTGATGATTTATGTGTGAGGTTATGTCTGTGTGTGTGATGTGTGATGTATATGTGTGAGGTTATGTCTGTGTGTGCATGTGTGATGTATATGTGTAAGGTTATGTCTGAGTGTGTGCATGTGTGATGTATATGTGTGAGGTTATATTTGTGTGTGTGCATGCGTGATGTATATGTGTGAGGTTATGTCTGTGTGTGCATGTGTGGTGTATATATGTCTGGGGTTATATTTGTGTGTGTGCATGCGTGATGTATATGTGGTTATGTCTGTGTGTGTATTTGTGATGTACAAGAGTGAGGTTATGTCTGTGTGTGTGCATGTGTGATGTACATGTGTGAGGTTATGTCTGAGATTGCATGTGTGATGTATATGTGTGAGGTTATGTCTGTGTGTGTGCATGTGTGATGGATATTTGTGAGGTAATGTCTGTGTGTGTGCATGTGTGATGTATATGTGTGAGATTATGTCTATGTGTGCATGTGTGATGTACATGTGTGATGTTATGTTTGTATGTGCGCATGTGTGATATATATGTGTGGGGTTATGTCTGTGTGTGTGCATGTGTGATGTATATGTGTGAGGTTATGTATGTGTGTGTGAATGTGTGATGTACATGTTTGAGGTTATGTCTGTGTGTGCATGTGCGATGTATATGTGTGAGATTATGTCTGTGTGTGCATCTGTGATGCACATGTGTGAGGTTATGTCTGTGTGTGTGCATGTGTGGTGTATATGTGTGAGGTTATGTCTGTGTGTGTGCATGTGTGATGTACATGTTTGAGGTTATGTCTGTGTGTGCATGTGTGATGTATATGTGTGGAGATATGTCTGTATGTTTGCATGTGTGATGTACATGTGGGAGGTCATGTCTGTGTGTGCATGTGTGTTGTATATATGTGAGGTTACTTCTGTGTGTGTGCATGTGTGATGTATATGTGTGAGGTTATGTCTGTGTGTGTGCTTGTGTGATGTACATGTGTGAGGTTATGTTTGTGTTCGTGCATGTGTGATGTATATGTGTGAGGTTATGTTTGTGAGTGCATGTGTGAAGTATACGTGTGAGGTTATGTTTGTGTGTGTGCATGTGTGATGTATATGTGTGAGTTTATGTCTGTGTGTGTTCATGTGTGATGTATATGTGTGAGGTTATGTCTGTGTGTGTACATGTGTGATATATATTTGTGAAGTTATGTCTGTGTGTGCATGTGTGATGTATATGTGTGGGGTTATGTCTGTGTGCGTGCATGTGGGTAGTATATGTGTGAGATTATATCTGTGTGTGTGCATGTGTGATGTATATGTGTGAGATTATATCTGTGTGTGCATGTGTGATGTACATGTGAGCGGTTATGTTTGTATGTGTGCATCTGTGATGTATATGTGTGGGGTTATGTCTGTGTGTGTGCATGTGTGATGTATATGTGTGAGGTTATGTTTGTGTGTGTGCATGTGTGATGTATATGTGTGAGGTTATGTCTGTGTGTGCATGTGTGGTGTATATATGTGTGGGGTTATGTCTGTGTGTGTGCATGTGTGATATACATGTGTGAGGTTATGTTTGTGTGCGTGCATGTGTGATGTATATGTGTGAGGTTATGTTTGTGTGTGTGCATGTGTGATGTATATGTGTCAGGTTATGTCTGTGTGTGCATGTGTGGTGTATATATGTGTGGGGTTATGTCTGTGTGTGTGCATGTGTGATGTACATGTGTGAGGTTATGTTTGTGTGCGTGCATGTGTGATGTATATGTGTGAGGTTATGTTTGTGAGTGCATGTGTGAAGTATACGTGTGAGGTTATGTTTGTGAGTGCATGTGTGAAGTATACGTGTGAGGTTATGTTTGTGTGTGTGCATGTTTGATGTATATGTGTGAGTTTATGTCTGTGTGTGTTCATGTGTGTTGTATATGTGTGAGGTTACTTCTGTGTGTGTGCATGTGTGATATATATTTGTGAAGTTATGTCTGTGTGTGCATGTGTGATGTATATGTGTGGGGTTATGTCTGTGTGCGTGCATGTGGGAAGTATATGTGTGACATTATGTCTGTGTGTGTGCATGTGTGATGTATATGTGTGAGATTATATCTGTGCGTGCATGTGTGATATACATGTGAGAGGTTATGTTTGTATGTGTGCATCTGTGATGTATATGTGTGGGGTTATGTCTGTGTGTGTGCATGTGTGATGTACATGTGTGAGGTTATGTCTGTGTGTGTGCATGTGTGATGTATATGTATGAGGTTATGTCTGTGTGAGTGCATGTGTGATGTATATGTGTGGGGTATGTCTGTGTATGTGCATGTGTGAAGTATATGTGTGAGGTTGTGCCTCTGTGTGTGCATGTGTGATGTATATGTGTGAGATTATGTCTGTGTGTGTGCATGTGTGATGTACATGTGTGAGGTTATGTCTGAGAGTGCATGTATGATGTATATGTGTGAGGTTATGTTTGTGTGTGTGCATGTGTGATGTACATGTGTGAGGTTATGTCTGTGTGTGTACATGTGTGATGTATATGTGTGAGGTTATGTCTCTGTATGCATGTGAGATTTATATGTGTGAAGTTATGTCTCTGTGTTTGTGCTTGTGTGATGTATATGTGTGAGGTTATGTCTGTGTGTGTGCACGTGTGATGTATATGTGTGAGGTTATGTCTGTGTGTGTGCACGTGTGATGTATATGTGTGAGGTTATGTTTGTGTGTGTGCATGTGGGAAGTATATGTGTGACATTATGTCTGTGTGTGTGCATGTGTGATGTATATGTGTGAGATTATATCTGTGCGTGCATGTGTGATGTACATGTGAGAGGTTATGTTTGTATGTGTGCATCTGTGATGTATATGTGTGGGGTTATGTCTGTGTGTGTGCATGTGTGATGTATATGTGTGAGGTTATGTCTGTGTGTGTGCATGTTTGATGTATATGTGTGAGGTTATGTCTGTGTGAGTGCATGTTATATGTATTTGCGTGAGATTATGTCTGTGTGTGCATGTGTGATGTATATGTGTGAGGTTATGTTTGTGTGTGTGCATGTGTGATGCTCATGTGTGAGGTTATGTCGGTGTGTGTGCATGTGTGATGTACATGTGTGAGGTTATGTATGTGTGTGTGCATGTGTGATGTATATGTGTGAGGTTATGTTTGTGTGTGTGCATGTGTGATGTACATGTGTGAGGTTATGTTTGTGTGTGCATGTGTGTTGTATATGTGTGAGGTTACTTCTGTGTGTGTGCATGTGTGATGTATATGTGTGAGGTTATGTCTGTGTGTGTGATGTGTGATGTATATGTGTGAGGTTATGTCTGTGTGTGCATGTGTGATGTATATGTGTGAGGTTATGTCTGTGTGTGTGCATGTGTGATGTATATGTGTGAGGTTATATTTGTGTGTGTGCATGCGTGATGTATATGTGTGAGGTTATGTCTGTGTGTGCATGTGTGGTGTATATATGTCTGGGGTTATATTTGTGTGTATGCATGCGTGATGTATATGTGGTTATGTCTGTGTGTGTATTTGTGATGTACAAGAGTGAGGTTATGTCTGTGTGTGTGCATGTGTGATGTACATGTGTGAGGTTATGTCTGAGATTGCATGTGTGATGTATATGTGTGAGGTTATGTCTGTGTGTGTGCATGTGTGATGGATATTTGTGAGGTAATGTCTCTGTGTGCATGTGTGATGTATTTGTGTGAGGTTATGTCTGTGTGTGCATGTGTGATGTATATGTATGAGATTATGTCTATGTGTGCATGTGTGATGTACATGTGTGATGTTATGTTTGTATGTGCGCATGTGTGATATATATGTGTGGGGTTATGTCTGTGTGTGTGCATGTGTGATGTATATGTGTGAGGTTATGTTTGTGTGTGTGCATGTGTGATGTACATGTTTGAGGTTATGTCTGTGTGTGCATGTGCGATGTATATGTGTGAGATTATGTCTGTGTGTGCATCTGTGATGCACATGTGTGAGGTTATGTCTGTGTGTGTGCATGTGTGGTGTATATGTGTGAGGTTATGTCTGTGTGTGCATGTGTGATGCTTATGTGTGAGGTTATGTCTGTGTGTGTGCATGTGTGATGTACATGAGTGAGGTTCTCTGTGTGTGCATGTGTGATGTATATGTGTGGAGTTATGTCTGTATGTTTGCATGTGTGATGTACATGTGTGAGGTCATGTCTGTGTGTGCATGTGTGTTGTATATATGTGAGGTTACTTCTGTGTGTGTGCATGTGTGATGTATATGTGTGAGGTTATGTCTGTGTGTGTGCTTGTGTGATGTACATGTGTGAGGTTATGTTTGTGTTCGTGCATGTGTGATGTATATGTGTGAGGTTATGTTTGTGAGTGCATGTGTGAAGTATACGTGTGAGGTTATGTTTGTGTGTGTGCATGTGTGATGTATATGTGTGAGTTTATGTCTGTGTGTGTTCATGTGTGATGTATATGTGTGAGGTTATGTCTGTGTGTGTACATGTGTGATATATATTTGTGAAGTTATGTCTGTGTGTGCATGTGTGATGTATATGTGTGGGGTTATGTCTGTGTGCGTGCATGTGGGTAGTATATGTGTGAGATTATATCTGTGTGTGTGCATGTGTGATGTATATGTGTGAGATTATATCTGTGTGTGCATGTGTGATGTACATGTGAGAGGTTATGTTTGTATGTGTGCATCTGTGATGTATATGTGTGGGGTTATGTCTGTGTGTGCATGTGTGATGTATATGTGTGAGGTTATGTTTGTGTGTGTGCATGTGTGATGTATATGTGTGAGGTTATGTCTGTGTGTGCATGTGTGGTGTATATATGTGTGGGGTTATGTCTGTGTGTGTGCATGTGTGATGTACATGTGTGAGGTTATGTTTGTGTGCGTGCATGTGTGATGTATATGTGTGAGGTTATGTTTGTGTGTGTGCATGTGTGATGTATATGTGTGAGGTTATGTCTGTGTGTGCATGTGTGGTGTATATATGTGTGGGGTTATGTCTGTGTGTGTGCATGTGTGATGTACATGTGTGAGGTTATGTTTGTGTTCGTGCATGTGTGATGTATATGTGTGAGGTTATGTTTGTGAGTGCATGTGTGAAGTATACGTGTGAGGTTATGTTTGTGTGTGTGCATGTGTGATGTATATGTGTGAGTTTATGTCTGTGTGTGTTCATGTGTGATGTATATGTGTGAGGTTATGTCTGTGTGTGTACATGTGTGATATATATTTGTGAAGTTATGTCTGTGTGTGCATGTGTGGTGTATATATGTGTGGGGTTATGTCTGTGTGTGTGCATGTGTGATGTACATGTGTGAGGTTATGTTTGTGTGCGTGCATGTGTGATGTATATGTGTGAGGTTATGTTTGTGAGTGCATGTGTGAAGTATACGTGTGAGGTTATGTTTGTGAGTGCATGTGTGAAGTATACGTGTGAGGTTATGTTTGTGTGTGTGCATGTTTGATGTATATGTGTGAGTTTATGTCTGTGTGTGTTCATGTGTGTTGTATATGTGTGAGGTTACTTCTGTGTGTGTGCATGTGTGATATATATTTGTGAAGTTATGTCTGTGTGTGCATGTGTGATGTATATGTGTGGGGTTATGTCTGTGTGCGTGCATGTGGGAAGTATATGTGTGACATTATGTCTGTGTGTGTGCATGTGTGATGTATATGTGTGAGATTATATCTGTGCGTGCATGTGTGATATACATGTGAGAGGTTATGTTTGTATGTGTGCATCTGTGATGTATATGTGTGGGGTTATGTCTGTGTGTGTGCATGTGTGATGTACATGTGTGAGGTTATGTCTGTGTGTGTGCATGTGTGATGTATATGTATGAGGTTATGTCTGTGTGAGTGCATGTGTGATGTATATGTGTGGGGTATGTCTGTGTATGTGCATGTGTGAAGTATATGTGTGAGGTTGTGCCTCTGTGTGTGCATGTGTGATGTATATGTGTGAGATTATGTCTGTGTGTGTGCATGTGTGATGTACATGTGTGAGGTTATGTCTGAGAGTGCATGTATGATGTATATGTGTGAGGTTATGTTTGTGTGTGTGCATGTGTGATGTACATGTGTGAGGTTATGTCTGTGTGTGTACATGTGTGATGTATATGTGTGAGGTTATGTCTCTGTATGCATGTGAGATTTATATGTGTGAAGTTATGTCTCTGTGTTTGTGCTTGTGTGATGTATATGTGTGAGGTTATGTCTGTGTGTGTGCACGTGTGATGTATATGTGTGAGGTTATGTCTGTGTGTGTGCACGTGTGATGTATATGTGTGAGGTTATGTTTGTGTGTGTGCATGTGGGAAGTATATGTGTGACATTATGTCTGTGTGTGTGCATGTGTGATGTATATGTGTGAGATTATATCTGTGCGTGCATGTGTGATGTACATGTGAGAGGTTATGTTTGTATGTGTGCATCTGTGATGTATATGTGTGGGGTTATGTCTGTGTGTGTGCATGTGTGATGTATATGTGTGAGGTTATGTCTGTGTGTGTGCATGTTTGATGTATATGTGTGAGGTTATGTCTGTGTGAGTGCATGTTATATGTATTTGCGTGAGATTATGTCTGTGTGTGCATGTGTGATGTATATGTGTGAGGTTATGTTTGTGTGTGTGCATGTGTGATGCTCATGTGTGAGGTTATGTCGGTGTGTGTGCATGTGTGATGTACATGTGTGAGGTTATGTATGTGTGTGTGCATGTGTGATGTATATGTGTGAGGTTATGTTTGTGTGTGTGCATGTGTGATGTACATGTGTGAGGTTATGTTTGTGTGTGCATGTGTGTTGTATATGTGTGAGGTTACTTCTGTGTGTGTGCATGTGTGATGTATATGTGTGAGGTTATGTCTGTGTGTGTGATGTGTGATGTATATGTGTGAGGTTATGTCTGTGTGTGCATGTGTGATGTATATGTGTGAGGTTATGTCTGTGTGTGTGCATGTGTGATGTATATGTGTGAGGTTATATTTGTGTGTGTGCATGCGTGATGTATATGTGTGAGGTTATGTCTGTGTGTGCATGTGTGGTGTATATATGTCTGGGGTTATATTTGTGTGTATGCATGCGTGATGTATATGTGGTTATGTCTGTGTGTGTATTTGTGATGTACAAGAGTGAGGTTATGTCTGTGTGTGTGCATGTGTGATGTACATGTGTGAGGTTATGTCTGAGATTGCATGTGTGATGTATATGTGTGAGGTTATGTCTGTGTGTGTGCATGTGTGATGGATATTTGTGAGGTAATGTCTCTGTGTGCATGTGTGATGTATTTGTGTGAGGTTATGTCTGTGTGTGCATGTGTGATGTATATGTATGAGATTATGTCTATGTGTGCATGTGTGATGTACATGTGTGATGTTATGTTTGTATGTGCGCATGTGTGATATATATGTGTGGGGTTATGTCTGTGTGTGTGCATGTGTGATGTATATGTGTGAGGTTATGTTTGTGTGTGTGCATGTGTGATGTACATGTTTGAGGTTATGTCTGTGTGTGCATGTGCGATGTATATGTGTGAGATTATGTCTGTGTGTGCATCTGTGATGCACATGTGTGAGGTTATGTCTGTGTGTGTGCATGTGTGGTGTATATGTGTGAGGTTATGTCTGTGTGTGCATGTGTGATGCTTATGTGTGAGGTTATGTCTGTGTGTGTGCATGTGTGATGTACATGAGTGAGGTTCTCTGTGTGTGCATGTGTGATGTATATGTGTGGAGTTATGTCTGTATGTTTGCATGTGTGATGTACATGTGTGAGGTCATGTCTGTGTGTGCATGTGTGTTGTATATATGTGAGGTTACTTCTGTGTGTGTGCATGTGTGATGTATATGTGTGAGGTTATGTCTGTGTGTGTGCTTGTGTGATGTACATGTGTGAGGTTATGTTTGTGTTCGTGCATGTGTGATGTATATGTGTGAGGTTATGTTTGTGAGTGCATGTGTGAAGTATACGTGTGAGGTTATGTTTGTGTGTGTGCATGTGTGATGTATATGTGTGAGTTTATGTCTGTGTGTGTTCATGTGTGATGTATATGTGTGAGGTTATGTCTGTGTGTGTACATGTGTGATATATATTTGTGAAGTTATGTCTGTGTGTGCATGTGTGATGTATATGTGTGGGGTTATGTCTGTGTGCGTGCATGTGGGTAGTATATGTGTGAGATTATATCTGTGTGTGTGCATGTGTGATGTATATGTGTGAGATTATATCTGTGTGTGCATGTGTGATGTACATGTGAGAGGTTATGTTTGTATGTGTGCATCTGTGATGTATATGTGTGGGGTTATGTCTGTGTGTGCATGTGTGATGTATATGTGTGAGGTTATGTTTGTGTGTGTGCATGTGTGATGTATATGTGTGAGGTTATGTCTGTGTGTGCATGTGTGGTGTATATATGTGTGGGGTTATGTCTGTGTGTGTGCATGTGTGATGTACATGTGTGAGGTTATGTTTGTGTGCGTGCATGTGTGATGTATATGTGTGAGGTTATGTTTGTGTGTGTGCATGTGTGATGTATATGTGTGAGGTTATGTCTGTGTGTGCATGTGTGGTGTATATATGTGTGGGGTTATGTCTGTGTGTGTGCATGTGTGATGTACATGTGTGAGGTTATGTTTGTGTTCGTGCATGTGTGATGTATATGTGTGAGGTTATGTTTGTGAGTGCATGTGTGAAGTATACGTGTGAGGTTATGTTTGTGTGTGTGCATGTGTGATGTATATGTGTGAGTTTATGTCTGTGTGTGTTCATGTGTGATGTATATGTGTGAGGTTATGTCTGTGTGTGTACATGTGTGATATATATTTGTGAAGTTATGTCTGTGTGTGCATGTGTGATGTATATGTGTGGGGTTATGTCTGTGTGCGTGCATGTGGGTAGTATATGTGTGAGGTTATGTATGTGTGTGTGCATGTGTGATGTATATGTGTGAGATTATATCTGTGTGTGCATGTGTGATGTACATGTGAGAGGTTATGTTTGTATGTGTGCATCTGTGATGTATATGTGTGGGGTTATGTCTGTGTGTGTGCATGTGTGATGTATATGTGTGAGGTTATGTTTGTGTGTGTGCATGTGTGATGTATATGTGTGAGGTTATGTCTGTGTGTGCGTGTGTGGTGTATATATGTGTGGGGTTATGTCTGTGTGTGTGCATGTGTGATGTACATGTGTGAGGTTATATTTGTGTGCGTGCATGTGTGATGTATATGTGTGAGGTTATGTTTGTGTGTGTGCATGTGTGATGTATATGTGTGAGGTTATGTCTGTGTGTGCATGTGTGGTGTATATATGTGTGGGGTTATGTCTGTGTGTGTACATGTGTGATGTACATGTGTGAGGTTATGTTTGTGTGCGTGCATGTGTGATGTATATGTGTGAGGTTATGTTTGTGAGTGCATGTGTGAAGTATACGTGTGAGGTTATGTTTGTGAGTGCATGTGTGAAGTATACGTGTGAGGTTATGTTTGTGTGTGTGCATGTGTGATGTATATGTGTGGGGTTATGTCTGTGTGTGTGCATGTGTGATGTATATGTGTGAGGTTATGTCTGTGTGTGTGTGCATGTGTGATGTACATGTTTGAGGTTATGTCTGTGTGTGCATGTGCGATGTATATGTGTGAGATTATGTCTGTATGTGCATCTGTGATGCACATGTGTGAGGTTATGTCTGTGTGTGTGCATGTGTGGTGTATATGTGTGAGGTTATGTCTGTGTGTGCATGTGTGATGCTTATGTGTGAGGTTATGTCTGTGTGTGTGCATGTGTGATGTACATGAGTGAGGTTCTCTGTGTGTGCATGTGTGATGTATATGTGTGGAGTTATGTCTGTATGTTTGCATGTGTGATGTACATGTGTGAGGTCATGTCTGTGTGTGCATGTGTGTTGTATATATGTGAGGTTACTTCTGTGTGTGTGCATGTGTGATGTATATGTGTGAGGTTATGTCTGTGTGTGTGCTTGTGTGATGTATATGTGTGAGGTTATGTTTGTGAGTGCATGTGTGAAGTATACGTGTGAGGTTATGTTTGTGTGTGTGCATGTGTGATGTATATGTGTGAGTTTATGTCTGTGTGTGTTCATGTGTGATGTATATGTGTGAGGTTATGTCTGTGTGTGTACATGTGTAATATATATTTGTGAAGTTATGTCTGTGTGTGCATGTGTGATGTATATGTGTGGGGTTATGTCTGTGTGCGTGCATGTGGGTAGTATATGTGTGAGATTATATCTGTGTGTGTGCATGTGTGATGTATATGTGTGAGATTATATCTGTGTGTGCATGTGTGATGTACATGTGAGAGGTTATGTTTGTATGTGTGCATCTGTGATGTATATGTGTGGGGTTATGTCTGTGTGTGTGCATGTGTGATGTATATGTGTGAGGTTATGTTTGTGTGTGTGCATGTGTGATGTATATGTGTGAGGTTATGTCTGTGTGTGCATGTGTGGTGTATATATGTGTGGGGTTATATCTGTGTGTGTGCATGTGTGATGTACATGTGTGAGGTTATGTTTGTGTGCGTGCATGTGTGATGTATATGTGTGAGGTTATGTTTGTGAGTGTGCATGTGTGAAGTATACGTGTGAGGTTATGTTTGTGAGTGCATGTGTGAAGTATACGTGTGAGGTTATGTTTGTGAGTGCATGTGTGAAGTATACGTGTGAGGTTATGTTTGTGTGTGTGCATGTGTGATGTATATGTGTGAGTTTATGTCTGTGTGTGTTCATGTGTGTTGTATATGTGTGAGGTTACTTCTGTGTGTGTGCATGTGTGATATATATTTGTGAAGTTTTGTCTGTGTGTGCATGTGTGATGTATATGTGTGGGGTTATGTCTGTGTGCGTGCATGTGGGAAGTATATGTGTGACATTATGTCTGTGTGTGTGCATGTGTGATGTATATGTGTGAGATTATATCTGTGCGTGCATGTGTGATGTACATGTGAGAGGTTATGTTTGTATGTGTGCATCTGTGATGTATATGTGTGGGGTTATGTCTGTGTGTGTGGAGTGTGATGTACATGTGTGAGGTTGTGCCTCTGTGTGTGCATGTGTGATGTATATGTGTGAGATTATGTCTGTGTGTGTGCATGTGTGATGTACATGTGTGAGGTTATGTCTGAGTGTGCATGTATGATGTATATGTGTGAGGTTATGTTTGTGTGTGTGCATGTGTGATGTACATGTGTGAGGTTATGTCTGTGTGTGTACATGTGTGATGTATATGTGTGAGGTTATGTCTCTGTATGCATGTGAGATTTATATGTGTGAAGTTATGTCTCTGTGTTTGTGCTTGTGTGATGTATATGTGTGAGGTTATGTCTGTGTGTGTGCACGTGTGATGTATATGTGTGAGGTTATGTTTGTGTGTGTGCATGTGTGAAATATATCTGTGAAGTTATGTCTGTGTGTGTGCATGTGTGATGTATATGTGTGAGGTTATGTTTGTGTGTGTGCATGTGTGATGTACATGTGTGAGGTTATGTTTGTGTGTGTGCATGTGTGATGTACATGTGTGAGGTTATGTCTGTGTGTGTGCATGTGTGATGTATATGTATGAGGTTATGTTTGTGTGTGTGCATGTGTGATGTACATGTGTGAGGTTATGTCTATGTGTGCATGTGTGAGGTGTATGTGTGAGGTTATGTCTGTATGTGTGCATGTGTGATGTACATGTGTGAGGTTATGTCTGTGTGTGCATGTGTGATGTATATTTGTGAAGTTATGTCTGTGTGTGCATGTGTGATATCTATGTGTGGGGTTATGTCTGTGTGTGTGCATGTGTGATGTACATGTGTGAGGTTATGTCTGTGTGTGTGCATGTGTGATGTATATGTGTGAGGTTATGTCTGTGTGAGTGCATGTTATATGTATTTGCGTGAGATTATGTCTGTGTGTGCATGTGTGATGTATATGTGTGAGGTTATGTTTGTGTGCGTGCATGTGTGATGCTCATGTGTGAGGTTATGTCGGTGTGTGTGCATGTGTGATGTACATGTGTGAGGTTATGTATGTGTGTGTGCATGTGTGATGTATATGTGTGAGGTTATGTTTGTGTGTGTGCATGTGTGATGTACATGTGTGAGGTTATGTCTGTGTGTGCATGTGTGTTGTATATGTGTGAGGTTACTTCTGTGTGTGTGCATGTGTGATGTATATGTGTGAGGTTATGTCTGTGTGTGTGATGTGTGATGTATATGTGTGAGGTTATGTCTGTGTGTGCATGTGTGATGTATATGTGTGAGGTTATGTCTGTGTGTGCATGTGTGGTGTATATATGTCTGGGGTTATATTTGTGTGTGTGCATCCGTGATGTATATGTGGTTATGTCTGTGTGTGTGTATTTGTGATGTACAAGAGTGAGGTTATATCTGTGTGTGTGCATGTGTGATGTACATGTGTGAGGTTATGTCTGAGATTGCATGTGTGATGTATATGTGTGAGGTTATGTCTGTGTGTGTGCATGTGTGATGGATATTTGTGAGGTAATGTCTCTGTGTGCATGTGTGATGTATTTGTGTGAGGTTATGTCTGTGTGTGTGCATGTGTGATGTATATGTGTGAGATTATGTCTATGTGTGCATGTGTGATGTACATGTGTGATGTTATGTTTGTATGTGCGCATGTGTGATATATATGTGTGGGGTTATGTCTGTGTGTGTGCATGTGTGATGTATATGTGTGAGGTTATGTTTGTGTGTGTGCATGTGTGATGTACATGTTTGAGGTTATGTCTGTGTGTGCATGTGCGATGTATATGTGTGAGATTATGTCTGTGTGTGCATCTGTGATGCACATGTGTGAGGTTATGTCTGTGTGTGTGCATGTGTGGTGTATATGTGTGAGGTTATGTCTGTGTGTGCATGTGTGATGCTTATGTGTGAGGTTATGTCTGTGTGTGTGCATGTGTGATGTACATGAGTGAGGTTCTCTGTGTGTGCATGTGTGATGTATATGTGTGGAGTTATGTCTGTATGTTTGCATGTGTGATGTACATGTGTGAGGTCATGTCTGTGTGTGCATGTGTGTTGTATATATGTGAGGTTACTTCTGTGTGTGTGCATGTGTGATGTATATGTGTGAGGTTATGTCTGTGTGTGTGCTTGTGTGATGTACATGTGTGAGGTTATGTCTGTGTGTGTGCATGTGTGATGTATATGTGTGAGGTTATGTTTGTGTGTGTGCATGTGTGATGTACATGTTTGAGGTTATGTCTGTGTGTGCATGTGCGATGTATATGTGTGAGATTATGTCTGTGTGTACATCTGTGATGCACATGTGTGAGGTTATGTCTGTGTGTGTGCATGTGTGGTGTATATGTGTGAGGTTATGTCTGTGTGTGCATGTGTGATGCTTATGTGTGAGGTTATGTCTGTGTGTGTGCATGTGTGATGTACATGAGTGAGGTTCTCTGTGTGTGCATGTGTGATGTATATGTGTGGAGTTATGTCTGTATGTTTGCATGTGTGATGTACATGTGTGAGGTCATGTCTGTGTGTGCATGTGTGTTGTATATATGTGAGGTTACTTCTGTGTGTGTGCATGTGTGATGTATATGTGTGATTTTATGTCTGTGTGTGCATGTGTGTTGTATATATGTGAGGTTACTTCTGTGTGTGTGCATGTGTGATGTATATATGTGTGGGGTTATGTCTGTGTGTGTGCTTGCGTGATGTACATGTGTGAGGTTATGTTTGTGTTCGTGCATGTGTGATGTATATGTGTGAGGTTATGTTTGTGAGTGCATGTGTGAAGTATACGTGTGAGGTTATGTTTGTGTGTGTGCATGTGTGATGTATATGTGTGAGTTTATGTCTGTGTGTGCATGTGTGATGTATATGTGTGGGGTTATGTCTGTGTGCGTGCATGTGGGTAGTATATGTGTGAGATTATATCTGTGTGTGTGCATGTGTGATGTATATGTGTGAGATTATATCTGTGTGTGCATGTGTGATGTACATGTGAGAGGTTATGTTTGTATGTGTGCATCTGTGATGTATATGTGTGGGGTTATGTCTGTGTGTGTGCATGTGTGATGTATATGTGTGAGGTTATGTTTGTGTGTGTGCATGTGTGATGTATATATGTGAGGTTATGTCTGTGTGTGCATGTGTGGTGTATATATGTGTGGGGTTATGTCTGTGTGTGTGCATGTGTGATGTATATGTGTGAGGTTATGTTTGTGTGCGTGCATGTGTGATGTATATGTGTGAGGTTATGTTTGTGTGTGTGCATGTGTGATGTATATGTGTGAGGTTATGTCTGTGTGTGCATGTGTGGTGTATATATGTGTGCGGTTATGTCTGTGTGTGTGCATGTGTGATGTACATGTGTGAGGTTATGTTTGTGTTCGTGCATGTGTGATGTATATGTGTGAGGTTATGTTTGTGAGTGCATGTGTGAAGTATACGTGTGAGGTTATGTTTGTGTGTGTGCATGTGTGATGTATATGTGTGAGTTTATGTCTGTGTGTGTTCATGTGTGATGTATATGTGTGAGGTTATGTCTGTGTGTGTACATGTGTGATATATATTTGTGAAGTTATGTCTGTGTGTGCATGTGTGATGTATATGCGTGGGGTTATGTCTGTGTGCGTGCATGTGGGTAGTATATGTGTGAGGTTATGTATGTGTGTGTGCATGTGTGGTGTATATGTGTGAGGTTATGTCTGTGTGTGCATGTGTGATGCTTATGTGTGAGGTTATGTCTGTGTGTGTGCATGTGTGATGTACATGAGTGAGGTTCTCTGTGTGTGCATGTGTGATGTATATGTGTGGAGTTATGTCTGTATGTTTGCATGTGTGATGTACATGTGTGAGGTCATGTCTGTGTGTGCATGTGTGTTGTATATATGTGAGGTTACTTCTGTGTGTGTGCATGTGTGATGTACATGTGTGAGGTTATGTTTGTGTTCGTGCATGTGTGATGTATATGTGTGAGGTTATGTTTGTGAGTGCATGTGTGAAGTATACGTGTCAGGTTATGTTTGTGTGTGTGCATGTGTGATGTATATGTGTGAGTTTATGTCTGTGTGTGTTCATGTGTGATGTATATGTGTGAGGTTATGTCTGTGTGTGTACATGTGTGATATATATTTGTGAAGTTATGTCTGTGTGTGCATTATGCGTGGGGTTATGTCTGTGTGCGTGCATGTGGGTAGTATATGTGTGAGGTTATGTATGTGTGTGTGCATGTGTGATGTATATGTGTGAGATTATATCTGTGTGTGCATGTGTGATGTACATGTGAGAGGTTATGTTTGTATGTGTGCATCTGTGATGTATATGTGTGGGGTTATGTCTGTGTGTGTGCATGTGTGATGTATATGTGTGAGGTTATGTTTGTGTGTGTGCATGTGTGATGTATATGTGTGAGGTTATGTCTGTGTGTGCGTGTGTGGTGTATATATGTGTGGGGTTATGTCTGTGTGTGTGCATGTGTGATGTACATGTGTGAGGTTATATTTGTGTGCGTGCATGTGTGATGTACATGTGTGAGGTTATGTTTGTGTGTGTGCATGTGTGAATTATATCTGTGAAGTTATGTCTGTGTGTGTGCATGTGTGATGTATATGTGTGAGGTTATGTTTGTGTGTGTGCATGTGTGATGTACATGTGTGAGGTTATGTTTGTGTGTGTGCATGTGTGATGTATATGTGTGAGGTTATGTCTGTGTGTGTGCATGTGTGATGTATATGTATGAGGTTATGTTTGTGTGTGTGCATGTGTGATGTATATGTGTGAGGTTATGTTTGTGTGTGTGCATGTGTGATGTATATGTGTGAGGTTATGTCTGTGTGTGCATGTGTGGTGTATATATGTGTGGGGTTATGTCTGTGTGTGTGCATGTGTGATGTACATGTGTGAGGTTATGTTTGTGTTCGTGCATGTGTGATGTATATGTGTGAGGTTATGTTTGTGAGTGCATGTGTGAAGTATACGTGTGAGGTTATGTTTGTGTGTGTGCATGTGTGATGTATATGTGTGAGTTTATGTCTGTGTGTGTTCATGTGTGATGTATATGTGTGAGGTCATGTCTGTGTGTGTACATGTGTGATATATATTTTTGAAGTTATGTCTGTGTGTGCATGTGTGATGTATATGTGTGGGGTTATGTCTGTGTGCGTGCATGTGGGTAGTATATGTGTGAGGTTATGTATGTGTGTGTGCATGTGTGATGTATATGTGTGAGATTATATCTGTGTGTGCATGTGTGATGTACATGTGAGAGGTTATGTTTGTATGTGTGCATCTGTGATGTATATGTGTGGGGTTATGTCTGTGTGTGTGCATGTGTGATGTATATGTGTGAAGTTATGTTTGTGTGTGTGCATGTGTGATGTATATGTGTGAGGTTATGTCTGTGTGTGCGTGTGTGGTGTATATATGTGTGGGGTTATGACTGTGTGTGTGCATGTGTGATGTACATGTGTGAGGTTATATTTGTGTGCGTGCATGTGTGATGTATATGTGTGAGGTTATGTTTGTATGTGTGCATGTGTGATGTATATGTGTGAGGTTATGTCTGTGTGTGCATGTGTGGTGTATATATGTGTGGGTTTATGTATGTGTTTGTACATGTGTGATGTACATGTGTGAGGTTATGTTTGTGTGCGTGCATGTGTGATGTATATGTGTGAGGTTATGTTTGTGAGTGCATGTGTGAAGTATACGTGTGAGGTTATGTTTGTGAGTGCATGTGTGAAGTATACGTGTGAGGTTATGTTTGTGTGTGTGCATGTGTGATGTATATGTGTGGGGTTATGTCTGTGTGTGTGCATGTGCGATGTATATGTGTGAGATTATGTCTGTGTGTGCATCTGTGATGCACATGTGTGAGGTTATGTCTGTGTGTGTGCATGTGTGGTGTATATGTGTGAGGTTATGTCTGTGTGTGCATGTGTGATGCTTATGTGTGAGGTTATGTCTGTGTGTGTGCATGTGTGATGTACATGAGTGAGGTTCTCTGTGTGTGCATGTGTGATGTATATGTGTGGAGTTATGTCTGTATGTTTGCATGTGTGATGTACATGTGTGAGGTCATGTCTGTGTGTGCATGTGTTTTGTATATATGTGAGGTTACTTCTGTGTGTGTGCATGTGTGATGTATATGTGTGAGGTTATGTCTGTGTGTGTGCTTGTGTGATGTATATGTGTGAGGTTATGTATGTGTTCGTGCATGTGTGAAGTATACGTGTGAGGTTATGTTTGTGAGTGCATGTGTGAAGTATACGTGTGAGGTTATGTTTGTGAGTGCATGTGTGAAGTATACGTGTGAGGTTATGTTTGTGTGTGTGCATGTGTGATGTATATGTGTGAGTTTATGTCTGTGTGTGTTCATGTGTGTTGTATATGTGTGAGGTTACTTCTGTGTGTGTGCATGTGTGATATATATTTGTGAAGTTATGTCTGTGTGTGCATGTGTGATGTATATGTGTGGGGTTATGTCTGTGTGCGTGCATGTGGGAAGTATATGTGTGACATTATGTCTGTGTGTGTGCATGTGTGATGTATATGTGTGAGGTTATGTCTGTGTGAGTGCATGTGTGATGTATATGTGTGGGGTATGTCTGTGTATGTGCAGGTGTGAAGTATATGTGTGAGGTTGTGCCTCTGTGTGTGCATGTGTGATGTATATGTGTGAGATTATGTCTGTGTGTGTGCATGTGTGATGTACATGTGTGAGGTTATGTCTGAGTGTGCATGTATGATGTATATGTGTGAGGTTATGTTTGTGTGTGTGCATGTGTGATGTACATGTGTGAGGTTATGTTTGTGTGTGTGCATGTGTGATGTACATGTGTGAGGTTATGTCTGTGTGTGCATGTGCGATGTATATGTGTGAGGTTATGTTTGTGTGTGTGCATCTGTGATGCACATGTGTGAGGTTATGTCTGTGTGTGTGCATGTGTGATGTATATCTGTGAGGTTATGTCTGTGTGTGCATGTGTGATGCTTATGTGTGAGGTTATATTTGTGTGTGTGCATGTGTGATGTATATATGTGAGATTATGTCTGTGTGTGCATGTGTGATGTACATGTGTGAGGTTCTGTGTGTGTACATGTGTGATGTATATGTGTGAGGATCTGTTTGTGTGTGTACATGTGTGAGGTTATGTCTGTGCGTGCATGTGTGATGTATATGTGTGAGGTTATGTCTGTGTGTGTGCATGTGTGATGTATATCTGTGAGGTTATGTCTGTGTGTGCATGTGTGATGCTTATGTGTGAGGCTTTATCTGTGTGTGTGCATGTGTGATGTACATGTGTGAGGTTATATCTGTGTGTGCATGTGTGATGTACATGTGTGAGGTCATGTCTGTGCGTGTGTATGTGTGATGCATATGTGTGAGGTTATGTCTGTGTGCGTGCATGTGTGATGTACATGTGTGAGGTTATGTTTGTGTGCGTGCATGTGTGATGCATATGTGTGAGGTTATGTTTGTGCGTGTGCATGTGTGATGTATATGTGTGGGGTTTTCTCTGTGTGTGTGCATGTGTGATATATATGTGTGAGGTTATGTTTGTCTGTGTGCATGTGTGATGTACATGTGTGAGGTTATGTCTGTGTGTGTGCATGTGTGATGTACATGTGTGAGGTTATGTCTGTGTGCATGTGCGATGTATATCTGTGGGGTTATGACTGTGTGTGTGCATGTGTGATGTATATGTGTGAGGTTATGTTTGTGAGTGCATGTGTGAAGTATATGTGTGAGGTTATGTCTATGTGTGCATGTGTGATGTACATGTGTGGGTTTTTGTCTGTGTGTGTGCATGTGTGATGTATATGTGTGAGGTTATATTTGTGTGTGTGCATGTGTGATGTATATATGTGAGATTTTGTGTGTGTGTATGTGTGATGTATATATGTGAGATTATGTCTGTGTGTGCATGTGTGATGTACATGTGTGAGGTTATGTCTGTGTGTGTGCATGTGTAAACTACATGTGTGAGATTCTGTGTGTGTACATGTGTGATGTATATGTGTGAGGTTATGTTTGTGTGTGTACATGTGTGAGGTTATGTCTGTGCGTGGATGTGTGAAGTATATGTGTGAGGTTATGTCTGTGTGTGCATGTGTGATGTATATGTGTGAGGTTATGTCTGTGTGTGTGCATGTCTGATGTATATGTGTGAGGGGATGTCTGTGTGTGTTCATGTGTGATGTACATGTGTGAGGTTATGTCTGTGTGTGTGCATGTGTGATGTACATGTGTGAGGTTATGTCTGTGTGTGTGCATGTGTTATGACCATGTGTGATGTTATGTCTGTGTGTGTGCATGTGTGATGTACATGTGTGAGGTTATGTCTGTGTGTGTGCATGAGTGATGTACATGTGTGAGGTTATGTCTGTGTGTGTGCATGTGTGATGTACATGTGTGAGGTTATGTCTGTATGTGCATGTGTGATGTATATCTGTGGGGTTATGACTGTGTGTGTGCATGTGTGATGTATATGTGTGAGGTTATGTTTGTGAGTGCATGTGTGAAGTATATGTGTGAGGTTATGTTTGTGTATGTGCATGTGTGATGTATATGTGTGGGTTTTTGTCTGTGTGTGTGCATGTGTGATGTATATGTGTGAGGTTATATTTGTGTGTGTGCATGTGTGATGTATATACGTGAGATTATGTCTGTGTGTGCATGTGTGATGTACATGTGTGAGGTTATGTCTGTGTGTGTGCATGTGTGAAGTATATGTGTGAGGTTCTGTGTGTGTACATGTGTGATGTATATGTGTGAGGATATGTTTGTGTGTGTACATGTGTGAGGTTATGTCTGTGCGTGCATGTGTGATGTATATGTGTGAGGTTATGTCTGTGTGTGTGCATGTCTGATGTATATGTGTGAGGTGATGTCTGTGTGTGTTCATGTGTGATGTACATGTGTGAGGTTATGTTTGTGTGTGTGCAATTGTGATGTACATGTGTGGGGTTATGTCTGTGTGTGCATGTGTGATGTACATGTGTGAGGTTATGTCTGTGTGTGCATGTGCGATGTATATGTGTGAGGTTATGTTTGTGTGTGTGCATCTGTGATGCACATGTGTGAGGTTATGTCTGTGTGTGTGCATGTGTGATGTATATCTGTGAGGTTATGTCTGTGTGTGCATGTGTGATGCTTATGTGTGAGGTTATGTCTGTGTGTGTGCATGTGTGATGTACATGTGTGATGTTATGTCTGTGAGTGTGCATGTGTGATGTACATGTGTGAGGTTATGTCTGTGTGTGTGCATGTGTGATGTACATGTGTGAGGTTATGTCTCTGTGTGTGCATGTGTGATGTATATGTGTGGGGTTACGTCTGTGTGTGTGCATGTGTGATGTACATGTGTGATTTTATGTCTGTGTGTGCATGTGTGGTGTATAGTGTGGGTTATGTCTGTGTGTGTGCATGTGTGATGTACATGTCTGAGGTTATGTTTGTGTGTGTGCATGTGTGATGTATATGTGTGAGGTTATGTTTATGAATGCATGTGTGAGGTTATGTTTGTGTGTGTGCACGTGTGATGTATATGTGTGAGGTGATGTTTGTGTGTGTGCATGTGTGATCTATATGTGTGAGGTTATGTCTGTGTGTGCATGTAAGATGTACATGTGTGAGGTTCTGTCTCTGTGTGTGTATGTGTGTTGTACATGTGTGAGGTTCTGTGTGTGCATGCGTGATGTATATGTGTGCGGTTATGTTTGTGTATATGCATGTGTGATATATATGTGTGAGGTTATGTCTGTGTGAGGTTATGTTTGTGTGTGTGCGTGTGTGACATATATGTGTGAGGTTATGTCTGTGTGTGTGCATGTGTGTTGTATATGTGTGAGGTTATGTCTGTATGTGTGCGTGTGTGACGTATATGTGTGAGGTTATGTCTGTGTGTGTGCATGTGTGATGTATATGTGTGAGGTTATGTCTGTGTGTGCATTTGCGATGTATATGTGTGAGGTTATGTCTGTATGTGTGCATGTGTGTTGTATATGTGTGAGGTTATGTCTTTATGTGTGCGTGTGTGACGTATATGTGTGAGGTTATGTCTGTGTGTGTGCGTGTGTGACGTATATGTGTGAGGTTATGTCTGTGTGTGTGCATGTGCGTTGTATATGTGTGAGGTTATGTCTGTATGTGTGCGTGTGTGACGTATATGTGTGAGGTTATGTCTGTGTGTGTGCATGTGTGATGTACATGTGTGAAGTTATGTTTGTGTGTGTGCATGTGTGATGTACATGTGTGAGGTTATGTTTGTATGTGTGCATGTGTGATGTACATGTGTGAAGTTATGTTTGTGTGTGCATGTGTGATGTACATGTGTGAAGTTATGTTTGTGTGTGCATGTGTGATGTATATGTGTGAGGTTATGTTTGTATGTGTGCATGTGTGATGTACATGTGTGAGGTTATGTTTGTGTGTGCATGTGTGATGTACATGTGTGAAGTTATGTTTGTGTGTGCATGTGTGATGTACATGTGTGAAGTTATGTTTGTGTGTGTGCATGTGTGATGTACATGTGTGAGGTTATGTTTGTGTGTGTGCATGTGTGATGTACATGTGTGAGGTTATGTTTGTGTGTGTGCATGTGTGATGTACATTTGTGGGGTTATGTCTGTGTGTGTGCATGTGTGATGTATATGTGTGAGGTGATGTCTGTGTGTGTTCATGTGTGATGTACATGTGTGAGGTTATGTCTGTGTGTGTGCATGTGCGATGTACATGTGTGGGGTTATGTCTGTGTGTGTGCATGTGTGATGTACATGTGTGAGGTTATGTCTGTGTGTGCATGTGCGATGTATATGTGTGAGGTTATGTCTCTGTGTGTGCATGTGTGATGTATATCTGTGTGTGCATGTGTGATGCTTATGTGTGAGGTTATGTCTGTGTGTGTGCATGTGTGATGTCCATGTGTGCCGTTATGTCTGTGAGTGTGCATGTGTGATGTACATGTGTGAGGTTATGTCTGTGTGTGTGCATGTGTGATGTACATGTGTGAGGTTATGTCTCTGTGTGTGCATGTGTGATGTATATGTGTGGGGTTACGTCTGTGTGTGTGCATGTGTGATGTATATGTGTGATTTTATGTCTGTGTGTGCATGTGTGGTGTATATGTGTGGGTTAAGTCTGTGTGTGTGCATGTGTGATGTACATGTCTGAGGTTATGTTTGTGTGTGTGCATGTGTGATGTATATGTGTCAGGTTATGTTTATGAATGCATGTGTGATGTAAATGTGTGAGGTTATGTTTGTGTGTGTGCACGTGTGATGTATATGTGTGAGGTGATGTTTGTGTGTGTGCATGTGTGATCTATATGTGTGAGGTTATGTCTGTGTGTGCATGTAAGATGTACATGTGTGAGGTTCTGTCTCTGTGTGTGTATGTGTGTTGTACATGTGTGAGGTTCTGTGTGTGCATGCGTGATGTATATGTGTGCGGTTATGTTTGTGTATATGCATGTGTGATATATATGTGTGAGGTTATGTCTGTGTGAGGTTATGTTTGTGTGTGTGCGTGTGTGACATATATGTGTGAGGTTATGTCTGTGTGTGTGCATGTGTGTTGTATATGTGTGAGGTTATGTCTGTATGTGTGCGTGTGTGACGTATATGTGTGAGGTTATGTCTGTGTGTGTGCATGTGTGATGTATATGTGTGAGGTTATGTCTGTGTGTGCATTTGCGATGTATATGTGTGAGGTTATGTCTGTATGTGTGCATGTGTGTTGTATATGTGTGAGGTTATGTCTTTATGTGTGCGTGTGTGACGTATATGTGTGAGGTTATGTCTGTGTGTGTGCGTGTGTGACGTATATGTGTGAGGTTATGTCTGTGTGTGTGCATGTGCGTTGTATATGTGTGAGGTTATGTCTGTATGTGTGCGTGTGTGACGTATATGTGTGAGGTTATGTCTGTGTGTGTGCATGTGTGATGTACATGTGTGAAGTTATGTTTGTGTGTGTGCATGTGTGATGTACATGTGTGAGGTTATGTTTGTATGTGTGCATGTGTGATGTACATGTGTGAAGTTATGTTTGTGTGTGCATGTGTGATGTACATGTGTGAAGTTATGTTTGTGTGTGCATGTGTGATGTATATGTGTGAGGTTATGTTTGTATGTGTGCATGTGTGATGTACATGTGTGAGGTTATGTTTGTGTGTGCATGTGTGATGTACATGTGTGAAGTTATGTTTGTGTGTGCATGTGTGATGTACATGTGTGAAGTTATGTTTGTGTGTGTGCATGTGTGATGTACATGTGTGAGGTTATGTTTGTGTGTGTGCATGTGTGATGTACATGTGTGAGGTTATGTTTGTGTGTGTGCATGTGTGATGTACATTTGTGGGGTTATGTCTGTGTGTGTGCATGTGTGATGTATATGTGTGAGGTGATGTCTGTGTGTGTTCATGTGTGATGTACATGTGTGAGGTTATGTCTGTGTGTGTGCATGTGCGATGTACATGTGTGGGGTTATGTCTGTGTGTGTGCATGTGTGATGTACATGTGTGAGGTTATGTCTGTGTGTGCATGTGCGATGTATATGTGTGAGGTTATGTCTCTGTGTGTGCATGTGTGATGTATATCTGTGTGTGCATGTGTGATGCTTATGTGTGAGGTTATGTCTGTGTGTGTGCATGTGTGATGTCCATGTGTGCCGTTATGTCTGTGAGTGTGCATGTGTGATGTACATGTGTGAGGTTATGTCTGTGTGTGTGCATGTGTGATGTACATGTGTGAGGTTATGTCTCTGTGTGTGCATGTGTGATGTATATGTGTGGGGTTACGTCTGTGTGTGTGCATGTGTGATGTATATGTGTGATTTTATGTCTGTGTGTGCATGTGTGGTGTATATGTGTGGGTTAAGTCTGTGTGTGTGCATGTGTGATGTACATGTCTGAGGTTATGTTTGTGTGTGTGCATGTGTGATGTATATGTGTCAGGTTATGTTTATGAATGCATGTGTGATGTAAATGTGTGAGGTTATGTTTGTGTGTGTGCACGTGTGATGTATATGTGTGGGGTTATGTCTGTGTGTGTGCATGTGTGATGTACATGTGTGAGGTGATGTTTGTGTGTGTGCATGTGTGATCTATATGTGTGAGGTTATGTCTGTGTGTGCATGTAAGATGTACATGTGTGAGGTTCTGTCTCTGTGTGTGTATGTGTGTTGTACATGTGTGAGGTTCTGTGTGTGCATGCGTGATGTATATGTGTGCGGTTATGTTTGTGTATATGCATGTGTGATATATATGTGTGAGGTTATGTCTGTGTGAGGTTATGTTTGTGTGTGTGCGTGTGTGACGTATATGTGTGAGGTTATGTCTGTGTGTGTGCATGTGTGTTGTATATGTGTGAGGTTATGTCTGTATGTGTGCGTGTGTGACGTATATGTGTGAGGTTATGTCTGTGTGTGTGCATGTGTGATGTATATGTGTGAGGTTATGTCTGTGTGTGTGCATTTGTGATGTATATGTGTGAGGTTATGTCTGTATGTGTGCATGTGTGTTGTATATGTGTGAGGTTATGTCTGTATGTGTGCGTGTGTGACATATATGTGTGAGGTTATGTCTGTGTGTGTGCGTGTGTGACGTATATGTGTGAGGTTATGTCTGTGTGTGTGCATGTGTGTTGTATATGTGTGAGGTTATGTCTGTATGTGTGCGTGTGTGACGTATATGTGTGAGGTTATGTCTGTATGTGTGCGTGTGTGACGTATATGTGTGAGGTTATGTCTGTGTGTGTGCATGTGTGATGTACATGTGTGAAGTTATGTTTGTGTGTGTGCATGTGTGATGTACATGTGTGAGGTTATGGTTGTATGTGTGCATGTGTGATGTACATGTGTGAAGTTATGTTTGTGTGTGCATGTGTGATGTACATGTGTGAAGTTATGTTTGTGTGTGCATGTGTGATGTATATGTGTGAGGTTATGTTTGTATGTGTGCATGTGTGATGTACATGTGTGAAGTTATGTTTGTGTGTGCATGTGTGATGTACATGTGTGAAGTTATGTTTGTGTGTGCATGTGTGATGTACATGTGTGAAGTTATGTTTGTGTGTGTGCATGTGTGATGTACATGTGTGAGGTTATGTTTGTGTGTGTGCATGTGTGATGTACATGTGTGAGGTTATGTTTGTGTGTGCATGTGTGATGTATATGTGTGAGGTTATGTTTGTATGTGTGCATGTGTGATGTACATGTGTGAGGTTATGGTTGTATGTGTGCATGTGTGATGTACATGTGTGAAGTTATGTTTGTGTGTGCATGTGTGATGTACATGTGTGAAGTTATGTTTGTGTGTGCATGTGTGATGTATATGTGTGAGGTTATGTTTGTATGTGTGCATGTGTGATGTACATGTGTGAAGTTATGTTTGTGTGTGCATGTGTGATGTACATGTGTGAAGTTATGTTTGTGTGTGCATGTGTGATGTACATGTGTGAAGTTATGTTTGTGTGTGTGCATGTGTGATGTACATGTGTGAGGTTATGTTTGTGTGTGTGCATGTGTGATGTACATGTGTGAGGTTATGTTTGTGTGTGCATGTGTGATGTATATGTGTGAGGTTATGTTTGTATGTGTGCATGTGTGATGTACATGTGTGAAGTTATGTTTGTATGTGTGCATGTGTGATGTACATGTGTGAGGTTATGTTTGTGTGTGCACGTGTGATGTATATGTGTGAGGTTATGTTTGTATGTGTGCATGTGTGATGTACATGTGTGAAGTTATGTCTGTGTGTGTGCATGTCTGATGTATATGTGTGAGGTGATGTCTGTGTGTGTTCATGTGTGATGTACATGTGTGAGGTTATGTCTGTTTGTGTGCATGTGTGATGTACATGTGTGAGGTTATGTCTGTGTGTGTGCATGTGTTCTGACCATGTGTGATGTTATGTCTGTGTGTGTGCATGTGTGATGTACATGTGTGAGGTTATGTTTGTGTGTGTGCATGAGTGATGTACATGTGTGAGGTTATGTCTGTGTGTGTGCATGTGTGATGTACATGTGTGAGGTTATGTCTGTGTGTGCATGTGTGATGTATATCTGTGGGGTTATGACTGTGTGTGTGCATGTTTGATGTATATGTGTGAGGTTATGTTTGTCTGTGTGCATGTGTGACGTATATGTGTGGGGTTATGTTTGTGTGTGTGCATGTGTGATGTACATATGTAAGGTTTTGTTTGTATGTGTGCATGTGTGATGTATATGTGTGGGGTTATGTCTGTGTGCATGTGTTATGTACATGTGTGATGTTTTGTTTGTATGTGTGCATGTGTGATTTATATGTGTGGGGTTATGTCTGTGTGTGTGCATGTGTGATGTACATGTGTGGGGTTATGTCTGTGTGTGTGCATGTGTGATGTACATGTGTGAGGTTATGTCTGTGTGTGCATGTGCGATGTATATGTGTGAGGTTATGTTTGTGTGTGTGCATCTGTGATGCACATGTGTGAGGTTATGTCTGTGTGTGTGCATGTGTGATGTATATCTGTGAGGTTATGTCTGTGTGTGCATGTGTGATGCTTATGTGTGAGGTTATGTCTGTGTGTGTGCATGTGTGATGTACATGTGTGACGTTATGTCTGTGAGTGTGCATGTGTGATGTACATGTGTGAGGTTATGTCTGTGTGTGTGCATGTGTGATGTACATGTGTGAGGTTATGTCTGTATGTGTGCGTGTGTGACGTATATGTGTGAGGTTATGTCTGTGTGTGTGCATGTGTGATGTATATGTGTGAGGTTATGTCTGTGTGTGTGCATTTGTGATGTATATGTGTGAGGTTATGTCTGTATGTGTGCATGTGTGTTGTATATGTGTGAGGTTATGTCTTTATGTGTGCGTGTGTGACGTATATGTGTGAGGTTATGTCTGTGTGTGTGCGTGTGTGACGTATATGTGTGAGGTTATGTCTGTGTGTGTGCATGTGCGTTGTATATGTGTGAGGTTATGTCTGTATGTGTGCGTGTGTGACGTATATGTGTGAGGTTATGTCTGTGTGTGTGCATGTGTGATGTACATGTGTGAAGTTATGTTTGTGTGTGTGCATGTGTGATGTACATGTGTGAGGTTATGTTTGTATGTGTGCATGTGTGATGAACATGTGTGAAGTTATGTTTGTGTGTGCATGTGTGATGTACATGTGTGAAGTTATGTTTGTGTGTGCATGTGTGATGTATATGTGTGAGGTTATGTTTGTATGTGTGCATGTGTGATGTACATGTGTGAGGTTATGTTTGTGTGTGCATGTGTGATGTACATGTGTGAAGTTATGTTTGTGTGTGCATGTGTGATGTACATGTGTGAAGTTATGTTTGTGTGTGTGCATGTGTGATGTACATGTGTGAGGTTATGTTTGTGTGTGTGCATGTGTGATGTACATGTGTGAGGTTATGTTTGTGTGTGTGCATGTGTGATGTACATGTGTGAGGTTATGTTTGTGTGTGTGCATGTGTGATGTACATGTGTGGGGTTATGTCTGTGTGTGTGCATGTGTGATGTATATGTGTGAGGTGATGTCTGTGTGTGTTCATGTATGATGTACATGTGTGAGGTTATGTCTGTGTGTGTGCATGTGTGATGTACATGTGTGGGGTTATGTCTGTGTGTGTGCATGTGTGATGTACATGTGTGAAGTTATGTTTGTGTGTGCATGTGTGATGTACATGTGTGAAGTTATGTTTGTGTGTGCATGTGTGATGTATATGTGTGAGGTTATGTTTGTATGTGTGCATGTGTGATGTACATGTGTGAGGTTATGTTTGTGTGTGCATGTGTGATGTACATGTGTGAAGTTATGTTTGTGTGTGCATGTGTGATGTACATGTGTGAAGTTATGTTTGTGTGTGTGCATGTGTGATGTACATGTGTGAGGTTATGTTTGTGTGTGTGCATGTGTGATGTACATGTGTGAGGTTATGTTTGTGTGTGTGCATGTGTGATGTACATGTGTGGGGTTATGTTTGTGTGTGTGCATGTGTGATGTATATGTGTGAGGTTATGTTTATGAATGCATGTGTGAGGTTTTGTTTGTGTGTGTGCACGTGTGATGTATATGTGTGAGGTGATGTTTGTGTGTGTGCATGTGTGATCTATATGTGTGAGGTTATGTCTGTGTGTGCATGTAAGATGTACATGTGTGAGGTTCTGTCTCTGTGTGTGTATGTGTGTTGTACATGTGTGAGGTTCTGTGTGTGCATGCGTGATGTATATGTGTGCGGTTATGTTTGTGTATATGCATGTGTGATATATATGTGTGAGGTTATGTCTGTGTGAGGTTATGTTTGTGTGTGTGCGTGTGTGACATATATGTGTGAGGTTATGTCTGTGTGTGTGCATGTGTGTTGTATATGTGTGAGGTTATGTCTGTATGTGTGCGTGTGTGACGTATATGTGTGAGGTTATGTCTGTGTGTGTGCATGTGTGATGTATATGTGTGAGGTTATGTCTGTGTGTGTGCATTTGTGATGTATATGTGTGAGGTTATGTCTGTATGTGTGCATGTGTGTTGTATATGTGTGAGGTTATGTCTTTATGTGTGCGTGTGTGACGTATATGTGTGAGGTTATGTCTGTGTGTGTGCGTGTGTGACGTATATGTGTGAGGTTATGTCTGTGTGTGTGCATGTGCGTTGTATATGTGTGAGGTTATGTCTGTATGTGTGCGTGTGTGACGTATATGTGTGAGGTTATGTCTGTGTGTGTGCATGTGTGATGTACATGTGTGAAGTTATGTTTGTGTGTGTGCATGTGTGATGTACATGTGTGAGGTTATGTTTGTATGTGTGCATGTGTGATGTACATGTGTGAAGTTATGTTTGTGTGTGCATGTGTGATGTACATGTGTGAAGTTATGTTTGTGTGTGCATGTGTGATGTATATGTGTGAGGTTATGTTTGTATGTGTGCATGTGTGATGTACATGTGTGAGGTTATGTTTGTGTGTGCATGTGTGATGTACATGTGTGAAGTTATGTTTGTGTGTGCATGTGTGATGTACATGTGTGAAGTTATGTTTGTGTGTGTGCATGTGTGATGTACATGTGTGAGGTTATGTTTGTGTGTGTGCATGTGTGATGTACATGTGTGAGGTTATGTTTGTGTGTGTGCATGTGTGATGTACATGTGTGGGGTTATGTCTGTGTGTGTGCATGTGTGATGTATATGTGTGAGGTGATGTCTGTGTGTGTTCATGTGTGATGTACATGTGTGAGGTTATGTCTGTGTGTGTGCATGTGTGATGTACATGTGTGGGGTTATGTCTGTGTGTGTGCATGTGTGATGTACATGTGTGAGGTTATGTCTGTGTGTGCATGTGCGATGTATATGTGTGAGGTTATGTCTCTGTGTGTGCATGTGTGATGTATATCTGTGTGTGCATGTGTGATGCTTATGTGTGAGGTTATGTCTGTGTGTGTGCATGTGTGATGTCCATGTGTGCCGTTATGTCTGTGAGTGTGCATGTGTGATGTACATGTGTGAGGTTATGTCTGTGTGTGTGCATGTGTGATGTACATGTGTGAGGTTATGTCTCTGTGTGTGCATGTGTGATGTATATGTGTGGGGTTACGTCTGTGTGTGTGCATGTGTGATGTATATGTGTGATTTTATGTCTGTGTGTGCATGTGTGGTGTATATGTGTGGGTTAAGTCTGTGTGTGTGCATGTGTGATGTACATGTCTGAGGTTATGTTTGTGTGTGTGCATGTGTGATGTATATGTGTCAGGTTATGTTTATGAATGCATGTGTGATGTAAATGTGTGAGGTTATGTTTGTGTGTGTGCACGTGTGATGTATATGTGTGGGGTTATGTCTGTGTGTGTGCATGTGTGATGTACATGTGTGAGGTGATTGTGTGTGTGCATGTGTGATCTATATGTGTGAGGTTATGTCTGTGTGTGCATGTAAGATGTACATGTGTGAGGTTCTGTCTCTGTGTGTGTATGTGTGTTGTACATGTGTGAGGTTCTGTGTGTGCATGCGTGATGTATATGTGTGCGGTTATGTTTGTGTATATGCATGTGTGATATATATGTGTGAGGTTATGTCTGTGTGAGGTTATGTTTGTGTGTGTGCGTGTGTGACGTATATGTGTGAGGTTATGTCTGTGTGTGTGCATGTGTGTTGTATATGTGTGAGGTTATGTCTGTATGTGTGCGTGTGTGACGTATATGTGTGAGGTTATGTCTGTGTGTGTGCATGTGTGATGTATATGTGTGAGGTTATGTCTGTGTGTGTGCATTTGTGATGTATATGTGTGAGGTTATGTCTGTATGTGTGCATGTGTGTTGTATATGTGTGAGGTTATGTCTGTATGTGTGCGTGTGTGACATATATGTGTGAGGTTATGTCTGTGTGTGTGCGTGTGTGACGTATATGTGTGAGGTTATGTCTGTGTGTGTGCATGTGTGTTGTATATGTGTGAGGTTATGTCTGTATGTGTGCGTGTGTGACGTATATGTGTGAGGTTATGTCTGTATGTGTGCGTGTGTGACGTATATGTGTGAGGTTATGTCTGTGTGTGTGCATGTGTGATGTACATGTGTGAAGTTATGTTTGTGTGTGTGCATGTGTGATGTACATGTGTGAGGTTATGGTTGTATGTGTGCATGTGTGATGTACATGTGTGAAGTTATGTTTGTGTGTGCATGTGTGATGTACATGTGTGAAGTTATGTTTGTGTGTGCATGTGTGATGTATATGTGTGAGGTTATGTTTGTATGTGTGCATGTGTGATGTACATGTGTGAAGTTATGTTTGTGTGTGCATGTGTGATGTACATGTGTGAAGTTATGTTTGTGTGTGCATGTGTGATGTACATGTGTGAAGTTATGTTTGTGTGTGTGCATGTGTGATGTACATGTGTGAGGTTATGTTTGTGTGTGTGCATGTGTGATGTACATGTGTGAGGTTATGTTTGTGTGTGCATATGTGATGTATATGTGTGAGGTTATGTTTGTATGTGTGCATGTGTGATGTACATGTGTGAAGTTATGTTTGTATGTGTGCATGTGTGATGTACATGTGTGAGGTTATGTTTGTGTGTGCATGTGTGATGTATATGTGTGAGGTTATGTTTGTATGTGTGCATGTGTGATGTACATGTGTGAAGTTATGTCTGTGTGTGTGCATGTCTGATGTATATGTGTGAGGTGATGTCTGTGTGTGTTCATGTGTGATGTACATGTGTGAGGTTATGTCTGTTTGTGTGCATGTGTGATGTACATGTGTGAGGTTATGTCTGTGTGTGTGCATGTGTTCTGACCATGTGTGATGTTATGTCTGTGTGTGTGCATGTGTGATGTACATGTGTGAGGTTATGTTTGTGTGTGTGCATGAGTGATGTACATGTGTGAGGTTATGTCTGTGTGTGTGCATGTGTGATGTACATGTGTGAGGTTATGTCTGTGTGTGCATGTGTGATGTATATCTGTGGGGTTATGGCTGTGTGTGTGCATGTGTGATGTATATGTGTGAGGTTATGTTTGTCTGTGTGCATGTGTGATGTATATGTGTGGGGTTATGTTTGTGTGTGTGCATGTGTGATGTACATATGTAAGGTTTTGTTTGTATGTGTGCATGTGTGATGTATATGTGTGGGGTTATGTCTGTGTGCATGTGTGATGTACATGTGTGATGTTTTGTTTGTATGTGTGCATGTGTGATTTATATGTGTGGGGTTATGTCTGTGTGTGTGCATGTGTGATGTACATGTGTGGGGTTATGTCTGTGTGTGTGCATGTGTGATGTACATGTGTGAGGTTATGTCTGTGTGTGCATGTGCGATGTATATGTGTGAGGTTATGTTTGTGTGTGTGCATCTGTGATGTATATCTGTGAGGTTATGTCTGTGTGTGCATGTGTGATGCTTATGTGTGAGGTTATGTCTGTGTGTGTGCATGTGTGATGTACATGTGTGACGTTATGTCTGTGAGTGTGCATGTGTGATGTACATGTGTGAGGTTATGTCTGTGTGTGTGCATGTGTGATGTACATGTGTGAGGTTATGTCTCTGTGTGTGCATGTATGATGTATATGTGTGGGGTTACGTCTGTGTGTGTGCATGTGTGATGTATATGTGTGATTTTATGTTTGTGTGTGCATGTGTGGTGTATATGTGTGGGTTATGTCTGTGTGTGTGCATGTGTGATGTACATGTCTGAGGTTATGTTTGTGTGTGTGCATGTGTGATGTATATGTGTGAGGTTATGTTTATGAATGCATGTGTGATGTAAATGTGTGAGGTTATGTTTGTGTGTGTGCATGTGTGATGTATATGTGTGAGGTTATGTTTGTATGTGTGCATGTGTGATGTACATGTGTGAGGTTATGTCTGTGTGTGTGCATGTGTGATGTATATGTGTGAGGTTATATCTCTAACCCCCATCGAGTACAGTCGTAGCAATCCCAACTGTTGCTCCTTCGTCAGGCTTTTCATCTCCAGGGTCATTCTTGGAAACCTCCTCTGGACCGTCACCAACACCAGCTCATCCTTCCCTAGATACACGGCCCCAAACCGCTCACTAAATTCTGAATGTGGTCTGCCCAGAGCATTATCCAAGCCTTAGCAGTACATCCCTGCTCTTTTATTCCATCTTTTTTGATATGAATGGTGACATTGTATTTGCTTTCCGAACTGCCATCTGAACCGACATGTTAACCTTTAAAGAATCCTGTGCCCGGACTCCTAAGTCCATTTGTGCTTCATATTTCCGAGTCCCTTTCCTGTCCAGGCCTCTATGCTTCCTACCAAACTGCATAACCTCACATTTTCCTACATTGTAATCCATCTGTCACTACTTTGCCTACTCTCCTGTCCTGTCCAGGTCCTTCTGCAGCCTCCCAACATCCTCAATCCTGCCAGTCCCTCCACAAGGGTGTGTGTGTGTGGGTGTGTGTGTGTGTGTGTAAGTGTGTATGTAAGTGTGAGTGTGTGTGTGAGCGTGTGTTTTTGCGTGTGTGTAAGTATGTGTCTGTGGATGCGTCACTGTGTGAGTCAATGTGTGTGAGTGTGTGAAAGTGGAAGAGTGTGTCAGCCTGTGTGTTTGTGTTTCTGTGAATCCATGTGTGTGTTTTTGTGAGTGCGTGTGTGCCTGTGAGAGTTTGTGAATCCTTATGTGCGTGTGGGTGTCTGTACTGTGTGTGTGTATGTGTGAAACAATGTGTTTGTGTGAGAGTGTGTGTGTATGTGTGTGTTTCAGTAAGTGTATGTGTGAGCATGTGTGTAATTTTGTGTGTGAGTATGTATGTGTGTGTTTGTGTGCGTGTGTGTCTGTGTATGTGTCAGAGTGTGTGTGTGCGAGAGAGAGTGTGTGTGTCTGTGTGCGCGTATATGTATGTGTCTCTGTGTTTGTGTGTGTGTATGTGTGTGTAAGAAAGTGTGTATGTGTGTGTCTGTAGTGTATGCATGACTGTGTGTATATGCATGTGTGTCTGTGTGTGTGTTTGTGTGTGTACGTGTAAGTGTGTGTGTGCGTGTGTGTGGCTGTGTGTGTCTGACTGTGTTTCTGTGTGTGTGTGTGAGAGTGTGTGTCTATGAGTGTGTGTGTGCATGCATGCGAGTGTGTGTGAGTGAGTGTGTGTCTGTGTGTGTTAGTGTGTATGTGTCTGAGTGAGTGTGTGATTGTGTGTTTATGTGAGCACGTGTGTCTGTGTGTGTGCGTGCATGTGTGTGTCGGTCTATGTGCATGAGCACATGTGCGCATGTGTGTGCCTGTGTGTGACCAACTGTGTTTCTGTGTGTAAGAGAATGTACGTCTGTGTGTCTGAGTGCATGGCTGTGTGTGTGTGTGTGTGTCTGTGTCTGTGTCTGTGTGTGTGTCTGTATGTGAGAGAGAGACAGAGAGCCTGTGGTGTTGTTTCTCTGTGTGTGAGTGTGTGTGAGTGAGAGAGCGGGAAAGAGAGCCTGCTCTGTGTGTGTCTGTGTGTATGTGTATCTGTGTGTCTGTGCATCTGCGTGTGTGTGTCTGTGTGCGCGTGTATGTGTGTGTGTCTGTGTGTGTGAGTGTGCGAGTGTGTGTGTGTGAGAGTGTGTGAGTGTGCCTGTGTGGGAGAGAGTCTGTGAGTGTGTGAGTATGTATCAGTTGCGTGTGTGTTTGTGCATGTGTGTATGTGCATGCGTGTATGTGTCTGTGTGTGTGAGAGAGAGACCCAGTGTGTGTGTATGCCTGTGTGTATGCTTGTGTGTGTGTGTGTGTGAGAGAGAGACCCAGTGTGTGTGTATGCCTGTGTGTGTGTGTGTGTGTGTCTGTGTGTGTGTGAGAGAGAGACCCAGTGTGTGTGTATGCCTGTGTGTGTGTGTGTGTGTGTGTGTGTGTCTGTGTGTGTGTGAGAGCCTGTGTCTGTGTGCATGAGTGAGGGCCTGTGTGCATGAGTGAGGGCCTGTATGCGTGTGTGTGTCTGTGTGTGTATATGTGTCTATCTGTGTGAGACTGTGCATGTGTGTGTGCTTGTGCTTGTGCGTGTGTGTGAGCTCGTATGTGTGTATGTGTGAGTGAGTGAGTGTGTCTGTGGATGAGAGAGTCTGTGAGTGTGTGACTGTGTATCAGTTATGTGTGTGTTCGTGTGCGCGTGTATGTGGCTGTGTGTGAGAGAGAGAAACCCTGTGTGTGTGTTTGTGTGTGTCTCTGTGTGTATGTCTGTGTGTATGTGTGTGTGTCTGTATGTATATGTGTGTCTGTATGTGTGTGCTTGAGTGTGTGTACACATGTGTGTGTACATGTGTGTGCATGCGTATGTGTGGCTGGGTGTGTCTGACTGTGTTTCTGTGTATGTGTGTGAGAGTGTGTGCCTGTGTGTGTGAGTGTGTGTCTGTATGTGTGTGTCTCTGTGCATGTGCGTGTCATTTGTGTGTGCATGCATGTGTGAGAGTGTGTGCGTGCCTGTGTATGCATGCGTGAGTGTTTGTGTGTTTGTGTATCTGCGTGTGTCTGACTGTGTTTCTGTGTATGTGTGTGTGAGTCTGTGTCTGTGTGTGTGCACGCGAGTGTGTGTGTGTCTGTGTGGGTGTGTGTGTGTCTGTGTGAGTGTGCGTGTGTGTGGGCATGTGTGTGTGAGAGAGAGAGTGTGTGTCTGTGCATGTGCATATGTGTCTCTGTGTTTGTGTGTGAGTGAGAAAGTGTGTGTGTTTGTGTGTGTGAATATCTGAGAGTGTGTGTGTGTGAGAGAGAGAGAGCCTGTGTGTGTGTGAGTGTGTGTGTGTGTCTGTAAGTGTATGCATGTCTGTGTGTGTATGCATGTGTGTCTGTGTGTGTGTGTGTGTGTGTCTGTGTGTGTGTATCTGTGTGTGTCTTTGTCTGTGTATGTTTCTGTATGTGTGTGCTTATGTGTGTGAGTGTGTGTTTGTTATTGTGGGAATGTGCCTGTGTGAGAGAGAGTCTGTGTGTGTGAGTGTGTATCATGTGCGTGTGTGTTTGTGCACGTGTATATGTGCGCATTTGTATGTGTATGTGAGAGAGAGAGAGAGCCTGTGTGTATGTCTGTGTGTGTGTCCGTGTATATGTATGTGTGTGTCTGTATGTGTATGAGTGTCTGTGTGTGTGTTTGTGTATATGTCTGTGTTGTATGCGTGTGTGTGCCTGACTGTGTTTCTATGTATGTGTGTGAGAATGTGTGTCTGTGTGCGTGCGTGTGTGTCTGTGTGTGTGAGTGTGTATGCTTGTGTGTGTAAATGTGGGTCTGTGTGTGTGTCTGCATGTATATGTATGCATGTGTGTCTGACTGTGTTTCTGTGTATGTGTGTGAGAGTGTGTCTGTGTGTATGTGTGAGTATGTGTGTGTTTGTGTGTGAGTGTAACTGTGTGAGAGAGAGTCTGTGTGTGTGAGTGTGTATCACGTGGGTGTGTTTGTGTGCGCAAGTATGTGTGTGTGTGAGAGGGAGAGAGAGAGAGAGACTATGTGTATGTCTGTGTGTGTCTGTGTGTATGTGTCTGTGCATGTATGTGTGTATATGTATGTATATGTATGTCTATATGTGTATGCCTGTCTGTGTGCCTGCATGTGTGTACATGTGTGTACGTGCATGTGTGTGGCTGTGTGTGTTTGACTGTGTTTCTGTGTATGTGTGTGTCTGTGTGTGCATACGTGTGTGTCTGTGTGTATAAGTGTGTGGGTATCTGTGTGTGTGTGTCTGTGTGCACATGCGTGTGTATCTGTGTGTGTGTCTGCACGTATATGTGTGCGTGTGTGTTTGTGTGTGTGTGTTTGTGTGTGTGTGTCCGTGTCAGAGAGAGTCTGTGTGTATGAGTATGTATCATGTGAGTGTGTGTTTGTGTGTGTGTGTTTGTGCATGTGTGTATGTGAGCGTGTGTATCTGTGTGTGTGAGAGAGAGACCCTGTGTGTGTGTGTGTGTCTGTCTGTGTGTGTGTATATCTGTGTGCGTGCGAGTGAATGTCTGTGTGTGTGTCTGTGTGCGCGCGGACGTATGTGTGTGTGTCTCTGTGCGTGAGCATGTATGTGTGCGTGTCTGTGTGTATATATATCGATGTGTCTGTATGTATATAAGTGTCTGTGTGTGTATGTGTGTCTGTGTGCACGTGTGTGTGTGCGTGTGTGTGGCTGTGTATGTCTGACTGTGTTTCTGTGTATGTGTGTGTGTTTGTGTCTGTCAGTCTGTGTGCATATGTGTGTGTATGTGTGAGTGTGTGAGTGCATCTGTGTGAGAGACAGTCTCTGTGTGTGAGTGTGTATCATGTGTGTGTGTGTTTGTGTGTGTGTTTGTGCACGCGAGTATGTGTGTGTGTGTGTGTGTGAGAGAGATAGACCCTGTGTTGTGTATGTCTGTGTTTGTGTGTCTATATGCGTATGTGTGTCTGTGTGTGTATGTGTACATGTGTGTGTGCGTGTGTGTGACTGTGCGTGTCTGACTGTGTTTCTGTGTATGTGTGTGAGAGTGTGTCTGTGTGTGTGTCTGTGTGCGCGTGCATGCGTGTATGTGTCCGTGTGTGAGAGTGTGTGCCTGTGTGTGTGTGCGAATGTGTGTCTGTGTGTGTGCGTGTGTGTGTCTGTGTGTGAGAGTCTGTGTATGCCTGTGTGAGTGTGTGCATGTGCGCCTGTGTGTGAATCTGTGTGTGTGTCGGCGCGTGCATGTGTGTGTGTGAGTGCACATTTGTGTTTGTGTGCGTGTCTGTGTCAGAGAGAGTCTGTGTGTGAGTGTATATCGTGTGTGTTTGTGCATGCGTGTATGTGCGTGTGTGTATCTGTGCGTGTTTATGCATGCGTGTATGTGTGCGTGTGTATGTGTGTGTGTGTGTGAGAGAGAGAGACTCTATGGGTATGTGTGTGTATCTGTGTGTGCCTGTGTGTGTATGCCTGTGTGTGTGTGTGTGTGTGTCTGTGTGTGTTTGAGAGCCTGTGTCTGTGTGCATGAGTGAGGGCCTGTGTGCATGAGTGAGGGCCTGTATGCGTGTGTGTGTCTGTGTGTGTATATGTGTCTATCTGTGTGAGACTGTGCATGTGTGTGTGCTTGTGCTTGTGCGTGTGTGTGAGCTCGTATGTGTGTATGTGTGAGTGAGTGAGTGAGTGTGTCTGTGGATGAGAGAGTCTGTGAGTGTGTGACTGTGTATCAGTTATGTGTGTGTTCGTGTGCGCGTGTATGTGGCTGTGTGTGTGAGAGAGAAACCCTGTGTGTGTGTTTGTGTGTGTCTCTGTGTGTATGTCTGTGTGTATGTGTGTGTGTCTGTATGTATATGTGTGTCTGTATGTGTGTGCTTGAGTGTGTGTACACATGTGTGTGTACATGTGTGTGCATGCGTATGTGTGGCTGGGTGTGTCTGACTGTGTTTCTGTGTATGTGTGTGAGAGTGTGTGCCTGTGTGTGTGAGTGTGTGTCTGTATGTGTGTGTCTCTGTGCATGTGCGTGTCATTTGTGTGTGCATGCATGTGTGAGAGTGTGTGCGTGCCTGTGTATGCATGCGTGAGTGTTTGTGTGTTTGTGTATCTGCGTGTGTCTGACTGTGTTTCTGTGTATGTGTGTGTGAGTCTGTGTCTGTGTGTGTGCACGCGAGTGTGTGTGTGTCTGTGTGGGTGTGTGTGTGTCTGTGTGAGTGTGCGTGTGTGTGGGCATGTGTGTGTGAGAGAGAGAGTGTGTGTCTGTGCATGTGCATATGTGTCTCTGTGTTTGTGTGTGAGTGAGAAAGTGTGTGTGTTTGTGTGTGTGAATATCTGAGAGTGTGTGTGTGTGAGAGAGAGAGAGCCTGTGTGTGTGTGAGTGAGTGTGTGTGTGTGTCTGTAAGTGTATGCATGTCTGTGTGTGTATGCATGTGTGTCTGTGTGTGTGTGTGTCTGTGTGTGTGTATCTGTGTGTGTCTTTGTCTGTGTATGTTTCTGTATGTGTGTGCTTATGTGTGTGAGTGTGTGTTTGTTATTGTGGGAATGTGCCTGTGTGAGAGAGAGTCTGTGTGTGTGAGTGTGTATCATGTGCGTGTGTGTTTGTGCACGTGTATATGTGCGCATTTGTATGTGTATGTGAGAGAGAGAGAGAGCCTGTGTGTGTCTGTGTGTGTGTCCGTGTATATGTATGTGTGTGTCTGTATGTGTATGAGTGTCTGTGTGTGTGTTTGTGTATATGTCTGTGTTGTATGCGTGTGTGTGCCTGACTGTGTTTCTATGTATGTGTGTGAGAATGTGTGTCTGTGTGCGTGCGTGTGTGTCTGTGTGTGTGAGTGTGTATGCTTGTGTGTGTAAATGTGGGTCTGTGTGTGTGTCTGCATGTATGTGTATGCATGTGTGTCTGACTGTGTTTCTGTGTATGTGTGTGAGAGTGTGTCTGTGTGTATGTGTGAGTATGTGTGTGTTTGTGTGTGAGTGTAACTGTGTGAGAGAGAGTCTGTGTGTGTGAGTGTGTATCACGTGGGTGTGTTTGTGTGCGCAAGTATGTGTGTGTGTGAGAGGGAGAGAGGGAGAGAGAGACTATGTGTATGTCTGTGTGTGTCTGTGTGTATGTGTCTGTGCATGTATGTGTGTATATGTATGTATATGTATGTCTATATGTGTATGCCTGTCTGTGTGTCTGCATGTGTGTACATGTGTGTACGTGCATGTGTGTGGCTGTGTGTGTTTGACTGTGTTTCTGTGTATGTGTGTGTCTGTGTGTGCATACGTGTGTGTCTGTGTATATAAGTGTGTGGGTATCTGTGTGTGTGTGTCTGTGTGCACATGCGTGTGTGTCTGTGTGTGAGTCTGTGTGTGTATCTGTGTGTATGTCTGCACGTATATGTGTGCGTGTGTGTTTGTGTGTGTGTGTGTGTTTGTGTGTGTGTCCGTGTCAGAGAGAGTCTGTGTGTATGAGTATGTATCATGTGAGTGTGTGTATATCGTGTGTGTTTGTGCATGTGTATCTGTGCGTGTTTATGCATGCGTGTATGTGTGCGTGTGTATGTGTGTGTGTGTGTGAGAGAGAGAGACTCTGTGGGTATGTGTGTGTATCTGTGTATGCCTGTGTGTGTATGCCTGTGTGTGTGTGCTTGTGTGTGTGTGTGTTTGTGTGTGAGAGAGAGACCCTGTGTGTGTGTGTGTCTGTGTGTGTGTATATCTGTGTGCGCGCGAGTGAATGTCTGTGTGTGTGTCTGTGTGCGCGCGGACGTATGTGTGTGTGTCTCTGTGCGTGAGCATGTATGTGTGCGTGTCTGTGTGTATATATATCGATGTGTCTGTATGTATAAAAGTGTCTGTGTGTGTATGTGTGTCTGTGTGCACGTGTGTGGCTGTGTATGTCTGACTGTGTTTCTGTGTATGTGTGTGTGTTTGTGTCTGTCAGTCTGTGTGCATATGTGTGTGTATGTGTGAGTGTGTGAGTGCATCTGTGTGAGAGACAGTCTCTGTGTGTGAGTGTGTATCATGTGTGTGTGTGTGTTTGTGTGTGTGTTTGTGCACGCGAGTATGTGTGTGTGTGTGTGTGAGAGATAGACCCTGTGTTGTGTATGTCTGTGTTTGTGTGTCTATATGCGTATGTGTGTCTGAGTGTGTGTATGTGTACATGTGTGTGTGCGTGTGTGTGGCTGTGCGTGTCTGACTGTGTTTCTGTGTATGTGTGTGAGAGTGTATCTGTGTGTGTGTCTGTGTGCGCGTGCATGCGTGTATGTGTCCGTGTGTGTGAGAGTGTGCCTGTGTGTGTGTGCGAATGTGTGTCTGTGTGTGTGCATGTGTGTGTCTGTGTGTGAGAGTCTGTGTATGCCTGTGTGAGTGTGTGCATGTGCGCCTGTGTGTGAATCTGTGTGTGTGTCGGCGCGTGCATGTGTGTGTGTGAGTGCACATTTGTGTTTGTGTGCGTGTCTGTGTCAGAGAGAGTCTGTGTGTGAGTGTATATCGTGTGTGTTTGTGCATGCGTGTATGTGCGTGTGTGTATCTGTGCGTGTTTATGCATGCGTGTATGTGTGCGTGTGTATGTGTGTGTGTGTGTGAGAGAGAGAGACTCTGTGGGTATGTGTGTGTATCTGTGTGTGCCTGTGTGTGTGTGTGTGTGTGCTTGTGTGTGTGTGTGTTTGTGTGTGAGTGTATCTGTGTCAGAGAGAGTCTGCATGTGTGTGTGTATCGTGTTTGTGTGTGCTTGTGCACACATGTATGTGCGCACGTGTATGTGTGTGTGAGAGAGAGACCATGTGGGTGTGAGTGTGTGTGGGTATGCATCTGTATGTGTATGTGTGTATGCGTGTCTGTGTGTGTGTACGTATGTGTGTGTCTGTATGTGTACGTGTCTGTGTGTGTGTACACATGTGTGCGTGTATGTGGCTGTCTGACTGTGTTTCTGTGTAAATGCGTGAGTGTGTGTGTGTCTGTGTGTGCATGCATGCGTGTATCTGTGTGTGTGAGTGTGTGTCTATGTGCGTGCACATGTGTGTGTCTGTGTGTGCATGCATGCATGTGTGTATCTGTGAGCACGTGTGTCTGTGTGTGCGTGAGCGTGTGCCTGTGTGCGCGTGCATGTGTGTGTATCTGTGTGCACATATGTGTGAGTGTGTGTGTGCATGTGTGTCTGTGTCAGAGAGAGTCTATGTGTGTGAGTGTGTATCATGTGTGTGTTTGTGCGTGCGTGTATGTGCGCGTGTGTATCTGTGTGTATATGAGAGTCCCTGTGTGTGTGTGTGTCTGTGTGTGCATGTGTGTGTGGGTATGTCTGTGTGAGTGTGTGTGTGCGTGTGTGTTTCTGTGTGTGTGTGTGTCTGAGTGTGTGTGAGTTTGTATGAGTGTGTGTCTGTGTGTATGAGTGTGCGTGTGTCTGTGCATGTATGAGTGTGTGTGAGTGTGTGTCTCTGTGTGATTGTGAGTGCGTATCTCTGTGTGAGTGTGTGTCTATCTGTGGGTCTGTGTGTGTCTGTCTGTGTCTGTATGTGTATCTGTGTGTGTGTGTCTGTGTGAGTGTGTGTCTGTGTGTATGCCTGAGTGTCTGTGTGTGCGTCTGTGTGTGTATGTCTGCCTGTGCGTGTGTTTGTGTGAGTGTTTGTGTGTGTCTGTGTGAGTGTATGTCTGTGTGTATGTCTGTGCGCGTGTCTGTGTGTGTTGGGCAAAGGGGAAAGATTGAAATGACAGCTCAGTCGTCTCTGTTCCCAGGTTCTGTTGTTGAGAGGATATTTACGATTTGTCTTGTGGCTAGCACACTGCACCAATCATTCTTCTCCTGATGCTTCCACTGTTTGGTAAGAGCCACAAGGTATTGGTCTCTTATCACAATGGTTGCACAAAGATTTTCCTCAGGCTTATGGTGTAGTTTGACTGCAGAGAACAGAGAGACTGCTCCCGAACTGAAGGAGAGAACTAAACACTCCTTTCTGCCTACAACTTGGTTGCGATTTAAGCTGTTCAGTTACCTCGGAACTGTAGAATTAGCATAACTTTGAGACTGCTAGCGCAGTGATGTCACCACCACACCATCAGCTTCCCCGAGGCATGAAGGTGACTTTGTGAAAATGTGGCTTTATCTGTGTTGTATAAGACAGTTGGTCCCACGCTTTTCGCCCCACAATTTGTGATATAAAGTACCTTCCCAGGTATTGTTGGGGTTGTGTATGATAATATTTCAGTAGCAGTAATATGTGCTTAATCAAGAATGAGCCTGATAGTGTCACAAAGTACACATAGAAATATCAGATGAAACTAGCCATTAAATAGTGTGCAGGAAACCTTTACAGTTCATCTAGGCTAGACCTAACTTCAGTTAAAGGTATCTTGTGGAAATCATTCCCTGATGAAAAGTGACTTAAACAGATTTATGGCATTATAGAATTTTTGCTGTAAATTCTGTGTCTTATGGTCCTGATAAAGGAGCAGCAGTCCAAAAGCTAGTTCTTCTAATTATAAACCTGTTGGGTCTCTAACCTGGTGTTGTGTGATTTTTAACTCGGCTCCCCCCCCCCCCCCCTCCCAATCCAACACCGGCACCTCGACATCATGACTTCAGAAACAAGTTGTGACGGACTGGGGCAGCAGTAAGGACAGAAACGGAGCTCTGCCTCTTGGTCTGGGGAATGAAAGCTTACAACAGCAGCAATCCCAGGAGGGCAGCCAGGCATCCAAAGCCCCTTTAGTCTTCGACAGGACGAACATCTCCGGAGTTAAATGGGAACCAGGGTGGACGGTTCAGTTTAACGATAAAGATCAGTGCGCTTCCTGAAAGTTAGAGAAAGGCGGATTTCCCAATTCATGGAGTAATGGATGCCGTGGGTGGGAAGAGTCTGTCTTGGAGGTGGATAGGTCCTTTCTACAGTGAAACATGCCACTCTCTGCCTGCCCCACAGGGCTATAAGGCAGAGGCTCAATGTCACTCTGACTGTTGACATCGCTCAGTAACACTGCGAGAGCTACCAGATGGCAGTAATGTACTCAACAGATTGATCAAAGTCAGGGCACTTGGCACCCTGTGCCCATCTAACTAACATGCTGGGCATCAAGATGTCATTGCCAGCTCTAATTCCGGCTCTGTCCAATTGGCACAGGGGCCAGGACGGTTGCTGTGCCCAAAGGCAGCCATTCACTCCTTGCGTCCTGCTGGCGCGTAGTGTAGTCCTCAGATCACATTTTAACCTGCAAAGCCCCTCCCACCTCTGGGTATTGGACGATGCACAATTCCTTCCTCAGGGGAGGTGAATCATTGGTCAGATACTGCATTACTGCCCCACACTGCTTCCAGTTAGGGATTACAGGAGAGCCCCATAGACGCTCTGGCAGCCAGTGAGGACAGCAGATGCTGGAGATCAGAGCCGAGTGTGTTGTTGGAAACGCACGGCAAGTCAGGCAGCATCCGAGGAGCAGGAAAATCGACGTTCGGGGTCAGGGCCACTCATCAGGAATTCCTGCTCCTCGGATGCTGCCTGACTTGCCATGCTTTTCCAGCAACACACTCTCAACCCATCTACACTCTCCCCTATCACACACCCACCCACCCATTTAATCCCCTTCCCCACCCCATGTACACTCTCCCCTATCACACACCTACCCACCCATTTAATCCCCTTCCCCACCCCATGTACACTCTCCCCTTTCACACACTCTACCCACCAACCCATTTAGTCCCCTTCCACACACCATGTACACACTCCCCTATCACACACCTACACAAACATTTAACCCCCTTCCCCACCCCATGTACACTCTCCCCGTCACACACCTATCCACACATCTAACCCCCTTCCCCAGCACATATACACTCTCCTCTATCACACACTCTACCCACCCACCCACCCATTTAATCCCCTTACCCACCCCATGTACACTCTCCCCTATCACACACTCTACCCACCCACCCATTTAATCCCCTTCCCCACCCCATGTACACTCTCCCCTATCACACACCCACATACCCATTTTATCACCTGCCCCACTCCATGTACACTCTCGCCTTTCACACACTCTACCCACCCACCCATCTAACACCTTTCCCCACCCCATGTACACTCTCTCTTTTCACAAATTCGACCCACCCACCCATTTAGTCCCCTTCCCCACCCCATGTACACTCTCCACTATCACACACTCTACCCACCCACCCATTTAACCCACTTCCCCACCCCATGTCCACTCTCCCCTATCAAACACCCACCCACCCATTTAAACCCCTTCTCCACCACGTGTACACTCTCCCCTATCACACACTCTACCCACCCACCCACCCATTTAATCCCCATCCCCACCCCATGTACACTCTCCCCTATCACACACTCTGCCCACCCATTTAACCCCCTTCCCCACGCCGTGTACACTCTCCCCTATCAAATACCCACCCACCCATTTAATCCCCTTCTCAACTGCATGTACACTCTCACCCAGCACACACACACCCACCCATTTTATCACCTGCCCCACTCCATGTACACTCTCCCCTAACACACAGTCTGTTCACCCACTCATTTAGCCCCCTTCCCCACCCCATGTACACTCTCCCCATCACACACTCTTCCCACCCACCCATTTCACCCTCTTCCCCACCCCATGTACACTCTCCCCTATCACACACTCTACCCACCCACCCATTTAACCCCCTTCCCCACCCCATGAACACTCTCCCCTATCACACACTCTACCCACCCACCCATTTAACCCCCTTTCCCACTACATGTACACTCGCACCTATCACACACCTACCCACCCATTTAACCCCCTTCCCCACCCCATGTACACTCTCCCCTATCACAAACCCACTCACCCATTTAATCCCCATCCCCACCCCATGTACACTCTCTCCTATCACACACCTACCCACCCACCCATTTAATCCCCATTCCCACCCCATGTAAACTCTCCCCTATCACACACCCACCCACCCATTTAATCCCCTTCCCCACGGGTGGAAGGTGAGGACTGCAGATGCTGGAGATCAGAGCTGAAAATGTGTTGCTGGAAAAGCGCAGGAGGTCAGGCAGCATCCAAGGAGCAGGAGAATCGACGTTTCGGGCATAAGCCCTTCTTCAGGAAGCCACTTCCCCACCCCATGTACACTCTCACCTATCACACACCCATTTAACCCTCTTTCACACACTCTACCCACACATTTAATCCCCTTCCCCACGCCATGTACGCTCTCCCCATCACACTCTCTACCCACCCATTTAACCCCCTTCCCCACCCCATGTACACTCTCCCCTATCACACACTCTACCCACCCACCCATTTAATCCCCTTCCCCACCCCATGTACACTCTCCCCTATCACACACTCTACCCACCCACCCATTTAATCCCCTTCCCCACACCATGTACACTCTCCCCTATCACACACCCACTCACCCATTTAACCCCCTTACCTACTCCATTTGCACTCTCCCCTATCACACACTCACCCACCCATTTAATCCCGTTCCCCACCCCATGTACACTCTCCCCCATCACACATCCACCCACCATTTAAAACCCTTCCCCACCACGTGTACACTCTCCCATATAACACACCTACCCACCCTTTTTATCACCTGCCCCACCCCATGTACACTCTCCCCTATCACACACTGTACTCACCCATTTAACTCCCTTCCACACACCATGTACACTCTCCCCGATCACACACCCACCCACACATCTCACCTCCTTCCCCACTCCATGTACACTCTCTCCTATCACACACTCTATTCACCTACCCATTTAATCCCCTTCCTCACCCCATGTACACTCTCCTCTATCACACACTCTACCCACCCATTTAACCCACTTCCCCACCCCATGTACAATTTCCCCTGTCACACACCTACCCACCCATTTAATCCCCTTCCACACACCATGTACACTCTCCCCATCACACACCCACACACCCATTTAACCCCCTTTTCCACCCTGTGTACACTCTCCCCTATCACACATTCTACCCAAACATTTAACCCCCTTCCCCACCCTGTGTACACTCTCCCCTATCACACACTCTACCCAAACGTTTAACCCCCTTCCCCACCCCATGTACATTCTCCCCATCTCACACCTACCCACACATCTAACCCCCTTCCCCAGCCCATGTACACTCTCCCCTATAACTCACTCTACCCACCCACCCATTTAATCCCCTTACCCACTCCGTGTACACTCTCCCCTATCACACATTCTCCCCACCCACCCATTTAATCCCCTTCCCCAGCCCATGTACACTCTCCCCTATCACGCACTCACCCACCCATTTAATCCCCTTCCCCACCCCATGAACACTCTCCCCATCACACACCCACCCACCCATTTAATCCCCTTCCCCACCGCATGTACACTCTCCCCTATCACACACTCTACCCACCCATTTAACCCCCTTCCTCACCCAATGTACACTCTCCCCTATCATACACCCACCCACCCATTTTATCATCTGCCCTACCCAATGTACACTCTCCCCTATCACACACCCACCCATGCATTTAACCCCCTTCCCCACCCCATGTACACTCCACCCTATCACAGACTCCACCCACCCATTCATTTAACCCCTTCCCCACCCCATGTACACTCTCCTCTATCATACACTCTACCCACCCACTTCACCCCCTTTCCCAACCCATGTAGGCTCTCCCCAATCAAACACTCTGCCCACCCACTTAACCTCCTTCCCCAAACCATGTACACTCTCCCCTATCCCACACTCCACCCACTCATTTAACCCCCTTCCCACCCCATGTACACTCTCCCCTATCACACACTCACCCACCCAATTAACCCCCTTCTTCACCCCATGTACACTTTCCCCTATCCCACCCTCTACCCACTCATTTAATCTCCTTCCCCACCCCATGTAGACTCTCCCCTATCATCCACCCACCCACCCATTTAACCCCCTTCCCCACCCCATGTACACTCTCCCCTATCACACACCCACCCACCCACCCATTTAACCCCCTTCTTCACCCCATGTACACTCTCCCCTATCATCCACCCACCCCCACATTTAACCCCCTTCCCCACCCCATGTACACTCTCCCCTAACACACACTCCACCCACTCATTTAACCCCCTTCCCACCCCATGTACACTCTCCCCTATCACACACTCACCCACCCAATTAACCCTCTTCCTCACCCCATGTACACTCTCCCCTATCATCCACCCACCCAGACATTGAACCCCCTTCCCCACCGCATGTACACTCTCCACTATCACACACTCACCCACCAATTTAACCCCCTTCTTCACCCCATGTACACTTTCCCCTATCCCACCCTCTACTCACTCATTTAATCTCCTTCCCCACCCCATGTACACTCTCCCCTATCATCCACCCACCCACCCATTTAACCCCCTTCCCCACCCCATGTACACTCTCCCCTATCACACACTCACCCACCCATTTAACCCCCTTCTTCACCCCATGTACACTCTCCCCTATCATCCACCCACCCCCACATTTAACCCCCTTCCCCACCCCATGTACACTCTCCCCTATCACACACTCACCCACCCAATTAACCCCCTTCCTCACCCCATGTACACTCTCCCCTATCATCCACCCACCCAGACATTGAACCCCCTTCCCCACCCCATGTACACTCTCCCCTATCACACACTCTACCCACTCATTTAATGCCCTTCCCCACCCCATGTACACTCTCCCCTATCACACACGCACCCACCCATTTATCCCCCTTCCCCACCCCATGTACACTCTCCCCTATCACCCACCCACCCACACATTTAACCCCCTTCCCCACCCCATGTACACTCTCCCCTATCGCACACCCACTCACCCACCCATTTATCCCCATCCCCACCCCATGTACTATCTCCCCTATCACACACTCTGCTCACCCATTAAACCCCCTTCCCCACGCCGTGTACACTCTCCCCTATCAAATACCCACCCACCTATTTAACACCCTTCTCAACTGCATGTACACTCTCCCCTATCACACACTCTACCCACCCACCCATTTAGCCCCTTTCCCCACCCCATTTACACTCTCACCTATCACACTCTCTACCCACCCACCCATTTCACCCTCTTCCCCACCCCATGTACACTCTCCCCTATCACACACTCAACCCACCCACCCATTTAACCCCCTTTTCCAACCCATGTACTCTCTTCCCTATCACCCACCCACCCACACATTTAACCCCCTTCCCCACCCCATTTACACTCTCACCAATCACACACTCTACCCACCCACCCATTTCACCCTCTTCCCCACCCCATGTACACTCTCCCCTATCACACACTCAACCCACCCACACATTTAACCCCCTTCCCCACCCCATGTAGACTCTCCCCTATCACCCACCCACCCACACATTTAACCCCCTTCCCCTCCCCATGTACACTCTTCCCGATCACACACTGATCCACCCATTTAATCCCGTTCCCCACCTCATATGCACTAATTTACCTGGACCATCTCTGACACCTCCCTCCCCTTCCTGGACTTCTCCATCTCCATTAGTGACGACCGACTTGACACTGACATTTTGTACAAACCCACCGACTCCCACAGCTACCTGGATTACACCTCTTCCCACCCTATCTCTTGCAAAAATACCATCCTGTATTCCCAATTCCTCCGCCTCCGCCGTATCTGCTCCCAGGAGGAGCGGTTCCACCACAGAACACACCAGATGGCCTCCTTCTTTAGAGACCGCAATTTCCCTTCCCACGTGGTTAAAGATGCCCTCCAACGCATCTCGTCCACATCCCGCACCTCCGCCCTCAGACCCAACCCCTCCAACCGTAACAAGGACAGAACGCCCCTGGTGCTCACCTTCCACCCTACCAACCTTCGCATAAACCAAATCATCCGCCGACATTTCCGCCACCTCCAAACAGACCCCACCACCAGGGATATATTTCCCTCCCCACCCCTCTCCGCCTTCCGCAAAGACCGTTCCCTCCGTGACTACCTGGTCAGGTCCACGCCCCCCTACAACCCACCCTCTCATCCTGGCACTTTCCCCTGCCACCGCAGGAATTGTAAAACCTGCGCCCACACCTCCTCCCTCACCTCTATCCAAGGCCCTAAAGGAGCCTTCCACATCCATCAAAGATTTACCTGCACATCCACTAATGTCATTTATTGTATCCGTTGCTCCCGATGTGGTCTCCTCTACATTGGGGAGACTGGGCGCCTCCTAGCAGAGCGCTTTAGGGAACATCTCTGGGACACCCGCACCAATCAACCACACCGCCCTGTGGCCCAACATTTCAACTCCCCCTCCCACTCTGCCGAGGACATGGAGGTTCTGGGCCTCCTTCACCGCCGCTCCCTCACCACCAGATGCCTGGAGGAAGAACGCCTCATCTTCCACCTCGGAACACTTCAACCCCAGGGCATCAATGTGGACTTCAACAGCTTCCTCATTTCCCCTTCCCCCACCTCACCCTAGATCCAAACTTCCAGCTCAGCACTCTCCCCATGACTTGTCCTACCTGCCTAGCTCCTTTTCCACCTATCCACTCCACCCTCTTCCCTGACCTATCATCTTCATCCCCTCCCCCACTCACCCACTGTAGTCTATGCTACTCTCTCCCCACCCCCACCCCCATCCTCCTCTAGCTTATCTCTCCATGCTTCAGGCTCACTGCCTTTATTCCTGATGAAGGACTTTTGCCCGAAACGTCGATTTTGAAGCTCCTTGGATGCTGCCTGAACTGCTGTGCTCTTCCAGCACCACTAATCCAGAACCTATCACACACCTACCCACCCATTTAACCCCCTTCCCCACTCCATGTACACTCTCCCCGATCACAAACCCACCCACACATTTAATCCCCTTCCCCACCCCATGTACCCTCTCCCATTTCACACACCCACCCACCCATTTAATCCACTTCCCCACCCCATGTACCCTCTCCCATTTCACACACCCACCCACCCATTTAATCCCATTTCCCACTCCATGTACACTCTCCCCTATCACACACCCACCCACGCATATAACCCCCTTCCCCACCCCATGTACACTCTCCCCTATCACACACCCACCCACCCATTTAACCACCTTCCTCACCCCATGTACACTCTCCCCTATCACACAACCACCCACTCACCCATTTAATCCCGTACCCCACCCCATGTACACTCTCCCCTATCACACACTCCTCCCACCCATTTAACCCCTTCCCCAACTGGTGTACGCTCTTCCCTATCACACATTCTACCCACCCATTTAACCCCCTTCCCCACCCCATGTACACTCTCCCCTATCACACACCCACCCACCCATTTAATCCCCTTCTCCACCCCATGTACAGTCTCCCCTATTACGCACCTACCCATCCATTTAACGCCCATCCCCACCTTATGAACACTCTCCCCTATCACACACTCCACCCACCCATTTAATCCCCTTCCCCACCCCATGTACACTCTCCCCTATCACACCCCACCCACCCATTTAATCCCCTTCCCCAGCCCATGTACACTCTCACCTATCACACACCCACCCACTCATTTAACACCCTACCCCACCCCATGTACACTCTACCCTATCACGCACTCTATCTACCCACCCATTTAATTCCCTTCCCCACCCCATGTACAGTCTCCCCTATCACACACTCTACCCACCCACTCATGTAGCCCCTTCCCCACCCCATGTACACTCTCCCCTATCACACACTCCACCCACCCATTTAATCTCCTTCCCAACCCCATGCACAGTCTCCCCTATCACATACCCAACCACACATTTAACTCCCTTCCCCACCCCATGTACACTCTCCCCTATCACACACACACCCTCCCATTTCATCCCCTTCCCAACCCCATGTACACTCTCCCTATCACACACTCTACCCACCCACCCATTTAACCTCCTTCCCAACCCCATACACTCTCCCCTATCACAAACCCACACACACATTTAACCCCCTTCCCTACCCCATGTGCACTCTCGCCAATCACACACACACCCACACATTTAACCCAATTCCCCAACCCATGTACACTCTCCCCATCACCCACCCATTTAATCCCCTTCCCTACCCCATGTACAGTCTCCCCTATCACACTCTCTACCCACCCAATTAATCCCCTTCCCCACCCCATGCACACTCTCCCCTATCATATACCCACCCACCCATTTAATCTCCTTCCCAACCCCATGTACAGTCTCCCCTATCACATACCCACCCACACATTTAACTCCCTTCCCCACCCCATGTACACTCTCCCCTATCACACTCTCCACCCACTCATCCATTTAACCCCCTTCCTCACCCCATGTACACTCACCCCATCACACACTCTACCCACTCACCCATTTAACCTCCTTCCCCACCCCATGTACACTCTCCCATATCACACACTCCACCCACCCATCCATTTAATCTCCTTCCCCACCCCGTGTACATTCTCCCCGATCTTACAATCTACCCACCCACTTAAACCCCTTCCCCACCCATGTACACTCTCCCCTATCACACAATCTACCCACCCATTTAAACCCCTTCCCCACCCCATGTACACTCTCCCCTATCACACACCCACCCACCCATTTAATCCCCTTCCCCACCCCATGTACACTTTCCCCTAGCACTCATTCTACCCACCCACCCATTTAACCCCCTTCCCAACCCATGTAAACTCTCCCCTATCACACACCTACCCACCCATTTAATCCCCTTCCCCACCCCATGTACACTTTCCCCTAGCACTCATTCTACCCACCACCCATTTAATCCCCTTACCCACCACATGTACACGCTCCCCTATCACCCACCCACCCACCTATTTAATCCCCTTCTCCACCCCATGTCCAGTCTCCCCTATCACACACTCTATCCACTCATTTAAACCCCTTCCCCACCCCATGTACACTCTCCCCTATCACACACTATACCCACCCATTTAACCCCCATCACCACCATATGAACACTCTCCCCTATCACACACTCCACCCACCCACTTAAACGCCTTCCCCACCCCATGTACACTCTCCCGTATCACAGCGCCACCCATCCATTTAATTCCCTTCCCCACCTTATGTACACTCTCCCCTATCACACACTCTACCCACCTACCCATTTAATCCCTTTCCCCAACCCATGTACACTCTCCCCTATCACACACTCTACCCACCCATTTAATCTACTTCCCAACACCATGTACAGTCTCCCCTATCACATACCCACCCACACATTTAACTCCCTTCCCCACCCCATGTACACTCTCCCCTATCACACACTCCACCCACTCATCCATTTGACCCCCTTCCCCACCCCATATACACTCTCCCTTATCACACACACACACCCTCCCATTTAATCCCCTTCCCAACCCCATGTACTCTCTCCCCATCACACACTCTACCCACTCACCCATTTAACCTCCTTCCCCACCCCATGTACACTCTCCCCTATCACACACTCCACCCACCCATCCATTTAATCCCCTTCCCCACACCATGTACATTCTCCCCGATCTCACACTCTACCCACCCACTTAAACCACTTTCCCACCCATGTACACTTTCCCCTTTCACACACGCACCCACCCATTTAATCCCTTTCCCCACCCCATCTACACTCTCCCCTATCACAGACCCAACCACCCATTTAACCCCTTCCCCACCCCATGTACACTCTTCTCTATGACACACCCACCCACCCATTTAACCCCCTTCCCCACCCCATGTACACTGTCCGCTATCACACACTCACCCACCCATTTAACCACCTTCCCCACCCCGTGTACACTCTCCCTACACACTCTACCCACCCATTTTACCCCCTTCCCCTCCCCATCTACACTCTCCCCTATCACAGACCCAACCACCCATTTAATCCCTTTCCCCTCCCCATGTACACTCTTCTCTATGACACACCCACCCACCCATTTAACCCCCTTCCCCACCCCATGTACACTGTCCGCTATCACACACTCACCCACCCACCCATTTAATCCTCTTCCCTACCCCATGTACACACTCCCCTATCACACTCTCTACCCACCCATTTAATCCCCTTCCCCACCCCATGTACACTCTCCCCTATCACACACCCACCCATTTTACCCCCTTCCCCACCCCATGTACACTCTCCCCTATCACACACCCACCCACCCACCCATTTAATCCCCTTCCCTACCCCATGTACACTCTCCCCATCACACTCTCTACCCACCCATTTAATCCCCTTCCCCACCCTATGTACACTCTCCCCTATCACACACCCACCCACCCATTTAATCCCCTTCTCCACCCCATGTACAGTCTCCCCTATCACACACCCACCCACCCATTTAATCCCCTTCTCCACCCCATGTACAGTCTCCCCTATCACACACTCTACCCACCCATTTAATCCCCTTTCACTCCTCATGTACAGTCTCCCCTATCACATACCCACCCACACATTTAACTGCCTTCCCAACCCCATGTGCACTCTCCCCTATCACACACTCCACCCACTCATCCATTTAACCCCCTTCCTCACCCCATGTACAGTCTCCCCTATCACATACCCACCCACACATTTAACTACCTTCCCCACCCCATGTACACTCTCCCCTATCACACACTCCACCCACTCATCCATTTAACCCCTTCCTCACCCCATGTACACTCTCCCCAATCACACACACACCTTCCCATTTAATCCCCTTCCCAACCCCATGTACACTCTCCCCATCACACAACCTACCCACCCATTTAAACCCCTTCCCCACCCCATGTACCCTCTCCGCTATCACACACGCAGCCACCAACTTATCCCCCTTCCCCACCCCATGTACACTCTCCCCTATCACACACCCACCTACCTATTTAGCCCACTTCCCCACCCCATGTACACTTTCCCCTTTCACACATGCACCCACCCATTTAACCCCCTTTCCCAACCCACGTACACTTTCCCCTATCACACACACACTGATTTAATCCTCTCCCCTACCCCGTGTGCACTCTCTTCTATCACACACGCACCCAATTAATCCCCTACCCTCCCCATCTACACTCTCCCCTATCACACACCCAGCCACCCATTTAATCCTTTCCCCACCCCATGTACACTCTCCTCTATGACACACCCACCCACCCATTTAACCCCCTTCCCCACCCCATGTACACTCTCCCCATCACAATCTCTACCCACCCATTTTACCCCCTTCCCCACCCCATGTGCACTCTCCCCTATCATACACCCACCACCCATTTAGTCCCCATTCCCCACCCCATGTGTCCTCTATGTTGCCATTCTGACAGCTGTAGCTCAGTAGTTAATCCCTTTTGCCTCTCCGTCTCAATTTACGGCTTAAAACCCATGAGGATCTCTCGGTGTAATTGATGCTCCAGTTATGTACTGAGGCCACAGTGCTGGACTGTCAATCTTCCAGTGAAGACATTCAGCTGAATCCACACTTATCTGCTTGGGAATTGATCGGTCAAGAGGTGGAGGAATCTCATTCCAAATTCCATCGCTCAGCCAATATTACTGTAAAAACTGCCATTTGTCTTCGTTCTATTAGTGGGGCCTCTCTATATGATCATTGGCTGCTGAATTTCCATTATTACACATGAAAAATATCCCGTTGTCTGTAAAGTTCCTTGTATCATTCTATGGTCCTGGGTGATGTGAGACTAATGCTATTCCTCCCTCAAACATTCCCTGACAACTATGGCAAGCCTCCCAGCACAAAGCCTGGGATCTCCCTTCGTAAATTCCAAAATCCTTCCGACTTCTGTCATTTCCCAAATGAATTTAGCAACTCCCCCTGTTCGGTGAGCGTTTCGGTTACAATGGTTTTCACTTGCCAAAGGGCTGCCTACAACCCTTTGTCTGCATGGGAGCTGTCATCAGTTCGATTCTATACACAAGGCCGGTGTTGCTCAGATCGCAGCATTGCTATCCCACCTTGAGAGCTTCGGTTCTGAGGAAGATGATCAATGGCGATAAATCACAGGGGAGGCAACAGCCCAATGGTATTAGCGCTAGACTATTAATCCAGAAACCTGACTAATGTTCCAGGGACCTGGGTTCAAATCCCACCACGGCAGATGTGGAATTTGAATTCAATAAAAAATCTGGATTTAAGAATTCAGTGATGGTCATGAATCCGTTGCTGGGGTCAAAAAAAAACCCCATCTGGTTCACTAATGACCTGTAGGGAAGGAATCTGACAGCCTTACCTGGTCTGGCCTACATGTGACTCCAGACTCACAGCAATGTGGTTGACTCTTAACTGCCCTCTGGGGCAATTAGGGATGAGCAATAAATGAAGGCCTAGTCAGCGATGTCCACAATCTGTGAGTCTGTAAGAAAAGTAATTGCATGATAGCAATCTGACACATCTGTCCTGCCAAATGTGCACTGACCGTGTAAACTTAACTTTGAAACTGTATGGGAGTGGGAGGTGGCAGAATGCTCCCACCTTTAGGTGCTGCACAGTAACCTCAAGGGCGACACTGTGTCCGGACTTGTTTTATTTCCATGCTTTGGAAAACTGGGATGGCGCTCCTTCCTGGCCAACTGAAATGAAGAAAGAAGCAATAACGATTGGATCGTGGTGAGCAGAGAACAGGAAGTTGGAAATGGGGGCTTACCTCATCTGAATCTTGAGTCAAATTGAAGAACTACACTCTCACCCTGTTGCCTCCCTTTCTCCCTCCAACAGCCATGTCTTCAATGATGGTCACTCCAGTCTCCTCCAGAGGAGTTTGGAATGCTTTGTCCTCCTTCTATCTGGTGGTCTGTGTGTGTAGTACCGTCCCCTGCAGAGACGAGGGAACTGTGCCATTGAGTGCACTGCTGGAGGGTGTGGTGTAGTGGGACTGTCACTCGATATATTAATCCTCAAACAGCCAGGCTCCACTGCATTCAAATTAGATTGCATTGCAATCCAAGTTGATCCAAATATTTTCACCAACTGCTGTCCATCTGCTTCATCAGTGTTCCTTTGGAGACAGATGTGACTCCAAACTCACAGTAGCTGGGTGGACAGTTAAGGGGTGGCACAGTGGCTCAGTGGTTAGCACTGCTGCCTCACAGCACCAGGGACCTGGGGTCGATTCCCGCCTCAGGCAACTATCTGTGTGGGGTTTGCACATTCTCCCCGTGTCTGTGTGGGTTTCCTCCGGGTGCTCCGGTTTCCTCCCACAATCCAAAAGATGTGCAGGTTAGATGAATTGGCCATGCTAAATTGCCCATAGTGTTAGGTGTGTTAGTCAGGGGTAAATATAGGGTAGGGGAATGAGTCTGAGTGGGTTACTCTTCGCAGGGTCGGTGTGGACTTGTTGGGCCGAAGGGCCTGTTTCCATACTGTAGGGAATATAATCTAAATCTAAAACCATGAACTGCCTTCCGAAATGGCTGAAAAAGCTGCTTTGTGCACTGGCAATTGCAGACAGGCAGGGAATGATGACCTTGCTAACCTGGCTGCATGATGGTCTGGTGCAACAACCACTTTGCCCAGGACTGTAAGGAACAACAGAAGGCTGTGCGCATGTACCAGACCATCACAGATGCCAACCTCCCATCCATGGGCTCCATTTATACATTTTGTTGCGGAGTAAAGGCCGGCAACATCCTCAAAGACCCTTGCCACCCTAGGAATGTTCTCCTACAACCTCTTTTCTCAGGCAGAAGGTGCAGAAGCCCGAACGGACACCCCAACAGGTTCAGGAACAGCTCCCGCCCTGCTCTTATCAGACTGATGAATGGACCTCTCTAACTTCAAATAATGTTGGTCTTGCTAACATTGATCTTGCTTTGTGCACAGGATGCAACCCTGTATACCTCGCTCTGTCTAAACACCCTAAGATCTGTATGTTCTTGTTTGCTATGATCTGCCTGTACTGCTCACAAAACAATGTTTTTCACTGTATTTATGTGCATGTGACAATTGGGCGAATTGTACGTTATGTGTGTGAGACTTGTGAAAGGGTGTGTGATAAAGCCCAAATGGAGGTTAGGGCTACATTCGGATGGGTCTTTGAACGGCAGGTGACAGAATGTGGCACAATGAGGAACAAATGACGCCACATGATTCTAGTCGGCGTACTCTGCTGTTCGCAGGTACGCTCAGACCTTGGCATCTTGGGGTATGTCAGTGAATTTTTCCTGCCCCATTTCCCCTGGCATTGCCCTCTGCCGTCACATGTTCCCACTCCCTCCGAGAATCTGTCTGGTCGACCTATTCCTCATTCACTCTCACCATCAAATAATGGAAGATTTTAAAAAGAACTCACCATTTCTTGTAGCTGTGGCATGTCTGTCCTGTAAGAGGTAGCAGCTCGCCTTTATAATATTGGGAGCTTCCACCCACCATTATGGACAGCCGCTCAAGGAGTCTGACAGAAATTAGCAGCGAGCACCAATTGAATACACTGCCAACATTGCAAGGAACTGTCACAAAGTTCTGTCGAGTACTTGTGAAATGGAAGGCAGGATTTGTTTGCAAAAATGAGAGGAGGGCAGAGTGTACGTGGTCCCTTTAAGAGGTGATGTGCTTTTCAAAGCTTGGAGATGTAAAGGGAATGTGTTTTAAGCAGTTATAGATGCATAGACCGGTCGAAAATGGAAACATCTAACAGTTGGCTGTGGGATTGGCTTGTTTTGATGTTTTGGCAACAAGCTGGACGCAGCTAATTAATGTATACCAAGCCCTCAATAATTCAAAACCAACCAAATTTAAAACTGCTGGCAATGACAACCTGAATGGACATGTCAGAGGGAGTATATAAAAAGGGCTTTTTGAAAATCGAAGGAGAGTCAACTGCTATTTGAGGTGAAAGCAAACACGCCATCTGAGAAATAAATACCGGGCTCTCACAAGAAATCTTCCCACTCTCTGCAAAAAAAAAAGCACCATCTGGATATACAGGTACACGGCACTCACATAATATTCATGACACCAGAAAATGACTTAGGAGGTGTTTCGGCCAGAGGAAGATAACGGAAGAGGACGCAGAAAATTCTGGAAGATCCATTCCGTGTGAACTTCGAGAGACGAAGCTTTAATTTATTGTTTTCCAATTGCTTAGATTTATATAAGTAGGACCTGTGCTACTTAAACAGCATACCAATAGAATTTAGTTCAGTTAGTGATTAGGCAGTAGTTAGAGAGGAATTGTCCGGTTTGTTCATAATTCTGTTAATTCATTGGCTGTTAGGGTTGAATAAATAGTTACTTGCCACTTAGAAAGTGAGTATCAGGGATTCCTTTCAGTTAACCACTCCTTTATAACAGATTGTGTGGCGAGAGGGAGGTTATACCCTATGTCATGTTTCTTTTATAAGATTATAAGGTGTGTTATCCTCTCTGGGTGGTACGGTTTTAATTATCAGAAGGGTGTCAACCTCCGCTTGGTAACAGATTGAAGTCTGGTTTATTGACTGCTGCAAACCACATGTCCTTTTCAGGGAAGGCAAGTTAATTCCCCGTGTTTTGAAGAGTTTATTTCCCTTGCATGCTCAGCATCTCCCAAACAAACTTTGACAGTGGCAAAACAGAGCCAAGAAGTTTCTTCTAACGAGCTGGAGCCAAAGTTTTGTGCTTTTGGCAAAATGGAGTTTGAACGTCAAGGTCACTAATGAGGTTGAGGACGGTGATCCAGAGAATGGTCATTCTCTGAAGGAAGTCCATATTAATCTCGGTGCCACCTTCACTGTTTTAAAATGCGTTTTCTGACATTCAATAGTAGATGAGCGAGAAATATTGGAAAAATTGAAGTTGTTGTCAATGAACTCTGCCACAAACTCTACTCCCTGATGAACAGATTCCATCCGTCTCCCAGCAACTGCCTGTCGCTGAGGCTGAGTTTTCCCAAACTCAGGCTCGGACCTGAATGTGAGATTCTTTCTCTACTGCAAACCACTCCAACAGGAAGGGAGAGTCTTCGGAAACTGGCGACCTGTCCCGATCCAGATCAATGATCTGGGTTTTGCTGTACAGGGGACCATTCCATAATTTGTAGATGACACGAAACTTGGGATGAATTGCAAACTGTGAGTAGGATAGTGTGGAAGTGCAAAGGGTCGGTAGAGCGGGCAGGTATCCGGTAGAGGTGAGGTTCAACGCAGAGCAGTGTGAGGTGGTGCACTTTGGTCAGAGGATGATTGAAAGATGTCACAAAATAGGAGGTATAATTCTAAAGGCAGTGCTTGATGAGGGCAGAGCAGTAGATGTGATCTATATGGACTTCAGTAAGGCGTTCGACAAGGTTCCCAATGGGAGACTGATTAGCAAGGTTAGATCTCATGGAATACAGGGAGAACTAGCCATTTGGATACAGAACTGGTTCAAAGGTAGAAGACAGAGGGTGGTGGTGGAGGGTTGTTTTTCAGACTGGAGGCCTGTGACCAGTGGAGTGCCACAAGGATCGGTGCTGGGTCCTCTACTTTTTCTCATTTACATAAATGATTTGGATGTGAGCACAAGAGGTACAGTTAGTAAATTTGCAGATGACACCAAAATTGGAGGTGTAGTGGTCAGCGGAGAGGGTTACCTCAGATGACAACAGGATCTGGACCAGATGGGCCAATGGGCTGAGAAGTGGCAGATGGAGTTTAATTCAGATAAATGCGAGGTGCTGTATTTTGGGAAAGCAAATCTTAGCAGGACTTATACACTTAATGGTAAGGTCCTCGGGAGTGTTGCTGAACAAAGAGACCTTGGAGTGCAGGTTCATAGCTCCTTGAAAATGGAGTTGCACGCAGATAGGATAGTGAAGCGTTTGGTATGCTTTCCTTTATTGGTCAGAGTATTGAGTACAGGAGTTGGGAGGTCATGTTGCGGCTGTACGGGACATTGGTTAGGCCACTGTTGGAATATTGTGTGCAATTCTGGTCTCCTTCCTATCGGAAAGATGTTGTGAAACTTGAAAAGGTACAGAACAGATTTACAAGGATGTTGCCAGGGTTGGAGTGTTTGAGCTTTAGGGAGAGGCTGAACAGGCTGGAGCTGTTTTCCCTGGAGCGTCGGAGGCTGAGGGGTGACCTTATAGAGGTTTACAAAATTATGAGGGGCATGGATAGGGTAAATAGACAAAGTCTTTTCTCTGAGGTAGGGGGAGTCCAGAACTAGAGGGCATAGCTTTAGGGTGAGAGGGGAAAGATATAAAAAAGACCTAAGGGGCAACGTTTTCACTCAGAGGGTGATATGTGTATGGAATGAGCTGCCAGTGGAAGTGGTGGAGGCTGGTACAATTGCAACATTTAAGAGGCATCTGGATGGGTATATGAATAGGAGGGTTTGGAGGGATATGGGCCGGGTGCTGGCAGGTGGGACCTAGATTGAATTGGGATATCTGGTCAGCAAGAATGGGATGGACCGAAGGGTCTGTTTCTGTGCTGTACATCTCCATGACTCTATGACTCTATGACTATTTGTGCACAGATCATTGAAGGTGACAGGGACAGGTGGAGAGAACAGTAAATAAAGTTGACAGTGTTCTCAAGGCATGAAGGCACGAGAGCACAGAGGTGATGGTAAACTTGTACAAGATACGTAGGCCTCAGCTCATGTATTGGAAACAGATCAGGACACCACAGTACAGGCAGTTTGTGAACATGTTGGGGAGAGCGCAGAAGGGACTCACAAGGATGGTTCCAGCTTTCCATCGTGATGGCAGATTGGAGAACTTAGGACTGTTCCTCTCGGAGAGAAGACCAAGAGCAAATCTGATCAAGGTTTTCAGAATCATGAGGGAGCTGGACATGGTAGACGGGGGGGAGGAACTGTCATAAAAGGATCAAGAACAAGGGAGCAGGGGAATTCAAATGATTTGCAAAAGGAGCAAATGTAGCACGTGAAAAATGTTTGAGAGAGTTTGCAATGTGCTGCGTGCTCATGCAATGGAGGCACGTTCAACCGAGGCATTCAAGAAGGTATTTAAATAACAACAATGTGCAGGAGAATGGGGAGTAGTCAGGATAATAGCAGCAAGGCATGATGCTCATTTGGAAAGCCATTTGCAGACGTGATGGGCTGAATGGTGTTCTTCCGCAACTGGAACACTTCTGTGATACCGTCATTTCGACCTCTGGACAATCGCGTAACTTCACCCTAGCCTCAGCTGATCAGCTGCTGGAACCTTCATCGATGCCACGTCCTGACTTGGTTACCCTTAAACACTGCTGGCTGCTGCCCCATCTTCTGCCCTCTGGAAGCTTAAGTCTGTCCATGCACTGCTGCCAGTGCACCGACAAGCAGCTCGCTCCTTATATGTGTCACCCTATCCTTTGCTGACATTTGTTGGCCTCCAGTTTAAAATAAATTGGAAGTAATATTCTTGTTTTCAGATCAGTCAAATGATCTTGCCCGTCCCTTTCCCTCTCAGCTCCTCCTCACTGTCCCTCCCAACTTGCATGATTCCTTATCCAGGATAACTGAATGATTGAGAGAGCCACAGAGACGACAATAATCAGGTTGAAGGTCTCATGCAACTGCGAATTCACAAAATATTCAAAATTAACCTTCCCCTTCTGATTTCTGCCTAGCAACCTTTGGATAACCTCTAGTGAGCATGTGTGTGCATGTGTGTCTATATGCGTGTATGTGCGTGCATGTGTGTGTATGTGTGTGCATGTGCATGTATTTGTACACATACATGTGTGTGCATGTGGGTGTATGTGTGCATGTGTGTGTATGTGTGTGTATGTGTGTGCATGTGTATGTGTGTGCATGTGAGTATATGTGTGTGTGCATGTGCATGTATTTGTACACATACATGTGTGTGCATGTGGGTGTATGTGTGCATGTGTGTGTATGTGTGTGTATGTGTGTGCATGTGTATGTGTGTGCATGTGAGTATATGTGTGTGTGCATGTGCATGTATTTGCACACATACATGTGGGTGTATGTGTGTGCATGTGGATGTATGTGTGTGTATGTGTGTGTATGTCTGTGAATGTGTGTGCATGTGTGTGAATGTGTGTGAATGTGTGTGAATGTGTGTGTATCTGTGTGAATGTGTGTGCATGTGTGTGTATGTGTGTGTATGTGAGTATATGTGTGTGTGCATGTGTGTGCATGTGCATGTATTTGCACACATACATGGGTGTGCATGTGGGTATATGCATGTGCATGTGCATGTATTTGCACACACACATGTGTGTGCATGTGGGTGTATGTGTGTGCATGTGTGTGTATATGTGTGCATGTGCATGTATTTGCACACATGCATGTGGGTGTATGTGCGTGCATGTGTGTATATGTGTGTGTATGTGAGTATATGTGTGTGTGTATGTGTGTGTATGTGTGTGTATGTGAGTATATGTGTGTGTGCATGTGCATGTATTTGCACACATACATGTGTGTGCATGTGGGTGTATGTGTGTGCATGTGGGTGTATGTGTGTGAATGTGTGTGAATGTGTGTGCATGTGTGTGTATGTGTGTGAATGTGTGTATATGTGTGTGTATGTGTGTATGTGTATGTGTGTGTATGTGAGTATATGTGTGTGCATGTGTGTGCATGTGCATGTATTTGCACACATACATGTGTGTGCATGTGGATGTATGTGTGTGCATGTGGATGTATGTGTGTGTATGTGTGTGTATGTGTGTGTATGTGTGTGAATGTGTGTGAATGTGTGTGCATGTGTGTGAATGTGTGTGCATGTGTGTGAATGTGTGTGCATGTGTGTGCTCTGGGTTAGATGTGGTTGTGATGTGATACAGAGGTCCACTTGGGGAAGGATGTCTAACGTGTACTCTATTGTATTTGCTATTCGCACATGGTCACCTCTACACTGGGCAGACCAATTGAGTGACTGCATTCCAGAAAACCTCCAGTCAGCTCACAGGCTTAACCTTGGTCTTCAGTCACCTGTCATTTTAATTCTGCACTGCTGCAGTGAAGCTCAACACACTTCTTTCTCAAGTGTACGCTTTAGCGAACTCAACGCTGAGTTCAACAATGTCAGATTGGATAGCTACTGTCCTGTCCCTCTTCACCGTCCGTCTCAACTCTCTCTCATCATTCTGCTGTTTGCATTTCCTCCTCGAGACATGTCCTTGTGGTGTAAAGGGTTAACTGCACTGATGTTCTCCAACAATCACTGCCCACGTGTGGAAGGAGCAATATCATGAGGGTGTTACCTCACAAGAGACTGAGAGCTGATGGATAAAGGCATTAGTGAAGCTTGCTATAAATATTAAAGGTTAGCATCGGCCCTGTGCTCAGTTTATTATTTGACCCTCCCTCCTTGGAGCTGCTAAGTAAGATTCCAGCAATTCTCTTGTTCCTTTGTGTGTTCCAGTCCCAGTTCCTTCAGCCCTGTGTCATCAGAGCCTTCTGCCCTGTCACAAACCTTCCCTTCCAGAGAAACATAGAAGACAGGAGCAAGAGGAGGCCATTTGGCCCTTCAAGCCTGTCCCGCCATTCATCACAGCTATGGCTAATCATACAACTCAATAACTTAATCCTGTATTCTTCCATAACCTTTGATCTCATTCACCCTAAGTGTGATATCTAGCCGCCTCTTGAATACATTCAATGTTTTGGCATCAACCACTTCCTGTGGTAATGAATTCCACAGGTTCACCACACTTTGGGTGAAGAAATGTCTCCTCATCTCCGCCCATCCCGAATCCTCAGACTGTGACCCCTGGATCTGGACACACTCGCCATCAGGAACATCCTCCCTGCATCTACCTTGTCTAGTCCTGTTAGAGTTTTATATGTCTCTATGAGATTCCACCTCACTTGTCTGAACTCCAGTGAAAACAATCCTAACCCAATCAATCTCTCCCCAGTCCCGCCATCCCCCGGAATCAGCCTGGTAACCCTTCACTGCACTCCCTCGAGAGCAAGAGCATCCTTCCTCAGGAAAGGAGACCAAAGCTGCATACAATACTCTAGCTGGGGCCTCACCAAGGCCCTGTATAACTGCGACAATACATCCCTGCTCCTGGACCCGAAACCTCTCACAATGAAGGCCAGCAACCCAACCAGCGTTGAAAGTTCTTGCCTAATACCATCAAAATTTGCCTTCCTCCAACTGTTCGATCCGGTCTATCCTTTTCCATCACTATTTTAAAACTAATAGAATTATGGTCGCTGGCCCCAAAGTGCTCGCCCACTGACACCTCAGTCACCTGCCCTGCCTTATTTCCCCCCAAGTGTAGTTCAAGACGGTATTAGGCAAGAACTTTCAAAAGCTGGTTGGGTTGCTGGCCTTCATTGCGACAGGTTTTGAGTCCAGGAGCAGGGCTGTATTGTCGCAGTTATACAGGGCCTTGGTGAGGCCCCAGCTAGAGTATTGTATGCAGCTTTGGTCTCCTTTCCTGAGGAAGGATGCTCTTGCTCTCGAGGGAGTGCAGTGAAGGGTTACCAGGCTGATTCCGGGGGATGGCGGGACTGGGGAGAGATTGACTGGGTTAGGATTGTTTTCACTGGAATTCAGACAAGTGAGGGGGGAATCTCATAGAGATGTATAAAACTCTAACAGGACTAGACAGGGTAGATGCAGGGAGGATGTTCCTGATGGCGGGTGTGTCCAGATCCAGGGGTCACAGTCTGAGGATTCGGGGTGGGCGGAGATGAGGAGACATTTCTTCACCCAAAGAGTGGTGAGCCTGTGGAATTCATTACCACAGGAAGTGGTTGATGCCAAAATACTGAATATATTCAAGAGGTGGCTAGATGTCACACTTAGGCAAGAACTTTCAAAAGCTGATTGGGCACAGATGTTCGCAGGTAAAGGGACGGCTGGAAAATAGGAAGCCTTCAGAAATGAGTTAATGAGAGTCCAGAGAAAGCATATTCCTGTCAGGGTGAAAGGAAAAACTGGTAGGTATAGGGAATGCTGGATGACTAAAGAAATTGAGGGTTTGGTTAAGAAAAAGAAGGAAGCATATATCAGCTATAGACAGCTTAGATCAAGTGAATCTTTAGAAGAGTATAAAGACAGTAGGACTATATGTAAAAGGGCAAAAAGATCACATGAGACAGCTTTGGCAGATAGGTGAAGGAGAATTCAAAGGGTTTTTACAAATACATTAAGGACAAAAGGGTAACTAGGTTGCAAATAGGGCCCCTCAAAGATCAGCAAGGCAGCCTATATGTGGAGCCGCAGTAGATGGGGGTGATACTAAACAAGTATTTTGCATCAGTGTTTATTGTGGAAAAGGACATGGAAGATTTAGAATGTAGGTAAATAGTTGGTGACATCTTGCAAAATGTCCATATTACAGAGGATGATGTGCTGGGTGTCTTGAAACGCATAAAAGTGAATAAATCCCCAGGACCTGATCAGATGCATTCCAGAACTCTGTGGGAAGCTAGGGAAGTGATTGTTTGGCTAAGGTATTTGTATCATCGATAGTCACAGGTGAGGTGCCGGAAGACTGGAGGTTGGCTAACGTGGTGCCACTGTTTAAGAAGGGTGGTAAGGAAAAGCCAGGGATCTATAGACCGGTGAGCCTGACGTCAGTGGTGGGCAAGTTGTTGGAGGGAATCCTGAGGGACAGGATGTACATGTATTTGGAAAGGCAAGGACTGATTGGGGATAGTCAACATGGCTTTGTGCGTGGGAAATCATGTCTCACAAACTTGATTGGGTTTTTTGAAGAAGTAACAAAGAAGATTGATGAGGGCAGAGGGGTAGACATGATCCATATGAACTTCAGTCAGGCGTTCGACAAGGTTCCCCATGGGAGACTGGTTAGCAAGGTTAGATCTCATGGAATACAGGGAGAACTGGCCATTTGGATACAGAACTGGCTCAAAGGTAGAAGACAGGGGGTGGTGGTGGAGGATTGTTTTTCAGACTGGAGGCCTGTGACCAGTGGAGTGCCACAAGGATCGGTGCTGGGTCCACTACTTTTTGTCATTTACATAAATGATTTGGATGCGGGCAAAAGAGGTGTAGTTAGTAAGTTTGCAGATGACACTAAAATTGGAGGGTGTAGTGGACAGCGAAGAGGGTTACCTCAGATTAAAATGGGATCTTGACCAGATGGGCCAATGGGCTGAGAAGTGGCAGATGGAATTTAATTTAAATAAATGCGAGATGCTGCATTTTGGGAAAGCAAATCTTAGCAGGACTTATACACTTAATGGTAAGATCCTAGGGAGTGTTGCTGAACAAAGAGACCTTGGAGTGCAGGTTCATAGCTCCTTGAAAGTGGAGTCGTAGGTAGATAGGATAGTGAAGAAGGCGTTTGGTATGCTTTCCTTTATTGGTCAGAGTATTGAGTACAGGAGTTGGGAGGTCATGTTGCGGCTGTACAGGACATTGGTTAGGCCACTGTTGGAATATTGTGTGCAATTCTGGTCTCCTTCCTATCGGAAAGGTGTTGTGAAACTTGAAAGGGTTCAGAAAAGATTTACAAGGATGTTGCCAGGGTTGGAGTGTTTGAGCTGTAGGGAGAGGCTGAATAGGTTGGAGCTGTTTTCCCTGGAGCGTCGGAGGCTGATTGGTGACCTCATAGAGGTTCATAAAATCATGAGGTGCAGAGATAGGATAATCCCTGAGGTGGGGTGGGTGAGTCCAGAACTAGAGGGCATAGGTTTAGGGTGAGAGGGGAAAGATATAAAAGGAACAACTTTTTCAGGCAGAGGGAGGTACGTATATGGAATGAGCTGCCAGATGAAGTGGTGGAGGCTGGTACAACCGCAACATTTAAAATACATTTGGATGGGTATATGAATAGGAAGGGTTTGGAGGGATATGGGCCGGGTGCTGGCAGGTGGGACTAGATTGGGTTGGGATATCTGGTCAGCATGGACAGGTTGGACCGAAGGGTCTGTTTCCATGCTGTACATCTCTATGACTCTTTGACTCTATACCATTTGCCTTCTGCTGCTCCTGCATGCTCACCTTCAGCGACTGGTGTATGAGGACACCCAGACCCCACTGCACATTCCCCTCTCCCAGAGTACATCCATCAGGCAGTAATCTGCCACCTTGTTTTTGCTTCCAAAGTGAATAATCTCGCTTTTATCCAAATTATACTGCATCTGCCATTGATTCACCCCCTCACCCCTGTCCAGATCATGATGACGGATCTCTACATCCTTATCACAGTTCACTCTCCCACCCACCTTGGCATTGTCTGCAAACTTTGAGATGTTACATTTTGTTCCCTCATCCAAGTCATTAATCAATGTTGTGAATAGTTGGGGTCCCAGCAGCGATTGATCTTTATGAACTTGTTGCACTGCCCTGTTTGAATGAAAGATCGCAGACCTGAAATATGAACTCTGTTTCTTCTCTGCGCAGACACTGCCAGAGCTTTCCCAGCATTTGCAGTTCCTGCTTGCTGTGCTGGGGACAGTTTTCAAGGTGGGATGAGGTTGACAGGGAGGGCCGGGTACAAACTAACGGCGGCCGAATTCGGGTGAGGTAGCAGCCCTGGTTGAGCGTTCAGAAGAGTCGGGTGCCTGTGGTGTTACAGCTGAACTGTCCCCCACACTCTGACTTGCTGGGAGCAGCTCTGTACCCAGGAGCAAAGCTGCCAACAACACAGCTAGCTTTCAGAGGGACAGTTCGACCCGGCTGTTTGCAGAGGGATCCAGTGTCAATCATGAACCCTTTAGCGGCCAGCTCCTCTGAGGAAACCTATCATTCCATCACAAGTTTCCCAATCCAGACACCCAAATCCACCTTCATGGGAACAGTTCGGCAATGATTAATGTGCGACATCATTTTATAAGACTATCGCTGTTGTAGTTGCTCCAGTTTACAACAACAATGTAACACATATAGCATTGCTTAGGAGATACCCTGACCTCTTACCAAGTCGTTAACCAGCCTTAAACTAATGTAACCAGTTACCCTAGTTAGTGTGGAATAAACTGCTGCGCGTTATTCAAGTACACGCCAATTCTGCCGAAAACGTATTGGTGTTCATGTGTCACCACCCAGTATGAGTTAGCCCTGAAAGCAATGCCATGTTTCTGTAAGACTGGTCCACTACTGTTTGCCTTATGGGCACAAGTAGATGCAGAAATAAGGAGGTTGGAAAGTGAAGGGACCACCAAACCAGCTCACAAAACTGGACATGAGCCATGTGTACTTGCAATTGTAGTTAGATGAGGGTTCCCAGAAATATGCTACAATTAATCTCCTTTAGGGTTTGTACCAATACAGGAGACTGCCATTTTGGGTATTATCAGCCTGCACGATTTTTCAGCAGACTATGGCAAACATTTCACCAGGTCTACCCCATGTTGCTATTTATCTGGATGATGTGATAATAACTGGGAAAACCAATAAGGAGCACTTAGAGAACTTGGATATAGACCTTGGACACTTCTCCGAGGTGGGCATATGCCATAGAAGGGAAAAATGACTGTTCACGGCAGCCCAAGTGATCTACTTGGGCTACAGGGTTGGCAAGATTGGGTTGTGCCCCGTTGGAAGATAAAGTGAGGGCAATCAAAGGTGCCCCCACTCCCAGATCTGTACCAGAGCTTGGGTCTTTCCTTGGGCTGGTGAATTATTACAGCGAGTTCATACATAACCTGGCCTCCATCTTGGCACCTTTGAATCAACTCTTAAGAAAGGGGTCAGCCTTAGAAATGGTCACGCAGTCAAGGCATAGCTCTCAGGGAAGTGAAGAAACAGCTAGCATCCTCAAAGATGTTGGCACAGTATGATCCCAAACTAGATCTAGTGTTGATATGCAATGCCTCCCTCTATGGCATCGGGGTAGTATTAGCCCCAGGACTTTTGCTGACGCAGAGGGTAAATATCAACGAGGTAAAAAAATATGCCCAGCGAGAGAAGGAAGCTTTGGTGGTCATATGTGGAGTCAGGAAATTCCACCAATACCTTTACAGATGTAAATTTGTAATAATAAGGAACCACAAACCCCTGCTAGGTTTAATTAAAGGGGACAAAGTGGGGCCACCAATAGCATCAGGCCGAATTCAGCAGTGGGCTCAGTGCGTATAATGACAAGTTGGAACACCATTCAGGAGGTCAAGGAGCACATGCAAATGCATTGAATTGCCTCCCGCTGGTAAATACACCGCCATTGGTACCACCACTGGAAGAGTCCATGTTCGTTTTAAATTTTCTGGACACACTGCTAGTCACAGCTGACAATATCAGAGTTTGGACACAGAAAGATCTGGTCCTAGCGAAACTGAAACAGCTGGTGGTGACGGGGGAAACCACAGGGCCATCACAACCAGAACGGAAACCAGTTTAGACTCGGGGAAACTAGATATCGCTGCCAGATACTGGCTAAACTCTGCCAGGGTCATCCAGAGGTTTCTGAAATGAAGATATAGCTGCATTGGCGGGCCAGTGCCCAGAGTGCCAACAAGGAGAGAAAAATTAGCGCCAATGGCTCCCCCAGATTTGTGGTGGTGGCCAGGTAAACCCTGGACTTGGTTATACATCAACTATGCAGGATTCTTTCATGGGCTCAGTGTTCTTAGTCATCGGGAATGCCCACGCAAAGTGGCTGGACGTGCGTAGAGTTGATTAATCAAACAATGGGGCAAACACAAAAGAAAAAGTGCGCCCATCTTTTTCAATGCATGGTCTCCCGGTAGCATTGGTCACGGACACTAGGCCATCATTGACCACCAGGGAATCTGAGCATTTTCTAAAGTCAAAAGACATTAGTCATGTAAGGACAGCTCCATACCATCCATCATCCAATGGCCTGCTAGGAAGAGCAGTCCAGACGTTAAGGCAGGCTTAAAGAAACAGTCTGAAACTTAACTAGATACAAACTGTCCTGGTTCCTGTTTGATTATCATGAAACCAGAGGGATAGCTCTGGCAGAGTTGCTAATAGGGAGAAGGCTGCATACCAGGTTAAAGCTGATCTTCCTGGACCGGGGAGGGGAGTGCGAAATGGCATCAGGAATGTCATTGCTGGACCCAAGACTCCACAAAGTGGGAGAGACAGTTCACAGCAGGGGATGAAGTTTGGTGTCGGAACCGCGGGAATGACCCTGCATGGATGTGAGGTCACCGTAAGGTCAGACCCAGCGACGTATGAAGTTCGGATAGGTGTGACAGCCCTGAGCAAGCACGTGGACCGTATGAGAGCCGCAAACCCGCAAACGGTCTGGCAGCAAAACGTGCCTGGCTTGTCGACCTCTTTTCCGATTATTCCAGAATCCGTGGGCTCTCCTTCTCTGTCAAGCGTTGAAGATCCCACAGAACCTGAGATGGGCACGCTACATCGACGCCTTCATCGCCTGAAGAGGAGAATGAGTCTCTTCCGAGAAACTCGGTGCGCGCAAGAGGTGAGTTGCTGTGTGTTACATGGCGCCTGTATCAGAGGCTGAGATGGAGGAACTTGACACAGTGCCAAAACGCCCCAGGAGGAACGACAAACACAAAAACCAGCCTATGTCCTCAGACTCAGAGGCCGAGGGGTGTAGTGATTGTAACGAAGTCAGCCAAATGGACCTCATTAGAATATGAGCTTTTTTTTAAAACCAGATTCCTACAGTGTGGAAACAGGCCCTTCAGCCCAACTAGTCCACACCGACCCTCCAAAGAGTAAACCACCCAGACCCATTTCCTCCTGACTAATGCACCTAACACTGTGGGCAATTTAGCACAGCCTATTCACCTGGCCTGCACACCTTTGGATTGTGGGAGGAAACCGGAGCACCCGGAGGAAACCCACACAGACACGGGGAGAATGTGCAAACTCTACACAGACAGTCACTGGCACTGTGAGGCAGCAGTGCTAACCACTGAGCCACCGTGCCGCCCTAATTGGGGCTGTTAAGCTGTTCTAATCAGGGAGCCCTGGCTGACGGTTATAAACAGGAGGGTAGGGGCATTGCTTGTCACTGGCCATTCGGGTGTTTCCTTTCTTCCTGGTGGTGGAAACTGAATAAAGATTCGTACACCTTGTGTCTCTTACTGCGTCTCACACCTGCACACACACAATGTGGGGGCTGGGGGAATAATAAGCACTTACCGCAAAACAAAGAAAAGCAAAACAGAAGGGTCCAGGGTAGTTCTCACTCTGAGAGCTGGCTCTGAGGGAGCTGAATCAGCTTCCACTCGTAAATAAACGATGACTTTGTGTTGGAATACTCTGGTTTCAGTTGGCAACATGACAAGTCCTCGGCGTGGGGTGGGGCTGCGAGGAGTGCAAGGATCATGCTGGGCACCACGCTATTGCTGTGGGATTGGAAAGGAGACTTGGAGACATGGACGTTGTTGAGCTATTTTGTCGTGTTTACGTTCCGGAGGCTGCAACTCCTTCCTTGTCTTTCTAGTGAAGCCATTAACAGCGCGATGCCAACGGCGGGCCACTCTGAGATGAGACATCTTCCCCGTAGTGGCAGCAATGTCAGCTGGAAGGCAGGAGTATCTGAAAAATGCTGCACATCCCCTCCCATGCCACCCCCCACCCCCCGGAGCACACCCATGCAGACACAGGGAGAATGTGCAAACTCCACACAGACAGTCACCTGAGGCTGAAATCGAACCTGGGTCGCTGGCGTTGTGAGGCAGTGGTGCTAACCACTGAGCCACCATGCCGCCCTAATTGGGACTGTTAAGCTGTCCCAATCAGGGAGCCCTGGCTGACAGATATAAACAGGAGGGTCTCGCTGGGATTTCTGGGGGACTGTATTGTATGCACTGTTTTTTTATGTAATTGAACTGTCTTATATGTACAAATGTCTTTGTTACTGTTTTGTGGTGATTGAAACTGGGAATGACAGTGCAGTATTCCCTTGGCACAAGCAGGACTGTATTTATTGCAGCAATGGAAGCCACTTGTACCCTAGTTGTTCAGGGGTAATCCTACGTTTCATTGACGTAGCCTCCGAGTGGGGCAGTGCCACGCAATGTGGGCACCGGGGAGCCAGTATGACAACACCTGAGACCCACAATGCACTGCAACGAGCCCAACAAAGGAGAACGAGGTGCCTCCAATGCATTCAGCTCCATGCGGTGCTGCCCTTGGGACCTGAACATTCAATGGGGTGTACAAGACTTGGAGTAGTATCCTGGCTTGATCCCCTGAGGAAATAGCAAGGCAGGGGTTAAGGGGGTGGGGGGAGGGCATGGCTCCTGGGTGCCCTGCAGTGCTATCCGCTGATTGGCTGACCACCGCGTGATCACAGAGGGAAAGCCATCTCCTACTCTCGATCTAACGCAGCCCACGGGGCGCCTGAAACAGACGATTCCAGGGAAAGGTGAGACGTTTTGAGACACAGCAATGTTTCATGTGCGTGCCGATCCAACTCTTTGAAGCACTGAGTGATGGGTATCATGCATTTGTAAGCGGCTTATCATAATTAGCTGTGATTACAGAGGTAAAAGATCCAAATATAAAATTAGTAGGCCCCAAGCATAAACAGAGATTAGAAGGGATTCTTTTTTTAAAAAATTACTTTCCTACATCGCTGCGCATTTGTGGAATATAATCCCAGTACAATCCTTAATGCTGGGTTGGTTTAATCTTTCACTAAGGTGAGATAAATACCTGATGATGAATGGAATTAAAGGCAGATCAATGGTAGTGACACAGGGCAGACTGCATGCGTATTTTCAGTTGGGCCAAATAGACCTAGCAACTCAAGACTGGGCATTCATCAGCCACTGTGATACCATACAAGACAAAGCAGCCCACCTGACTGGCACCACACCCACTAACATCTATACCCTCCAGCACCGACGCTCAGCTGCAGCAGTGTGTGCTATCTACAAGAGGCAATACAGAACATTCACTAAATATCCTCAGACAGCACCTTCCAAACCCACGATCACTGCCATCCAGAAAGACAAGGGCAGCAGATACATGGGAACACCAGCCCATCCAAGTCACCACCCTGACTTGGAAATATATTCATCGTTCCTTCACTGTCGCTGGGCCTGAAGCCGACATTTGTGGCCCTTCCTAGTTTCCATGGAAACTGCGCAGCCATTTCACAGGGGAGTTAACTGCCAATCATATCACTGTGGGTCAGGAGCCACATGGAGACCAGACCGGGGTGGGGGGGGAGGGGTGACAGACAATGGAATTCCCTCCCTGTAAGGCATTGGCAAGCCAGATGGGCTTTTATAGCAATCGATGTCAGATCCATGGTCCAGCTTTCAATTTCAGATGTTATTAATCGATAAAATCCTCCAGTGATGGGATATGAGCCTGGGTCATTAGCTCAGGCCTCCACAGAACCACTTCCCACATTGTGGTGCTCTGAAAGGAGAGTGGTTCCTGCAGACACACTGGCCCACAAGTGGAATTCTACCATTCAGCATCTATGGTGTTTCCTCCTGGTCCCATTATTCAAAATGGCGGCTGCCACACTTCTGCGGGACGTATGCCTGTTGCTTTCCCCGTGCGCCAGGCATTAGGGCCTCCGCCACTGAGTTGGCACCTGCCAAGCGGGTATGGTAAGGCCAGTCTTCTGTCCCTTTGCACCTCCGTGGGGCAGTTGGAGAATTGGACAGTGACTGTTGAATATTTCTCAGTCGCAGTCATTTCCTTCAAGTGACTCAGTCACTTCAAAATAAAGTGGAACGTGTTTGAACAGTTGCAAAGCAACTGCCGAGCAAAATGCATTCTGGGGGAGCATGTTTTGAGTTTTAGTTTTAATGGTCTTTGACTTTTTTTGGGGGGGGGGAGGAGTAAGTTTCTTTGCTACTTTGTCTCAATTCTTCACTCCCCCTTTGAAAAGCTCTCTCCAGTCCTGAGCCTCAGAGAGACCCATGGAAGGAGGGAATGAGGGAAAAGACAAACAGAGAACAAAGGAAGTGAAACGGACCAGCCTGAGAGAGAGCGAGAGAGACAGCAAGATAGAGAGAGGGAGATATATATATATATAGAGAGAGAGAGAGAGAGGAAGAGAGAGAGAGAGTGAGAGAGAGAGAGAGCGAGAGAGAGCAAGATAGAGAGAGGGAGATATATATAGAGAGAGAGAGAGAGAGAGGAAGAGAGAGAGAGATAGAGAGAGAGAGAGACCAAGAGAGAGGGAGAGAGAGAGTGAGAGAGAGGGAGAAAGAGAGTGAGAGTGAGAGAAAGAGAGAGAATGAGAGCGAGAGAGACAGACAGACAGAGAGAGAGAGTGAGAGAGATAGAGAGAGAGAGAGAGCAAGAGAGAGGGAGATAGAGAGTGAGAGCGAGAGAAAGAGAGAATGATAACGAGAGACAGAGAGAGAGTGTGAGCGAGAGAGAAAGGGAGAGAGAGTGAGAGAGAGAGAGAAAGGGAGAGAGATAGAGAGCGAGGGAGAGAGAGAGTGAGAGAGAGAAAGGAAGAGAGAGAGGGAGATAGAGCAAGAGAGAGAGAGATAAAGAGTGAGAGCGAGAGAGAGAGAGAGAAAAAAAAACAAAGGCTCCACGACAATGATGGCGAAAAGGAGAGAGAGGCATGAGGAAAGGAAACAGGAGACAGTGAGATAATTGGTCCATCCCACCCTAACCCACATGCCTTAAGGCCGCTCCATGTCAGGAGGAGCTGATTGACAGCTAGGAACTTGTTTCTAACCCTTGAGAGATCGACGCAGTAACAGGATACACTGAGAACAAACAGCACTCGGGCTGCGTGGCTGCCCCGGATGGGAATTCTTTGGCAAAGCAACATTGCGGACAGGAGCGTTGACTTTGGCGCCAGTTGGCCGCGCCCTCCAACCTCCTGGCGAGATGCTTAGTGACGTTTTCCTTCTCTCCTTCCCTCTGAGTGAAGCCTGAAGGGGCTGCTCAACCAGTCTCCTTCCTCATGGGGCAGGAGTCGCCTCACAGTCCACCCACCGGTGCTCGCCAATGAGTTGCTGCGAGGTGCCAGCGCTTCCAGGGGTACAATGCCCACTTGGTGGCAGTGGGTGGCCCACAATAAGTATTGGCGCTGAAATAAGACACTTCGATATACGTGGGATGGGGCATCAATTCTCAAGTGGATGAAGAGCAAAATGCCCTCACTGCAGGAGAATTTAGTGAAGAGGTGTCCAACAGTTCTGATGATGCTAAGGGCTGGCACACTCTGCACTGGAAATGTGCTACCCTCCAGTGGTGCTATCACCTATGAACTCTCCCAGAGATCTATCTCAGGCGCCCTGATGTTGTCTCGGTATGTATAAAAAGACAGGCCCTTCTTTTTCAATTCACCCTTGGGTTTTGTGAGTCACTAGCCAGGTCAGTATTTATTGCTATTAAGGAACAACATCGGTGTGGCTCTGGAGTCGTAGATTCGTACAACCTGAAAACAGAACTCTCAGTCCAACCAGTCCATGATGAACATAACCCTAAACTAAACTAGTCCCACCTGCCTGTGCTTGGCCCATATCCCTCCAAACCTTTCCCTATTCAGCTACTTCTCCAAATGCCTTTTAAATGTTGTAACTGTACCTGCATCCACCCCTCCCGCAGGAAGTACAAACCACTCTCTGTATAAATATAACGCACCCTTGTGTCTTTTTATAAAAACTTTCTCTTCTCATCTTAAAAACCTCCCCCCCCCCTCCCCCAGTCTTGAAACCCCCACCCTAGGGAAAAGACACCTGCCATTCACCTTATCTATATCTTCCTGATTTTATAAGTTATGTGTATCATGAGTCATGTGTATGCCAGTCTGGGTAAGGACAGATGGTTGCCTTCCCTCAAGGATATTGGTAAATCTGATGAGTTTGATGAGAGTTGATAATAGTCACTGTCAAGTTGGAGTTTACTTTTAAAATCCCATTTTTTTTATTGAATTCAAACTGTGTCACAGAGGACAACATGCAAACCTGGCCACCAGAACATTAGCCTGGGGTTTCTAGCTGACTAGTCTAGTGACATTATCTTTACGCCATCCCTCCTTCCTGAATTGTCCCCATTTCCAGCCATCACCAAACAGTGATCATTGTTAGTTTGCTCTTCTCCTTACATGGTTCAATCTCAAGTGTTGCCTCGTCATATGCCAGTGAAATGTCTCAGGGGATTTTTAAAACTACCTGTACCTCAAAAACACGCCCGATCTTAAGGGTGATTTCTCATTGTTTTAAATTTTTGTTTTCAAGGGAGTGCTCCTTAAGTGCCGATGGGAAGTGATGTGTGGCACATTTCCTACCAAGGTGCAGACCTGAAGCTTGGATGAGGGCTTTGTGGGCTCCACTGGGCCAATCCTCCTTAGAGCAGGCTTTCACCCTGGGCTTGTAGACACAGAGAAGCAGAGCTTAACTTTGGGTGGCACGGTGCCTCAGGGGTTACCACTGCTGCCTCCCAGCGCCAGGGACCTGGGTACAATTCCACCCTCAGGCAATCCTCCGTGTGGAGTTGGCACGTTCGCCCCGTATCTGTGTGGGTTTCCTCCAGGTGCTCCAGTTTCCTCTCGCAGTCCAAAGTCCAGGTGGATTGGCCGTGCTAAATTGCCCCCGCGGTGTCCAGAGACGTGTTGGCTAGGTGGGTTAGCCACGGGAAACGGGATGGGTCGGGGTGCTATGCAGTTCAAAGGGTCAGTGTAGACTCGATGGGCCAATTGGCCTGCTTCTACACTGTAGGGATTGTATGAACTGCAGCTCTGGCTTGGCACAATGATAGACATCATTTCACACAGTTCTCTTAGTAATCAGACAGGATTCTCCTTGAATATTGATGCATTAATAGACAGTGTAATTGCAGCGAAACGTGTGTTAAGAGTATATTCATTTGGCACAGTAGAACTTTCTGAGGACACCCACATTGAGCCTGGAAGAAAACATTCTCAAAAAGGCCACTCGTTGTTCTAACCTGTGTGGTACCTAATATTAACGATCAATGGAGTGGTTTCCCTGCGACAAATTCTTTCTCTCCAGAGAGCCAGAGTAGATGGAAAAGCTTCAGAGGAGTGTTTTTGGATTGATAGCTTGCTCAAAGCCTGTAATTACCATAATAGAGTGAGAATAATGAGGCTTGTTGCGACAGGGTTGTGTAGACACATCAGGGAGATTTGATTTGAAGTGTTTAAAATGATGAGGGAGCTAGGCAGTATATCTCGACCGGTATGGCTCCCCTCCCCATTTCAACTGAGCCTTCAGCACCACCCCTCTGTTCACAGAGAACAGCATTCACACTTCTGTCCTCCCCACCATGTCCAACCACCTGATGAAGGAGCGGCGCTCCAAAAGCGAGTGCTTCCAAATGAACCTGTAGGACTGTAACCTGATGTTGCGTGATATTGTAACTCCAACCTCGCCATCCTGTCCATTGGTGCATTGTCTCACCTTCCAGCTCTCAGCCCTCCTTCCTCCTCAATCCGAGCCTTGAGCAGCCCTATCCTGGGACATTATCAATGTCACAAATAACCCCCTGGGTACCAGCGAGACGCCCCCTAGCATTACAGCTGCACTCCTCCATTGCCCTCCTGTCTGCAGTTATTGGTCAAAGCACTGACAGCGCCCTTAGATGCCACGGCCACTACATCCTTCCCTGTCCAGCAGAATCTGGAGACAAATACCAACAATGGCTGCTCCCTCTGTATCTGTACCATCACTGCCAGATGGATGGGTATAGTGTGTGATAGGGGAGAGTGTACATGGGGTGGGGAAGGGGGTTAATTGGGTGTGTGGGTGTGTGATAGGGGAGAGTGTACATGGGGTGGGGAAGGGGGTTAAATGGGTGGGTGGGTGTGTGATAGGGGAGAGTGTACATGGGGTGGGGAAGGGGGTTAAATGGGTGGGTGGGTGTGTGATAGGGGAGAGTGTACATGGGGTGGGGAAGGGGGTTAAATGGGTGGGTGGGTGTGTGATCAGGGAGAGTGTACATGGGGTGGGGAAGGGGGTTAAATGAGTGGGTGGGTGTGTGATAGGGGAGAGTGTACATGGGGTGGGGAAGGGGGTTAAATGGGTGGGTGGGTGTGTGATAGGGGAGAGTGTACAGGGGGTGGGGAAGGGGTTTAAATGGGTGGGTGGGTGTGTGATAGGGGAGAGTGTACATGGGGTGGGGAAGGGGGTTAAGTGGGTGCGTGGATGTGTGATCGGGGAGAGTGTTCATGGGGTGGGGAAGGGGGTTAAATGGGTGGGTAGGTGTGTGATAGGGGAGAGTGTACATGGGGTGGGGAAGGGGATTAAATGGGTGTGTAGAGAGTGTGATAGCGGAGAGTGTACATGGGATGGGGAAGAGGGTTAAATGGGTGGGAGGAGTTGGGAAAGGTTTCTTTCAGAGGAAAGACTAACAGAGCTGCCTGACTGCTCTGTCTCAGGACTGGATGTCAAGACAGACCTGGGGTCCTCTCCCCAGCAGATGCCCCCTGTCTGGTACTGGTGGGCAGGCCACCTGTATAATTTGATGTCCATTAATACGCTGACTGGGGGGGACGCACACCTACATCACCTCCCCCTCACCAGCTCTGTGAGGCCATGCGGTCAGATGCCAGGTGTGACCATCCTCCATGTGGGCTGCGGTGCTCCTCAAGACTTCGTACACACCACCCTCCCAAATCCCTGGGCCTTGGAACCCCTCAGAACACCAGCTGCGGCCCAGCCCACCCTGCAGTGCGGCTCCCCCTGGAGGCCCATGGCCAGAACGTCGTAATCCGATCCGAATCCGTAGTCCCCCTGAGGGGGGAGAAACCCTGAGGCTCCCAACCCTGTGTTGGCTATGCCCACCATTGGCAGTGTGGGCAGGAGAATGGAATCCTGTATGCCCTTGGACGGGCAGTGCTGGCCTTTTCACTGCCTGCTTCTGCAATAACCCTCCAGGGCAGGAGCACCTTGTCGGTCAGGGTACCGTCGGGGCACAGAAGCTGTCACCCTTACCCCACATTCTCCTTAAGTTTGCATTGCTCCCCTGTCCCTGGCATTTCCAGTTAAAGTCCCTCCTCTAGCTGTGGTCAGACAGGCCCTCTGTGACCTCCCTTCAGCCTAGGGAGATGTTTGTGGGCAAGATGTAAACTGGCCGGGTGGGAAATCATGAGGAGGACAGCCATTAATTGCAGGAAGATACCGAGGGGTCGGTCCAGGGGGATACAGCAACGGCAAATGGAATTCAAAGGGTGGCCTAATGGACTTGGGGAGGGCTAACAAGGCATGGGCTTATACCTGAAATGACAGGACCCTTTGACAGTCCAGAAGGTCAGAGAGTGTGTACATCCACAGATCCCTGAAGGGAGCAGGACAGGGAGATGAGGTGACTCGGAAGGTAAATGGGATACGTGCCTTTGTAAGAATACAAGAGCAGGGGGGCTGGGGTTATGCTGGAACTGCATAAAACACTGGTTAGGCCACAACTGGAGTATTGTGTGCAGTTCTGGTCCCCATGTTAAGGGAAGGGTGTGATTGTACTCCAGAGTGTGCAGAGGAGATTCCCCAGGATCTGCCTGGCCTGGAGGGTGTGAGGAAAGATCAGAAAGGCTGGGGTTGTTGGATGTGCCAGGCAGTGAGGTTAACGCGGCAAGATCTTTGTTGGCTGGCGCAGACACAATGGATCGAACGGCCTTCGCCTCTGCTGTAAACGCTGACGAGTCTACGAATTTGTCAACTTTCCGTCGACCATGCCCCGTTACGACCGGCTGGCTGTTCACCCGCTCGGTCTTCCGGTTTCTGAGGGAGAAAAGCCCCGTTGATATTCTGCTTTGTTGTGACATGGAGACCAGGAGCAGCTTTCATCGCTGTCAAACGAAAGGAATTAGGGAAGATGTAAGACAAGAGGGGGGGGCACGGGTAAGGGCAGGAAACCATGAAAGCAATCTCCCAGATCAAAGCGTAGAACTATCAGAAATACCTAACTCACCATCATTGACAGATGACAACATAGCATTACACCTTTACAGCATGTAACTAATCCAAAAATAACTGCATTTGAACTCCTAGAGTAAAATAACACAGCCCGACTCCTCCACCAGACAGATGGACAGCTTCCTTGAAGTGTAATGTAATACATTTTCCCGGCTCCAATTTCACGGGTAAGAAAAGTGCCATTGGCTGGTGCACACAGCACTTTTAAATGATAAGATTTTCGACAGTTCAACGTTGCTTTGCCCCTTTCCTGTTCTGGTTAATAGACCTACAGGGAGTAAGAAAGTCCAGAGAAAATGAGCCCTGCGCAGAGCAGCTTGGGGATAGGTACAGAGCCAGAGGATACGCTGGTTACAAACTCCCTTGTCGCAGCCAGCAACGACGTTGCAGCAGTCAGGTCCCCAATCCCTGCAGCAGGGACTCGAACCCTGTGCGTTATTTATTTAAAATTCACCAATGGGCATCGCTGGCTGGGCCGGCCTTCATTGCCCGTCCCTATTTGCCCCTTGAGGAGTTGATGGCGAGCTGCCCCTTTGAACCGCTGCCCTCCACATGTTGTGGGCAAACCAGCAATGTCCTTAGGGAATGCGTTCCAGGATTTTGATCCGGCGGCAGTGAAGGAATGGCGCAATATTCCCAAGTCAGGCTGGTGAGTGGCCGGGAGGGGGACTTCAAAGTGACGGTGTTCCTATCTATCTGCTGCATTTGTCCTTCTAGACGGAAGTGGTCACGGGTTTGGAAGGATCTTTGGTAAATTTCTGCAGTGCGTAGATGTGTAGATAGTACACATTGCTGCTACTGAGCGTCGGTGGTGGAGGGAGTGGATGTGGTGCCAATCAAGCGGGCTGCTTTGTCCTGGATGGTGAGCAGCTTATTGAGTGTTGTTGGAGCTTCCCCCATCCCGGCAAGCGGGGAGTATTCCATCTTGTGCCTTGGAGATGGTGGACAGGCTCTGGGGGGTCAGGAGGTGACAGTTATTCATTTACTAATGACACCCACATCCCATAAATGAATCAAAAATAACTCCTTAGATCAGAATCCCGTGGACCTTAACCCTTCAATCAATGAGAACATGCAAGACTGTGGAGGAATCGCATCTGCCATGATTTTATTGAATGAGGGGCCGAGTGGCCTCTTCCCTGTCCTACATATGTTTGAGCGTGTGTTTCTGTCTATCTCCTCAGCCCAGCTCCCTCATGGTGATGCACACCTCAATTAATCCAACCCTCCAGTCCCCTCCATGGAGAACAGTCCCACCTTCTCCAACCTCTCATCGCAGTTGATGTCCCTCGTCCTGGGAACCATTCTCCACCACCTTTCCGAGGACCCCTCCAATGCCTCCATATCCCTCCTTCGACTCTGCCAGGGATTACCTCCTGGGAAAGTCTGAGTCATGTGTGAGCGGGACAGCCCCTCTGAAGGACAGAGTGAGGGGAACATTACATTAGATTCAGAAGGGGCGATGGGCACTAGAGGGGGTGTCAGTTAGACACAGGAGGGGATGTCAGTCTGAGACAAGAAGAGGTGTCAGTCAGAAACAGGAGGCATGACAGTCAGACGTGAGGGGGTGTCAGTCAGATACGTGAGGGCATGTCAGTCAGACACAGGAGGAGGAGTCAGTCAGACACAGATGGGGGTGTCAGTCAGAAATGGGGAAGTGTCAGTCAGAAACAAGAGGGAATATCAGTCAGACTCAGGTCGGGGTGTCAGTCAGATATAGGAAGAGGTAGTAAGTCAGATACGTGAGGGGGTGCAAGTTAGAAACACGAGGATGTGTCAGTCAGATACAAGAGCAGGTGTCAGTCAGACACTAAAGCGGGCATCAGTCAGACATGGGAGGGGATGTCAGTCAAGCATGTTGGGGGTGTCGGTCAGACACGCGAGGAGGTGTCTGTCAGATACGGGAGAGGGTGTCAGTCAGATACGGGAGAGGTGAGATTCAGATGCAAGAGGGAGGAGAGTCAGGTTCAGGAGGGGGAGAGTCAGACATAGGAGATGCTAACAGGCATGGGAGAGTTGGTCAGTTAGATACAGGAGGGATGACAGTCAGGCATGGGAGGGAGTGACAGTCAGATACAGGGGATGGAGCAATGGCTGCATGCCAGGGTGACCTGCAGTTCCTGCAATTTGACTGGCTCCAGTCTGAGTCCATGTCCAACCTGAAATACAGCACCACCTCCCTGTGCCTACACGTCTGGCACTGCCAATGTCCCCTGAGCAGCAATTCCCCGATCCGTCCTCCAGGCTTCTCCTCCAGCCAGGGGGCCAGAGCTCCCTGCTGCTACAGCAGGTCACAGACCCTTTGGGGAAATCCGAATCACCCAGGGCACTGAAGGAAGGCATCAGGGACGTGCTGAGGATAATGAATCGGAGCCATATGGGAGATAAAGGAACATCCGAGGAAAAAGAGAGGGGGCCCCTGTGTGACAAGATACATTGGAGTGTTTGCTCCAACCAATTGTGTCTCGTCAGCTGATCTGGGATCCCATGCCTTATAAGGACGGTGGGCTCTGGGTTACAATATTCTCCGTGTGCAAACTCTACCCCGGGGCAGCCTCTGTCCTGGCAGCTAGAAAGCAGTGTCTATGATACAGTCAGATCAGATAGCGTGTGTGGATATAAAAAGTCTGTGTGGATGCTGAAAATCTGAAACAAACATAGAGAAACTCAGCTGATCTGGCAGCATCTCCGGTGAAAGGGACAGAGATAACATCTCCAGTCCGCCATGACCCTTCTGCAGAATTCTTCTCTCCACAAGTCCTGCCAGACCTGTTAAGTTTCTCCAGCAATCTCTGCTTATTTCCTAAGAATAATTTCTGGCCATTATCACTTTGCATAGTGCTGTAGTTACCCTTCACTTCAGTAGTTTAGATTACTCACAGTGTGGAAACAGGCCCTTCGGCCCAACAAGTCCACACCGACCTGCCCGAGCGCAACCCACCCAGACCCATTCCCCTACATTCACCTAACACTACAGGCAATTTAGCATGGCCACTTCACCTGACCTGCACATTTTTGGATTGTGGGAGGAAACCGGAGCACCCGGAGGAAACCCACGCAGACACAGAGAGAATGTGCAAACTCCACACAGTCAGTCGTCTGAGGCGGGAATTGAACCCGGGTTTCTGGCGCTATGAGGCAGCAGTGCTAACCACTGTGCCACCGTGCCACCTACTCGCAGAGTGCTTTAGGGAACATCTCCGGGCCTCCCGCACCAATCAACCCCACTGTCCTGTGGTCGAACATTTCAACTCCCCCTCCCACTCTGTCGAGGACATGCAGGTCCTGGGCCTCCTTCACCGCCGCTCCCTCACCACCCGATGCCTGGAGGAAGAACGCCTCATCTTCCGCATTGAGACCCTTCAACCCCAGGTCATCAATGTGGACTCCACCAGTTTCCTCATTTCCCCTCCCCCCACCTTACCCCAGTTACAACCTTCCAGCTCAGCACTGTCCCCATGACCTGTCCTACCTGCCAAAATTCCTTCCCACCTATCCACTCCACCCTCCCTTCAGAACTATCACCTCCAGCCCCACCTCCATCCACCTATGTCACTCTCAGCTACCTTCTCCCCAGCTCCACCCCCTCCCATTTATCCCTCCAGCCCCAAGGCTCCCAGCCTCATTCCTGATGAAGGGCTTTTGCTGAAATGTTAATTCGCCTGCTCCCCCAATGCTGCCTGACCTGCTGTGCTTTTTCAGCACCACACTCTCGAAACACTTTGAGATATTTGATGGCTCTGATAACTTTTACACACCTTTTTTTTTAAGATAGCTCATTCCTTTTGGTTTGCTGTTGAGTTTTTTTTTTAACATCTTCAGCTGTTATAGTTCTTGAGCAGATATTTTGTAAAGCTTAGGGATCCACAGGTATATACAGGTGTGAAAGGCTCTGAAAGGGTTAATCTTTCGTTCAGGGAGAAAGCACCAGCCATTGTGATGACTGCACCAGCATTTGGTCAGAGTAATGAAAGTGTTGGTCCAAGTGAGATCTGGGGTTACTGGCTCCTACTGGCTCCCTGTGGTAGCACAGTTTATATTCATGGGATCAGCAAATAGCTGTGGCAATGGAACAAATTTCCTCTTGTTTACTCAACAAAACTCTTCTAGTTAAACTGGAAGGAGTCTATCCTCATCCAAGCAATACCGCACACAGGAACAAATGGATATCTGTAGCTCTAAGGCAGACCAGCTAGATTCAATCTCTAAAGAAAGTACCTGACATAGAAAAGAAATTCTATAGGTGAAATAATAGTGTTTAAGCACTGAAAGACACATTTTGGGTCTGGTACTTTCTGGTGAGGGGCGTTCTGTTCAGGTTAGGCAGTGCACAACTTAGGGCATATCCTGCAATGTTTTATTGGTAAACTATCGGGCATCTTTATGATGCATGCAGACACTTTTAACATAGGATGCCATTGAGTTCAAAAAGAATTGTGGCAATCAAATTTGGAAAGAATGTAGAATTGGAAATTAGGATCTGCAGCCCTTAAATATGTTGGCTTGGCGATAGAGCAAGGTGAGTCAGATGGAAGTTTTACATTTGTTCATGGTAATTCTCGGAGAGGGTCAATCCCATCATAATTGATAACGACTCTGGACAAAAGGTCACAGCTTCCTCCAAAGCTGAACTGTGAAGTCATAGAGTCATAAAGTCATTGAGTTGTACAGCATGGAAACAGACCCTTCCAACCAACTCGTCCACACCGACCAGATATCCTAAATTAATCTAGTCCTATTTGCCAGCACTTGGCCCCTATCCCTGTAAACCCTTCCTATTCATATACCCATCCAGATGCCTTTTAAATGCTGTAATTGTACCAGCCTCCACCACTTCCTCTGGCAGCTCATTCCATACACGTACCACCCTCTGCGTGACTCCCTCGTCAGGTCCACACCCCCCACCAACCCAACCTCCACTCCTGGCACCTTCCCCGGCAACCGCAAGAAATGCAAAACTTCGCCCACACCTCCCCCCTTACTTCCCTCCAAGGCCCCAAGGGATACTTCCATATCCGCCACAAATTCACCTGCACCTCCATACACATCATTTATTGCATCCACTGCACCTGATGTGGCCTCCTCTATATTGGGGAGACAGGCCACCCACTTGCGGAACGTTTCAGAGAACACCTCTGGGACACCCGGACCAACCAACCCAACCACCCCGTGGCTCAACACTTCAACTCCCCCTCCCAGTCCACCAAGGACATGCAGGTCCTTGGACTCCTCCATCGCCAGACCATGGCAACATGACGGTTGGAGGAAGAGCGCCTCATCTTCCGCCTAGGAACCCTCCAACCACAAGGGATGAACTCAGATTTCTCCAGTTTCCTCATTTCCCCTCCCCCACCTTGTCTCAGTCAAATCCCTTGAAGTCAGCACTGCCTTCCTAACCTGCAATCTTCTTCCTGACCGCTCCGCCCCCATCCCCACTCCAGCCTATCACCCTCACCTTGACCTCCCTCCACCTATCGCATTTCCAACGTCCCTCCCCCAAGTCCCTCCTCCCTACCTTTTATCTTAGCCTGCTCTGGACACACTTTCCTCATTCCTGAAGAAGGGCTTATGCCCGAAACGTCGATTCTCCTGTTCCTTGGATGCTGCCTGACCTGCTGCGCTTTTCCAGCAACACATTTCCACACTGATAAGACTAGACGCAAGCTTCTGTGTGTTTGAACCCAGTTATATGATTAGAAGTCTGAAAGCTGAGGGCATTGTGAGCAAAATGTCAACAATTAAAGATGATGTGTTAAAGCTGCAGAGTGCCACTGGTCATTGAATGTCTTGCACCCCAATGGTGCACTGCGCACACTGTTTGATTTATCTTGGAAGGACTGTGCGATGGAAAGGGGTCTAAAAGGTCCTCATTGATTGAATCATGTCGGTAATAGCTCCTTTGGGATAATCCACATTCTACCAAGTGTGTAAATGGGAGAAGGCTGAGCCTGGGCTGAGTTAACCTAACAAATGTTATTGGGGGTGGAGGGGGAAGAGGAAGGACTGAGATGGTTAACTGAGTCACCAATTATCGCACTGTTTCGGGGATTTGCAAGCTGGTATCCTTTAGTCTCCACCCCAGACCACAGCGATATCACCGGATTGGGTGGAGCCTAATGGCATCGCCAACGTTAACCCTTTCCGAACTATCGTCTTTTCCAAGCAAGAGAAAGCTCAGACTGTTTAAAGATTGAAGTCAAAAAGCCCTGCCGACATTGTGGAATGAAATTCCACTGAGATCAGTCGAGGGTTTGATGCATACACTTTCACAGGCAACATCATTAGGAAGAGACAAGTGAAGATGGGAGATGCTGCACAGATCGAAGGTGCTGTGCTCTGACAGCTATGAGGTTCAGGCGTATATCAGTCGGTCCTCTGTGGACTGAAAGCCCCTCCAGTTCAAGAGAGCTACAGATGTGAAAGCATCAGGAAGACTATCCAAATCAATGACCTGCTACCCAAGAAACTGCCACCCTTTCACGTCTGAGAGGAGCATGATCAGGGAGAGTAGTGAAACCTGCAGATCGTCTGAATCCATAAAATCAAAGGCTTGAGGCAGGGAGGAAGGGGGTGGAAATGCCATATATGATTCTGAAAGGATTAACACTTGATTTTAATGTGGTAAGCTTCAGTCAGATCCTACAGTGGGACTGTACACCCCACCAAGGCTGCACAACTAACTCAGCTCACTGTTCAGATTACCAGCAGCATGCAGGAGTCCAGGGGAGTGGAATGACTGGGGCAATTGACAAATGTAAAGGGTTTTCAGAGCACTTTAAAGTGGCACTCAACAGACTTGGACATGTTGTCAAAGAAATTACAATGACTAAATTGCACTCATTGGCATAGGCGTGTTGTCTGCATCTCCTAATCTTCCCAGCTCAATCCAGCTGGAGCTATTGCTAGAGATAGTGCCCAATGATGGGGGAGTCTATAGGCTTCAAGGTTGTGTCCTTTCCAAATATCCATTGCATCAGTTATCTCACTAGCTTTTAAAGGACTAGGATGAGCTGGGCACATGTCAGTTCACAGCTCCAATAATTTGCACAGTGCAAAATCCCTCATAGCCTCAATTTCCTTCAGTCCCTCTTTCTATTCCATTTTCTAATTTCCAGAATAAGACTTGAATCCTGCAGAGCAAAAACCGACACAACATATGTGTTCAATTTATCTGCCATCTATTTATTTTCCATTATTATTTGTCGAGACTAACTTTCTACATCATGAATGCCCACTTTGTTAATCCTGCTTCCTTTTTAAATGTCTATAGAAACCTTGATTATTTGCTTTCATATTTCTGGCCAGCTTTCTCTTGTTACTCTAACTTTTCCTTCCTTCTTAATTATTCAGTCAATCTTTGCTGATTTTCATGTTTGATCCAATCTTCCATCCTCCCTCTATCTTTGTGTAATTATATTATTATTCTTTAAGTTTGTTATTACCATTAATTTTGTTTTCATTAATGACAAATGGCAATCTTGCAGTTGGGATTTTCCATTCTAACTGGAATGTATATTTTGAAACGTCACTTTAAGTGTCTGTTGATGCACCTCCAGTGAATTACCTCTTGACCAAACTCTGCTGCCATGCCCTCCTTATTGCGTTTATTTAAGATTAAAACACTAGTCTTGGACTCAGTTCTCTCTTCCTTCGAATTATCATATTATGAGTGTAGCAATCTCAAGGCAACTTCACTATGTGGTTATTAACTAATTTCATCCTACAGTCGAGAGTCATAGAGTCATAGAGTCATACAGCATGGCAACAGACCCTTCGGCCCATCGAGTCCGTGCCGACCATAATCCCAAACTAAACTAGCCCCACCTGCCTGTGCTTGGCCCAAATCGCTCTAAGCCTTCCCTATTCATGTGCTCATCCAAATGTCTTTTAAATGTTGTGACTGCACCCACATCCACCACTTCCTCTGGAAGGTCATTCCATACACAAGCCACAAAAAGTTGTCCCCTTGTCTTTTTTAAATCTTTCTCCGCTCACCTCAAAAATGTGCCCTGAAGTCTTGAAATCCCCCACCTTATGGAAAAGACACCACCCTATTCACCTTATCTATATCCCTCATGATTTCTAAACCTCTATAAGTTCACCGCTCAAATATAGCTTGCTTTCTGGTCCGCTCCAGAACGTGGTGTTCTAAGAAGCTATCCCATAAAATTCGATGAACTCCTCATCTGGGCTACCTTTGCCTGATTTTTTTTTTATATATCAGCCTGCATCTAGATTAACATCCCCCATGATTATTGCTCTCTCTGCCTGACAAGCTTCCATTTTGTTTTCTTCCTTTATATTCGATTTTACTGCACGCTTATTGTGTTGGGGCCTCTCGTCTACTACCACAAATGGCTTCTAGCCTTGATACTTTCATTTCTACCAAAACTGCTTCTACGTCCCAGTTTCCTGAACTTAAAATCATCCCTATCTATTGTGCTAATAATATCATTGATTAACAGGGCTACACCTCCATCTGTTCCTAGCTTTATGTCCTTTCCAAATGTCCTGGTGCTCTTCAACATTCAGGTCCCACTCCAAGTCGTCCTACAGATATGCCTGAATAATTATCAAATTATAATTAGATATTTCTCTTTGCACTATCTGCTTTGTTCCAGTTGATACATATATTCAGATACAGAGCTTTTGGTAGTACCTTTAATTATTTATGTACTGTCTAGCCTTACCAGGTGATTTACTCGTATATTTGTATTCCATGTCGTTCTGTCACAGTCTATCATTTCCCAAGTTAACAAGGGCTCCACTTCCTTCAGTAGCCTGTTTAAATTACCATATGCCCCCAAATTTGACCAGCTGCTGCCACTATTTATTTTAATATATTAATACTTCCACAGTATTGAGGCTTGCTAGAACGCTACCCCAACCCTCTCCCCCAGTATAGGTCAGGTCTCCTCTTCCCTTGTTTTTATTAGACCCCAGAATTAATTTAAGCTTCTGATGAAAGTCTTGAGATATTTATAAGTAAGGCGCTCAAAGTTGCCCCTTGTCAATCCACATCACAATCTCATTCAGGGATGAAACTGAACAATGGAACAGTGTCATTCCGCTGATCTATTAGGCACCTGGGTCAGTGTGGAGTCACTGTACAATGATGGGGACAGTGTAGAGGGAGCTTTACACTGTATCTAACCCCGTGCTGTCCCTGTCCTGGGAGTGTTTGATGGGGACAGTGTAGCAGGAGCTTTATTCTGTATCTAACCCCATGCTGTCCCTGTCCTGGGAGTGTTTGATGGGGACAGTGTAGAGGGAGCTTTACTCTGTATCTAACCCCGTGCTGTCCCTGTCCTGGGAGTATTTGATGGGGACAGTGTAGAGGGAGCTTTACTCTGTATCTAACCCTGTGCTGTCCCTGTCCTTGGAGCGTTTGATGGGGACTGTGTAGAGGGAGCTTTACTCTGTATCTAACCCCGTGCTGTCCCTGTCCTGGGAGTGTTTGATGGAGACAGTGTACAGAGAGCTTTACTCTGTATCTAACCCCATGTAGTCCCTGTCCTGGGAGTGTTTGATGGGGACAGTGTAGAGGGAGCTTTACTCTGTATCTAACCCCATGTAGTCCCTGTCCTGGGAGTGTTTGATGGGGACAGAGTAGAGGGAGCTTTACTCTGTATCTAACCCCGTGTAGTCCCTGTCCTGGGAATGTTTGATGGGGGACAGTGTAGAGGGAGCTTTACTCTGTATCTAACCCTGTGCTGTCCCTGTCCTTGGAGCGTTTGATGGGGACTGTGTAGAGGGAGCTTTACTCTGTATCTAACCCCGTGCTGTCCCTGTCCTGGGAGTGTTTGAAGGGGACAGTGTAGAGGGAGCTTTACTCTGTATCTAACCCTGTGCTGTCCCTGTCCTTGGAGCGTTTGATGGGGACTGTGTAGAGGGAGCTTTACTCTGTATCTAACCCCGTGCTGTCCCTGTCCTGGGAGTGTTTGATGGGAATAACGTGCTTTCCTCTTTGGAACGGGTATTTTTGTTTCTTTTATGAACACACAGGTAACAAAGTAACATTTTGAAAGCCAGATCAGAATGCTGGGTGAAGGAGGGGACTGCAGGCCAAAGTGCTGGCGGCAGGGTTTAGATAATAGTGTGACGTGTGTACAATACTAACTGTCTGGATCACATTACAGACACAGCTCCTCCTGCCATTGCTGAAGGGGACAGGTGAGAACACCATCAATGGGTAATCCATCAACACTCCCTTACACTTGGCATCTCCACAGCTCCAGTTTCAGGTGGCTCAGAAAGCAAAGACAAGCCAAGTGGGAAAGCGGCACTCAGAGTCTGCCTGAGTTGAGGGAAAGGGCAGGTTTCGAACAAGAGCTGTCTTTTACCTTCCACAGCATGGGTGGCTCCATCATTTAGTTGGGTTGCTTTTATTTCACCTTTCTGAGCTGCGGTTAGTTTCTCTGTTTCACACGCATTGTATAAGAGGTAAAACGTGAAGCCCCTACACTGAGCAAAATGGGTGTTAAGTGTCTCAGAGTCAGCTCCCTAGCCATGTGGAGCACAGACTGAGTAAAAGGGAGTGATTCATTCCTGTCTGAGAGTGTGTATGTGTGTGCGCGTACAAGTGTGTGTGTGAGGTGTGTGTGTGTGTCTGTGTGTTTGTGTGTGTGTGCGTGCATGCCTGAGTGTGTGTGTGTGTGTGCACCTGAGTGTGTGTGTGTGTGCGTGCCTGGGTGTGTGTGTGTGTGCGTGCCTGGGTGTGTGTGTCTATTTGTGTGTGCCTGAGTGTGTCTGTGTGTGTGTGTGTGGACCTGAGTGTGTGTGTGTGTGTGTGTCTGTGTGTGTGTGTGTGTGTGTGCATGCCTTGGTGTGTGTGTCTATTTGTGTGTGCCTGAGTGTGTCTGTGTGTGTGTGTGTGTGGACCTGAGTGTGTGTGTGTGTGCGTGCCTGGGTGTGTGTGTCTATTTGTGTGTGCCTGAGTGTGTCTGTGTGTGTGTGTGTGGACCTGAGTGTGTGTGTGTGTGTGTGTCTGTGTGTGTGTGTGTGTGTGTGCATGCCTTGGTGTGTGTGTCTATTTGTGTGTGCCTGAGTGTGTCTGTGTGTGTGTGTGTGTGGACCTGAGTGTGTGTGTGTGTGTGTCTGTGTGTGTGTGTGTGTGTGTGTGTGTGCATGCCTTGGTGTGTGTGTCTATTTGTGTGTGCCTGAGTGAGTGCGTGTGTGTGTGTGTGCGCCTGTTTATGTGCGCCTGTTTGTGTGCGCCTGGGTGTGTGCACCTGAGTGTGTGTGTGTATGTGTCTGTGTGTCTGTGTGTGTGTGTGTGTCAATTCCTGTACGTACAATAAACTGGGCAGTGGAAGAGAACATGATGAATAAACCACCTCTAGTCCCTTTTAGGGCCAAGAAGCATGGACAGTCAATAATTTGGAGAGTTAGGTTGGTTGCTTCTTCCTCTGATAAGAGTTCAGGATCTGATGTCGATCATATTGCCATTTCTCACCACAGACCTTGACTCAATCAGTTGCATTTGTTCCTGATTTTTGCGAATGTTTCAATCTGTTGACCTGCGGGTCTTGAGGTGGCCTGTTCTTCTGTTTGTGGCTACCTGAAGGATGGATTCTAAGTGAGAGCAGGACCTGGTTTTTACACTGAGCTGTTGTGCACTGATGGTGCAGTAACCCATACAGCACAGCAGGTGACACTGTTACTGTATCTCTGACTCGAGAGACGTCAGCTTGAGACTGTCCTTTCATTGTTGCTGCTGATTCCTGTCCTTCATTTTTTCTGGAACAAACCTCCCTCTTGTTGTTCCTTCAGCCCACACTGTGAACAACCCAACCAGCCAGCAGCTTGCTACCTGCATTCCCGTTTCCAATCCGTCCTCCGTACAGTTAGTCAATTGTCCAAAGCCCTGGGTTTTCATCTCCCGAATTCACACAGGCGTTCTTTTGATCTTTTACGAATTTGTTCACTCTACTGCAGCATGCATCCAGTAAAGGAGCTGGGAAGGATTGCTCCCAATAAAAATAAACTTGTGGAGGCAGAGGCATTGAGTATCGAAGTTGGGAAGCTATGTTGCAGTTGTACAGGACGTTGGTGAGACCGCACTTGGCGTATTGTGTTCAGTTTTGGTCACCTTGCTATAGGAAGGATGTTATTAAACTGGAAAGAGTGCAGAAGAAACTTTTAAGGATGTTGTCAGGACTCAACAGTCTGGGTTATAGGGAGAGGTTGGACAAGCTAGGACTTTTTTCTTCAGGGCGTAGGAGACTGAGGGGGGGCGTTATGGAGGTGTAAAAGATCATGAGAGGCATGGATAGGGTGAATGCATTCAGTTTTTCTTCCCCCAGGGTTGGGGAATCGTGAACCAGAGGGCATCAGTTTAAGGTTAGTGGGGAAAGAATAAAAGGGAATCTGAGGGGCAACTTTTTTACACAGAGGGTGGTACACGTATGGAATGAGGTGACAGTGGAAGTGGTTGAGGTGGGAACATTAACAATATTTAAAAGGCATTTGAACAACTACGTGGATAGGAAAAGATTAGGTGGATATGAGCCTAGTGCAGGGAAATGGGGTTAGTGTGGATGGACACTTTGGTCGACATGGGCTAAAGGGCCTATCTCCGTGCTGTAGGACTCTATGAATCTCTGACAGTATAACTCAGAGGGCACGACGAAATGAGTGTTTTGCAGCTTCTTTGATTTGATATTGAAACATCTTCACTTGACCATCTGCAGTGGTTCAGTGGTTAGCAATGCTGCCTCACAGCACCAGGGACCCGGGTTTGATTCTACCCTTGGGCGACAGTCTGTGTGGCGTTATCCCTGTGTCTGTGCGGGTTTCCTCCCCCAGTTCAAAAATGCGCAGGTTAGGTAGATTGGCCATGGGAACTTACTCAATGCCCACAGACACTTTGTCACAACTTGCCAAGGCAACACTCTACATTCCTTCTCGCCATGAAGATTTGACAGTGGTAAGTGACTGGCTGTAAGTTTGCTCGCTGAGCTGAAAGGTTTGTTTTCAGACATTTTGTCACCATACTAGGTAACATCATCAGTGAGCCTCTGGCAAAGCACTGGTGGTATGGCCCCACTTTTTATTTATGTGTTTAGCTTTCCATGGGCTGGCGATGCTATTTCCTGCGGTGATGTCATTTCCTGCGGTGATGTCACTTCCTGTTCTTTTCCGTGGTAAGCGATGTCGGTTGAAAGCAGCAGTTTTGGTTTCTGATGTACTTGATGGTCTTTGTGGCTGTATGAGCTGTTTGGCATTTCCAGAATGCTCCAGAATAGTATCAATGCCAACAGCATGAGAGAGATGATGGTTTTCCAGGAATGGGAAGACTTGTGAGTGATTAGCTTTGGATGTGGAGATATGGTGGAAGAAACCATTGTAGACCACCATCAGCATCTAGTCAGCCAACTAGAGACAGCTCATCAGATGAAACTGATCAAGAAGAAATTGCAACTAAAGTTGCCTGAGTCAAAAACATGGATCAAGAATGAACAGTGAATGGACATCACCATGATCCCAATACAGTGAGAGTGATAGAAGAGATGTAGCAATCAGCAAATATGAAGGCAACTCAATGATGTGTAGGACTTGCACATTGGCTACCTTGGCCACTTCTCATTCAGTTCATCATCAGCCAGTGAACCTTTACACAGGCCGACTGCAAAGGATGGCTTTGGGACACAGAACAAGAAGCAAGTTCATTGCAGGGATATCACTTGCAAGGCAAGTACAAGTGAGGGAAACAGACATACATTGCCAGCGCGCTGTTCAGAGCAGCACTCCCTGTGAAAGATGTTGACGATGCTGGTACAGAGATTGAAATCTTCCAGATCCAACTCGAAGTGACATCACCTTTATCAACGCATTTCAACCCCCCCCACTCTCCCACCCCTCACATTCCTGATGAAGGGCTTTTCGTCGATTCTCCTGCTCCTCGGATGCTGCCTGACCGGCTGTGCTTTTCCGGTGCCACACTTTTCGTTTCCGGTCTCCAGCACAGCAGAGACACTGAATCTGAAAGACAAGCATCTTGATCAGATCCGGCAGACTGTGCGACACAAAGTAACCTTCAAATTAAAATGGAAAGGATGCCCTGAAATGCTTAAATACGTCAGTTGTGAGGAGAGAGTTTTGACCATAAATAAAAAGAAGTGTTGATGCCATCTGCTACAAAAGGAAATATTCACAAAGGAGATGGGAAAGGTGATACTGAAGTGCATCTATGCAATGGATTAAGGATTAACAACAGTAAGAGAAAATCTCTAGCTGGGTACAAGCTGTTGGTGTTGGATTGACCTCTTGGTTTCAAGCGCATGTGGTTGGTGAGCTGTACTTTGATTTCCAGATCAAGAGTTCTCAGCTGTTCAGTAAGATCGGAAAGGGAATATTTGTGAGGTGAGATGTACCATGAAGAAGGCCGTTAACATATCATCATCCCCTTTACCAGGTAACTGGCAAGTAGGTTGCCCTTTCCAAATCCTTTCATGTTAAGCTGCACTGCACGCGAAGATCAGACTGATGAGCTGTGTCTCCCAGTATTACCCACACTGTGCTGGCCTGTGTTAGAATGTGACGTTAATGAGAGAGAGGGAGAGACACTCCCTAACAACGGCATCCTTTTATATTCCTGAGCCAGAACAGAGCTGGCCTGGCACAGTTTCAATTGAGAGGGAGTTGAGTTCAATGTTCCAGCTAAATACAAGTCCCTTCAACCCAGTGTGCAGTATTCCCCGCCCACCACGCAGTCTCCTCCACATTGAGGGGGAACCGAACGGCCTCCACTCAGTCTGCAAGTGTGACCCAACCTTTTGGTTTGCATGTCACTTTAATCCACAATTTTGCCCACCCATTCACATTTCTATCTGAGGCCCACTTCAATGTAACTCAATGAAAGTTGGAGATTCAGCAGTTCTTTAGACACTTCTAGACTCAACACTGAGTTTGACAACTTCAGACTGCGAACATTTTCCTACATTTAAATTCTTCTTCCTTCTGCTACCGCATCCAAGGTAAGAGTTCCTTGCTTTTTTGATTGGAGAGCTGACCGAGATAATGCCATTAACACCTACTCTGGAACTATATCACTCCTTTATTTTTCCCTTTGCTGCTGCGTTCAGTTACACCTGTGACCTCTGTTCACTCTCACCCTCTAACCTAAGCCTGACTTTCTCTTCTCTTCAATTTGCTCCTCCTGACCTCTTTTTGACCATTTAAAACCCATCATATTTCTACCTCTCTTCGGTTCTGAAGAAATGTTATAACAACGTTAATTTGGTTTCTCTCTCCAAAGAGCCCACTGTGTTCCTTGAGCACTTGTGGTTCTGATGATATATGACCTTCATCATGCGGCATTGTAACACTGTTCAGATGAAGGCCAAATGCATTTTAAAATGATTTTCACGCCCCGATCATTCACCAACAATCATCTCTGCAAATGGAGCCTAAACTCTGGTCCTCCAGCAGAGCTGTGGTCTTGTTCCCATTTGGCGAATGCAGTGACACAAAAACTCTCTATGGAAAAGGAGGACATGCTCACAGCAAACGTGGAACTTGCTTCACCCTAGCTTTGCACGGGTGCAGCAATACAATTGTAACTTGACAGACTGGAGCCTTTGTGCCAGAGGAACAGACACATCTGATGCCAAATGTGGTAAGACTCAGGAATTCAGGTAATAACCTGTCAGCTGAATCAAAGAAAAGGTGCAAACTCCAATTACTTTGTCACGCAAGGTGCTAAAAATTGTGGATCTGGAGAAATGACAAGTCAAATGTGCATTAGTAACTTTCAGTGATGAGTCAGTATCTCTCAGTAATGGAACAGTATCTATCAGTGATTGGTCTGTATCTATCAGTGATGGTACAGTATCTGTCAGTGACTGGTCAGTAGCTATCAGTGATGTGTCAGTATCTATCAGTGATGTGTCAGTATCTATCAGTGATGTGTCAGTATCTATCAGTGATGTGTCAGTAGCTATCAGTGATGGGTCTGTATCTATCAGTGATTTGTCAGTATCTATCAGTGATGGTACAGTATCTATCAGTGATGGGTCTGTATCTATCAGTGATGGATCTATATCTATCAGGGATGGGTCTGTATCTATCAGTGATAGGACAGTATATATCAGTGATGGGTCAGTATCTATCAGTGATGGATCTATATTTATCAGTGATGTGTCAGTATCTACCAGTGATAGGACAGTATCTCTCAGTGATGGGTCAGTATCTATCAGTGATGGATCTATATCTATCAGTGATGTGTCAGTATCTGTCAGTGATGGGACAGTATCTATCAGTGATGTGTCTGTATCTATCAGTGACTGGTCAGTATCTATCAGTGATGGATCTATATCTATTAGTGATGGGTCAGTATCTATCAGTGATGGATCTATATCTATCACTGATGTGTCAGTATCTATCAGTGATGGGACAGTATCTATCAGTGATGTGTCAGTATCTATCAATGATGGTACAGTATCTGTCAGTGATGTGTCAATATCTATCAGTGATGGATCTATATGTATCAGTGACTGGTCAGTACCTATAAGTGATGAGTCAGTATCTATCAGTATCTATTAGTGATGGTACAGTATCTGTTAGTGACTGGTCCCTGTTTATCAGTGATGGGTCTGTATCTACCAGTGATAGATACTGACCTATCAGTGATGTGTCAGTATCTATCAGTGATGGGTCTGTATCTATCAGTGATTTGTCAGTATCGATCAGTGATGGTACAGTATCTATCAGTGATGGGTCAGTATCTATCAGTGATGGGACAGTATCTATCAGTGATGGGTCAGTATCTATCAGTGATGGTACAGTATCTGTCAGTGATGTGTCAGTATCTATCAGTGATGCATCGATATCTATGAGTGATGGGACAGTATCTATCAGTGGCTGGTCAGTACCTATCAGTGATGAGTCAGTATCTATCAGTGATGGTACGGTATCTGTTAGTGACTGGTCAGTATCTATCAGAGATGGGATAGTATCTATCAGTGATGGATCTATATTTATCAGTGATGTGTCAGTATCTACCAGTGATGGGACAGTATCTCTCAGTGATGGGTCTGTATCTATCAGTGATGGTAGAGTATATATCAGTGATGGGTCAGTATCTATCAATGATGGATCTATATCTATCAGTGATGTGTCAGTATCTATCAATGATGGATCTATATCTATCAGTGATGTGTCAGTGTCTGTCAGTGATGGGACAGTATCTCTCAATGATGGGTCCGTATCTATCAGTGATGGATCTATATCTATCAGTGATGTGTCAGTATCTATCAGTGATGGGACAGTATCTATCAGTGATGTGTCTGTATCTATCAGTGACTGGTCAGTATCTATCAGTGATGGATCTATATCTATCACTGATGTGTCAGTATCTATCAGTGATGGGACAGTATCTATCAGTGATGGGTCAGTATCTATCAATGATGGTACAGTATCTGTCAGTGATGTGTCAATATCTATCAGTGATGGATCTATATGTATCAGTGACTGGTCAGTACCTATAAGTGATGAGTCAGTATCTATCAGTATCTATTAGTGATGGTACAGTATCTGTTAGTGACTGGTCCCTGTTTATCAGTGATGGGTCTGTATCTACCAGTGATAGATACTGACCTATCAGTGATGTGTCAGTATCTATCAGTGATGGGTCAGTATCTATCAGTGATGGGATAGTATCTATCAGTGATGGTACAGTATCTATCAGTGATGTGTCAGTATCTATCAGTGATGGGACAGTATCTATCAGTGATGCGACAGTATCTATCAGTGATGGGTCAGTATCTACCAGTGATGGAACAGTATCTGTCAGTGATGTGTCAGTATCTATCAGTGATGCATCGATATCTATGAGTGATGGGACAGTATCTATCAGTGGCTGGTCAGTACCTATCAGTGATGAGTCAGTATCTATCAGTGATGGTACGGTATCTGTTAGTGACTGGTCAGTATCTATCAGAGATGGGATAGTATCTATCAGTGATGGGTCAGTACCTATCAGTGGCTGGTCGGTATCTTCCAATGATGGGACAGTACCTATCAGTGATGGATCTGTATCTGTCAGTGACAGTTCAGAATCTATCAGTGATGTGTCTGTATCTATCAATGACTGGTCAGTATCAATCAGTGACTGGTCAGTATCTATCAGTGATAGGACGGAAACAATCAGTGATGGGATAGTATCTATCAGTGATGGGTCTGTATCTATCAGTGACAGGTCAGAATCTATCAGTGATGGGTCGGTATCTATCAGTGATGGGACAGTATCTATTAGTGATGGGACAGTATCTATCAGTGATGTGTTAGTTTCTGTCAGTGATGAGACAGTATCTATCGGTGATGGTACAGTATCTATCAGTGACTGGTCAGTATCTATCAGTGATGGATCTATATCTATCAGTGATGGGTCAGTATCTATCAGTGATGGATCTATATCTATCAGTGATGTGTCAGTATCTGTCAGTGATGGGACAGTATCTTTCAGTGATGGATCTATATCTATCAGTGATGTGTCAGTTTCTGTCAGTGATGGGACAGTATCTCTCAATGATGGGTCAGTATCTATCAGTGATGGATCTATATCTATCAGTGATGTGTCAGTATCTGTCAGTGATGGGACAGTATCTTGAAAGGGTTCAGAAAAGATTTACAACGTTGCTGGAATTGGAGAGTTTGAGCTTTAAGGAAAGGCAGAATAAGCTGTGGCTATTTCACTACAGACACAGTGATGTGTCTGTATCTATCAGTGACTGGTCAGTATCTATCAGTGATGGATCTATATCTATTAGTGATGGGTCAGTATCTATCAGTGATGGATCTATATCTATCACTGATGGGTCTGTATCTATCAGTGATGGATCTATATCTATCAGTGATGGGTCTGTATCTATCAGTGATGGTAGAGTATATATCAGTGATGGGTCAGTATCTATCAGTGATGGATCTATATTTATCAGTGATGTTGCAGTATCTACCAGTGATGGGACAGTATCTCTCAGTGATGGGTCAGTATCTATCAGTGATGGATCTATATCTATCAGTGATGTGTCAGAATCTGTCAGTGATGGGACAGTATCTATCAGTGATGTGTCTGTATCTATCAGTGACTGATCAGTATCTATCAGTGATGGATCTATATCTATTAGTGTTTGGTTCAGTATCTATCAGTGATGGATCTATATCTATCACTGATGTGTCAGTATCTATCAGTGATGGGTCAGTATCTATAAGTATGGGTCAGTATCTATCAATGATGGGACAGTATCTGTCAGTGATGTGTCAATATCTATCAGTGATGGGATAGTATCTATCAGTGACTGGTCAGTACCTATAAGTGATGAGTCAGTATCTATCAGTGATGGTACAGTATCTGTTAGTGACTGGTCACTGTTTATCACTGATAGGTCTGTATCTACCAGTGATGGGACAGTATCTATCAGTGATGTGTCAGTATCTATCAGTGATGGGACAGTATCTACCAGTGATGGGACAGTATCTCTCAGTGATGGGTCTGTATCTATCAGTGATGGATCTATATCTATCAGTGATGTGTCAGAATCTGTCAGTGATGGGACAGTATCTATCAGTGATGTGTCTGTATCTATCAGTGACTGATCAGTATCTATCAGTGATGGATCTATATCTATTAGTGTTTGGTTCAGTATCTATCAGTGATGGATCTATATCTATCACTGATGTGTCAGTATCTATCAGTGATGGGTCAGTATCTATAAGTATTGGTCAGTATCTATCAATGATGGGACAGTATCTGTCAGTGATGTGTCAATATCTATCAGTGATGGATCTATATCTATCAGTGATGTGTCGGCATCTATCAGTGATGGGATAGTATCTATCAGTGACTGGTCAGTACCTATAAGTGATGAGTCAGTATCTATCAGTGATGGTACAGTATCTGTTAGTGACTGGTCACTGTTTATCACTGATAGGTCTGTATCTACCAGTGATGGGACAGTATCTATCAGTGATGTGTCAGTATCTATCAGTGATGGGACAGTATCTATCAGTGATGGGTCAGTATCTATCAGTGATGGAACAGTATCTGTCAGTGATGTGTCAGTATCTGTCAGTGATGCGTCGATATCTATGAGTGATGGGACAGTATCTATCAGTGACTGGTCAGTACCTATCAGTGATGAGTCAGTATCTATCAGTGATGGTACGGTATCTGTTAGTGACTGGTCAGTATCTTTCAGTGATGGGATAGTATCTATCAGTGATGGGTCAGTACCTATCAATGGCTGGTCGGTATCTTTCAATGATGGGACAGTACCTATCAGTGATGGATCTGTATCTATCAGTGACAGGTCAGAATCTATCAGTGATGTGTCTGTATCTATCAATGACTGATCAATATCAATCAGTGACTGGTCAGTATCTATCAGTGATAGGACAGAAACAATCAATGATAGGATAGTATCTATCAGTGATGGGTCTGTATCTATCAGTGACAGGTCAGAATCTATCAGTGATGGGTCGGTATCTATCAGTGATGGGACAGTATCTATTAGTGGTGGGACAGTATCTATCAGTGATGTGTCAGTATCTGTCAATGATGGGACAGTATCTATTAGTGATGTGTCTGTATCTATCAGTGATGGATCTATATCTATCAGTGATGTGTCAGTATCTATCAGTGATAGGACAGTATCTATCAGTGATGGGTCAGTATCTATCAGTGATGGTACAGTATCTGTCAGTGATGTGTCAGTATCTATCAGTGATGGATCTATATCTATCAGTGATGTGTCTGTATCTATCAATGACTGGTCAGTATCTATCAGTGATAGACCTATATCTATCAGTGACATTTCAGTATCTATCAGTGATGTGTCAGTAGCTGTCAGTGATGGGTCTGTATCTATAAGTGATGTGTCAATATCTATCTATGATGGTACAGTATCTGTCAGTGATGGATCTATATCTATCAGTGATGGGTCTGTATATATCAGTGGTGGGACAGTATCTATCAGTGATGTGTCAATATCTATCAATGATGGGACAGTATCTATCAGTGGGACGTCAGTACCTATCAGTGACTGGTCAGTATCTATCAGTGATGGGATAGTACCTATCAGTGATGGGATAGTATCTATCAGTGATGGGTCTGTATCTATCAATGATGGATCTATATCTATCAGTGATGTGTCAGTATCTATCAGTGATGGTACAGTATCTATCAGTGATGGGTCAGTATCTATTAGTGATGGTACAGTATCTGTCAGTGATGTGTCAGTATCTATCAGTGATGGATCTATATCTATCAGTGACAGGTCAGTATCTATCAGTGATGTGTCAGTAGCTATCAATGATGGGTCTGTATCTATCAGTGATGTGTCAATATCTATCAGTGATGTGTCAATATTTATCAATGATGGGACGGTATCTATCAGTGGGATGTCAGTACTTATCAGTGACTGGTCAGTATCTATCAGTGATGGGATAGTACCTATCAGTGATGGGATAGTATCTATCAGTGATGGGTCAGTACCTATCAGTGGCTGGTCAGTATCTATCAGTGATGTGTCTGTATCTATCAATGACTGGTCAGTATCTAACAGTGACTGGTCAGTATCTATCAGTGATGGGACGGTACCAATCAGTGATGAGATAGTATCTATCAGTGATGGGTCAGTATCTATCAGTGATGTGTCAGTAGCTATCAGTGATGGGTCAGTATCTATCAGTGATTTGTCAGTATCTATCAGTGATGGTACAGTATCTGTCAGTGACTGGTCAGTAGCTATCAGTAATGGGTGTGTATCTATCAGTGATGTGTCAGTATCTATCAGTGATGTGTCAGTAGCTATCAGTGATGGGTCTGTATCTATCAGTGATTTGTCAGTATCTATCAGTGATGGTACAGTATCTATCAGTGATGGGTCAGTATCTATCAGTGATGTGTCAGTATCTATCAATGATGGATCTATATCTATCAGTGATGTGTCAGTGTCTGTCAGTGATGGGACAGTATCTCTCAATGATGGGTCCGTATCTATCAGTGATGGATCTATATCTATCAGTGATGTGTCAGTATCTATCAGTGATGGGACAGTATCTATCAGTGATGTGTCTGTATCTATCAGTGACTGGTCAGTATCTATCAGTGATGGATCTATATCTATCACTGATGTGTCAGTATCTATCAGTGATGGGACAGTATCTATCAGTGATGGGTCAGTATCTATCAATGATGGTACAGTATCTGTCAGTGATGTGTCAATATCTATCAGTGATGGATCTATATGTATCAGTGACTGGTCAGTACCTATAAGTGATGAGTCAGTATCTATCAGTATCTATTAGTGATGGTACAGTATCTGTTAGTGACTGGTCCCTGTTTATCAGTGATGGGTCTGTATCTACCAGTGATAGATACTGACCTATCAGTGATGTGTCAGTATCTATCAGTGATGGGTCAGTATCTATCAGTGATGGGATAGTATCTATCAGTGATGGTACAGTATCTATCAGTGATGTGTCAGTATCTATCAGTGATGGGACAGTATCTATCAGTGATGCGACAGTATCTATCAGTGATGGGTCAGTATCTACCAGTGATGGAACAGTATCTGTCAGTGATGTGTCAGTATCTATCAGTGATGCATCGATATCTATGAGTGATGGGACAGTATCTATCAGTGGCTGGTCAGTACCTATCAGTGATGAGTCAGTATCTATCAGTGATGGTACGGTATCTGTTAGTGACTGGTCAGTATCTATCAGAGATGGGATAGTATCTATCAGTGATGGGTCAGTACCTATCAGTGGCTGGTCGGTATCTTCCAATGATGGGACAGTACCTATCAGTGATGGATCTGTATCTGTCAGTGACAGTTCAGAATCTATCAGTGATGTGTCTGTATCTATCAATGACTGGTCAGTATCAATCAGTGACTGGTCAGTATCTATCAGTGATAGGACGGAAACAATCAGTGATGGGATAGTATCTATCAGTGATGGGTCTGTATCTATCAGTGACAGGTCAGAATCTATCAGTGATGGGTCGGTATCTATCAGTGATGGGACAGTATCTATTAGTGATGGGACAGTATCTATCAGTGATGTGTTAGTTTCTGTCAGTGATGAGACAGTATCTATCGGTGATGGTACAGTATCTATCAGTGACTGGTCAGTATCTATCAGTGATGGATCTATATCTATCAGTGATGGGTCAGTATCTATCAGTGATGGATCTATATCTATCAGTGATGTGTCAGTATCTGTCAGTGATGGGACAGTATCTTTCAGTGATGGATCTATATCTATCAGTGATGTGTCAGTTTCTGTCAGTGATGGGACAGTATCTCTCAATGATGGGTCAGTATCTATCAGTGATGGATCTATATCTATCAGTGATGTGTCAGTATCTGTCAGTGATGGGACAGTATCTTGAAAGGGTTCAGAAAAGATTTACAACGTTGCTGGAATTGGAGAGTTTGAGCTTTAAGGAAAGGCAGAATAAGCTGTGGCTATTTCACTACAGACACAGTGATGTGTCTGTATCTATCAGTGACTGGTCAGTATCTATCAGTGATGGATCTATATCTATTAGTGATGGGTCAGTATCTATCAGTGATGGATCTATATCTATCACTGATGGGTCTGTATCTATCAGTGATGGATCTATATCTATCAGTGATGGGTCTGTATCTATCAGTGATGGTAGAGTATATATCAGTGATGGGTCAGTATCTATCAGTGATGGATCTATATTTATCAGTGATGTTGCAGTATCTACCAGTGATGGGACAGTATCTCTCAGTGATGGGTCAGTATCTATCAGTGATGGATCTATATCTATCAGTGATGTGTCAGAATCTGTCAGTGATGGGACAGTATCTATCAGTGATGTGTCTGTATCTATCAGTGACTGATCAGTATCTATCAGTGATGGATCTATATCTATTAGTGTTTGGTTCAGTATCTATCAGTGATGGATCTATATCTATCACTGATGTGTCAGTATCTATCAGTGATGGGTCAGTATCTATAAGTATGGGTCAGTATCTATCAATGATGGGACAGTATCTGTCAGTGATGTGTCAATATCTATCAGTGATGGGATAGTATCTATCAGTGACTGGTCAGTACCTATAAGTGATGAGTCAGTATCTATCAGTGATGGTACAGTATCTGTTAGTGACTGGTCACTGTTTATCACTGATAGGTCTGTATCTACCAGTGATGGGACAGTATCTATCAGTGATGTGTCAGTATCTATCAGTGATGGGACAGTATCTACCAGTGATGGGACAGTATCTCTCAGTGATGGGTCTGTATCTATCAGTGATGGATCTATATCTATCAGTGATGTGTCAGAATCTGTCAGTGATGGGACAGTATCTATCAGTGATGTGTCTGTATCTATCAGTGACTGATCAGTATCTATCAGTGATGGATCTATATCTATTAGTGTTTGGTTCAGTATCTATCAGTGATGGATCTATATCTATCACTGATGTGTCAGTATCTATCAGTGATGGGTCAGTATCTATAAGTATTGGTCAGTATCTATCAATGATGGGACAGTATCTGTCAGTGATGTGTCAATATCTATCAGTGATGGATCTATATCTATCAGTGATGTGTCGGCATCTATCAGTGATGGGATAGTATCTATCAGTGACTGGTCAGTACCTATAAGTGATGAGTCAGTATCTATCAGTGATGGTACAGTATCTGTTAGTGACTGGTCACTGTTTATCACTGATAGGTCTGTATCTACCAGTGATGGGACAGTATCTATCAGTGATGTGTCAGTATCTATCAGTGATGGGACAGTATCTATCAGTGATGGGTCAGTATCTATCAGTGATGGAACAGTATCTGTCAGTGATGTGTCAGTATCTGTCAGTGATGCGTCGATATCTATGAGTGATGGGACAGTATCTATCAGTGACTGGTCAGTACCTATCAGTGATGAGTCAGTATCTATCAGTGATGGTACGGTATCTGTTAGTGACTGGTCAGTATCTTTCAGTGATGGGATAGTATCTATCAGTGATGGGTCAGTACCTATCAATGGCTGGTCGGTATCTTTCAATGATGGGACAGTACCTATCAGTGATGGATCTGTATCTATCAGTGACAGGTCAGAATCTATCAGTGATGTGTCTGTATCTATCAATGACTGATCAATATCAATCAGTGACTGGTCAGTATCTATCAGTGATAGGACAGAAACAATCAATGATAGGATAGTATCTATCAGTGATGGGTCTGTATCTATCAGTGACAGGTCAGAATCTATCAGTGATGGGTCGGTATCTATCAGTGATGGGACAGTATCTATTAGTGGTGGGACAGTATCTATCAGTGATGTGTCAGTATCTGTCAATGATGGGACAGTATCTATTAGTGATGTGTCTGTATCTATCAGTGATGGATCTATATCTATCAGTGATGTGTCAGTATCTATCAGTGATAGGACAGTATCTATCAGTGATGGGTCAGTATCTATCAGTGATGGTACAGTATCTGTCAGTGATGTGTCAGTATCTATCAGTGATGGATCTATATCTATCAGTGATGTGTCTGTATCTATCAATGACTGGTCAGTATCTATCAGTGATAGACCTATATCTATCAGTGACATTTCAGTATCTATCAGTGATGTGTCAGTAGCTGTCAGTGATGGGTCTGTATCTATAAGTGATGTGTCAATATCTATCTATGATGGTACAGTATCTGTCAGTGATGGATCTATATCTATCAGTGATGGGTCTGTATATATCAGTGGTGGGACAGTATCTATCAGTGATGTGTCAATATCTATCAATGATGGGACAGTATCTATCAGTGGGACGTCAGTACCTATCAGTGACTGGTCAGTATCTATCAGTGATGGGATAGTACCTATCAGTGATGGGATAGTATCTATCAGTGATGGGTCTGTATCTATCAATGATGGATCTATATCTATCAGTGATGTGTCAGTATCTATCAGTGATGGTACAGTATCTATCAGTGATGGGTCAGTATCTATTAGTGATGGTACAGTATCTGTCAGTGATGTGTCAGTATCTATCAGTGATGGATCTATATCTATCAGTGACAGGTCAGTATCTATCAGTGATGTGTCAGTAGCTATCAATGATGGGTCTGTATCTATCAGTGATGTGTCAATATCTATCAGTGATGTGTCAATATTTATCAATGATGGGACGGTATCTATCAGTGGGATGTCAGTACTTATCAGTGACTGGTCAGTATCTATCAGTGATGGGATAGTACCTATCAGTGATGGGATAGTATCTATCAGTGATGGGTCAGTACCTATCAGTGGCTGGTCAGTATCTATCAGTGATGTGTCTGTATCTATCAATGACTGGTCAGTATCTAACAGTGACTGGTCAGTATCTATCAGTGATGGGACGGTACCAATCAGTGATGAGATAGTATCTATCAGTGATGGGTCAGTATCTATCAGTGATGTGTCAGTAGCTATCAGTGATGGGTCAGTATCTATCAGTGATTTGTCAGTATCTATCAGTGATGGTACAGTATCTGTCAGTGACTGGTCAGTAGCTATCAGTAATGGGTGTGTATCTATCAGTGATGTGTCAGTATCTATCAGTGATGTGTCAGTAGCTATCAGTGATGGGTCTGTATCTATCAGTGATTTGTCAGTATCTATCAGTGATGGTACAGTATCTATCAGTGATGGGTCAGTATCTATCAGTGATGGGTCTGTATCTATCAGTGATGGGACAGTATATATCAGTGATGGGACAGTATCTATCAGTGATGTGTCTGTATCTATCAATGATGGGTCTATATCTATCAGTGATGTGTCAGTATCTAACAGTGATAGGACAGTATCTATCAGTGATGGGTCTGTATCTATCAGTGATAGGACAGTATATATCAGTGATGGGTCAGTATCTATCAGTGATGGATCTATATTTATCAGTGATGTGTCAGTATCTACCAGTGATGGGACAGTATCTCTCAGTGATGGGTCAGTATCTATCAGTGATGGATCTATATCTATCAGTGATGTGTCAGTATCTATCAGTGATGTGTCTGTATCTATCAGTGACTGGTCAATATCTATCAGTGAGGGATCTATATCTATTAGTGATGGGTCTGTATCTATCAGTGATGGTACAGTATATATCAGTGATGGGTCTGTATCTGTCAGTGATTTGTCAGTATCTATCAGTGATGGTACAGTATCTATCAGTGATGGTACAGTATCTATCAGTGATGGGTCTGTATCTATCAGTGATGGATCTATATCTATCAGTGATGGGTCTGTATCTATCAGTGATGGGACAGTATATATTAGTGATGGGTCAGTATCTATCAGTGATGGATCTATATTTATCAGTGATGTGTCAGTATCTACCAGTGATGGGACAGTATCTCTCAGTGATGGGTCAGTATCTATCAGTGATGGATCTGTATCTATCAGTGATGTGTCAGTATCTATCAGTGATGTGTCAGTATCTATCAGTGATGTGTCAGTAGCTATCAGTGATGGGTCTATCTATCAGTGATTTGTCAGTATCTATCAGTGATGGTACAGTATCTATCAGTGATGGGACAGTATCTATCAGTGATGGGTCAGTATCTATCAATGATGGTACAGTATCTGTCAGTGATGTGTCAATATCTATCAGTGATTGATCTATATGTATCAGTGACTGGTCAGTACCTATAAGTGATGAGTCAGTATCTATCAGTATCTATCAGTGATGGTACAGTGTCTGTTAGTGACTGGTTCCTGTTTATCAGTGATGGGTCTGTATCTACCAGTGATAGATACTGACCCATCAGTGATGTGTCAGTATCTATCAGTGATGGGTCTGTATCTATCAGTGATTTGTCAGTATCTATCAGTGATGGTACAGTATCTATCAGTGATGGGTCAGTATCTATCAGTGATGGGACAGTATCTATCAGTGATGGGTCAGTATCTATCAGTGATGGTACAGTATCTGTCAGTGATGTGTCAGTATCTATCAGTGATGCATCGATATCTATGAGTGATGGGACAGTATCTATCAGTGACTGGTCAGTACCTATCAGTGATGAGTCAGTATCTATCAGTGATGGTACGGTATCTGTTAGTGACTGGTCAATATCTATCAGAGATGGGATAGTATCTATCAGTGATGGGTCAGTACCTATCAGTGGCTGGTCGGTATCTTTCAATGATGGGACAGTACCTATCAGTGATGGATCTGTATCTGTCAGTGACAGTTCAGAATCTATCAGTGATGTGTCTGTATCTATCAATGACTGGTCAGTATCTATCAGTGATAGGACGGAAACAATCAGTGATGGGATAGTATCTATCAGTGATGGGTCTGTATCTATCAGTGACAGGTCAGAATCTATCAGTGATGGGTCGGTATCTATCAGTGATAGGACAGTATCTATTAGTGATGGGACAGTATCTATCAGTGATGTGTCTGTTTCTGTCAGTGATGGGACAGTATCTATCAGTGATGGGACAGTATCTATCAGTGATGTGTCAGTTTCTGTCAGTGATGGGACAGTATCTATCAGTGATGGGTCAGTATCTATCAGTGATAGGACAGTATCTATTAGTGATGGGACAGTATCTATCAGTGATGTGTCAGTTTCTGTCAGTGATGGGACAGTATCTATCAGTGACTGGTCAGTATCTATCAGTGACTGGTCAGAATCCTTTGTCATTTCCGTCTCCTCCAAACGGACCCCACCACCAAGGATATATTTCCCTCCCCACCCCTTTTGCATTCCGGAAAGACCTCTCCCTCCGCGACTCCCTCGTCAGGTCCACACCCCCCACCAACTCAACCTCCACTCCAGGCACCTTCCCCTGCAACCGCAAGAAATGCAAAACTTGCACCCACACTTTCCCCCTCACTTCCCTCCAAGGCCCCAAGCGATCCTTCAATATCCATCAGAAATTCACCTGCACCTCCACACACATCATTTATTGCATCCGCTGCACCCGATGTGGCCTCCTCTATATTGGGGAGACAGGCCGCCTACTTGCGGAACGTTTCAGAGAACACCTCTGGGACACCCGGACCAACCAACCCAACCACCCCGTGGCTCAACACTTCAACTCCCCCTCCCACTCCACCAAGGACATGCAGGTCCTTGGCCTCCTCCATCGCCAAACCATAGCAACACGACGGTTGGAGGAAGAACGACTCATCTTCCGCCTAGGAACCCTCGAGCCACAGGGGATGAATGCGGATTTGTCCAGCTTCCTCATTTCCCCTCCCCCCACCTTTTCCAGTCCCAACCCTCGGACTCAGCTCCGCCTTCTTGACCTGCAATCTTCTTCCCGACCTCTCCGCACACACCCCCTCTCCGGACTATCACCCTCATCTTATCCTCCTTCCACCTATCGCATTCCCAACGCCCCTCCCCCAAGTCCCTCCTCCCTACCTTTTATCTTAGCCTGCTTGGCACACCCTCCTCATTCCTGAAGAAGGGCTTATACCTGAAACGTCAATTCTCCTGCTCCTTTGATACTGCCTGACCTGCTGTGCTTTTCCAGCAGCACATTTTTAAGCTCTGATCTCCAGCATCTGCAGCCCTCACTTTCTCCTGTATCTATCAGTGACGGGTCAGAATCTATCAGTGATGGGTCAGTATCTATCAGTGATGGATCTATATCTATCAGTGACTGGTCAGTATCAATCAGTGAAGGGACAGTATCTATCAGTGATGGGACAGCATCTATCCATGACTGGTCAGTATCTATCAGTGATGTGTTAGTATCTATCAGTGATGGGACAGTATCTATCAGTGATGGTACAGTATCTATCAGTGATATGTCAGTATCTATCAGTGATGGTATAGTATCTATCAGTGACTGGTCTGTATATATCAGTGATGGTACAGTATCTATCATTGATGTGTCTGTATCTATCAGTGATGGTATAGTTTCTATCAGTGATGTGTCAGTATCTATCAGTGAAGGGACAGTATCGATCAGTGATGGGACAGTATCTATCAGTGATGGGTCAATATCTATCAGTGATGGATCTATATCTCTCAGTGATGAGTCAGTGGTGGTACTGTACCTGTCAGTGATGTGTCACTATCTATCAGTGATACAACTATATCTATCATGACTGGTCAGTATCTGTCAGTGATGTGTCTATATCTATCAATGACTGGTCAGTATCTCTCAGTGACTGGTCAGTATCTATCAGTGATGTGACTATATCTATCAATGACTGGTCAGTATCTATCAGTGACTGGTCAGTATCTATCAGTGATGTGTCTGTATCTATCAATGACTGGTCAGTATCTATCAGTGATAGGTCAGTATCAGTGATGGTACAGTATCTGTCAGTGACTAGTCAATATCTATCAGTTTTGTGTCTGTATCTATCAGTGACAGGTCAGTCTCTATCAGTGATGGGTCAGTATCTATCAGTGATGGGTCAGTATCTATCAGGGATGTGTCAGTATCTGTCAGTGACTGGTCAGTATCTGTCAGTGATGGGTCAGTATCTATCAGTGACTAGTCAGTATCTATCAATGACTGGTCAGTATCTATCAGTGACAGGTCAGTATCTATCATTGACTGGTTAGTTTCTATCAGTGATGGGTCAGTATCTATCAATGACTGGTTAGTATCTATCAGTGATGGGTCAGTATCTATCAGTGACTGGTCGGTATCTATCTGTGATGGGTCTGTCTCTATCAGTGATGGGTCAGTATCTGTCAGTGATGTGTCAGTATCTATCAGTGATGGGACAGTATCTATCAGTGACTGGTCTGTATCTATCAGTGACTGGTCTATATATATCAGTGATGGGTCAGTATCTATCAGTGATGTGTCAGTATCTATCAGTGATGGGTCAGTACCTATCGGTGGCTGGTCAGTATCTATCAATGATGGGACAGTATCTATCAGTAATTGGACAGTATCTATCAGTGATGGGTCAGTATCTGTCAGTGATGTGTCAGTATCTATCAGTGATGGGACAGTATCTATCATTGACTGTTCAGTTTCTATCAGTGATGGGTCCGTATCTATCAGTGACTGGTCAGTATCTATCTGTGCTGGGTCTGTATCTATCAGTGATGTGACAGTATCTATGAATGATGGGTCAGTATCTGTCAGTGATGTGTCAATATCTATCAGTGATGGGACAGTATCTATCAGTGATGTGACAGTATCAATCAGTGACTGGCCTGTATCTATCACTGACTGGTCTGTATCTATCAGTGATCGTACAGTATCTATCAGTGATGGTACAGTATCTATCAGTGATGGGTCGGTATCTATCAGTGATGTGTCAGTATCTATCAGTGTGGGACATTGTCTATCAGAAATGTGACAGTACCTATCAATGACTGGTCAGTACCTATCAGTGATGAGTCAGTATCTGTCAGTGATGGTACAGTGTCTGTCAGTGACTAGTCAGTATCTATCAGTGATGGGTCTATATCTATCAGTGATGGGACAGTATCTATCAGTGATGGGTCAGTACTTATCAGTGATGAGTCAGTATCTATCAGTGTGAGATCAATATCTATCAGTGATGTGTCAGTATGTATGATGGGACAGTACCTATCAGTGATCTGTCAGTGATGGGTCTGTATCTATCAGTCACTGGTCAGTATCTAACAGTGATGGGACGGTACGTATCAGTGATGAGATAATATCAATGAGCGATGGGTCAGTATCTTTCATTGATGGGTCTGTACCAATCAGTGATATGTCTGTATCTATCAGTGATGGTACAGTATCTCTCAGTGATGTGTCGGTATGTATTAGTGATGGGTCTGTATCTATCAGTGATGGTACAGTATCTCTCAGTGATGTGTCGGTATGTATTAGTGATAGGTCTGTATCTATCAGTGAAGAATATATATCTATCAGTGATGTGTCAGTATCTATCAGTGACAGATCTGTATCTATCAGTGGTGGTACAGTATCTGTCAGTGATGTGTCAGTATCTATCAGTGATGGGACAGTATCTATCAGTGACAGGTCTGTATCTATCAGTGATGTGTCAGTACCTACCAGTGATGGGGCAGTAATTATCAGTGACCGGTCAGTTTCTATCAGTGATGGGACAGTATCTATCAGTGATGTGTCAGTATGTATTAGTGATGGGTCTGTATCTATCAGTGATGGTACAGTATCTGTCAGTGATGTGTCAGTATCTATCAGTGATGGGACAGTATCTATCAGTCCTGAAGAAGGGCTTATGCCCTAAATGTCAATTCTCCTGCACCTGGGATGCTGCCTGGCCAGCTGTGTTTTTCCAGCACCACATTTTTCAACAAAAGTATCTATCAGTGATGAGTCAGTATCTATCAGTGATGGGGCAGTATCAATCACTGATGGGTCAGTATCAATCAGTGATGGGTCAGTATCTATCAGTGATGGGTCAGTATCTATCAGTGACTGGTCAGTATCTATCAGGGATGGATATATATCTATTAGTGATGGGACAGTATCTATCAGTGATGTGTCAGTATCTATCAGTGATGGTACAATATCTGTCAGTGATGGATCTATATTTATCAGTGATGAGTCTGTATCTATCAGTGATGGGACAGTATCTATCAGTGATGGGTCAATACCTATCAGTGATGGATCTATATCTATCAGTGATGTGTCTGTACCTATCAATGATGAGTCAGTATCTATTAGTGATGGTTCTGTATCTGTCAGTGATGTGTCAGTATCTATCAGTGTGAGATCTATATCTATCAGTGATGTGTCAGTATCTATCAGTGATGGGTCAGTACCTATCAGTGATGGGTCAGTATCTATCAGTGACTGATCAGTATCTATCAGTGACTGGTCAGTATCTATCAGTGATGTGTCTGTACCTATCAGTGACTGGTCAGTATCTATCAGTGATGGGTCTGTATCTATCAGTGTTTGGTCAGTATCTATCAGTGATGTGTCAGTATCTATCAGTGATGGGTCAGTATCTATCAGTGATGTGTCAGTGTCTGTCAGTGACTGGTCAATATCTATCAGTGATGTGTCAGTATCTATCTGTGACTGGTCAGTATCTATCATTGACTGGTCAGTATCTCTCAGTGATGGGTCAGTATCTATTGAATACTGCATTTAATTCCCGTCTCCCTTGTATAGGAAAAGTGTTGTGAAACTTGAAAGGATTCTGAAACAATTTATAAGGATAGAGGGTTTGAGCGATAGGGAGTGGTTGAATAGGCTGGGGCTGTTTTCCCTGGAGCTTCAGAGGCTGAGGGGTCACCTTATAGAGGTTTATACAATCATGAGAGGCATGGATGGGATAAATAGACAACGACTTTTCCCAGGGTGGGGGAGTCCAAAACTGGAGGGAGTAAGTTTAAGGTGAGAGGAAAAGATTTAAAAGGAATGCAAGGGGCAACTTTTTCACGCAGAGGGTGGTGCGTGTATGGAATGAGCTGCCAGAGGAAGTGGTGGACGCTATTACAATTGCAACAGTTAAAAGGGTATATGAATAGAAAGGGCTTAGAAGGTTTGGGCAAAGTGCTGGCAAATGGGACTAGATTTATTTAGGATATCTGGTCAGCATGGATGAGTTGGACCGAAGGGTCTATTTCCGTGCTGTACATCTCTATGACTCTATGACTCTAATCAAAAGTAAGAGGGAGACAGAAAGCAGTGAACTAGAGGCCAGTTAAATTAATACCTCAGGAGGGTTCCTGGCTGAGTGGGTCCAGCACGGACTCCAGTGAGCCCCTATTTACATTCCAGAGCGAGTGCGCAGCCTGCCATTGGAATTGGCTGCTGCTACATTGGCGGAGATGACCTCAGAGAGGTAGACCCGGTGACGAAAGATGGCGTCTGAGGATCATAGACGTCAATGTTGGTTGGGTCCGGTGTAAATGGCTGTGAGAAGATGGAGGAGGGATGGCGATGCAGGCATCATGGACGATGAGCTAGGTCAGGACCGATGGACTCTCTTTCAGCTATCTCTTTTTTCCATTCTTGAAACTACTCAAAATGGTGATGGATTGTGGCAACAGTGGAAAAGCTTTTCATTATATTTTACTGTTTCCCTCATCATAAAACATGCTTGACATTAAATTCATAAATCATAGTCATTAACTTGGAAAGCTGTCTTATCATTGGCGCCAAGACATTTCCCTTCTGGGATGTCTCTCACTCACGATCTTCATTGTCACGATAGAGGGGCATGAGTGTTGGTGAGTTTGGAACTGTGTACCAAGGCCACGGGCTCAAATCTTTCTAGGATGGGCAAGACCTGCATTCCAACACAGTTGGAACATAGTCCAGACTGCGATGCCTGGCCCTTTAAGAGGACTCAGTTTGCATGCTCCTGCTCCATCTGCTGTTTGAGATTGGTTATCAGGGTGAGAGGGGATTTGACTTTGATGTCAAGCTGACCCTTGACCTCAGTCAGGCTGCTGCTGCTTGGCCCTTGTTCGGTCACAGAGAGCATTCCTTCTGTTCAACGGAGCGCCGATGTCACTCCTCACACCTGCCCGGGAGGGGCCCTGGGTGGGGAAGAGGCGAGCGGGAAGATGAAAAGGGTAGCCGTGAGGAGTGCTCTGTGTGTCACTCTGGCTGCAACTACAATCCCAACACTGTCTCCCGCTCAGTGGTCAGGTACAGCCGCAGGCTGGGAAACGACCTGTCTTAACCCTGACGTCTCCGAGCAGCAGTGAGAGGTCGAGCCTCCATCGCAAAGTCAAAATCTGGAATTCTGCCTAACAGCACGGTGGGTGTTGTTGAACCTTGAGGACTGCAGCAGTTCAGAAAAGTCACTCACCAACTAACCCCTCCAGGGCAGTGAGGGATGGCGATAAATGTCGGAGCTGTGATTTCGAGAGGGCGTTTCGATGGGGTGTAGCTAAGGATGGGTAAGCTGTGTGGGGTGAAGCTGTTCTGAGGGGGTGTCAACAATCAAGGGTGGCACATTCATCAGCGATGGCGGCTTTCTTGAAGATATCCACTAGGTGGCGGGTTATTCCAGGAACGGCGTGTGTTAAGATGGGGCTAGATACAGATGTGAGCAATGACACCGGGGTGCCGATGTAGCTGATGAGACGAGTTTGGCAAGAATTCACGCTGTGGGCCGCTTGGCGGAAATTTTTCCGGAACACTCCGAACTGATACACAGTCAGAAAAAGAGGTAAAACGTGGTGCAGGTTTGAGAAATTCCTGTAAGCACTGCCTGCCAAATCAGAAAAACAAAACTACTGTGGGCAAATGAGGTTGATGTGAAACTTGACGATATAACTGATCCCATGACACCAGAAAGAGAGAAGACAGGAGTCTGGAACAAACATGTGAGGAGAGAGGTCTTAGACACTACATGAGAGAGCTGTACTTCATGGAATCCCTACAGAGTGGAAACAGGCCCTTCGGCCTGAGAAGTCCACATCAACTCTCCGAAGAGCATCCCACCCAGAGCCATTCCCCGACCCTATTACTCTACATTTACCCCTGACTAATACACCTAATTGACACATCCATGTACACTCTGGGCAATTTAGCATGGCCAATTCACCTGACCTGCATATTTTTAGACTGTAGGAGGAAACCGGAGCACCCGGAGGAAACCCACACAGACACGGGGGAGAATGTGCAAACTCTACACAGACAGTCGCCCGAGGCTGGAATCGAACCCGGGTCCAAGCCTTATTAGGAAATAGGCTGCTAACAGAGGAAGATATGGATGGGTGGGTCAGATGGATAGACTAGTGGGCGATGTAATTAACCCTGATAATTAACCCTGATAAGTGTGAGGTGATGCTCACTGGAAGAAGAAACAAGTTGAGGGAGTATTTCACGAATGGCAGGACACTGGGTAGCTTAGAGGAACAGAGGGATCTCGGGGTAATTATTCACAGGTCCCTGGAGTCAGCAGAGCACGTGAATAAGATAGTTGGGAAGGCATACAGGGACACTTGCTTTCATCAGTCGTGGCATAGAGTTAAAGAGCAAGGAGGTAATGTTGGACTTGTACAAGGTGGTTGGTCAAAGCACAGGTAGGGTACTGCGTGCAGTTCTGATCACCCCACTACAGGAAGGATGTGAAAGCACAGGAGGGGGTACACAGGAGGTTCACCAGGATGTTGCCTGGGATGGATAAATTGAGCTCTAAGGAGAGACTAGCTAGGCTTTCTCTAGAGCAGAACAGACTGAGGGGGGACGTGATTGAGCTGTATAAGAGTATCAAGGGTATGAACAGGGTGAACAGAGTGCCCGTGATCCCCCTTGGTTGAGGGGTCAATTGTTATGCAGTTGAGGGTGAACACAATCAAGAGGGGTCATAGCTTTAGGGTAAGGGGTGAGAGATTCAGAGGGAATTTGGGAGAAAAACTTCTTCCCTCAGAGGGTTTTTGGGAATCTGGAGTGCACTGCCTAGGAAGGTAGTGGTGGCTGGAAACCTTACAACCCTTAAAAAAATCATTTGGATGAGCACTTCAAATATCAAAACATTCAGGGACATGGACGAGTGCAGGAAATTAGCGCAATTTTAGTGGTAGTTACGTTGGTGCAGTCTCGATGGACCGTAAAGCCTTTTGTGCACTCCACGAATTTATGGCTCAGTCCATCAGAGCTGTGCTGGTCTTGGCTAGTCTCAGCGAGGGCAGTCGGCCCCATTCGCTGCTTCCCAAACAGGGGCAGGGCGTTGACCTGCCTGCGATCAGCCTGGGCACTGAGGACAGACAAAGAGGATCAGTCAGTCGTGAGTCAGACTGGTTATGTCCCTAGCGGTGCAGTAACAGAGGATGACCTGTGTGTGGCAGTAGCACTCCAGGTCTGAGGTACTGCACTGCCCAGTCAGTCAGAGTCAGACACAGGGGCTGGTGAGAGAAACACAAGTTACAATAATAATCAGCTGGACTGAGCTATCGAGTTCATTTTGGTATTATCCCACGCAGACTGTTTGGCTTATTTGTTTTATATAGACCCCAGGCTAAGCCCTGTCTTAATTCCCATGAACCATTAGAAAAAAAGATGCAGGAGGATAAAGTGTCAGATTGAGTATCTGTGGGCAGGGAGTGTTTAATCTTTCAACTCCTCCATATCCAACAGCAACTCATAATGCCACAGGCAATACCCTGCATGCACGCAGCGCAGAAACCTTCCAATGATCAGTCACGAGTGGATGACCCTATGGAGTTGGTTTAACAACAATCTGCCTTTATGTAGCATCCTGAAGCGACAACGCTGTCCCAAGGCCTTTCTGAAGAGCATTACCAAACCGAATGTGACTCTGAGCAAGCGGTGACCAGGGAGCTAGGTTTTGGGGGCTAGCAGGAAGGAGGAGAGAGGGGAAGAGATGCTCACGGAGAGAATTTCAAGGCTGATGGCCTTGGCAGTTTGAGCTAGTAAGGGAGGGCATTCCCAAGAGGCCAGACACGGAGATCCCAGAGGACCGTGGAGCTGGTAAAGCTTACTGAGATAGGGTGGGGGTGGGGGTGGGATGGGCGGTCAGGTCTGAAACAAAACTCTTCCATGCACAGCCAAACCAGCGAATCCTCCTTCTCACAGCCCTACTCCTCATCAACAGGAGCCCCTAGCATTTAAACACATGCAGCCAAACATCGTAGACACACTTACTCATAGGCACCAGTCCCAGTTTTGAAAAGATGGCTGGTGGAGGGTCACCCACTCCCAATAGTATGGTGCCCATCGCTGTATCTTCACCCAGCTCCTCCCTTGAAGAATGAGTGGATGTGAAGAATAGTGCACAGTTTTCTTCAACTCCCTACAGTGTGGAGATAGTCAATTCGGCCGATTGAGTCCACACTAACCCTCTGAAGACTCAAAACTATACGAGAGGAAAAAGAAATCCTCATTTTTGTTTTAAGTGGGCTCGCACAACCCATTGTTTTTAATTGATGACCCGTAGTTCTGGATTCTCCCACAAGTGGAATTCACCGCTGACCCTTCTAAACTCCAGAGGATACAGGCCTAGCCTTTCCTCATAAGACAATCTGCTCATTCCAGACATTATTCTAACAAATCTTCTCAGAACTGCTTCCAATGCATTAATGCGCTTCAGTAAGTGCGATGACCAGTCCTGTACACAGTATTTCGGATGTGGTCGCACCACTCCCCTGTATAATTTGAGACAATACTACAGCTTTAAGAGGTACACTTTGTCCCTTTTTATTCTGGAGACGTTTTAAGACAGGGACACCAAGCTGTCTATTTGAATCCAATAAAGTAAGCAGTTTGTGAGACCTTTTATTTTAAAATTGGAACAATAGAAGCAGCCTGAATGGGTGGGGTCAAGCTCTCACAGACCAGGATTTTTACTTTCAGTTTCTCCACAGCAGTTGGTGGAGTCTTGAAGTTGGATGTGGAAGCTGTTTGCCTTCTCTCTGTTACAGCTGAAAGCTGTGGGCCCTCCCTGCTACTGTCTCTCTCTCTCAAAGTTTTCTCTTGTTTTTTTTTCCCTATGGACTGGAGAGTGGCTTGTAAGACAATCCATTTTACTGAGCGTGCCTTTGCCAAGGGTGTGTTTATAAGCTGTTACTTTATTGGAACAGTTTCTGTTTAGTAGTTAAATAATCCATTATTCTGTGAAGTATTCCAATAGAGTTAAGTTATTCCAATTTCTTTTTTTGCTTTTGTTGTATTTTTCACTACAGTGGATGAAGAAAGTGTGTTTTGTTTCAAGATTGGTTGTTTGACCAATCGAATTGCATCCAGAACACAGTGCCTGGCACTTGCCTTTAAAACAAGAAAAGATTTGGGTCGAGGCTATCGTTTTAATACGTTTTGAGGGGGTTTGGTGCGCAACAAACAACTCTTGAATTCAATTTGGAGAAAGTGAGGGCTGCAGATGCTGGAGATCAGAGTTGAGAGTGTGGGCGCTGGAAAAGCACAGCAGGTCAGGCAGCATCCGAGGAGCAGGAGTATCGACGTTTCAGGCATTAGCCCTTCAATAGGAATGAGGCTGGTGTGCCAGTGGTGCTGAGAGATAAATGGGGGGATGGGGGGGTGGGGAGGGGTGGGGCTGGGGGGAAGGTAGCTGGGAATGTGATAAGGTGAGCATGGAAGTGATAGGTCGGAGGGGAGGGTAGAGCAGATGGACAGGAAGGAAGGAAGATGGACAGGTGGGACCGGTCAAGGGGGCGTTGCCGCACTGGAGGCTTGGGACTGGGATAAGGTGGGGGGAGGGGAAATGAGGAAACTGGTGAAATCCACCTTGATCCTGTGTGGTTGCACGATCCCAAGGCGGAATATGAGGCGTTCTTCCTCCAGTCGTCGGGTGGTTAGGGTTTGGTGATGGAGGAGGCCCAGGATCTGCATGTCTTTGACCAAGTGGGAGGGAGAGTTGAAATGTTCAGCCACGGGGCGGTGGGGTTGGTTGGTGCTGGTGTCCCAGAGATGTTCTCTGAAATGCTCTGCAAGTTGGCGTCCTGTCTCCCCGATGTAGAGGAGACCACACCCGGTGCAACGGATACAATAGATAATGTGCGTGTGAGTACAGGTAAATCTCTGCTGGATGTGGAAGGCTCCTTTGGGGCCTTGGAGAGACATGACAGGGCCAGTGTGGGCACAGGTTTTACACTTCCTGTGGTGGCAGGGGAAGATGCCAGGAAAAGAGGGCGTGGATCTGACGGAGTCGCAGAGGGAATGGTCAGGGGTGGGAGGGAAATATATCCCTAGTGGTGGGGTCTGTTTGTAGATGCCGGAGGTGGTAGAGGATGGTGCAATGTATGAGGAGGTTGTTGGGATGGACGGTGAGGACCTGGCAGTGGGGGGGGGGGTTCTGTTGTTATTGCAGTTGGATGGGTAGGGTTCAAGGGCGGAGGTGTGGGAAATGGAGGAGATATGCTGGAGGGCATTGTCAACCACGTGGGAGGGGGAGTTCCGGTCTTTGAAGAAGGAGGCCATCTGGGATGTTCTAGGGTGGAATTGGTCCTCCTGGGAGCAGATGCGGCGGAGGCAGAGGAACTTGGAATAAGGGATGGGGTTTTTACAGGAGGCAGTATGGGAGGAGGTGTAGTCTAGGTAGCTGTTAGAGTTGGTGGGTTTGTAGTAAATGTCCATGTTTAGTCAGTCACCGGAGTTGGAGATGGAGAGGATCAGGAAGGGGAGGGATCTGTCCGAGATGGTCCAAGGGGAAGGTGTTTGTGAAGTTGATGAACTGTTCAACCTCCTCATGGGAGCACAAGGTAGCGCTGATACAGACATCGATGTAGCGGAGGAAAAGATGGTAGATGGTGCCGGTGTCGCTGCAGAAGTTGGGCTGTTCCATGTCGAAGAGACAGGCATAGCTGGGGCCCATGCGGGTGCCCATGGCTACCCCTTTGGTCTGGAGGAAGTGGGAGGATTGGAAGGAGAAGTTGTTAAAGGTGAGGACCAGTTCAGCCAGGCGGATGAGGGTGTCGGTGGAAGGGTACTGATTGGGTTGGTGTGAGAGGAAGAAATGGAGGGCTCCCTCTGAGGTTCCCTCCCTCCCAACCCTCCGAGGACCCCTTCTCCTGCCTCCAACACACCCCATCTACCTGGACACCCCGTGCTACCCTATCCCCCCTTGACCTCTTCATTTCCAACTGCTGCCGAGACGTTAACCGCCTCAACCAGTCCACCCCCCCTCCCCCACTCCAAACTCTCACCCTCACAACGCACAGCCCTCCACTCCCTCTGCTCCAACCCCAACCTCACCATCAACCCTGCAGACAAGGGGGGGGCACTATGGTAGTTTGGCGCACCAATCTCTACACCGCTGAAGCCAGGCACCAACTCGTGACACCTGCTCCTACTGCCCCCTCGACCACGACCTGACCTCCCATCACCAAACCATCATCTCCCAGACCATCCACAACCTCATCACCCCAGGGGATCTCCCACCCATAGCCTCCAACCTCATCGTCCAGGAACCCTGCACGGCCCAATTCTACCTCCTTCCCAAAATTCACAAACCTGACTGCCCTGGTCAACCCATTGTCTCAGCCTGCTCCTATCCAACCAAACTCATCTCTGCATACCTTGACACTGTCCTGTCCCCCTTAATCCAGGAACTCCCCACATACATTCGAGACACCACCCATGCCCTCCACCACCTCCAACACTTCCATTTCTCCAGCCCCCAACGCCTCATCTTCACCATGGTCCCTCTACACCTCCATCCGCCATGACCGGGGCCTCCAAGCCCTCCGTTTCGTCCTCTCACACCATCCCAACCAGTACCCTTCCACCAACACTTTCACCACCTGGCTGAACTGGTCCTCACCCTCAACAACTTCTCCTTCCAATCCTCCAACTTCCTCCAAACCAAAAGAGTAGCCATGGGCACCTGCATGGTCCCCAGCTATGCCTGTCTCTCTGTCAGCTATGTAGAACAGTCCATTTTCTGCAGTTACACTGGCACCATACCCCACCTTTTCCTCCGCTACATCGATGACTGTATCAGCTTTGAACAGTTCATCAACTTCACCAACACCTTCCATCCCGACCTCAAATTCACCCAGACCACCTCGGACACCTCCCTCCCCTTCCTGGACCTCTCCATATCCATATCCAGTCACCGACTCAACACAGGCATATACTACAAACCCACTGACTCCCACAGCTACCTAGACTACATCTCCTCCCACCCTACCTCCTGTAAAAACACCATCCCTTATTCCCAATTCCTCTGCCTCCGCCGCATCTGCTCCCAGGAGGACCAGTTCCACTGTAGAACATCCCAGATGGCCTCCTTCTTCAAAGACCAGAATTTCCCCTCCTACGTGGTCGACAATGCCCTCCAGCGCATCTCCTCCATTTCCTGCTCCTCCGCCCTTGAACCCCCCCCCCCCAATTCGCAACAGGGACAGAAACCCCCCTCACCTTCCACCCCACCAACTTCCAGATACATTGCATCATCCTCTGCCATTTCTGCCACCTACAAACAGACCCCACCACCAGGGATATATTTCCCTCCCCACTCCTATCTACATTCTGGAGAGACTATTCCCACCATGATGCCCTCATCAGATCCACACCCCCCTCCCCGCGACACCAGCCCACACCCCACTCCCAGCACCTTCCTCTGCCATTGGAGGAAGTGTAAAACCTGCACTCACACACCCCCTTCATCTCCATCTAAGGCACCAAAGGATCCTTCCACATCCGACAGAAATTGACCTGTACTTACACCAATGTCATCAACTTTATCCGTTACACCCAGTGTGGTCTCCTCTACATCGGGGAGACAGGATGCCTTCTTGAAGATCGTTTCAGAGAACATCTCTGGGACACACGCACCAACCAACCCCAACGCCCCGTGGCTGAACACTTCAAATCCCCCTCCCACTTCACCAAGGACATGCAGGTCCTGGGCCTCCTCCACCATCAAACCCTATCCACCTGATGCCTGGAGGAAGAACACCTCATCTTTGGCCTTGGGACCTTGCAACCACATGGGATTAATGGGGATTTCACCAGTTTTCTCATTTCCCCTTCCCCCCCCAGCTTATCCCAGTCCCAAGCCTCCAACTTGGCACCTTGACCAGTCCCACCTGTCCATCTTCCTTCCTTCCCTCCCATCCGTTCCACCCTCTCCTCTGACCTATCACTTCCACCCGCACCTTCATCTACCTATTGCATTCCCAGTTACCTTCCCCCCAGCACCACCCCCCCCTCCCATTTATCTCTCAGCCCCCTGGCCCACAAACCTCATTCCTGATGAAGGGTTTATGTCTGAAACGTCGATTCTCCTGCTCCTCGGATGCTGCTTGACCTGCTGTGCGTTTCCGCCCTTGACTCTTGAATTCAATTCCCTTCACAGTAAACCATTACATTCTATTAGCTTTCCTGATTACTTGCTGTAGCTGCAGACTAACTTCCCATGATCCGAGCGCCGGGACACCCAGATCCCTCTGCACCTCAAAGCTCTGCGACCTCTCTTAGATAAAATGCTTTGTTTTTATTCTTGCTGTTAAAAGGGATTATTCTCACAACTTCCAACATTTTACTCCATTTATCAGAACTTTGCCTACTCATGTAGCCTAACTATAACCCTTTGTGGGCTCGTTATGTCAGTAGGAGAAACGCAGTTACACTTGTGTACTGGTAGAGATCCATTCAAGGTAGTCAGCGGCAGCTATTGGATGCAGATCGCCTGGAAAATGGTGTCAGGAATTGTGCGGTTGAAAATGTGTGGATTTTCAGTGTTCTATGAGACCCAGCTACTGAGAGAAACAGCAAGAAAGGAAAAAAGAAATAACAATCTGCAGCCTTGAATGATTGAGTAAGTGAAATTGGCTGTGCATTTTCCATTCACTGCTGCCATGGCAAAGAAAAGAATTGAATTTATTTTGCCCCAGTCTCTGGCAAAACTATGAAATGGCTTCAGAATTAATCAGAAAGCCTGGACATATAAAAGCAGCAGTTGCTAGGGAAAGAGTGCTAAGGTATTGCAACCCAGATCACAACGGGAAGCAGAGAAAATCCAGAGTGCAGGCGTTTTTGGAGGATCTGGAAACAAACTTGGAACCCCATCTTAATGTGTTCCGCATCAGAAGCTCCAGGGAGAGAGTATTGATCAGTACGTAATTGCACTGATGTATCTGAATCCTGTGACTGTCAACAAATCAAAGATGATGATCCTGTCAGACAGAGGATAACCTTAGGCATAGAAGATCTTGCTGAGAGTTTACTGTCAAGGAAGCTGGCAGTATAGGCAGACGCTCTGTGTTAGTCGCTCATCAGCCAAAGCATGTCTATGGGAGAAGAGATGACGCTAAGAGACGTTCAGGATTGAGTGAAAACAACACATTGGGGGGATAAAAGGAAAAAAAACCTTTGTAGGAAGGCCCATTGGGAAAAGAGGTAGGACAATGGCTGCCAAAGACAAGTCACCCCAGGATTCTGATGAGCAGGTTAGCACTCCACAGCAGGTTAGCAGTATCAGGTCTATAGGTGATTGTAATTGTTAGAGTGAGATCTGCTGTAGGGAGAGCAAGAAGTGTCAGATAGGCACCGATGCTTCATGCAACAGCTTCTCAGATCTAGACAAAGGTAATGGTAACCCAAACGTGAAGCCCTTGAAAGTAGATTCGAAGCGATGTAATGGAACATTGCTCATCCCGGGAGCAAATGAAAGCTGAGAGTCCAATGCAATGGGAAAAACAATGATCTGGAGTTCCAGCGAGTAAAATGTGAAGTAAAATTCCCTCATCTCAACTGAAACGAGTCTAAAACATGCAGCAGTCACCCCGAAAGTGCCAGAAGAGATTGCAGGGTCCTGAGTCATTGCAATCTTTTAGGATCTGTTCATCCATTAAAGACTTCTTTTTAACCCATTTCGCTTGCTTTCCTGGTGAACGGAATCTCATCGATTCTCCTGCTCCTCGGATGCTGACCGACCTGCTGTGCTTTTCCAGCACCGCTCTAACCTTGACTCTAATCTCCCGTCATCTGCAGCACCCACTTCCGCCCGGAATCTCATAGCAGGAGAGACAAGTTCAGCATCTGCTGAGGAGAGTTTCAGCTGCCTTTAGGTCCGGGCGGAAGGCCTGAGAAGGAAGGGAATAACCGGGAATAGGGATGGCCGCTTCAGAATGGGATCGCAGCAAGGTAGCAGGGAAGAGCACCGGAAAACCAAGATCATCCAAAGGGTCTCAGTAAATCGTGGACAAAGTGTCACCATCCCACGGCAGGGATGGAGGATATGCTGGCGCCAAGGCAAACTCCCGACCACCCGCGGAAGTGAACGCAGCAGTTTTCCAACTGCATTCTGGATGCCATGTGTGTCCATGGCGTTTGGCATTTCCACAGCTATGGATGGAAATGGGTATGCCCAGAAATGTGCCAGCCCTTTTTTTAACCATTCAGCCCACTGATTTAGCCCTGCTGGCATCCCAACGAAAGCAAGGGGTACGACCTATATAGATTTGCAAAGGTCAATAAAGGCGTGCCCCCCTCACAGATGTGGAATCCATGCAAATATGATGCAATCATTCCGTGACCTGTTGGCGTAAGAAGGTGATGATGAGCTTGTGTATGAAATTCCTCAGTCTACTGTGGAAATGGTTCATGTATGTATACACTAAGCCGTAAAGTGGAATCTAACAACTACCTGCACGCTTTAATATCAGACTGTGATTTCACTCTCTCTATTTCTCACGCTCTTAACATTTACTCTGTAAGTCGTTGTGAAATTTGACTTGCGCTTTCTTTCAGCTTCAGATCTGTCGTCCACAGGTTCCTCGAGCCGTCGTTTAGGCCGTGCACCGTTAAAGGAGGAGAAATCACCTCAGCTTACACTCTAGCAGAAACTAGGGTACTATCGCTAGCCGATTGTGGGTCCCCCCTGTTGACAATGGATTGGGTTGAGGGAGGGGGGGGGGTCGTGATTGTGTTTCCTTTTCCTTTTGGTTTTATTCCCATGTGCTACTTCACAGCCAGGCACAAAAGCCAATGCCAGTTTGGCTCAGCTACCATCGCTTATGCCACTAAGTCAGAAGCCTCAGTCACTCAACTTTTGTTTAACCCCAGTGCCTCCCCCACTTCCCTCTGGCCTGCTAGTGTAGCCACAGCATTTATATGGCATGTGTTGGTGACATTGTTACACTGTAACCAAACTGTACCTGAAGAATCTGTAACTCAGGACCTTTGTGCCTTAAATGGTGCTGCAAGTGGCGAAATATAAACTTTTCACTACTCATGTGAGAACATGTGACAATAAACCTAATTCACTCATGCAGTTCTGTTTTGTTTCAATGGTAACTGTCAGGATGTTGATAGACGATTCATCTAATGTAATGCCATTGAATGTCAAAGGGAAATGGAGATAGTACTGATAGATGGAGGGGGTTGAGCACATGGGAGGTGATGGCCTAATGGTATTATTGCTAGACTATAAATGTGGAGACTGAGGTAATGTTCTGGCGTTCAAATCCCGCCCTGGCAGATGGTGGCATTTGATTTCAATAAATATTTGGTCGGCATGGACGGGTTGGACCGAAGGGTCTGTTCCCATGCTGTACATCTCTATGACTCTATAAAAATCTAGAATTAAGAGTCTCATGATGACCATGAATCCATTGCCAGCTCTCAGGAAAAAGAAACACATCTGGTTCACCAATGACGACATTTCAGGACGGGAACTGCCATCCTTACCTGGTCTGACCTACATGTGACTCCGGACCCAATGCAATATGGCTGACTCTTAATTGCCTTCTGGGAAATTAGGGATAGGCAATAAATGTTGGCCCAGCCAGCAAAGCCCTGATCCTGTGTCACACCCTAGAGTGACACTCCAGTGCAGATCTGAAGAGATGCTGTGCTGTCATGGTGTGAGGGGTTTGGATGAAATATTAAACTGAGCCACTATCTGCCCTGGACAGACTAGGTCCTGAGAGACTCAGGGATGAGTCTGTCCAACCGTGTAAGCAATCTCCATGTCACAGCCGAACTGATAGCCCTGCTGACACCTAACGACAGTTTAACTCAACGACGACTTGTTAGCACATCACCGCCCTTACACAAAGCCTTACGACAGAGTGGCCCTCTGTCAGGCCGGTTTAGCACACACTGCCTGCTGAGTGTAGACTGAGAAAAGAGAAATGAGACTTAGTGATAACACGAGGATCCAATCCTAAAGCTTGATCTGAGACCCAGCTGCAGTTCCACCCCAGAACCACCCTTTGATAGTTGTCTCTCCCTTCAAGTTCTGGTTTTGAGAAGGCGAGGGAGACACAGAGAGAGAGCGAGAGAGAGAGGAAGATGGATAAGGTCTGATATTTTGACTGAATGCCATCAATTTCAGCGGGAACACTGATCATTTCATGGTGAAATTCAGTTAGTGAAAACTCTGCAATTGAAATCATTAATCATTCCAGTGTAAACATTTATGCTTTCATGACTGGCAGATTCATCTGTTAAACAGAACAGTGTTGGATTCTTGCATGTTAACCAGCTCAATTCTTACAGCTGAGACATTGTGGGTTTCATTGTTTATTTGTATGTGTATCTTGCCATTTGCTGAGTTTGTCTTTAAGGACTGCATGTGCTGTGTTCAACCAATCACTGCTGGTAACACACACACACACACACTCGCTCACACACTCACACAGACAGACAGACACATACACACACCCACACATACACAGACAGACACATACACACACAGAGACAGACACACGTGGACACACACACAGCCACATACACAGAGACACACACACGCTCACACACAGACAGACAGACACACATGCTCACATACACACACACAGACACACACACAGACACACACATATGCTCACACAGACAGACAGACACACACACAGAGACAGACAGACGCACACAGCCACATGCAGACACATACACACAGACACATACACACACAGGCTTACACACACACTCCTACACACACGCACACACACACATACAGACACACACTCAGACACACACAGAGACGCACTCACACAGACTCTCACACACATACTCATACAATACTCATACACACACGCATAAACACTCACACACACAGACGCACACACACTCATACACACACAAGCACACGCACACACACACATGCACACACACACGCATGAAAATCAATTGTTTGCTATAATATCTGTCTCATAACTTGTTCTGTGTCTTTAATTAAACTGACCCACAGAGTTAATCAACTGCTAAGTGATAACCAGCCCATTATCAGGAATGGCACGGTTTACTCGTCAGGGGTTCGTTTCTTCCATTGTTTTAAGAATGACTGGGCTCCTTGGTTGTAGAATCAGCAGCATCCAATACACCATATCTGTACTGGCTCATCAAATAAGCCAACCATTTCATCTCAATACTAGTTCTTTCCCATCTATCATTTTCCCGTAACCTTTGTGAGTACTTATCCAACCCTGTTTTGAATCTGCTTCCTTGAATTGTAACTCTGGAGTGAATCTCACCTTATCTTTTTGACATTCCTTCTGAGGGCATCTCTGGCTAGGTTAGCATTTATTGCCCGTCCCTAAGAGCCCAGAGGGCAGCGAAGGGTCAACCACATTGCTGTGGGTCTGCAGTCACGTGTAGGCCAGACCAGGTAAGGATAGCAGATTTCCTTCCCTAAAGGAACCAGATGGAGTTATCCAAGAACAGCTTCATGAGACTCTTAATTCCAGATTTTTTTAAATTGAATTCAAATTCCACCATCTGCGGTGGCAGAACATTACCTGGGTCTCTGGATTGGTGATCCATTGGTAATACTACTTGGCTATCACCTCCGCAATATTTTGGATAAATCTGACATCCGTCGCGATTCTTTGGAGGGGTTTTTATCACAATGTTTAGCAAGATTTCTCGCCGTGTCTCGCCATGTTATTTACCTGTTGTGGTTCTGTTCGCCGAGCTGGGAATTTGTGTTGCAGACAGTTCGTCCCCTGTCTAGGTGACATCCTCAGGGCTTGGGAGCCTCCTGTGAAGCGCTTCTGTGGTGTTTCCTCCGGCATTTATAGTGGTTTGTCTCTGCCGCTTCCGGTTGTCAGTTCCAGCTGTCCGTTGCAGTGGCCGGTATATTGGGTCCAGGTGGATGTGTCTGTTGATAGAATCTGTTATTTACCTACCCTGTGGCGTCTCTCATGTCTGATCTCCATCTCCTTGGACTTCAGTGAAGACAACTCAGTGGTTAGCACTGCTGCCTCACAGCGCCAGAGACCCGGGTTCAATTCCCGACTCAGGCGACTGACTGTGTGGAGTTTGCACATTCTCCCTGTGTCTGCGTGGGTTTCCTCCGGGTGCTCCGGTTTCCTCCCACAGTCCAAAGATGTGCAGGTCAGGTGAATTGGCCATGCTAAATTGCCCGTAGTGTTAGGTTAAAGGTGTAAATGTAGGGGTATGGGTGGGTTGCGCTTCGGCGGGTCGGTGTGGACTTGTTGGGCCGAAGGGCCTGTTTCCACACTGTAAGTAATCTAATCTAATCTAATCTAATCTAATCTAATCTAACTCGCTAAGGCATTGAGTCATGACTGTCTGTTTGTTGAGCATAGCTGAAAATGTGTTGCTGGAAAAGCGCAGCAGGTCAGGCAGCATCCAGGGAACAGGAGAATCGACGTTTCGGGCATAAGCCCTTCTTCCTGAAGAAGGGCTTATGCCCGAAACATCGATGCTCCTGTTCCCTGGATGCTGCCTGACCTGCTGCGCTTTTCCAGCAACACATTTCCAGCTCTGATCTCCAGCATCTGCAGACCTCACTTTCTCCTGTTTGTTGAGCATGCAATGCGTTGGTCACTTAAGCTGGCATGGGCAATGAGGTTGATGGGACATACTGCAAGATGTATGACCTCTTGACTGAGGACTGCTGACCAGCAAGTTAAGTTGCCCACATCTGTGAAAGTATTAATTGGCAAGGTAAGACGAGGCAAGACACAGCAATGAGCATTCAGCTAGGCATGAAGTGAGCGAGGGCTAAGAAAACAGCCCTGAGGTGCAGGCTGGTCCAGGCTGTGAGGTGGGTGTCCATCCCTGTCCATAAAGTATCCCCACTGCAGCCTCGGAATATTCGTTACTGGTGCCAACCAGTCTCTGCTTACCATTGCCAGGATAGCCATGAGGGTTTGGCAGATACAAATGGCCATGGATGAGGGCTGCATGTGGCTGGTGCCCATGGATGGTGGCCCGGCCTGTGGTTTTGCACCGTGAAAATCACCGGGAGCGAACTGAACCCATCTGGCTCTCAAGATTTGGAGATGCCAGTGTTGGACTGGGGTGTAGAAAGTAAAAAAATCACATAACACCAGGTTATAGTCCAACAGGTTTAACTGGAAGCACTATCTTCCAAATAAACCTGTTAGACTATAACCTGCTTATTATCCAGCTCCGGTTTCCTGAACCAGTTTTCTCCATGATGGGCTTGTTTGACAGGTTTGATAAGATGGGAGGCTACGTCCGAACTTGAAACATGGAAAATAGGTGCAAGAGTAGGCCATTCGGCCCTTCGAGCCTGCACCGCTATTCTATATGATCATGGCTGATCATGCAATCTCAGTATCCCATTCCCGCATTCTTCCCATTTCCCCAAGGGCCACATCCTGCTCCCTGTGATGAACTGGCCCCAACAGCTTCCTGTGGGAGAGAATTCCACAGATTCACCACTCTGAGTGAAGAAATCCTTCCTTGTCTCAGTCTTGAATGGCTTACCTCTCATTTTTAGTCTGTAACCTCTAATTCTGAACTTCCCCAACGTTGAGAACATTCTTCCTGCATCGAGCCTGTCAGGTCCCGTCGGGATTTTATATGTTTCAAAGAGCTCCCCCCTCATTCTCCTAAACTCTGATGAGTATAAAGTCCAGTCAATCCAGTATTTCTCCCGAGGTCAATCTTGCCCTGGAGAAATCTTGGAGGATTGGGCTAGTTACTGAGTGGATCACATGGACAATGGGATAGCTCATTGTGGACGTCGACTTGATGACCCCTTTCTTTTGATGTTGCGCAAAAAGCACTTTGAGTTTCTCCAGAAATTTAATCGTGCAGCGAGCTGTCTTGCAAATTGCTGAAGAATAAGGAAGGTTGCTAAAGCCTTTATCATTTGGCACTTATCTGGATAATGGCAAGAATGCCAAATTTCAAACAGTTTATGACTCACCTTTCAACTTCCTTTGCCAAACCCCATGTTAGCTAACATTATAAACAGTCCCACGACCTCAGGTAATTTCTCCCTCCCTTTAAAACATTTTCCTTATCAACTCTCCCCTGAAGACCACTTTATCCTCGTGAACACCCTCCCTAGCTCCAACGTTCCTTTGCTCACCAAGGTTTTTGATATGACTTTTCCCTAACTGACCCGTTCTGAGATGATCTGAGACATCTTTGGCTCGGGCAGGACGCGAACCCAGACCTCCTGGCTACAAAAGCAATTTTCCAGAGGTTTTGAGCACAACCCTCTATCCCCAACCCCCAGCTTGAACCTCCATAGCACACGGGACTCACAAATAACAATGGCCAGCACTCTTTCTTCCTCATCAGCTTCTCCACACTTCAGACTTTGACTGAATTGGCCACTCAGTTAAATAGTCATAGAGTCATCGAGTCATACAGCATGGAAATAGACCCTTTGGTTCAAACAGTCCATGAGGAGAAAGTGAGGTCTGCAGATGCTGGAGATCAGAGATGGAAATGTGTTGCTGGAAAAGCGCAGCAGGTCAGGCAGCATCTAGGGAACAGGAGAATCGACGTTTCGGGCATTAGCCCTTCTTCAGGAATGAGGGAAGTTGGTCCAGCAGGCTAAGATAAAAGATAGGGAGGAGGGACTTGGGGAAGGGGCGTCAGAAATGTGATAGGTGGAAAGAGGTCAAGGTGAGGGTGATAGGTCAGACTGGGGTGGGGGCGGAGAGGTCGGGAAGAAGATTGCAGGTTAGGAAGGCGGTGCTGAATTTGATGGATTTGACTGAGACAAGGTGGGGGGAGGGGAAATGAGGAAACTGGTGAAATCCGAGTTCATCCCTTGTGGTTGGAGGGTTCCTAGCCGGAAGATGAGGCGTTCTTCCTCCAACCGTCGTTTCGCTGTGGTCTGACGATGGAGGAGTCCAAAGACCTGCATGTCCTTGGTGGAGTGGGAGGGGGAATTGAAATGTTGAGCTACAGGGTGGTTGGGTTGGTTGGTCCGGGTGTCCCAGAGGTGTTCTCTGAAACGCTCCGCAAGTAGGCGGCCTGTCTCCCCAATATAGAGGAGGCCACATCGGGTGCAAAGGATGCAATAGATGATATGTGTGGAGGTACAGGTGAATCTGTGGCGGATATGGAAGTTTCCTTTGGGGCCTTGGAGGGAGGTGAGGGGGGAGGTGTGGGCGCAAGTCTTGCACCTCCTGCGGTTGCAGGGGAAGGTGCCGGGAGTGGAGGTTGGGTTGGTGGGGGTTGTGGATCTGATGAGGGAGTCACGGAGGGAGTGGTCTTTACGGAATGCTGATAGGGGAGGGGAGGGAAATATATCCTTGGTGGTGGGGTCCGTTTGGAGGTGGCGGAAATGGCAGCGGATGATTCGCTGTACATGGAGGTTAGTGGGGTGGTAGGTGAGGACCAGTGGGGTTCTGTCCTGGTGGCGGTTGGAGGGGCGGGGTTCAAGGGCGGAGGATCGGGAAGTGGAAGAGATGCGGTGGAGGGCATCGTCGACCACGTCGGGGGGGAAATTGCGGTCCTTGAAGAAGGAGGCCATCTGGGATGTGCGTTTTTGGAACTGGTCCTCCTGGGAGCAGATGCGGCGGAGTCGAAGGAATTGGGAGAATGGGATGGCGTTTTTACAGGGGGCAGGATGGGAGGAGGTGTAGTCCAGGTAGCTGTGGGAGTCGGTTGGTTTGTAGTAGATGTCCGTGTTGATTCGGTTGCCTGAGATAGAAATAGAAAGGTCGAGGAAGGGGAGGGAGGAATCTGAGACTGTCCAGGTGAATTTGAGGTCGGGGTGGAAGGTGTTGGTGAAGTGGATGAACTGTTCAACCTCCTCGTGGGAGCACGAGGCGGCGCCGATACAGTCATCGATGTAGCGGAGGAAAAGGTGGGGGGTGGGGCCAGTGTAGTTGCGGAAGATGGATTGTTCCACATATCCTACGAAGAGGCAGGCATAGCTGGGGCCCATGCGGGTGCCCATGGCTACTCCTTTGGTTTGGAGGAAGTGGGAGGATTGGAAAGAGAAGTTGTTCAGGGTGAGGACCAGTTCAGTCAGTCGAAGGAGGGTGTCAGTGGAAGGGTACTGGTCGGTACGGCGGGAAAGAAAGAAGCAGAGGGCTTTGAGTCCTTCGTGATGGGGGATGGAGGTGTACAGGGACTGGATGTCCATGGTGAAGATAAGGCGTTGGGGACCTGGGAAGCGAAAATCATGGAGCAGGTGGAGGGCATGGGTGGTGTCCCGAACGTAGGTGGGGAGTTCTTGGACTAAGGGGGACAGGACCATGTCGAGGTATGCCGAGATGAGTTCGGTTGGGCAGGAGCAGGCTGAGACGATGGGTTGTCCGGGGCAGTCAGGTTTGTGGATTTTGGGCAGGAGGTAGAAATGGGCGGTGCGGCGTTGTGGGGCTATGAGGTTGGAGGCGGTGGAGGTGATGAGGTTATGGATGGTCTGGGAGATGATGGTTTGGTGGTGGGGGGTGGGGTCATGGTCAAGGGGGCAGTAGGAGGAGGTATCTGCGAGCTGGCGTTTGGCCTCAGCGGTGTAGAGGTCGGTGCGCCAAACTACTACCGCGCCTCCCTTGTCTGCTGGTTTGATAGTGAGGTTGGGGTTGCAACGGAGTGAGTGGAGGGCTGCGCGTTCCGAGGGTGAGAGGTTGGAGTGGGTGAGAGGGGTGGGGGAGTTCAGGTGGCGGTTAATATCGCGGCGGCAGTTGGCTATGCAGAGGTCGAGGGCAGGTAGGAGGCCAGCACGGGGTGTCCAGGTGGATGGGGTGTGTTGGAGGCGGGAGAAGGGGTCGTCAGAGGGTGGGCGGGAGTCTTGGTTAAAGAAGTAGGCGCGGAGGTGAAGGCGGCGGAAGAATTGTTCAATGTCACGCCGCGTGTTGAATTCATCAATCCGGGAGCGTAGGGGAATGAAGGTGAGGCCTCTGCTGAGGACTGATCTTTCAAACATTCCATGCCAACCATAATCCCAAACTAAACTAGCCCTGCTTACCTGAGCTTGGCCCATAAACCTCCAACCCTTTTCTCTTCAAGTACTTATCTTTCAAACATTGTAACTGTACCCACATCCACCACTTCCCCTGGAAGTTCATTCCACATGTGAACCGCCCTCTGTATCAAAACTTCCCCCTCATGTCTTTTTAAAATCTCTCTCCTCTCACCTTAAAAATGTGCTGCCTTGTCTTGGAATTCCCCATCCTAGGGAAAAGACAACCTACCATTAACCCCGTCTGTACCTCTCAAGGGTTTTGATAAACTTCTATCAGGTCACCTCCCCACCTCCTACTGTCTCATGAAAAAAGTCCCAGTCTGTTTAGTCTCTCCTTACAACTCAAACCTTCCAGTCCCAACGATACCCTGGTGAATCTCTTCTGAACCCTCTCTAGCTTAATAGTATCCTTCCTCCACCTCGGTGACCAGAACTGGACACAGTGCTCTGGAAGGGGCCTCACCAATGTCTTGTACAACCTCAACATATCCTCGCACTCCTCAGCTCCGTTGGCTGTGATTGCCCATTCTCACTTATCTGAGTGTGGGTACAGCCTTGTCTTGTGGTGGCTTCTCTCCTTATCCCTGCCCTGGTGCCCTTGAGTGCTCTATCCTTGGTGCCCCTTTGCTATTTCTCAGTTACATACTGACTCCTTGGGCACAGACACGGGATCAGGGGTCTCTCGCACACACTTAAACGACACCTAGCTCCAGCTCACTATCACCAAATCATGCTATGGCTACCCACAATGCCCACCTGAGAGGGTAGATAAGTCTTTGCTTTAGCCCATCTCGCCACAGCAGGCATATCTGACCTTGCAGCACCCTCTCAGTACTGTGTCATCAACTTGCGTTGTGGGTTGGAAAGCCACTCTGGACGAAAGCGGAAAAGGAGGAATCCTTACTCAAGATATGACAAAGGCAACTTGTATTTTTTTTTAAGGCCAACTGATTGAGACACTGGATCGAATGGAACGCGCCTGTCAGAAATGGCCACACCTGCATCAGGGAAGATGATCACCCAGCTGTTCCAACTGAAGAAGGGAGGTGAGGGAACACGAGACCGAATGTGGTAGTCATGTCTTCACGGTCAAACAGCTCGTGGGCAATCCCACCCAGCCCCACCTGGGGCAACAGTCTCAGTCGAGGCCCAGCATCAGTGGGAGTGGTCAGCAGAGAGAAAAGCTAACCCATAGCCTTCTCTGTCTTTAATAAGGCCATCACCGGGCCTAAGTTTGTAGGTTTTGCCATTCATCCTTGCTCTCCCTGAAAACACGTGGTTTCCTCCTCCTTGACGGGTCTTCCCCATCCAGTCCTTTGCCAACCCCATGCCAGTACCATCGCCAATTCCAACAACTCACAGGAGCGGCTGGGCCTGCCCAAAAGGCTTGGGCCTGACGCGGCCTCAGGGCAGTGTGGGAGAGAGCATCCCTATCTCCCTGTCATAACCCTCCTCCCCCTTGGAGAGGGGAAACAAGAGAGCAGATAGTAAAGAACAGATTTATTGGAATGGCACCAGGGAGGAGTGAGGTCAGAGTACTGGAGAAACTGGGAATTGTTCACCTTGGAGCAAGGAAGACTTATGGACACTTAATCAAGTTGTTCAAAATTTTGACTGAGTTACTGAGGAGGTGCAGTTTAACTGGCTGGAGGGCAAGCAACAGACAGTCTAGAATTAAGAAAGCAGCTGACAAAAAAAACTGGAAGTTGAATGAGAGGTATTCATTTTATGCAGCAGTTCGGTGCAAGCTTAAATGCACCAGGGATCACAGAGTTATCATATCAGGCCATTTGGCACATCATCTCTACACTGGCTCCGTGAGTATTTTAACACACACTGTTTCTACCTAAATAATCGTCAATGTCCTCTTGAATACCTCAACTGAACATGGGGAGATGGAGACAGATTCAATAAAAGGAAATTGGATGAATATTGGGCTTAACAGGTTTTAAGTAATTGTCGAGTTTTGACTAAAGAGTGGGACCAATAGATCCTGGTGCATCCATTACTCAAACAGTCAGCGTGGGAACAATGGATTGAGTGGCCTCCTTCCATTTTAGAAACATATTCATAGGACGTGGCTGTCACTGACTAGGTCACCATTTATTGCTCATCTCTAATTACACTGGAGAAGATGGTGGTGAGCAGCCTTTGTGAACCGCCGCAGTCAATATGCTGTCGGGTTACCCACAATGTAGCTGGGGAGGGAATTCCAGGATTTTAACCCAGTGACAATGAAGCTACGATAATATATTTTGGGGCCAGGATGGTGAGTGTCTTGGAGGAGAACTTGCAGTTGCATGGGGCTCCCATGCAGCTTTATCCTTCTGGATTGGTTGTAGATTTGGAAGGTCCTGTCAAAGGAATCTTGGTGTGTTACTGTAAAAGTGATAATGCAAGTAATGTACTGGGGAGGCGAAGCTCAGTATATCCTTGGTTATGGTGGAAAGTAATTAATTAGGGATCTATTGATAGCCTTTTAAAATAACTGGATTGCCATGACCGAATCCTGGTCCATTTCAGCACTGAGTCTGCAAATCAGTCTTAATTAAAGCACCCCAAACTGGATGGCTGCCAAATCTGGCCCTGCAAATCTTTGCGGCTGTATCTCTCTGCCTAACTCAGGAGAAAGTGAGGCTGGGGCCTGTCCTGATTAAAGAGTAACCCAGTTTGCTGCTCCTCACCAGGGGAGACCAAACAAATGACTGAATGATTGGGATTTCAGATACCTACCACATCTCAGAGCTTGGATATCTATGCCGGACATTGTCATAGAGGTCTCTTAGTCTGCAGCTGTGGGTTTAATGGAAATGGCACTGTTGAGGGTGAGGCTAACAGACCCAACATTCTCTCTCTTGATGTTGCAAATTGCTCCTTTTGTAATAGACCACCCTGTTTATCAGGCCATGGAATTCAAGGTGATTGGCTCCTTAACCTCAGAATCTTTGCTCTGCTATCATCAATTCAATTCTGCTACTGTATGAGGCATGAGCGAGACCACAACAGAGTACCCTTATTTGAGGAGAGACGTTGTTGAACCAGAGAAGATTCACTAGATTGATTCCAGAGATGCAAGGCTTATCTTATGAGGGGAGATTGAGTAGCTTAAGCCTGCACTCTCTGGAGTTTAGCGGAACGAGGGGAGATCCAATTGAGGTATAGAAGATGCTAAGGAGAATTGACAAAGTAGATGGAGAGGGGATGTTTGCTCATGAGGGACAACCTAGAATGAGAGGTCATTGATTTAGACTAAGGGGTGGCAGGTTTAAAAGGAGGGATTACCTATAGTATTTTGACTGGAAATACGATAGTTTGAGTACTTTAGATGGGTCAGTTTTTGTCCAATGTGTGCAGGAGGGTTTCCTGACACAGTATGTAGACAAGCCAACAAGGGGCAAGGCCACATTGAACTTGATACTGGGTAATGAACCTGACCAGGTGTTAATTTTGGAGGTAGGTGAGCTCTTTGGTGATGGTGACCACAATTTGGTTATGGTTACTTTAGTGATGGAAAGGGATAGGTATATAACGCAGGGCAAGAGTTATAGCTCAGGGAAAGGCAATTATGATGCGATTAGGCAAGATTTAGGATGCATAGGATGGGGAAGGAAACTGCAGGGGATGCGCACAATTGAAATGTGGAGCTTATTCAAGGACCAGCTACTGCGTTCCTTGAGAAGTGTGTACCGGTCAGGCTGGGAGGAAGTGGTCAAGTGAGGGAGCCGTGATTTACTAAAGAAACTGAATCTCTTGTCAAGAGGAAGAAGATGGCTTATATTCGGATGAGATGTGATGGCTCATTTAGGGCGCTTGAGTGTTTCAGGTTAGCCAGGAAAGACCTAAAGAGAGAGCTAAGAAGAACCAGGAGGGGACATGAGAGGTCATTTGCAGATAGGATCAAGGAAAAACCGAAAGCTTTCTATAGGTATATCAGGAATAAAAGAATGATGAGAGAAAGATTAGGGCCAATAAAGTATTGGGAGTCAGAGGAGATAGGGGAAGCACTAAATGAATACTTTTCATCAGTATTCACATTAGGAAAAAGACAATGTTGTTGAGGAGAATACTGAGATACAGGCTACTAAACTAGATGGGATTGAGGTTCACAAGGAAAAGGTGTTAGCAATTCTGGAAAGTGTGAAAATAGATAAGTCCCCTGGGCCGGATGGGATTTATCCTAGGATTCTCTGGGAAGCCAAGGAGGAGATTGCAAAGCCTTTGGATTTGATCTTTACATCGTCATTGACTACAGGAATAGTGCCAGAAGACTGGAGGATAGCAAATGCTGTGCCTTGTTCAAGAAGGGGAGTAGAGACAACCCTGGAAATTATAAACCAGTGAGCCTCACTTCATTGTGAGTAATGTGTTAGAAAGGGTTATAGGAGATAGGATTTATAATCATCTAGAAAGGAATAAGTTGGTTAGGGATAGTCAACATAGTTAGGTATAGTGTGTGAATGGTAGGTTGTGCCTCACAAACCTTACTGAGTTCTTTGAGAAGGTGACCAAACAGGTGGATGAGGGTAAAGTGGTTGATGTGGCGTATATGGATTTCAGTAAGGCATTCGATAAGGTTCCCCACGGTAGGCTATTGCACAAAATACGGAGGCATGTGATTGAGGGTGATTTAGCGGTTTGGATCAGAAGTTAGCTAGCTGAAAGAAGACAAAGGGTGGTGGTTGATGGGAAATATTCATCCTCGAGTTCAGTTACTACTGTGTACCACAAGGATCTGTTGTGTTTGTCATTTTTATAAATGACCAAGATGAAGGCGTAGAAGGATGGGGTTAGTAAATTTGCAGATGACACTAAGGTTGGTGGGGTTGTGGATAGTGCTGAAGGATGTTGCAGGTTACAGAGGGACATAGATAAACTGCAGAGCTGGGCTGAGAGGTGGCAAATGGAGTTTAATGTGGGAAAGTGTGGGATGATTCACTTTGGAAGGAACAACCGGAATAAAGAGTACTGGGGTAATGGTAAGATATTTGGTCACGTAGAAGAGCAGAGAGATCTCTGTGTCCACGTACTTAGATCCCTGAAAGTTGATACCCATACGATGTTTTAGCTTTTATTGGAAGAGGGATTGAGTTTTGGAGCCATGAGGCCTTGCTGCAGTTGTACAAGACTCTGGTGCGGCCGCAGTTGGAGTATTGCCCTCAGTTCTGGTCACCACATTATAGGAAGGATGTGGAAGCTTTGGAAAGGGTTCAGAGGTGATTTACTTGGAAGTTGCCTGGCATGGAGGGAAGGTCTTATGAGGAAAGGTTGAGGGACTTGAGGCTGTTTTTGTTAGAGAGAAGAAGATTGAGAGGTGACTTAATTGTGACAGAAAAGATAATCAGAGGGTTAGGTAGAGTGGACAGTGAGAGCCTTTTTCCTCTGCTGGTAATGGCTAGCACGAAGGGGCATAGCTTTAAATTGAGGGGTGATAGATATAGGACAGATGTCAGAGGTAGTTTCTTTACTCAGAGAGTAATAGGGGCATGGAATTCCCTGCCTGCAACAGTTGTTGACTCATCAATTTTAACGGCATTTAAACGGCCATTGGGTAAACATATGGATGGAAAAGGAATAGTGTAGGTCAGATTGGTTTCACAGGTCGGTGCAACATTGAGGGCCGAAGGGCCTGTACTGCGCTGTAATGTTCCATGTTCTGTATTCTCTCTTAAAGGATGGTGAAGCTGTGGAATTCACTCCCCAGAGTGTGATGGAGACTGAGACACTGAACAAAGCAGAGAGAGAGACAGATTTGTAATCAGCAATGGGTGGAAGGGTTATAGGGACCAGGCAGGAAAGTTGACTTGAAGCTGAGATGGGATCAGCCATAATTGTATTGCCAGGTGGAATAGGCCTGAGGGACTGAATCACCTACTTCGGGTCCTGGTTCTCATGTTCTTCTGAGATTTGGATCATCTATCATCAACTCCACCCAATGTCCCTACTCACTTGAGACAGAGTCCTGTAGGAACATACCATCGTCCCTGAAGGGGCAGCATGGTGGCCCAGGTGTTAGCACTGCTGCCTCACAGGGTCCCAGGTTCAATCCAGCCTCGGGTGACAGTCTGTGTGCAGTTTGCACATTCTCCCAGTGTCTGCATGGGTTTCCTCCCGGGTGCTCCGGTTTCCTCCCGTGGTCCAAAGATGTGCAGGTCAGGTGAATTGGCCACGCTAAATTACACATGGTCTCCAGGGATGAGCAGGCTAGGTGAATTAGCCATCGGAAATGCAGGGTTATGGTGGTGAGATGCTCTTCGGAGGGTCGATGTCTACTTGAAGGGCTGAATGGCCTGTTTCCACACTGTCGGGGTTGTATGAACTAACCAGACTTTTCACTCCGATCTCCCGTCTCAATCACTTGGGCAAAGAGATGGCTGTCATTCTTGTTGAGAACATCACGTTCGACCAGACAATTCCATTGGAGTAAGAGTGAGCTAACACTTCAGCCTCCCCTGATCTCTGCTGTATAGAAAGCAAGATATAGAAAGCAAGATAAAGAAAATGTGAATGAAGACAGTGCGAGTGAAAGAAAAGGCAAAAGTATTTTTAAATTGCCAATAATTAAGCTATGAAGGAGTGAGACACCAACACATATAAAGGAGAGGTTGCAGAGCCAGAGGGGTTATTCATAAGTAAATAAGACTTATCGCACTGTTGCAAGAGTGTATGCGCTGGAATAGTTTAATCTGTGGTGAGTTTAGTCTGTAACTGTGGGTTTAGAACAGGAAAATCATGGGGCTCAGCACTTTTAAATGGTGAGTCCGACCTTAGGAAAGACCATAACTTATGAAAGAGCTGGGAATCTCAGGCAGCAGCTTCCAGACTTCCAAAATTAACCGGACATGCATTATTGTTCAAGTTCATCGCCCAATTTAGTGATGGTGAGCTCATTAGGCTCAAAACTTTTCTGAGACAAAACCTGATCCAACATTCAAATAACCTTTTATCTGAATGATCTTTGTGAGGAATATGTGGGTGGCACGGTGGCACAGTGGTTAGCACTGCTGCCTCACAGCGCCAAAGACCCGGGTTCAATTCCCGCCTCAGGCAACTGTCTGTGTGGAGTTTGCACATTCTCCCTGTGTCTGCGTGGGTTTCCTCCGGGTGCTCTGGTTTCCTCCCACAGTCCAAAAATGTGCAGGTTAGGTGAATTGGCCGTGCTAAATTGCCTGTAGTGTTATGCGAAGGGGTAAATGTAGGGGAATGGGTCTGGGTGGGTTGAGCTTCGACGGGTCAGTGTGGACTTGTTGGGCTGAAGGGCCTGTTTCCACACTGTAAGTAATCTAATCTAAATAATATCTATTGGCCCAGACACTGGTTATGTTCTAAGTATAGTCACATGTAGTATCATTGACTGCAAAAAAAATATTCACCCACTAATATTTAAGGGCCTGTGCTTCTTTATCCTGAATATATTTCACTGCTTTATATTTTTTTACAAAATGGATGAATCTCACCATCAACTGCAAGACACAGTCAGAGTCGATCAGGTTTCCCAAACTAAACTAGTCCCATATGCCTGCATTGACTCTAGACCTTTTCTATCCATGTACCTGTCCAAATGTCTTTTAAATGCTGTAACTGTACCCACCTCTCGCACTTCCTCTGGCATGTACGCACCACCCTCTGTGTGAAAATGTTGCCTCTCTAGTCCTGTTTAAATCTGTCCCCTATCAGCTTAAGCCTATGCCCTCTAGTTTTGGACTGTCCTACCCTTGGGAAAAGGCCAGTGTAGCTCATTTTATCAATGCCCGTCATGATTTTATAAATCTCTATATTTCCTTCCCCTGTTCCTATCAGGGGGTGATGATTGTTTGTTGAAAAGGCGTTCCAGTCTCCAATTACTCCTCGGAATTCTTACTTTCCAGTGTGAAAACCCTCAGTCCAGCAGCCCAGCTTTGGAACATTCCCAGAGTAAGTCTATTTTTATTTCAGGCTGAGAGATTGAAGACAGGTTTAGAACCAATTTCTTTTTGAACAGCTTATGAATTGATTTGATTTATTGTTGTCACGTGTACAGTGAAAAGTTTTGTTTCGCTTGAAGTACAGGCAGATCGTGCCACACAAAGACAAACAGGTCAGAGTGAGGGACACAAAGTTGCAGCTGCGCAGGAGATGCATGAAGCAAGGTCAACCCTAGGTTTGAAATTAGAGGCCCACTCAGCAGGCTAATCACTGCAGGGAAGAAGCTGTCATTGAACCTGTTGGTCCATGGGTTTAAGCTTCTGTATCTTCTGCCTGACAGAAGAGGTTGGAAAGAGTGTAACTGCGATGGGAGGGGTCTTTGATGATGTTGGCTGACTTTCCGCGGCAATGGGCCGTGTAACTGGGAGTCCATGGAAAGGAGGCTGGCTTCTGTGATGGTCTGGGCTGTGCACACAACCTTCTTTAGTTTTGCATGGTCCTGGGCAGAGCAGTTGCCGTCCCAAGCCGTGATGCACCCAGATAGAATGCCTTCTATGGTGCATCTGTAAAAGGTGGTGAGGGTCTTTATGGACATCCTGAATTTCCTAAGCCTCCTGAGGTAGAGGAGGCGTTGTTCGAGCCTCTTGACCGTCGCATCTACGTAGGCGGACCGGGACAGATCGTTGGTGATCGTCGCCCGTATGAATTGGACTCTCTCGACTCTGAGGGCATTTAAGTCTTCCCAAGAGGGATGTGAGAATTCTCCAAGTATAGCTCCAGCTGGGGCAGCCAACACTGGATTAGAGCACAGGAAAACCTGGAAAACTCGGCAGGTCGGGCAGCGAAACAGAATTAACATTTCATATCGACCACCTTTCATCAGAGCAGGGGATTGGGACTGTGGTATTTGTGGTGGTAACTCTAACGGCGCATAGTATGTTACTAAAAAAAGAGTTGATGAGGTTGCTGATAGAGGCTGAGGGTTCGCGATGAGGTGCTGATTCCAAGGCTGATTGTCTTAAACACTAAATGTTGCACCATTTCCCATTGATCTCAGTCTTTTAGTGTTCAATTCCATTGTTGATTAGGACAAAGTATTTGTACCCCAGCAAAGCCATGACTCTTTACTCAGTTAAGATCCAGATTAGCTGGTCTAATCTTTCTCCTTTACCCATCTATGTGGCAAACAGTTTGATTGCACCTCCCAGCAAGATATAGGCAAATTACTTGGTTAATATCAGTGAGTGGGAAGTGGGGTGTGAAAATCCGCAGAATGGTGGTTGGGAATATTGTAGAATGGGAGAAGTGGTTTGGAATGGCACGTGAAATAAAACACAGCAGAAAGGACCGTCTGGAAAGGAATTTGGATTCCCAAAGAAGGGGGAGTTGTTGGAACTGGCGCTGAATGGGATGTGGTTTTAAGTTCCGTAATCCAGGACGATTGTGATGAATTCTCCGATCACCTCGGTCAATCTGAACAATACAAGCTGTGGGAGTTGTTGCAAGTGCCTATTCATTACTGCAAGGGACAGGTTCCTGAATAGAAGACGGGGTGTTGAATTCCCTTAATATTTCCTGAGGGGCGATGCGGATACGATTGGAACGTGGGCGCTAAGGAATCGTAAGAGACAGGCGTAAAGTTAATGGAAGAAATTCTTCCCAGGAATGCCAAAAAACAACGGTTGCTGTTTAGAGCATGACGCAGAAAAAGATACAGGAAAGGACACACAGAGACAACAAATGGACAATGGATCGGTCAATAAGGGAGAGAAAGAGAGAGAGACCCACATAACGACGGGGAGCAAAGGTTGGGAGGCATCCAGCTGAAGGCAACGAGAGAGATGCATAGTGGAAGGGAATGTTGATGGGATTGAGTAGGAGAAGCCATTTTCTTGTTAACTTTCTGGACTCAAAGGTAGTCTCATTCCTGACACCAAAGGTTGCACATTCAAGGCTAATGCCAAAGGATAAATCCCACATCCCAGCCTGTGCACCGGGGTAAGCACGGTAAGACCAGCACGCTGTTTGTGGGCAGGGTCCTGGAACTCCTGCTGGATGGGGTGGTGAAGATGGGGGACTACCCCAGCCCCCCCGACCCTGCTAAGGACCAGGAAAGGAGACCATGGCACCAAACCATGCCTGGGTCTCCGAGGTTGCCACCCAGGACAGTGCAGATCCAGCTGCCCAGAGGAATGCCCAACAAGATAGGAAGAAGGTCAATGCCCTTCTACATTTGGCCAGCATAAGGGTCGCTGTTTTCTCTCTGATACATGAGATATTTGTATCATCGATAGTCACAGGTGAGGTGCCGGAAGACTGGAGGTTGGCTGATGTGGTACCACTGTTTAAGAAGGGCGGTAAAGACAAGCCAGGGAACTATAGACCAGTGAGCCTGACATCGGTGGTGGGCAAGTTGTTGGAGGGAATCCTGAGGGAAAGGATGTACATGTATTTGGAAAGGCAAGGACTGATTAGGGATCGGCAACATGGCTTTTTGCGTGGGAAATCATGTCTCACAAACTTGATTGAGTTTTTTGAAGAAGTAACAAAGAGGATTGATGAGGGAAGAGCAGTAGAGGTGATCTATATGGACTTCAGTAAGGCGTTCGACAAGATTCCCCGTGGGAGACTGATTAGCAAGGTTAGATCTCATGGGATACAGGGAGAACTCGCCATTTGGATACAGAACTGGCTCAAAGGTAGAAGACAGAGGGTAGTGGTGGAGGGTTGTTTTTCAGACTGGAGGCCTGTGACCAGTGGAGTGCCACAAGAATTGGTGCTGGGTCCTCTACCTTTTGTCATTTGCATAAATGATTTGGATGCGAGCATAAGAGGTACAGTCAGTAAGTTTGCAGATGACACCAAAATTGGAGGTGTAGTGGACAGTGAAGAGGGTTACCTCAGATTACAGCAGGATCTTGACCAGATGGGCCAATGGGCTGAGAAGTGGCAGATGGAGTTTAATTCAGATAAATGTGAGGTGCTGCATTTTGAGAAAGCAAATCTTAGCAGGACCTATACACTTAATGGTAAGGTCCTAGGGAGTGTTGCTGAACAAAGAGACCTTGGATGCAAGTGATAGACAGAGCTAAGCAATTCCACGATCAATGAATCAGGATCTAAGCTCTGCAATCCTGCCATATCCAGTCGTGAGTAATGGTGGATAATTAAACAACTCACTGGAGGAGGCTCCACAAATATCCCCATCCTCAATGATGGAAGAGCCCAGCACATCAGCGCAAAAGACAAGGATGAAGCTTTCGTAGCAATCTTCAGCCAGAAGCGCTGAGTGGATGACCAATCTCAACCTGTTCCAGTGGCCCCCAGCATTGCAGATGCCAGTCTTCAATCAATTCGATGCAATCCAACTGATATCAAGAAATGGTTGGATGCACCGGATACTGCAAAGGCTATGGGCCCTGACAACATTTTAGCAATAGCACTGAAGTCTTGTGCTCCAGAAGCTGCCGCTCCCCTAGCCAAGCTGTTCCAGTCCAATTACCAACACTAGCATCGACCCGACAATGTGGAAAATTGCCCAGATATGTCCTGTACCCAAAAAAATAGGACAAATCCAACCCACTACAGGGATTGTGCCTCGATATTGAGGGGTACATGGCATTTAAAAAGGAAATGAAGCTATGAATCGGTGTTGGGTGGTTTTGTAAATTAATTAATTAATGGCCGCATCAGCACAAAGCTGGAGAGGGTGACCTAAATTCGAGGATGCAAGATGTAGGAGTGGTTTGGGTTGAGATGAGAATTAATAAGTCAACTAGTCACTTAGAAACGCTAGGATGGAATATAAAGGAAGGAATAATGGGAACTTGCCAGAAAGCTATGTTAGCAATCATGGGCGATTATAATCCACTGGAAAAATAAGATGAACAAAGGTAGCAAAATGGGCTGGTATTGTATATCAAGATAGGATTAATTAATAACCTCATGATGTAGATGTCCCTACGTAGCAGCAATCATAATATGGTTGAGTATTATGTTCAGCTTGTAGGGGGAAGTGTGTGTCCAAGACTAGTATTGTAAAATGAAGAGCTGTAATGACAGCATGAAAGCAAACTTGGCTAAGGAGATGTGGCAAATTAGATTAAGGAATAGGTCAATAGAAATGTAGTTGCAGACCTTTAAGGGAACATTGCAGATTACACTGAATAGATACTTTAAATGAGAAAAACAAAACATCGAGGGAAGGACTTACCATCTGATGCTAATGAAAAATGTTAAAGATAGTATCAAACTTAAACACAAGGCAGATAATTGTCCAGAGATGTGAAGTAGGTGATTGGACAGAATAAAAACTAAACAGCAAAGAATGGCTGAAAGATTAATAAGGAGGAATCTACAGGGCTGGAAAGGAACTAACATTTAATATGGAATAACATAGAGTCATAGAGATGTACAGCATGGAAACAGACCCTTCGGTCCAACCCGTCCATGCCGACCAGATATCCCAACCCAATCTAGTTCCACCTGCCAGGACCCGGCCCATATCCCTCCAAACCCTTACTATTCATATACCCATCCAAATGCCTCTTAAATATTGCAATTGTACCAGCCTCCACCACATCCTCTGGCAGCTCATTCCATACACGTACCACCCTCTGTGTGAAAAGGTTGTCCCTTAGGTCTCTTTTATATCTTTCTCCTCTCACCCTAAACCTATACCCTCTAGTTCTGGACTCCCCAATCCCAGGGAAAAGACCTTGTCTATTTACCCTATCCATGTCCCTCATAATTTTGTAAACCTCTATAAGGTCACCCCTCAACCTCCGACGCTCCAGGGAAAACAGCCCCAGCCTATTCAGTCTCTCCCTATAGCTCAAATCCTCCAACCCTGGCAACATCCTTGTAAACGTTTTCTGAATCCTTTTAAGTTTCACAACACCTTTCCGATAGGAAGGAGACCAGAATTGCACACAATATTCCAACAGTGGCCTTAACCAATATCCTGTACAGCCTCAATATGACCTCCCAACTCCTGTACTCAATACTCTGGCCAATAAAGAAAAGCATATCAAATGCCTTATTCACTATCCTATCTACCTGCGACTCCATGCAAGTAGTCCTGTTTCATAGCTTCACCAGGTTGAAACTTTATTGTTAGGTATGCCTGGTGATGTTCCTAATGAAGGGCTTACGCCCGAAACGTCGATTCTCCTGCTCCTCAGATGTTGTTTGACATCATGTGCTTTTCCCGCACTACACCCTCAACCCTCTTGCTCCTAATATGTCCTGGTCATTTTCCATTCATCAATAATCCTGAGATTAATTGCTTTGAAGTCTCACCTCTTAATTTGCCATTTAGTTCCTCATACTGATTGTGCAGTACCTCTTTCCTTGTCCTGCTTATGTTGTTGGTACTTACATGGACCACGACTGAATCCTTCCCTCCTCTCACTGTAAGGTCCTCTCCAGCCCTGAGCTGGTATCCCAAACCCCGGCATCAAATGTCTTGGGATTCAGTTACGCAAAGGAAGCAAACTGAGTAAGGTTTTTATGTCACCCTTTTGTACAAGACTGGAGCAAATTATTTCCACACTTCATAGTGTCCCATGGGTTCAGGGTTGAGCATTTTTCTGACAAATGCAATTTGCTAAACCTGCAGGTGAAATATTAAAGGAATCTCCTCCAGCAACTGAAGTTTAATGTGGCTACATAAAACAGGCAGACCTAGGCACATAAAAACACCCCAGTCTGTGTAATAGATAATATTGGTCTCTCCTTCACGCTGTGCAATGCACTTCTTCACGACCTTGACTTCTGACCCTTGACCTCGGCCTCTTGCTGAAAAGACAGCTTATGAAGTCATCTATTATCAGCGGTCTGAGTGCCTGTGGGTGGCAGAGGGGGAGATAAAACTCGACAACAGGAAGACAGGAGTGAGAAAAGTTGGGTCCTACCCCTGTTTAATACCAGAGATTGATCCAAGACTCTGATATTTGAGTGATGTACTGAGGTGAAAATATAAGCAGAAATAAAGATACTATGGCACTCAGCGTTTTCTCATTAGGGAATGATAGACTTCTAATGGTAAGTCCCTGTGGAATACCACGTGGGAAAGTGTGAAGTTATGCACTTTGGTAGGAAGGAGAGACAAATAGACTATTTTCTAAATAGGGAAAAGGCTTAATAATCTGAAGCATAAGGGGACACGGGAGTCCAAGTTCAGGATTCTTTTAAGGTGAAAGTATGGGTTCATTTGGCGGTTAGAAAGAAAATGCAATGTTAGCACTCATTTCGAGAGGGAAAGATTACAAGAGCAGAGATGTACTGCTGAGGCTGTATAAGGCTCTGGTCAGACTGCATTTGGAATATTGTGAGCAGTTTTGGGCCCCATATCTAAGGAAGGGTGTGCTAGTGTTGGAGAAGGTCCAGAGGAGGTTCGCAGAAATGATCCCGGAGATGAGAGTTATATGAGGAATGGTTGACAACTTTGGCTCTGTGCTCGGTGGAGTTTAGAAACTTACATTTTGAAACATGCAGAATACCGAGAGGCCCAGTTAGTAGGAGAGACTGGGACCCGAGGGCACAGCCTCAGAGTGAAGGGATGATCCTTTCGAGCTGAGAGGAGGTGGAATTTCTTCAACCAGAGGGTGGTGAATCTGAGGAACTCATTGCTACAGAGGGCAGTGGAGGCCAAGTCACTGAGTGGATTTAAGACAGAGGTAAACAGATTGTTGGTTAACAAGGGGATCAAAAGTCAGAGGGAGAAGGAAGCAGACTGAGGTTGAGAAACACAATCGAATGGTGAAGCAGACTCAATGGGCCAAATGGCCTAATTCTGTTCCTATATCTAAAAACAATGAGAATTACGGCTATCAGGCCACTGATGCAACACTGGCATCTACCTGATAATGTGGAAAATTCCCCAGGTATGTCCTGTACACAAAAAGCAGGACACATCCAACCTGGTCAACTACCGCCCCCATCAGTCTTACTCTCGATCATCAGTAAAGTGATGGAAGGTGTCACCAACAGTGTTCTCAAGCAGCACCTGCTCAGCAACAAACTGCTCAGTGACTCCCAGTTTGGGTTCTGCCAGGGCCACTCAGCTCCTGACCACATTACAGCCTTGGTTCAAACATGGACAAGAGAGCTGAGTTCCAGAGGGGAGGGGAAACAGACAGCTCTTGACATCAAGGCTGCATTCGATCGAATGTGGAATCGAGGAACCCTAGCAAAACTGGAATCAGCTGCTATCAGGGCCAAGCTCTTCACTAGTTGGAGTCATACCTGGCACATAGGAAGATGGTCGTGGTTGTTGGAGGCCAGTCAACACAGCTCCCAGGACATCTCTGCAGGAATTTCTCAGTGTAGTGTCCTAGGCCCAATTATCTTCAGCCTCTTCAACAATGACCTACCCTTCATTATATGGTCAGAAGTGGGGATATTTGCTGATGTTTACACAATGTTCAGCACCATTAGCAATTCCTCAGATGCTGAAACAGTCCAGGGTTCAAATGCAGCAAGATCTGGACAATATCCTGATTTGGGATGACAAGTGGCAAGTAACATGCATGCCACACAAATGCCAGGCTGTGACTATCTCCAACAAGGAGATTGTCTTTGTGTTGAAATGCCAGGAGTTAGGAGAGATATTAAATGAATATCTTATTGTCAGTTTTTACTGTGGAGAAAGAAATGGAGGTTAGAGAACTCAGGGAAATAAATATTGATGTTTTGAAAATAGTTCACATTACAGAAGAGGAAGTGCTGGAGGTCTTAGAACATATAAAGGTAGATTAATCTCCAGGACTTGATCAAGTGTTTCTCAGGACTTTGCAGATGGTTGGGAAGGAAATTGCGGGGCCCCTTGCAGAATCATCTACAACTACAGGTGAGGTGCTAGATGACTAGAGTGGCTAATGTTGCGCCTTTGTTTAAGAAGGGATGTAAGGAGAAGCCTAGTTCTGTGAATCTGACTTCGGTGGTGGGTAAGTTGTTGCAAGTGGTTCTGAAAGATGGGATTTATATGCATTTGAAAGGACAGGGTGTGATTAGGGATGGTTGGCATGGTTTTGTGCGAGGGAAATTGTCTCTCACAAACTTAATCGAGTTTTTTGAGGAAGTAACCAAGAAGATTGATGATGGCAGTAGACGTTCTTTACCTAGACTTTCGTAAAGCCCTTGACAGGGTTCCACCTGGTAGACTAATTATTAAAATTAGATCATGTGGGATTCAGGATGGAGCTTGCCAGTTGGATACAAACTTGGCTTAATGGCAGGGGACAGCGAGTGACAGTGGAGGGTTGTTTTTCGGACTGGAGACCTGTGACTAACGGTGTTCCATAGGGATCGGTGCTGGGCCCACTTATGTTTGACATTTATAGAAATGATTTAGTTGGTAAGATGGAAAGCATGGTTCGTAAGTTTGGGGATGACAGCAAGGTTGGTGGTATTGGAGGCAGTGAAGAAGGCTATCGAAGACTACAAAGAGATCTTGATCAATTGGGTCAGTGAGCTGAAGAGTGGCAAATGGAGTGTAACTTGGATAAACGTGAGACATTACATTTTGGTAAAACAAAAAAAAAACAAGACTTGTACAATTTGAAGTCGGGCCTTGATGAGTATTGCAGAACAGAGAGACCAAGGGATTCTGGTACATAATTCTTTGACATTTGCCTCACATATTGATAGAGTGGTTAAGAAGGCATTTGGCATATTTGCCATCATTGTTTGGATGCTTGAATATAGGAGTTGGGATGTTACGTTGAGGATGTACAGGATGTTGGTGAGGCCTCCTCTGGAATACTGTGTCCAGTTCTGGTCACCTTTTTATAGGAAGGATATTATTAAGCTGGAGAGTGTGAGTCATAAAAAGAGGTTGGATTGGCTGGAGCTTTTTTCGCTGGAGCATAGGGAGTTGAGAGGTGACCTTATAGAGGTTTATAAAACCATGAGGGGTATAGATAAGGTGAATGTCAGGTGTCTTTTCCCTAAGGTGGGGGATTTCAAGACTAGCGAGTACATTCTTAAGCTGAGAGGAGAGAGATTTAAAAAAAAGGACATGAGGGGTAATATTTTACACAGAGAGTGGTTCGTATGTGGCATGAATTTCCAGAGGAAGTGGTGGACGTGGATATAGTTGCATTGTTTAAAAGATATTTGGATAAGTCCTTGAATAGGAAAGGTTCAGAGGGATAACGGCCAAGCACAGGCAGGTGAGACTAGTTTAGTTTGGGATTGTGGTCAGCATAGACTGGTTGGGCCGAAGGGTCTGTTTCTGTGCTGTATGACTGTATGAGTGTGTTGGATTAATCAAGTTCAGACGTAAAGTTTGGACAATAGTTTCAGCAGCAGAGGAATTGGGACAGAGTGGAATCCAGTGATATTACAGAGGTAGGAGTGAACAGTCTTACTGATGGCATAAGTAAGAAATCGGATGCTTATCTCAGCGTGCAAAGTTGTGAACAGCAAGAATTAATCTCAGATTGCTGGTGCGGAGAGGGTCAGACAGAGTAAGGAGAGAACAGAGTTGGAGTGGTGGAGGTAGCTAACATTCAGGAGATATTGTACTTTCACTTCGTGCCTGACCCAGGCAGCTGGAGGGGGGGGGAGGTGGAAGTGAAAATCTAACTTTTCCTCCAAACAAGCAGATCAGGAGGTGAATGTCTGCTGTTCCCGTCACTTGTTTAGAGTGACTCCGCTGGCACTGATCACGAAAATGGTCAAGTGCATCCCCTCACTGTCAGACAGAAAGGTCCTCCTTGATAAAGGCACTGCCCATTGGGAAACCAAGGGCCAAAACTTCAAGGCATGGTTTGTGCAGAGACAGTGCAGCTGAAACGCAGCTTCGGAGATCAAACAGGAGAAGGATCAGTCGGGGAAAGCGGCTCTGGTGATTTTCAGTCCATGTGAGTCTCAGTGAGGTGCACTTACAGTAAAAGGGGAATGATCTGGGACTGTGTGTGCCTGTCTGTCTGTCTCAGTGACACCTCCTGTCCACGTACAGTACACACTGTATAAAAGGGAGTGATTCACTCCTGTCTGCCCATTGGGAAAAATGGGCAGTGTGTGTGTGTGTCAGTGTCAGCTCCTGTCCACGTACAGTACACACTGTGTCAAAGGGGATGATTCACTCCTGTCTGGGACTGTGTGTGTGTCCCAGTGACACCTCCTGTCCACATACAGTACATAGTGTGTAAAAGAGGATGATTCACTCCTGTCAGGGAGTGTGCGTGTGTGTGTGTGTGTCCCAGTGACAGCTCCGGTCCATATACACTACCCAGTAACTGACTGCTCCACAATTATAAGATGCACAAACTCCCCCCACACTCAATCGAGCAGGTCTCCCGATGACCTCATTGAACAAAGCTGTTTCCGGAGCACAGCCAGTGAACTGTTATCGAAAGCTTCTCTGAGCAGGCCTGGCTCCTGCTCCATTCTCAAAGGAAAACACAGAGAGGGGGAGAGAGAAAAATAACTCAGCCAATGTTTGTGGGTCTGCTTTGTCACAAATCCCCCAGGATCCTTCGGAAGTGGAGGGTAAAAGTTCAAACCAATTTCCTTCAGCGTCTGAGGTTTCCGGGAATGTTTATTTGAACCCTATCCCTGTCCCGATGTCCCTCATGATTCATTTCCTGTGTTACGTTAATGGGATCTGGAGGTGGGAAAATTCTTAACGTTACAGTAAATTCTGACAACTTGCTGATTAGCAACAGGTTTGACATGACCTTAACCCAGCACAGTGGACCCTAGGTGCATTGCCTCATCCCTTTCTTCAGAGTGTCACATTCAGGGTACCAGGAGGTCACATTTACAGCTGGTATCTCACTCTGTCATTGGAGAATTCAGAGCTAAGCTTGGACAGTTAAAGTCTTGTCAAAAGTTCCCAGCTTGACAAAACTGGTAACGAGAATGTAATGGGGAACAACTACCCAAATATAACCATCTTACATGGTCGAGAGGGGGGTGGATCAGTGTCAGGAGTGTGAAAATGCAGTCTTCCCTGTCCAATCCTCACTGCATGAATTTAATTGGAGCAGAAAATGATGTTTTATTTAATAACAGGGCATCTAGCCTTGTAGTGCTGCAGTTCACAAGGCCTCCTGAACTTGTCTATAAGGGCAGGGGTTTAACAATTGAACTTGCCACTGAAAGATACAGTTCCCATCATCACATGTGAGAGCGCGATGACTGATGGTGGTTTAACCTGGAGGTCACCATACCTTAAGTGAGGGGAGGTTGAAAAGGAGAGACCTTCATGATTACCTCAGCCAGTGTAGGAATTGAACCCACATTTGTTGGCATCACTCTGTATTGCAAACCAGTTGCCCAGACAACTGAGCTAACTGACACCATAGCATTTAATGGGGTTTGCTAATTCAATGAAAAACAAAAAGGCTCACATTTTGGCACCTACCTAGTGAGGACAGTTAGCCCAGCCAGGACTATCATCTGGTCTCCAGGCACTGTCAATGTACATCAGATCACCCCATACCCCTCACAGAGAGCTGATATACCCAGCAGTGAGTGTCGGCTTCCAAACCTGGCAGGGAACAAAAATAAGACTTGCGAATGATGCATACAGGCCTCACTCCCTATGTGTACCTTAAAATGGTGCTCCCTCCAGCGCATTGATTTTTCAGTATGACATTTTTCAGTGGCTTTTCCTTTTGGGGAATCAGACGAATTCCATACCCCGACAGTAAATGCCACTTAATGGACGTTCACAATACACTACCCAAGTTATCCTACCCTTCCATCTCCCAGCCCACCATTACCATCTGCCTGATGATTAAAATTAGAATTATATTTTATTGTCACGTGTACTGAAGTACAGGCATACAGAAGTACAATGAAAATGTACAAAGTCGCCATTTTTATGGAGCCATCTTAGTTACAAAGATCCTTCAGTACAAAATCTTCCATGTAAATTAGAAAAATGAAAAACTAAAGTTAAAAGGTGGGCCTTACAGTCCATATAAAGCTAGGTACAAAGATACTGAGGTACACACTTTTAGGTATAAATTAGAAAAATAAAGAAATAAAGGATTTCAGTTCTTCTGAAGCATGCTGGGATTCACCTCCACGCTGAGAGTCCTTGGTGGACTTCATGAAGACCGGGAGGCAACCGAGCCTGTGCTGGTTCACCCCTCCACCCATGATGCTGTCCGACGAACAGAGTTAAGTAGAGAGGGAAAAAAGAAAGGGAGAAAAGCAAAAAAGAACAAAAAGAAGAGAAGAAATGGATGGAGCGGACGAGCTCCAGCTTGGGAGCCTCCTCCGCCGCCATCTTGATTGACATATTTGTTACATTCGATCCCAGAGTGGAACCTGGCAGCATGAGTTTAAATGTTGCTTTCTTCTTTTTTTGCTGTGGCGATAAGTCACAGAACATATTCGCAAGAGGCTGCCAGCATACTTTTAACAAAAGAGCATAAGTGCTCATTGCACCAAAACAAAATCAATGCAAACTGTACCACCCTATGAAAGAACTTAGAGTGATCGCATTGCAAACATCAGAAAGAATTAATCAAACAAAATTCAGCAGATGCTGGAAATCTGAATCAAAAACAGAAGTTGCTGGATGAACTCAGCTGGTCTGGCAGCGTTCTGTGGAGAGAGGAATTAAGTTTTAACCTTCCAAGTCTAAGGACTTGTCTTCTGAGAGGTACAAAGAAAACTCATTGGATTCAAAGCATTAACTCTGTTTTTCTCTGCACAGATGCTGACAGACCTGCTGAGTTTCTCCAGCACTTTCTGTTTCTGGAAGAAGAAAGGCTCATCCCAGCGATAACCTAACAGACACTCAAACCGCTGTTAAGAGTGATTCCTATTACAGACCAAAGCTTCTTGTTCAACTAGGTTATAGTCCAACACGTTTATTTGGAAGCACTAGCTTTCGGACCACTGCTCCTTCATCAGGCGATTGCGCAGTACACAATTGTAAGACACAGAATTGTAAGACAAAGGCTATAACCTGGTTTTGTGTGATTTTTAACTTTGTACACCCCAGTTCAACACGGCATCTCCAAATCATGTTCAACTAGCACAGTTATAATGGGGTTTCCTTTCCGCAAGTTTCCTGCACATTCTTTAATTAATGTACCTTTCTGAGATCCTTCATACAAGCTGCTAACTTAGCTCACCCATTACATATGATAGTTTCCCTAAACTCATATATTCAATGAACTATAGAACATTTTTCTCTATGACTCCTCTGTAGTCTGCTGTAGTCTACTTTCCGCATTTCTAACTTTCTCAGAACTTTACCACCCGCCCTTCCAACTCTGATTGCTGAGAGACTGCCATTGTTAGTATTTCTGCTGTTAGCAACCTCCCCTCTCTCTGCATTTATTGCTTTCTGTCCCCTTTCTCTCTTTTCCTCCTCCTCTCCCTCTCTCTCGCTCTGGATTGTAAACCCAACTCAACTCCATAGCAATTATCTTCCCCAGTGGTTTGCTAGTCTTTTGGCTGAGATCACATGACGTCCAAACTGCAGCTTTGAACTCAGCATTCAAAAATGACTTTCCCACCCTTCGAGTCAAGGTCAGACCTTCACAGAACAGGATGGAATCGTCGTCAGACGCCTCATGGTACAGGTTAAGCTGATTGCCAGATTGAAGTTGATCAAAGTGCTCTGATAGGATAGATAGAGAGAGACTATTTCCTTCTATAGGGGTTGAGGGATGGTGTGGAGAACGAGACATGCATAACCTGCAAATGAACCCAATGCTTTGAGGGATGACCCCAGAAAGAATTTCTTTACACAAAGGGGAGTGAAAATCTAAATCTCTCTCCTCCAAAGGATTGTCGAGACTCAGGATAAGGGGAGTCAATCGAAGCTATTCATTATTAAGTGCGGGTTTCTCGATAAGGAAGGAGATACTTACCACAGTAGAATAGCCCACCAGTTCCCATCAAACATAGGCCTGTATTCACCACAGTCCGTTAACCCGGACACCCTTTATAAGTGCATCGCCTGGATTATCAGAACCAGAACAAAGCAATGTTTATTTCGATCAGAGTAACCTTCTGGATAATCAGCATGACAGTACTTTACTGTGGAATTACAAGATATAATTAATTGACCACAAAGTCACAGGGAAATAAGTGCAACCTTCAATTACAGAGAAACCGGCATTTAGTAATGAACAGCTTTCTTTTATTACTGTGAAAATTTACAAATCCTTTGTGTGCCCATCGTAAAGATCTAGTAGGGGGCTGCCATATAAGGCCTGGTTACATTGAGCAGGAGTCCATAAAAAATGTCTTCATGAACCAAGATGATTAAGCTTTACAAGAGTTTAGACAGATTCATGAGATTCCAAGTGGCAGCCAGCTCCACAGCAGCTGCTAGAATGCTGCGTTTATATGGTCATTCAGGGTTTAATGGGGTTTGTCATTTTACAGGGTCTCGCAGCAACACATCCTCGACCTGTGTGCTGCTGGTATTGGGTCATTCACAATCCATCCAGCTCTCACCGGCGGCTAAGCAGGGTGGAAAGAAGAGGCAAACAGCCTCAGGTCCATGTCAATTCTCACTTCGGATTGGGTGTGTGCGCATACAGGTGTGTGTGTATGTACCTGTGTATCTGTGCATTGTGAGTGTGTCTGTGAATCAGTGTGTGTGTCTGTGTGTGTGTGAGTGTGTGTGTGTGTCAGTCAGTGTGTGTGAGTGAGTACGAGTGTGTGTTTCAAAATGTGTTTGTGTGCATGGGTGTGAGTCTGTACGTTAGTCTGTGTGTGAGCGTGCATGTGTGCGTGTGTGTGTGTCGAAATGACTGTCTGCAGTATGCATGCTGCTGTACAGGCACTGTGTTTTCAGTGCAGATACATTTGTGTTTGAGTGAGCAATATGTAACAGTTAGCTGCGCACTGTGATTGAGCAGCGGCTGATACTGAGACAAACACCAGGCCTCGATTAGCACTACTTCTCCCAGTAATGTGGCTATCACCCAGGACCCTACTGTATTCCATCATTGTGTCAGAGCATCCTATTGTCATGAAAGGTCAGAGACTGAGCAAGGATGTGCCTGAATAGTGAGAGCGAGCAGGAGAGTGGCCCATCAGAGATATCAGCAGCGCTGCTCACCTAAACCAGTAGGAGGCAGCATTGGAGTGGGATTCCTTCTCTACCCTACAAGTACCAAAGTCAGACATAGCTGGCTGTCTCAGACAACGCCATCAGAAATCGGACACTGAATCTGACAACTTTCTGGGATCCGTTGAGCTCAGGATCACTCCATAAGAGCTGGAGGGTATGTGAGAAAAAGGCACCAGAGATTTGGAAACATGATGTGTCCTCCTGGTGAAGCTCCAACACAACTCATCACACAATGGAGACAGCATGCGATAGAGCCGAGTGATCTCACAACTCATGGGTCAGGTTAAAGCTCTGCAGTCCTGCCACAACTAAACAGCTAATGGTGAATGAGCTTCCCCATCCTCAAACCATCTTGACCTCCTCCTAAGATTTCAGCATCACAGATACCAGTCTTCAGCCTTTTCGATTCACTCCACGTGATATCAAAAAAATAGTTGGAGACATCAGATGTTGCATATTCTATAGGACTGAAGACTTGTGCTCCAGAACTTGCCCCTCCCCCAGCCAAGCTGTCCCAGTCCAGTTACAACACTGGCATCTACCCGACAATGTGGAAAGTTGCCCAAGTCAGTCCTGCACACAAAAAAGCAGGGCTTATGCAATTCAGTCAATTACCACATAGAAGCAAAATATGGCAGGCGCTGGAAATCAAGTTAAAAAGAACAGAAAGTGCTGGAGACACTCAGCAGGTCTGGTAGCACCTGTGCAGGCAGAAACAGAGCTGATGTTTCAAGTCCAACTTAATCTTGTCCAGAACTCTGGCCAATTACCATCCCATCAGCCCACTCTCAATCATCAGAAGTGATAGCACAATGTTCAGCGTCATTCACAACTCTCCTCAGATACTGAAGCAGCACACACCTCCTTGGAATAGGACTTGGATAACATTCAAGCTGGATTTGTGGACCACAAGTACAATTTATCCCACCCAACTACCGGGCAACGAATATCTCCAGCAAAGATTGAGTCTAGCTCCAGACCCTTGACGTTGCACGGTGTTACCACTGCTGCATTATAGGAAGGATGTGGAAGCTTTGGAAAGGGTGCAGAGGAGATTTACCAGGATGTTGCCTGGTATGGAGGGAAGGTCTTATGAGGAAAGACTGAGGGACTTGAGGCTGTTTTCGTGAGAGAGAAGAAGGTTGAGAGGTGACTTACTTGAGACATATAAGATAATCAGAGGGTTCGATAGGGTGGACAGTGAGAGCCTTTTTCCTCTGATGGTGATGGCTAGCATGAGGGGACATAGCTTTAAATTGAGGGGTGATAGATATAGGACAGATGTCAGAGGTAGTTTCTGTACTCAGAGAGTAATAGGAACGTGGAATGCACTGGCTGTAACAGTAGTAGACTCACCAACTTTAAGGGCATTTAAATGGTTGGATAAGCATATGGATGAAAATGGAATAGTGTAGGTTAGGTGGCCTTCAGATTGGTTTCACATTGGTTTCTGGTTATCATTGACCAGAAATTGAACTGGAGTAACAACATAAATACTGTGAGTTCATGCGCAGTCCAGTCTAGGAATCCTCCAGCAAGTGACTTACCTTCTGTTTCCCAGTACCTGTCCAGCACCTCCAAGGTCTAGAGTATGATAGAATACACACCACATGCCTGCATGAATGTAGACCCAACTGGACTCAAGAAGCTTAATACCATTCGACAAAAAGCAGGTATCCACCACCTTCCACATTCACTCTCTCTATCCAGAGAACATACTATCTACAAGGTGCTGCAGTAGCCTCATCAAATTGTCTTCGTTTGAAACCTGCAATTCTTGCCTCATGCAAGGACGAGGGCAGTAGTTACAGCTGCAGGTTCCCCTCTAAGCTGCTCAGCATCCTGACTTGGAAATACATCGCCATTCCTTCACTCTCACTGGGACAAAACCTTGGAACACTCGCCCCTTGACAGCACTGTTGTGTCCCTACAGCACATGGACTGCAGCGGTTCAAGAAGACAGCTCACCACCACCTTCTCCAGGGCAGATAAGGATGGACAATTAGAACTGGCCCAGCCAGCGACAAACCAGTCTCACGACCAAATGAGAGAAAAAGGAAATGGTGGAGATATGTTCGCTCTGCTGGGTAGAATATCATAGCCCCCCCAAGCCAGAAATTCGAATAGGATCATCATTAAATATGTCTCTGGTTCTGCCCCAGAAACAAAACCATAAAACTTTGTTCAAGAAACATGGACTGGAATAGGAGACAAATTTGAGCAGTTCCTGGTAAGAGCCATTAAACTGTTGAGGACTAAGAGAATCGAGGAACTAAGGGTTGTTGGGTAGAGTTGAGGTAGAGGCATGATCTGATTGATAGAACAGGTTCGAGGGGCCGAGTGGCTTACTCTTGTGGATAGTAAATAGTAACTGAGTGTATAAGCACCCTGCAAAGAGGAGAATGCACGTTATAAATTAATCTTTTGATCTTTATTGCAAATGGATGGTTTTAATGCTACCCAGTTCTGATGATAACTTAATCCAATTGGTATTGTCTATTATCTTATTGTAATAAATATTATTGTAAATTCATAACAACTATTATTCATAATTGCTTGGCAGAGCACTCCTGCCCAACCCCATTCTCTGAAGAACTGCATCATACACCTCAGAGCTAAAGGAGTCTCAAAGGACCGTAAAGATCGATCAGTACTTCAAATAGTCAGCACACTTATTAACATCAGTATTAATATCAATTGTTCTAATTGCTGCTGCTTAATCCCCACCACTGGAAGGAGTAATAGTTCTTGTGGAGAATAAATAAGGAAAAGAAATCCTTGATCTGGTGACAAAGTTAACATCACACGCTCCGAGTGGTTTTGCACATCATAGATCAGACTCAACAGGAGATAATCTCCGTGACTCTGACGCTTTTCTCCCTGGAGACATGGTGTCAAGCAGCCCTCTTGTAACTCCAAGGTTCAGACCTACTCATCCCTTAACGTCTACCCACTGTTGTGGTGGAGACCCTCAGACATTGGACACAACTCGGTCCCGATCCCGAGGGTCAGTTACACTCCGCACCATCTCTGGGATGTGGCCTCTGAACTCGGGAGGCCTCTCGGAGCCCGGTGATGTGTCCGATTCCCTGGGGGCTGGAATCCCGTTAGGAGAGGCTGCAGCTTTCGGAAGGCTGGCAATCCCCACTGGACAGGTGGGTGAGAGGACAGGGAGCGCCCTCCTTCGGGTCACACGGCGGTTTCCAAGGATGATGAAACCAAATTCCAATGGCCCTTGGGAGTAGAGGGGAAACCCGTCACCGTCCTCAATTCACGTCATTGATGACTACACTCATTGTCCACCTTCTGTCAAAGTTGCCCCAGTGGAAGTCCACCAGATGGAGACATGGCTTTGTTCAGCCCATTTGAGTTTGACCTGCCCTACTTGTGACACAACTTTAGGGCAGGGGGCCTTTGACATGAATGGATGCTCAGCCACAGCCTGGAAGCCATTGCGAGGTAGTTGCTAGGCCCAGTGCTCTCTAGAAGCCACTTTCCTATCCATCTCTCTACATCTGGTTCTACCTCAGTCTAAATGACCCAACACACTGGCTTCAGTCTGCCTAATATTCTTATTCATCAAGTTGCTTATTGTCTGAGTCTGAGAATTTCAGGACAAAGGGAGGGCTGAAGAGCTGGTGGGAGAGATGCATGTCGTTGATGTGCACGCCATTTTACAGTGCAACCCAAACTGAGCCTTGGTGAGCACGCTATTGCTGAGAATGTCTCACGTGAAAGCTCTGCCAATCACTCCAATGATCTCGTGATCCTTCTGCCAGTGTCCCAGGAAATGGCATCTCAGTCAACCTCTTGCCATTAATCACTCACTTTGGCCTTTCCCTGCACTAACATCCATGGCCGTCAGAGGGCTCCACGGCTCCCCTTGACTGTCTGCTTGGCATCCTTGGCCAGGCACGGCACAGGTACATGCCCACATGGAGGTTTTGTCAACCATGCGGGTTCCAGATGTTCACCCTTACTCCAGGTGCCCTCAGGTGCCACTCCAGTTGTATGTGGGGTGGGTGAGCAAGGGGGCGGATATGTACCCAGTTGATTCCATTCCCCTCAGCCTTGGGGACAGCAGTTCCCCCTGGACCAGGAGATGAGGTCTGGAGGTTAGCAGTTTGGTGGGAATTAAGTTGGGGAGGAGGAGTTGGAAATCACAGTCAAGGTAAGTTGTGAGATGGAGTGAAGGGAGCCAGCAAATGGTATCAGTTCAGGGGCTCTCATAAACATAACCATTTATGTCTCTCATCAAAGATTCCCATGTAACTAACAATCGTGTTTCTTCCCGCTCTATTCCCCCTTCCGTTCTGAGCTACAATGTGATTGAAAGGTTTATGATCACTATTTCCTGATGTTGCTGTCATCAGTGCTGTGCACAATGGAACAACACTCGGAAGCAGGCATTCCCTGGCACAGCCCTGGCTTGACAGTCACCTACCCCTGTGCCTCCGAGTCTGTCTCTTTCTACATAACCTGGAGATGGAGCGAAACTGCTTCTGGAACCTGAGGTTTCCTTTCGAGCGCATCAGCCAGCATTTCAGAAAGGCAGCGTCCCTGCTGTATAAAGGGTGCCCAGCATGACGTTGCTGCGATGGGTCAGCCCTTGGACGAAAGCCTCGATCTCTCTTTTCAGAGCCCACCTTGCTCTGCTCTGCTGTACCTGGCCCTGCGTCCCTCACCTATCCACTTACTTAAACACTGCTTAACACTCTGCATATTTCCAGGATTGTGCCTGACCTTTCCCCGATTTAGTCAGATAAAACCATGCAATTCATGCCTAGCAGTCTGGCACTCAGTCAAAGACTTCAGCTGTCTAGTCATGGATATGTGTCTGCCTCCCTAATGAACTGAAGGTGTGGTGCAAAATACAATTCTTGACAACTTTCCAGCATCCACGTTTTCCAACATCTGCATATCCCAGCATCTACGCATTCCGGCTTCTAGACGCAGTATTCCACAGGGAGAACTGGGGCGATTCCAAGAGGGAAGTTTAGACCTTGCTGGAGTGAACTAATACCAGGGCATTTCACAAGTGGGCGTATCATGGAAAGGCGAGGCAGTGAACGAGTTAATTTAGGATCTGTCTCATAGTGGGCTGAGGTGTGAAGGAAAGATGTTCATTTGACGCACTGATCAAAAGGTGCAAGAGCTTAATGCAAGCGCATTAAATTGTCACAGGGCACACAGGACTGAACTTGCAAAGGGCCCCTGACACCACATTTGGAATTGCATTGAGCCAATGAGGAAATAGAAGGAGCTGTAAAGCTAACCAGAGTCAGAAACAAAACAGGAATGGCTGCAGAGGTCTGCAGGAGTGGGCTGGTGGAGCTAGTGATTGCCGGCTCCTCATTCAGTTCTACTCAAGCTTCCTCGTTGTGCACATCAATAAAATGGTATGGTCGCCACCTACAAATAGCGTGACATGCAAAGTGCGAGTTGTAACTCTTGCTTCTGAGCCAGAAGATTGCAGGGTCCAGGATCCCCCTCACAAACACTCGCGCCTTGCCAAACACATCCCAGATGGGAAATGGGTGCAGGCCTAAGGCCTAAAGAGCTTCAGTAATGAGGGCAAAGCAAATACTTGAGCAAAGAGGCCATTGGATACCTTGGCAAGCTGCACTGATTGCCATGGATACCACAAAGATGGTCTGGCCCAACTGGAAGGAACTATCGTTCACTGCTCTTTTCACAGGGTCATTCAGCATCAACAGAGCCATTCAGGTCTTGTATCTGCATTTTGAGTCGCTCGAGCATTTATAGTATTAGTTAACCAGTTAATGCCTGGCATTGAAGCTGTTTCCCCTGTGTGTCATCACAAGTTACACTCAACAGGCCTCCCAACTCTTTAATCCTTTTCCCCTCAGACCGTAATATAGTGCTGCTCCTACATTTCATAGTATCTTATCCAATATGTCATACGACCCTGGATTTTAGTCCTTTCATCTTGCCTCTCATGACAGATCTTTTAGAGGAACATGTTAAATCTATGATTAGACCAAACAAAGCCCCACATAGGCTGTAAATTGCTTTGGGACATACTAAAGTTACTATATGAATGCAGATTTCTTAAATTTTTTTTGTTGCTAGTCCACTCACTGATACCAAGTCCTGCAGGTGGAAAACCGTACCCTGCCCTCCATGTTAACTTTGTCCAACAGGACTGTGGTTGACTGAGACAACAAGAGGTCTCCCTTACCAATGAGGCCTTTAGCTGAAGATAGAAAGGGAGAAGGGGTAGGGTGGGGGAGGGGCTAGTGAACAGCAATCTTTGTTGGACATTTGAAAGAACAACTCCTGACCCCCCCCCCCCTCCCCCACCACAACAGAGAGAACTCAAAATGGCTGACACACAAGAGCGCTGAAGCAATGTTACAGTCACAAGGGATTGAACTTTGAGGACTGAGGCAGGAGAAAATTCTTCACTCAGTGGCCGTGGAAATCTCTACCCCGGAGAGTTCCGGATTGGGGGTATAGTTAAGACTCAGGGGTACAGACTTTTAGGATGTGAGGAAAATTAAGGTCGATAGGTGAAATGTGGAACTGAGGTGTAATGTCAGAGGTGATATTACTGAATGGCAGAGCAGGTTTGAGGGACCAAATGGTCTCACCTTGCTTCCACTTATGCCCTTACGTTCAATGGAATCTGGAGTCCCTAAGAGCCCAACGGGAAGCATTGGCGCGTTTGCTCACTGCCCATGACCGTGTGGATTGGGTCAAATGTGGCCGGTCTGTGATGGGGTCCTGGACTTCCTCCCGAAGGAGCGCCCCCTGATAGGAATGGCTGGCCAACCCACCCATCTCGCTTTGCAGGCATACCCCTGGGGAAGTGCGACGTCGGCTTACCCATCTCGCCACGCCGGGCAGAAAGCTACGGTAGAAATGCTCTGCTCCCTTGGCAGAGGCGGTGATCAGCAAGAGGTGCGACGGCCACAGGAGGACAATGCATTGGTTGGATCTGACATTAACCGGTTCCCCCCAGTCGACACAAGACAAGATGGATATTGTCCTGACTGTCAAAGACAGCAGGAAATGTGGCAGAGACTGCATTTCCCTGAATTTGAAATCGGAGTGGGTGATGGCTGGAGCATTTAAATGAAGCTGGGAGGCTCCATTGTCCGCGATCCGGCTGCTTTAATAAAGAGAGAATGTGTAAGGCCACATCGGGGCCAGGGACTGGGAGTGCACAGAGAAGCAATAAAAAACACGGCTTTGAGGAATGACAGATTGACATTTCAGCTAAACCCAGTACATACATAAACCCCTCTCAGTGCAGATTATGGCATCTTAATAAGGTGCCTCGCCTGACAGACTGTAACTTGTGCTGTTCACTTGGGTGAAGGGGGTTGTCTTATACCTCAAGGGGGGAACTGGTGCGATTATTAAGTCTCTGATTATACAAATTTAAGCCTTTATTAGTCCTCTGTGGCTATTCTCTTGAAGTCTCCCAGATAATGTCACCTCATCTCGTGACCCTGTGAAGCTCCAAACAACTATCTCCCTAATTAAGGATAAATTGATACAAGCTGCCTTCAGACGGGATGCCTTAACAAGTCAGAACCCACTAAAGCGGGCTTCAGACCTTCCTGCAGGGGCAGGGGGTGGACACGGAGGCTGAGAAACCTCAGCCTGACATAATTAAAATCGCCCCTTCCCCTCCCCTCCCCTCCTCAGGGAGAGGTCTGTACGGGCGTTGGCTTCGGAAAGAAAGCGAGAAGGGAGGTGGAATTCTGGTCGGATGTGGGGAGACAGACCGCCCTCCCCTGCAACACAGCCGTCCCGCAAAAAAAGGTTCATTGCTTCTTGCGCTTTCCCCCATCATCAAAAGCTGCCCCTTTCTGAGTGAATCTCACAAAGAAGGCTACCTTCCTCTGTCACCCTCCTTGGTTTCGTTTGCAAATGTTAAAATGAACTGCAGCTGTTGTGGACTGAAGTTGACAGAGTGGCGGTAACCCTCTCGTGTGCTTCCCCCCCCCTGGCTCAGTGGGTAACACTATAGCATTCACATCTCCACCAGGAACGTAAGCACTGAGGTGTTAAAGTGGGAGTGCCACACTGTCAGAGGAACTGCTCCTACCCTCTCATGTGCCATTTTAAGGAAGAGTAGGATAGTTCACTTGGTGCCCCAGCCACTTATCAATCCTCTAAACCACACCCTAAAAGCAGATGACAGTATCTGGTTCGAACAGTTCCCTGTGCTCCAGTTAACTGCTGGATTTTCGAAATATAACAATATTGATTGTTCAAAGTTTGGAGTTGCCCGTGTTGGACTGGGGTGAAATTTGTTAAAAATCACACAACATCAGGTTATAGTCTAACAGGTTTCTTTGGAAGCACCAGCTTTCGGAGCGCTGTCTCTGATGAAGAAGCAATGCCTCAAAAGCTAATGTGCCTCCAAATAAACCTGTTGGACTGTAAACTGGTGTTGTGTGGTTTTTAACTATATTTCAAAGGTAGACATTGGAGATAAAGCATCTTGTGGGGAACGTTGTGAGGTAATGAGGGCTGATACAGCTGACTGAACCGGGCGGAAGAACTAATCCGACCTGAGTTCCACTGCCCAAAAAATGTTTTAATGGTATTTCTGACACAATTTATTGGGAAAAGGAAACTCAGCTACGACACAGGGCTATGCAAAACCTTGGAAGGACCTTCTTGGAACCACTTGGAAGGTTATTTACAGCATCTACCTTACACCATGTATAAGTGTGAACTCAGCCAAAACTCTTCTCCCACGTCCTTCGTTTCACTGCGTCTCGCTCACCCCTGATTCACACCTAGGCAGAAGTGTGGACTGCAGATGCTGGAGATTAGAGTCAAGATTAGAGTGGTGCTGGAAGAGCGCAGCAGGTCAGGCAGCATCCGAGGAGCAGGAAAATCGACGTTTCGGGCAAAAAGCCCTACACCAGGAATTCCCTCATCATCGATTTTCCTGTTCCTCGGATGCTGCCTGACCTGCTGTGCTTTTCCAGCACCTGATCAAATCCATCCTGTCGTAATTTCAAATATTCTTTATCCAATAAGTGTGTCTCCTGTAGGAGAGCTATATCAACCCTTTCTTTCTTGAGGTTTGATAATATTTTCTTCCTTTTGACTGGTGAATTACTCCCCTTGACATTCCAGGTGCACCATTTAACCGACTGATAAACCATAATCGTCCGGGCAAGTCCGAGACCCCTCGGGAGGGGAAACCCTATCCAGAACATCCCGAGCATAGACCATATAGAATTCACAAAAATAGAGGTTCTTTAATACCCTCACTTCAATATAATAAAAAACTATTTCTAAATAAAAAAAACCATATTGAAATGGAGGTTTTCCCCCTTGTTCCCAGGGGGCATCACTTCCTTTCCAAAAGCCCATCATATCCTCTCCCAACCAGTGCCCCACCCTTGACCCAGACACCCCACGATAGGATGAAGAAAATTCAAATATACTACAGAGCTAGAGTTAACAATGACATCCTACCCCCTCCCCCCCTCTCAACCCACACCAACACCTGGATATATTTGGTAATGTTAATACCATATATAAACATATATAACTATAAAATTACAGTCTCAACAAGTAATAATTAAATATAGTAATACAAAATAACAGAGGAAAACAACTCCGCTCATAAAGACAAAAATAAAATAGGATAAGGTAACCACCTCCCCCCACCTACATTAACTTGACCCCCCCAGCCTATATATAAAATCGCTTAAGTAGAGAACAAATAAATAAACCCCTCTCCCCACCCCACCCCCAAAGATAATATTAAACAGTAAGGTAAAGAAAGGAATTAATATAAAAAAAGGGGGGTGTAAACCGGAGTGGGGGGAGAGCAAAACAACATCAATTAACTCTTACAATTTATCTAAGAGAATCCAAAAATTCCTTGGCCTTTTCTGGCGATCCGAAGTTATATACGGACCCTTCATGGTTAAAGCGTAGCGTCACTGGGTAGCGTCGGGAGTACTGAATATTTAAGTCCCTTAAACACTTCTTCGCTTCGTCAAACATCTTCCTTTATCGGACCAGAGGTGGGGAAAAGTCCTGGAATAATAATATAATCTTGGATCCTTTATAAATCATGGCTTGGCAACCTTTTCTAATATTTCTGGAGCCTTCTAAGAGTTTCTGCCTCTCCTTATAGCTCTGCAGCTGGAACAGGACCGGGTGGGGGCGCTGGTTCGAGCCGGGCCCGCGTATTGCAACCCGGTGGGCCCATTCTACCCTTACCTGGCCTGATCCAGCCTCCAGATTTAACAGCTGTGGAAGCCACTGTTCGAGAAACGTTGTAAGCTGGCCTTCCTCTTCCCGTTCGGGAAGGCCCAGCAAACAAATATTTTTTCAATGACCTTGATTCTCGAGGTCATCGACGTGATTCTCTAAGGTCTGGACTCACTGTTCGAGAGTCCGGACCCAATCCACAGCAGATTCTGCTATAGTCTTGGAGGTCACGGCCTTTAGCTCCGCTCCTCCGACTCGGCGCTCAATTTCCTTGATATCTTGGTCATGCTTTTGTAGCGCAGCCGAGGGTGAGTCCCATCAGCTCTGGGACTCTTCAATGAAGGCGTCGATCTTCGCATCAAGTTTGGAGATTATTTCCACGAGGCTCGCCAGCGTAGGTAAGTCCCCGGAGCGGCTGCGGACGCCTCAGCTACAGCTGGGGAGGGTGGGGGAGGGGTTCCTGCCTGCTGAGATCTGCGGGCTTCCTTCCCTTTAGTCATTTTTAAGGAGATTAGATTGTTTAAATTCAGTACTGAGCAACTAATTACTAAGTAAAAACTATTTTAAATGATTTGGTGAGTGTGGTGGAGGCAGGTGGCCCACTTTGCCCAAGTCTTGGGAGGGGCACTACAGACTCAGACTTGCTGGGTCGCCGCCATCTTGGATCCCCCAAGTCTGTAGTTTAACTGAAGTAAAATACCTAGAGCCCCTTTAAATCAGGATTTAGCAGATCTGGAGCTGATGTGAAGACATTGAAGGGAAAAGGAGCTAGAGGAGTGCAGCAGGCAGGGCACTCCCCTACTGTGTCGGGTACACCTGCAGCCATTCAATGGAGCAGCAGCAGTTACTAACAGAATTTACAAAACTCTGTGAAAAAATCCAGGGGGCGCTGGAGCCAATTGCTGCCATGCTGACAAAGCATGAGCAGGAGATTCAGGCTTCGGATCAGCACATGGAAGATGTGGAGCAGAGGGCCACGGCCTCGCAGGCTGCGACGGGAGAGTTCCGATCTAAACCTTGGAAGGCCAGGCTCGGGCCCTGCAGGAACAAGTAGATGACCCTAGAAACAATCTATGGATGTTGGGTTGAGCGTGAAGGAGGTAAAAAACCTCACTGATTTCCTCAAGAGGTGGCTTCCGGCGTTGCTGGGCCTGGAGATCGAGTCGGGACGGGTGAGTGGAGTGGGCCTACCAGAATGTGATGCGCAGGTCTGGGCCGGCCCAATGCCCCCGCCCAGTCCTAGTGCGACTCCAGCATCACAAGGAAAAGCATTTAATAATAGAAACAGCCAGAAGACTGGGAAGAGATCCACAGGCTTTGGCTTATAAAGGTTCGAAAATGACGTTTCTGGGGCTATAATTAAGAAAAGGAAGGCTTTTGATGATGTAAAGAAAAAACTGAGAGATTTAAACATTCAATACTCTTTGAGGTACCCGGCGGTGCTACATTTTAGTTATGGGGGAACTGTCGACAACTTTGACTCAGCGGAAATAGTAAAAGAATTTTTGGACTCGCTGAAATGATAGACTTTGACTGAGGAGGAAGAAGGAAAAGAGGCGTGCGGACAATGGCATAATATAACGTTTTTTTTGTATCTTCTTTCTCTTTGTTCTTTTCCCCTTTTGGGTTTTGGGCTTTATAGGCTTGGTATTGCTCAGGTGTAAAATCCGGTATGTTTTATATCATGTCTGTTTTGAGGTTACGAGTTATTCTATTGTTCTGATTTGCTGGGTGACGGATGGTTACTCCTTTGATGTAAAGATGAGTGAGGTTGAGATGAGGAGGGGGAGGGGTAGGTGTCCATTGTTAACTTGTCGGAGTGGAAATAATATGGGTTTTTTTATTGCTTGGGTTTGGTGTGCAGCCTTAACTGGAAGGTGGTCGGATGGTTGTGAGGTTGGGCATGAGTAGCCCCCTAGGGACAAGGCGGGAGATCTCTGGAAATTTGGGGTTTTTTTGTTTATTTGTTTACATTCGGGATAGACGTCAGCTTTTTCAGTTTTGATAGTCCTGATAGTAGGAATAGTCTTCAGCTTTGATAAAGTTTGTTTTTCTTCCACTCGTCGCACATTGAATGGGCTTCTTCCTGTCGGGGGACTGCAGACTATAGTGTGCGGTCATGGCTAGCGATCTGTTCAGGTGGTGCACCCGGAATATAAAGGGGAGCCATTCCCCCATTAAAAGGAAAAAGATGCTCTCAAATCTTAAGAAGGAAAGGGTTGACATCGCTCTACTGCAAGAGATGCATTTGACTGACAGGGAACATCTGAAGTTACAGCAGGGGGGGTACAATAGGGTATTCTTCTCCTCCTTCAACTCCAAAAGCAGAGGAGTGGTCATTCTGGTACGAAGGAACCTCCCATTTCAGGTGATAGATCAAATCAAGGATGAGCATGGATGGTTCATTATTCTCAACGCTCTGGGACACGGAGAAGAGTATGCCATCCTGAACGTTTACTATCCCCCGGCGCATCCTCTCAAGTTTTTAGTTAATGGCTCTAAGTTAATGGCTCTTGGGGGTGCGCCGTATGATTATAGGAGGAGACTTTAATTGTCTCATGGACATGGGATGGACAGGATGTCAAGAGGGCTGTCGGGTACACCTCTGCAGACTAGACAGTTAGTGGACTTGTGTGTGGAGTTGAGGCTAGTGGATGTGTGGAGGTGCCCCCACCCAAATGGGAGGGACTTTACCTTTTACTCCAACCCGCACAAGTGCCACACAAGAATTGGAATGTTCTTTGTTCCGTCAGTTTGTTTGGACTTGGTGTTAACCGCAGGATTGGGAACATAACTATTTCGGACCATCTGGCAGTATATTTAGATGTTAAGACCAAATATAGTGCAGGAGACACATAGTAATGTCGCACGAATCCATTTCTGTTGAAGGATGACAACTTTGTAGAGTGTATCAGAAGGGAGTTCAGAATTTTTTGGGACATCAATTGGGAAATGGCCAGTAACCCATCAGTGCTCTGGGAGACCACTAAAGCATTCTTAAGGGGTACGATTATTTCACACTTGACAATGAGAAGGAGGCAGAGAGGACAGCAGCAGCTGATGCTTGAGGCCTGGCTGAAGGCAGCCAAATCGGCATATTATACCAGACACCTGGCTCGGAAGGAAAGTGCTCCATAGTCCATTGTGTTTATCAGGGAGAGAACTGGCAATGTCACTCGTGAACTGAGGAAGTTCAATGCCAGATTCTGGGAGTTCTATGCAGAGTTATACCGGTCAGAGGGCTGTGGGGATGGAGAGGTGAGAATGGAATCCTTGGTATAAATGCAGACCAGGTCTCCCTTTTAAATGCACATCTGATAGTACAGGAGGTGCAAGAGGCAGTAAGGCAGCTCCAAGGTGGTAAGGTACCTGGTCCAGACGGATTCCCATGTGGATTTTACAAGGAGTTCATACACATGTCAACTGAACCACTGCTGGAGCTGTATAGTCATTCGTATAGCCAGGACTGTCTTCCGCCCTCTCTTACAGAGGCTAATATCTTCCTTATTTTAAAGAAAGGGAAAGACCCTGAGGATTGTGCATTGTATAGACCCATCTCGTTGTTGAACGTGGATTTTAAAATTCTACCAAAGGTGTTGGCTCTGAGCCTGGAGAAGGTGTTGCCTGTTATTATAAAAGAGGAGTAGACGGGTTTTATCAAGGGCCGCAGCTCCTCCAACAACATCAGGCGGGTATTGAACATAGTGCAACTATGTCAGCAGAGAATGATTCCGGGTTTGGTGGTCTCCCTGGAGGCAGAAAAGGCTTTTGATCGGGTGGAATGGTCATATCTCTTTGCTGTTCTAGATCGCTTTGGTCTGGGAGCGGCCTTTGCCAGGTGGGTAGCAGTGTTATATAAAGACCCCAAGGTGGCGGTTATCGTGAATGGGGTTAAATTGAGAAATTTTGGTGTGGGGAGGGGGAGCCGACAGGGATTACCCCTGTTGCCCCTACTGTTTCCCTTGGTCCTTGAACCACGAGCAGGGACTGTCTGAAAAGACCATGAAATAACAGCACCGAAGGTGGGAGTTGGGGAACAACAATCACTCTCCATGCGGATGATGTCCTTTTATTTTTAGCTAACCCCGAAAAGTCCATACCCCGGCTAATACAAAAAATTAAATTATTCGGCAGCTTTTTGCGATACAGAATAAATTTTCCAAAATCGGAAGTCCTGCCTGTGGGGGGATTGGTGGAGGTACTGAAGCTGGAGGACGGAATGGAGTTTCCTTTTAGATGGTCACAGAAAGGTTTTCTCTATCTGGGAATTTTTATTACCCCTCACTTCCTGCAACTGTCTGGAGCTAACTTTGTGTCGCTGTTTGAGAGGGTAAAGCAGGACTTGCAGCGATGGGAGGGAATACCCAGATCATGGCTCGGCCGTATAGCCTTGATTAAAATGAATGTTGTTCCTTGGTTGTTATATCCTGTGAGGATGCTCCCTTTGTTATTACCCAACCAGGTGCTGCGGAGGTTTGCGGGATGACTTGGATCATTTATTTGGCACTGTAGGCGCAACTTAATTAAATTTATCAAGTTGCAACGTCCATAGGATATGGGGTGGTGGTGGACCTCCCAGATCTGAAGAGATATCAAATTGGCACCCTGTTGCCATATGTAGGTGAATGGGTGCGTAATGACTCAAAGTCGATGTGGCTTGATGTAGAGGCCTCGCAGGCGAGATGCCCCTTCAAAGGCTTACTGTTCATGGATAAGATGAGATCGGTGGTTGAGCACTGTGAAAGTCTGATTATCGTAAATACGGTAAAGCATGGAGGATAATGCGGCAGGGTGGGGGCAATTTGCCGTTCACCCCGTTAATGGGAGCTCTAGGATTTAGACTGGGGTCAATGGACTCTGGCTTCAGAGCATGGGAGCATAAAGGAATCCCCTGTCTGGGAGATTTATTTGAGGGAGAGGTCTTGATGTCTTTTAGCTAATTATGTCTGAAATACTGAATCCCCAAGAGGGACCTTTTCCAATATGTCCAGGTTAGGGATTACATACATAAGAAGACTATGTTCTTGATCCAGCCGGACAAGTCGGATATAGAATGAAGAGTGCTCCGATGTGGGGGTGCTCTTTCAGTTAGTACCATATATCATCTGCAGAGAGGGAATGCCTTGGGGGACATGAAGAGAGTCAAGGAAGTTTGCAATCAGGAGCTGGGGAGGAATCTTATCGGAAATGTGGGAGGATGTATGAGGGACTGTAAAGAAGATTTCAATATGCAATAAGGCACAGGCAATGCAATTGAAGAACCTCCCCAGGGCCCATGTGGCACCAGAGTTTAAGAAAGGATCTTCCCCGAAATGTCCCAAACATAAAGGCAGTATTGGCACCTGTACACATTGCTTTTGGTCCTGTTACAAGATCCATGGACACTGGTGGGGGGGGGGGGGGGGGAATAGTGAATGAGCTGGAGAGGATCCAGTGACTGGAAGTTTGGGATGATCCACTGTACCTTCCTTTTGGGACTACCGAATCTTCCCTCTCTGAATGATCTCGGGAAGAGGTTGTTTAATATTCTGACACACTGTGTGAGGAAGAACATCCGAATGAAGTGGATATCAGAAAATTCTCCAGGTCTTGCAGGGTGGCACGGACTTGTGATGGAACATGTCCCTCAGGATTACCTGACAGTATGGTGCACCATGGAACAGAGCAATTTTATAAGACTTGGCGGCCCTTTCTAAATGATATAGACACGGATCTGTTGGTGGTACTGATTAGGGCCTTTATATAGCCACGATGGCCGTATAAGGCGGTCTGAGGACCCGGTGGAGGGGGAGGTCTAGTAAATACAGGTATAATCACTGTTGCTCCTGTGGCCGGTAGCCTTGATGGAAGGTGCGGCGAGTGGAGTAATGTAATATAGTACAATGCAGTGCAATTTAATCTGAGTGGATTGTAATTAAATTTAATGTTATTTTCTTTAATTTGAGTTTGTGCTCATTTGATTTAAGTTGAGCAAATATGAGATGACTGTTTCTTGAAGAATGGACGGCAGTTTATTGTTAATGTTCCTGTAATATAGTATAATAATACAATGATATTTCTACTTTTATAATGTTTTTTTGGTTTGTGTTTTTGTTAAAAAAAGGGAAACATTTTTTCAATAAATATTATACATTTAAAAAAAAAACACGATAAGTGTCACACTTACAAAAAGGAAGTCACAAGAAGCCTCCATGATGTGCTGTTCGGAGCCATGACTTGAGCTCATTGGTGCAGAGACAAAGAAATTAACTCTTGAACCAAATTCCCAATCTGCAATGGCTTCTGTTGTTAAACAAACAGTGTTTTCTCATGCAATTTGTCTTGCAGAGCAGCAGACTTTGAGACAGATAAAATTGGGCTCCTGGTTCTGCAGGGTTGGCACTTTCTGGTCCTCAGTTGTGTTACAGCAGGTCATTAGCATTTAGCTCACTCGCATCCATTGTGCAAACCTTTGAGCTCGGAGTTGGGACGTCATGTTGAGAATTATACAAGATGTTGGTGAGGCCTCTTCTGGATTACTGTATGCAGCTCTGGTCGCCCTGTTATGGGAAGGAATTTATTAAAACTGGAGAGGGTTCAGAAAAGATTTACCAGGATATTGCCAGGAATGGGGGGGGGAGGGGGTTTGAGTTATAAGGAGAAGCTGGATAGGCTGGGACTTTTTTCACTGGAGCTTAGGAGGCTGAGGGGGTGACCTTATTGAGGTTTATAAAATCACGAGGGGTATAGATAAGGTAAATGGCAGATGTCCTTTCCCTAGGGCGGGGGATTTCAGGCTATTTTTTAAGGTGAGAGGGGAATGATTTAAAAAAGACATGAGGGGTGACATTTTCACACAGAGAGTAGTTCGTGTGTGGAATGTACTGCCAAGGAAGTGGTGGGCGTGGGTACAGTTACAACATTCAAAATGATTTGGATAAGTACACAAATAGGAAATGTTTGGAGGGTTATGGGCCAGGTGGATGCAGGTGGGACTAGTTTAATTCGGGATTATGGTCAGCATGAACTGGTTGGACCGAAGGGTCTGTTTCCATTCTGGATGACTCTATGACTCTATGCCTAGCTGTTCACGAGGTCACTCCCTTCTCCCTTCTTCCTCACTGTCACACTGCCCACTTTTACCTGAAATGGCACAGGGTGGAATCACTCGGCAGCTTGCCTTTTGAATCAGTCTTGACAGGCAGGAGGCTGGAAGAACACAGCAATCCAGGCAGCATCAGGAGGTGGAGAGGTCGATGTTTCGGGTATAACCCTTCTTGAGGGGAGGAGTTGCACCCAAAATGTTGACTTCTCCACCTCCTGATACTGCCTGGCTTGCTGTGTTCTTCCAGCCTCTAGCTTGTCTACCTTGGATTCCAGCATCTGCTGGGTTTTTTTTTGTCTCGAGCCACTTTCGAATCATCCTTAGCTGACAAGCCAGAATGGGGTTTGTTACTGATTAATCTATGTACAGCAAAGTCAGATTTGTTCATTACTCCTTTATTCACACGAGGTGGTGGAGCATGGTCCAACCACAACATTTAAAAGGCATCTGGATGGGTTCACAAACAGGAAGGGTTAGAAGGGTTAACCCTTCCTGTTTGTGCTGGCAAATGGGACTAGATTACTTCAGGGTATCTGGTCAGTATGGATGAGTTGGACAAAATGGTCTGTTTCTGTGCTGTTTCTTTGCCCTTGAACTGTGACTTGGTACAGCCATTTCAATTAGGAGTCAATTATGTTGCTAGGTGATGTAGGCCAGAGCAGCATGGTTGGTAGATTTCCTTCCCGGAAGGATATTAAGTAAACAAGCGAGTTTTTTACAATTGGTGATAATTGTTACGGGTGCATTACCAAGGCTAGCTTTATATCCCGCGTTTTATTTTATTAAGCAAATGTGAATTCCTCTAGTTTCGGCGTCAGCAATACTGTCTTGTGCAAGCAATTGTTCTTTTCGCGGTTTCTCATTTAGTTTCAGTCTGATTAACCTTTCTGGCAAAAGCAAAGCCTGTAATATCTTTTCCTGAACATTACACGACAGTAATTGTACAATTTAGACACTGGTCTCAGCTTTACTTTTCCCTGCTGTCCCCAAAACACCTAACTCTCTTGTCAATTAAGAAGCCAAGTAACTTAGCCTTAAAAATATTCAATGGCCTAGCCTTTATCTCTCTGAGGAAGAGAATACCAAAGACTAATGATGTTCTTGGAGAAAGATAATTACCTCATCACCTTCCTAAATAGGAGTTCTCACATTTTTAAACTGTGTCCATTAGTTCGAGCCTTTCCCACAAGCAGAAACATCCTTCCACCATGTCATATCCCTTCACAACCTTACAGGATTCAAAAGATAAATTAAAATAATGAACATCTTGTGCTGCCCCATTACACTGCTGATGTTAAGCTAACCGCCCAAGCCTCCCTCTTTTGTAATTTATCTTTCCTGTAACGCCTTGTGGGTGAAGCAGGCAGAGAAGGAGACAAATGATATAAAAACCGAAAGAACTGCGGATGCTGGAAATAGAACCAAAACCAGAAATTGCTGGAAAAACTCAGCAGGTGTGGCAGCACCCGTGGGAGAGAAGTCTGAATGAATGTTTCAGGTCTAGCGACCCTTCCTTAGAATTGGTAAATGAAGGAGATTAATGGTATGTTGGCCTTAGCGAGAGGATTCAAGGATTGGAACGGGGTGTCTCGGCTGCAATTCTACAGGGCATTGGTGAGAACATGCCTGGAGTACTGTGTGCAGTTTTGGTCTCCTTATCTGAGGAAGGATGTACTGGCAATGGAGGGAAGTGCAGCAAAGGCTTCTGGGATGGTAGCGCTGACGTGCAAGGAGAGACTGGATCATTAAGACTATACGGGGTCGGCCATTTTGGACTGAGATGAGGAGAAATGTCTTCACCCAGAGAGCGGGGAGCCTGTGGAATCCTGTGCCACAGAAAGTGGTTGAGTCCAAAATATGATTTGGAGATGCCGGTGTTGGACTGGGGTGTACAAAGTTAAAAATCGCACAACACCAGGTTATAGTCCAACAGGTTTAATTGGAAACACACTAGCTTTCGGAGCGCCGCTCCTTCATCAGGTGATTGTGGAGGGCTCGATCGTAACACAGAATTTATAGCAAAAATTTGCAGTGTGATGTAACTGAAGTTATACATTGAAAAATTGATTGTCTGTTAAGCCTTTCATCTGTTAGAATACAGTGATAGTTTCACTTCTTTCATGTGTAAATCACAAAACCCTTTTTTTTAAAGTTGCATTCTCAGGTTAGCTGTTAACAATGGTGATAGCTAGACAATATATTGAAGGTGTTAGCCCCCTGTGTTCTCTGTCTATGACCTGATGTTTAGATTGATTCTAATCTAAAAAGTGAGATAACAGAGTTTTACATAAATTCATGCAGCTTTTGAGCTCAGAGTTCTACATGAATGTATGCAGTTTTTGAGCAAAGTGCAATGTAACTCTGCAAGTACAAATTCACCCCACAAAATATATGTGTGCATGTGGGTCTTTGTGTGTGTGTGTGTGTGTGTCTGTCTGGGGTGGTGGTTGTGAGTGTGAGAAAGTGTGTGTGTGTGTGTGTGTAGTGAGTGCAGAGTGTCTTAAGTCTGTGAGGGGGTGCATGTGTGGGAGTGTATGTGTCTATAAGGGTGTGTGTGGGTGTCTGTGTGCGCGTCTGTGTGTACCTGTGTCCGTGTGTATGTGAGAGTGTGTGTGTGTAGGAATATCTGTGTGTGTGTGTATAGTGCAATGGTGATCACCTGTAGTGTGACATGAACCCAAGGTCCCGGTTGAGGCCCTCCCTATGGGTACCGAACTTAGCTATCAGCCTCTGCTCGGCCACTTTCCTCTGCTGCCTGTCCCGAAGTCCACCTTGGAGGATGGTCACCCAAAGGTCTGAGGCTGAATGTCCTGGACCACTGAAGTGTTGCTTCCAATTAAACCTGTTGGACTATAACCTGGTGTTGTGTGATTTTTAACTGAGTCCAAAATATTGAAAGTTTTCAAGAAACAGTTAGATATAGCTCTTAGGGCTAAAGGGATCAAAGGGCCTGGGGAGAAAGGGGGAATAGGGGACTGGGTTAGATGATCAGCCCTGACCATATTGAATGGTGGAGCAGGCTCAAAGGGCTGAATGGCCTACTTTTGCTCCTATTTTCTATGTTTGTACGTCTGTTGTTGTGGTGATCACCCTTATAGAGCAATTTGATGCAACCAATACCATTTGTCGAGTTCCTTCAGGGGGCAGTGATGAGTCAACCATAGCAGCTCTGTCATCTGATGTGGAAAGTACAAGAGCATCATGGGAGCGGGGGGTGGAGGAACGCAGACTGTTAACTTTCCCATTCCCTCATCTCCACTCAACACCTTGCCCAATGAGCAGGTGACAGTGGGGAACCATTATTTATAAATGAAATGGGCAAACCATGGGATAACCACCTGACAGAGAATCACATTGGTAGAGAATCGTCTTGGGCACAAGACCAGGGAGAACTCTCTTGCTCTTCAAAATGGAGGCACATCCATTCAGGAGCTTCAGTTCAAGATTTCCATTTAGATAGCACCTTTCATCGCTATCAGAAAACATTTTGCAGCCAATTAAATACTTCTGGAAGTGAGCCTTTTCTCTTTCATAGGGTGTGGGCATTACTGACATTGCAATATGTTATCCATTTCCTAATTTCCAAGGAAGGTGGTGACACAATAATGGGCTAGAAATTCAGCTACCTCAGTTCCACACACACCCACCCACCCACGTCTATTTTCTTGGGACAAGTGTTCGAATCTGCCATGGTAGATAGGGAAAATTGAATTCAATGGAAATCTGGAATTGAAGACTGGCCTAATGGCAACCATGAAGCTGCTATCATTTCGAAAAGCCATCTGGTTCACTCATGTCCTTTTGTGAAGGAAATCTGCTGTCCTTACCTGGTCTGGCCGACACATGACTCCAGACCCACAGTGATGCTGCTGCTGACTCTCAAGTACCTGCTGAATTAACCTAGCAAAATGGTCGGCCTCGGGGCAGTTAGGGATGGGTATTAAATGCTGGCTTAGCCAACAATGCCCACGTCCCAATATCTGCTGTAGGTCTTGTAGGCCTAAGCAGTTAAGGACAGCGGATTTCTTCTTCTCTGGGTCAGTGGATTATTAGTCCATTTCTACAGCATCACTGTCTGCTAGTAGCTATTGATTAGCAAGCTAATGTTTTGAGACTAGATGACTCTTTGTCAGAGCTCTGATGAAGAGCCCAGACTCATAACATTAGCTGGTTCTCTCTCCACAGATGCCGCCTGACCCACTGCGATTCCCAACATTTTTTGTGTGGCATTGTTTGAGGGATAAACATTTAACTGGGCACCAGGGATAAATCCTTTGATTTTCTTCAGAATAGTACCAGTGGGACTTTGATATACAGGTTAGAAACTGGAGTAGAGTTACTCAGTCTTCGTGTCATCTCCGCCATTATTCCACATTCTTGCTAAAACCAATAACAGTAATCTACCTCCCTCTGCTTTAAGATGATTCTGGGTTTGTGGAAGAGAATTCCAGATACTCTGAAGAACAGCCTCCTGATTCCGATGAGGGACTCACTTTGGGAACAGTGTCCCCTGGTTCTACATTCGCCCAAGTATCCTCTCCACGTTCACCCTGTGAAGACCCATCAGCATCTTATATGGTTTGGTCAGGTCTCCTCTTCCTGGCACAGTGGCTCAGGGGTTAGCACTGCTGCCTCACGGGACCTGGGTTTGACTCCAAACTGTGTGGAGTTTGCACATTCTCCCTGTGTCTGTGTGGGTTTCCTTCAGTTGCTCTGGATTCCTCCTACAGTTCAAAGACGTGCCAGTTCGGAGGCTGTGCTAAATTGCCTTGGCATGGATTAGCCATGGGAGATGTAGGGGGTGGGAGTCGAGAGTGTAGTGCTTGAAAAGCACAGCAGGTCAGGCAGCACCCAAGGAGCAGGAGAATCGACGTGTTGGGCATAAGCCCTTCATTAGGAAAGGACTCGACTCTGATCTCCAGCCCTCACTATCTCCTAGATTAGATTACCTACAATGTGAAAACAGGCCCTTCAGCCCAACCAGTCCACACTGACCCTCCGAAGGACAACCCACCCAGACCCATTCCCCTACATTTACCTCTGACTTAATGCACCTCACACTATGGGCAATTTAGCATGGCTAATTCACCTAATCTGCACATCTTTGGACAGTGGGAGGAAACCCATGCAGACAATGTGCAAACTCCACACAGGCAGTTGCCCAAGGCAGGAATTGAACCCGGGTCCCTGGCGCTGTGAGGCAGCAGTGCTACCCACTGAGCCACCATGCCATTCCAATGGGGAGGCGGCCTGTGATTCATATGTTAAGACAACCAATGTCCTCTGCATATTTGCAATTCCATTCGGTTAATGTACTTTCTTTCTTATTCCTGGCAAGATGGACAATCGCACATTTTACTCCATCCCTACAGGCATATGGAGAACTGCTGTACAGTGTCAGCCTTCATATTTTATACTCAGACCTTGGACAGGAGGTTGAACCCAGGGTCTAACAAGGCGCAGTAGAATAAGCTACGAGCTGATAGCTCGTCGGAAAAACAGGCTTGCTCAAGACGGATTTGAACTCCTGAACTTCTGACTCAGGCATAGGAGTGCTGCCAACCAAGCCACAGCTGATACTGGCAAAAGACTTTATAAAGATATATCAGTCTACGTGTGCTGTGTGTATGTGCATGCACTGGGAGGGGGAACAATGGAATCATTGACTTTGCATCACAGTGGTCACCTCACAACGCTACAGCCGTTGACAGTCCTGAAGAAACGATCCTAAAAATCCCAGTAAACCTGTCAGCCACAGCGCACAGAGCGTGTCAGATGAACTCTGATTAAGCCGAACCTGATCCCACCTCGCTTGCCCTCGACCAGCTGAGGCCCTTGGGGGGGGGGAGTGTGCAGGTTCGCGGGCTGGCTGATCGCCCATGTCAGACAGGGCCCAGCTCCCCTCGATAACACGGTGCCCCACCCCTGACACAATGGGCACCTTGTCCTGCCCCAGTGTCTGGTTTCAGGTGCTGAGCTGGCAGCGGTCCAGGTGTGGCTGCTGCGGACGGCGGCTGACTGAATGAAGGTGCTTGTCAACAGCAGCAGCGAAACAGGAGAAGCCATCTCGCTCGCCCCCCTCAATAACAAGGCATCCCTGGTTTGAACACACCAGGCCGCTCCCCACCCCCCCCACCCCCCCAACCCCGGGCCTACTCAGGATACGATGACACAAAGCAGACTACAATTCAGCAATGTCACGGACGCTCGCATTATCACTCAAAGTCTGGATGGGCTCAGTAACACAAGAGAAAACCTCAATAGGACTCTACCATAGAACTGTACAGCACCGAAACAGACCCTGCAATCTAACCTGTCCATGCCGACTGGATATCCTAAACTGATCGACACACAGAAACATAGAAGATAGGAGCAGGAGGAGGCCATTCGGCCCTTTGAACCTCCATCCATCACGATCATGGCTGATTGTCCAACTCAATAGCCTAATCCTGCTTTCTCCCCCATAACCTTTGATCCCATCCTCCCCAAGTGCTATGTCTAGCCACCTCTTGAATATATTCAGTATTTTGGCATCAACCACTTCCTGTGGTAATGAATTCCACAGGCTCACCACTCTTTGGGTGAAGAAATGTCTCCTCATCTCCGCCCACCCCGAATCCTCAGTCTGTGACCCCTGGTTCTGGACACACTCGCCATCAGGAACATCCTCCCTGCATCTATCCTGTCTAGTCCTGTTAGAGTTTTATACGTCTCTATGAGATTCCCCCCTCACTTGTCTGAACTCCAGTGAAAACAATCCTAACCCAGTCAATCTCTCCCCAGTCCCGCCATCCCCCGGAATCAGCCTGGTAACCCTTCACTGCACTCCCTCGAGAGCAAGAGCATCCTTCCTCAGGAAAGGAGACCAAAGCTGCATACAATACTCTAGCTGGGGCCTCACCAAGACCCTGTATAACTGCGACAATACATCCCTGCTCCTGCACTCGAAACCTGTCGCAATGAAGGCCAACATACCATTTGCCTTCTTCACCACCTGCAGCTCCTACATGCTCACCTTCAGCAACTGGTGCACAAGGACACCCAGGTCCCACTGCATACTCCCCTCTCCCAATTAACAGCCATTCAGGCAGTAATCTAAGTTCTCGTTTTTGCTTCCAAAGTGAATAACCTCGCATTCATCCAAATTATACAACGTGTCATTGACTTGCCCACTCACCCAACCTCTTCAGACCACGCCGAAGGATCTCTGCATCCTTATCACAGTTCAGCCTCCCACCCAACTTGGCATCACCCGCAAACTTTGAGATGTTACATTTTGTTCCCTCATCCACATGACTAAAATATGTTGTGAATAGCTGGGGTCCAATCACCAATCCCTGTGGCACCCCACTGATTACTGCCTGTCACTTTGGAAAGGACCCATTAATTCTTACTCTGTTTCCTCTCTGCCAACCAATTTCTATCTAGCTCAATACACTTCCCCCAATCCCATGTGTTTTAATCTTGCACAATTATCTCTTATGCGGGACTTTGTCAAACACTTCCTGAAAGTTCAAATATCTCACATCGACTGGCTCCCCCTTGTCAACTCTCCTATTTACATCCTCATAGAATTCCAACAGATTTGCCAAGCATGATTTGCCCTTTATAAATCCATGCTGACTCTATCTGATCCTGCCACTCCTTTCTAAATGCTCCACTATAAAGTATTTGATAATGGATTTGAGAATTTTCCACACTACCGATGTCAGGCTTACTAGTTCTATAATTCCCTGGTTTCTCTCAACCTCCTCTTTTTGAATATTGGAACAACATTAGCTACCCTTCAATCTGCAGGGACACTTCCAAGGTCTGTAGATTCCTGGAAGAAGACCACCAATGTGTCTGCTATTTCTAGAGCCACTCCTTAAGTACTCTGGGATGTCGATTATCAGGCCCTGGGGATTTGTCCACCTTCAAAACCCCTCAATTTTCCCAGCACCATTTCTGTACTGATATTGATCTCCCTCAGTTCTTCCCTCTCACTAAGCCTTGCATTCTCCAACATTTCTGGTATCTGGTTGGTGTCCTGTTTTATGAAGACAGTGTCAAATATGTATTCAGTTCCTCAGCCATTTCTTTGTTCCCTATTACAAATTCTCCTGTTTCTGGCTGGAGGGGACCTACATTTGTTTTCATCAATCTCTTTCTCTTCATATACCTGTAGAAATTCTTAGTGTCAGTCTTTATGTTCCCTGCGAGCTTACTTTTTTACTGTATTTTCCCCTTCTTAATCAATCCCTTGGTCCTTCTTTGCTGAATTCTAAACTGCTCCCAATCCACAGAACGTGTTGTTTTCCTTGGCCAATCCCGAACACTTCTTCCTTGGATCGGATATTATCACTTTTTTCCTTTTTAATCCATGAATTCGCCCTCTTACCCAATTTGTTTTTGTGCCAGACAGGAATAAACAGCCACTGCAGTCCCCTCATGCGTTCCCTGAAGGTTTGGCATTGCCTACCCACTGTCATCCCTTTAAATAACTCTCCCCAATCTATCAAGGCCAACTCACACCTCATGGCTTCATAGTTTCCTTTATTAAGATTCAGCACCCTAGTCTCTGACTCAACTATCTCACTCTCCATCTAGTTCCATTTGCCAGCACTTGGCCCATATCCCTCTAAACCCTTCCTATTCATATACCCATCCAGATGTCTCTTAAATGTTGCAATTGTACCAGCCTCCACCACTTCCTCTGGCAGCTCATTCCATACACTCAACCAGCTTCTGCATGCAAAGGTTGCCTCTTGGGCCCCTTTCAAATCTTTGCCCTCTCACCTTAAATCTATGCCCTCTAGTTATGGACTCCCCCATCCTGGGGATAAAGACGTGATCTGTTCATCCTATCCATGCCCCTTATAATTTTATAAGCTTCTATAAGATCACACCTCAGGTTTTGATGTTCCATTGTTTCTGGATATTAAGCCATCTTCCCTCTGCCTCATTTTTGATGGTTTGCATTGTCCTTAATGGGTTTTGCATCCAATTGGCTACACAGGTGATTTACTGGTCATGGATAATAGTTAAAAACAATAAAGTATAAAGTAGTCTCAAGGATCTCTTATGGTATGGTGGAATTGTACCTATCTTTGAACCAGAAGGTCTAAGTTCCAGGCCTACCTGCTCCATAGGTGAGTGAAAATATCTCTGAATGGGCTGATTAAAAATATTTAGGGATTTTGCCATGCAGTAGTAGTGTCCTTACCTCTGAGTCAGGAGACCCAAGTTCAGGTCCTATCAAGGTTACCGTCACTACACAGAGTTAATCAGTGCTACTGAAAAGTGATCTATTCAACTATGCATTATCCATTATTGGGGCTTCATAGCCTTACTCCCTCAACATCCCATCTCCCTCTGGTACCTCATTACAAGAGTGTTCTTAAATCACAGGGCTGCAGGTCCATGGTCCACATCTTCTTGTGGAGCCTGTGCTCTAGGCTGATGCTCCATCCACAATGGAGTCTTCCGCATTAGACCAAGTCTTCATTGACCTTCATTGGGTAGGCCACTGTTGGAATATTGTGTGCAATTCTGGTCTCCTTCCTACCGGAAAGATGTTGTGAAACTTGAAAGGGTTCAGAAAAGATTTACAAGGATGTTGCCAGGGTTGGAGGATTTGAGCTCTAGGAAGAGGCTGAACAGGCTGGGGCTGTTTTCCCTGGAGCATCGGAGGCTGAGGGGTGACCTTATAGAGGTTTACAAAATTATGAGTGGCATGGATAGGGTAAATAGACAATGTCTTTTCCCTGGGGTGGGGGAGTCCAGAACTAGAGGGCATAGGTTTAGGGTGAGAGGGGAAAGATATAAAAGAGACCTAAGAGGCAACTTTTTCACGCAGAGGGTGGTACGTGTATGGAATGAGCTGCCAGATGTGGTGGAGGCTGGTACAATTGAAACATTTAAGAGGCATTTGGATGGGTATATGAATAGGAAGGGTTTGGAGGGATATGGGCCGGGTGCTGGCAGGTGGGACTAGATTGGGTTGGGATATCTGGTCGGCATGGATGGATTGGACCGAAGGGTCTGTTTCCATGCTGTACCTCTCTATGATTCTATGACTTTATGACCTTTCCAAAAATTGCCTGGAACATGGGAGTAGGCAAGTCCACCCTTTGAGTTTGCTCCATCATTTAAGATGACTACGGCTGATTTTATTCTGATCTCAGCTCCCCTTTCCTGCCTGCTCCCCACAGTACTTTAACCTGCTTTTCATCAGAAACACCTATATTTCTTTCCTGAGTCTGTTGATTGGTTCTGCCTCCACTGCACTCTGGGGCATTGACTTTCACAGATTCACAACCCTCTGGGAGATGTAGTTTCCCCTCAGCTCAGTTTCGAACCCACCTCCTCTCACTCTATATCGATGACCTCTAGTTTGAGACTGTCCCGCAAGGAGGAGCATCTATTCAACATCCACCTTGTCAATCCCCTTTCACATTTTCTATCCCTCAATCAGATCCCCCTTCCCATTCTTCTGAACTCTAGCAAACTGCTCCTCTTGCAACAGCCCTTTCATCCCTGGAATCAATCTTTGATGAAAGACCAGGGTGGTTTCTGCCTGGCATCTTGGTCAATAATTATGGGGAAGGGAAAGAAAATGACAGATTTTTCTGCTTGTGACCACTCTGCTATTTGCGATGTTAGTGTCCGTTTCTTGTCTATTCCAGCAGCACCTGTAATTCAAAATGTACCTCGCTGTCTCTAGAGTGTTTCGGGATTGTCCTGAGATTCTGAACGAGGCCTTTTACAAATCTTTTATTTTTGTACGCCTCGGAGCAATCAATAGGCCAAGATTGCTGTGTCAGCCTCAGAGACCTGTACTCCACCAGCATTTATCTCGGCAGTGCCAATTTTACCAGGCACAAGCAGCCGACACAGTGGTCCTGAAAACTTCTGAAGAGAAATAATGATGGCTTATGATGGTTTCAGGTAATTATATGCGGACTGTGTCTTTTAGTCAGAATGTTTGGAAAAGCTGTTAGAACACAAAAATGGTCTTTCTCATGGATTTCATAGGCATCTCATGTTCTGTCTTTGTCAGTTTCTCTCAATTCCCACCAGTCCATTCCATATTGTATGGAACATGTTCAGTCTATTGTTCTCCCTCTATTGCCATAGAGATTTCCCGTTCCAAATCTTTCATCACAGAAGTGACTCTGGCCTGATTTGAATAGCATGGCTTTTCACCACTTCGGTCTTATTTATCATAGAATCCCTACAGCTTGGAAGCAAGCCATCCATCCCACACCGACCCTCCTAAGAGAAACCCATCCAAATCCATTCCTCTCACAGTGTCCTTTAACTGTAAATTTCCCATGGCCAATCCACCTGACCTGCACACCTTTGGACTGTGGGAGGAAATCAGAGCATCCAGAGGAAACAGACATGGGGAGAATGTGTAAGCTCCACACAGACAGTCACCTGAGGGTGGAACTGAGCCCAGGTGCTGTCAGACAGCAGTGCTAACCACTGAGCCACCCGACACCAAATGGGGATGCCACACACCCACTTACGCCAGGATTGAGCATAGAAATGCTTGATTAACTCCAATATTTTTGTTGCAATAACAGAGGTTGCTCCTCAGGAATCTAAGAGCACACTTTGCATCAGATGGCCTCTGCTCAATGGAGAAACCCCAATGAAGATTGTTCCCAAGATGCATTCCCAGGTATGGCTGCATACCTACCTGTCAGAGAATTTGATTACAGAACTTAAAGCTTCATGGTGGTGGATCCTTTTTGATGGTGATGCATGTGACACAGCATTTTTCTGGAAATGTCAATTCCGGGAGATCATCTTGCAATGAGTTTGAGATTCCCTGATGTGTGCTTAAAAATGTGTTGCTGGAAAAACACAGCAGGTCAGGCAGCATCAAAGGAGAAGGAGAATCGACGTTTCGGGCATAAGCCCTTCTTCAGGAATGAGGAGGGTGTGCCCAGCAGGCTAAGCTTGGCACACCCTCCTCATTCCTGAAGAAAGGTTTATGCCCGAAACGTCGATTCTCCTTCTCCTTTGATGCTGCCTGACCTGCTGCACTTTTCCAGCAACACATTTTTAAGCTCGGATCTCCAGCATCTGCAGGCCTCACTTTCTCCTACTTTATTCCCTGATGTGTAAACCACTCAGTTATTCAATGGTCACTCCCTGATTTGTAATTTGCCAAGACCATTTACGTATACCAAGAATATTGCACGGTAAGTATCTGAAAAAGTTAACGAGCATCATGAGGGATAAAAGACTGTTCCTGGGTGGAGTTAGCTGGTTTGGGTTCATTTCCAAACTCTAGGTCATACAGTCATCCAGCACGAAAACAGACCCTTCGGCCCAACCAGTCCATGCCGACCATATTCCCAAACTAAACTAGTCCCATTGGCCTGCACTTGGCCCATATCCCTCCAAATGTTTTTTATTCATGTACGTATCTAAATGTCTTTTGAACATTGTAACTGTACCCACATCCACCACTTCCTCTGGAATTTCAATCCACACACGAACGACTCTCTGTAAAAAAAAAAAATTGCTCTTCATGCCTTTTTAAAATCTTTCTCCTCTCACCTCAAAAATATGCCCCTTTGTCTTGAAATCTCCCATCTTAAGGAAGAAGACACTTTATCTATGCTCCTCATGATTTCATAAACCTCAATAAGGTCACCCCTCAACCTCCGATACTCAAGTGAAAAAGGTCCCAGCCTATCCAGCCTTTCTTTGTATCTCAAGCTGTCCATTCATGACAACATCCTGGCAACTCTGTTCTGAACCCTCTCCTATAACAAAGAGACCAGAACTGGGCACAGTGCTCCAGAAGAGGCCTCACCAATGTCCTGTACAACCTCAACATAATGTCCCAACCCCTGTACTCAATGGTCTGAGCAATGAAGGCAAGTGTGCCTTGTTTTAGCATAACTGAGTAACAAAAGTCACAGTCTATCCGGTCTCCCCTTATAACTCAAACACTCCAATCCCAGCAACATGCTAACAAATCTCTTCTGAACTCTCACCAGCTTAAAATACTACAATAAATTGTTCTAATGTCCATGCCGCTAACAGTTGTATGTACCTGCTCGTAAGTTGAGCCTGATATCTCACAAGTCAGCATTATGTGTCACGGGTGCATTGTAACAAACTGTTAAGTTTTAATTAAGCTTTAATGTTTATAAGGTTGTAACATATCCTCGACCTAAAACACATCGCGATGACTTCCCAGTGCAGACTAATGCCAACTGTGAATTTACCCAAGGCTTCCGAATCACGCGGTTACCTATGGACACTCCAACCCAAGGAGAGGAAGATTCCCCTGTCACCCACCACCTCTGTTAGTGGGGAAGATTACCCCTTCACCCACCACCTCTGTTAGTGGGGAAGATTACCCCTTCACCCACCACCTCTGTTAGTGGGGAAGATTACCCCATCACACACCACCTCTGTTAATAAGGAAGATTACCCCTTCACACACCACCTCTGTTAATAAGGAAGATTACCCCTTCACACACCACCTCTGTTAATAAGGAAGATTACCCCTTCACACACCACCTCTGTTAATAAGGAAGATGCCCCCATCACACACCACCTCTGTTAATAAGGAAGATTACCTCTTCACACACCACTTCTGTTAATAAGGAAGATTACCCCTTCACACACTACCTCTGTTAGTGGGGAAGATTACCCCTTCACACACTACCTCTGTTAGTGGGGATGATTACCCCTTCACACACCACCTCTGTTAGTGGGGAAGATTACCCCTTCACACACTACCTCTGTTAGTGGGGAAGATTACCCCTTCACACACTACCTCTGTTAGTGGAGAAGATTACCCCTTCACATACCACCTCTGTTAGTGAGGAACATGCCCCCTTCACCCTTCCTGAAGAAGGGCTCATGCCCGAAACGTCAATTCTCCTGCTCCTTGGATGCTGCCTGACCTGCTGTGCATTTGCAGCAACACATTTTCAGCTCTGATCTCCAGCATCTGCAGTCCTCACTTTCTCCCTTCACCCACCACCTCTGTTACTGAGGAAGATTCCCCTCTCACCCACATCCTCTGTTAGTGAGGAAGATTCCCCCGTCACCCACCAACTCTGTTAGTGAGGAACATTCCCCTCTCACCTACCACCTCTGTTTGTGAGGAATATTCCCCCGTCACCCACCAACTCTGTTAGTGAGGAACATTCCCCATCACACACCACCTCTATTAGTGAGGAAGATTCCCCCATCACCCACCAACTCTGTTAGTGCGGAAGATTCCCCCGTCATCCACCACCTCTGCTAGTGAGGAAGATTCTCGCGTCACCCATCCACCACCTGTGTTAGTGAGGAAGATTTCCGCATCACACATCATATCTGTTAGTGAGATAGATTCCCCCAACATCCACCACCTCTGTTAGTGAGGAAGATTCCCCCATCACCCACCAACTCTGTTAGTGAGGAACATTCCCCTGTCACCCACCACCTCTGTAAGTGAGGAAGATTCCGCCTTCACACACCACCTCTGTTAGTGAGGAAGATTCCCCTGTCACAAACAACGTCTGTTAGTGAGGAAGATTCCCCCATCACACACCACCTCTGTTAGTGAGGAAGATTCTCCCATCAACCACCAACTCTGTTAGTGAGGAAGATTCCCCCATCACCCACCAACTCTGTTAGTGAGGAAGATTCCCCTGTCACAAACAACCTCTGTTAGTGAGGAAGATTCTCCCATCAACCACCATCTCTGTTAGTGAGGAAGATTCCCCCATCACACACCACCTCTGTAAGTGAGGAAGATTCCGCCTTCACACATCACCTTTGTTAGTGAGGAAGATTCACCCATCACAAACCACCGCTGTTAGTGAGGAAGATTCCCCCATCCCCCACCACCTCTGTTAGTGAGGAAGATTCTCCCGTCAGGTACCACCTCTGGTATTGAGGAGGATTACCACATCACACACCACCTCTGTTAGTGAGGAAGATTCACACATCACCCACCAACAATGTTAGTAAGGAAGATTCCCCATTCACACACCACCTCTGTTAGAGAGGAAGATTCCCCCATCATACACCACCTCTATTAATGTGGAAGATTTACCCATCATCCACCACCACTGTTAGTGAGGAAGTAGCCCCCATCACCCACCACGTCAGTTAGTGAGGAAGATTCCCATCATATACCACCTCTGTTAGTGAGGAAGATTCCCCCATCACCCACCACCTCTATTAGTGAGGAAGATTCCCCCGTCACCCACCAACTCTGTTAGTGAGGAACATTCCCCCGTCACACACAACACCTCTGTTAGTGAGGAATATTCCCCCGTCACCCACCAACTCTGTTAGTGAGGAACATTCCCCCATCACACACCACCTCTATTAGTGAGGAAGATTCCCCCATCACCCAGCAACTATGTTAGAGAGGAAGATTCCCCCGTCACACACCACCTCTGTTAGTGAGTAAGATTCCCCCATCACCCACCAACTCTGTTAGTGCGGAAGATTCCCCCGTCATCCACCACCTCTGCTAGTGAGGAAGATTCTCGCGTCACCCATCCACCACCTGTGTTAGTGAGGAAGATTTCCACATCACACACCATATCTGTTAGTGAGATAGATTCCCCCAACATCCACCACCTCTGTTAGTGAGGAAGATTCCCCCATCACCCACCAACTCTGTTAGTGAGGAACATTCCCCTGTCACCCACCACCTCTGTAAGTGAGGAAGATTCCGCCTTCACACACCACCTCTGTTAGTGAGGAAGATTCCCCTGTCACAAACAACGTCTGTTAGTGAGGAAGATTCCCCCATCACCCACCACCTCTGTTAGTGAGGAACATTCCCCCATCACCCACCACCTGTGTTAGTGAGGAACATTCCCCCATCACCCACCAACTCTGTTAGTGAGGAACATTCCCCTGTCACCCACCACCTCTGTAAGTGAGGAAGATTCCGCCTTCACACACCACCTCTGTTAGTGAGGAAGATTCCCCTGTCACAAACAACGTCTGTTAGTGAGGAAGATTCCCCCATCACCCACCACCTCTGTTAGTGAGGAACATTCCCCCATCACCCACCACCTGTGTTAGTGAGGAACATTCCCCCATCACACAGCAACTCTGTTAGTGAGGAAGATTCCCCCGTCACACACCACCTCTGTTAGTGAGGAACATTCCCCCATCACACAGCAACTCTGTTAGTGAGGAAGATTCCCCCGTCACACACCACCTCTGTTAGTGAGGAACATTCCCCCATCACACAGCAACTCTGTTAGTAAGGAAGATTCCCCCATCAAACACCACCTCTATTTGTGAGGAAGATTCGCCCATCACCCACCACATCTGTTAGTGAGGATGATTCCCCTGTCACACACCACCTCTGTTAGTGAGGAAGATTCGTCCATCACCCACCAAATCTGTTATGGACGAAGAGTCCCCCATCACACACCACCTCCGTAAATGAGGAAGATTCCCCCATCACCCACCAACTCTGTTAGTGAGGAACATTCCCCCGTCATCCACCACCTCTGTTAGTGAGGAAGATTCCCCCATCACCCCCTACCTGTGTTAGTGAGGAAGATTCCCCCATCACACACCACCTCTGTTAGTGAGGAAGATTTCCCCATCACACACCAGCTCTGTTGGGGAGGAAGATTCTCACGTCACCCACCACCTCTGTTAGTGAGGAAGATTCCCCCATCACATACCACCTCTGTTACTGAGGAAGATTCCCCTCACACCCACCACCTCTGTTAGTGAGGAAGATTACCCATTCACACACCTCCTCTGTTACTGAGGAAGATTCACCCATCACACACCACCTCTGTTAGTGAGATAGAATCCCCCAACATCCACCATCTCTGTAAGTTTGGAGGATTCCACCATCACACACCACCTCTGTTACTGAGGAAGATTCTCACGTCACCCACCACCTCTGTTAGTGAGGAAGATTCCCCAGTCACACACCAACTCTGTTAGTAAAGAACATTCCCCCTTCACCCACCCCCTCTGTTAGTGTGGAAGATTCCCCCGTCACCCACCAACTCTGTTAGTGAGGAACATTCCCTCGTCATTCACCACCTCTGTTAATGAGGAACATTTCCCCTTCACCCACCACCTCTTTTAGTGAGGAAGATTCCCGCGTCATCCACCACCTCTGCTAGTGAGGAAGATTCCCCCATCATACACCAAACTCTGTTACTGAGGAAGGTTCTCCCAACACACACCACCTCTGTTTGTGAGAAAGATTCCCCCAACACACACCACCTCTGTTAGTGTGGAAGATTTCCCCATCACACACGACCTCTGTTAGTGAGGAAGATTCACCCATCACACACCACCTCTGTTAGTGAGGAAGATTCCCCGGTCACACACCACCTCTGTTAGTGAGGAATATTCCCGCATTACACACCACCTCTGTTAGTGAGGAAGATTCCCGCATCACACACCACCTCTGTTAGTGAGGAAGATTCCCCGGTCACACACCACCTCTGTTAGTGAGGAATATTCCCGCATTACACACCACCTCTGTTAGTGAGGAAGGTTCCCCCATCACACACCACCTCTATTAGTGAGGAAGATTCTCCAGTCAGGCACCACCTCTGTTATTGAGGAGAATTCCCCCATCACCCACCACCTCTGTTATTGAGGAGGATTCACTCATCACCCAACAACTCTGTTAGTGAGGAAGATTCCTCCATCACACACCACCTCCTTGAGAGAGGAATGTTGCCCCATCTCACACCACGTCTATTAGTGAGGAAGATTCACCCATCACCAACCACCTCTGTTAGTTTAAGAAGTAGCCCCCATCACCCACCACCTCTGTTAGTGAGGAAGTAGCCCCCCTCGCCCACCACCTCTGTTAGTGAGGAAGATTCGTCCATCACACACCAACTCTGTTAGTGAGGAACATTCCCCCATCACACACCACCTCTGTTAGTTGGGAAGATTCCCCCGTCACCCACCAACTCTGTTAGTGAGGAACATTCCCCCATCACACACCACCTCTGTTAGTGAGGAAGATTCCCCCGTCACCCACCAACTCTGTTAGTGAGGAAGATTCCCCAATCACCCACGACCTCTGTTAGTGAGGAAAACTCCCCCGTCGCCCACCAACTCTGCTCGTGTGGAATATTCTCCCGTTTTCACCTCCTCTGTGATTGAGGAGGATTCCCCCATCATACCACCTCTTTGAGCGTGGAAGATTCCTGCAACACACACCACCTCTGTTAGTGAGGAAGTTTCCCCCATCACCCACCAACTCTGCTAGTGGGGAAGATTCCCCCATCACACACCTCCTCTGTTAGTGAGGAAGATTCCCCCGTCACCCACCACCTCTGTTAGTGAGGAACATTCCCACATCACTCACCACCTCTGTTAGTGAGGAAGATTCCCCCGTCACCCACCACCTCTGTTAGTGAGGAAGATTCCCCCGTCAGCAACCAACTCTGTTAGTGAGGAACATTCCGCTGTCACACACCACCTCTGTTAGTGAGGAACATTCCCCCTTCACCTCCCACCTCTGTTAGTGAGGAAGATTCCCCCATCACCCACCAACTCTGTTAGTGAGGATGATTCCCGCATCACACACTACCTCTGATAGTGAGGAAGATTCCCCCGTCACACACCACCACTGTTAGTGAGGAAGATTCCCCCATTACCCACCGACTCTGTTAGTGAGGAACATTCCCTCTTCACCCACCACCCTTTTTAGTGAGGTAGATTCCCCCATCACACACCACCTCCGTTATTGAGGAAGATTCCCCCATCGCCCACCACCTCTGTTAGTGAGGAAGATTCGTCCATCACACACCAACTCTGTTAGTGAGGACGATTCCCCTAGCACCCACCACCTCTGCTAGTGAGGAAGATCCCCTCGTCATCCACCACATGTGTTAGTGAGGATGATTCCCACATCACACACAATATCTGTTAGTTAGATAGATTCCCCCAACTTCCACCACCTCTGTTACTGAGGAAGATTCTCGCTTTACCCACCACCTCTGTTAGTTAGGAAGATTCCCCGAGCACCAACCACCTCTGTTAGTGAGGAAGACTCCCCCGTCACCCAAAAACTCTGCTCATGCGGATTATGCTCCCGTTTTCAACACCTCTGTTATTGAGGAGGATTCCCCCATCACACACCACCTCTGTTAGTGAGGAAGATTCCCCATCACTCACCACCTCTGTTTGTGAGGAAGATTCCCCCGTCACACACCAACTCTGTTAGTGAGGAACATTCCCCCATCAACCACCAACTCTGTTCGTGAGGAACATTCCCACATCACAGACCACCACTGTTAGTGAGGAAGATTCCTCCAACACCTACCAACACTGTTAGTGAGGAACATTCCCCCATCACACACCACCTCTATTAGTGAGGAACATTCCCCCATCACACACCACCTCTGTTAGTCAGTAAGATTCGCCCATCATCCACCAACTCTGCTAGTGAGGAAGATTCCCTCATCACACCCCACCTCTGTTAGTGAGGAACATTCCCCCGTCACACACCACCTCTGTTAGTGAGGAACATTCCCCCGTCACACACCACCTCTGTTAGTGAGGAACATTCCCCCGTCACCCACCACCACTGTTAGTGTGGAAGATTCCCCCATCACCCAGCAACTATGTTAGTGAGGAAGGAGCCCCCATCGCCCACCACCTCTGTTAGTGCGGAAGATTCCCCCATCACACACCACCTCTGTTAGTGCGGAAGATTCCCCCATCACACACCACCTCTGTTAGTGAGGAAGATTCCCCCATCACACACCACCTCCGTTATTGAGGAAGATTCCCCCATCACACACCACCTCTGTTAGTGAGGAAGATTCCCCCGTCATCCACCACCTCTGTTAGTGAGATAGATTCCCCCAACATCCACCACCTCTGTTAGTGAGGAAGATTCCACCATCACACACCACCTCTGTTACTGAGGAAGATTCTCGTGTCACCCACCTCCTCTGTTAGTGAAGAAGATTGGCCCATCACACACCACATCTATTAGTGAGATAGATTCCCCCAATATCCACCACCTCTGTAAGTTTGGAAGATTCCACCATCACACACCACTTCTGTTACTGAGGAAGATTCTCGCGTCACCCACCACCTCTGTTAGTGAGGAAGATTCCCCCATCACCCACCACCTCTGTTAGTGAGGAACATTCCCTCGTCATCCACCACCTCTGTTAGTGAGGAAGATTCCTTCATCACCCACCAACTCTGTTAGTAAGGAAGATTCCTCCATCACCCACCAACTCTGTTACTGAGGAACATTCCCCCGTCACCCACCACCTCTGTTACTGAGGAAGATTGGCCCATCACCCACCACCTCTGTTAATGTGGAAGACTCCACTGTCACCCACCAACTCTGCACATGAGGATGATTCTCCCGTTTTCAACACCTCTGTTAGTGAGGAGGATTCCCCCATCACACACCACCTCTGTTAGTGAGGAACATTCCCCATCACTCACCACCTGTGTTAGTGAGGTAGATTCCCCTGTCACCCACGACTCTGTTAATGAGGACCATTCCCCATCACAGACCACCTCTGTTAGTGAGGAAGAATCCCCCATCACACACCACCTCTGTTAGTGAGGAAGATTCCTCCATCACACACCACCTCTGTTAGTGAGGTAGATTCCCCCGTCACCCACGAACTCTGTTAATGAGGAACATTCCCCATCACCCACCACCTCTGTTAGTGAGGAAGATTCCCCCGTCACCCACCAACTCTGTTAGTCAGGAACATTCCCCCATCACACACCACCTCTGTTAGTGAGGAAGATTCCCCCGCTGCCCACCAACTCTGCTTATGTGGAAGATTCTCCCGTTTTCACATCCTCTGTCAGTGAGGAGGATTCCTGCATCACACACCACCTCTGTTAGTCAGGAGGTTTACCCCATCACCCACCAACTCTGCTAGTGAGGAAGATTCCCCCATCACACACCTCCTCTGTTAGTGAGGAAGATTCCCCCGTCACCCACCACCTCTGTTAGTGAGGAAGATTCCCCCATCACCCACCAACTCTGCTAGTGGGGAAGGTTCCCCTATCACACACCAGCTCTGTTAGTGAGGAAGATTCCCCTGTCACCCACCAACTCTGTTAGTGAGGAACGTTGCCCCATCACACACCACCTCTGTTAGTGAGGAAAATTCCCCCATCACCCAGCAACTATGTTAGAGAGGAAGATTCCCCCATCACACACCACCTCTGTTAGTGAGGAAGGAGCCCCCATCGCCCACCACCTCTGTTAGTGAGGAAGATTCCTCCATCACCCACCACCTCTGTTAGTGAGGAAGATTCGTCCATCACCCACCACCTCTGTTAGTGAGGAAGATTCCCCTGTCACACACTACCTCTGTTAGTGAGGAAGTAGCCCCCATCGCCCACCACCTCTGTTAGTGTGGAAGATTCATCCATCACCCACCACCTCTGTTAGTGAGGAAGACTCCCTCTTCACACACCACCTCTGTTTGTGAGGAAGATTCCCCCGTCACCCACCACCTGTGTTAGTGAGGAAGATTCACCCATCACCCACCACATCTGTTAGTGAGGATGATTCCCCTGTCACACACCACGTCTGTTAGTGAGGAAGATTCGTCCATCACCCACCAACTTTGTTATTGACGAAGAGTCGCCCATCACACACCACCTCTGTAAATGAGGAAGATTCCCCCATCACCCACCAACTCTGTTAGTGAGGAACATTCCACTGTCATCCACCACCTCTGTTAGTGAGTAAGATTCCCCCATCACCCACCACCTCTGTTAGTGAGGAAGATTCCCCCATCACACACCACCTCTGTACGTGAGATAGTTTCCCCCAACATCCACCACCTCTGTTAGTGAGGAAGATTTCCCCATCACACACCAGCTCTGTTAGTGAGGAAGATTCCCCCATCACACACCACCTCTGTTAGTGAGGAAGATTCCCCCATCACACACCACCTCTGTTAGTGAGGAAGATTCCCCCATCACCCAACACCACTGCGAGTGGGGAAGATTCCCCATCATGCACCACCCCTGTTAGTGAGGAACATTCCCCCATCACACACCACCTCTGTTAGTGAGGAACATTCCCCCATCACACACCACCTCTGTTACTGAGGAAGATTCTCGCGTCACCCACCACCTCTGTTAGTGAGGAAGATTCCCACATCACATACCACCTCTGTTACTGAGGAATATTCCCCCAGCACCCACCACCTCTGTTAGTGAGGAAGATTCACCCATCACACACCACCTCTGTTAGTGAAATAGATTCCCCCAAAATCCACCATCTCTGTAAGTTTGGAGGATTCCACCATCACACACCACCTCTGTTACTGAGGAAGATTCTCCCAATACCCACCACCTCTGTTACTGAAGAATATTTCCCTAGCACCCACCACCTCTGTTTGTGAGGAAGAATACTCCGTCACCCATCTCCTCTGTTAGTGAGGAAGATTCACCCATCACACACCACCTCTGTTAGTGAGGAGGATTCCACCATCACACACCACTTCTGTTACTGAGGAAGATTCTCACTTCACCCACCACCTCTGTTAGTGAGGAAGATTCCCCCTTCACCCACCAACTCTGTTAGTGAGCAAGATTCCCCCATCAAACACCACCTCTATTAGTGAAGACGATTCATCCCATCACTCACCACCTCTGTTAGTGAGGAAGATTCCCCCGTCACACACCACCTCTGTTAATGAGGAAGATTCCCCTATCGCCCACCATCTCTGTTAATGAGGAAGATTCGTCCATCACCCACCACCTCTGTTAATGAGGAACATTCCCCCGTCACACACCACCTCTGTTAATGAGGAAGATTTCCCTATCGCCCACCACCTCTGTGAGTGAGGAAGATTCCTCCATCACACACCTCCTCTGTTAGTGAGGTAATATTCGTCCATCACCCACCAACTCTGTTAGTGAGGAAGATTCCCACTTCACACACCACCTCTGTTACTGAGGAAGATTCCCCCATCACACGCCACCTCTGTTACTGAGGAAGATTCCCCCATCACACACCACCTCTGTTAGTGAGGAAGAATCCCCCGTCATCCACCATCTCTGTTAGTGAGGAAATTTCCCCCGTCACCCACCAACTCTGCTAGTGGGGAAGATTCCCCCAACACACACCACCTCTGTTAGTGAGGAACATTCCCCCGTCATCCACCACCTCTGTTAGTGAGGAAGATTCCCCCATCCCCCACCACCTCTGTTAGTGAGGAAGATTCCCCCGTCACACACCACCTCTGTTAGTGAGGAACATTCCCCATCACACACCACCTCTGTTAGTGAGGAACATTCCCCATCACACACCACCTCTGTTAGTGAGGAAGATTCCCCCGATACACTCCACCTCTGTTAGTGTGGAAGCTCCAGTTCTAACTTAATAGTGTTTCCCCCGAGTCTATAATCATGGAGTTTGGACAGAGGTTTTCATGAAGAAGTTTGTCAAAAGCTTTTCAGAAATCCAACGTTGCCATTTGAACAACTTCAGTTTCTCTCAATGTTTAGAGCCTGGTCATTGATGGTCCTTGCATCCACACTGACTGTTTGACCTTCAAAGATCTTCATAATGAACGGTATGTTCAAGCATTATTAGTGTTTTACTAATGCTGGCTGAAGACAGAGAGAAAAAGTGTGTGTGTGTGTGTGTGTGTGTGTCTGTCTGTCTGTGTGTTTGTGTGTTTGTATGTGTGTGTGTCTGTCTGTCTGTCTGTGTGTCTGTGTGTGTGTATGTGTGTCTGTGTGTTTGTGCGTGCGTTTGTGTGTGTCTGTGTGTTTGTGTCTGTCTGTCTGTCTGTGTTTGTGTGTATCTGTCTGTGTGTGTCTGTCTGTGTGTGTGTGTGCATGTCACCCTGTCTGTGTGTGTGTCTAACCTGCTCTTTAACCTAATGTAACGTCTACTTTTACATCCGTATGAAAAATGAGACAGGACCCCAGTTACTGTTTTAGCTGAAAGTTGGGATCTCTGGTAGCCCTCTCAGAACTGTATCAGCTGGCCTTTCTGTGTAGCCTGCAGTTGGAAATCGTAATACCTGGAAATCTGCTGTGACAAGGTAGTTCCAAACAGTCCCTCTATCCGAGAGACAGATTAAACCTTATATTTGGCACTGCCGCAAAGTGCAGCCAAATAAACATCAGCTTTATGAAATATATATTTGAATGTCAAGCAATGTGAACTGAGGAGCTGTCACTCAATTGTGAAGTCTTAGACATGCCTCATCTCTGCATTGCTGACAAGTGTGGGGCTCTCCTGCACTGCACACACACGGTCTTCTGTCCTTAACTTACAATCACCTCAAGTGCAAGGGCTTAGGGGTAATCCAAGGGAGATGCTGAAGTCGATGAAAAGGTGGGTTCAGAAAAGTATTACAAGGATGTTGCCAGGTTTGGAGCATTTAAGTTATAGTGAGGGGCTGAATAGGCTGGGGCTGTTTTCCCTGGGGCGTCGGAAGCTGAGGGGAGAACTTATAGTTGTTTATAGAGTCTTGAGGGGAATGGATAGGGTGAATAGTCAAGATCTTTCCCCCCAGGACAGAGGAGACCAAAACTAGAGGACATAGGTTTAAGGTGAGAAGGATAGGATATAAAAGGGACCGGAGAGGCAACTTTTTCACACAGAGCGTGGTGCATGTATGGAACAAGCTGCCAGAGAGACTGGTGGAGACTGGTACAGTTACAACATTTAAAAGGCATCTGGATGGATAGATGAATAAGAAGGGATATGGCCAAGTGTTGGCAAATGGGACTGGATCAGTTTAAAATATCTGGTTGGCACAGACAAGGTGGGCAGAAGGGTCTATTTCCGTGTTGTATGTCTCTCTGACTCTATGACGCTATGAGAAAGAATTCCTTCAAGCAAAAGCTTCCTGACAAACAAAGGTTATGGACAGGGTAGGATGGAAGAAACTGTTCCCTTGATGGAGAGATGAATGACTGAAGGTAAGGGTTAGAAAGTTTGAAGAGATGTAAGGAAAAGCTATTTCAGAGAATGGTTGGGGGATGGGGGGGGAGGAGTCTCGAACACACTACCTGTCAGGCTGGTAGGGGCAGAAACGCTCATAACACTGAAGAAGTATTTCATATCGCACTGGCAATGCCAAGGCAGACAAGAAAATGGCATTATAATTATTAGGTGCTTTCTTTCTTGATTGGTGCAGACTCAATGGGACGAGGGGCCTTTTCCTCAACTGTTGATCTCTATGACTCTATGACAATGGCAGAACTCAACGTTTGTAAAGGATAGATGTTGCAGTAAATTATCAGGTTCAACGTGAACCCTAAGACTAAATCTGATTGTCTAGGCAGTCCGAGAGGAACTGCCAAGGTTCTAACTTGAATGGCTGGTGTCGTATTACCATTTCCCTGGAACTTGGTCCTGCTGAGGGTGGAGAGTGTATTCGACATGTTACTCGAGGCATGGCAATCATATGGTCTCTTCCAAGCCACCATTGTTCGCATATTGCCTCAGCTGGGACAGGCCAGAGCAATGGACAACACCTTAAAGATAGACTTCCACATTCAGGGTTGATGTCAGAGAGCACCTTCTTGCAAAAGGTTAACAGAAAGTTGGAAGGGCGTCGCCCTCGATCACTCTTCAGGCTTTGGTTCGAATGAAAACTTTCAAAATGGAGATTGATAGGCTTTGGTCCATTGAAGGTAATAATGGGTCTGGAAGTACAGTACAGGCCAGTCAAATTCAAATGGGGGCGTTGGCCTATTGTTCCAATGTTCGCGTCAATCCCCTCACCACTCACATACCCGTGCTTCTGCTAATCACTTCACGTTGTTGTACTGGCAGCTCTTCTTCATGATTTTTGTGAAGAATTCATGTTGCTGTCCCTCATTGGGCAAGACAGTCCTACTTCCCGGTGTTTTGAGGAAGGATTTATTTTTAAGCTTTCTTGCGATTCACAGTTCGAAGGTGGGATATGTTGTGAAGCTTAATAACAAACTGGGATAGTCTCTATCTTAGCTGGATAAGACAGAGTAACTCCAGCCTTTGGAATTCATGATCCAAGTTCATCCATTAGGGGTGGTATGGTGGTTCATTGGTTGGCACTGCCACCTCACAGCGCCAGGGCCTGGGTGCCATTTCAGCCAAAGCTGTGCAGGTGAGATGAATTGGCCACACTAAATTGCCCATAGTATTCAGGGATGTGTAGGTTAGATATATTAGATAGGGGTAAATGTACAGTAATAGGGTAGGGGGATTGGGTCTGGGTGGGTTACTCTACGGAGGGTCAGTGTAGACTTGTTGGGCCGAATGGCCTGTTTCCACACTGTAGAGATTCTCTGATAGTACAAAGCCATAATCCACAGAGACATCTCTGTCCATTAGAAAGCTGGCTTTGTAACTTGGGGGTAAGCAATCTCCACGATTGGCATAAAGTAGACCCTCAGTAAGCTGGTTTGAGGATTGAGGCCGTGATGTTGGCTCTACTCTGTACTGCCACACGCCAATCATCTAGCTCACCACACAAGCCCCCCCTCCCCCAAGGGTCAGAGGTTGTTGTTTTATGTGAAAATATTGACTGTCATTAGTCTGTAGTACACGGTGTTAGAGACAGGGGGCAGAATGTTTCAGTTTTGCCAAAGTCACAAACAGGGATAATATCCAAAAGTATAACCTGGAAGCTGATCTCGACCTCCATCACTAGCCCATTTGGAGGAAGTAGATTCAGGCCAAGTCAGGGCTGCACACCCTCACGAGGCACACAGTATTACACCACCCACTGTTCCTGAAACAATCACTCAACAAACAAGGTCAGGACTTACACAATTAATGTCAGGGCCTTGTGTAGTGTTGTAGAACAGAGAGAACTAGGGGTTCAGGTACATAATTCTTTGAAATTTGCCTCATATACAGACAGGGTGGTTAAGATGGTGTTTAGCACGCTTGCCTCCATTGCTCAGACCTTTGAGTGTAGGAGCTAGGATGTCATGTTGAACTTGTACAGGACACTGGGGAGGCCTCTTCTGGACTAGAGTGTTCAGATCTGGTCACCCTCCTTTAGGAAGGATATTATTACACTGAGAGGGTTCAGAAATGATTTACCAGAATACTGCCAGGAATGGAAGGTTTGAGTTATAAGTAGAGATTGGATAGGCAGGGACTTCTTTCGCTGGAGATTAAGGGTTGACCTTATAGAGGTTTATAAAATAATGAGGGGCATAGATAAGGTAAGTAACAAGGGTCTTTTCCCTAGGGTGGGGGAGTTCAAGACTATGGCGACATCTTTTTCAGGTGAGAGGACAAAGATTTTCAAAAGATGTGTGGTGATATTTTTACGCGTACAGTGACTCGGAATGAACTGCCAGAGGAAGTGATGGAACTGGGTACAGTTACGTCGTTTAGAAGTCATTTGGATAAGTACATGAATAGGAAAGTTTAGAAGGGTATGGACCAAGCACAGGCAAAAGGGCCTAGTCTAGTTTGGGATTATGGTCAGAATGGGGTGGTTGGACCACAGGGTCTGTTTCTATGCTGTATGACTCTGACTCAAATGGAAATGTTAAAGATTTCATGATAGTATGGAGGGATCCCCCAATTTGCTTATCTTCTGGATATGGTTGACAGAAAGCATGAGCCAGGCTTCTATGCTGAACAAGAATTATTTTGACAAAGGGAGACCTTTATCCTCAGAAACTGGCCACCGTTCCACAGACCCATCAGTAACTAGTTGCTGGCCAAATCTCCAGTCCCAGGTTCCAGCCCAACTGCAGTCTTTCCTCCAGCCTGCTGCTTGAACCTACAGCTGTGTAAACAGTGCTTCCAATGAGCTTTTCTTTGAAAAAAGTGTGACAATCCTTCAACAAAAACTTACTTATTAAAGCAGCCTTTATCCCCAATTCGGTCCATAATCAGAAAAATGGTGCGGAGAAATGAAAAGGTGCAGTGTGTACATTGGGCCCATTAAAGGATTGGTTCAGGATAAAGGCAAGTGACTAGGATTTTCCACTTTCCCCATGGCAACAGGGGCCTAACTAACTGGAGGCAGGCATCAGGTCCCCTGAGTGTGCTCCCATTCCAGCCAAGGTCTGTAGGCCCTGGAAAACCTAGGCCTAAAATAACTTTGGACCTTCTTAAAAAAAAAAGGAAGTTTACTGATTTGCCTTTCTGGATATTTATGGGATAAGATAAAGAATAAGGGAGAGGGGCAAATCAAAACATGGAGCAGTGAGAAGCAGAGTAAGGCCTCCAGGAGCAGGCTGCTTCCAACAGTCGGGAATCCTGCTGCCACACATGAGCACCATAGTAACGTGTCAATGCTGAGTTTTTTGTTTTGCTGTTCCTTTTTTTTTCTGCGGTGAAGATGGGTGCTGTTTTTGTTTTGTGTCTTTAGGAGCCGGGGAAGAAGAGGAGCGATGAAAGGGAGAAGCAGAGAAGGCAAAGGGTGCGATGCGAGGGAAGGTACAGAAGGAGTTAAGCCAGCCTCAGTTGGAAAGAGATTGGTTTCGGCCTCTTGAATGATGTAGCGGACCCTTCGCCCATCCTCCCTGAAAGATTCCGATTAAAATTTAATTAAAACGAGAGCAAGTGAAGAGGGCTTAAAGGCTGAGTGGAGATCAACCAAGGTAAACATTTTTCTAAAGCAATTCACTCCTTCCCTTTGTGTTGCTATGCTTCGGGTAGAGCCTGCTTCCAGAGTTTACATATATTTTCTTGACCTTTGCCAGCTGAACTGATTCCCCAGGAAGAAAAGACGACTTGTCTGCCCCCTTCAGCTCCTGTGTCTTTCTCGCTGCACTGGAAAGGAATGCCTCCGAGTTATTAGCAGTCGGGATGAATAAAGGAAGCAGTCCATCTCCCATGTTTGCTTCGGATCTCGCCCTGTTATTGCAGCCCATGGCTCTCAGCGTGGGCCAGGCTGCAGACTCCGCGCTTATATTCCGGGATCTGCCACTTCCCTCCCTCAAAGGGGGTCACGCAGAGTTCCACTAAGCCGAGGCCGAGCTGTACAAACTTGGCCAGAATAACCCCCACCCCTCCCCCTCCCCCCTCCCGGCTTGCGGGAAGGCTTCAAAGAGAGGATAGCACAGGAAAGCCAGGTTAAACCTGCAGGCGGCACTTACCTCCAAACATCAAGCCTTCATCGACCCCCTCACCAAGGTTCATCTGCCATTATTACAGCCCCTCCCTCTGTTTGGATGTCAAAACCATAGAGACCCTTCAAACCCTTAGGCCCATGTGACCCCCACCGAAGCCAGAATCTCCAGAATTTCAACATTAATCTCCGGGGAACAGCTGCAAGGGGGAAAGAAAATAAACCAGTGGGAAAATATTTGAGGCACGACAAAAGAAAATTGTGCGGTTTTCTCTTTCATTTCACAGAGTCATCCAGCACAGAAACAGACCCTTCGGTCCAACCAATCCGTGCCGACCATAATCCCAAACTAAACTTGTCCCACCTGCTTGCCCCTGGCCCACATTCCTGCAAACCTTTCCTATTCATGGGCTTATCCAAATGTCTTTTAAATGTAGTGACTGTACCTGCATCCAGCACTTCCTCTGGAAGGCCATTCCACACACGAACTACTCTGTGTAAAAACGTCGTCCCTCATGTCTTTTTTAAGTCTTTCTGCTCTCAACTGAAAAATGTGTCCCCAGTCTTGAAATCCCCCACCCGAGGGAAAATCTACCTGCTATTCCCCTTATCTATGCCCCTCATGATTTTATAAACCTCTACAAGGTCACCCCTCAACCTCTTATGGTCCAGTGATTCTAGCTTCATAATAAGGAGTGATTGACTCATTTACCCAAAACACACAAAAAATGTGGTAGGTCTGGCAGTATCTGGCCTTCATGCTGGCATCCAGTACAGATCTCCTTCAGAAAACAGATCCCTCGGGTTTCTGCTCTGGAAAGGAATAATACCGGACTCGGAAGGTTATGTCTGTTTCTCTCTCCACAGATGCTGATAGAGGGGATGGCACAGTGGCTCAGTGTTAACACTGCTGCCTCACAGCACCAGGGACCTGGGTTCGATTCCAGCCTTGGGTGACTGTCTGTGTGGAGTTTGCACGTTCTCCCCATTTCTGTGTACGTCCCCTCTGGGTGCTCTGGTTTCCTCCCACAGTCCAAGGATGTGCAGGTCAGGTGGATTGGCCATGCTAAATTGCCAGTAGTGTTAGGTGCATTAGTCAGAGGGAAATGGGTCTGGGTGGGTTACTTTTTGGAGGGCCGGTGTGGACTTGTTGGGCCAAAGGGCCTGTTTCCGCACTGTGGGGAGTCTAATCTAAACCTGCTGAGTTTCTCTAGCACTTTCTGAATGTTTTTAATTCAGACCTCCACTATCTGCAGGATTTAGTAGCTGACGTTGCTGCGTATACCCTGCATATTTTATACAGAACACAGACTGGCAGAGAGAGTAAACAGGCTGGCAGAGAAAGAAAATGGACTGACAGAGAGTGTAACCAAACTGGTAGACAGAGCAAACTGACTGACAGAGAGAGAAAGCAGACTGGCAGTGAGAGTAAACAGTCTGGTAGAGACAGTAACTAGACTAGCAGAGAGAATAACCAGACTGACAGAGAGAGAAAAGACTGGTAGAGAGAGTAAACAGATTGGCAGAGACAGTATGCAGACTGACAAAGACGGAAAACAGACTGGCAGAGAGAATAAACAGACTGGCAGAGAGAGAAGACAGACTGACAAAGAGGGCAAACAGGCTGTCATGGAAAGTAAACAGACTGGCAGAGAGAGTAAACAGATTGGCAGAGACTGTAAACAGACTGGCAGAGACAGTAAACAGACTGGCAGAAAGAGTAAACTGACTGACAAAGAGAGTAAACAGACTGGCAGAGAGAGTAAACAGACTGGCAGAGAGAGTAAACAGACTAAGAGAGACAGTAAACAGACTGGCAGAAAGAGTAAACTGACTGACAAAGAGAGTAAACAGACTGGCAGAGAGAGTAAACAGACTGGCAGAGAGAGTAAACAGACTAAGAAGACAGTAAACAGACTGGCAGAAAGAGTAAACTGACTGACAGAGAGAGAAAACAGACTTGTAGAGAGAGTAAACAGACTGGCAGAGACAGAAAACATACTGACAAAGAGAGTAAATAGACTGGTAGAGAGATTAAACAGACTGTCAGAGAGAGAAAAGACTGATAGAGAGAGTAAACAGATTGGCAGAGAGAGAAGACAGACTGACAGAGAGAGTAAACGGCCTGGCAGAGGCAGGAAATAGACTGGCAGAGAGAGTACACAGCCTGGCAGAGACTGTAAACAGAGTGGTAGAGACAGAAAACAGCCTGGCAGAGTCAGTAACTAGACTGGCAGAGACTAACTAGACTGGCAGAGAGAGTAAACAAACTGGCAGAGAGAGAGAACAGACTGGCAGAAAGAGAGAACAGACTGACATAGACAGAAAACAAACTGGCAGCGAGACTAAACAGACTGGCAGAGAGAGAAGACAGACTGACAAAGAGAGCAAACAGACTGACAGAGAGAGTAAACAGACTGGCAGAGACAGTAATCCGACTGGCAGAGAGAATAAACAGACTGTCAGAGAGAGAAAAGACTGGTAGAGAGAGTAAACAGATTGACAGAGAGAGAAAACAGACTGGCAGAGACAGAAACTAGACTGGCAGAGAGAGAATAAACAGATTGTCAGAGAGAGTAAACAGACTGGTAGAGAGAGTAAACAGCTTAAAAATGTGTTGCTGGAAAAGCGCAGCATGTTAGGCAGCATCAAAGTAGAAGGAGAACCGATGTTTCGGGCATTAGCCATTTTTCAGGAATTCCTGAAAAAGGGCTTATGCCCGAAACGTCGATTCTCCTTCTACTTTGATGCTGCCTGACCTGCTGCGCTTTTCCAGCAACACATTTTTAAGCTCTGATCCCCAGATCTGCAGTCCTCACTTTCTCCTAGAGAGAGTAAACAGACTGGCAGAGAGAGTAAACAGACTGGCAGAGACAGAAAATGAGGAGAAAGTGAGGTCTGCAGATGCTGGAGATCACAGCTGAAAATGTGTTGCTGGAAAAGCGCAGCAGGTCAGGCAGCATCCAGGGAACAGGAGAATCGACGTTTCGGGCACAAGCCCTTCTTCAGGAATGAGGAAAGTTGGTCCAGCAGGGCTAAGATAAAAGGTAGGGAGGAGGGACTTGGGGGAGGGGCGTCGGAAATGTGATAGGTGGAAAGAGGTCAAGGTGAGGGTGATAGGTCAGACTGGGGTGGGGGCGGAGAGGTCGGGAAGAAGATTGCAGGTTAGGAAGGCGGTGCTGAATTCGATGGATTAGACTGAGACAAGGTGGGGGGAGGGGAAATGAGGAAACTGGTGAAATCCGAGTTCATCCCTTGTGGTTGGAGGGTTCCTAGGCGGAAGATGAGGCGCTCTTCCTCCAACCGTCGTTTTGTTGTGGTCTGGCGATGGAGGAGTCCAAAGACCTGCATATCCTTGGTGGAGTGGGAGGGGGAGTTGAAGTGTTGAGCCACAGGGTGGTTGAGTTGGTTGGTCCGGGTGTCCCAGAGGTGTTCTCTGAAACGCTCCGCAAGTAGCCGGCCTGTCTCCCCAATATAGAGGAGGCCACATCGGGTGCAGTGGATGCAATAGATGATGTGTGTGGAGGTGCAGGTGAATCTGTGGCGGATATGGAAGTTTCCTTTGGGGCCTTGGAGGGAGGTGAGGGGGGAGGTGTGGGTGCAAGTCTTGCACCTCCTGCGGTTGCAGGGGAAGGTGCCGGGAGTGGAGGTTGGGTTGGTGGGGGGTGTGGACCTGACGAGGGAGTCACGGAGGGAGTGGTCTTTACGGAATGCTGATAGGGGAGGGGAGGGAAATATATCCTTGGTGGTGGGGTCCGTTTGGAGGTGGCGGAAATGACGGCGGATGATGCGCTGAACATGGAGATTGGTGGGGTGGTAGGTGAGGACCAGTGGGGTTCTGTCCTGGTGGCAGTTGGAGGGGCGGGGCTCAAGGGCAGAGGAGCGGGAAGTGGAAGAGATGCGGTGGAAGGCATCGTCGACCACGTCGGGGGGGGGGGGGGGGGGAATTGCGGTCCTTGAAGAAGGAGGCCATCTGGGTTGTACGGTATTGGAACTGGTCCTCCTGGGAGCAGATGCGGTGGAGTCGAAGGAATTGGGAGAATGGGATGGCGTTTTTACAGGGGGCAGGATGGGAGGAGGTGTAGTCCAGGTAGCTGTGGGAGTCGGTCAGTTTGTAGTAGATGTCCGTGTTGATTCGGTCGCCTGAGATAGAAATAGAAAGGTCGAGGAAGGGGAGGGAGGAATCTGAGACTGTCCAGGTGAATTTGAGGTCGGGGTGGAAGGTGTTGGTGAAGTGGATGAACTGTTCAACCTCCTCGTGGGAGCACGAGGCGGCGCCGATACAGGCATCGATGTAGCGGAGGAAAGGGTGGGGGTGGTGCCAGTGTAGCTGCGGAAGATGGACTGTTCCACATATCCTACGAAGAGGCAGGCATAGCTGGGGCCCATGCGGGTGCCCATGGCTACTCCTTTCGTTTGGAGGAAGTGGGAGGATTGGAAAGAGAAGTTGTTCAGGGTGAGGACCTGTTCAGTCAGTACAGACACAGAAAATGGACTGACAGAGAGAATAAACTGACTGGCAGAGAGTGTAACTAGACTGGCAGAGAGAATAAACAGACTGTCAGAGAGAAAAGACTGGTAGAGAGAGTAAACAGATTGGCAGAGAGAGTAAACAAACTGACACAGACAGAAAACAGACTGGCAAAGAGAGTAAACAGCCTAACAGAGAGCGTAAACAGACTGACAGAGACTGTAAACAGACTGGCAGAGACAGAAAACAGACAGGCAGAGACAGTAATTAGACTGGCAAAGAGAATAAACAGACTGGCAGAAAGGGAAAACAGACTGGCAGGGACAGTAACTAGACCGGTAGAGAGAGTAAACAGACTGGCAGAGACAGTAAACAAACTGGCAGAGACAGTAACTAGACTGGCAGAGAGAATAAACAAACTGGCAGAGAGAGTAAACAGACTGGCAGAGAGAGAAAACAGACTGGCAGAGACAGTAAACAGACTGGCAGAGACGCAAACTAGACTTCAAAGTTTGTGAGAAGATTTGTAGCTCGGGTGCTTGTTGCTGTGGTTCTCTTCGCCGAGCTGGAAGTTTTTGTTGCAAACGTTTTGTCCCCTGTCTAGGTGACATCCTCAGTGCTTGGGAGCCTCTTGTGAAGCGCTTCGGTGGTGTTTCTTCTGGCATCTATAGTGGCCTGTCCCAAGACAAGGAAGAAACCATGGTCTCATTCGACGTAACGGCACTGTTCACGTCTATTGACAAAGCCCTAGCCAGAGAAACAATAGCCAACCTGCTGAACAGACATAACAGACAACAGGACGTTGAACCCATCAACAAAGACGGCATACTCAAACTACTGGACTTGTGCCTCACAACACACTTCACATTCAACAACCAGATATACGAACAAATCAACGGAACACCCATGGGATCACCGATCTCGGGACTCATAGCAGAAGCAGTAATGCAAAGGTTAGAACAAACAGTCTTACCGCAAATTCACCCCAATCTCTGGGTCAGATATGTTGATGACACCTTTGTAATCATTAAAAACACAGAAATAGAGAATACACACCGGATCATCAACGCCACACTCACAGGAATCCGATTCACGAGAGAAGAAGAAAAGGATAACCAACTCCCATTCCTAGACGTGATGGTACAGAGAACACCTAACAGAGAATTCACCACAAAGGTATACAGGAAAGCCACACACACAGACCAAGTCCTGAACTACGAAAGCAACCACCCCAACACACACAAACGAAGTTGCATCAAGACACTATTCAAAAGGGCCACAACACACTGCAGTACACCAGGACTGCAAAAAGAGGAAGAGGAATACAAGGTATTCGCAAAAAACGGATATCCTCGCAATTTCATCAACAGATGCCTAAGGGAAAAACAACGGAACGAGGACATGCCGCAACCCAAAGGACTAGCCACACTACCATTCATCAAAAACATTTCTGAACTGACAGCCAGACTACTGCGACCACTAGGACTCATAACAGCACACAAACCAACAGCCACTCTCAGACAACAACTCACCAAAACGAAGGACCCGATACCCAGCATGAGCAAAACTAATGTAGTGTACAAAATCCCATGCAAGGACTGCACAAAACACTATATAGGACAAACAGGAAGACAGCTAACGATCCGCATCCATGAACACCAACTAGCCACGAAACGACATGACCAGCTATCCTTAGTAGCCACACACGCAGACAACAAGCAACATGAATTCGACTGGGACAACACTACCATTAGAGGGCAAGCCAAACAAAGAACAGCCAGGGAATTCCTAGAAGCATGGCACTCATCCACAAACTCCATCAACAAACACATAGACCTGGACCCAATATACCGGCCACTACAGCGGACAGCTGAAACTGACAACCGGAAGCGGCAAGGACAGGCCACTATAAATGCCGGAGGAAACACCACAGAAGCGCTTCACAGGAGGCTCCCAAGCACTGAGGATGTCACCTAGACAGTGGACGAAACGTTTGCAACAAAAACTTCCAGCTCGGCGAACAGAACCACAGCAACAAATTAGACTGGTAGAGAGAGTAAACAAACTGACAGAGAGAGTAAACAGACTGGCAGAGACTGTAAACAGACTGGCAGAGAGAGTAAACAGACTGACAGAGAGAGTAACCAGACTGGCAGAACGAGTAAACAGACTGGCAGCGAGAGTAAACAGACTGGTAGAGACAGTAAATAGACTGGCAGAGAGAATAAACAGACTGTCAGAGAGAGAACAGACTGGTAGAGAGAGTAAACAGATTGGCAGAGAGAGAAAACAGACTGGCAGAGAGAGAAAACAGACTGATAGAGAGAGTAAACAGACTGGCAGAGAGAGTAACAAGACTGGCAGAGAGAATATACAAACTGGCAGAGAGAGTAAACAGACTGGCAAGAGAGAGAAGACAGATTGACAGAGAGTAAACAGCCTGGCAGCGACAGTAAATAGACTGGCAGAGCGAATACCCAGCCTGGCAGAGGGAGAGAACAGACTGGCAGAGAGAGTAAACAGACTGGCAGAGACAGTAACTAGACTGGCAGAGAGAGTAAACAGACTGGCAAGAGAGAGAAGACAGACTGGCAAGAGAGAGTAAACAGCCTGGCAGCGACAGTAAATAGACTGGCAGAGCGAATACCCAGCCGGGCAGAGAGAGAACAGACTGGTAGAGAGAATAAACAGACTGGCAGAGAGAGTAAACAGACTGACAGAGAAAGTAAACAGATTGGCAGAGAGAGTAAACAGACTGGCAGAGAGAATAAACAGACTGGCAGAGTCAAAAAATGGACTGACAGAGAGAGTAACCAGACTGGCAGAAAGAGTAAGCTGACTGACAGAGAGGGTAAACAGACTAGTAGAGACAGTAAACAAAGTGGCAGAGAGAGTAAGCAGACTGACAGAGACAGAAAACAGACTGGTAGAGAGAGTAAACAGACTGGTAAAGAGAGTAACTAGACTGGCACAGAGAGTAAACAATGTGGCAGAGAGAGTAACCAGACTGGCAGAGACTGTAAACAGAATGGCAGAGACAGAAAACAGACTGGCAGAGAGAGTAAACAGTCTGGCAGTGAGAGTAATAGACAGGTAGAGAGAGTAAACAGACTTACATAGAGACTAAACAGACTGGCAGAGACAGTAAACAGACTGGCAGAGACAGTATCTAGACTGGCAGAAAGAGTAAACAGACTGACAGAGACAGAAAACAGATTGGCGGAGACAATAACTAGACAGGCAGAAAGAGAAAACAGACTGGCAGAGAGAATAATCAGACTGGCAGAGAGAGGAAACAGACTGGTAGAGAGAGTAAACAGACTGACAGAGAGAGTAAACAGACTGGCAGAGACAGTAACTAGACTGGCAGAGAGAATAAACAGGCTGGCAGAGAGAATAAACAGACTGGCTGAGAGAGTAGACACCCTGGCAGAGACAGTAACTAGACTGGGCAGAGAGAATATGGATTAGTGGTGCTGGAAGAGCACAGCAGTTCAGGCAGTATCCGAGGAGCAGCAAAATCGACATTTCGACCTTTTGATGAAGGGCTTTTTCCCGAAATGTCGATTTTGCTGCTCCTCGGATGCTGCCTGACAGAGACAGAAAATGGACTGACAGAGAGAGTAACCAGACTGGCAGAACGAGTAAACTGACTGACAGAGAGAGTAAATAGGTAAAAACAATGACTGCAGATGCTGGAAACCAGATTCTGGATTAGTGGTGCTGGAAGAGCCCAGCAGGTCAGGCAGCATCCGAGGAGCAGCAAAATCGACGTTTCGGGCAAAAGCCCTTCATCAGGAATAAAGGCAGTGAGCCTGAAGCGTAGAGAGATAAGCTAGAGGAGGGTGGGGGTGGGGAGAAAGTAGCATTGAGTACAATAGGTCAGTGGGGGAGGGGATGAAGGTGATAGGTCAGGGAGGAGGGTGGAGTGCATAGGTGGAAAAGGAGATAGGCAGGTAGGACAAGTCATGGGGACAGTGCTGAGCTGGAAGTTTGGAACTAGGGTGAGGTGGGGGAAGGGAAAATGAGGAATCTGGTGAAGTCCACATTGATGCCCTGGGGTTGAAGTGTTCCCAGGCGGAAGATGAGGCGTTCTTCCTCCAGGCGTCTGGTGGTGAGGGAACGGCGGTGAAGGAGGCCCAGGACCTCCATGTCCTCGGCAGAGTGGGAGGGGGAGTTGAAATGTTGGGCCACAGGGCGGTGTGGTTTATTGGTGTGGGTGTCCCGGAGATGTTCCCTAAAACGCTCTGCTAGGAGGCGCCCAGTCTCCCCAATGTAGAGGAGACCGCATCGGGAGCAACGGATACAATAAATGATATTAGTGGATTTGCAGGTAAAACTTTGATGGATGTGGAAGGCTCCTTTAGGGCCTTGGGCGGAGGTGAGGGAGGAGGTGTGGGCGCAGGTTTTGCGGTTCCTGCGGTGGCAGGGGAAAGTGCCAGGATGGGAGGGTGGGTTGTAGGGGGGGCGTGGACCTGACCAGGTAGTCACGGAGGGAACGGTCTTTGCAGAAGGCGGAAAGTGGTGGGGAGGGAAATATATCCCTGGTGGTGGGGTCTTTTTGGAGGTGGCGGAAATGTCGGCGGATGATTTGGTTTATGCAAAGGTTGGTAGGGTGGAAGGTGAGCACCAGGGGGGTTCTGTCCTTGTTACAGTTGGAGGGGTGGGGCCTGAGTGCGGAGGTGCGGGATGTGGACGAGATGCGTTGGAGGGCATCTTTAACCACGTGGGAAGGGAAATTGCGGTCTCTAAAGAAGGAGGCCATCTGGTATGTTCTGTGGTGGAACTGGTCCTCCTGGGAGCAGATACGGCGGAGGCGGAGGAATTGGGAATACGGGATGGCATTTTTGCAAGATGTAGGGTGGGAAGAGGTGTAATCCAGGTAGCTGTGGGAGTCGGTGGGTTTGTAAAAAATGTCAGTGTCAAGTCGGTCATCATTAATGGAGATGGAGAGGTCCAGGAAGGGGAGGGAGGTGTCAGAGATGGTCCAGGTAAATTTAACGTCAGGGTGGAATGTGTTGATGAAGTTGATGAATTGCTCAACCTCCTCCCGGGAGCACGAGGTGACGCCAATGCAGTCATCAATGTAGCGGAGGAAGAGGTGGGGAGTGGTGCCGGTGTAATTACGGAAGATCAACTGTTCTACGTAGCCAACAAAGAGACAGGCATAGCTGGGGTCCATACGGGTGCCCATGGCTACCCCTTTGGTCTGGAGGAAGTGGGAGGATTCGAAGGAGAAATTGTTAAGGGTGAGGATCAGTTCAGCCAAACGAATGAGAGTGTCGGTGGAAGGGTACAGTTGGGGACGTCTGGAGAGGAAAAAACGGAGGGCTTGGAGGCCCTGGTCATGGCAGATGGAGGTGTAGAGGGATTGGATATCCATGGTGAAGATGAGGCGTTGGGGACCGGGGAAACGGAAGTCTTGGAGGCGGTGGAGGGCGTGGGTGGTGTCTCGAACGTATGTGGGGAGTTCCTGGACTGGGGGGATAGGACAGTGTCGAGGTAGGTAGAGATGAGTTTAGTGGGGCAGGAGCATGCTGAGACAATGGGTCGGCCAGGGTGGTCAAGCTTGTGGATCTTGAGAAGGAGGTAGAACCGGGCAGTGTGGGGTTCCCGGACTATGAGGTTGGAAGCTGTGGGTGGGAGATCTCCTGAGGTGATGAGGTTCTGTATGGTCTGGGAGATGATGGTTTGGTGATGGGGGTGGGATCATGGTTGAGGGGGCAGTAGGAAGAGGTGTCCTCGAGTTGGCATTTGGCTTCAGCGGTGTAGAGGTCAGTGCGCCAGACTACCACTGCGCCCCCTTTGTCCGCTGGCTTGATGGTGAGGTTGGGATTGGAGCAGAGGGATTGGAGGGCTGCGCGTTGTGAGGGTGAGAGGTTGGAGTGGGGGAGGGGGCTAGACAGGTTGAGGCAGTTAATGTCCCGGCAGCAGTTGGAAATGAAGAGATCAAGGGTGTGTAATAGGCCAGCGTGGGGTGTCCAGGTGGATGCAGTGTGTTGGAGGTGAGTGAAGGGGTCCTCGGAAGGTGGGCGGGGGTCCTGATTGTGAAAGTAAGCTCGGAGGCGGAGGCGACGGAAGAAGAGGTCGACGCCACGGCGTGTATTAAATTCATTGATGCGTTCATTCATTCATTAGTGCTCTTCCAGCATCACTAATCCAGAGACAGTAAATAGACTGGCAGAGCGAATACACAGACTGGCAGAGACTGTAAACAGACTGGCAGAGACTGTAAACAGACTGGCAGAGAGAATAAACCGACTGGCAGAGACTGTAAACAGACTGGCAGAGACTGTAAACAGACTGGCAGAGAGAATAAACCGACTGGCAGAGACTGTAAACAGACTGGCAGAGAGAATAAACCGACTGGCAGAGAGAGTAAACAGACTGGCAGAGAGAGTAAACAAACTGGTAGAGAGAATAAACAGACAGGCAGGGAGAGAAGACAGACTGACAAAGAGAGCAAACAGGCTGTCAGCGAAAGTAAACAGACTGGCAGAGAGAGTAAACAGGAGAAAGTGAGGACTGCAGATGCTGGAGATCAGAGCTGAAAATGTGTTGCTGGAAAAGCGTAGCAGGTCAGGCAGCATCCAGGGAACAGGTTGCCTGAAGAAGGGCTCAGGCCTGAAATGTCGATTCTCCTGTTCCTTGGATGCTGCCTGACCTGCTGCACTTTTCCAGCAACACATTTTCAGCAGAGGGAGTAAACAGATTGGCAGAGACAGAAAATGGACTGACAGAGAGAGTAACCAAACTGGCAGAATGAGTAAACAGACTGGCAGAGAGAGTAAACAGACTGACAGAGAGAATAAACAGGCTGGCTGAGACAGTAACTAGACTGGCAGAGAGAATAAACAGACTGTCAGAGAGAGAAAAGACTGGTAGAGAGAGTAAACAGACTGGCAGAGACAGTAAATAGACTGGCAGAGAGAGAGAACAGACTGGCAGAGAGAATAAACAGACTGGCTGAGAGAGTAAGCAGACTGGCAGTGAGAGTAACTAGACCGGTAGAGAGAGTAAACAGACTAGCAGAGACAGTAAACAGACTGGCAGAGACAGTAACTAGACTGGCAGAGAGAGAAAACAGACTGGCACAGAGAGTAAACAGACTGGCAGAGAGAGTAAACAGACTGGCAGAGAGAGTAACTAGACAGGTAGAGAGAGTAAAAAGACTGGCAGAGAGAGTAAACAGACTGACAGAGACAGTGAACAGACTGACAGAGAGAGTAAACAGACTGGCAGAGAGAGAAGCTGAAAATGTATTGCTGGAAAAGCGCAGCAGGTCAGGCAGCATCCAAGGAACAGGAGAATCGACGTTTCGGGCATCAGCCCTTCCAGACAGTAAACAGATTGACAGAGACAGTAAACAGACTGGCAGAGTCAAAAAATAGACTGACAGAGAGAGTAACCAGACTGGCAGAAAGAGTAAACAGACTGACAGAGACAGAAAACAATCTGGTAGAGACAGTAATCAGACTGGTAGAGAGAGTAAACCAACTGACAGAGAGAGTAAACAGACTGGCAGAGAGAATAAAGAGAGTGGCAGAGAGAGAGAACAAACTGGTAGAGAGAGTAAACAGACTGACATAGACTGTAAACAGATGGGCAGAGACAGAAAACAGACTGTCAGAAAGAGTAAACAGACTGGCAGAGACAGAAAACAGACTGGCAGAGACAGAAAACAGACTGGCAGAGAGAGTAAACAGACTGGCAGAGATAGTGAGCAGACTGGCAGAGTCAAAAAATGGACTGACAGAGAGAGTAACCAGACTGGCAGAAAGAGTAAACAGACTGACAGAGACAGAAAACAATCTGGTAGAGACAGTAAACAGACTGGTAGAGAGAGTAAACCGACTGACAGAGTGACTTGACTGGCAGAGAGAATAAAGAGAGTGGCAGAGAGAGAGAACAAACTGGCAGAGAGAGTAAACAGACTGACATAGACTGTAAACAGATGGGCAGAGAGAGAAAACAGACTGTCAGAGAGAGTAAACAGACTGGCAGAAACAGAAAACAGACTGGCAGAGAGAGTAAACAGACTAACAGAGAGCGTAAACAGACTGACAGAGACTGTAAAGAGATGGACAGAGACAGAAAACAGACTGGCAGAGAGAATAAACAGACTGGCAGAGACAGTGAGCAGACTGGCAGAGAGAGTAATTAAACTGGTAGAGAGAATAAACAGACTGGCAGAGACAGAAAACAGACTGGCAGAGACAGTAAACAGACTGGCAGAGACAGTAACTAGACTGGCAGAGAGAGTAAACAGACTGGCAGAGAGAGTAAAAAGCCTGGCTGAGACATTATCTAGACTGGCAGAGAGAGAAAAGACTGGTAGAGAGAGTAAACAGATTGGCAGAGAGAGAAAACAGACTGGTGGAGAGAGTAAACAGACTGGCAGAGACAGTAAATAGACTGACAGAGTGAATACACAGACTGGCAGAGAGAGAGAACAGACTGGTAGAGAGAATAAGCAGACTGGCAGAGAGAGTGAACAGCCTGGCAGAGACAGTAAATAGACTGGCAGAATGAATAAGCAGACTGGCAGAGAGAGAACAGACGAGCAGAGAGAATAAACAGACTGGCAGAGAGAGTAAAGTGACTGGTAGAGACTGTAAACAGACTGGCAGAGACAGAAAACAGACTGACAGAGAGAGTAAACAGACTGGCAGAGACAGTAACTAGACTGGCAGAGACAATAAACTGACTGTCAGAGAGAGAAAAGACTGGTAGAAAGAGTAAACAGATTGGCAGAGAGAGAAAACAGACTGACAGAGATCGTAAACAGCCTGGCAGAGACAGGCAATAGACCGGCAGAGTGAATACACAGACTGGCAGAGAGAGTAAACAGACTGACATAGACAGAAAACAGACTGGCAGAGAGAGTAAAGTGACTGGTAGAGACTGTAAACAGACTGGCAGAGACAGAAAACAGACTGACACAGAGAGAGTAAACAGACTGGCAGAGACAGTAACTAGACTGGCTGAGAGAATAAACTGACTGGCAGAGAGAGTAAACAGACTGGCAGAGACAGTAACTAGACTGGCAGAGAGAATAAACTGACTGGCAGAGAGAGTAAACAGCCTGGCAGGGAGAGAAAACAAACTGGCAGAGACTGTAAACAGACTGGCAGAAAGAGTAAACTGACTGACAGAGAGAGAAAACAGACTGATAGAAAGAGTAAACAGACTGGCAGAGAGAGTAAACAGACTGGTAGAGACAGAAAGTGGACTGACAGAGAGAGTAACCAGACTAGCAGAAAGAGTAAACTGACTGACAGAGAGAGAAAACAGACTGATAGAAAGAGTAAACAGACTGGCAGAGAGAGAAAACAGACTGACAAAGAGAGCAAACAGACTGTCAGCGAAAGTAAACAGACTGGCAGAGAGAGTAAACAGACTGGCAGAGACAGAAAGTGGACAGACAGAGAGAGTAACCAGACTAGCAGAAAGAGTAAACTGACTGGCAGAGAGAGAAAACAGACTGACAAAGAGAGCAAACAGACTGTCAGCGAAAGTAAACAGACTGGCAGAGAGAGTAAACAGACTGGCAGAGACAGAAAGTGGACAGACAGAGAGAGTAACCAGACTAGCAGAAAGAGTAAACTGACTGACAGAGAGAGAAAACAGACTGATAGAAAGAGTAAACAGACTGGCAGAGAGAGTAAACAGACTGGTAGAGACAGAAAGTGGACTGACAGAGAGAGTAACCAGACTAGCAGAAAGAGTAAACTGACTGGCAGAGAGAGAAAACAGACTGACAAAGAGAGCAAACAGACTGTCAGCGAAAGTAAACAGACTGGCAGAGAGAGTAAACAGACTGGCAGAGACAGAAAGTGGACAGACAGAGAGAGTAACCAGACTAGCAGAAAACAGTAAACAAACTGGCAGAGAGAGTAAACAGACTGGCAGAGACAGTAACTAGACTGGCAGAGAGAGTAAACAGACTGGTAGAGACAGTAAACAGACTGGTAGAGAGAGAGTTAACAGACTGACAAAGAGTGTAAACAGCCTGCCAGAGACAGTAAATAGACTGGCAGAGCGATTACACAGTCTGGCAGAGAGAGAGAACAGACAGGTAGAGAGAATAAACAGACTGGCAGAGAGAGTACAGACTGACAGAGAGAGTAAACAGACTGGCAGAGAGAGTAAACAGATTGGCAGAGAGAGGTAACAGCCTGGCAGAGACAGTAACATGACCGGTAGAGAGAGTAAACAGACTGGCAGAGAGTAAACAGACTGGCAGAGACAGTAACTAGACTGGCAGAGAGAGTAAACAAGCTGGCTGAGAGAGTAAACAGATTGGCAGAGAGAGGAAACAGCCTGGCAGAGACAGGAACTAGACTGGCTGAGAGAGTAAGCAGACTGGCAGAAAGAGTAACTAGATTGGTAGAGTAAACAGACTAGCAGAAACATTAACTAGACTGGCAGAGAGAGAAAACAGACTGGCACAGAGAGTAAACAGACTGGCACAGAGAGTAAACAGATTGCCAGAAAGAATAAACAGACTGGCAGAGAGAGAAAACAGACTGGCACAGAGAGTAAACAGACTGGCAGAGAGAGTAACCAGACTGGCAGAAAGAGTAAACAGACTGACAGAGACAGAAAACAATCTGGTAGAGACAGTAATCAGACTGGTAGAGAGAGTAAACCGACTGACAGAGAGAGTAACTAGACTGGCAGAGAGAATAAAGAGAGTGGCAGAGAGAGAGAACAAACTGGCAGAGAGAGTAAACAGACTGACATAGACTGTAAACAGATGGGCAGAGACAGAAAACAGACTGTCAGAGAGAGTGAACTGATTGGCAGAGACAGTAAGCAGACCGGCAGAGAGAGTAAACAGATTGGCAGAGACAGTAACTAGACTGGCAGAGAGAGTAAACAGTCTGACAGAGAGAGAATACAGACTGACAGAGAGAGAAAACAGACTGACAAGAGAGAAAACAGACTGGCAGAGACAGTAAACAGACTGGCAGAGATAGAAACTAGACTGGCGGAGAGAGTAAACAGACTAACAGAGAGCGTAAACAGACTGGCAGAGACAGAAAACAGACTGGCAGAGAGAGTAAACAGACTGGCAGAGACAGAAAACAGACTGGCAGAGACAGTAAACAGATTGGCAGAGACAGTAACTAGACTGGCAGAAAGAGTAAACAGACTGGCAGAGACAGTAAACAGATTGGCAGAGACAGTAACTAGACTGTTAGCAATAGTAAGCAGACTGGCAGAGTGAGTAAACAGACTAACAGAGAGCGTGAACAGACTGACAGAGACTGTAAACAGACTGGCAGACACAAGAGGCAGACTGGCAGAGAGAAAAAACAGACTGGCAGAGAGAGTAAACAGACTGGCAGAGAGAGTAGCTAAACTGGTAGAGAGAGTAAACAGATTGGCAGAGACAATAACTAGACTGGCAGAGAGAGTAAGCTGACTGACAGAGACAGAAAACAGACTGGCAGAGACAGTAAATAGAATGGTAGAGAGAGTAATCAGACTGGCAGAGAGAGTACACAGACTGACAGAATCAGAAAACAGACTGGCAGAGAGAGTAAGCTGACTGACAGAGACAGAAAACAGACTGGCAGAGACAGTAAATAGAATGGTAGAGAGAGTAATCAGACTGGCAGAGACAATAACTTGACTGGCAGAGAGAGTAAGCTGACTGACAGAGACAGAAAACAGACTGGCAGAGACAGTAAATAGAATGGTAGAGAGAGTAATCAGACTGGCAGAGAGAGTAAACAGACTGACAGAATCAGAAAACAGACTGGCAGAGAGAGTAAACACACTGGCAGAGACAGAAAGTGGACTGACAGAGAGAGTAACCAGACTAGCAGAAAGAGTAAACTGACTCACAGAGAGAGAAAACAGACTGATAGAAGGAGTAAACAGACTGACAGAGAGAGAAGACAGACTGACAAAGAGAGCAAACAGGCTGTCAGCGAAAGTAAACAGACTGGCAGAGAGAGTAAACACACTGGTAGAGAGAGAGTTAACAGCCCGACAGAGAGTGTAAACAGCCTGCCAGAGACAGTAAATAGACTGGCAGAGCGATTACACAGTCTGGCAGAGAGAGAGAGAACAGACAGGTAGAGAGAATAAACAGACTGGCAGAGAGAGTACAGACTGACAGAGAGAGTAAACAGACTGGAAGAGAGAGTAAACAGATTGGCAGAGAGAGGAAACAGCCTGGCAGAGACAGTAACTAGACTGGCTGAGAGAATAAACAGACTGGTAGCGAGAGTATACAGACTGACAGAGATAGTAAACAGACTGGCAGAGTCAAAAAATGGACTGACAGAGAGAGTACCAGACTGGCAGAAAGAGTAAACAGACTGACAGAGGCAGAAAACAATCTGGTAGAGACAGTAATCAGACTGGTAGAGAGAGTAAACCGACTGACAGAGAGAGTAACTAGACTGGCAGAGAGAATAAAGAGAGTGGCAGAGAGAGAGAACAAACTGGCAGAGAGAGTAAACAGACTGATATAGACTGTAAACAGATGGGCAGAGAGAGAAAACAGACTGTCAGAGAGAGTAAACAGATTGGCAGAGACAGTAAGCAGACTGGCAAAGGGAGTAAACCGACTGGCAGAGACAGAAACTAGACTGGCAGAGAGAGTAAACAGTCTGACAGAGAGAGAATACAGACTGACAAAAGAGAAAACAGACTGGCAGAGATAGAAAACAGACTGGCAGAGATAGAAACTAGACTGGCAGAGAGAGAAAACAGACTGGCAGAGGTAGAAACTAGACTGGCAGAGAGAGAAAACAGACTGGCAGAGAGAGTAGCTAAACTGGTAGAGAGAGTAAACAGACTGGCAGAGACAATAACTAGACTGGCAGAGAGAGTAAGCTGACTAACAGAGACAGAAAACAGACTGGCAGAGACAGTAAATAGAATGGTAAAGAGAGTAATCAGACTGGCAGAGACAGTAACTAGATTCGCAGAGAGAGTAAACAGCCTGGCAGAGAGAGTAAACAGACTGACAGAGTCAGAAAACAGACTGGCAGAGAGAGTAAAAAGACTGGCAGAGTGAGTAAACAGATTGGCAGAAAGAGTAAACAGACTGGCAGAGAGAGTAAACAGACTGGCATAGACAGAAAACACATTGGCAGAGACAGAAAACAGACTGGCAGAGAGAGTAAACAGACTGACAGAGAGAGAATACAGACTGGCAGAGTGAGTAAACAGACTGGCAGAGATAGAAAGTGGACTGACAGAGAGAGTAACCAGACTAGCAGAGTGAGTAAACAAATTGGCAGACAGAGAAAACAGACTGGCAGAGAGAATAAATAGACTGGCAGAGAGAGTAAACAGACTGACATAGACAGAAAACGGACTGGCAGAGACAGTAACAAGACTGGTAGAGTGAGTAAACAGACTGGCAGAGAGAGTAAACAGACTGACAGAGAGAGAATACAGACTGGCAGAGTGAGTAAACAGACTGGCAAAGACAGAAAGTGGACTGACAGAGAGAGTAACCAGACTAGCAGAGTGAGTAAACAAATTGGCTGACAGAGAAAACAGACTGGCAGAGAGAATAAATAGACTGGCAGAGAGAGTAAACAGACTGACATAGACAGAAAACGGACTGGCAGAGACAGTAACAAGACTGGTAGAGTGAGTAAACAGACTGGCAGAGAGAGTAAACAGTCTGGCAGCGACAGTAAAGAGTCTGGCAGAGTGAAAACAGACTGGCAGAGGGAGTAAACAGATTGGCAGAGATAGTAACTAGACTGGCAGAGAGAGTAAACAGACTGACAGAGAGAGTAAGCAGACTGACAGAGACAGTAAACAGATTGGCAGAGGCAGGAATTAGACTGGCAGAGAGAGTAAACAGACTGACAGAGAGAGCAAACAGACTGGCAGAGAGAGCAAACAGACTGGCAGAGAGAGTAAACAGACTCACAGAGAGAGAAAACAGACTGGCAGAGAGAGTAAACAGACTGGTAGAGAGAGAAAACAGACTGGTAGAGACAGTAAACAGACTGGCAGAGACAGAAAACAGACTGGCAGAGAGAGTAAACAGACTGGTAGAGAGAGAAAACAGACTGGTAGAGACAGTAGGAGAAAGTGAGGTCTGCAGATGCTGGAGATCAGAGCTGGAAATGTGTTGCTGGAAAAGCGCAGCAGGTCAGGCAGCATCCAGGGAACAGGAGAATCGACAGAAAGTGGACTGACAGGGAAACGTCGATTCTCCTGTTCCCTGGATGCTGCCTGACCTGCTGCGCTTTTCCAGCAACACATTTCCAGCTCTGGTAGAGACAGTAAACAGACTGGCAGAGACAGAAAACAGACTGGCAGAGAGAGTACACAGACTAAAATTTTATGGGAGCTGAAAACCCATGCTGATTTGATGCAGCAGCATATTTCAAATGAAAACATGATTTCAAGCCATTTCTTGGCAAAACAATGAGAGTAGATTTGTCTCATTTCTCATGAAGACATAGACCCTTTAAATCATTTCCTCTGATTCTCTCTGTGGTATTTAATCAGGCTGTGCCTTTTGTGGTAGAAACAAGAACCACACCTACTGGCAGGCAACACCTCCACCCTTCAAATTAGGTTGAGGCCTTTTCACTGTATTTTGTTGTACGCAACATTAATGAATGATGCATGAGTGAATCACTCCCTTTTACACAGTGTGTACTGTACATGGACAGGAGCTGACACTGAGACACACACACACACACACAGTCCCAGACAGGAGTGAATCACTCCCTTTTACACAGTGTGTACTGTACATGGACAGGAGCTGACACTGAGACACAGACACACACAGTCCCAGACAGGAGTGAATCACTCCCTTTTACACAGTGTGTACTGTACATGGACAGGAGCTGTCACTGACACACACACACACACACACACACACAGTCCCAGACAGGAGTGAATCACTCCCTTTTACACAGTGTGTACTGTACATGGACAGGAGCTGACACTGACACACACACAGTCCCAGACAGGAGTGAATCACTCCCTTTTACACAGTGTGTACTGTACATGGACAGGAGCTGACACTGACACACACACACACACAGTCCCAGACAGGAGTGAATCACTCCCTTTTACACAGTGTGTACTGTACATGGACAGGAGCTGACACTGACACACACACAGTCCCAGACAGGAGTGAATCACTCCCTTTTACACACTGTGTACTGTACATGGACAGGAGCTGACACTGACACACACACAGTCCGAGACAGGAGTGAATCACTCCCTTTTACACAGTGTGTACTGTACATGGACAGGAGCTGACACTGACACACACACAGTCCCAGACAGGAGTGAATCACTCCCTTTTACACAGTGTGTACTGTACATGGACAGGAGCTGACACTGACACACACACACACACACACACACACACACAGTCCCAGACAGGAGTGAATCACTCCCTTTTACACAGTGTGTACTGTACATGGACAGGAGCTGACACTGAGACACAGACACACACACACACACACAGTCCCAGACAGGAGTGAATCACTCCCTTTTACACAGTGTGTACTGTACATGGACAGGAGCTGACACTGACACACACACAGTCCCAGACAGGAGTGAATCACTCCCTTTTACACAGTGTGTACTGTACATGGACAGGAGCTGACACTGACACACACACACACACAGTCCCAGACAGGAGTGAATCACTCCCTTTTACACAGTGTGTACTGTACATGGACAGGAGCTGACACTGACACACACACAGTCCCAGACAGGAGTGAATCATTCCCTTTTACACAGTGTGTACTGTACATGGACAGGAGCTGACACTGACACACACACAGTCCGAGACAGGAGTGAATCACTCCCTTATACACAGTGTGTACTGTACATGGACAGGAGCTGACACTGAGACACACACAGTCCCAGACAGGAGTGAATCACTCCCTTTTACACAGTGTGTACTGTACATGGACAGGAGCTGACACTGAGACACAGACACACACAGTCCCAGACAGGAGTGAATCACTCCCTTTTACACAGTGTGTACTGTACATGGACAGAAGCTGACACTGAGACACAGACACACACAGTCCCAGACAGGAGTGAATCACTCCCTTTTACACAGTGTGTACTGTACATGGACAGTAGCTGACACTGACACACACACACACACACACACAGTCCCAGACAGGAGTGAATCATTCCCTTTTACACAGCATGCATGTTGTACCAGACAGCAATGAGCATTTTATCTGACCATATAACAGTCTGACTTGGCACTTGGTTCATCCAAATCATTCTTTATCATGGCCGTTTGGGATGTAATACTTGGGTGGCTGTGGTGTTCGGACCTTGAATGTTTACTCTAGTAGAATATGGGGGTGGCTTGTGGTGCTTTGCTAGTGTCCCTACCTCTGAGCCAGGAAACTTGGGTTCAAGTCCCAACTATTCCAGAGGTATATAATAACATTCCGAACAGGTTGTTTAGAAAATAGAATGGGCAAAGAGATAGGAAAGCACTCCATTCAGAGGTGATTCTAGCTGACCGGATTTACGCATTAGTCCAGCTAAACCTATCCCCATGGTGAATGCTGGTGGTTGCCAGGGGAGTGGATTGTTCAGTCTGATCAGAACGGTTCGACGTTGGGTTCTTGTTGAGTGACAGGAATGTTCCTCAGCCCAGGGAAGGGTAAAGTCTCCCAGTGTGTTCTCCTCATCTGCACAAACTCCAGGAATACGTGTGCAGGTTTCTGTATGTCCATGCTATCTGTGCATCATCTTGGTCAATATTCATTCCGTGGAAACAAACTGTCAGCACCACATCATTATTTACACGAACTTGCGGATTGGCAGCTGCACTTCCCCCATTAACACAGTGACTGCTCATCGAGAAAGCATTGTATCGATGGTCAAGCAGTAAAAGGTGCTATTGAGATGCAAGTCCTTTTTTTTTGACTCATCACTGGGCCAGTGCAGGGAAAGTAACAGCCAGTCATGGGGAGATTCATGCTGACGCTGGATGTAGGCTGTACCCCACTCATCCCTCAACTCGACCTGGCTAAGAGAAGTAGAATACTGAAGATGTGGGAAATCTGAACTCAGAACTGAAAAGTGCTGGAGGAACACCCCCCCCCCCCCCTCCCCCCCCCAAGCAGGGTGGACAGAGAAGCAAAGTTAAAGTTGCGAAGTCCCTATCCCGTGGAGCAGCTGACGGGTAAAGACATCAGCTCAACTCAAGACAATATGGAAACAAAGTAGTGATAGGCCCCAGCCCTGAGGATGCTGTATAAGTTGCTGGATTAGTACAGAAGCTGGGGTGCACTAACCCCACTGTGGGACCAGATCCAATGCAATCACAGGGTATTCTACTAGAGTGAGCATTCAAGGTCCGAACACCACAGCCACCCAAATATGACATCCCAAACGGCCATGCTACTGTCTCACTGGGTCAGATGTCGGGTCCAAAGTAATCCTTGTGCGAACCTTATTTTTTTGACAAAATATTTATTCTCAGAAAAAAGAGATTTCACGCAAGCATATATGGCAAATGATGAAGCTGGCTTGATGGATGCTGATCCCACTGCAGGACAGCGTATGGGGCAACCTGTCCTTGTGGAGTTTGCACGTTATCCCCGTCTCTGCATGGGCTTCCTCCACGTGCTCTGCATTCCTCTGGCTAAGTTGCCTCCACGGTGTCCAGGGATCTGCAGGCGAGGTGGATTAGCCATGGGAAATGCAGGGTTACAGGAGTGGTGTGGACTCAACGGACCAGATGGCCACACTGTAAGGATTCCACATTCAATGGGACCTCAGGTAAATAAGGGATAAAAACACAATTCTGGTGGAGTCCTGGTGTCAGACTTAGGACTTGTCCTGACACTATACAGGTGGCTTGAGGTCTGAGGCCATATGGACTGTGCAGAACTGGAGAATGATACAGAAAGTCCACCCATACCATGAAGCTGCGAACTAAGGATGGTGCAGGGAATTGTAGGGGGTTAAAAAATGTCAAGAGCAGGTGGTGTAAAGCATGAAGAATTGGCAGGTGTGTTTGAAAGAGCAGAGTACTCAACCAGGATTTACAACACCATTCAAAAGTCTCAAGTTATTTAATTAGTTTATTTCACACCTATTAAAAATTACGCACGTCCTGGGAGAACCTACGTTGGTTGGATTAAGGTGCCAATCACAATCAAATCTGAGGTGGGCTTTGAAGACGCATTACACGCATAAATAACTTTGAAAGGTTTCCTTTCGGGCAATGATTGCTGTAGTCTCAGGGTCATGCGTTGAGGTGAAGGGTGATTACACAGTAGAATGTTTTCCTATTTTACATCCAGTTGTGATTCTGAATGGAAACAGGCTGGAGTGATACCAGTTGTCCTTCACTGTATAGTGTTGGCGATGGGTGAGACCTGGCACAGGGTTTGAAGTGAAGGTGATTGACTAACTCGGTGAACCACTGACACACCCGCACACCTGGGTATCTCTACTTCTTTCAATGAAGCCTCCAAAGCAACCAACATTATTCCAATCGCTCCCACTCCGATCCTACCATTGGAAAATTGCCCATCCATAAGATCCTTTGGCTCTTCCAGTAACAGCTTCTTTGCCATTATATCGGTGTTTTCTGAAGTTCAAAAGCTGCTATCAGTGTTTTCATTGGCTACAGCCTTGAAGTATTTTTGCAAATGAAATGCTGGTATCATGATGAATTGTTGTAAAATGTTGCTCTGCTCTTGCCAGGAGATCTGCTTAGCGTGTTGTGCCACTACTGAGTGCCCTGTGCCATCCTCACACATCCTCCAGGTAGTTCACCTGCACCCACACTGTGACATCCATCATCCAAATAGAACTCAGGAGATCTCGCTTCTCTCTGTCACTTTTCAGTTCTGGCCACCTGGTGGAAATTCCTGACATTTTATTTGCTGGATGCTACTTTTCTGAAGAGTTCTTTTCAAGCTCCTTTCCATTTTTCCAATGTCGGGAATGCGGAATGTTCAGATACACCTTCGATCCACATTTCAAACATCTCCATTTTGTTCCACAGATCTTCACTCATCGTTCGGCTTTCTGAGGTGCACGTGGAACTGAATTAAATGTAACGTCGTGATATTTTTTCTCCCCCCCCGGTTCCAAACTTGCTTCTCGTTGTTAGCACATCTTTCGCTCTCAACCCATTACTCCTCACTACCTCTGTCCCTCTTCCAACTTCTGTGTCATCTCTGCCATCATCAGTTATCATTTAGACCTAAATAGTCAACCTTGTTCAACTGTGACGCCATCCAATTCAATCCTGACTCTCAGGCAATCCCTTTAAACAATGATTGGCTTTGTTTTTTTTTGTTGCTCATACCCGATCCACATTCAAAATGCTTTGATCTGACTTGATCCATGACATTTTCAGAGGAACGTCACTATGTGACTTGGTCCCACACGAGAGTGATTAACTTTCAGTGGATTGATTATGCAAAACCAAATACCAACAGGTCCAATGGGAAGCTCACCACCATTACCCCAGGGTTTGGAGGTACCGGTGTTGGACTGAAGTCACACAACACCAGGTTATAGTCCAGCTTTCGGAATGCCGCTCCTTCATCAGGTGAAGGAACGCTTTGAAAGCTAGTGCTTCCAAATAAACGTGTTGGACTATAACCTGGTGTTGTGTGATTTTAACATTATCCCATTAGTCTTGCCCACATCCTGAGAATTAAAAAGAAATCCGAGCTAAATTGTTGATTTGCCAGTTCATGCAAATACAGAATGATGAGGTAAAAATGTTACTGAGTCACTGAATGTGCGGTGGGGCCAACTACCTTGTTGCAGCAATCGTCCTTCTGGACATTCTCCAAATCAACCTATTCTCAAACATTATCACCCATGTCTGCAGCAGCTGGAACTTGAACCTGCCCCCCCAGGTTCAGAGGTAGAAACATTTCCACACCCCCACAGGTCTTCGGACCAATTTAAGGAGTAGAATAGAATCCCTACAGTGTGGAAACAGGCCCTTCGGCCCAACACGTCCACACCGACCCTCTGAAGAGTATCCCACCCAAACCTGTTCCCCATTATGCGACATTTAACCCTAAACCAACATATCCTTGACACAATGGGCAATTTAGCATGGCCAATTCAACTAACCCGCACATCTTTGGATTGTGGGAGGAAACCCACGCAGACACGGGGAGAACATGCAAACTCCACACAGACAGTTGCCCGAGGCTTAGAATTGAACCCAGGTCCCTGGCAATGTGAGGCAGCCATGCTAACCACTGAGCCACAGTGCTGCCTTACTATCCATTCCTAGCATCTGGCCTTCCATTAAAGATGTCCTCATGGCTGCCTGGCATCCCCTCCAATTGCTTTCTTTGTGCTAACAGATGGTGACTGACCCTCTGACCCTTGCCATCCCAGTCCAAGTGCCCACAGGATGGCCTCATCCTCTTATATTGACCTTTACATGTTTAGCTAAGCCAGCCAAAGTCCAGTGGCAAGCAGTCTGGTACAGCACCCACTCCACAAAGCCTGGGGACAAGGCTGGTACTCCCAGGGCTGCACTGACAGAGTGCTGCATGGTCAGAAGAGACATCATTTGGATGAGGCATTAAACCACCTGCCCGCTTAGCTGCCCGGAAAAGTGCCCGTGCCACAACTTCCAAGGAATGGAAGCAAATTCTCTCTGGAATCCTGGTCAATCGTTCTGGTCCAATCAGTAACAATAAGTCTGATTTTATGGTCAATATCTCAGCACTTTGTTGGATCTTGCTTTGCGCCAATTTGCTGTCCTACAAGACACACTTCAAAAAAAAAAGTGCTTGCTAGGTTGCGGGGTGCTGAAATCGTGGAAGGCAAGATAACAGGTTTTTCTTTTCTTTAATTCCATTCCACGTTCGTTACATTGCATGCCTGAAGTGAATATAACCATGGTTTCACTCAGCAGTCACTAAATCCTTAGAACAAACTACACTCCGACAGCATGTCTAAGGCAGGAACGTACTTGACACAGGACAATAGCGAATCCTCAAGTGTTAAGAGCTGGGATGTGTCGTTTTGTGGCGTGTCTGTCAGATCACAGGAACAAGTGCGGATTTGTGCAGACGGGAAGAGGCCACAGAACGTTAGCAAGGTCCAATCAGCAGGTGGAGTGGGATGTTGCCATGGAGTTGAGAGGAATGATGTCAAATAACAATGTAATGAGAAACAGGCAGCCTTTGTGACACAGCGAGGGCAGGGTGATGGGTGAATGCAGCTCCGTACAATCGCGGTTGGTAAACCTGAGCACCAACAAGCAGAAGTTCGGAAACACAACCCCATAGCAAACAGAGCATTTCTGTAGTAGGAGTCCAGAAGGAAAGATGGAGGCTCACAGCGTCATCGATTAATCGGGTCTAGATGATGGGCTGCAGCTCACCTCGGGACTGTCCTGGTTGCTAAGGGGGTGGAGACAATGGCAAAAGGACAACAATATTGAGGGTGGGATTTTTTTTGGAGGGAGGGCGGGTGGGGGTGGAAACAGGAATCGGCATTCTTTTCTGTTCCAAGGAAAATTGAGCGGAAATGGTGATTCCCTACTGACCATTCAGAGTAATACTGAAACCCAAAGATTATCTCCATTTCCTTCAGCAAACAATGAGGACATAAGAGCTAGGAGCAGGAGTGGGCCAACTGGCCCCTCGAGCCAGCTCCACCATGCAATAAGATCATGGCTGATCCTTTTGTGGATTCAGCTCCACTTACCCACCCTCGCACCTTAACCCTTAATTCCTTTACTGTTCAAAAAGCTCTCTATTTGTGCCTTAAAAACATTCAACGAGGAAGCCTCAACTGCTTCACTGGGCAGGGAATTCCACAGATACACAAATCTTTGGATGAAGATGTTCCTCCTCAGCTCAGTCCTAAATCTGCTCCCTCTGATTATGAGGCAATGCCCCTCATTCTAGTTTCACCCACCAGGGGGAACAACCTCCCTGCTTCTATTCCCTTCATAATTTTATATGTTTCTAAAATATCTCCCCTCATTCTTCTAAATTCAAATGAGTATAATCCCACTCTGGATTAGTGGTGCTGGAAGAGCACAGCGGTTCAGGCAGCATCCGAGGAGCAGCAAAATCGACGTATCGGGCAAAAGCCCTTCATCAGGAATAAAGGCAGAGAGCCTGAAGGGTGGAGAGATAAGCTAGAGGAGGGTGGGGGTGGGGAGAAAGTAGCATAGAGTACAATAGGTGAGTGGGGGAGGGGATGAAGGTGCTAGGTCGGGGTGGGGGGAGGATGGAGTGGATAGGTAGAAAAGAAGATAGGCAGGTAGGACAAGTCATGGGGACAGTGCTGAGCTGGAAGTTTAGATCTAGGGTGAGGTGGGGGAAGGGGAAATGAGGAAACTGTTAAAGTCCACATTGATGCCCTGGGGTTGAAGTGTTCCGAGGCGGAAGATGAGGCGTTCTTCCTCCAGGCGTCTGGTGGTGAGGGAGCGGCGGTGAAGGAGGCCCAGGACCTCCATGTCCTCGGCAGAGTGGGAGGGGGAGTTGAAATGTTGGGCCACGGGGCGGTGTGGTTGATTGGTGCGGGTGTCCCCCGGAGATGTTCCCTAAAGCGCTCTGCTAGGGGGCGTCCAGTCTCCCCAATGTAGAGGAGACCGCATCGGGAGCAACGGATACAATAAATGATATTGGTGGATGTGCAGGTAAAACTTTGATGGATTTGGAAGGCTCCTTTAGGGCCTTGGATGGAGATGAGGGAGGAGGTGTGGGCGCAGGTTTTGCAATTCCTGCGGTGGCAGGGGAAGGTGCCAGGATGGGAGGGTGGATTGAAGGGGGCGGGGGGGGTCGTGGACCTGACCAGGTAGTCACGGAGCGAACGGTCTTTGCGGAAGGTGGAAAGGGGTGGGGAGGGAAATATATCCCTGTTGGTGGGGTCTGTTTGGAGGTGGCAGAAATGTCGGCGGATGATTTGGTTTATGCGAAGGTTGGTAGGGTGGAAGGTGAGCACTAGGGGGTTCTGTACTTGTTACGGTTGGAGGGGTGGGGCCTGAGGGCGGAGGTGCGGGATGTGGACAAGATGCATTGGAGGGCATCTTTAACCACGTGGGAAGGGAAATTGCGGTCTCTAAAGAAGGAGGCCATCTGGTGTGTTCTGTGGTGGAACTGGTCCTCCTGGGAGCAGATACGGCGGAGGCGGAGGAATTGGGAATACGGGATGGCATTTTTGCAAGAGGTAGGGTGGGAAGAGGTGTAATCCAGGTAGCTGTGGGAGTCGGTGGGTTTGTAAAAATGTCGGTAACAAGTCGGTCGTCATTAATGGAGATGGAGAGGTCCAGGAAGGGGAGGGAGGTGTCAGAGATGGTCCAGGTAAATTTAAGGTCAGGGTGGAATATGTTGGTGAAGTTGACGAATTGCTTAACCTCCTCGCGGGAGCACGAGGTGGCGCCAATGCAGTCATCAATGTAGCGGAGGAAGAGGTGGGGAGTGGTGCCAGTGTAATTACGGAAGATCAACTGTTCTACGTAGCCAACAAAGAGACAGGCATAGCTGGGACCCATACCCTTTTGGTCTGGAGGAAGTGGGAGGATTCGAAAGAGAAATTGTTAAGGGTGAGGACCAGTTTCGCCAAATGAAGGAGAGTGTCGGTGGAAGGGTACTGTTGGGGATATCGGGAGAGGAAGAAACGGAGGGCTTGGAGGCCCTGGTCATGGCGGATGGAGTTGTAGACGGATTGGATATCCATGGTGAAGATGAGATGTTGGGGGCCGGAGAAACGGAAGTCTTGGAGGGCGTGGGTGGTGTCTCGAACGTATGTGGGGAGTTCCTGGACTAGGGGGGATAGGACAGTGTCGAGGTAGGTAGAGATGAGTTCAGTGGGGTAGGAGCATGCTGAGACAATGGGTCGGCCAGGGTGGGCAGGCTTGTGGATCTTGGAAAGGAGGTAGAACCGGGCAGTGCGGGGTTCCTGGACTATGAGGTTGGAAGCTGTGGGTGGGAGATCTCCTGAGGTGATGAGGTTCTATATGGTCTGGGAGATGTTGGTTTGGTGATGGGGGGTGGGGTCATGGTCGAGGGGGCAGTAGGAAGAGGTGTCCTCGAGTTGGCGTTTGGCTTCAGTGGTGTAGAGGTCAGTGCGCCAGACTACCACTGCGCCCCCTTTATCTGCTGGCTTGATGGTGAGGTTGGGATTGGAGCAGAGGGATTGGAGGGCTGCGCGTTGTGAGGGTGAGAGGTTGGAGTGGGGGAGGGGGCTAGACAGGTTGAGGCAGTTAATGTCCCGGCGGCAGTTGGGAATGAAGAGATCAAGGGTGCGTAATAGGCCAGCGCGGGGTGTCCAGGTGAATGCAGTGTGTTGGAGGTGAGTGAAGGGGTCCTCGGAAGGTGGGCGGGGGTTCTGATTGTGAAAGTAAGCTCGGAGGCGGAGGAAGAATTGTTCGACGTCACGGCGTGTATTAAATTCATTGATGCGTGAACAGACGGGGATGAAGGTGAGTCCTTTGCTGAGGACTGATCGTTCGTCCTCAGTGAGGGGAAGGTCTGGAGGGATGATGCAAACTCGGCAGGGCTGGGAGCTGGGAGCTGGGACCCGGTGTGGGTGTGGAGCTGGGAGTGGGGGCGGAACTGGTAACTGGAGTGAGTGTGGTGGTGGGAGGAATGCAGCTGGAGTCATGAGCAGGGGTTGTGTTCCCCTCAGGGTTCTGGGGGGCAGGGATGGTGACAGTGGGATCTGTGGGGGGCCTCCAAGTTGGTTTCCAGCATCTGCAGTCATTGTTTTTACCTGAGTATAATCCCAGTCTACTCAATCTCTCCTCATAAGCCAATCCTCTCAACTCCAGAATCAATCTAGTGAACCTCTTCTGCATCCCCTCCAGTGCCAGTACATCCTTTTCTCAAGTAAGGAGATCAAAACTGTACACAGTAGTCCAGGTGTGGCCTTACCAGCATCCTATACAGCTGCAGCATAACCTCCCTGCTCTTAAACTCCATCCCTCTAGCAATGAAGGAGAATATTCCATTTGCTTTCTTAATTACCCGCTGCACCTGCAAACCAACTCATTGTGATTCATGCACAAGGTCACTCAGATCCCTCTGCACAGTAGCATGCCTCAATGTTTCACCTTTTAAAATAATAGTTCATTTTGGTGCTATTTCTACCAAAATGGAAGGCCTCTCATTGATCAATATTGTACTCCTTCTGTTAGACCCTTGCCCACTCACTTAAGCTATCTATATCTGTCTGTAATAGTGATGTTTATAGAGTAATGTAAACCAGCAGAATGAACGCACTGAGGGTGTATAATGACAATAACGTTGTCACATCTAGAGAGAACTGGAAGCAAGTAGAAGCTTTATGAGAATCAAGGAGATTGTCTGCATCTATGTTGCTGTAAATGAAGAGTACTCACAGAAACACTACCTCGGAGCCAAGTGTAGTGCTTGCGAGACTACAAAGTTAGATCCCAAACACTCAATAAAGCAATATTGTTTTGAAAAATCCTTAACAAATACAGCAGTTTTACTACTCTGCAAGCTCAATTCACAACTGCACATTTTGACGGCACACATCTGTAGGTATTATGTCAGATTCTTTAACAATGATAATGGTCTAATGATCAATGGCTTGTCAGAGATTGGTTAACTGCCTGGATTAGTTATTTAACACATTAAAGCACTTCATAAGCTATGAAGCAGACAGTACAGAAAACAAAATGTGTGTCCAGTCTGCCTGAAGTAACTCCACATTGTATACACAGATCACACAGAGTCCTTAAAGGGGAGCTTGCATAAAGGTAAAGTACACACAGAACCTTCCCCTCCTTTCCGAAAAGAACATTTAATCATCTACAATAGGAAATGAGCCTATATGAGTTTCAATATTGTGTAGATAATTTGTTGAAACATCCCGATCTCATGAAAGAGACTTTTCCAAGAGGCATCCTTGATCTTCATAGTCGTTAGTGATATCGTCTGTTGTTTCTGGTATTGTGTTATCGTGGTTTTATCTCACGGACTGCAGTTTCTGTTTGCTTATCCTGTTGTAGGTTAGGTTTTTGCTGAGTTCCAGCTCGGGTTGAAGTTTTACACCCAGGATTCTTCTCATTCTGTCTACGTTTTTGCCTTCTCTTGGTATTTTCTGCCCCATAACCTATTGGGTCTGGGAAGGGAGTGAGCACTATGAATAGACCATCGCTTCCATCAAGTTGAGGATTTCAGAACTGGAGTCTGATTGAAGCCCTCTCCTGATGCCTCACCGTTTCCCTTGATCTGCAAAGTTGTCTGAAGCCCCTTTGATGCTGCCAGCTTTCATGAGCTACAAGAGTGACTGATCCCAAAACCTGACTGCTCCTGTGCTGAAACCTTTTCCCAGGATTGCTCTGCATTTCGTCATGTCTCAGTCACAGCTGCTTGAACCCTTCAGCCTCTTAATTCATTCTGCTTGTAACGTCTCAGGGGAGAGCATTCATTTTTCAACTCGACCAGTGAAGCTTTATTAACATTTCTCCAGCACCTTTAAACACCAGGAAACAATATTTCCTGTTTCTAGGAGATGTAGGAGCAGCAGTAGGCCATTCAGCCCATCGAGTCCGCTTCACCATTCACAGCTGATCTGATAATCCTCAACTCCACCTTCCTACTTTTTCCTCACGTCCCTTGGCTCCCTTCCTAATTAAAAAAAGTCTTTCTATCTCAGTCTTGACTATACTCAACAACTCAACTTTTATAGCCCTCCGCATCCTAGAGTCTCCTACAATGGGAAACAACCTGTCCCTGTCAAGTCACCTAAAACTCTTGGATGTTTCAATAAAGCTGCCTCTAAACTCCACCGAGTACAAACCCAATGTACAAAACCTCTCCTCATAAGGCACACCTAATATCAGTCTGGTGAACCTTCTCTGGACAGTCCTGAAAGCCAGTGTATCTTTCCTTAGACAAGGGGTTTGTTCATGGTGCTTGACTAGATAAATAGCTGCCCTGTGTTTCCACCATATGTGCTTGTTTTGTAAGTCTACACTTCCCTTCTCCTGAACTCTCTGCCTCTAATTTAAATCCATCTGAGCTACCTGACTCACTGGGACATTGGTCCCAGATTGAATCAGATGAAAACTATCCCTTCCAGCTCCCCTCCATCTGTTGTGGAGGAGGCCAAACCACCTCAAAATAGTCAGAAGACAATCTAGCCCCTGACTTTTTTTTCTCATTTTAAAGGTAAATGTAAGGTGTTGGGTTCCAGATGCAATCCGATTGGCCAAAGTACCAGCTTTAAGGCAAACACACACTTTATTCATTCACTATAGCTAAAATGCAACAAGCGACAGCAGGAAATGGAATAATTTAACTCTGTTGGAAAACTTAATGGAATAATCGATACACTAACTATTACTAATTAACTGTTCCAATATCCCATAATACACCCTTGGCAAAAGGCAAATTCAGAAAACAAATTATCTCACGTGCAACCCCAGCAGCAGGAAGTGAATCCCCAGTCTTCAAGAGCTTCAAGATCCCAGCAACTGCTGAAAGCTAAAATCCAGGTTCTGCGAGAGCTTGATCACACCCATCCAGGCTGCTTCAGTTGATTGTCAGGAAGCCGTCAGCAAGTGCATAGCCACAAAACTTCACCAAAGATCTTTTGGCAATATTCTGAAGAGGAACAAGGCAGTTCTCCCTGATGTTTGGGCCAATATGTATGCCTCAGCTAACACTTCTGATCAGCACGTGCATAGATCACTTACCGCTCAATCTGCTCAATGAAGGCGTTGTGTGAAGGGGCGTGGGTGAAGATGACTGAGAGGCTCACTCTGAGATGGAGGGAGCGCTCCGAGGGTAAACTCTGCCCTGCAGACCCCCTCCGGACAAATTCTGCCACAGCTCTGGCCTATCTGCGGATGTTCAGGGAATTCTGGGCACATTTCCTGAATCCTCACCCGCCTGCCGTAGACTGCAGCTCCTCTGCCGGGGGACACCAATGCCTTCAGTAGCCACGGCAACAAAGGAGCATCGTGTCAGAGCATGGGCTCATGGGCAAAGAGACTGTGAAGCTCCAGACTCCTGGTTATAATGAATAACAGTGTGCCCCCAACCCCTCATCAGGATCCACACTGTGTGGGTTCAATGCTTCACTTTTGATGTCATATGCAGGGCGATGAGAGTGGTAAATTTAGGAGGTGACAGTAGACCAAGAGAAAGCTGCACCTTTACTGATATGGGGCCAACACTTATTTATTCCTGGGTCCCAAGTCTGACTCACTGCCTGCAGTGCTGCAACACCTAGTCGGTCAGCCCCATACCCTCATTGAGGGAGAATTTGGGATGTCCTCATTGTACGACAGCATCTCCCCACTCCAGTCTCTCAGTGCAAGCACAACAGACTACCAGGACATGTGAGACCTCACCACAACAGCGTCCCCTCTTCCTCAGGTGGCTTAGGAAATTCGGCATGTCCAGAAGGACCCTCACCAACTTTTACAGATGCACCTTTCTATCTGGGTGCATCATGCCTTGGTAGAGCAATGGCCCTGCCCAGGACCATAAGACACTACAGAGGGTTGTGTGCACAGCCTTGACCGTCACAGAGGCCAACCTCCCAGCCATGGACTCCATCGACACCCTTCATTGGTGTGGAAAGGCTGCCAATATCATCATAGACCCTCTCCCACCACCTCTTCCAACTTCTTCTATCGGGAAGCAGATTCGGAATGCTTGAAAACATGTACCAACGGGTTCAAGAACAGCTTCTTCCCTGCAGTTATTAGGCTGCTGAGTGGTCCACCTAATTTCGAACCTAATGTTGACCTTGCTTCTGTGCACCTCTTGTGCAGTCATAACCTTATATGCTTCATTGTCCAAAAACCCAATGATCGGTACGTCCTTGTTTGCTATGATCTGCCTATACTCCACACAAAACAAAACTTTTCACTATACTTAGGTAAATGTGCAACAATAAATCAAGTCAAATCGGAGCAGTACTGAAAATACTGGATTGATTGCAGTGCCTAACCAATGCCCGACTTGAGATAAGTGTTCGACGCCAAGCGGTCTCCTCACATGGGGTATCATCATGTCCTCAGTGGCCCGATCTTGCCCATAGCCATCCGCCTCCGAGAGGATGAGGTGGTGAAAAGAAAAGCTTTCCGAGTCCAATGAAGAACGTCTGTTCCATCCCAGGAGAAGTTGCATAGAGAGCGAGTGGGAGCATTCCAGTTGATAAATGACTGGGAATGAGTGGGAGCGCTCCTGTTGGTGAATGAATGCAATTGAGAGGGAGCACTGCAGTTGATGAATGAATGGGATTCAGTGGGAGCACTGTTGTTGACGAATGAAAGAGAGCACTGTTGTAGGTGAATGAATGGAAATGAGTGGGAGCGCTGTTCTTTGTGAATGAATGGGATTGAGTGGGAGCGCTGTTGTTGGTGAATGACTGGGAATGAGTGGGAGCAGTGTTGTAGGTGAATGAATGGAAATGAGTGGGAGCGCTGTTCTTTGTGAATGAATGGGATTGAGTGGGAGCGCTGTTGGTGAATGAATAGGATTGAGTGGGAGTGCTGTTGATGGTGGATGAATTGGATTGAGTGGGAGTGCTGTTGTTGGTGAATGAATGGGAATGTGTGGGAGTGCTGTTGGTGAATGACTGGGATTGAGTGGGAGTGCTGTTGTTGGTGAATGAATGGGAAAGAGTGGGGGCACTGTTGGTGAATGAATGGGAATGTGTGGGAGTGCTGTTGGTCAACGAATGGGAATGAGTGGGAGTACTGTTGGTTAACGAATGGGAATGAGTGGGAGTGCTGTTGGTCAACGAATGGGAATGAGTGGGAGTGCTGTTGGTGAATGAATGGGATTGAGTGGGAGTGCTGTTGTAGGTGAATGACTGGGATTTTGTGGGCGTGCTGTTGGAGAATGACTGGGATTTTGTGGGAGTGCTGTTGGTGAATGAATGGGATTAAGTGGAAGTGCTGTTGTTGGTGAATGAATGGAAATGTGTGGGAGTGCTGTTGGTGAATGAATGGGAATGAGTGGGAGTGCTGTTGTTAGTGAATGAATGGGAATGAGTGGGAGTGCTGTTGGTGAATGAATGTGATTGAGTGGGAGTGCTGTTGTTGGTGAATGACTGGGAATGTGTGGGAGCGTTGTTGTTGGTGAATGAATGGGAATGTGTGGGAGTGTTGTTGGTGAATGAATGGGAATGAGTTGGAGTGCTGTTGTTGGTGAATGACTGGGAATGAGTGGGAGTGCTGTTTGTGAATGAATGTGATTGAGTGGGAGTGCTGTTGTTGGTGAATGACTGGGAATGTGTGGGAGCGCTGTTGTTGGTGATTGAATGGGATTGAGTGGGAGTGCTGTTGGAGAATGAATGGGATTGAGTGGGAGTGCTGTTGTTGGTGAATAAATGGGATTGAGTGGGAGTGCTGTTGGTGAATAAATGGAAATGTGTGGGAGCGCTGTTGGCGAATGAATGGTAATGGGTGGGAGTGCTGTTGGTGAATGAATGGGAATGAGTGGGAGTGTTGTTGTTGGAGAATGAATGGGAATGAGTGGGAGCGCTGATGTTGGTGATTGAATGGGATTGAGTGGGAGCGCTGTTGTTGGTGATTGAATGGGATTGAGTGGGAGTGCTGTTGTTGGTGAATGAATGGGAATGAGTGGAAGTGCTGTTGGTGAATGAATGGAATTGAGTGGGAGTGCTGTTGTTGGTGAATGAATGGGAATGAGTGGGAGTGCTGTTGGTGAATGAATGGGATTGAGTGGGAGCGCTGTTGTTGGTGAATGACTGGGAATGTGTGGGAGCGCTGTTGTTGGTGAATGAATGGGAATGTGTGGGAGTGCTGTTGGTGAATGAATGGGATTGAGTGGGAGTGCTGTTGTTGGTGAATGAATGGGAATGAGTGGGAGTGCTGTTGGTGAATGAATGGGATTGAGTGGGAGTGCTGTTGTTGGTGAATGACTGGGAATGTGTGGGAGCGCTGTTGTTGGTGAATGAATGGGAATGTATGGAAGTGCTATTGTTGGTGAATGAATGGGATTGAGTGGGAGTGCTGTTGGTGAATGAAAGGGAATTTGTGGGAGTGCTGTTGGTGAATGAATGGGATTGAGTGGGAGTGCTGTTGGTGAATGAATGGGATTGAGTGGGAGCGCTCCTGTTGGTGAATGACTGGGAATGTGTGGGAGCGCTGTTGTTGGTGAATGAATGGGAATGTGTGGAAGTGCTGTTGTTGGTGAATGAATGGGAATGAGTGGGAGTGCTGTTGGTGAATGAATGGGAATGTGTGGGAGTGCTGTTGGTGAATGAATGGGAATGAGTGGGAGTGCTGTTGGTGAATGAATTGGATTGAGTGGGAGCGCTGTCGTTGGTGATTGAATGGGATTGAGTGGGAGTGCTGTTGTTGGTGAATGAATGGGAATGAGTGGGAGTGCTGTTGTTGGTGAATGAATGGGATTGAGTGGGAGCGCTGTTGTTGGTGAACGAATGGGAATGTGTGGGAGTGCTGTTGGTGAATGAATGGGATTGAGTGGGAGTGCTGTTGTTGGTGAATGAATGGGATTGAGTGGGAGTGCTGTTGTTGGTGAATGAATGGGATTGAGTGGGAGTGCTGTTGTTGGTGAATGAATGGGATTGAGTGGGAGTGCTGTTGTTGGTGAATGAATGGGAATGAGTGGGAGTGCTGTTGGTGAATGAATGGGAATGAGTGGGAGTGCTGTTGTTGGTGAATGAATGGGATTGAGTGGGAGCGCTGTTGTTGGTGAATGAATGGGATTGAGTGGGAGTGCTGTTGTTGGTGAATGAATGGGATTGAGTGGGAGTGCTGTTGTTGGTGAATGAATGGGATTGAGTGGGAGTGCTGTTGTTGGTGAATGAATGGGATTGAGTGGGAGTGCTGTTGTTGGTGAATGAATGGGATTGAGTGGGAGTGCTGTTGTTGGTGAATGAATGGGAATGAGTGGGAGCGCTGTTGTTGGTGAATGAATGGGAATGAGTGGGAGTGCTGTTGTTGGTGAATGAATGGGATTGAGTGGGAGTGCTGTTGTTGGTGAATGAATGGGATTGAGTGGGAGTGCTGTTGTTGGTGAATGAATGGGATTGAGTGGGAGCGCTGTTGTTGGTGAATGAATGGGAATGAGTGGGAGTGCTGTTGTTGGTGAATGAATGGGAATGAGTGGGAGCGCTGTTGTTGGTAAACGAATGGGATTGAGTGCGAATGCTGTTGGTGAATGAATGGGAATGAGTGGGAGCGCTGTTGTTGATACATGAATGGGATTGTGTGGGAGCGCTGTTGCTGGTGAAGGAATGGGATTGTGTGGGAGCGCTGTTGTTGGTGAATGAATGGGAATGTGTGGGAGTGCTGTTGTTGGTGAATGAATGGGATTGAGTGGGAGTGCTGTTGTTGGTGAATGAATGGGATTGAGTGGGAGCGCTGTTGTTGGTGAATGAATGGGAATGAGTGGGAGTGCTGTTGTTGTTGAATGAATGGGATTGAGTGGGAGTGCTGTTGTTGGTGAATGAATGGGATTGAGTGGGAGCGCTGTTGTTGGTGAATGAATGGGAATGAGTGGGAGCGCTGTTGTTGGTGAATGAATGGGATTGAGTGGGAGCGCTGTTGTTGGTGAATGAATGGGAATGTGTGGAAGTGCTGTTGTTGGTGAATGAATGGGAATGAGTGGGAGTGCTGTTGGTGAATGAATGGGAATGTGTGGGAGTGCTGTTGGTGAATGAATTGGATTGAGTGGGAGCGCTGTCCATGGTGATTGAATGGGATTGAGTGGGAGTGCTGTTGTTGGAGAATGAATGGGAATGAGTGGGAGTGCTGTTGGAGAATGAATGGGAATGAGTGGGAGCGCTGTTGCTGGTGAATAAATGGGATTGAGTGGGAGTGCTGTTGGTGAATGAATGGGATTGAGTGGGAGCGCTGTTGTTGGCGAATGAATGGGATTGAGTGGGAGTGCTGTTGGTGAATGAATGGGATTGAGTGGGAGTGCTGTTGTTGGTGAATGAATGGGAATGAGTGGGAGTGCTGATGGTGAATGAATGGGATTGAGTGGGAGTGCTGTTGGTGAATGAATGGGATTGAGTGGGAGCGCTGTTGTTGGTGAATGAATGGGATTGAGCGGGAGTGCTGTTGTTGGTGAATGAATGGGAAAGAGTGGGAGCGCTGTTGTTGGTAAATGAATGGGATTGAGTGGGAGTGCTGTTGTTGGTGAATGAATGGGAATGTGTGGGAGTGCTGTTGGTGAATGAATGGGAATGAGTGGGAGTGCTGTTGTTGGTGAATGAATGGGAATGAGTGGGAGTGCTGTTGGTGAATGAATGGGAATGTGTGGGAGTGCTGTTGGTGAATGAATGGGAATGTGTGGGAGTGCTGTTGTTGGTGAATGAATGGGATTGAGTGGGAGTGCTGTTGTTGGTGAATGAATGGGATTGAGTGGGAGCTCTGTTGTTGGTGAATGAATGGGAATGTGTGGGAGTGCTGTTGTTGGTGAATGAATGGGATTGAGTGGGAGCGCTGTTGTTGGTGAATGAATGGGAATGAGTGGGAGTGCTGTTGTTGGTGAATGAATGGGATTGAGTGGGAGCGCTGTTGTTGGTGAATGAATGGGAATGAGTGGGAGTGCTGTTGTTGAATGAATGGGAATGAGTGGGAGTGCTGTTGGTGAATGAATGGGATTGAGTGGGAGCGCTGTTGGTGAATGAATGGGAATGTGTGGGAGCGCTGTTGTTGGTGAATGAATGGGAATGTGTGGAAGTGCTGTTGTTGGTGAATGAATGGGAATGAGTGGGAGTGCTGTTGGTGAATGAATGGGAATGTGTGGGAGTGCTGTTGGTGAATGAATTGGATTGGGTGGGAGCGCTGTCGTTGGTGATTGAATGGGATTGAGTGGGAGCGCTGTTGTTGGTGAATGAATGGGAATGAGTGGGAGTGCTGTTGGAGAATGAATGGGAATGAGTGGGAGCGCTGTTGCTGGTGAATAAATGGGATTGAGTGGGAGTGCCGTTGTTGGTGAATGAATGGGAATGAGTGGAAGTGCTGTTGGTGAATGAATGGGATTGAGTGGGAGCGCTTTTGTTGGCGAATGAATGGGATTGAGTGGGAGCGCTGTTGTTGGTGAATGAATGGGAATGTGTGGGAGTGCTGTTGGTGAATGAATGGGATTGAGTGGGAGTGCTGTTGTTGGTGAATGAATGGGAATGAGTGGGAGCGCTGTTGTTGGTGAATGAATGGGATTGAGTGGGAGTGCTGTTGTTGGTGAATGAATGGGAATGTGTGGGAGTGCTGTTGTTGGTGAATGAATGGGATTGAGTGGGAGTGCTGTTGTTGGTGAATGAATGGGATTGAGTGGGAGTGCTGTTGTTGGTGAATGAATGGGATTGAGTGCGAATGCTGTTGGTGAATGAATGGGAATGAGTGGGAGCGCTGTTGTTGGTAAATGAATGGGATTGTGTGGGAGCGCTGTTGCTGGTGAATGAATGGGATTGTGTGGGAGCGCTGTTGTTGGTGAATGAATGGGAATGAGTAGGAGTGCTGTTGTTGGTGAATGAATGGGAATGTGTGGGAGTGCTGTTGGTGAATGAATGGGAATGAGTGGGAGTGCTGTTGTTGGTGAATGAATGGGAATGAGTGGGAGTGCTGTTGGTGAATGAATGGGAATGTGTGGGAGTGCTGTTGTTGGTGAATGAATGGGATTGAGTGCGAATGCTGTTGGTGAATGAATGGGATTGAGTGGGAGTGCTGTTGCTGGTGAATGAATGGGAATGAGTGGGAGTGCTGTTGTTGGTGAATGAATGGGAATGAGTGGGAGTGCTGTTGGTGAATGAATTGGATTGCGTGGGAGCGCTGTCGTTGGTGATTGAATGGGATTGAGTGGGAGTGCTGTTGTTGGTGAATGAATGGGAATGAGTGGGAGCGCTGTTGGAGAATGAATGGGATTGAGTGGAAGCGCTGTTGTTGGTGAATAAATGGGATTGAGTGGGAGTGCTGTTGTTGGTGAATGAATGGGAATGAGTGGAAGTGCTGTTGGTGAATGAATGGGATTGAGTGGGAGCGCTGTTGTTGGTGAATGAATGGGAATGAGTGGGAGTGCTGTTGGTGAATGAATGGGATTGAGTGGGAGCGCTGTTGTTGGTGAATGAATGGGAATGAGTGGGTGTGCTGTTGGTGAATGAAGGGGATTGAGTGGGAGTGCTGTTGTTGGTGAATGAATGGGAATGAGTGGGAGTGCTGTTGGTGAATGAATGGGATTGAGTGGGAGCGCTGTTGTTGGTGAATGAATGGGAATGTGTGGGAGTGCTGTTGGTGAATGAATGGGATTGAGTGGGAGTGCTGTTGTTGGTGAATGAATGGGATTGAGTGCGAATGCTGTTGGTGAATGAATGGGAATGAGTGGGAGCGCTGATGTTGGTAAATGAATGGGATTGTGTGGGAGCGCTGTTGCTGGTGAATGAATGGGATTGTGTGGGAGCGCTGTTGTTGGTGAATGAATGGGAATGAGTAGGAGTGCTGTTGTTGGTGAATGAATGGGATTGAGTGGGAGTGCTGTTGTTGGTGAATGAATGGGATTGAGTGCGAATGCTGTTGGTGAATGAATGCGAATGAGTGGGAGCGCTGTTGTTGGTAAATGAATGGGATTGTGTGGGAGCGCTGTTGCTGGTGAATGAATGGGATTGTGTGGGAGCGCTGTTGTTGGTGAATGAATGGGAATGAGTAGGAGTGCTGTTGTTGGTGAATGAATGGGAATGTGTGGGAGTGCTGTTGGTGAATGAATGGGAATGAGTGGGAGTGCTGTTGTTGGTGAATGAATGGGAATGAGTGGGAGTGCTGTTGGTGAATGAATGGGAATGTGTGGGAGTGCTGTTGTTGGTGAATGAATGGGATTGAGTGCGAATGCTGTTGGTGAATGAATGGGATTGACAGGGAGTGCTGTTGCTGGTGAATGAATGGGAATGAGTGGGAGTGCTGTTGGTGAATGAATGGGAATGGGTGGGAGTGCTGTTGTTGGTGAATGAATGGGAATGAGTGGGAGTGCTGTTGGTGAATGAATGGGAATGAGTGGGAGTGCTGTTGTTGGTGAATGAATGGGAATGAGTGGGAGCGCTGTTGTTGGTAAATGAATGGGATTGAGTGGGAGTGCTGTTGGTGAATGAATGGGAATGTGTGGGAGTGCTGTTGGTGAATGAATGGGAATGAGTGGGAGTGCTGTTGGTGAATGAATTGGATTGAGTGGGAGCGCTGTCGTTGGTGATTGAATGGGATTGAGTAGGAGTGCTGTTGTTGGTGAATGAATGGGAATGAGTGGGAGCGCTGTTGGAGAATGAATGGGATTGAGTGGGAGCGCTGTTGTTGGTGAATAAATGGGATTGAGTGGGAGTGCTGTTGTTGGTGAATGAATGGGAATGAGTGGAAGTGCTGTTGGTGAATGAATGGGATTGAGTGGGAGCGCTGTTGTTGGTGAATGAATGGGAATGAGTGGGAGTGCTGTTGGTGAATGAATGGGATTGAGTGGGAGCGCTGTTGTTGGTGAATGAATGGGAATGAGTGGGAGTGCTGTTGGTGAATGAAGGGGATTGAGTGGGAGTGCTGTTGTTGGTGAATGAATGGGAATGAGTGGGAGTGCTGTTGTTGGTGAATGAATGGGATTGAGTGGGAGCGCTGTTGTTGGTGAATGAATGGGAATGTGTGGGAGTGCTGTTGGTGAATGAATGGGATTGAGTGGGAGTGCTGTTGTTGGTGAATGAATGGGATTGAGTGCGAATGCTGTTGGTGAATGAATGGGAATGAGTGGGAGCGCTGTTGTTGGTAAATGAATGGGATTGCGTGGGAGCGCTGTTGCTGATGAATGAATGGGATTGTGTGGGAGCGCTGTTGTTGGTGAATGAATGGGAATGAGTAGGAGTGCTGTTGTTGGTGAATGAATGGGAATGAGTAGGAGTGCTGTTGTTGGTGAATGAATGGGAATGAGTGGGAGCGCTGTTGATGGTAAATGAATGGGATTGAGTGGGAGTGCTGTTGGTGAATGAATGGGAATGTGTGGGAGTGCTGTTGGTGAATGAATGGGAATGAGTGGGAGTGCTGTTGGTGAATGAATTGGATTGAGTGGGAGCGCTGTCGTTGGTGATTGAATGGGATTGAGTGGGAGTGCTGTTGTTGGTGAATGAATGGGAATGAGTGGGAGCGCTGTTGGAGAATGAATGGGATTGAGTGGGAGCGCTGTTGTTGGTGAATGAATGGGAATGAGTGGGAGTGCTGTTGGTGAATGAAGTGGATTGAGTGGGAGTGCTGTTGTTGGTGAATGAATGGGAATGAGTGGGAGTGCTGTTGGTGAATGAATGGGATTGAGTGGGAGCGCTGTTGTTGGTGAATGAATGGGAATGTGTGGGAGTGCTGTTGGTGAATGAATGGGATTGAGTGGGAGTGCTGTTGTTGGTGAATGAATGGGATTGAGTGGGAGTGCTGTTGTTGGCGAATGATTGGAATTGAGTGGGAGCGCTGTTGTTGGTGAATGAATGGGAATGTGTGGGAGTGCTGTTGGTGAATGAATGGGATTGAGTGGGAGTGCTGTTATTGGTGAATGAATGGGAATGAGTGGGAGTGCTGTTGTTGGTGAATGAATGGGATTGAGTGGGAGTGCTGTTGGTGAATGAATGGGAATGAGTGGGAGTGCTGTTGTTGGTGAATGAATGGGATTGAGTGGGAGCGCTGTTGTTGGTGAATGAATGGGATTGAGTGGGAGTGCTGTTGTTGGTGAATGAATGGGATTGAGTGGGAGTGCTGTTGTTGGTGAATGAATGGGATTGAGTGGGAGTGCTGTTGGTGAATGAATGGGAATGAGTGGGAGTGCTGTTGGTGAATGAATGGGAATGAGTGGGAGTGCTGTTGTTGGTGAATGAATGGGATTGAGTGGGAGCGCTGTTGTTGGTGAATGAATGGGATTGAGTGGGAGTGCTGTTGTTGGTGAATGAATGGGATTGAGTGGGAGTGCTGTTGTTGGTGAATGAATGGGATTGAGTGGGAGTGCTGTTGTTGGTGAATGAATGGGAATGAGTGGGAGTGCTGTTGTTGGTGAATGAATGGGAATGAGTGGGAGCGCTGTTGTTGGTAAATGAATGGAATTGAGTGCGAATGCTGTTGGTGAATGAATGGGAATGAGTGGGAGCGCTGTTGTTGATACATGAATGGGATTGTGTGGGAGCGCTGTTGCTGGTGAATGAATGGGATTGTGTGGGAGCGCTGTTGTTGGTGAATGAATGGGAATGTGTGGGAGTGCTGTTGTTGGTGAATGAATGGGATTGAGTGGGAGTGCTGTTGTTGTTGAATGAATGGGATTGAGTGGGAGCGCTGTTGTTGGTGAATGAATGGGAATGAGTGGGAGTGCTGTTGTTGGTGAATGAATGGGATTGAGTGGGAGCGCTGTTGTTGGTGAATGAATGGGAATGTGTGGAAGTGCTGTTGTTGGTGAATGAATGGGAATGAGTGGGAGTGCTGTTGGTGAATGAATGGGAATGTGTGGGAGTGCTGTTGGTGAATGAATTGGATTGAGTGGGAGCGCTGTCGTTGGTGATTGAATGGGATTGAGTGGGAGCGCTGTTGTTGGTGAATGAATGGGAATGAGTGGGAGTGCTGTTGGAGAATGATTGGGAATGAGTGGGAGCGCTGTTGCTGGTGAATAAATGGGATTGAGCGGGAGTGCCGTTGTTGGTGAATGAATGGGAATGAGTGGAAGTGCTGTTGGTGAATGAATGGGATTGAGTGGGAGCGCTGTTGTTGGCGAATGAATGGGATTGAGTGGGAGCGCTGTTGTTGGTGAATGAATGGGAATGTTGGGAGTGCTGTTGGTGAATGAATGGGATTGAGTGGGAGTGCTGTTGTTGGTGAATGAATGGGAATGAGTGGGAGCGCTGTAGTTGGTGAATGAATGGGATTGAGTGGGAGTGCTGTTGTTGGTGAATGAATGGGAATGAGTGGGAGTGCTGTTGGTGAATGAATGGGATTGAGTGGGAGTGCTGTTGTTGATGAATGAATGGGATTGAGTGGGAGTGCTGTTGTTGGTGAATGAATGGGATTGAGTGGGAGTGCTGTTGTTCGTGAATGAATGGGAAAGAGTGGGAGCGCTGTAGTTGGTAAATGAATGGGATTGAGTGCGAATGCTGTTGGTGAATGAATGGGATTGAGTGGGAGCGCTGTTGTTGGTGAATGAATGGGAATGAGTAGGAGTGCTGTTGTTGGTGAATGAATGGGAATGTGTGGGAGTGCTGTTGGTGAATGAATGGGAATGAGTGGGAGTGCTGTTGTTGGTGAATGAATGGGAATGAGTGGGAGTGCTGTTGGTGAATGAATGGGAATGTGTGGGAGTGCTGTTGGTGAATGAATGGGAATGTGTGGGAGTGCTGTTGTTGGTGAATGAATGGGATTGAGTGGGAGTGCTGTTGTTGGTGAGTGAATGGGATTGAGTGGGAGCGCTGTTGTTGGTGAATGAATGGGAATGTGTGGGAGTGCTGTTGTTGGTGAATGAATGGGATTGAGTGGGAGCGCTGTTGTTGGTGAATGAATGGGAATGAGTGGGATTGCTGTTGTTGGTGAATGAATGGGATTGAGTGGGAGCGCTGTTGTTGGTGAATGAATGGGAATGAGTGGGAGTGCTGTTGGTGAATGAATGGGATTGAGTGGGAGCGCTGTTGGTGAATGAATGGGAATGTGTGGGAGCGCTGTTGTTGGTGAATGAATGGGAATGTGTGGAAGTGCTGTTGTTGGTGAATGAATGGGAATGAGTGGGAGTGCTGTTGGTGAATGAATGGGAATGTGTGGGAGTGCTGTTGGTGAATGAATTGGATTGGGTGGGAGCGCTGTCGTTGGTGATTGAATGGGATTGAGTGGGAGCGCTGTTGTTGGTGAATGAATGGGAATGAGTGGGAGTGCTGTTGGAGAATGAATGGGAATGAGTGGGAGCGCTGTTGCTGGTGAATAAATGGGATTGAGTGGGAGTGCCGTTGTTGGTGAATGAATGGGAATGAGTGGAAGTGCTGTTGGTGAATGAATGGGATTGAGTGGGAGCGCTTTTGTTGGCGAATGAATGGGATTGAGTGGGAGCGCTGTTGTTGGTGAATGAATGGGAATGTGTGGGAGTGCTGTTGGTGAATGAATGGGATTGAGTGGGAGTGCTGTTGTTGGTGAATGAATGGGAATGAGTGGGAGCGCTGTTGTTGGTGAATGAATGGGATTGAGTGGGAGTGCTGTTGTTGGTGAATGAATGGGAATGTGTGGGAGTGCTGTTGTTGGTGAATGAATGGGATTGAGTGGGAGTGCTGTTGTTGGTGAATGAATGGGATTGAGTGGGAGTGCTGTTGTTGGTGAATGAATGGGATTGAGTGCGAATGCTGTTGGTGAATGAATGGGAATGAGTGGGAGCGCTGTTGTTGGTAAATGAATGGGATTGTGTGGGAGCGCTGTTGCTGGTGAATGAATGGGATTGTGTGGGAGCGCTGTTGTTGGTGAATGAATGGGAATGAGTAGGAGTGCTGTTGTTGGTGAATGAATGGGAATGTGTGGGAGTGCTGTTGGTGAATGAATGGGAATGAGTGGGAGTGCTGTTGTTGGTGAATGAATGGGAATGAGTGGGAGTGCTGTTGGTGAATGAATGGGAATGTGTGGGAGTGCTGTTGTTGGTGAATGAATGGGATTGAGTGCGAATGCTGTTGGTGAATGAATGGGATTGAGTGGGAGTGCTGTTGCTGGTGAATGAATGGGAATGAGTGGGAGTGCTGTTGTTGGTGAATGAATGGGAATGAGTGGGAGTGCTGTTGGTGAATGAATTGGATTGCGTGGGAGCGCTGTCGTTGGTGATTGAATGGGATTGAGTGGGAGTGCTGTTGTTGGTGAATGAATGGGAATGAGTGGGAGCGCTGTTGGAGAATGAATGGGATTGAGTGGGAGCGCTGTTGTTGGTGAATAAATGGGATTGAGTGGGAGTGCTGTTGTTGGTGAATGAATGGGAATGAGTGGAAGTGCTGTTGGTGAATGAATGGGATTGAGTGGGAGCGCTGTTGTTGGTGAATGAATGGGAATGAGTGGGAGGGCTATTGGTGAATGAATGGGATTGAGTGGGAGCGCTGTTGTTGGTGAATGAATGGGAATGAGTGGGAGTGCTGTTGGTGAATGAAGGGGATTGAGTGGGAGTGCTGTTGTTGGTGAATGAATGGGAATGAGTGGGAGTGCTGTTGGTGAATGAATGGGATTGAGTGGGATCGCTGTTGTTGGTGAATGAATGGGAATGTGTGGGAGTGCTGTTGGTGAATGAATGGGATTGAGTGGGAGTGCTGTTGTTGGTGAATGAATGGGATTGAGTGCGAATGCTGTTGGTGAATGAATGGGAATGAGTGGGAGCGCTGATGTTGGTAAATGAATGGGATTGTGTGGGAGCGCTGTTGCTGGTGAATGAATGGGATTGTGTGGGAGCGCTGTTGTTGGTGAATGAATGGGAATGAGTAGGAGTGCTGTTGTTGGTGAATGAATGGGATTGAGTGGGAGTGCTGTTGTTGGTGAATGAATGGGATTGAGTGCGAATGCTGTTGGTGAATGAATGCGAATGAGTGGGAGCGCTGTTGTTGGTAAATGAATGGGATTGTGTGGGAGCGCTGTTGCTGGTGAATGAATGGGATTGTGTGGGAGCGCTGTTGTTGGTGAATGAATGGGAATGAGTAGGAGTGCTGTTGTTGGTGAATGAATGGGAATGTGTGGGAGTGCTGTTGGTGAATGAATGGGAATGAGTGGGAGTGCTGTTGTTGGTGAATGAATGGGAATGAGTGGGAGTGCTGTTGGTGAATGAATGGGAATGTGTGGGAGTGCTGTTGTTGGTGAATGAATGGGATTGAGTGCGAATGCTGTTGGTGAATGAATGGGATTGACAGGGAGTGCTGTTGCTGGTGAATGAATGGGAATGAGTGGGAGTGCTGTTGGTGAATGAATGGGAATGGGTGGGAGTGCTGTTGTTGGTGAATGAATGGGAATGAGTGGGAGTGCTGTTGGTGAATGAATGGGAATGAGTGGGAGTGCTGTTGTTGGTGAATGAATGGGAATGAGTGGGAGCGCTGTTGTTGGTAAATGAATGGGATTGAGTGGGAGTGCTGTTGGTGAATGAATGGGAATGTGTGGGAGTGCTGTTGGTGAATGAATGGGAATGAGTGGGAGTGCTGTTGGTGAATGAATTGGATTGAGTGGGAGCGCTGTCGTTGGTGATTGAATGGGATTGAGTAGGAGTGCTGTTGTTGGTGAATGAATGGGAATGAGTGGGAGCGCTGTTGGTGAATGAATGGGATTGAGTGGGAGCGCTGTTGTTGGTGAATAAATGGGATTGAGTGGGAGTGCTGTTGTTGGTGAATGAATGGGAATGAGTGGAAGTGCTGTTGGTGAATGAATGGGATTGAGTGGGAGCGCTGTTGTTGGTGAATGAATGGGAATGAGTGGGAGTGCTGTTGGTGAATGAATGGGATTGAGTGGGAGCGCTGTTGTTGGTGAATGAATGGGAATGAGTGGGAGTGCTGTTGGTGAATGAAGGGGATTGAGTGGGAGTGCTGTTGTTGGTGAATGAATGGGAATGAGTGGGAGTGCTGTTGTTGGTGAATGAATGGGATTGAGTGGGAGCGCTGTTGTTGGTGAATGAATGGGAATGTGTGGGAGTGCTGTTGGTGAATGAATGGGATTGAGTGGGAGTGCTGTTGTTGGTGAATGAATGGGATTGAGTGCGAATGCTGTTGGTGAATGAATGGGAATGAGTGGGAGCGCTGTTGTTGGTAAATGAATGGGATTGTGTGGGAGCGCTGTTGCTGGTGAATGAATGGGATTGTGTGGGAGCGCTGTTGTTGGTGAATGAATGGGAATGAGTAGGGGTGCTGTTGTTGGTGAATGAATGGGAATGAGTAGGAGTGCTGTTGTTGGTGAATGAATGGGAATGAGTGGGAGCGCTGTTGTTGGTAAATGAATGGGATTGAGTGGGAGTGCTGTTGGTGAATGAATGGGAATGTGTGGGAGTGCTGTTGGTGAATGAATGGGAATGAGTGGGAGTGCTGTTGGTGAATGAATTGGATTGAGTGGGAGCGCTGTCGTTGCTGATTGAATGGGATTGAGTGGGAGTGCTGTTGTTGGTGAATGAATGGGAATGAGTGGGAGCGCTGTTGGAGAATGAATGGGATTGAGTGGGAGCGCTGTTGTTGGTGAATGAATGGGAATGAGTGGGAGTGCTGTTGGTGAATGAAGTGGATTGAGTGGGAGTGCTGTTGTTGGTGAATGAATGGGAATGAGTGGGAGTGCTGTTGGTGAATGAATGGGATTGAGTGGGAGCGCTGTTGTTGGTGAATGAATGGGAATGTGTGGGAGTGCTGTTGGTGAATGAATGGGATTGAGTGGGAGTGCTGTTGTTGGTGAATGAATGGGATTGAGTGGGAGTGCTGTTGTTGGCGAATGATTGGAATTGAGTGGGAGCGCTGTTGTTGGTGAATGAATGGGAATGTGTGGGAGTGCTGTTGGTGAATGAATGGGATTGAGTGGGAGTGCTGTTATTAGTGAATGAATGGGAATGAGTGGGAGTGCTGTTGTTGGTGAATGAATGGGATTGAGTGGGAGTGCTGTTGGTGAATGAATGGGAATGAGTGGGAGTGCTGTTGTTGGTGAATGAATGGGATTGAGTGGGAGCGCTGTTGTTGGTGAATGAATGGGATTGAGTGGGAGTGCTGTTGTTGGTGAATGAATGGGATTGAGTGGGAGTGCTGTTGTTGGTGAATGAATGGGATTGAGTGGGAGTGCTGTTGGTGAATGAATGGGAATGAGTGGGAGTGCTGTTGGTGAATGAATGGGAATGAGTGGGAGTGCTGTTGTTGGTGAATGAATGGGATTGAGTGGGAGCGCTGTTGTTGGTGAATGAATGGGATTGAGTGGGAGTGCTGTTGTTGGTGAATGAATGGGATTGAGTGGGAGTGCTGTTGTTGGTGAATGAATGGGAATGAGTGGGAGTGCTGTTGTTGGTGAATGAATGGGAATGAGTGGGAGCGCTGTTGTTGGTAAATGAATGGAATTCAGTGCGAATGCTGTTGGTGAATGAATGGGAATGAGTGGGAGCGCTGTTGTTGATACATGAATGGGATTGTGTGGGAGCGCTGTTGCTGGTGAATGAATGGGATTGTGTGGGAGCGCTGTTGTTGGTGAATGAATGGGAATGTGTGGGAGTGCTGTTGTTGGTGAATGAATGGGATTGAGTGGGAGTGCTGTTGTTGTTGAATGAATGGGATTGAGTGGGAGCGCTGTTGTTGGTGAATGAATGGGAATGAGTGGGAGTGCTGTTGTTGGTGAATGAATGGGATTGAGTGGGAGCGCTGTTGTTGGTGAATGAATGGGAATGTGTGGAAGTGCTGTTGTTGGTGAATGAATGGGAATGAGTGGGAGTGCTGTTGGTGAATGAATGGGAATGTGTGGGAGTGCTGTTGGTGAATGAATTGGATTGAGTGGGAGCGCTGTCGTTGGTGATTGAATGGGATTGAGTGGGAGCGCTGTTGTTGGTGAATGAATGGGAATGAGTGGGAGTGCTGTTGGAGAATGATTGGGAATGAGTGGGAGCGCTGTTGCTGGTGAATAAATGGGATTGAGCGGGAGTGCCGTTGTTGGTGAATGAATGGGAATGAGTGGAAGTGCTGTTGGTGAATGAATGGGATTGAGTGGGAGCGCTGTTGTTGGCGAATGAATGGGATTGAGTGGGAGCGCTGTTGTTGGTGAATGAATGGGAATGTTGGGAGTGCTGTTGGTGAATGAATGGGATTGAGTGGGAGTGCTGTTGTTGGTGAATGAATGGGAATGAGTGGGAGCGCTGTAGTTGGTGAATGAATGGGATTGAGTGGGAGTGCTGTTGTTGGTGAATGAATGGGAATGAGTGGGAGTGCTGTTGGTGAATGAATGGGATTGAGTGGGAGTGCTGTTGTTGATGAATGAATGGGATTGAGTGGGAGTGCTGTTGTTGGTGAATGAATGGGATTGAGTGGGAGTGCTGTTGTTGGTGAATGAATGGGAAAGAGTGGGAGCGCTGTAGTTGGTAAATGAATGGGATTGAGTGCGAATGCTGTTGGTGAATGAATGGGATTGAGTGGGAGCGCTGTTGTTGGTGAATGAATGGGAATGAGTAGGAGTGCTGTTGTTGGTGAATGAATGGGAATGTGTGGGAGTGCTGTTGGTGAATGAATGGGAATGAGTGGGAGTGCTGTTGTTGGTGAATGAATGGGAATGAGTGGGAGTGCTGTTGGTGAATGAATGGGAATGTGTGGGAGTGCTGTTGGTGAATGAATGGGAATGTGTGGGAGTGCTGTTGTTGGTGAATGAATGGGATTGAGTGGGAGTGCTGTTGTTGGTGAGTGAATGGGATTGAGTGGGAGCGCTGTTGTTGGTGAATGAATGGGAATGTGTGGGAGTGCTGTTGTTGGTGAATGAATGGGATTGAGTGGGAGCGCTGTTGTTGGTGAATGAATGGGAATGAGTGGGATTGCTGTTGTTGGTGAATGAATGGGATTGAGTGGGAGCGCTGTTGTTGGTGAATGAATGGGAATGAGTGGGAGTGCTGTTGTTGAATGAATGGGAATGAGTGGGAGTGCTGTTGGTGAATGAATGGGATGAGTGGGAGCGCTGTTGGTGAATGAATGGGAATGTGTGGGAGCGCTGTTGTTGGTGAATGAATGGGAATGTGTGGAAGTGCTGTAAGTGAATGAATGGGAATGTGTGGGAGTGCTGTTGGCGAATGAATTGGTTTGGGTGGGAGCGCTGTCGTTGGTGATTGAATGGGATTGAGTGGGAGCGCTGTTGTTGGTGAATGAATGGGAATGAGTGGGAGTGCTGTTAGTGAATGAATGGGAATGAGTGGGAGCGCTGTTGCTGGTGAATAAATGGGATTGAGTGGGAGTGCCGTTGTTGGTGAATGAATGGGAATGAGTGGGAGCGCTGTTGTTGGCGAATGAAAGGGATTGAGTGGGAGCGCTGTTGTTGGTGAATGAATGGGAATGTGTGGGAGTGCTGTTGGTGAATGAATGGGATTGAGTGGGAGCGCTGTTGTTGGCGAATGAATGGGATTGAGTGGGAGCGCTGTTGTTGGTGAATGAATGGGAATGTGTGGGAGTGCTGTTGGTGAATGAATGGGATTGAGTGGGAGTGCTGTTGTTGGTGAATGAATGGGAATGAGTGGGAGTGCTGTTGGTGAATGAATGGGAATGTGTGGGAGTGCTGTTGGTGAATGAATTGGATTGGGTGGGAGCGTTGTCGTTGGTGATTGAATGGGATTGAGTGGGAGCGCTGTTGTTGGTGAATGAATGGGAATGAGTGGGAGTGCTGTTAGAGAATGAATGGGAATGAGTGGGAGCGCTGTTGCTGGTGAATAAATGGAATTGAGTGGGAGTGCTGTTGTTGGTGAATGAATGGGAATGAGTGGGAGTGCTGTTGTTGGTGAATGAATGGGATTGAGTGGGAGTGCTGTTGGTGAATGAATGGGATTGAGTGGGAGCGCTCCTGTTGGTGAATGACTGGGAATGTGTGGGAGCGCTGTTGTTGGTGAATGAATGGGAATGTGTGGAAGTGCTGTTGTTGGTGAATGAATGGGAATGAGTGGGAGTGCTGTTGGTGAATGAATGGGAATGTGTGTGAGTGCTGTTGGTGAATGAATGGGAATGAGTGGGAGTGCTGTTGGTGAATGAATTGGATTGAGTGGGAGCGCTGTCGTTGGTGATTGAATGGGATTGAGTGGGAGTGCTGTTGTTGGTGAATGAATGGGAATGAGTTGGAGCGCTGTTGGAGAATGAATGGGATTGAGTGGGAGCGCTGTTGTTGGTGAATAAATGGGATTGAGTGGGAATGCTGTTGTTGGTGAATGAATGGGAATGAGTGGAAGTGCTGTTGGTGAATGAATGGGATTGAGTGGGAGCGCTGTTGTTGGTGAATGAATGGGAATGAGTGGGAGTGCTGTTGTTGGTGAATGAATGGGATTGAGTGGGAGCGCTGTTGTTGGTGAACGAATGGGAATGTGTGGGAGTGCTGTTGGTGAATGAATGGGATTGAGTGGGAGTGCTGTTGTTGGTGAATGAATGGGATTGAGTGGGAGTGCTGTTGTTGGTGAATGAATGGGATTGAGTGGGAGTGCTGTTGTTGGTGAATGAATGGGATTGAGTGGGAGTGCTGTTGGTGAATGAATGGGAATGAGTGGGAGTGCTGTTGTTGGTGAATGAATGGGATTGAGTGGGAGCGCTGTTGTTGGTGAATGAATGGGATTGAGTGGGAGTGCTGTTGTTGGTGAATGAATGGGATTGAGTGGGAGTGCTGTTGTTGGTGAATGAATGGGATTGAGTGGGAGTGCTGTTGTTGGTGAATGAATGGGATTGAGTGGGAGTGCTGTTGTTGGTGAATGTATGGGATTGAGTGGGAGTGCTGTTGTTGGTGAATGAATGGGATTGAGTGGGAGTGCTGTTGTTGGTGAATGAATGGGAATGAGTGGGAGCGCTGTTGTTGGTGAATGAATGGGAATGAGTGGGAGTGCTGTTGTTGGTGAATGAATGGGATTACGTGGGAGTGCTGTTGTTGGTGAATGAATGGGATTGAGTGGGAGCGCTGTTGTTGGTGAATGAATGGGAATGAGTGGGAGTGCTGTTGTTGGTGAATGAATGGGAATGAGTGGGAGCGCTGTTGTTGGTAAACGAATGGGATTGAGTGCGAATGCTGTTGGTGAATGAATGGGAATGAGTGGGAGCGCTGTTGTTGATACATGAATGGGATTGTGTGGGAGCGCTGTTGCTGGTGAATGAATGGGATTGTGTGGGAGCGCTGTTGTTGGTGAATGAATGGGAATGTGTGGGAGTGCTGTTGTTGGTGAATGAATGGGATTGAGTGGGAGTGCTGTTGTTGGTGAATGAATGGGATTGAGTGGGAGCGCTGTTGTTGGTGAATGAATGGGAATGAGTGGGAGTGCTGTTGTTGGTGAATGAATGGGATTGAGTGGGAGTGCAGTTGTTGGTGAATGAATGGGATTGAGTGGGAGCGCTGTTGTTGGTGAATGAATGGGAATGAGTGGGAGTGCTGTTGTTGGTGAATGAATGGGATTGAGTGGGAGCGCTGTTGTTGGTGAATGAATGGGAATGTGTGGAAGTGCTGTTGTTGGTGAATGAATGGGAATGAGTGGGAGTGCTGTTGGTGAATGAATGGGAATGTGTGGGAGTGCTGTTGGTGAATGAATTGGATTGAGTGGGAGCGCTGTCGTTGGTGATTGAATGGGATTGAGTGGGAGCGCTGTTGTTGGTGAATGAATGGGAATGAGTGGGAGTGCTGTTGGAGAATGAATGGGAATGAGTGGGAGCGCTGTTGCTGGTGAATAAATGGGATTGAGTGGGAGTGCTGTTGGTGAATGAATGGGATTAAGTGGGAGCGCTGTTGTTGGCGAATGAATGGGATTGAGTGGGAGTGCTGTTGGTGAATGAATGGGATTGAGTGGGAGTGCTGTTGTTGGTGAATGAATGGGAATGAGTGGGAGTGCTGTTGGTGAATGAATGGGATTGAGTGGGAGTGCTGTTGTTGGTGAATGAATGGGATTGAGTGGGACTGCTGTTGTTGGTGAATGAATGGGATTGAGTGGGAGTGCTGTTGTTGGTGAATGAATGGGAAAGAGTGGGAGCGCTGTTGTTGGTGAATGAATGGGATTGAGTGCGAATGCTGTTGGTGAATGAATGGGAATGAGTGGGAGCATGTTGTTGGTAAATGAATGGGATTGTGTGGGAGCGCTGTTGCTGGTGAATGAATGGGATTGTGTGGGAGCGCTGTTGTTGGTGAATGAATGGGATTGAGTGGGAGTGCTGTTGTTGGTGAATGCATGGGAATGTGTGGGAGTGCTGTTGGTGAATGAATGGGAATGAGTGGGAGTGCTGTTGTTGGTGAATGAATGGGAATGAGTGGGAGTGCTGTTGGTGAATGAATGGGAATGTGTGGGAGTGCTGGTGTTGGTGAATGAATGGGATTGAGTGGGAGTGCTGTTGTTGGTGAATGAATGGGATTGAGTGGGAGCGCTGTTGTTGGTGAATGAATGGGAATGTGTGGGAGTGCTGTTGTTGGTGAATGAACGGGATTGAGTGGGAGCGCTGTTGTTGGTGAATGAATGGGAATGAGTGGGAGTGCTGTTGTTGGTGAATGAATGGGATTGAGTGGGAGCGCTGTTGTTGGTGAATGAATGGGAATGAGTGGGAGTGCTGTTGTTGAATGAATGGGAATGAGTGGGAGTGCTGTTGGTGAATGAATGGGATTGAGTGGGAGCGCTGTTGGTGAATGAATGGGAATGTGTGGGAGCGCTGTTGTTGGTGAATGAATGGGAATGTGTGGAAGTGCTGTTGTTGGTGAATGAATGGGAATGAGTGGGAGTGCTGTTGGTGAATGAATGGGAATGTGTGGGAGTGCTGTTGGTGAATGAATTGGATTGGGTGGGAGCGCTGTCGTTGGTGATTGAATGGGATTGAGTGGGAGCGCTGTTGTTGGTGAATGAATGGGAATGAGTGGGAGTGCTGTTGGAGAATGAATGGGAATGAGTGGGAGCGCTGTTGCTGGTGAATAAATGGGATTGAGTGGGAGTGCCGTTGTTGGTGAATGAATGGGAATGAGTGGAAGTGCTGTTGGTAAATGAATGGGATTGAGTGGGAGCGCTTTTGTTGGCGAATGAATGGGATTGAGTGGGAGCGCTGTTGTTGGCGAATGAATGGGAATGTGTGGGAGTGCTGTTGGTGAATGAATGGGATTGAGTGGGAGTGCTGTTGTTGGTGAATGAATGGGAATGAGTGGGAGCGCTGTTGTTGGTGAATGAATGGGATTGAGTGGGAGTGCTGTTGTTGGTGAATGAATGGGAATGAGTGGGAGTGGTGTTGTTGGTGAATGAATGGGATTGAGTGGGAGTGCTGTTGTTGGTGAATGAACGGGATTGAGTAGGAGTGCTGTTGTTGGTGAATGAATGGGATTGAGTGCGAATGCTGTTGGTGAATGAATGGGAATGAGTGGGAGCGCTGTTGTTGGTAAATGAATGGGATTGTGTGGGAGCGCTGTTGCTGGTGAATTAATGGGATTGCGTGGGAGCGCTGTTGTTGGTGAATGAATGGGAATGAGTAGGAGTGCTGTTGTTGGTGAATGAATGGGAATGTGTGGGAGTGCTGTTGGTGAATGAATGGGAATGAGTGGGAGTGCTGTTGTTGGTGAATGAATGGGAATGAGTGGGAGTGCTGTTGGTGAATGAATGGGAATGTGTGGGAGTGCTGTTGTTGGTGAATGAATGGGATTGAGTGCGAATGCTGTTGGTGAATGAATGGGATTGAGTGGGAGTGCTGTTGCTGGTGAATGAATGGGAATGAGTGGGAGTGCTGTTGGTGAATGAATGGGAATGGGTGGGAGTGCTGTTGTTGGTGAATGAATGGGAATGAGTGGGAGTGCTGTTGGTGAATGAATGGGAATGAGTGGGAGTGCTGTTGTTGGTGAATGAATGGGAATGAGTGGGAGCGCTGATGTTGGTAAATGAATGGGATTGAGTGGGAGTGCTGTTGGTGAATGAATGGGAATGTGTGGGAGCGCTGTTGTTGGTAAATGAATGGGATTGTGTGGGAGCGCTGTTGCTGGTGAATGAATGGGATTGTGTGGGAGCGCTGTTGTTGGTGAATGAATGGGAATGTGTAGGAGTGCTGTTGTTGGTGAATGAATGGGAATGTGTGGGAGTGCTGTTGGTGAATGAATGGGAATGAGTGGGAGTGCTGTTGTTGGTGAATGAATGGGAATGAGTGGGAGTGCTGTTGGTGAATGAATGGGAATGTGTGGGAGTGCTGTTGTTGGTGAATGAATGGGATTGAGTGCGAATGCTGTTGGTGAATGAATGGGATTGAGTGGGAGTGCTGTTGCTGGTGAATGAATGGGAATGAGTGGGAGTGCTGTTGGTGAATGAATGGGAATGGGTGGGAGTGCTGTTGTTGGTGAATGAATGGGAATGAGTGGGAGTGCTGTTGGTGAATGAATGGGAATGAGTGGGAGTGCTGTTGTTGGTGAATGAATGGAAATGAGTGGGAGCGCTGTTGTTGGTAAATGAATGTGATTGAGTGGGAGTGCTGTTGGTGAATGAATGGGAATGTGTGGGAGTGCTGTTGGTGAATGAATGGGAAAGAGTGGGAATGCTGTTGGTGAATGAATTGGATTGAGTGGGAGCGCTGTCGTTGGTGATTGAATGGGATTGAGTGGGAGTGCTGTTGTTGGTGAATGAATGGGAATGAGTGGGAGCGCTGTTGGAGAATGAATGGGATTGAGTGGGAGCGCTGTTGTTGGTGAATAAATGGGATTGAGTGGGAGCGCTGTTGTTGGTGAATGAATGGGAATGTGTGGGAGTGCTGTTGTTGGTGAATGAATGGGATTGAGTGGGAGCGCTGTTGTTGGTGAATGAATGGGAATGAGTGGGAGTGCTGTTGTTGGTGAATGAATGGGATTGAGTGGGAGCGCTGTTGTTGGTGAATGAATGGGAATGAGTGGGAGTGCTGTTGGTGAATGAATGGGAATGAGTGGGAGTGCTGTTGGTGAATCAATGGGATTGAGTGGGAGCGCTGTTGGTGAATGAATGGGAATGTGTGGGAGCGCTGTTCTTGGTGAATGAATGGGAATGAGTGGAAGTGCTGTTGTTGGTGAATGAATGGGAATGAGTGGGAGTGCTGTTGGTGAATGAATGGGAATGTGTGGGAGTGCTGTTGGTGAATGAATGGGATTGAGTGGGAGCGCTGTTGTTGGCGAATGAATGGGAATGTGTGGGAGTGCTGTTGGTGAATGAATGGGATTGAGTGGGAGTGCTGTTGTTGGTGAATGAATGGGAATGAGTGGGAGCGCTGTTGTTGGTGAATGAATGGGATTGAGTGGGAGTGCTGTTGTTGGTGAATGAATGGGAATGAGTGGGAGTGGTGTTGTTGGTGAATGAATGGGATTGAGTGGGAGTGCTGTTGTTGGTGAATGAACGGGATTGAGTGGGAGTGCTGTTGTTGGTGAATGAATGGGATTGAGTGCGAATGCTGTTGGTGAATGAATGGGAATGAGTGGGAGCGCTGTTGTTGGTAAATGAATGGGATTGTGTGGGAGCGCTGTTGCTGGTGAATTAATGGGATTGCGTGGGAGCGCTGTTGTTGGTGAATGAATGGGAATGAGTAGGAGTGCTGTTGTTGGTGAATGAATGGGAATGTGTGGGAGTGCTGTTGGTGAATGAATGGGAATGAGTGGGAGTGCTGTTGTTGGTGAATGAATGGGAATGAGTGGGAGTGCTGTTGGTGAATGAATGGGAATGTGTGGGAGTGCTGTTGTTGGTGAATGAATGGGATTGAGTGCGAATGCTGTTGGTGAATGAATGGGATTGAGTGGGAGTGCTGTTGCTGGTGAATGAATGGGAATGAGTGGGAGTGCTGTTGGTGAATGAATGGGAATGGGTGGGAGTGCTGTTGTTGGTGAATGAATGGGAATGAGTGGGAGTGCTGTTGGTGAATGAATGGGAATGAGTGGGAGTGCTGTTGTTGGTGAATGAATGGGAATGAGTGGGAGCGCTGATGTTGGTAAATGAATGGGATTGAGTGGGAGTGCTGTTGGTGAATGAATGGGAATGTGTGGGAGCGCTGTTGTTGGTAAATGAATGGGATTGTGTGGGAGCGCTGTTGCTGGTGAATGAATGGGATTGTGTGGGAGCGCTGTTGTTGGTGAATGAATGGGAATGTGTAGGAGTGCTGTTGTTGGTGAATGAATGGGAATGTGTGGGAGTGCTGTTGGTGAATGAATGGGAATGAGTGGGAGTGCTGTTGTTGGTGAATGAATGGGAATGAGTGGGAGTGCTGTTGGTGAATGAATGGGAATGTGTGGGAGTGCTGTTGTTGGTGAATGAATGGGATTGAGTGCGAATGCTGTTGGTGAATGAATGGGATTGAGTGGGAGTGCTGTTGCTGGTGAATGAATGGGAATGAGTGGGAGTGCTGTTGGTGAATGAATGGGAATGGGTGGGAGTGCTGTTGTTGGTGAATGAATGGGAATGAGTGGGAGTGCTGTTGGTGAATGAATGGGAATGAGTGGGAGTGCTGTTGTTGGTGAATGAATGGAAATGAGTGGGAGCGCTGTTGTTGGTAAATGAATGGGATTGAGTGGGAGTGCTGTTGGTGAATGAATGGGAATGTGTGGGAGTGCTGTTGGTGAATGAATGGGAAAGAGTGGGAATGCTGTTGGTGAATGAATTGGATTGAGTGGGAGCGCTGTCGTTGGTGATTGAATGGGATTGAGTGGGAGTGCAGTTGTTGGTGAATGAATGGGAATGACTGGGAGCGCTGTTGGAGAATGAATGGGATTGAGTGGGAGCGCTGTTGTTGGTGAATAAATGGGATTGAGTGGGAGCGCTGTTGTTGGTGAATGAATGGGAATGTGTGGGAGTGCTGTTGTTGGTGAATGAATGGGATTGAGTGGGAGCGCTGTTGTTGGTGAATGAATGGGAATGAGTGGGAGTGCTGTTGTTGGTGAATGAATGGGATTGAGTGGGAGCGCTGTTGTTGGTGAATGAATGGGAATGAGTGGGAGTGCTGTTGGTGAATGAATGGGAATGAGTGGGAGTGCTGTTGGTGAATCAATGGGATTGAGTGGGAGCGCTGTTGGTGAATGAATGGGAATGTGTGGGAGCGCTGTTCTTGGTGAATGAATGGGAATGTGTGGAAGTGCTGTTGTTGGTGAATGAATGGGAATGAGTGGGAGTGCTGTTGGTGAATGAATGGGAATGTGTGGGAGTGCTGTTGGTGAATGAATTGGATTGCGTGGGAGCGCTGTCGTTGGTGATTGAATGGGATTGAGTGGGAGCGCTGTTGTTGGTGAATGAATGGGAATGAGTGGGAGTGCTGTTGGAGAATGAATGGGAATGAGTGGGAGCGCTGTTGCTGGTGAATAAATGGGATTGAGTGGGAGTGCCGTTGTTGGTGAATGAATGGGAATGAGTGGAAGTGCTGTTGGTGAATGAATGGGATTGAGTGGGAGCGCTTTTGTTGGCGAATGAATGGGATTAAGTGGGAGCGCTGTTGTTGGTGAATGAATGGGAATGTGTGGGAGTGCTGTTGGTGAATGAATGGGATTGAGTGGGAGTGCTGTTGTTGGTGAATGAATGGGAATGAGTGGGAGCGCTGTTGTTGGTGAATGAATGGGATTGAGTGGGAGTGCTGTTGTTGGTGAATGAATGGGAATGAGTGGGAGTGCTGTTGTTGGTGAATGAATGGGATTGAGTGGGAGTGCTGTTGTTGGTGAATGAATGGGATTGAGTGGGAGTGCTGTTGTTGGTGAATGAATGGGATTGAGTGCGAATGCTGTTGGTGAATGAATGGGAATGAGTGGGAGCGCTGTTGTTGTTAAATGAATGGGATTGTGTGGGAGCGCTGTTGCTGGTGAATGAATGGGATTGTGTGGGAGCGCTGTTGTTGGTGAATGAATGGGAATGAGTAGGAGTGCTGTTGTTGGTGAATGAATGGGAATGTGTGGGAGTGCTGTTGGTGAATGAATGGGAATGAGTGGGAGTGCTGTTGTTGGTGAATGAATGGGAATGAGTGGGAGTGCTGTTGGTGAATGAATGGGAATGTGTGGGAGTGCTGTTGTTGGTGAATGAATGGGATTGAGTGCGAATGCTGTTGGTGAATGAATGGGATTGAGTGGGAGTGCTGTTGCTGGTGAATGAATGGGAATGAGTGGGAGTGCTGTTGGTGAATGAATGGGAATGGGTGGGAGTGCTGTTGTTGGTGAATGAATGGGAATGAGTGGGAGTGCTGTTGGTGAATGAATGGGAATGAGTGGGAGTGCTGTTGTTGGTGAATGAATGGGAATGAGTGGGAGCGCTGTTGGTGAATCAATGGGATTGAGTGGGAGTGCTGTTGGTGAATGAATGGGAATGTGTGGGAGCGCTGTTGTTGGTAAATGAATGGGATTGTGTGGGAGCGCTGTTGCTGGTGAATGAATGGGATTGTGTGGGAGCGCTGTTGTTGGTGAATGAATGGGAATGAGTAGGAGTGCTGTTGTTGGTGAATGAATGGGAATGTGTGGGAGTGCTGTTGGTGAATGAATGGGAATGAGTGGGAGTGCTGTTGTTGGTGAATGAATGGGAATGAGTGGGAGTGCTGTTGGTGAATGAATGGGAATGTGTGGGAGTGCTGTTGTTGGTGAATGAATGGGATTGAGTGCGAATGCTGTTGGTGAATGAATGGGATTGAGTGGGAGTGCTGTTGCTGGTGAATGAATGGGAATGAGTGGGAGTGCTGTTGGTGAATGAATGGGAATGGGTGGGAGTGCTGTTGTTGGTGAATGAATGGGAATGAGTGGGAGTGCTGTTGGTGAATGAATGGGAATGAGTGGGAGTGCTGTTGTTGGTGAATGAATGGGAATGAGTGGGAGCGCTGTTGTTGGTAAATGAATGGGATTGAGTGGGAGTGCTGTTGGTGAATGAGTGGGAATGTGTGGGAGTGCTGTTAGTGAATGAATGGGAATGAGTGGGAGTGCTGTTGGTGAATGAATTGGATTGAGTGGGAGCGCTGTCGTTGGTGATTGAATGGGATTGAGTGGGAGTGCTGTTGTTGGTGAATGAATGGGAATGAGTGGGAGCGCTGTTGGAGAATGAATAGGATTGAGTGGGAGCGCTGTTGTTGGTGAATAAATGGGATTGAGTGGGAGTGCTGTTGTTGGTGAATGAATGGGAATGAGTGGAAGTGCTGTTGGTGAATGAATGGGATTGAGTGGGAGCGCTGTTGTTGGTGAATGAATGGGAATGAGTGGGAGTGCTGTTGGTGAATGAATGGGATTGAGTGGGAGCGCTGTTGTTGGTGAATGAATGGGAATGAGTGGGAGTGCTGTTGGTGAATGAAGGGGATTGAGTGGGAGTGCTGTTGTTGGTGAATGAATGGGATTGAGTGGGAGTGCTGTTGGTGAATGAATGGGATTGAGTGGGAGCGCTGTTGTTGGTGAATGAATGGGAATGTGTGGGAGTGCTGTTGGTGAATGAATGGGATTGAGTGGGAGTGCTGTTGTAGGTGAATGAATGGGATTGAGTGCGAATGCTGTTGGTGAATGAATGGTAATGAGTGGGAGCGCTGTTGTTGGTAAATGAATGGGATTGTGTTGGAGCGCTGTTGCTTGTGAATGAATGGGATTGTGTGGGAGCGCTGTTGTTGGTGAATGAATGGGAATGAGTAGGAGTGCTGTTGTTGGTGAATGAATGGGAATGTGTGGGAGTGCTGTTGGTGAATGAATGGGAATGAGTGGGAGTGCTGTTGTTGGTGAATGAATGGGAATGAGTGGGAGTGCTGTTGGTGAATGAATGGGAATGTGTGGGAGTGCTGTTGTTGGTGAATGAATGGGATTGAGTGCGAATGCTGTTGGTGAATGAATGGGATTGAGTGGGAGTGCTGTTGCTGGTGAATGAATGGGAATGAGTGGGAGTGCTGTTGGTGAATGAATGGGAATGGGTGGGAGTGCTGTTGTTGGTGAATGAATGGGAATGAGTGGGAGTGCTGTTGGTGAATGAATGGGAATGAGTGGGAGTGCTGTTGTTGGTGAATGAATGGGAATGAGTGGGAGCGCTGTTGTTGGTAAATGAATGGGATTGAGTTGGAGTGCTGTTGGTGAATGAATGGGAATGTGTGGGAGTATGTTGGTGAATGAATGGGAATGAGTGGGAGTGCTGTTGGTGAATGAATTGGATTGAGTGGGAGCGCTGTCGTTGGTGATTGAATGGGATTGAGTGGGAGTGCTGTTGTTGGTGAATGAATGGGAATGAGTGGGAGCGCTGTTGGAGAATGAATGGGATTGAGTGGGAGCGCTGTTGTTGGTGAATAAATGGGATTGAGTGGGAGTGCTGTTGTTGGTGAATGAATGGGAATGAGTGGAAATGCTGTTGGTGAATGAATGGGATTGAGTGGGAGCGCTGTTGTTGGTAAATGAATGGGATTGAGTGGGAGTGCTGTTGGTGAATGAATGGGAATGTGTCGGAGCGCTGTTGTTGGTAAATGAATGGGATTGTGTGGGAGCGCTGTTGCTGGTGAATGAATGGGATTGTGTGGGAGCGCTGTTGTTGGTGAATGAATGGGAATGAGTAGGAGTGCTGTTGTTGGTGAATGAATGGGAATGTGTGGGAGTGCTGTTGGTGAATGAATGGGAATGAGTGGGAGTGCTGTTGTTGGTGAATGAATGGGAATGAGTGGGAGTGCTGTTGGCGAATGAATGGGAATGTGTGGGAGTGCTGTTGTTGGTGAATGAATGGGATTGAGTGCGAATGCTGTTGGTGAATGAATGGGATTGAGTGGGAGTGCTGTTGCTGGTGAATGAATGGGAATGAGTGGGAGTGCTGTTGGTGAATGAATGGGAATGGGTGGGAGTGCTGTTGTTGGTGAATGAATGGGAATGAGTGGGAGTGCTGTTGGTGAATGAATGGGAATGAGTGGGAGTGCTGTTGTTGGTGAATGAATGGGAATGAGTGGGAGCGCTGTTGTTAGTAAATGAAAGGGATTGAGTGGGAGTGCTGTTGGTGAATGAATGGGAATGTGTGGGAGTGCTGTTGGTGAATGAATGGGAATGAGTGGGAGTGCTGTTGGTGAATGAATTGGATTGAGTGGGAGCGCTGTCGTTGGTGATTGAATGGGATTGAGTGGGAGTGCTGTTGTTGGTGAATGAATGGGAATGAGTGGGAGCGCTGTTGGAGAATGAATAGGATTGAGTGGGAGCGCTGTTGTTGGTGAATAAATGGGATTGAGTGGGAGTGCTGTTGTTGGTGAATGAATGGGAATGAGTGGAAGTGCTGTTGGTGAATGAATGGGATTGAGTGGGAGCGCTGTTGTTGGTGAATGAATGGGAATGAGTGGGAGTGCTGTTGGTGAATGAATGGGATTGAGTGGGAGCGCTGTTGTTGGTGAATGAATGGGAATGAGTGGGAGTGCTGTTGGTGAATGAAGGGGATTGAGTGGGAGTGCTGTTGTTGGTGAATGAATGGGAATGAGTGGGAGTGCTGTTGGTGAATGAATGGGATTGAGTGGGAGCGCTGTTGTTGGTGAATGAATGGGAATGTGTGGGAGTGCTGTTGGTGAATGAATGGGATTGAATGGGAGTGCTGTTGTAGGTGAATGAATGGGATTGAGTGCGAATGCTGTTGGTGAATGAATGGGAATGAGTGGGAGCGCTGTTGTTGGTAAATGAATGGGATTGTGTTGGAGCGCTGTTGCTTGTGAATGAATGGGATTGTGTGGGAGCGCTGTTGTTGGTGAATGAATGGGAATGAGTAGGAGTGCTGTTGTTGGTGAATGAATGGGAATGTGTGGGAGTGCTGTTGGTGAATGAATGGGAATGAGTGGGAGTGCTGTTGTTGGTGAATGAATGGGAATGAGTGGGAGTGCTGTTGGTGAATGAATGGGAATGTGTGGGAGTGCTGTTGGTGAATGAATGGGAATGAGTGGGAGTGCTGTTGGTGAATGAATTGGATTGAGTGGGAGCGCTGTCGTTGGTGATTGAATGGGATTGAGTGGGAGTGCTGTTGTTGGTGAATGAATGGGAATGAGTGGGAGCGCTGTTGGAGAATGAATGGGATTGAGTGGGAGCGCTGTTGTTGGTGAATAAATGGGATTGAGTGGGAGTGCTGTTGTTGGTGAATGAATGGGAATGAGTGGAAATGCTGTTGGTGAATGAATGGGATTGAGTGGGAGCGCTGTTGTTGGTGAATGAATGGGAATGAGTGGGAGTGCTGTTGTTGGTGAATGAATGGGAATGAGTGGGAGTGCTGTTGTTGGTGAATGAATGGGATTGAGTGGGAGTGCTGTTGTTGGTGAATGAATGGGAATGAGTGGGAGTGCTGTTGGTGAATGAATGGGATTGAGTGGGAGCGCTGTTGTTGGTGAATGAATGGGAATGAGTGGGAGTGCTGTTGGTGAATGAATGGGATTGAGTGGGAGCGCTGTTGTTGGTGAATGAATGGGAATGAGTGGGAGTGCTGTTGGTGAATGAAGGGGATTGAGTGGGAGTGCTGTTGTTGGTGAATGAATGGGAATGAGTGGGAGTGCTGTTGGTGAATGAATGGGATTGAGTGGGAGCGCTGTTGTTGGTGAATGAATGGGAATGAGTGGGAGTGCTGTTGGTGAATGAATGGGATTGAGTGGGAGCGCTGTTGGTGAATGAATGGGAATGAGTGGGAGTGCTGTTGGTGAATGAATGGGATTGAGTGGGAGCGCTGTTGTTGGTGAATGAATGGGAATGAGTGGGAGCGCTGTTGGTGAATGAAGGGGATTGAGTGGGAGTGCTGTTGTTGGTGAATGAATGGGAATGAGTGGGAGTGCTGTTGGTGAATGAATGGGATTGAGTGGGAGCGCTGTTGTTGGTGAATGAATGGGAATGTGTGGGACTGCTGTTGGTGAATGAATGGGATTGAGTGGGAGTGCTGTTGTTGGTGAATGAATGGGATTGAGTGGGAGTGCTGTTGTTGGCGAATGATTGGGATTGAGTGGGAGCGCTGTTGTTGGTGAATGAATGGGAATGTGTGGGAGTGCTGTTGGTGAATGAATGGGATTGAGTGGGAGTGCTGTTGTTGGTGAATGAATGGGAATGAGTGGGAGTGCTGTTGTTGGTGAATGAATGGGATTGAGTGGGAGTGCTGTTGGTGAATGAATGGGAATGAGTGGGAGTGCTGTTGTTGGTGAATGAATGGGATTGAGTGGGAGCGCTGTTGTTGGTGAATGAATGGGATTGAGTGGGAGTGCTGTTGTTGGTGAATGAATGGGATTGAGTGGGAGTGCTGTTGTTGGTGAATGAATGGGATTGAGTGGGAGTGCTGTTGGTGAATGAATGGGAATGAGTGGGAGTGCTGTTGGTGAATGAATGGGAATGAGTGGGAGTGCTGTTGTTGGTGAATGAATGGGATTGAGTGGGAGCGCTGTTGTTGGTGAATGAATGGGATTGAGTGGGAGTGCTGTTGTTGGTGAATGAATGGGATTGAGTGGGAGTGCTGTTGTTGGTGAATGAATGGGATTGAGTGGGAGTGCTGTTGTTGGTGAATGAATGGGAATGAGTGGGAGTTCTGTTGTTGGTGAATGAATGGGAATGAGTGGGAGCGCTGTTGTTGGTAAATGAATGGGATTGAGTGCGAATGCTGTTGGTGAATGAAGAGGAATGAGTGGGAGCGCTGTTGTTGATACATGAATGGGATTGTGTGGAAGCGCTGTTGCTGGTGAATGAATGGGATTGTGTGGGAGCGCTGTTGTTGGTGAATGAATGGGAATGTGTGGGAGTGCTGTTGTTGGTGAATGAATGGGATTGAGTGGGAGTGCTGTTGTTGTTGAATGAATGGGATTGAGTGGGAGTGCTGTTGTTGGTGAATGAATGGGAATGAGTGGGAGTGCTGTTGTTGGTGAATGAATGGGATTGAGTGGGAGCGCTGTTGTTGGTGAATGAATGGGAATGTGTGGAAGTGCTGTTGTTGGTGAATGAATGGGAATGAGTGGGAGTGCTGTTGGTGAATGAATGGGAATGTGTGGGAGTGCTGTTCGTGAATGAATTGGATTGAGTGGGAGCGCTGTCGTTGGTGATTGAATGGGATTGAGTGGGAGCGCTGTTGTTGGTGAATGAATGGGAATGAGTGGGAGTGCTGTTGGAGAATGAATGGGAATGAGTGGGAGCGCTGTTGCTGGTGAATAAATGGGATTGAGTGGGAGTGCCGTTGTTGGTGAATGAATGGGAATGAGTGGAAGTGCTGTTGGTGAATGAATGGGATTGAGTGGGAGCGCTGTTGTTGGCGAATGAATGGGATTGAGTGGGAGCGCTGTTGTTGGTGAATGAATGGGAATGTGTGGGAGTGCTGTTGGTGAATGAATGGGATTGAGTGGGAGTGCTGTTGTTGGTGAATGAATGGGAATGAGTGGGAGCGCTGTAGTTGGTGAATGAATGGGATTGAGTGGGAGTGCTGTTGTTGGTGAATGAATGGGAATGAGTGGGAGTGCTGTTGGTGAATGAATGGGATTGAGTGGGAGTGCTGTTGTTGGTGAATGAATGGGATTGAGTGGGAGTGCTGTTGTTGGTGAATGAATGGGATTGAGTGGGAGTGCTGTTGTTGGTGAATGAATGGGAAAGAGTGGGAGCGCTGTTGTTGGTAAATGAATGGGATTGAGTGCGAATGCTGTTGGTGAATGAATGGGATTGAGTGGGAGCGCTGTTGTTGGTGAATGAATGGGAATGAGTAGGAGTGCTGTTGTTGGTGAATGAATGGGAATGTGTGGGAGTGCTGTTGGTGAATGAATGGGAATGAGTGGGAGTGCTGTTGTTGGTGAATGAATGGGAATGAGTGGGAGTGCTGTTGGTGAATGAATGGGAATGTGTGGGAGTGCTGTTGTTGGTGAATGAATGGGATTGAGTGGGAGTGCTGTTGTTGGTGAATGAATGGGATTGAGTGGGAGCGCTGTTGTTGGTGAATGAATGGGAATGAGTGGGAGTGCTGTTGTTGGTGAATGAATGGGAATGAGTGGAAGTGCTGTTGGTGAATGAATGGGATTGAGTGGGAGCGCTGTTGTTGGCGAATGAATGGGATTGAGTGGGAGCGCTGTTGTTGGTGAATGAATGGGAATGTGTGGGAGTGCTGTTGTTGGTGAATGAATGGGAATGAGTGGGAGTGCTGTTGGTGAATGAATGGGAATGTGTGGGAGTGCTGTTGTTGGTGAATGAATGGGATTGAGTGGGAGTGCTGTTGTTGGTGAATGAATGGGATTGAGTGGGAGCGCTGTTGTTGGTGAATGAATGGGAATGAGTGGGAGTGCTGTTGTTGGTGAATGAATGGGAATGAGTGGAAGTGCTGTTGGTGAATGAATGGGATTGAGTGGGAGCGCTGTTGTTGGCGAATGAATGGGATTGAGTGGGAGCGCTGTTGTTGGTGAATGAATGGGAATGTGTGGGAGTGCTGTTGGTGAATGAATGGGATTGAGTGGGAGTGCTGTTGTTGGTGAATGAATGGGAATGAGTGGGAGCGCTGTAGTTGGTGAATGAATGGGATTGAGTGGGAGTGCTGTTGTTGGTGAATGAATGGGAATGAGTGGGAGTGCTGTTGGTGAATGAATGGGATTGAGTGGGAGTGCTGTTGTTGGTGAATGAATGGGATTGAGTGGGAGTGCTGTTGTTGGTGAATGAATGGGATTGAGTGGGAGTGCTGTTGTTGGTGAATGAATGGGAAAGAGTGGGAGCGCTGTTGTTGGTAAATGAATGGGATTGAGTGCGAATGCTGTTGGTGAATGAATGGGATTGAGTGGGAGCGCTGTTGTTGGTGAATGAATGGGAATGAGTAGGAGTGCTGTTGTTGGTGAATGAATGGGAATGTGTGGGAGTGCTGTTGGTGAATGAATGGGAATGAGTGGGAGTGCTGTTGTTGGTGAATGAATGGGAATGAGTGGGAGTGCTGTTGGTGAATGAATGGGAATGTGTGGGAGTGCTGTTGGTGAATGAATGGGAATGTGTGGGAGTGCTGTTGTTGGTGAATGAATGGGATTGAGTGGGAGTGCTGTTGTTGGTGAATGAATGGGATTGAGTGGGAGCGCTGTTGTTGGTGAATGAATGGGAATGTGTGGGAGTGCTGTTGTTGGTGAATGAATGGGATTGAGTGGGAGCGCTGTTGTTGGTGAATGAATGGGAATGAGTGGGAGTGCTGTTGTTGGTGAATGAATGGGATTGAGTGGGAGCGCTGTTGTTGGTGAATGAATGGGAATGAGTGGGAGTGCTGTTGTTGAATGAATGGGAATGAGTGGGAGTGCTGTTGTTGGTGAATGAATGGGATTGAGTGGGAGTGCTGTTGTTGGTGAATGAATGGGATTGAGTGGGAGCGCTGTTGTTGGTGAATGAATGGGAATGTGTGGGAGTGCTGTTGTTGGTGAATGAATGGGATTGAGTGGGAGCGCTGTTGTTGGTGAATGAATGGGAATGAGTGGGAGTGCTGTTGTTGGTGAATGAATGGGATTGAGTGGGAGCGCTGTTGTTGGTGAATGAATGGGAATGAGTGGGAGTGCTGTTGTTGAATGAATGGGAATGAGTGGGAGTGCTGTTGGTGAATGAATGGGATTGAGTGGGAGCGCTGTTGGTGAATGAATGGGAATGTGTGGGAGCGCTGTTGTTAGTGAATGAATGGGAATGTGTGGAAGTGCTGTTGGTGAATGAATGGGAATGTGTGGGAGTGCTGTTGGTGAATGAATTGGATTGGGTGGGAGCGCTGTCGTTGGTGATTGAATGGGATTGAGTGGGAGCGCTGTTGTTGGTGAATGAATGGGAATGAGTGGGAGTGCTGTTAGAGAATGAATGGGAATGAGTGGGAGCGCTGTTGCTGGTGAATAAATGGGATTGAGTGGGAGTGCCGATGTTGGTGAATGAATGGGAATGAGTGGAAGTGCTGTTGGTGAATGAATGGGATTGAGTGGGAGCGCTGTTGTTGGCGAATGAATGGGATTGAGTGGGAGCGCTGTTGTTGGTGAATGAATGGGAATGTGTGGGAGTGCTGTTGGTGAATGAATGGGATTGAGTGGGAGTGCTGTTGTTGGTGAATGAATGGGAATGAGTGGGAGTGCTGTTGGTGAATGAATGGGAATGTGTGGGAGTGCTGTTGGTGAATGAATTGGATTGGGTGGGAGCGTTGTCGTTGGTGATTGAATGGGATTGAGTGGGAGCGCTGTTGTTGGTGAATGAATGGGAATGAGTGGGAGTGCTGTTAGAGAATGAATGGGAATGAGTGGGAGCGCTGTTGCTGGTGAATAAATGGGATTGAGTGGGAGTGCTGTTGTTGGTGAATGAATGGGAATGAGTGGGAGTGCTGTTGTTGGTGAATGAATGGGATTGAGTGGGAGTGCTGTTGTTGGCGAATGAATGGGATTGAGTGGGAGCGCTGTTGTTGGCGAATGAATGGGATTGAGTGGGAGCGCTGTTGTTGGCGAATGAATGGGATTGTGTGGGAGCGCTGTTGGTGAATGAATGGGATTGAGTGGGAGTGCTGTTGTTGGTGAATGAATGGGAATGAGTGGGAGCGCTGTAGTTGGTGAATGAATGGGATTGAGTGGGAGTGCTGTTGTTGGTGAATGAATGGGAATGAGTGGGAGTGCTGTTGTTGGTGAATGAATGGGATTGAGTGGGAGTGCTGTTGTTGGTGAATGAATGGGAATGTGTGGGAGTGCTGTTGTTGGTGAATGAATGGGAATGTGTGGGAGTGCTGTTGGTGAATGAATGGGATTGAGTGGGAGTGCTGTTGTTGGTGAATGAATGGGAATGAGTGGGAGCGCTGTAGTTGGTGAATGAATGGGATTGAGTGGGAGTGCTGTTGTTGGTGAATGAATGGGAATGAGTGGGAGTGCTGTTGTTGGTGAATGAATGGGATTGAGTGGGAGTACTGTTGTTGGTGAATGAATGGGAATGTGTGGGAGTGCTGTTGTTGGTGAATGAATGGGATTGAGTGGGAGTGCTGTTGTTGGTGAATGAATGGGATTGAGTGGGAGTGCTGTTGTTGGTGAATGAATGGGATTGAGTGGGAGTGCTGTTGTTGGTGAATGAATGGGAATGTGTGGGAGTGCTGTTGTTGGTGAATGAATGGGATTGAGTGGGAGTGCTGTTGTTGGTGAATGAATGGGAATGAGTGGGAGCGCTGTAGTTGGTGAATGAATGGGATTGAGTGGGAGTGCTGTTGTTGGTGAATGAATGGGATTGAGTGGGAGTGCTGTTGTTGGTGAATGACTGGGATTGAGTGCGAATGCTGTTGGTGAATGAATGGGAATGAGTGGGAGCGCTGTTGTTGGTAAATGAATGGGATTGTGTGGGAACGCTGTTGCTGGTGAATGAATGGGATTGTGTTGGAACGCTGTTGTTGGTGAATGAATGGGAATGAGTAGGAGTGCTGTTGTTGGTGAATGAATGGGAATGTGTGGGAGTGCTGTTGGTGAATGAATGGGAATGAGTGGGAGTGCTGTTGTTGGTGAATGAATGGGAATGAGTGGGAGTGCTGTTGGTGAATGAATGGGAATGAGTGGGAGTGCTGTTGTTGGTGAATGAATGGGAATGAGTGGGAGTGCTGTTGGTGAATGAATGGGAATGTGTGGGAGTGCTGTTGGTGAATGAATGGGAATGAGTGGGAGTGCTGTTGTTGGTGAATGAATGGGAATGTGTGGGAGTGCTGTTGGTGAATGAATGGGATTGTGTGGGAGTGCTGTTGGTGAATGAATGGGATTGTGTGGGAGTGCTGTTGTTGGTGAATGAATGGGAATGTGTGGGAGTGCTGTTGTTGGTGAATGAATGGGATTGAATGCGAATGCTGTTGGTGAATGAATGGGATTGAGTGGGAGTGCTGTTGCTGGTGAATGAATGGGAATGAGTGGGAGTGCTGTTGGTGAATGAATGGGAATGGGTGGGAGTGCTGTTGTTGGTGAATGAATGGGAATGAGTGGGAGTGCTGTTGGTGAATGAATGGGAATGAGTGGGAGTGCTGTTGGTGAATGAATGGGATTGAGTGGGAGTGCTGTTGCTGGTGAATGAATGGGATTGTGTGGGAGTGCTGTTGGTGAATGAATGGGATTGAGTGGGAGTGCTGTTGTTGGTGACTGAATGGGAATGAGTGGGAGTGCTGTTGGTGAATGAATAGGAAGTGGCTGGCGTGTGCCTGTTGGCGATTGCCCCTAAATGGTCCAAGTGCAACCCTGTAGAAGTGTAACATATGCCACAATAACTGGATATTTGTTATGACAAATGACTTGAAATTTGTTAACACCACTATGTGTACAGATATAAGATCCCATACTTATGCACAATTGTGTTCTAACTTTTTCTTTGTATTCTGTGCTTATTGTTGTGTATATCTGGAGAGGACTCTCAATCCTGTGGCTCTGACACAGTCTGGATCTGTGAAGACACCCACCTGCTCACCAAAATGGGATCAGCGACTCTACTTTGATGTTTCATTTGGCTATAAATTCCACATGCACGTGCAGTGGATACCAGGGGTTCAGCATCTCAGTGGCCCCCTGAATCACAGGCACATCACTGTCCATGGGGCACAGCTCAGTCTGCAGCAGACTCTTTGCAGAGATACGGTCTCCAGGGACGCTGACGGTAGCCCGTGTCTCTGATTATCCAGCCCCTATGATGGGGACTCTGCTCTCGAGACCTTCTCCTGCATCCTTGACCCACTGCCTCAGCCCCCTCCTGCTCCCTCATGCAGGAGTGTTGCGTGAATGAGACCCAGGGCAGTTGTCTCCGTGATCTGGTGTCTCCATGTCTTGGTGTCTCCGTGATCTCATAGATGAGAGTCTGGCAGCACATCCTGGAGAGCTGGCCCCTTTCCCAGCTTCACTGCCAGGGCCTGGGTTGACCCATGCAATGGCATGCCCCATTGGCACTTGTCTTGGCTGCCAGGCAAAGCTAACCCTGAACTCACAGGGACTTGCAGCCTCCTCTTTCTGAGTAAAACTCTGAGGCCAATAGTTCTGATTGGTTCCAGTAGTTCTGTTTTTCATTATGTGGGTCTGTTTACTATTGATACTCACTGTGCTTGATTGGTTAGGTCTGGGTGTAAACTCCAAGTGAACCAAACAAACAAAAAGCTGGAAATTGGCACTACAGCATGGAGCGGCCATTTTAAAAGTGGAGTGCTTAAAATCGTTCTCACACTTGCCAACTATTGTCATCTCTGTAGTGATCTGAGCTATAATATATGCAAAGTACTCGACTATTCAATGGTCCCTGTAAAATGGCTGCCAATTAGAGTCAGACAGTCATAGAGATGTACAGCACAGAAACAAACCCTTCAGTCCAGCTCGTCCGTGCCAACCAGATATCCCAACCCCATCTAGTCGCATTTGCTAGCACTTGGCCCATAGCCTTCTAAACCCTTCCTATTCATATACCCATCTGAATGTTTTAAATGCTGTAATTGTACCAGCCTCCACCACTTCCTCTGGCAGCTCATTTCATACACGTACCACCCTCTGTGTGAAAAGGTTGCCCCTTAGGTCCCTTTTTTATCTTTCCCCTCTCACCTTAAACCTACACCTTCTAGTTCTGAACTCACCCCACCCCAGGGAAAAGACTTTGTCTTTGTCTATTTATCCTATCCATGCCCCTCATTATTTTATAAACCTCTATAAGGTCACCCCTCAGCCTCCGACGCTCCAGGGAAAACAGCCCCAGCTATTCAGACTTCCCTATAGCTCAAATCCTCCAACCCTGGCAACATTCTTGTAAATCCTTTCTGAACCCTTTCAAGTTTCACAACATCCTTCCGATAGGAAGGAAACCAGAATTACACACAGTATTCCAACAGTGGCCTAACCAATGTCCTGTACAGCCACAACATGACCTCCCAACTCCTGTACTCAATACTCTGACCAATAAAGGAAAGCATATCAAACGCCTTCTTCTTATTCTATCTACCTGCGACTCCACTTTCAAGTAGCTATGAACCTGCATCCAAGGTCTCTTTTGTTTAGCAACACTCCCGAGGACCTTACCATTAAGTGTATAAGTAAGGTAATGGGTGGGTAGCGCTTCGGCGGGGCGGTGTGGACTTGTTGGGCCGAAGGGCCTGTTTCCACACTGTAAGTAATCTAATCTAAGTCCTGCTAAGATTTGCTTTCTCGAAAGGCAGCACCTTGCATGTATCTAAATTAAACTCCATCTGCCACTTCTCAGACCATTGGCCCATCTGGTCAAGTTCCTGTTATAATCCGAGGTAACCCTCTTCGCTGTCCACTACACCTCCAATTTTGGTGTCATCTGCAAACTTACTAACTGTCCCTCTTCTGCTCACATCCAAATCATTTATATAAATGACAAAAAGTACAGGACCCAGCACCGATCCTTATGGCACTCCACTGGTCACAGGCCTCCAGTCTGAAAAGCAACCCTCCACCACCACCCTCTGTCTTCTACCTTTGAGCCAGTTCTGTATCCAAATGGCTAGTTCTCCCTGTATTCCATGAGATCTAACCCTGCTAATCAGTCTCCCATGGGGAACTTTATCGAACACCTGACAAATAGATTGGTTTAATTCAGTTTCTGCCACATTCAAACACAGTACCATCCCACCAAACCTGCTGGTATCTGATTGCAATCTGAAGACAGCAAGCTACCATTCCCATGCCCTTGGCTCTGATATCCTGCCCAATCATAATGTCTAATCTGTCCCAAAGGGCACAGAAAATGTTACACTATTGATTTGTTAAAAACCTCAAAACCTCCCTCCTCACCGACAACCTCAATCACTCTGACTACTTATTCACGCACACTCACTTATTCACACTCAGTTGTTCGCTTATTAACTCACACTTATTCGCTCACTCAGTCAATCTCTCACACACACTCCTTCACATATGTTCACTCATTCATATTCACTCAGTCACTCATACATTCACTCAGTCACTCATACACACACTCACTTTAACACACATGCTTATTCACACACACTGACAATCACCCATGCACACATACTCATTTACATCATTCGCTTATTCATCCTCACTCACGCAGTCACTCTCGTATACACTTGCAAATTCACACTCACTCACACAGTTACCCTCTCACACTTGGTAATTCAAATTCACTCACACAGACTCACTTATTCACACTCACACACACACTCGCACACTCATACTCATTAATTTTATCTCATACACACATACTCTCACTAATTCACACTCATTCACAGTCAGTTGTTCACACAAGCTCACTAATCCATACTCACTCGCTAATTTGCACTGACACACACTAATTCATGCTCAGTCACGCTCACTCTCACACACACTCACACACACTCACGAATTCACACTCACTCACACACTCGCTAATTCACACGCACACTTGCTAATTCACGCTCACTCACACACTCGCTAATTCACACCCACACACTCGCTAACTCACACAGTCACTCTCACACACACTCGCTTATTCACACACACTCACTCTCTGAATTGCTCACACACATTTTCACACATTTACACACTCTCACACATTCACTCACTCACTTGTTCACTCACACTCTTGAAATCACAATCATCTTCTGAAAGATTCTTCCCCGAACTCTCACACTCAGTCACTGACTCATTCCAGACGCCATGATCTCATTTCATTGATCAATATAATTGTGGCCTCACTCACTGACTGTAACAGTAACAATTCAACTTGCATTGATATAGCATCGTCAATGCACCTTCCGGTGGGATTATCAGGCAAAATGTTAACACTGAGCCCCAAAAGCTAATGTTAGGGTGGATGACCAAACGTTGAGACAAAGAAATAAATTTTAAGGGAAGACTTAAAGGAGGAAAACTGAGGTCGAACAATTTAGGAAGACAATTTCAGAAGTAAGGCCAAGACAGCTGAGAGAACAATGAAAGTCAAGGAGATTTAAAAGACCAAATATGAAGGACTGCAGAGTTGGAGAGAGGAGAAAGATGAATGAAACAAGACCATTTGAGATTTGAAAACAAGAAGGAGAATTGTAAAATCAAAGGGTTGCCGAATGGAGAGCCAAGGGGCTAATGGTGAGTTATGGGCGAATTGAAATTATTGGGCATTAAGATGTAGGCAGTAAAGTTTTGCATAAACGTAGGTTGAAGGAAAGTGAAACAGGAAGCGAGTTGGAAGATCACTGGAATAGTCAAATCTACGATTCCTGATGAAGGGCGTATGCCCAAAAATGTCAATTCTCCTGTTCCTCAGATGCTGCCTGACCGGCTGTGCTTTTCCAGCACCACACTCTCGACTACAGGTTAGAGAGACATGCATGAGGCCCACGGTAGTGGAAGAGCTGAGGACAGATGCCAAGTCATGGGAATTGTTTATTGTGAAGAGGAGTGAGGACGGCCAATTTGAAAGGGTGGCAGAGACGGAAGGGGAGTGAGCTGCTTGAGGAATAGGAAGAGGTTAACAAGAGGCCAGGAAGGAAATTTGCCTGGTTAACAATTCAGAAGGAGTAAGAGTGAGGGAGTGAGAGGTGAGTGTCATGGACAAGCTGATGTCAGTGAGGAGAAACAAGAGACAAACTCTACTGTAGGGATTGGACATGAGGTCGATTTGGTGAAATTCATTCAGGCTCAAAACCTCAAACATAGACGTCATTAAGATTTAATTCACTTGCTGACAGACTCACTCAAGATTTCGCTGACATCTTCGAGATTACACTCGGTCACTGACAGGCTCACTCGAGATTTCACTCATTGACAGATTCACTCAAGGTTTCACTCACTAACTCACACGAGATTACATTCACTCATTGACAGACTCACTCGAGATTACACTCACTCACTGAGACTCACACAAGATTACACTCTGACAGACTCAGGTTTTCACTCACTCACTGACAGACTCACTTGTGATACACACTCATTGATTCACACAAGATTTCACTCAGTCACTGACAAACTCATTCAAGATTACACTCATTCACTGACAGAGTCACTCATAATTTCACTCACTCACTGACAGATTCACTCATAATTACACTCGATCACTGACAGAGTCACTCAAGATTTCACTCACTCACTGACAGATTCACTCACTGAGACTCATTCGAGGTTACAGTCACTCACTGACAGACTCACTCAAGATTTCACTCACTCACTGACAGATTCACTCACTGGCAGATTCACTCGAGATTACAGTCACTTGCTGACAGACTCGCACAAGATTTCATTCGCTCACTGACGGATTCACTCGTGATTACACACTCAATGACTCACTCGAGATTACACTGACAGACTCACTCGAGATTACACTCGCTCACTGATAGACTCACTTGAGATTACACTCACTCACTGACATACTCACTCACTGACATCCTCACTCGCTGACAGACTCACACAAGATTTCACTCACTCACTGATGGATTCACTCAACATTACACTCAACTCTTAAACGTCCTGAAGATCTTGCTCACTTACAGACAGACTCCCTCATCATTTCAGTGACAGACTCCCTCCATATAGTATGTGCATACAAACACTCAGAAGAGGAACAAAAGTAGACCATTCTCCCCCTCAAGCTTGCAACAGCATTCAATAAGATCATGGCTGGTTTGTTTGTGTTTCCAATTGCGCGTTCCCATTTACCCTGATAACCTTGGGTTCCCTTGTCTAACCAGACTCTAACCTCCTCTGACTCAGTTGAGGTCTCACCAGCTCACTGACAGAGTAGAGATTTGAATCCTGAGCACACTCGCTCCAGATCTCACTCAATCACACAGTTAGTCCCCCCTACTTCCTGCTCGAGAGAAATGAGGGCCTTGTTTAATGAAAAGAAACAGAGATCCAACAGCATTCATTGGTATTTCTTTATGGTGTACAGAAGATATTCTTTCTACAAGCCACATGACAGTCCCTTACATTAAATATGTTGCTGAGAAAACATCCCTTAGTTTCTGGAATGTTCCATGAGCCAAAGGATTCCCCGTTGCGTGAAACACTGAGAGATGTCAGTATACATTATGGAGTTTATTCTCACATTGGAAAATTTTATTAACACAGCATTACGTAAACATGACAATGACTAAAACGGTGGGAGATTTACAATGATACAGGGAATCACAGGGAGAAAGTGGACTATATTCTATGAAGTTACACCGTTCTCTAACCCACTGCACAATCATTCTAACCATGTTAATATTTGCTTTCAGATAGTATTAATTCTTTTTTCAGTTGAAACCTCTTTTTTTTCCCAAGGACGTGCAGCCAATGAACACTCTCCTTGCCCTGCTCCCTGACTGATAGCCATACTCTCTCCACTCACCAGTTCCCCTTAAAGTGCTTCCCATTGTTAGATTATGGTCACGGAGTCATACACCATGGAAACAGGCCCTTCAGCTCAACTGTTTGATGCTAAACGGATGTTTGGCGCCTCACGGGGAGAGAAGGGCAAGGGAAAGGGCGATGAGGCAGGGAGCCAATGGGAGGACATGGAAGTGAGGAAAGTGGAGGAGTGGATGGTGGGGGAAGGGAGTGGAAGAGTGGGAAGAGGGAGGGAGAGAGGTGAGCAGGAAAGTAGGAAAGCAGGGAGGAAGGAGTAGAAGGTTGTGTTAAAAAGGATGAGGGAGATGTGGGTCACATGACAGAGACCTGGAGTAAGGAATCTCAGCACTGGCTCCACTTGGACCAATTGAAGAAGGTCTCACCACAGACCAATGAGGATGGGGAGCTCTCTTGCAGTGCAGGGATAAGCGGTGCATCCAGCAATGGATTGAGGCCAGCGAGGGGGCAGAGAACAGGCAGTGGGTAGTTTCCCACGACCACTATAGACACAGTAAATGGCAAACAACTTTACAAGAGAAATCCCTCTCAAGGTGCAGGCATTGCTGGCAATATTAGCCTGGAATGCCCATCCTCTAGACAAAAGCAGTTCACTCAGTCCTTTCTGAGGTCAATGATGGGTTAGCCATGTCGACATAAAGAACTGGAGTCACATATACATCTGACTGGGGCAGGACAGCACATTCAGGGACCTCAGTGAGCGGGGTCGGAATTTTCCACTGAAATCGGGATCGATTTTCCGAGATGACATGGGCTGTGCCCAAAACAGTCAAAACACCTCGATGGGATCTGAACTCTGGATTATGGGAGCAGATTTCTCCCCTATCCGGATCTGAACCCTGGATTATGGGAGCAGATCTCTCCCCTATCTGGTTCTGAACTCTGGATTATGGGAGCAGATCCCTCCCCTATCTGGATCTGAACTCTGGATTATGGGAGCAGATCCCTCCCCTATCTGGATCTGAACTCTGGATTATGGGAGCAGATCCCTCCCCTATCTGGATCTGAACTCTGGATTAAGGGAGCAGATTTCTCCCCTATCTGGATCTGAACTCTGGATTATGGGAGCAGATCCCTCCCCTATCTGGATCTGAACTCTGGATTAAGGGAGCAGATTTCTCCCCTATCTGGATCTGAACTCTGGATTATGGGAGCAGATTTCTCCCCTATCCGGATCTGTACTCTGGATTATGGGACCAGATCTCTCCCCTATCCGGATCTGAACTCTGGATTATGGGAGCAGATCTCTCCCCTATCTGGATCTGAACTCTGGATTATGGGAGCAGATCTCTCCCCTATCCGGATCTGAATTCTGGATTATGGGAGCAGATCTCTCCCCTATCCGGATCTGAACTCTGGATTATGGGAGCAGATCTCTCCCCTATCTGGATCTGAACTCTGGATTATGGGAGCAGATCTCTCCCCTATCCGGATCTGAACTCTGGATTAAGGGAGCAGATTTCTCCCCTATCCGGATCTGAACTCTGGATTATGGGAGCAGATCCCTCCCCTATCTGGATCTGAACACTGGATTATGGGAGCAGATCCCTCCCCTATCCGGATCTGAACTCTGGATTAAGGGAGCAGATTTCTCCCCTATCCGGATCTGAACTCTGGATTAAGGGAGCAGATTTCTCCCCTATCCGGATCTGAACTCTGGATTAAGGGAGCAGATTTCTCCCCTATCCGGATCTGAACTCTGGATTAAGGGAGCAGATTTCTCCCCTATCCGGATCTGAACTCTGGATTATGGGAGCAGATTTCTCCCCTATCCGGATCTGAACTCTGGATTATGGGAGCAGATTTCTCCCCTATCCGGATCTGAACTCTGGATTAAGGGAGCAGATTTCTCCCCTATCCGGATCTGAACTCTGGATTATGGGAGCAGATCTCTCCCCTATCTGGATCTGAACTCTGGATTATGGGAGCAGATTTCTCCCCTATCCGGATCTGAACTCTGGATTAAAGGAGCAGATTTCTCCCCTATCCGGATCTGAACTCTGGATTATGGGAGCAGATCCCTCCCCTATCCGGATCTGAACTCTGGATTAAGGGAGCAGATTTCTCCCCTATCTGGATCTGAACTCTGGATTGCCAAATCTTGAGACGACATGAGGTCAGCAACATAGCCACACCTACTCCAGTCCCTCATCCATTGAAGTAATACACACACGCTGTTTTCTCCTTAAAGCGCAGAGTGACAAACAAGCCTCCTTGTGAACAGCCACTTCCCCCAGAGCTGTAACACTGTGGGAATGAGGAATGACCAGGGCTCCCCGCCTTTGATCTATAGAGGGTGCATTGACATTAACGTCCAAGTGTTTGCTTGTGTTTAATGTCCCCTCCAAACTGTGGCATCCCACTGTTTAGGTTTTGAAGCTGACAAGGAGAAACTGCTTCTGCTGTCCATCTTGCACTTGTGCATGCATACACCCAGACACACACATGCGCACACACACGTACACACACACGCACACACACAGACACACACACGTGCACACACACGCACAGACACACACAGACACACACACACATGCAAACACACAAAGCGACACACACACGTGGGGCACATACACATGCACACACACAGACACACACACAGACACACACACACACACACAGACACACACAAACGCACACACACAGACACGCATACAGAAACACACACACAGACACACGTACATGCACACACAGAAACATGCACGCAGACAGACACACGTACGTGCACACAGACACAGACACACGTACGTGCACACAGACACTGACACACACGCAGTCACACACACAGGCACACACATAGACACACACACATGCACACACACAGACACATGCCCTCACACAGACACACACACATGCTCACACACAGACACACACAAATGCACAAACATGCACATAGAAACACGCACACACAGTCACACACACACAGACACACACGCAGATATGCACACACAGACACACACGCACACAGACACACACATAGATCCATGTACACGCACGTGCGCGCACACACACACACAGACACATGTACACACACACGCACAGACAAATACACACACATATGCACAGACAAATACACACACACATGGCCTGTTTTTGGTTTTATTAAGATTTTTGGGGGACTTGGCAGGGAAGCTGTGGAGAGGATGTTTCTCACTGTGGGAGAGTCGGGGACCAGAGGGCACCATCTCATAATAAGGGGGTGAGAGCATCTGGGACAAAGATGAGGACAAATACCTTCTCTCAGGGATAGTGAACTTGTGGAATTCCTGGCCACAGAGTGCTGTCGAGGCTGGGTCATTAAGTAAGTTCAAGGCTGAGATAGAGAGATTTTTGATCAGTAAAGGTTATGGGGAAAATGCAGGAAAATAGAATTGGGTTGAGGTTATCAGATCAGCCATTGAATGGTGGAGCAGACTCGATGGGCTGATTGGCCTACTGCTGCTCCCCAAGTCTTATGGTAGTAACTATGGCCCACTGGATGAAATGGACAGCTGGGAGAGACCGAGTGCCATCTAAACGAGACAGTTTACACACCAAAGCTTCCAGCTGGAGGTGAGTGAGCCATCGTGTCTGATATTGCTCCTGGCGTCATGGAGCCGTGAGCCCTATACCTTTCAACTGGTCATTTTCCCACTCCTAGCAACACTCTAGCTATCATTCTTCAGTCAATAAGTCATCTTCAATGTCATGGGCACTTGATCCACAGTTGCTTTGCACTCGTTAACATTCTGGGCAGTTGGCCAGCCCCCTATCTGAGTCTGGACAAGGTCCCAGAGTGACGCACTCACCCCAGCAACCTTGGTTTCTTTCTCTCCCCTCGACCCCTTCTTAAGAAAGAGAAGATCAAGCCTCGTTTTCAGCATGGAGCTGGGGGGAGGTGATTCGCAATTTTGAATTTGCCATTGAACTATGATAAGCAATGAGTTGGTGCGTCACTGAGGGAGGAAGTCAGTGGGCACTGGAAGGATTTTGGGCACCTATGACCCAATTGTTTTTCCGGCCTATGCCACCAGCCTGCCTTGTACACAATGCTACTTCACGGTATCTACCAGGGCTCGCTCATAACAAAATGGCCACCAGCACAACACAAACCTGTCGAAAGACTCCGGAGGTCTCCCTTCTTGTCATCCTTCTGGTGCCTGCACTTCAGACACTGGGGACAGACATTGCTGCGGAGCCCTGCAAGTAATTATCCTCCCATCAGCACCCAGTCCAGGGCAGTGCTCTCCTGAAGGCCTGCGCTCTCGCAATCTTAGAGATGGATTTTTGGATCACATACAAAGTTGTTTTTCCTTCAGTGGAGGATGGTTCAGGCTGTCTCAGTCCTGTAGTTTCCGGAGGCAGTTGCCAAGCAGCTGTTGGAGCTCAGCTCACTTCAGCTGTAGGCCCGGGGGCACTGTTGCTGCCTAACTACCAATCCAGCCAAAGAGCAGCCAACTTGAACTTGAAGCGAGGCCCCAGTATGACCAAGTATAAAAGGAGAGCTACTTCTCCCAGTGCAGTTTGTGACTGATACGCCCAAATGAGCCTCAAGACAAGATTGACAACAGCAGTTTATCATACATCCAGCAGTTTATTCTACTTCAGAAGCTGGGTTGAGCTACAAGGGGAGAGGTGTGTCTGTGAGATTCTAGTCTAACCTTGTTTTGGGCCTTGAACCGACAACAGGTGAGAAGGGTCTCTTGAACACGAATAACGTCACTTGAATAAACGGGTGCACAATACATATTCAGTGTCTACTAACAGCATACAATGAAGAGACCTTTGACCTATAGCCTGTGAATTTTTCTATGTGCCTCTAGCTGAGGCCTGTTTGGTCGCAGTGACAATGCCAATGTGGAGGGTGATCTTCAGTCAATACATTATCACAGCTTTTTGTTTTCTCTTTCACAGTTAAATAACCAGCACTTTGAAAAACACAAGTTCTTATAACAGCAGTTATTTACAACATAAGCCTTTTCTCGGGTTGGGCTTTCAAGACTTCATGACACTTCACGTGGTTTCGGCTAATTGCTATTAACTGCAAGTCGCGATAAGAGCTCAACATTAGGACTCGTCCTCACACAAGATACAAACAAGGAAGGCTAATGAACAGGAAGGTTCATAACTTAAGTGCACCGAGTGCTTCATTAAATAGTGAAAGCTGGACATTGGAAGCCACCTTTTATAAAGTCGTTCCGATTGAGTCGGTAAAGTTCTGGCTTTGGGTTTCCCGGGGCACGGAACCCGGTTTCTAGCTGGCGCAGGACATCTGCACTCCACCGCCACCCCTCACCCTCCCCGCGCACACCCCAACCCCTGGCCCTAGTCGAAGGTTTTCACCTGCGTCTGTCCAATCTCACCCTTTAGAGTGTGAGAGGTTTGACTCTGGTTTCATCGGGGTGGTAAGGAGTGAACTGTCGGGGTGTCTTCTGGTGAGATCAAAGCCTCAGTTTTGCGAGGGCTACGTGGCGCTCCAATCCTGTCTGGGTCTTAGTTTTTTTTGACATCTATGAATCACTAGAATTGAGACGGGCTCAGTCTTTCCAAGAAGTGGGGATGGTGGGGTGGGGGATGGGGTGGGTGCTTGAGTGCGAGTCATCTCAATGAGCCATCAGCTTTTTAAAATGAATGAGCATTATTTTACTCGCATTGATAGCGATGGACCATTCGGAGCACATCAAGTGGCTAACCACAGCAGTCTAAAACATTCAGCACGACTAACTGATAGCGGGTGGCGGGAGTGGGGGGGGGGGGGGGGGTTATCAATGTGTTTTCGCAATCCAAGCACTTGTAGGATCCCAGGTTTTGTCTGTTGCTTTCAATGATGTTGAGTAGAGCTGTGAAATGATATTGGTTCGGACAACTGTTGACCTTGGGCCTGGGCAGCTCTGCTCTTTCCAGTACTGGTGGCGTGCTCTACCTCATGAGGTAAAGTAGGAGTTCTGCATGGAGTAGAGCCGATCTATGGGGTTTCCTATCCGAGCTTGCATGGAGCTCGCTTCATTGGTTGCCAGGAGGCAGTCGCCTAGACTGTTGAGTGATGTGTCGCTGTCCATGTCATGGAAAAGGGTTTCGTTGCCTGAGGAGAAAAGAGAAGACAATGTTTAAACTGTGAGCTACGAGGAGTGGAAAGCACAGGAAAAATGACCTCCCTGAAATGGGGGCCATTCAGCCCATCGCCAATCTCCGTCCACACCCACCTTCCACAACAAAAAGGAAAGACTTGCATTCAGTGAACGCCTTCCTTGACCTCAGGACAGGTAAAACTGGTTTTACAGCCAATGAGAAACTTCCTGAAGTGTAGTCATGTGGCAATGCAGCAGCAAACCTACACAAGGTAAGATCCCACAAGTGGCAATCTCATAATGGTCCGGGTTAATCTGTCTTTTCTTTTGTTCATCCAAGGGAGGAGGGTATTGCTAGCTTGTTCAGCATTTATTGCCCTTGCCTCGTTGTCCAGCAGGGCTGGCTAGGAGTCAGCCATATTGCTTTGGCTCTGGAGTCAAACCTAGGCCGGAGCAGGTAAGGATGGGAAATTTCATTTTCTAGATGACATCAGTGAACCAGATAGGTGTTTACAACAATCGTCAGTGGTTATATGGTTTAGCCAGGTTTTCATTGAATTTAGATTTCACCATCTGCCATGGTGGGAATCAAACCACATTAGCCCCCTCTCTTTGTAAAGGAAGTGGTTTGAGGGAGAATTACTTGCCAGGAGACCAAGGAAAACTCCTGCGCTTTCCTTTGGTTAGTGCTGTGTCCACCTGACAGGGCGGGTGGGGCCTTGGCTTCATGTCTTGCCTGAAAAGCAGTGACTCCACTAATGTAGTACACCCTCTACAATGCACTGGACCATCATCCTGCATTGCATGCTCAGTCCTGGAGTGTAGATAAAACTCACATCCCTGTCTAACTCAGAGGTGAAAGCATTAGCCATAGAACCAGTCCTGACACAGAAAATAGGGGGAGGAGTCAGCCATTCGGCCCTGTAGAGTCTGCTTCACTATTCTATATGATCGTGACTGATCACCCAACTCCATTCCCTGTTCCCACTTTCTCCCCCATACTCTCTGACCCATTTTAGCCCTTAACATTATATCTGACTTCTTCTTCAAAATATCCAATGCGTTGGCCTCAACAATTTCCTGTGCCAGAGAACTCCACAGGCTCACACTCTCTAGCTGAAGACACTCCTCCTCATCTCATTCGGAAATGGCCTACCTCATATCCTGTGCCCCTCTGATTCTGGACTCCCCAGTCATCGGGAACATCCAGCCCTGTCTCGTCCTGTTGCAATTTTATATGTTTCTATAGGATATAGGTTTCCATAGTTTAGGTACGGCTTAATCCACCTCATTAAGACCAGGAGCAAGGAGCTGCTGCAGTACATTCTCAATGCAGGAGCAAGTCACTGAAGATGCTGGAATCTGTACTGAAAACAACAAATGATCACAGCGGGTCAGGCAGCATCTATGGAGAAGGGACAAGCTAACGCCTCGAGTCTAGATGACTCTGGAGTGAAGTCTGGAGGGGGCAGCATTTATGCTGGGTGTGGGGGAATGGAGTGTTGGGGGGCGGGGAGGGGGGTTGCAAAGGGAATGATTGCCACAGATCTGAGCCACAGGGGTTCAATGGTCACTCACTGGAATTTGGTAATCAGCGGGAGGGGTTGGTGGTCTCTGGGAGGTGATGGGGGCAGGGTCAGATAGCAGTAGTTAGGAGTGGTCCTTTTGAGAGTCAGGGGTCTGATTACGGTGCAGGCCAGCTAGCCTGGAGGCTGGCAAGAGGCATTCCCGTTCATCCTGGCTCACACGGAGTGCAGCAAAGGCATTTAACTCTTTAGTTACCCTCTCTGTCACCTCAGGTTTCCAGGGAAACACAGGATCCAGCATTAAAATTAGATTAGATTAGATTACTTACAGTGTGGAAACAGGCCCTTCTGCCCAACAAGTCCGCACCGACCCGCCCCCACCCAGACCCATTCCCCTACATTTACCCCTGCACCTAACACTACGGGCGATTTAGCATGGCCAATTCACCTAACCTGCACGTTTTTGGACTGTGGGAGGAAACCGGAGCAAACCCACGCAGACACAGGGAGAATGTGCAAACTCCACACAGTCAGTCGCCTGAGGCGGGAATTGAACCCGGGTCTCTGGCGCTGTGAGGCAGCAATGCTAACCACTGTGCCACCGTGCTGCCCATCAAGTTTAAGATGCAGCTAAAATGAGAGGTGCACAGTCCTTATTATAGTATTCAAATGGGCAATTGGATTTTAAATGCCAGCCCATCACCCAACCAATTCTCTTCCATTAAATCCAAAACTGGTCGACTCCAACTTAGCAGTTCAGGTTTGTAGACTTTTAAACATTACATCCCACCTGTTTTTTTTTTTAATTCATTCACAGGGTAAGGGCATCACTGGCTAGGCCAGCGTTAAAAGCCAATCCCTAGTTGCCCTAAAAGAGTTAATCACATTACTGTGCGTCTGGAGTCACGCATAGGCCAGACCAGGTAAGGATGGCAGTTTCCCACCCTGAGGGACATTAGTGAAATGGGTTGTTATCCCAACAATCAACAATGAATTCATGGTCATCATTAGACGTTTAATTTCAGACATGTATTGAATTCAAATTCCACTATCTGCCATGATGGGACTCAAACCCAGGTCCTCAGGTCATTACCTGGGTCTCTAAATTAACAGTCCACCGATAATATCACTAGGCCATTGCTTCCCCCTGAAGGTTTAACAACCTCCTTTTTTGAGAGTCAAAATTCCTCTCAGTTGTACTTCGAATCTACCAGCACCCCCATTTGATCCCTTGAAGGGAAGTTGTCTTCAGACATACCGAGATCTCCCAAGATTGCGAATCAATACTTCAGAGCATTCAACTGGCTTCATCGCTCCAAAATTCAACCTTTGTCATTCGGGATAGACTCCCCTTCCTGACCCAGGCCTGGTAACACAAGACTCATTACTACTTGGTCATCTCAAACAACATCTATCCCTCTAATCGTCAGCTCCATCCTCAGGCGACAGTCTGTCCAACTACTCTTTCAAGAAGCTAAGTTGCAAGTTAAGCAAGCATTAGTTCGAACCTAGCGATCAGTCCAATTCCGGGCACCACACCTTCACAAGGACTGGAACTGTGACATGGGTAATGAAAGGCTCTGAGAGAACATAGATAGGCTGGCAGAATGAGGTGGGCATGTGGCAGATGAAAATAAAACGTAAAATGATTCCTTTTGATGGGAAAGACAATGAAAGGCAATACAAAAATGAAGGGTTCAGTTCTAAAGGGGTTTCAGGAGCAGGAGGACCTGACATTATATAGTTTGTTCAAGGTGGCAGAGGGCAAGTTTGAGAAACCATTGAAGCACATGGGATCCTGGGCTTTAGAAATCAGGGTGGACAGTACAAAAGCAAGGGTGTTCTAATAACCTGTGTAGGCCTCAATTAGAATTTTGCCTCCAGTTCCGGCACTGCACTGAGGAAGGATGTGAAGCTGTTGGAGAGGGTGTGGAAAAGATGGAAGAGATTAGTTCCAGAGATGAGGAACTTCAGTCGCCCGGATAGGTCAGCAGCAGAGAGGCTGTCACTCTTAGAGAAATGGAGGTTTTGACAGAGATGTTCAAAATCACGAGGGGTCAGGGCAAAATAGATAGGAACACTTCTTCCTTTCAGAGTCAGGGCTGGAAAAGTGGGAATGACGATTCCATTGAAAGTGCTGCCATGACTGGGAGTGGTCATTCTCTTACTCTGGGATTCAATATGAGTCTCTCTTTAAAAAATAAAATTGGCTGAAATCTCATAGGAGAAAGAAGCAGTCACCATAAGGGTGCATATGGTCTCCCGGCATCTGAGGAGGAGTGAGGCCTTGTCGGAAAGGATCGGTGTTATATCCGTTCTGTTCAATAGCCAGGAGCTGCTGTGGAGGCAGGCTTGTATAAGGGTTCATCATCGTTTCCATTCCAGGGTTATTGGAACTGTTCGCTGGGACTGCACAAAAAAAAGAAATAAATTGAAATGAATGTCACACAGCAGCACATTCTATCCAGCTCCATACTTATATGAGGAAGTCTTGTAAAACCCCTTTGTTTTTAGAATCACTAGCTCAGGCCTCATCTGAAGGTCAGTGTCCAGTCATGGGCATCACTCTGGGCAGGATGTCAAGGAGGGTTGCACAGGAGTGGGAGCAGGGACTTCAGTTACAAGGTGAAGTTTGAGTATTTGGGGCTGTTATCCTCTGAGCGAAGAAAGCTGAAGGGAGATTTAATGGAGGGGTTTTGACAAAAACAAGCGAACAGTAACTCCTTCCTCTGGCTGATTACAAGGAGACACAGATTTATGGTAATGAGTAGTCATTGAATTATAATGATAGGGCAAATAGGGAGACCCTTCAGCCCACTGTGACTGTACTCTGACAAAGCTCTGATAAAGCTATCCAATTACTCCCTGTTTTGTCCTGTACCCCTGAATGTACTCTTCTCACAACCAATTGATTTCCTGTTTAATTAATCTGCTAACCCGCCACGTAAGATGATAACAGCTCTCTGCACACTTTATTCTTTTCTCCCTTCTGCTTCTTTTGCTAATTATCCGCACCTTTCAAAGGCCAACCTCTGCTGTTAGGAACAATTTTGCCATGATTTACCTGATCAAAAACTTACATATGGTTTAACACCTCCATCCAACTTCCTCTGAACCTTCTCAGTTCAGTGGAGAGTGGATTCTCTCTCAGGCTGAAGCCCTAGCCCCTTTCTCTCTCTCTCTCTGTAACATGGGGAAAGAGATCATTCTTGCCATGAGCTGGTGCGATCTAGAATGCAGGGGCTTGTGTGTGTGCTACCTACAATATAACTTTCAGGAGGGAATCAAGAAAGTAAATGAAGGCAGCGGAATAGTGGGAGAGCAAGGGAATCATAAAAACGCGGGAGTTTGATTTTTCAAAGCCTCTTAGCTGAGCCTGTCACATGCCTCAGGACTCGCTGTCCCATCCTTACTGAGACTGGTTTCCTCCAATCCCATACAAAGGATAGCAAGACTCCACCACCAGTCCCAGTCTATCACCAGCTCTTTCACTCCAGATTTGGTGGCTCTCTCTTACAGTTCTTGCAGCACTCCTTTTAAAATTGCACCATTTTATTGATCACACCACTCCCTCTACCCTCAAAACATCTCACTTCATACTCCCCTCCAGTAATATCCCCTCCAGTAAACTAACCTGTCCTAAGTCTACTGCCCATTCACTAGCCCATACTGGCATTGTGTCTGCTGCATCTCATCGTCGTTTACTATATTTTCAGCTTTGAGGCACTTACAGACTTTGAAATGATGCCCCAAATGTCCACATCATTTGTACATGGAGGAAAAGTGCAGTGGTCTACAGCTCTGTATATCACCCTCCATCTCCAAAAACAACTCTCTGTTTTGCATCTCTTTCTGAATATTGTTACTGAGCCTTATCTCCTCTGCATTAAGAATGGGGCTCTGCGAACGCTAATAAGCCTTTATGTGTTACTTTGTGAAATGTCTTTCAAAAGTTCACATACACAACATCAACTACATTTCTGGGGTAGCACGGTGGCTCAGTGGTTAGCACTGCTGCCTCACAGCACCAGGGTCCCAGGTTTGATTCCAGCCTTGGGCGACTGTCTGTGTGGAGTTTGCACATTCTCCCCGTGTCTGCGTGGGTGTGCTCCGGTTTCCTCCCACAGTCCAAAGGTGTGCAATTCAGGTAAATTGGCCAGGCTAAATTGCCCATAGTGTTAGGTGCATTAGTTAGAGGGAAACGGGTCTGGGTGGGTTACTCTTCGGAGGGTCACTGTGGACTAGTTGGGTCGAAGGGCCTGTTTCCATACTGTAGGGAATCTCATTATCCCTCATCAAAGAATGTGCTCAGGTTGGTCAAAGACAATTTGCTTTAACAAATTTCTCTTGATTTCATTTATTAATCTATTTGGCTCCAAATACCAATAAATTAGTTTTGGGTTATGGTAATCTCTCAAGGTTTCCCCATCATTGTCATGAAGATGATGGACTGACTTGCAGTTGCTGTGTTTGACTCTCTGCTCATTTTTAAACATGGTTGTAATATTTCTAATTCTCCAGTCCTCTGGCACCTCTCCCATGTCAAATGAGGATTGGGAGATTGTGGTCAGTGCCTTTGCATTTTCCATTCGATGTCCCTAGGCTCCATCCCATCTGGACATGGATCCTCTTGATACTTGGATCTTTCTTTCACTCACTCATGGGACTTGGGCATCTCTAGCTGTGCCACCATTTATTGCCCATCCATAGTTGCCCTTGAGAAGGTGGATGGTTATCTGCCTTCTTGAAATGCTGTAGGTAGACCCACAATGTTCTTAAAAGAGGGAATTCCAGGATCCTGACCCAGTGACAGTGATGCAACGGTGATGTATTTCCAAGTCGGGGGTGATGTTTCCATGTATGTGCTGCCCTTGTCCTTCCAGATTTAAGTGGCTGTGGGTTTGGAAGGTGCTGTCAAAGTATCTTTGCTGAATTTCTGCTATGCATCTTGTAGATAGCACACCCGGCTGCTCCTGAGCGCCGGTGGTGAAGGGAGTGAATGCTTGTGGATGTGGTGCCAATCAAGTGGCTGCTTTGTCCTGGACGGAGTCAAGCTTCTTGAGTGTTGTTGGAGCTGCCCCCATCCAGGCAGGTGGGGAGTATCCCATCGCACTCCTGACTTGTGCCTTGTAGATGGTGGACAGGCTTTGGGGAGTCAGGAGGTGAGTGACTCACCGCAGTATTCCTAGCCTCTGACCTGCTCTTGTAATTCTTGTAACCTGTTAATACTTAAAAGTTCATTCTCTTTCGCTTTTTTTAGACAATCTAATTTCTCTACTTTCTATTCCTTTACTCCTAAATGGAATTGGAGAAAACTATCAAAGAGGGCTGATTGAAACGTCTTCAGTGATAACTTGGCGAAAGGAACTCGAGATGTATCTGAATGGGAAAGGTTGCAGGATCGTGGGCAAACAGCAGAGATAGTGGCTCAGTTGAAATTGCGACATCAATAGGCTGAAACTGACCCAATGGATCGAGACCCTGACATACAAAATAGCCCAAACCTCATATTCCATCCACAGCCCCCTACAAACAAACCCCCCCCGGTCAAGATTTTCCTGCGCACGAAAATCCCCATACCCAGTTCCCTTCCAGACTACCCGCCACTCCCAGAATCAGAACATCCACAGCTCCTCATCCAACCCACTCCCCAACCCAGGCAGCCCCACATCCAGATACCCCATACCCAGACACTGCTAAGCCTTGACTCTCAGACTCACCCCCCCCCCCCCCACACCCAGATTCTCCCACCACCTTGACACCCTCAGGTTCCCCACTGATCCAGACATTCCTCCCACCCATTGACAGACCACGCCATGCCCCTCTGCACCCAGACCCTTTCCCAGACTCCCAGACCCCGCTTCCTACTCAGAATGTCCTGAGACCCAGAAAGCCCCAGACTCACTTTTCTCCACACAACATGGAGACTGTCCCCAGCACTGAAACTCCACTAAGAGCCAGACCTCATCCAAGCTGCCCACTCTCCACCTGCAGGGCCAGATTTCTGCAGATTCAGGCTGAACTCAAGAGAACATTAAAAATGGTGGATGGGGCCCAAATGCAGAAACACCGTCCTAATTTCTGGCAGATACCAATTTTGCCAGAAGGAGGAAAAGGGCAGGACATGAATCACACAAGAGGGAAATTTTGTGGGGTTGTTTAAAATTAGTGCTGACTTCAAACAGACCTCATTTTTGCTGTTTACAGAGATTTAACCCACAATAAAGAAGTCATGAATTAACAGAGTCAGCACAGTGGCTCAGTGGTTAGCACTGTTGCCTCACGATGTCATGGATCTGGGTTCGATTCTAGCCTCGGGCAACTGTATGTGTGGAGTTTGCACATTCTCCCTGTGTCTGCGAGGGTTTCCTCCCACAGTCCAACGATGTGTAGGTTAGGTGAACTGGCAGTGCTAAATTGCCTATTGTGTTCAGGGATGTGTAGGTTAGGTGCATTAGTCAGAGTGAATGTAGAATAATAGGGTCTGGTTGGGTTACTCTTGGGGGGGGGGGGGGGTCAGTGTGGAGTTGTTGAGCTAAATGGCCTGTTTCCACACTGTAGTGATTCTATAATAAATATGGTTAAAAGGTCTGTCTGAGTCTCATGATTGGAAGTTTTTAAAAGTATCTCCAGCCCTTTAAACATGGAAAAGTTGAAGCGATGGGTTGGAGATTTGTTTTTAATGTCTTTTAATAAACTGTTTTCAATTGACAAGCTTTCTGGTATAGGTAGGGAAAGAAAATTGCCCTCCATTTCTACAGTTTCAATTGAAGTTAATTGTAGACATTTTTCAAGGGATGCTATTAGAACAGAAGGCATCGTGAATGCTTGGCTGAAATTCAAAAGGCACAAAACACACATCAGTGGAAGGGAGGGTTTACACCATGTTTTGATTTACAGTTTAAAGACACGTTTAATAGGTTAGTTCTGTTGACCAGACAGCTGGCTAACAATGCAGATTGTGCCAACTGCACAGGTTTAATCCCTGCTCTGACTGAAGTCTCACCTTCTCAACCTTACCCCTCTTTTGAGGCATGGTGACTCTGAGGTTAAATCACCACCATCTCTAAAGAGAGAGCAGCCCTATAGTCCTCTGGGACTATGGTGACTTTACAGTTCCTGAACAGAAATCTTTTATAACAGATTAAGTACCAAATGGGATTTAAAATATTCAAGTGGGTTTATTGGGTAGTTTCTATTTTCACTTTCAAGCGTGCATGAGGGCAAGTTCTACTGTATTGTCAGGAGACTTTGTTTTCATCTCTACATGACTTCTTCAGATGTGTCGGAAATGCATGGTGTGTGAGTGGCTACTGAGGTCATGGAGTAATGAGTTGGTGTGGAAGTACCAAGGTTCATGGAGGTTATGACTGGACTTGAGTTGACATGGAGGAAGCAGCTAAGATGAGCAATGGAGAGAGTTTGGGGAGGCACATGTTGGCATGTTGGAAGTGAAGATGAGAGCTAAAGGACCTCATAGTGAAGTCACAAATACAGAGGTGGACTTCCTAATTCCCTCCTCCTCAGATGTATCTTGGTGTTGTCTCAGATTTACTAACATTTCACCCTCTCACCTGTGCCTTTCCTCACCCCCACTTTGATGGAAAGAGCCGCATTTGATTTACACCCGTGGGTCCTAATCTGCCCTGGCTGTGTAACCTTGGCCCTGTTGTTCCCTAGCTGTCTGTGCCATTGGCACTTCAGGTTCAGTATTAAACAGACTGCCACCTCAGGATGGGTACTCAGTTGGCACGGTGATGCCAAGGTGAAAGGTCATCCACCTTGTAGGATGAACTGAGGTTCTCTCTTGCACTCTGACAGACTCACTGTTTGAGACCATTCCTGTTCTAACCTGTATTCAGGCGCTGGGTGTTCTGCTGGTCTTGTTGTTGTTGCTGCTGCCTACGAGCGAGTTTCTTCATCTGGTGAAAGAGAGAGAGAGAGAGAGAGAGGGCATTACTGTTCAGAGAGAGAGCAAACAAACTTACACTGTCCCTCCCACAGTGAGGGGTCACTCTGTCCCTCAGAGTGAGGAATCACTCTGTCCCCTAGAGTAAGAGGTTCCTCTGTCCCTCAGAGCTAGGGCTCACACTGTCCGCCACAGCAAGAGGTCACTATTAAACAGAGAGCCAATAAAAACCAGTTAAACCAATAAAAACCAGTTAAACCAAGAAGTGATAGTGTCATTTTGAACTGGAGGCCTGTGACCAGTGGAGTGTCACAAGGATCGGTGCTGGGCCCTCTACGTTTTGTCATTTACATAAATGATTTGGATGCGAGCATAGGAGGTACAGTTAGTAAGTTTGCAGATGACACCAAAATTGGAGGGTGTAGTGGACAGAGAAGAGGGTTACCTCAGATTACAACAGGATCTGGACCAGATGGGCCAATGGTCTGAGAAGTGGCAGATGGAGTTTAATTCAGATAAATGCGAGGTGCTGCATTTTGGGAAAGCAAATCTTAGCAGGACTTATACACTTAATGATAAGGTCCTAGGGAGTGTTGCTGAATAAAGAGATCTTGGAGTGCAGGTTCATAGCTCCTTGAAAGTGGAGTCACAGGTAGTTAGGATAGTGAAGGCGGCGTTTGGTATGCTTTCCTTTATTGGTTAGAGTATTGATTACAGGAGTTGGGAGGTCATGTTGCGGCTGTACAGGAGATTGGTTAGGCCACTGTTGGAATATTGCGTGGCAATTCTGGTCTCCTTCCTATCGGAAAGATGTTGTGAAACTTGAAAGGGTTCAGAAAAGGTTTACAAGGATGTTGCCAGGGTTGGAGGATCTGAGCTACAGGGAGAGGCTGAACAGGCTGGGGCTGTTTTCCCTGGAGCGTCGGAGGCTGAGGGATGACCTTATAGAGGTTTACAAAATTATGAGGGGCATGGATAGGGTAAATAGGCAAAGTCTCTTCCCTGGGGTGAGGGAGTCCAGAACTAGAGGGCATAGGTTTAGGGTGAGAGGGGAAAGATATAAAAGAGACCTAAGGGGCAACTTTTTCACGCAGAGAGTGGTACGTGTATGGAATGAGCTGCCAGAGGATGTGGTGGAGGCTCGTACAATTGCAATATAATATTTAAGAGGCATTTGGATGGGTATATGAATTGGAAGGGTTTGGAGGGATATGGGCTGGGTGCTGGCAGGTGGGACTAGATTGGGTTGGGATATTTGGTCGGCATGGACGGGTTGGACCGAAGGGTCTGTTTCCATGCTGTACATCTCTATGACTCTATGACTCTATGGAGCTCCATATTAAGAACACAGGATGGGTTCTGTCTAAATCGTGTCTTGACTCTTTCTTTGTTCTAACTGTTCGCTCACAGTTACAACACTCTGCTGTCGAAACCTCGAACCTTAGACATGACCAACATCTGTCCCAAGCTGGAAATCCTGTTTCCCTGATCCCCACCTCACCCCCAGCCTTGTTAGAAAGGCTTTCTCCATCCTCTCTTCTTCCACACTCCTGGTCAGGAATCTTCATTCTGCTAGACCCCTTGACACTTTCACCACAACAGGTAACCCTCATCAAACACTGGCGATGTCCTTTTGTAACCTCAGAGACCAGAGAGAAGCAAACCCAATGTCCTATAACTTTCCTCAGAACTTAAACTCCTAACATCTGGAACTGACTCCACTTTTGACCCTGCTGACCCCAGTTGAGGGCAATGGCATCTGTTGACCAGGAGGGTACCCCATACCCACAAATATAACGTGCCCCTGGTTACCCTCCTCCCAGCTGTGCTCTATGAGGGAGCTCTGCCAGGTACAACTGAGCCTGCAGCCTGCAAGTACTCAGCTTTGAGCCAGTTAGGTATCCATAGCGACCGACTCTGGATTGTGCTGGCCAATGATAAACTAGTCTCAATGATGGCAATTGTGAAAACCCGTCAGGTTCACTAATGCCCTTCGGGGAAGGAGACCTGCCGTTTTTATTCTCCACGTGACTCCAGACCCACAGCAATTGGGACTGAATTCTCACTGCCTTCTGAAAAGGCCCAGCAAGCTACTCAGTTCAAAGGAATAGACAATGAATCATCTTGCCATCAAATGAAGGAATCAAGAAAATATTGGCCACCTAGTATCGCTGGGCAGACCCTGGCACGCCAGCCTCTGTGGGCAAGGCAATGTCACAGCGCCCACTCTCCGAAGGGCCTCAGGAATAATGGACGACAACTTGTTTGCAGATGTTTTATCACAGGACCCTCTAATCACTTGACCCCTCCAAAGCAACACCTTTGCCACAGCATCCTGGAGGCGCATCTCTCACTGTGAGAGCCTCTGGGGCGAGACCCTGCCCCAGTTCACTCCTGCCACTACAGGAATTGCAAAACCTGTGCCTACACCTCCTCCCTCACCTCCATCCAAGGCCCCAAAGGAACCTTCCACATCCATCAAAGTTTTACCTTCACATCCACCAATGTCATTTATTGTATCATTTGCTCCCGATGCGGTCTCCTCTGCATTGGGGAGACTGGACGCCTTCTCGCAGAGTGCTTTAGGGAACATCTCCAGGACACCCGCACCAATCAACCCCAACGCCCCGTGGCCCAACCTTTCAACTACCCCGCCCACTCTGACGAGGACATGCAGGTCCTGGGCCTCACCACCCGACACCTGGAGGAAGAACGCCTCATCTTCCACCTCAGAACACTTCAACCCCCGGGCATCAATGTGGATATCACCAGTTTCCTCATTTCCCCTTCCCCCACCTCACCCCAGTTCCAACCTCCCAGCTCAGCACCGTCCTCATGACTTGTCCCACCTGCCTATCTTCCTTCCCACCTATCGGCTCCACCGTCCTCTCTGACCTATCGTGTCCATCCCCACCCCCATCCACCTATTGTACTCTCAGCTGCCTTCACACCAGTCCCTCCCTCTCCCATTTATCTCTCCACCCTGGAGGCTCCCGGCCTCATTCCTTAGGAAGGGCTTTTGCCCGAAACGTCAATTTTACTGCTCCCCGGATGCTGCCTGACCTGCTGTGCTTTTCTAGCACCACTCTAACCTAGACTCTAATCTCCAGCATCTTTCTCCTGCCCCAGTTCAGTCCTGCCTGACCCTGACTTACCTTGGCTCTCTGATTCTGAAACCAGACTTGCACAACTCGGACACTCAGGCCTGTTTCTGCTGCGAGAGTTTCCCTGACCTGTGAAGGAAAAGGAAGAGTCATGTGAAGACACAAACGTACGATTGCAGGGCAGTCGATGGCCATTCGGCCCCTTGAACCTATTCAGGGCCGATCTGACTGTGGCCGCGACTCCATGTTTCTGCCCCGCCTTGATAACCTTTGAACCCCCACCTCCCCCCCCCCATGATAGTCAAAAAAGCCTCCGCCTCAAATCCATCCTATGACCCTGCCTCCCTCAGTCTCTGGGGAACTGCGCTCCAAAGACTCGAGATCCTCGGAGGGAAATGAAATCCTCCTCATCTCAGCCTTAAACAGGAGGCCCCTCATTTTTAATTTGTCTGCCCTAGTCTGTCCCACAAGGGATAAATCTGTTCTGACAAGTCCCCTATGGTCTCAAATAGGCCACATCTCAATGTTCTGAACTCCAGTGGATATATGCCCAGGCTGTCTGGGGCTTCTCGTCCTGAGGTTAGCCTGCCACACAGTCGTCAATATTGACCCCTCCTCACCCACTCCCTCTCCCCGATAAAGACTTAGCATTCGCAAATCCACGTCAGAACACGTGTGACTGAAGGAAGCGCTGGATGGTCTTTATTTATTCTGCCTCTCCCTTCCCTGCTTCAGAGAGTCATTAGGATGCGGAAGGAGGCCGGCAGCACATCGACTGCGCACTGAGCGATTCCTTCCTCTGCCACACCTTCGCAGAAGCTCAATCTCCTGACCTCATCTGGCTCATCGTAGGACGATGGAAAGCGCTGGCCAAGGTGAGGGGAGGGGGTTGGGGGTGGGCTGGTGCGCTTATGACACAAGAGGTCAAGGGTGCTGAGGTCAGGATCAGGTCACACCAACACTCATCACCCACAAGTTCTGAGGCGCTTGAAATCACCCTCTAACTTTAAACCGGGGTGGTGGGTGAGGGGAGGTGCACCAACCCGGGGCACTGCCATGCGGGAGGTGGCTACCTCACACCTAGGCTGCCCTCTGACCTCAAGATGGGCCAGAAGACAGCGGTATCTGGACAGATGACAGAGCAACCGGAGTACACAGCTCCAACCACTTCCCCACCCACCACCCCTTCCCCCTCCACCCCTACCGGCCTCCCTCCCACACTTTGTCTGCCTCTCACCTTCCTGCAGGGCTTGGAGGACACCTCGAAAGACGCCTTGAAGGCTCGCCTCTGTTGCGTGGTCAGAATAGTTCGAGGTCTTTTTGGTCGCTTGGGATCTTTGGAATCGTCCCCTCCTTTGCACTGCAACTGCTCCAGTTTGCCGATGCAGTCTTCGTCATCGCTTTTGGCTGTGCGACGGTGGGGAGGGGGGGCAGGGCAGAAAGCGAGAGGGAGAAGGCAGACACACCCAGTGAGTGATCACAAAAGCTGCACTACATAGATACATTAACGTTCTTCCCTGGCCCCACAATAGTCTCAGGTTTATTCGCAGAGAGACAACAGCAGCCCCCAGTCCAGTCTGACAGTGTGCACACACATCTGTGCTGCTCACTTTGACTCCAATCCCTCCGTAATAAAAATTACCCAGTTGTGTCTCTGTGTGGCAGCACATACTTGGATTCAGCCTAACCCTTCGGATAATGTAAGTCATCCTTCTCTTTACACCCTGCACATACTGCAGGGTATTACAGACTGGGGTAAATCCTGACTTTGTTTTCTAGTTAAGGTAGTGCAAAGGATTAATGTGAACGTGGCTTGCGGAACACTGGAGAGTGATGGGAAAAATCACAGAGGAACTGGAGTAGGCCATTCAGCCCATTGAACCTGCCATTCTAGGTCACGGCTAATCATCTCCTCAGTGCCATTTTCCCCAATATCTTTGAATTATTTGATTTATTATTGCCATGTGTACCGAGATACACTGAAAAGTATTGTTCTGCATGCTATCCAGACAAGTCATACCTTACATAAGTACATCAGGGTAATAGAACAGAATGCAGACCATAGCGTTACAGCTACAGAGAAGGTGCCGAGGAAGATCAACACAAATTTATGAGAGGTCCGTTCATAAGTCTGATAACAGCAGGGAAGAAGCTGTCCTTGAATCTGTTTTCAAACGTTTACATCTTCCACTCGATGGAAGAGGGTGGAAGAGAGTGTAACTGGGGTGGGAGGGTTCTCTGATTATGTTGGCTGCTTTCCCAAGGCAGTGGGAAGTGTAGACAGAGTCAATGGAAGGAATAATATCCCTTAAAATGCCTTCATGACATTAGTCTCCAGAATTCTATCAATTTCTGTCTTTAGCCTGTTCGGGAATTGAACTTCCACTGTCCTCTGGAATAGAAGATCCAAAGGTTCACCAGCCTCGAAGTGAAGAGGTTTCTCCCCATCTCACAGCTTCACGGTCGAGGTGATTTCTCGAACTGTGCATACTCGGTATTTACCATGGGTGGCACAGTGGCTCAATGGTTAGCACTGATTCCTCACAGCAGCAGGGACCCAAGTTCAATCCCACTCCTGGGTGAATGTCTATATGCACATTCTCTCTGTGTCCATGTGGGTTTCTTCCAGGTGCTCTGTTTGGAGGGTCAGTCTGGACTTGGTGGGCAAGATTCCATCATTCTATGCTTATCTACAAAAGATTCAATAGCAAAATATTCCTGTAATATTATCAACTTCTCTCTCTCTCTCTCTCTCTCTCTCAGTCTGGATCCAGCCATTACATAGCCAAAGCTGGGGAAGGAACTGGCACCATATCATAGAAATGGCACAGGCACATTTTATAGAATAGAATCCCTACAGTGTGGAAACAGGCCCTTCGGCCCAACAAGTCCACACCGACCCTCCGAAGGGTAACCCACCCAGACCCATTCTCCTACCCTGTTACTCTACATTTACCCCTGAGTAATGCACCTAACCTACACATCCTTGAACACTATGGGCAATTTAGCGTGGCCAATTGACCAAACCTGCACAGTTTTGTGACTGTGGGAGGAAACCGGAGCACCCGGAGACATGCAGACACGGGGAGAATGTGTAAACTCCTCACAGACAGTCGCCCGAGGCTGGAATTGAACCTGGGACCCTGGTGCTGTGAGGCAGCACTGAGCCTCTGTGCTGTGGATAAGCGAAGACCTTTTCCCAGGGTGGAAATGAGGTGGCATAACTTTAAGGTGATTGGAGAAAGGTCAAGGGGAGATGTCAGAGATTGGTTCTTTACATAGAGAGTGGGGTGTGTGTGGAGTGCACTGCCAGCAGTGGGAGTAGAGTCAGAGATATTAGGGATATTTAAGCGACTCTTGGATAGGCACATGGATGATAGTAAAATGTAGGGTATATAGCTTAGTCTAACCTTAGAGTAGGATAAACGGTCAGCACAACATCAGCATTTGAGGAGCCACAACACTTTCCCTTGATCAGGGCAGCTGCAAAAGCTGTTCTGTGCTGTACTGTTCTATGTTCTATGTTAAGCAGATGTTCTTTCAACACTTTCCACAAATAACTTTGAAAGTGTTGAAAACAGCTCATGAGAAAGGTTGTCCAAAACTGACAGTCAAGAACCATCCAATCGACTTTCAGATCAGCCATGGGAAAGGCAGGACACTGCCAGGATGGGCATGCTGGGTAACCCACGGCATGAGAGAGAGGCTGTTAGTCATGTGACAGTAGCTCCAGGGAAGCATCCAATCAGAATTGGCGGCCGTCAAGCAGGACTGTGGCACTGGTTTTCCACACGGCATCTCTTTGAAGTACTGAGCCCTAGCTCATAAGACAGGCAGCGAATTCCCTCAGCCCTAAGCATTTGCGAGACCCATAACACTTTCCCTTTATCAGGGCAGCTGCAAAAGCCAACTGAAGATTTTGAAAGAGAAAGTACATGAGCCAGAGATCTTGCAAACTGCAAAGACGGCAGCCTCCCTGATAATGATATAATTTATTATCGCAGCTGCCTCACAGGCCCGGACCAGAAAGGCTGTTGTGTCGGAGAGAGAAATAACAACACCCCCAGAGCATGCGGCTGTTCCTACATCCAATTATTGTGCACAGAGAGCTCTCACCTCACTAACACACACCAGAAAGACACAGCGTTGGATTTCCCAAACCTGCCCTGAGTTAACTGCCCTCAGGTAAGTTCGCGGGTCAAGACAGAGCAGATTGGGAAGGTGGGAGGAGTTGGTACAATTAGCCTCAGAAAGTTCCAGCAATAGTCAGGGGCGGGGTGTAATATGGGTCAAGTTAGGAATGACTGGACCACCAGGGATATATTTCCCTCCCCACCCCTTTCCGCCTTCCGCAAAGACCGTTCCCTCCGTGACTACCTGGTCAGGTCCACGCCCCCCTACAACCCACCCTCCCATCCTGGCACCTTCCCCTGCCACTGCAGGAACTGTAAAACCTGCGCCCATACCTCCTCCCTCACCTCCATCCAAGGCCCTAAAGGAGCCTTCCACATCCATCAAAGTTTTACCTGCACATCCACTAATATCATTTATTGTATCCGTTGCTCCCGATGCGGTCTCCTCTACATTGGGGAGACTGGATGCCTCCTAGCAGAGCGCTTTAGGGAACATCTCCGGGACACCCGCACCAATCAACCACATCGCCCTGTGGCCCAACATTTCAACACCCCCTCCCACTCTGCCGAGGACATGGAGGTCCTGGGCCTCCTTCACCGCCGCTCCCTCACCACCAGACGCCTGGAGGAAGAACGCCTCATCTTCCACCTCAAAACATTTCAACCCCAGGGTATCAATGTGGACTTTAACAGTTTCCTCATTTCCCCTTCCCCCACCTCACCCTAGTTCCAAACTTCCAGCTCAGCATTGTCCCCATGACTTGTCCTACCTGCCTATCTTCTTTTCCACCTATCCACTCCACCCTCCTCCCTGACCTAACACCTTCACCCCCCCCCCCCCACTCACCTATTGTACTCCATGCTACTTTCTCCCCAACCCCCACCCTCCTCTCGCTTATCTCTCCACCCTTCAGGCTCTCTGCCTTTATTCCTGATGAAGGGCTTTTACCCGAAACGTCGATTTTGCTGCTCCTCAGATGCTGCCTGAACTGCTGTGCTCTTCCAGCACCACTAATCCAAAAAATGGATGGCTATCAGTTGTCTCCTATAGGGAAGCAGCAGTGAATGCTGGGATGATAACAACACCAGGCTTGCCTCTGGTGTCTCTGCGGGTAACCACATGATGAGTCAGAGAACTGTGGGCTCAAGTTCCACTCCAGAGTCTTAAATACATAATCCAGGTGGACGCTACCAGTGAAGTGCTGATGACATGTTGTCTTTCAGATGGGATTCTAACCCAAGGCCAATGTCTGCTCTCTCAGACAGATGTAACTCATCCCTTGGCCCCATTTCAAAGCAGAGTAGGGGAGTACTCCCTTGTGACTTTGCCAATACTTATCCTCCCAAGTGGAACAACGATCTGATCGATCGCACATTATAATTTGAGGGGGTTTGCCGTGTGAAAATTTCCTTTTACGTTTTTGTTCTATTTACTCTATCATGAAGTCTAGGTATCATTAGCAAGGCCAACATTTGTTGCCCATTCCTAATCACTCTCAAACTGAGTGACTGTCTGTGCCATTTCAGAGGGTGGTTAAGAACATGGCTGTCGATCTGGAGTCACATGTAGGTAAGGATGTCAGAGTTCCTCCCTAAAGTGAGAAATACTCCAACACTTGAAGCTAACTTCCATTAGTTGCTGTGGTGGCATTTGAACTTGTATCCCCATAGCATTAGATTTAGATTTTATTGTCATGTGTACTCAAGTACAGAGGTATAGTAACAAGTGTATAATGTCATCACACTTTGGTACAGAGGTACATAGGTATATAAAAAAACTAGGTAGAATGTAGTGAAAGAAACAAAGTTTAAAATGTTAAGTATTACCTTCTTCAAATAAGTAGAAAAATAAAGAAAAAAGATCATATTCAGCATTAAAGTCCTTCTTAATATAAGCTCGAAAAACAAAGGTATCAAGTTAGAAATTCAGCATTAGCCTGGGGCCTTTGGATTATTAAACCGGCGATATTAGCCATATTGTGCTGCCTCCCTCTCTAACGTCTGTGAGGTTTATTGTAGTGTCCTGAATATTAGGTCTCACTGGGATAACGTGCTGGAAATCAAAGCTGACCACTCCTGGAGTTGTCACAATAGCTAAGGCTATTTAAAAATATGCAGAGCTCCCCAGTTTCCCTGTCTTTTAGACTCAGGTTGACAGAAAGCACACACCAGGTTCCTGTACTTAACGGAAATTACTGTTGATTCGAAATACAAGTGAACAATTTTGAATCATCAACACATATAGCTTGACTGGTTAAAGCTCTAATTGACTTATAAAGCTCTCCCTCTGCACACACGTGGACAAAACATAGGTGTTATAGGCAGACAGAATGACTGGGGAGGCGATTCAGACAAACATGGTTTGCTGAGGTGATCCTTTTGCTGATCCAAGCACAGTTTCTTGGTCTTCCTTTCCCAGATGCTTGCACTTGCATGCAGGAGGCACAGTGACTGGCTCACACTCACCTTCCTCATTAAAAAGCACAGCTTGTGACTGAGAAGGGGAAATAAACTGGCCATCTCCAGCCAGAATTGCGGAGCGAGAAGCAGCTCTGATAGCTTCTGAGCCAAACATTCACACCCCTGTGCGAGGCAATCGCAAGGTTGTTGGAGTGCAAGAGGTCCTTGTCATTGATAACTGGTCACCGCCTCATTGCTGGTGCCCAAATCCCCACTTTTATACTTACTCCTGGCTCCTGTTTGTCTGTAACTCGGCTTTCTCCGCTGCTTGAACCAACAGCTGTTCAAACAGCACTTACAGTGAGTGTCAGATAACTTTCTTTTAAAACAGTGCAGAAATTCTTGGCTTTCCAAACAACCCTTTGCCCATTTCAGGCCACAATCCGAAATATCGAGCAATAAGAAAGATGCGGCCTTTACATGAAGCCCTGAGAAGGGCTGATATGGGAAATGAGGTTTTTAAATTTAACTCATAGAAGCCAGCCTGGATATTTGGGCAAGGGTCCCAAATTCCTCTTGCTCTTTATTATCTTCCACTTTGACGCAGTATCCTGATTGGGTATCCAAGCAGCACCTCGGGGCCATTTGTAACATTAAAATAAAACACCAGCATTGCTTTGATCATCTTACGACTGGGCGTGGAACAGTCTCTGAGCCAAAGTCAATGCCTTCAGGAAAGGAAGGAGGCTAAGCATCAGAAAGCATTGCTCTGAAGACAGTCATTATTGTTCACATGGAGAGCTGCTCAGCCACCAGACTCTGGGGAGAGGGAGGGAGGGAGGGAGGACAGAATTGCATTGGCATGTAAACATTACAGAGCTTAACGTTCGGTTCAGCAGACTGGACTTGTGTGATGCGTCAGTTTTGGAGGCCTGAGCGAGTGGGTGAAAGGTCAGTAACATCGAAGTGATAACTCAGCATGGGGTTTTATCATCTCATTCCCACTCCCGTTGTTAATCTCCTTTAACCTTGATGGCAGACAGCACAGATAAAGAGGAAACCAATGGGAAACAGTTAACAAAGTGGAGCTGAAAGCAAGTCAAACTCCGTACATATCATATTCTTGGCGCCATTGCTGAACCAGCTGGAAGACTGAGTGGGCTAACAGTTGACGTCTTACTCTCCCTCAGGTTTTCCTAGCTATGGATGCTATGGATTCACAGTTGCAAGCAGGCATGGTCAACGGAGAACCATCAGCACACCATTCCTACTGCTGGTCCCGAGATTCCAGGTTCAAATCCTTCTCAGGGAACTGGAGGTCACTGAAAGTGTCTCATAATTTAGCCAAATAGATTATCAGTCTCTATTTAATCTGATTTGATTTATTATTGTCACATGTACCTGGGTATAGTGAAAAGTTTTGTTTTGCGTGCAGTCCAGACAGCTCTTACCATACAAAGGTCATAGGGTGATTGAACAGAGTGAGGAATACAAAGTTACGGTTGCAAAGAAGATGCACAAAGGAGTAAGATCAATACAGGTTTTGAAATTTGGGAGCTGAAAATGTGTTGCTGGAAAAGCGCAGCAGGTCAGGCAGCATCCAAGGAACAGGAGAATCGACGTTTCAGGCATGAGCCCTTCTTCAGGAATGGGCTTATGCCCGAAACGTCGATTCTCCTGCTCCTTGGATGCTGCCTGACCTGCTGCGCTTTTCCAGCAACACATTTTCAGCTCTGATCTCCAGCATCCGCAGTCCTCACTTTCTCCTTGAAATTTGGGAGGTCTCCATTCAAAAGTTTAATAACAGCAGGGAAGAAGCTGTTTTTGAACCTGCTGGTATGTGTGTTTAAGATTTTGTATTTTGTGTCCGCCTGATGGAAGAGGTTGGAAGAGATTATAACCGGGGTGGGAGGGGTCTTTGATGATGTTGGCTGCCTTTCCGAGGCAGCGGGACGTGTCGGTGGAGTAAATGGACGAAAGATTGGCTTGTGTGATGGTCTGGGCCCGTGATACACCCAGATAGAATGCTTTCTATACCACATCTATAAAAGTCGGTGAGAGTCCTTATGGACATGCTGAATTTCTAAGTCCTTGCAATGCACCAGTGGTCAGCGGTAAGAGTATGACGGTCTCCTGATCACCCTATGATAGCTGCATTAATGTTAAAGGACTCCACAAGTAGCTTCTTTTCTTGAGCAAGTGTCGCTGTGTTACCACACCCCCCTATACATCTAGCCCACAGTGCCACAACATATACACAGCCACACCCCCTCGTCCATCTTAAATCAAATTAATTTTCACTCCTTTTCTAAAGATGGCTTTTGGTCCCGGTGGAGTGATGCCTACTGAACAGCAAAGGAAAAGGAATTGCCACACAAGGCGTGACATTTCAACTCTGTGATCCATCCGTTCCATCCCGATGTAAGATATAAAGTTATGGAAGTGGGAAGTGTTCTGCACTCACCCAGACGAATCCCGATACAGGATCGCAGCTGTTCCATCGGGATGTGGGTCAGTAGGTGGCACTCTCATCTTGGCGATGAAAGGTCATGGCTCCAGAGACTTGGGCAGTTTAATCCAGGAGAAAGCAGTCAACGTGAATGGCACCACATCCAGCATCCTCAACGTCCACTTCCACCATCACTGATGTATGGTGGCAGTGACTCATACTGGATCCTTCAACAGCACCTTTCAAACCCATGACCCCTGCCACTGAGAAGGACAAGGGCAGCAGATGCTCAGCAACATCGCAACCAGCAAGGTCGTTTCCGAGCAACTCACCATCCTGAGGCGGAACCATATCCCTGTTCCGTTACCATTTCTGAGTCTAGGACTCCCACCTAAACAGCACTGTGAGCACTCCCATGATAGTTCAGGAAGGCAGACTGCCATTACCTTCTCAACTTCAGGTCGGAATATGTAATGAATTCTGGCCTAGACAGTGATATCCACATTCCGTTAATCAATAAAAACACATCCAAATCAACAATCCAATGCAATAATATGTGAGCTATCATATCCCGAATGAGAAGAGTAATGAAAACCTGCCAAAAGTGATTAATTGAATCACCAAGATGGTTAATTTGCCTGTGATAAGCAAAAATAAACTCTCACTGGGTTTCATAACCAACAGAACAATCTATGTATTACCATCAAACTTATCGATTAGAAATTGGAGTAATGGATTTTTAATTGCTAAGAGGCAAACTTAAGCCATATCCCCTCTAAGCCTAAATATTCACACATTTATTCACAAATAGGACACAAAAAATGACAGCTCTGGAGAAACATCACGGGTGGAAAACATAGAGAAAAATGAACAAATCTCAGAGATCAAAAATCTAAATCACAAGGTGGAATGATGTGACTTTCTCTCAGTTCTTTTGGATTTTGGCAACAATATTGCATTATTCTTGACCACAGAGTAATAGAAGAGCCTTAATTTGTTAGCTTGTCAGTTAGACCTAGGTCTTTTCTTTAGTTAGAACTTCTTCTTTTCAGTGTAATTGAGTGTTGGTTTCTCACTCTCAGAGGGGAAAAATGAGAGACACCTGTCTTTCCTTGTAGGATTTCGGGAGGTCCGTGTTCAACAGCCCCCTCTTCAGTCTGTGACAAACCATGACTTAAACATTCAAAGACTGTTGCTAAGGGAATTTTTCAACCCAAAGGTACCTTAGTCACAGAAGCATCAAACCAGACTTCTCCAAAGGTTACATAAACTTGTGAAATGAATAGGTGAACACTACAAATTCCACTTTTGATCTTAAAGCTGGGAAACCAAAGCACCTGGCACATTCTCTTCAACATAGCAAAGTCCAAACATTCAGTTTTCCCAGTTAATATTTTGAAAAGTACATGTAGTCACTGCAGAATGAAACACTGTTGAAGGTGCTGACTTATGGTTAAGTCATTAAACTGAGATCTTTGGCTGAATGTTAAAATTTTCATGGCACAGTTCTCACAAAGAGAAAAGGAGTTCTTCCTGGTACATTGGCCAATATTTATCCTTAGATCAATAACAGAAATAAAAATGAATTATTTAGCCTTTATTTAACATCTGTTAATGGGAGATTACTGTGTGCAAATTGATTGCTGCTTTACTTATGCTATTATAGTGAGAATAATTCAACCAGCCCTTAAGCAGTTTCTGACGTTTTCAAAGACGCTATATAAACATAAATCCCTTTCCCTTCCACTGTGAGGGAATCACAATGCGGCATGGTGGCTCAGTGGTTAGCACTGCTGCCTCACAGCACCAGGGGCCCAGGTTCAATTCCCGCCTCAGGTGACTGTCTGTGTGGAGTTTGCACATTCTCCCCGTGTCTGCGTGGGTTTCCTCCGGGTGCTCCAGTTTCCTCCCACAGTCCAAAGATGTGCAGGTCAGGTGAATTGACCATGTTAAAATGCCCGTTGTGCTAGATACGTTAGTCAGGGGTAAATATAGGGCAGGGGAATGGATCTTTGGAGGGACGGTGTGGACTTGTTGGGCCTGTTTCCATACTGTAGGGAACCTAATCAAATCATTAAGCTGTCTCATTGAGTCATTGGAGAATGTACCCCTTCAGGTTGAGAGTAGAAGAGTTGTACAGAATGGTAACTGACTCAAGTCTGCTTGGTGCTTTCACTGTGTCCCCCAATGCCATTCCATATGAACTGACATTTCCATCCAATACTAGTGATGTAAAGAGAAGTCCCTTGTGGATTCTGTTGGTTCAGAATGGAAGGCCATCCTCTCTGGAACACCTAACATCCCATTCCCACACGCCTGGTGAAACAAGAGCCAATTGCAAAAGATAAATGCAGAAGGCAGGATGCTTTTCGGTCTGTCTTGTTGAACCTTCTGCCAAAATGGACGCTTCCCTTCAACTGTCATGTCTCCCCCATTCACCAAGCAGTTGCTCATCCCAGAAATTAATCCCTGATCTGCAGGAGGCATTGCTTTTGAATGAAGCCCAATTCATCCAGCGCCACCCAGATGCAGGGGATCTTTCTGAAGCAGAATCATAGCTTTCGGGCCAAACGATTTGTGCACACCAAGATCCCCCAAGCAGCACTGCAGTTTGGTGATTGAACACAGTCAAAGAGGGGATGCCGGGACATCAGGAGAATCTCAATCTGGTTTTGGACCAACATCCACTTCTCCTACTCTTGGGACTTAGGCAAATTTTATTCCACACTCTGTCTTTTCCAATTTTAATGTTGCACATTTAGCCCCAGAAAGTCCATTTCAGATAAGTGACCTGCAGTGGGTGAAGAGTGACCAGTCTACAGGGGACACCCAGTAGGTTAAGAGCCAGTGAAGGACTTTGTTCCTCAGTGCTTTAGACCTCCCAGCTCACAGTCGGTTACCTCTCCTTACCCATGGGTTACAAACTGTAGGAGATCATAGTGGCATGTACCAGAGGAATCTGAGGACCAGGCCTAATACAAGAGGCATATTGCTACAACATTTACCCCTTAAGAACTTGCTTAACCCTTCTCAAAGGGAATCAACCCCTCTGGTTCCTCCGGTCCCTGCCACCATCTTCATTAAACGAGCAAGAAAATGGCAAATAAGTAGAAAGGGTCAATAGCATTTCACAACACAGCAATCATGCCAGCATTGTAAAAAGGTAATGCTTGTTCAGAACTCAGGCAAGTTCAAGAGGTGCTTTGATTGCCCACAGATCAGTTGAGGTGCGGTACACTTCAGAGAGTGCCCCACGGGATAGCTACCTGGGGAGGAACAGGTGAGGAATTTGTAGGTGCTTTCAAAAACTGTGCAAAGAAAGAATAGACTTGCATTAATGCGTTACGCCTTTTCAAGGGACCGTGCCAGCAATGCCAAGATCCAAAGGAGCTGTACCAATGCCACGGGTCACACCCAAAGCAGAATGAGACCAGAGTCCGAGGGGAAAGCATGTACTGGGCTATGGATAGGGAATAAAGTCAGATGGGGAGTTAGGGTCTGGCAGGAATAGTGAACTCAAGTAACAAACTGGAGTGCTCACAATGTGATGTAGTTGTGTGTACTGGAAGCCACATGTAAGCCTTTGCTTGTTACAGACAAAAAAACAACATGGAAACATGATACATCTGCTTCAGCTAAAAAAAAAAGCCATTTAAAAGCAAAATACAATGAATGCTGGAAAACTGCAAATAAATCAGAAAGCACTGAAGAAACTCAGCAGGTCTGGCAGCTTCTGTTGAAAGAGAAACAGCATTAATGTTTTGAGTCTGGTCTGATTCTTCTTTAGAACTGGTTCACTGAGGGACAAGGAGAAAGTGAGGTCTGCAGGGGCTGGAGATAAGAGTTGAGAGTGTGGTGCTGGAGTGCGGCAGCATCCGAGGAGGAGGAGAGTCAATGTTTTGAGCACAAGCTTATGCTCGAAACGTCGACTCTCCTGCTCCTCAGATGCTGACTGACCGGCTGTGCTTTTCCAGTGCCCCACTCTTCGCCAGTGAGGGACAAGCCCTGACCAAAGTCAACCTGCCTAGTTTAAAACTCCAGCAAAACCTGGTGGTTAATTGTCAGTTATCATTAGTGGGTGCATTCTCCATGGTAACGCCTTCAACAAGCTTAATCCATTTGCTAACCAATCAGCACTCTCTACTTAATCAATACAAATGTTAGTTGGTATTCTTGTGAATTGTCCTGATGAACATACAAACATATGAAGAAGGACAAGGGTAGGCCACTCGATCCTTCAAGTTTGCTCCACAATTCATTAAGATCGTGGCTGATTTGATTTTAACCCCAACTCTCCATTGCTGAATATCCCTAATAATCTTTTACCCCCATTTTGGTAGCCAAGAATCTATCTACCTCTACCTTAAAAATATTGAAGGATTCTGCATTTGTTTTCTTTTGAAAAAGGAATTCCAAAGAACGGCAAGCCTCAGAGTGCAATAAAGGTTTCCTCATCTCTGTTTTGAATGCATTTTAAAACTATGACCCCTGGTTGCAGATTTCACCACAACAGGAAAACATCCTCTCAACATCCACCCAGTCAAATCCCCTTTGGAACTTGTCTGTTTTAAACAAATCACCTCTGACTCTAATAAACTCCAGTGGATACAGGTCGAGCCTGTCCAACCTTTCCTCATCTGATCATAGCAGGAATCATTCTAGTAAACCTTTGCTGAATTCTTCCAGCGCACTCACATCTTTCTCTGAACACAAAATAAAAGGTTTGGATAAATTATGGCTTCTTCAAGCATCCTGAAACCAGTTTTAACTTGCATTAGTGATATAGAATAGGAGACTAGGGAGAATTCCTATGTTCTTCCTCAGATATGGCTACAAAATCCTTTATGCCCACCTAAGAGGGTGGGATGGATCTCAAACTTGCAGCTCTCTCTGAACGATAGCTGTGCAACCTCTCTCAGTACCATACTGGAACATCTGCCCAGACATCAAGTCGCTGAACTGGACACGAAGCTGTCTTCTAGGGATATAAAGGTGCGGCCACAATTGAAACTTCACAAGACAGCTTTCATTTAGATTTAAACTTGACAGTTTAAATTTAAGGAGTTAGATTTACCATTTGTCTCTTCATTTATAATATGATATTTGTTTTCTTAGAGGAACAGGAGTAGTCCATTCAACCCATCAAGCTTGCTTCACCATTCAAAAAGATCAATGCTGATTGGCTGCCTCAATGACACTTTCTCGAATTATCTCCATTTTCTTGATGTCATTCGACCCCAGAGATCTATCAATTTCTCTCTTAAACAGGCTCAGGGATTGAGCTTCCGCAGTCCTGTGGAATGAAGAATTTAACGGAAATCTACCCTCACAGTGAAGAGATTCCTCTTTACCTCTGTCTTACATGATCTGCCTCTTATCTGCTTCCAGGCTCACCAGCTAGGAAAGATATCTTGGCTGTATCCACCTCATCATACCCTGTAAAAATTTAGTAAGTTTCAATGAAGTCACTTCTCTTCTCATTATTCAAAATGTCAGGGAAGGTAGAGGCAGTTTCCACAATCCCTCCACCGAAAACAATCCCTCCATCCCAGGGATTAGTCTAGTGAATCTCTGCTGCACTTTCCAAGACAAGTACATCCCTACTTAGACAAGGGGATCAAAACTTGTACACAATACATCAGGTTCAATCTCATTAAAGCTCTGTACTTCTGTGGTCAAATTCTTTTATGATGTAGACCCACGTATTTTTTGCCTTCCTAATTGATTGATACACCTGTCTGCTGGGTTTTAATTGCTCATGGACAAGGAGACCCATGTCCCTTATGACACCCACAGTTCCTCTTGCCACTTGCAAAATACTCTGCCTTTCTGTTTTGTTTCGATTAATAGCTTCACTCTCGTTCATATTATATTCCATGTGACATATTCATTTTGAGCTGCCCTAATCCTCCTGAAGTATCCTTAAGTACTCGTCACAATTACATTCCCACCCTGTTTTGTGTCATCAGCAAACTTAGAAACATTACAATCGATCCCCACATCCAATTAATGTCCATGAGTTACAAAAACCTGTGCACATCCAGTAATAAAAGGCTCCTGTCCTGAGACCAATCCATTACTCCACTCTCTGTTTTCTGTCTGCTAAGTAATTCTCGATTCATACAAGCATATTCCTCCAATCTATGCAGTTTAATTTTATTCACTGACCCTTGGTGTGTGACCTTATCAAGAGCCTTCTGAAAATCCAAATACACCATGTCCACTGTCTCTCCTGTATCTATGCTACAAATAACACCTTCAAAACATCTTTCAAGAAGTTTGTCAAACATGATTTCCCTTTCATAAATCCATGTTGAGCTGATCCAATTTTATAATTATTTTCTAAAATATCCAGTTATCTCAGCCTCTACAATAGATTCAAGCATTTTCCTTACTACTGACATCAAACTAACAGGTCTGCAGTTCTCCGTTCTCCATCCTTCCTTCTTCTTGAACAGTAAAGTTACATTTGTCACTTTTTAGTCCATGGGAACCTTTCCAGAATCCATCCAACTTAGTAAGATCATTACTAATGCATCCAATATTCTTCAACACACTGCTGAAACTCATCTGGTCCTGGGGATTTATCAGAGCTGAAAATGTGTTGCTGGAAAAGCGCAGCAGGTCAGGCAGCATCCAAGGAGCAGAAGAATCGACGTTTTGGGCATGAGCCCTTCTTCAGGAACCTGAAGAAGGGCTCATGCCCGAAATGTCAATTCCCCTGCTCCTTGGATGCTGCCTGACCTGCTGCGCTTTTCCAGCAACACATTTTCAGCTCTGATCTCCAGCATCTGCAGTCCTCACTTTCTCCCTGGGGATTTATCAACCTTCAAGCACCACCTCTTTACTATTATGAATATCTCGTTGTTTGAGACTCTTGGAGATTTCTAATCACCACACTCATCCCATACTTTCAGTGGCAGGAGTGGGCAAACCCTCCCCTATCAGTGTTGCAGAAAGACCACTCCCTCCGCGACTCCCTCGTCAGATCCACACGCCCCACCAATCCAATCTCCACTCCCGGCACCTTCTCCTGCAACCGCAAGAAATGCAAAACTTGCGCCCACACCTCCCCCCTCACTTCCCTCCAAGGCCCCAAGGGATCTTTCCATATCCGTCACAAATTCACCTGCACCTCCACACACATTATTTACTATATCCGCTGCACCCGATGTGGTCTCCTCTACATTGGGGAGACAGGCCGCCTACTTGCGGAACATTTCAGAGAACACCTCTGGGACACCCGGACCAACCAACTGCAATCTTCTTCCTGACCTCTCCGCCCCCACCCCCTCTCCAGCCTATCACTCTCACCTTAACCTCCTTCCACCTATCGTATTCCCAACGCCCCTCCCCCAAGTCCCTCCTCCCTACCTTTTATCTTAGCCTGCTTGGCACACCTTCCTCATTCCTGAAGAAGGGCTTATGCCCGAAACGTCGATTCTCCTGCTCCTTGGATGCTGCCTGACCTGCTGCGCTTTTCCAGCAACACATTTTTCAGCAGGAGTGGGCCAACCCTATTTCCCACCCCCCACCTCCCAGCTGTTTATACAACTTATCAGGGATTTGGGCTAAAATTATGACAGGGGATTGAGGGGGTTACACTAATAAATTTCTATTGAGATGTAATTAAAATGAAGCAGGGCATTATGTGACCTCACCAATAAGTGAGAGAATTATAATAATCTCCTTCAGCACGGTGGCTCAGTGGTTAGCAGTGCTGCCTCACAGCACCAGGGACTTGGGTTCAATTCCAGCCTCGGGCGACTGTCTGAGTGGAGTTTGGACTTTCTTTGCTCTGGGTGCTTCAGTTTCCTCCCACAATCCAAAGATGTGCAGGTTAGGGTGAATTAGTTGTGCTAAATTGCCCATAGTGTTCAGAGATGTGTAGGTTGGGCGCATTAGACAGGGGTAAATATAGGGTAAGGGAATGGGTCTGGGTGGGTTACTCTTCGGATGGTCGGTGTGGACCTGATGGGCCGAAGGGTCTGTTTCCACACTGTAGGGAGTCTGATTCTAATTCTAATTCTTCTGCTGCAAGCAAATAACACAATATCTTAAAGGGACAGTGCTTCAAGCATGAGGGAAGGAGACAGTAATAGCAGATACAGTATGACATAAAATGAAAGCGAAATATGCTGGAAATCTGAAACAAAACCAGAAGGAGAAGAATTCTGAAGAGTCACATTGGACTAGAAAGGTTCACTCTGTTTCTCTCACTTTCTCTCCCAGATCACGTCAGACAACGCTGACTTTCTCTAGCAATTCCCTGCATCTGTTTGAGACACAATATCATGTCCTGTTTATGGTCAGGCTGCTTAGTTAGTGGGTGGGGGGAGGGGGTGAAGATTTCATCTGTGGTGCTCAGTTGTGGAAGAGGAAAGCCCTCCCTCGAGTGTTGATTGACTTACTTGCACTGACGACACAGTGGCTCAGTGTGTAGCACGCCTGCCTTGAACTTCCCAGTTCCTGCCCCTTCCAGGACTTGAGCTTAACAGCCAAGGTTGACTTCAGTGCGCTCTGGGAAAGGAGCCATCTCCTGGATGCTGTGATAACCCAAGGCCATGATCTGTCTCCTCAAATTATTCCGTGACAGAATTCCAAAGAAGAGCAGTGGAGGGGTGGAGGGGTGGTGATCTCCCCTCATGTCTTGGCCAATAGCTATCTCTCAATCGACATCAAAAACAGGTTAACTGCTCACTGTCACCTTGCTGACTTTGTGAGTTTGTTGCTCACAAACAGCCTACTATGTTTCTCAAGTTCCTTCAAAAGTACATCAATTCCCCATGAAACACTTAGAGACATCCAGCGACTGTGAAAGTTGCTGTATAATTCTTTGAGGTTTGCCTCATAGGGTGGTTAAGAAGGGGTTTAGCACGCTTGCCTTCATTGCTCAGACCTTTGAGTATAGGCAGTCATGTTGAGATTCTACAAGACATTGGTCAGGCCTCTTTTGGAGTAATGTGTGCAGTTCTGGTCGCCCTGTTACAGGAAGGACTTTATTAAGCTAGAGGGGGCTCAGAAACATTTTACCAGGATGCTGCCAGAAATGGAGGGTTTGAGTTATAAGGAGAGGCTGGATAGGTTAGGACTTTCTTCACTGGAGTGTAGGATGTTGAGGTTTGACCTTATAGAAGTTTATAAAATCACGAGGGGCATAGATAAGATGAATAGCCGATGTCTTTTCCCTAGGGTGGGGGAGATCAAAACTAGAGAGCATATTCTTAAGATGAGAAGAGAAAAAGGGCCTGAGGGGAAACTTTTTTACACAGGGAGTGCTTCATGTGTGCAATGAACTTCCAGAGGAAGTGATGGATGCAGGTACAGTTCCACCATTTAAATGATATTTGGATCAGTACATGAATGATAAAGGTTTGGAGGGATATGGGCCAAGTGCAGGCAGGTGGGACGAGTTTAGTATGGGAACATGGTCAGCATGGACTGGTTGGAGCGAAGAGTTTGTTTCCTTGCTGTATGACTCTATGGCTCTATCAATGCAAGTTTCTACTTTATTCTGCGTACAGCCTGAGACATGAATAACAGAGACTCAGGACGGGAAGGTGCCTCCACAAACACACCCACGTGAGAAGTCACCGGGAGATTACTAGAAGGCACGGCTAACGTGGAAATAAAATGAACACTTCATGTGCCGACTTAGCACAATTTGAATTTGAGCAAAATTCGATGTGTAGTCCTTCTCAATCCCAAACACCAATGAACCTCCTCAGCACAGGGGCCGATTTAGTTTTTGTTTGCAGCAGCTAAATGAATCTACGCAGAGTGCGAGCTTGACAGGGCAAGGTCAGCTTAGCAAACTTCACTGAACCGACTGCTGCAGTTGGTTGCTGGGGCTTGGGAGGGAGGGGGGTGGTTGGTGATGACAGGAAGGGAGTGGGTTTAGAAGTTTCATTCCCAACGGCAGGTAAACAGTGTTTGGATTACTCCCCCTGTGTGACAGGCCTTGCATTTAGCTAAACAGGAGACCAGCTGTGCGTATAACATTTATTCTATCGACGGACGAGAACGCAAACATTAATTAAGTTGTCTTCGGGAGCACCCCCCCACCCACCCTGCCGCGCTGAGGGGAAAGAGGCCATTGATATGCTTACCTACTTAGGCCTAAGAAGAGAAAGGGCTGAGACCAGTACAAGAAGCCATTGACTCACCCTCTTCCCCCAGCCCCCATTCTTATCCACCAAAATTAATAAAGACTTTGGTTCACAGACATCACTAAGAAGGAGAGAGGGGCATTAGTGATCTTTAATTGGAAATTGTACTCCTCCTAGTAGGCCTTTGTTTACCCAGGATTGTCTCTTCATGCTGGGTGAAAGCAATGATTAAATCTGAGACTGCCAGGATTAGAGGCAGCATATGGACCTCCAAAGAGGCACCCCTCAACACTAACATTCTCATAAAAAGTGGCTTTGAGGTGGACTCTCTTGTACTTTTAAACCCTCTTTGATATGCTGCTTAGTTTCAGAGAGAGAAAGAGAGCCGGGCGGGAGGGAGAGGAATCAGACAAAAACACGCGGGTCTTAATTTGGCTTTTAGCAGAGGGGTGTAAAAGGCTCTCTGCTCGTCTCTGAAGCACATGGCGTCAAGGAGCCACTGTGTGTCGTAGCCTTTCATGTTCAGATTGCCCTTTTGGAACACGGCTGCCTGATGTAATAAAGGCCGCACTTTGCTGACATCAGCCAAACGCCAGTCACATGCTGAGGGTCAGTTGTGGCCTCGGTGGATAGACGTTTGCGAGTTCATGCCCCACTCCAAGACAAGACTTGAGGTGTCGAGTTTAGAGTGGTGCTGGAAAAGCACAGCAGGTCAGGCAGCATCCGAAGAGCAGGAAAATCGATGTTTTGGGCAAAAGCTCTTCATCAGCTTGAGGGAGACGTTAAGTAAAAGCCCTGTCTGTCCTTCCATTGACGCAGAAAGTCCCCCTGGCCCTCAGTGAAATCAGACAGCGGTGTGAGAACCCCCATCCACTGGGGCTGACACACATCCGTCAACCAGCACTGAGAACCTACTCAACGTCTCATTCCTGTTTGCGGGAGCTTGCTGTGCATACTTTGGCCTCTGTTTTTCCCTCCATTAGAGATAAAAGATGCATGAGAACACTTCCAGGGATGAGCAAGTTCAGTTACGTGGTCGGATTGCAGAACGTGGAGGTGTTCTCCTTGTAAAAGATTGAGAGATTTGATCGAAGGGTTTCAAAATGACGAGGGGTCTCGACAGATTAGAAAAGGGAAGAGGTTGGTCCCATTGGTGGTGAAGACTCGAGAGGCTCAGAATTAAGGTGATTGCAAAAGAAGCAAAGACAACTTGAGGGAGACTCTCAATGCAGAGCAAGTGGCTCGGGTCTGGATTGCACTGTGTGATGGTGTGGAAAAGGTAGATGCAGTCAAAGGCACTGGAAAGAGAATTGGCTTATTATCTGAAGAAAAAACAAAAATTTAGTGTGACACGGATAGGACAAGGCAGTGGGAGCTGGTGAGTTGCTCTTTCAGAGATCAACACTGATAATACAGCCCCAATGGCATTCTTTTGTGCTATCCTGATGATTACAATGCTGGCTATACTTCTAAAGGGTTGCACTTCGGAAAGCCTGAGGTCAGGAAAGGTGTAATTTTTGCCTTCAACGAGACAAAATAAACTAGACCTAAAAAGAAGGGAAGTTTTACTGCGAGGCTTGTACAAAAGCAAAACGGAGCAATTAGTTGTTGAAAGTTTAAAAACAAAACCCTGTCATGTGGCATGCATGGTAAAAACCTATGGGAACACTTCCTGTCCAACACCTTGTACTTCCTGTGCCACATGTGACTACAGGTGGATTTCTTTCAGGCAGCACATTTCTCCAATAATTTTCAATAAAAGAAAACAAAGATGAAATGAACAAAGAAATTTCCTCACTGACAAAATGTATGTCAGAGTGGTTTATGGGCAGTGAAATAACTCTGAGGAAGAGAATTGTAGTTGTGGGAGGGTTAGTGGAAGCAAGTCCTGGTTAGCTTTGTCCATTGTTGGCTTCATAAAGGTATAGTGATTAGATCTGGCAATCTTAAAGAGGGATGCCAAGGTAGTAAAGGTGCATCTTAGCAACTCAATAATACAATCCTGGTTCAAGGATTTTGAGAAGGTATTATCAGGTTAGAAAGCAGTGAATACATTCTATTTATTCAAGTCGTGAGGGCGCCAAACATAGTTAGGAAATTATAGGCCAGTTATAGAGTCATAGAGTCATAAAGTTGCACAGCACAGAAATAGACCCTTCAGTCCAACTCATTCATGCCGACCAGATATCCCAACTTAATCTAGTCCGATTTGCCAGCATTTGGCCCATATCTCTCTAAATATTTCCAATTCATATACCCATCCAGATGCCTTTTAAATGCTGCAAGTGTACCAGCCTCCAATAGTTCCTCACTCCATACACGCACCACCCTCTGCGTGAAAAAGTTGTCCCTTCGGACCCTTTTAAATCTTTTCCCTCTCACCTTAAACTTATGCCCTCTAGTTTTGGACTCTCCACCGCCCAGGGAAAAGACCTTGTCTATTCACCCTATCCATACCCCTCATAATTTTATGAACCTCAAGTCTCCGAAGCTCCAGGGAAAAAAGTCCCAGCCTATTCAACCTCTTTCTATAGCACAAAACCTACAGCCCTAGCAACATCCTTGTGAATCTTTTCTGAACCCTTCCAAGTTTCACAACATCCTTCCTATAGCAGGGAGACCCAAATTGCACACTGTAATCCAAAAGTGGCCTAACCAATGTCCTGTACAGCCGCAACATGACCTCCTATACTCAATGCACTAACCAATAAAGGAAAGCATACCAAATGCTTCCTTCACTATCCTATCTACCTGCGACTCCACTTTCAAGGAATTATGAACCTGCATTCCATGGTCGCTTTGTTCAGCAACACTCCCATGACCTTGCCATTTATTATGTAAGTCCAGTCCTGATTTGCTTTGCCAAAATGCAGCTCCTCACATTTATCTTAAACTCCATCTGCCACTTCTCGGCCCATTGGCCCCTCTGATCAAGATCCCATTGTACTCTGAGGTAACTTTCTTCACTGTCCACTGCAGTTGCTTTAATGTCTGTAATAGGCAAGGTGTGAGAATTGTTTAGGCATGATAGCCCTGTACATGTGGAAAAGCTGAGGTAGGAATGATGGGCGGCATGGTGGCTCACAGCAGCAGGGACCTGGGTTCGATTTTCACCTCTGGCAACTGTCTGTGTGGAGTTTGCACACTTTCTCCTTGCGTCTGCGTGAGTTTCCTCCGGGTCCTCTGGTTTCCTACCACAATCCAAGATGCGCAGGTCAGGTGAATTGGCCATGCTAAATTGCCCATAGCGTTAGGTGCATTAGTCAGGGGAAATGGGTCTGAGTGGGTTACTCTTCGTAGGGTCAGTGTGGACTTGTTGGGCCGAAGGGCCTGTTTTCATATTGTAGGGAATCTAATCTAATCTAATCTAAAGAGTCAGCATGGGCTTTATGAAAGGGAAATCTTGTTAAACCAATTCATTGGAGGTCTGTGAAGTACTGATACATGTTGTAGATAAGGGGAGCTCATTGACATACTGTACTTGGATTTCCACAAAACATTTGAAAAGGTGCCATATAAAAAGAAAAGTAGAATCAGGTGGTATAGGGTGTAACATGTTGGAATGGAGAGAGGCGACTGACTGTGTGGAGTTTGCACATTCTCCCCATGTCTGCGTGGGTTTCCTCCGGGTGCTCCGGTTTCCTCCCACAGTCCAAAGATGTGCAGGTCAGGTGAATTGGCCAGGCTAAATTGCCCGTAGTGTTAGGTAAGGGATAAATGTAAGGGTATGGGTGGGTTGCGCTTCAGCGGGTCGGTGTGGACTTGTTGGGCCGAAGGGCCTGTTTCCACACTGCAAGTAATCTAATCTAATCTAATCTAATCAAGACTGTATGGCTGGTAGAAAACAGGGTATGCAATAAATAGGTCTTTTTCTAACTGACAGAATGCAATGACTAGAATCCTGCAAGGGTCCATGCCATGGCCTCAACATTTTATAATTTACATCAATCACAGAGATGATGGGAATAATTCATGGTGCCTCTATGTTCAGATAACATCGAGACAGGTGGGAAAGTGGACTAATATTGACAGTTTGAGTGTGTGGTCCGGCCAAAAGAACACAATGTGGGAATGTGTGAAATTACTCACCTCAGCAGGAAGAATAAGACATTCCCTAAATGGAGGTAAACTGCAGAATTCCATGGTGCAGAGGGATTTAGGTGTCGCAGAGCATGAGTGACAAAATGTGAGTTTAACTGCAACGGGTGATTAAGAAACAAGTGGAATGCTGTCCTGCATTACAAGAGAAATTGAACAGAAAGGTAAGGTAATTCTTCAGTTACACAGACCATTGGTGAGACTGCACCCTGAATACTGTGTGCACCTTTGGTCTCTTTAATTAAGGAAGGCTGGAAATGTATTGGAGGAGGTTTACCAGATTGAGACCTGGAAAGAGCGGGTTGACTTATGAGGAGAGGTTGGACAGACTGGGCTTGTTTCCATTGGAATTTAGAAAAGGGCTGAGTGCCTTGATTGAAGTGTACAAAGGTTATGAAATGTGAATGTGAGAAGGATGTTTCTTCTCACGGGTGAGTCCAGAAGGGAGAGAGTTTTAAAATTTGGAGGGGGTTGCCCTTTTCAAACAGAGACAAGAATTTCATTTCTCTGAGAGGGTTTCGCAACTTAGGAACACTCTGCCTTAGAAGGTGGTGGGGGCAGGATCACTGGACAGTTTTAAGGCATAGCTAAATCGATTATTGTTAGGCAAAAGGAGTGGATGGGAACGTGGAATTTAAAACTCAGACAGATCAGCCATGAAACCTATTCAATGTCAGTACAGGCCCGAGGACCCGAGTGGCCTAGAGAGTGAATCTAATACCACCCTTGCTGAACCCCTCCACTGTCAATATCCTGGATGCACTGACCAGAGAAAGATGCTACCTGGACTGGACGGTTTGATTTATAGGGAGAGGTGGGACAGGCTGAGACATTTTTCCCTGGAGCGTAGGAGACTGAGGGGTGACCTTATAGGGGTCTGTAAAATCATGACAGGCATAGATAAGCCAACAGCTTTTCCCCATGCTCAGGGAGTCTAAAATTAGAGGGCATAGGTTTAAGGTGAGAAGGGAGAGATACAAAAGAGTCCAGAGGGGCAGTTTGCTTTCACACACAGGGTGTTGGAACAGGTTGACAGAGGTAGTAGTGGAGGCGAGTACAATTTTGCCTCTTCAGAAACATTTGGACAGATACGTGTATGGGATAGGTATGGAGGGACAAGGACCAAATGCAGCCAAATGTAACTAGGTTAATTGTAAAAAGTGGGTAGCATTGACAAGTCGGGCCAAAGGGCCTGTTTCTATGCTGTAAATCTCTATTACTCTATAACTGAACTGGACTATGGCTACAAGAGCAGGTTAGAGGCTGAGAGTTCAGTGACAAGTAACTCACTTCTCGTCGTCCAAAACTCTGTCCATTATAGACTAGCTACAAGGCATGAATCAGAAGTGTGTTGGAATATCCTACGTGACACTCCAACAACAATTAAAACGCTCAACACCTTCCATGACGAAGCAACCACTGATTGCTACCTGATCCAGTACCTTAAACATACCACAGGTAGCAGCAATGTGTACTATCAACAAAATGCACTGCAGAAATTCACCAAGGCTCCTCTTACAACACCTTCCAAACCCAGGACCACTATTGTCCAGAAGGACGAAGGCAGCAGACACATGGAATTGCCTTCCCCTCCCCTCCAGCCCACACACGTGGAGTTCTATCACACTCCTTCACTGCTTTTGGATCCAAAGTCTGTTAAAGTAGACCCCAGCAATTCAAGAAGGTGGCTCACCATCATTCCTTCCAGGGCATTTAGGGATGGGTAATAAATGCTGGCTTACTTTGTGTCCCAAAATAGGAAAACAGAATCCCTGGGGTTATTGCTTCCAGCGCTGTCCTTGCCATTAATTCCCAATCCTTGGATACGCTAGGATAATCCTGGAGCAGTACCAACCCAAAGGCATGACTGCTCTGGGCATGTTACCCTGGTCATTTTGGGTAAAGAGACTGGCACCTCCACATCCCAAGAAGAGGTCTGTGAATCCAGAGATATCAAGATGCACGTCTTACTAAGGTGGTGATTTGATGCTTATGTCAAGAAGCTATCAAAAGAGTGTTCTCTCTTATTTCACACCAGGGTTTCGGTTTAAATTCTTGAAATCTCCTTATAACAATAAATTACCTTTATACAGCACTCGTCCTAAGGTGCATTGAGTTTATAATAGGTGCAAATTGGGGGGAGGCTGGGCAGGTGTGAATTGAAATCAAGATACATGAAACAGGGCTGTACCAATTAGTATATGGACTCTTCTTTCACTGTGGGAAATGTCCCAACTCCTTGTAGACCGGTACTTCAAGGAATGATTTCTTCAAAGGCACCACAAAATTAAAAATACCAGTTCTTTTCAATTAGTGCCGGGGGGAAATCCTTCCTGTCATATTCCTGCCAACAACTCTTCTCTCCTCCATTTGATCCATTCAGTACTACCGGTGGTTTTTGTTTCTTGAAAGAGATGAGGTTTATCCTCTGTCGAACTGAGGTGTACGCCAGGAAAGTAATGTTGAGGGGAAGTTCCATTTCTAACAGACAGTCTGCGCGGCCAGTACTGCAAGGCACCAACCTCCAGCCTGTGTTACTTTCAAATATCAGACACAGTTGGAACCATGCCTGCTCTCAAATACCCCCGCAGGTATCTGTACCAGAACCAATGACTTGTATTTACATGGAACCTTCCACTATCTCAGTGTGTTCCAACACGTCTTCCAACCAATTATTGACTTTAACGGTACTGTTGTAATGCAGGAGATTCGGCAGCTAATTTATGCCCATAAATATGATGGCCAGGTAATTTGTTGTTGTTGAGTAAATATTGGGTAAATTATGCTGGAGCTCTCTCATTCTTTTGGATAGGCTGGCCACCTGAGAGGTGTGACATTGCAATCATTAGCACAGTAGCCCTCTCTCAGTGCTGCACTGTAGTGCCAGCCTGGGTGATGTGCTCAAGTCTTTGGAGTGGGCCCTGACCCACAATATTGTGACTCTGAGATTAGAAAGGGAGGGTGGGTGGGTAATATCTGCTGAGACAACCCATTGAGAAACCCATTCACTGAATGCATTCACAGTAGAAGAGGAACATGCCCTACCATGTATAATATCCTCCGACGTTCAAAAGACAGTTTTCCCTCCTGACCACCTCCAACGTCTTTGTCTAAATTATGGACACCATTTCTTCAATAGACTTCAGTGAGGTACTGGCCAAAACTCTATTTCAGCAGGGTAACTCAAAGAAGATATAGTTCTCCATAGGATTCGGACCTCTGTGACAGCAAATAATAAAAACATCAGGAGCAGGAGTAGGCCGGCTAGTCTCTTGAGCGTGCTCCACCATTCAATAAGATCATGGCTGCTCTTTTCATGGACTCAGCTCCACTTATCCACCTTGTCACCATAACTTTAGATTAGATTACATTACAGTGTGGAAACAGGCCCTTCAGTCCAACAAAGTCCACACCGACCCGCCGAAGCGCAACCCACCCAGACCCACTCCCCCACATTTACCCCGGCCCCTAACACTACGGGCAACATAGCATAGCCAATTCACCTGACCTGCACATCTTTGGACTGTGGGAGGAAACCGGAGCACCCGGAGGAAACCCATGCAGACACGGGGAGAACTTGCAAACTCCACACAGTCAGTCGCCTGAGGCGGGAATTGAACCCGGGTCTCTGGCACTGTGAGGCAGCAGTGCTAACCACTGTGCCACTGTGCCGCCCAAAATCTTAATCCCTTTACTGTCCAAAATTCTATCTATCTTTCCATTAAAAGCATTCAACAAGGTAGCTACAACTGCTTCACTGGGCAGGGAATTCCGCAGATACACAAGCCTTTGGATGAAGATGTTCCTCCTCATCTCAGTCCTAAATCTGCTCCCTCTGATTATGAAGCAATGCCCCTCATTCTTCTAGTTTCACCCACCAGGGGGAACAACCTCCCTGCTTCTATTCCCTTCATAATTTTATATGTTTCTAAAATATCTCCCCTCATTCTTCTAAATTCAAATGTGTATAATCTCAGTCGACTCAATCTCTCCTCAATCAATCTAGTGAACCTCCTCTGCACCCTCTCCAGTGCCAATATATCTTTTCTCAAGGAAGGAGACCAAAACTGTACAGAGTACTCCAGGTGTGGCCTCACCAGCACCCTATACAGCTGCAACATAACCTCCCTGCTTTTAAACTCCATCCTTCTCACAATGAAGGACAATATTCCATTTGTCTTCATAATGATCTACTTTTGTGATTCATGCACAAGGATACCCAGGTCCCTCTGCACAACCGCGTGCTGCAATTTTCCACCATTTAAATCAGCCCTTCTCAACAGGGGCCATTGGCCCCTTAGGGGCCTTACACATTTGAAGGGGACATCAGGCTGAAAACTGTGAGATGAGGAATCCCAAGTGTTTATGAGGGGCCCTGGTCACTGAACCAATGAAATAGCCATTGGAGTCAATGGTTTCCCTCCTATTTATAACATCTTTCCAACACACAGTTTGAATTCGGCGCACCTGTTAAATTAATTGCTTAAGCTCCTCCCACACAGCCTCACTTCAGGGTCAGTGACGAACTGGACTGCACCAGGTCAAAACGCATTCAATCAAGGGTTCTCACATCCACTACCACCATATTTCATTATCCGAAGATCAGCGTGTCTATCTGTTCGTGTTGTATCCCTGTCTGAAAGGGGTGGGCCCTGGAACCTGAGAAGAGTTCCTGGGGTGGGACGTGGCAAAACAAAAACAGTTGAGAATCACTGATTTAAATAACAGTCCACTTAATCCCATGAAACTAGTCTGATTAGGGTCAAATGCTTTAGACAACACTAGGTGAGGGAGAAAGACAGAAATATGGCCTTCCCCTAGTTAGTAATGTTGAGTCTGGAATTGCGCGTTCACCTGCCTGCTGCGAATCCTAAACTGCGGGTCATTTGGGTCCATCGTGTGTGTGTACCAGCCTTTTAGACCCCGCCTGGCGCTGGGTTTGGGTTACCTGAATCCGAGGCGGCCGGGCTGACCAGGCTCAGCAGCTCCCGCTCCTTCTCGTAGTCGCCCTTGCAGAGCAGTTGGCCCTCCTTCAGCACAAACTCATCGCCTTTCTGGAGCTGCCGCTCGCACACACAGCAGCAGAAGCAGGGCAGGTGGTAGACGCTCTTCTGCGCCCTCATGACGAACTCGGTGGGAGCGATCGTCTCCATGCAGCCGCTGCACTTGGCTACAAACAGCCTGCACAGACACAAAGAGAAAGATCCCATTGAATGCTGAGGCCATTTCGCACCAGCCGCCGACCAAGCCCTTCGCACAGCCAATGCTCCTCTAATGTCGCTACTGCAGTTCGCTTTACCTCCTCTCTCTCTCTCTCTCTCTCTCGTCTCCAGCTCTACCTTTGCTTCATTTACCCTCCCAGGCTCTAATTCTCTCTCAGCCCTTCAGCGGGAGGGGGTGGGCAACTTGGGAAAAGAGACCTGACATTACTGGCAAACGTGCTAACAAAATCCCACAGTTAACATGGACAGGCAGCAGTTCAGAGCTGTTGTCTATAGGGCTGTGCTTGTGGGCAGCAATTGGCAGACAGGAAAATCACACAGGGCTGTATAATGGGCAACCATTCTGCTCTCACTGGATGTGGAAATGAACACTCCCAAGTTGTGAAGACATATCTACAGTCCAACAGTGAGAATTGGCAGCAACGGTTTGTGACTGAGGAAGAGATTTGTATTCACTGTTGAATACAAAGTTGTGTCCTCGCCCCCGTTTGGGTCAGTTTTTCCTTTTAAACAGCCACTTTCTTTCCTCAGGAAGACAACCACACAGCTTCAACAGGGCTGGCCGCTAATTCCCCTCCATCTGCAAAAGTCACCGATGCAAAACTCCAGTGGGCACGCTCAAAGAAACATAAAATACTGCACAAACATAGAACTTGCTGGAGAAACTCAACATGTGTGGCGAATGAACCAAGAGTTAATGTTTCGAGTCCTGTCTGACTCTTCCTCAGAACCGAAAAAGTCAGAAAATGGCAGCTTTTTATATTTTTTAAACAGGCTGAAAGATGCTTGTTCAGACCTTCTGAACATCTCCAGCGTTCTCTGTGTTTGTTTCAGATTTCCAGCATCCGCAATATTTTGCTTTTATTCAAGCATTTAGTTTGTTGGTGCTTCTCTTGCAGGTATACCCACCTTGAAGATCTGCTCTCTTCTCCCTGACAGGGTCTCCATTTTAATCTTTCAAGTAGGTAAAAACAATGAGGTAAAAACAGGGTAAAAACAATGACTGCAGATGCTGGAAACCAGATTCTGGATTAGAGTGGTGCTGGAAAAGCGCAGCAGTTCAGGCAGCATCAGAGGAGCAGGAAAATCGACGTTTCGGGCCAAAGCACTTCATCAGGAATACAGGCAGAGTGCCTGAAGGGTTTCCTCCTCCTCAGATGCTGCCTGAACTGCTGTGCTTTTCTAACACCACTCCACTCCAGAATTTTAATCTTTCAGCTTGTTCAGAAATATAAAACCCACCATTTTCCAACTGCTTCTGATGTTAAAGAAGAGTCATACTGGGCTCGAAACATTAACTCTGTTTCTTTCTCCACAGATTTTGCCAGCCCTGCTGAGTTTCTCTAGTATTCTCTGTGTTTGGTCCAGTGTTTCCATCTGACTTCATACTTCCAGCACCATTCAATGGTGACAAGGCAAAGTATTTTCTTGAGCAAGTATTTCCAGCTCTCTTACTCCATCCATATGACCTTGGATTGTAATGGATGAGGTTCTCCAGACTGCAATGAAATCTATACTTTTTGCATTATCTGCGAGTGTGTGTGGTGGGTGTTGAGCCACAGTAATTATACACTTTGTTGGTGGGGAAGGGGAAGTCATCCTTAGTTGACTGGAGGTGGTAATGTTTAAAGTACTGCACCGAATGACAAAGGGTTGATATGTCTGATCATCTTTCAGAACAATGGGGTGGAACCCAGCCGGGAGACATTAATGGGACAGGTCAGTTTCAAGGGTCCATGCATCCGAAGTGCTGCCCATGACGACATTGCAGGGAAGTCCTGGAAGACATTGTGCACTGAGTGCTTCTAAGACAGAGAAAGAGAGAGAGCGAAAAATCAGGGAGGCCCAGGAATAGCTTTCAGAAACAGAGTTCTTAAGACATTGGGATCTTGGATCTGTTTAGAAACTGGGACTTTGACCAACATGGTGGGTGAGATGGTGGAATGAAATCTCAGGTGGAGGTCAGTTCAGCTCTAAACAGAAAATTGATAGGGATAGGTTTGTGCGTAAATTTGATAGAAATCTGGAATAGTGTAACTTTTGGGTTAAGATTGTGTCTGTGGGAATATGCACACAGCTGATCTGTCGTCGGCTAAGGATCAGATTGGATCTTTGCAGGAGAGGCACTAGAATTCCTCATAAGGAAAGCAGGATTGTAACAAATGTTTGAACTTCTCAGTTAAAGACTGATGTCTGAGTTGGTTGCTGAGAGATTCCTGGGATCTGCCTTGGGTTGTGCCCGTTGTTAAATGCAGAAACGCCAAAGTTTCCTGGTGAATCCACGTTGACTTTGTGGTAAATCAGGAGGGATGTCAGCTAATTGACAGATTTATTTGTTAACTGGGGTGCAGTAACATTTCTTTTTTTTGTTGGAATTTTGTGGCTTTAGTGAGTAACTAGGATTTCAAATTTTTGCTAGAAGGCTACCGGTCACTTATCAAATTTGCAGATCCAAAATTTGGTCTGGTCTGGAATTATAACAAGACGTTCTGTTATCCTCCCGTCAACCCTGCATTATACTGAAGCATCCATCCCATTCAGAACTTTGCGTTGCTGCTAACCCAGAGAAGCTTTGTCCTTTCCATTGGCTATCCTCCTCCAAACCCGCAAAAAGGCTGGTCTCATTTGGAAAGCAGATGTTCTGTGTGATCCCCGGATTATAGGCTGTGAGTATACAATAGCTAAGCCGCAAGTTAAGACTCGAGATTAGTGCTACTATGTGAGATAGCCTTCCGCTGACAGCAGTTAACTCTTACATTTATTGCCTGCAGACACACGGCCAAGAAAATAAATTGCTTAACAAAGTATTTTTACAAAGGCTCTATATTAGCAATCAAGTCTCTAAACCACCCTGGTCTGATTCTCAGAGTTACAAATTGCGTAGCGTCGTCTCAATGAGGGGATTTGGTGAGGTTCAGAGGAGGGAAGCCGTCCTATTCCAGCTTACTTCAAAGCCACTTGGAAAATGAGGGAGGAGTGGAAATGAGTGGAATGGTGAGTGTGTGAATGGGAACAAGAATCAGGACCTTCTGTGGTGACCGCTGTAGGGATACAGCCATGGTGGTACTCCTGGTCACGAATATGGTTCATGGATATCGAGTGGTAAACTGAGTGAGATGACAGAGAAGCCAAGGAAGCAAAAGTCCCAGGGAGAATCAGTGTCTCCGGGAAAAAGAACGAGAAAAAAAAATTGGGACAAGGAAGGCGAATCAATCGGGAACTAAGATGGGATTGCAAGCTGTCAGTGAGGAACAAGTTGTTTTTAACCACACCAACCCTGCCCCCAAACCAAGCCTACTATCAAATCACCCTGATGGATGGGGTCTCCTTACACCCCCGGGCTCTCACTCCAGAGAATTATGGCTTCACTGTTTGCAAATAGAGCCAAGAACACAAAGAAAAGAGTTGAGGATTCAGAAACAAAAATACAAGCCTGTTTTTTTTTAATCATCTTTGCTGCAAGTCTACAAGTGCTTCCATACTCCCTTTCTAATTAAAGAGACAGACACCAGCTTTTGATTCAAAGTTAAAAGAAGCTTCTTTCAATACCAAAGTGATTGATGTTAAATTATTACAGCTAAATCAATATTTTACAAGATGTAATTATTATTTTGCTAATGATTGCATATATAGTGTAAATGTTTTCTAGTGTCTCAACTACAGTTTGTAATATTCATATTTTGTGTACTTTTTTAAATCAAACATCTCAGATATTTCACATCAGATATATTCTTCAACATCAACAGATTGCAAAGAAAGTGGCATTCATCTAGTTCATGTTTATTTCAGTGTCAGCTCCTGTCCATGTACAGTACACACTGTGTAAGAGGGAATGATTCACTCCTGTCTGGGACTGTGTGTGTGTCAGTGTCAGCTCCTGTCCATGTACAGTACACACTGTGTAAGAGGGAATGATTCACTCCTGTCTGGGACTGTGTGTGTGTGTGTGTGTCAGTGTCAGCTCCTGTCCATGTACAGTACACACTGTGTAAAAGGGAGTGATTCACTCCTGTCTGGGACTGTGTGTGTGTGTGTGTCAGTGTCAGCTCCTGTCCATGTACAGTACACACTGTGTAAAAGGGAGTGATTCACTCCTGTCTGGGACTGTGTGTGTGTGTGTGTGTGTGTGTCAGTGTCAGCTCCTGTCCATGTACAGTACACACTGTGTAAAAGGGAGTGATTCACTCCTGTCTGGGACTGTGTGTGTGTGTGTGTCAGTGTCAGCTCCTGTCCATGTACAGTACACACTGTGTAAAAGGGAGTGATTCACTCCTGTCTGGGACTGTGTGTGTGTGTGTGTGTGTGTGTCAGTGTCAGCTCCTGTCCATGTACAGTACACACTGTGTAAAAGGGAGTGATTCACTCCTGTCTGGGACTGTGTGTGTGTGTGTGTGTGTGTGTGTCAGTGTCAGCTCCTGTCCATGTACAGTACACACTGTGTAAAAGGGAGTGATTCACTCCTGTCTGGGACTGTGTGTGTGTGTGTGTCTCAGTGTCAGCTCCTGTCCATGTACAGTACACACTGTGTAAAAGGGAATGATTCACTCCTGTCTGGGACTGTGTGTGTGTCAGTGACAGCTCCTGTCCATGTACAGTACACACTGTGTAAAAGGGAGTGATTCACTCCTGTCTGGGACTGTGTGTGTGTGTGTGTGTCAGTGTCAGCTCCTGTCCATGTACAGTACACACTGTGTAAAAGGGAGTGATTCACTCCTGTCTGGGACTGTGTGTGTGTGTGTGTGTGTGTGTGTCAGTGTCAGCTCCTGTCCATGTACAGTACACACTGTGTAAAAGGGAATGATTCATTCCTGTCTGGGACTGTGTGTGTGTGTGTGTGTGTGTGTCAGCTCCTGTCCATGTACAGTACACACTGTGTAAAAGGGAGTGATTCACTCCTGTCTGGGACTGTGTGTGTGTGTGTGTCAGTGTCAGCTCCTGTCCATGTACAGTACACACTGTGTAAAAGGGAGTGATTCACTCCTGTCTGGGACTGTGTGTGTGTGTGTGTGTGTGTGTGTCAGTGTCAGCTCCTGTCCATGTACAGTACACACTGTGTAAAAGGGAATGATTCACTCCTGTCTGGGACTGTGTGTGTGTCAGTGACAGCTCCTGTCCATGTACAGTACACACTGTGTAAAAGGGAGTGATTCACTCCTGTCTGGGACTGTGTGTGTGTGTGTGTGTGTGTCAGTGTCAGCTCCTGTCCATGTACAGTACACACTGTGTAAATGGGAGTGATTCACTCCTGTCTGGGACTGTGTGTGTGTGTCAGTGTCAGCTCCTGTCCATGTACAGTACACACTGGGTAAAAGGGAGTGATTCACTCCTGTCTGGGACTGTGTGTGTGTGTGTGTCAGTGTCAGCTCCTGTCCATGTACAGTACACACTGTGTAAAAGGGAGTGATTCACTCCTGTCTGGGACTGTGTGTGTGTGTGTGTCTCAGTGACAGCTCCTGTCCATGTACAGCACACACTGTGTAAAAGGGAATGATTCACTCCTGTCTGGGACTGTGTGTGTGTGTGTGTGTGTCAGTGTCAGCTCCTGTCCATACATACACACTGTAAAAGGGAATGATTCACTCCTGTCTGGGACTGTGCATGTGTCTCAGTGTCAGTACACTGAGTAAAAGGGAGCAATCCACCCACATTTAGTATCAATTCTACAATGTTAAACAGCAGCACAACGTGTAGCTCTGACAGTACATGTTTCCATACCCATCTGTATGTAGTGTGTAACATGCAGTTGTGGTCCAGGTTTCCAGCTCCTGAAAACTGGCCCCTCCCCCGCCGAGCTGAATGTCAGTCTAATTTAAATTACAGGAGATAGACAGGAGAAAATGCAGCCTTACAGAGTCCCTGCTCGCCCAACATGTGTTATTAGCTGCATCACCATGGAGACGGCAAACCCAGTTTAATAAAAAGAAAATATGCTTCTTTGGACCTATACCCCACCCACCCCACCCCCACCCCCCCCCTTTAATCTGTTTAATCGACCCTCGCTAATCTGTTTAAGAAGCTGCTGCATAATCTGCTGCATTGTTAAATAAGCAAGTGTGGAATTTCTTCCGCAGCTCGAAGCTTAGCAACAGCGCGGGGGAGGGGAGGGAGAGTGACAATATTTAAACATCTGATTAATGTTACATGCCTCGCAATCAATCATCTCTAATCACTAGTGCAGGATTACACTGAGTCGGTTTCGGATTTCATTAGTGAAGATGGAAAGGTGGGACAGAGTGAGAGAGAGAGAGAGAGAGGCTGGGTAGGGCATTAGGTGAGGCATGGAGATGCATCGCCAAGTTAGCCGGTGGTACCAGAGGCGGATATGTGAGGTGAGATAGCTAAGGTCAGACTTCACCACATCTCCCTTCCCCTCCACCCCCAAACCTTAGATGTCACTGGCTGTTCATCTGACCCTTAGCCTGGATCAGCCAAGAGCACCCATCAGCAACGGTGCCAAGAGACAAGCCAGAGACCAGTCACAATTGCCACCCCAGGTGGCATGGGTAGCTCAGGAGTTAGCAGAGCTGCCTCACAGCACCCAGGACCCAGGTTCGGTTCCAGCCTCGGGCGACTGTCTGTTTGGAGTTTGCAAGTTCTCCCCGTGTCTGTGTGGGTTTCCTCCGGGTGCTCTGGTTTCCTCCCACAGTCCAAAGACGTGCAGGTCAGGGTGAATTGGCCATGACGTCCATGCAGAGTTACAAGGATGGGATAGGGGATCTGGGTCTGGGTGGGATGCTCTTCTGAGGGTCAGTGTGGACTCAATGGGTCGAATAGCCTGCTTTCACACTGTATGAATTCTATGGTACTTGTCATAAATGAGACCTCTACCCCAGCCCCAAGGGTTTCAGTGGGCACCAAGTGAGAGGGGGCATGATGCAAAGTGCCATTTGGCCCAGACTGCTTGTGCTAGCTCTTCGAAAGTGCTCTTCCTTTTGGCACTCTCTTCCTCTGCAGCCTTTTGAAGTTTTCCTGTTGTGTGTATTCATCCATTTCCCAACGGGAGGTTACAATTGAAGTCACCTTGACCATTGTTTCGGGCAGTGCTGTATCCCAGCCAGATTAATGCTGCAGCTGATCAGCGAGGCTGAGTAATGGGAATGGGGGAAGCAGAGGTCTGAGTCCCACTCGATATCCTGTGGTGCTGCTGGATAACATGTACGCGTCGGCAGTGCTAGGTGAGAACACAGTGTCGGAGAAAGTTCAATGCAGCCTAGCTGGCTGACAAATATGGCTGTCCACCAGACAACAGGCAAGTGACCAGTGTTTTATATGCAAGCAAGACTGCACCTCAGTGGGTGCTGGGTTAGCTGCCAACCTCCTTCTGAAATGTAAATAAAAAAGCACTTGTAGTCTCACTTCAACTAACTATTGAACAAAGATGGTTCATTGCACTGATTTTCAAAGGAGATGGGGGGAAAAGCTGGAAGAGTTGGATGATCATAATGAATGGCGGAACAGGATTGAAGGGCTGAATGGTCTATTTCTTCTCCTAATTTCTATGTTTCTGTGGTAGGCATTGTTACAGAGACTACGAGAGATGCTAAGTCTTGCTCCTATAACCTACTAAGCCGTGCTGCCCACAAAGTTATGTGAAGTAATTCAGGTCGGGGGTGGGGGGGGAGGTGGGGAAGTGTTTCTGACAACCCTCAACATTACCCCATTCAGCCCATATACAACAGAAAGAGTCAAGGAATTTTGTAAGATTCAAGGAGAGCTATAGAGATGGAGAGATCTATTTAGCTGAACCTTGTCAACACTTTAAAATCTGATGCTTTGAAGGGTAGAAATGGGACATTCAGAAGTCTCCCCTGACCCCTCTAACGATAAGTACTACAGAATTCAGCCAATGTCAAAAGTCCAGGTAATGACAATCTCCATCAAACTCTCAAGGACTAGCTACACTTTCACTGGTTTTAAACTGTTTATAGGCTTCCTTTGTTTGATTTACAGATGATTTGCTTAGAAAGCCAGCACTTATTGCCCATCCCTAATTGCCCTCAAGATGATGGTGGTGAGCTGCCATCTATTTCGCAGCGGTCTGGGTGGTTTAGGTGTAGTTAGGAGAGGAATTCCAGGATTTTGACTCTGCAACGTCTCTATCCTTATTCCCTCTCATCTGATTTTCATGTCGAGCACTGAGTTATCAATTAGCGACACAGATCTGGTCAACAACACAGAACTCAATCACAGTACCTGTGGCACAATTGGTCAGCCAGTCTCTGTGGCGTAATCAGTCAGCGCGGTCGGCTGTTAATTAGAAGGTTAGTGGTTCAAGACAACCCAGGGATGGAGCGAGTGCTGCATTCACTTCATTGGTGGGTGGCATGGTGACTCAGTGGTTAGCACTGCTGCCTCACAGCGCCAGGGACCTGGGTTCGATTCCAGTCTCAGGTGACTGTGTGGAGTTTGCACATTCTCCCCGTGTCTGCGTGGGTTTCCTCCGGGTGCGCCGGTTTCCTCCCACAGTCCAAAGATGTGCAGGTCAGGTGAATTGGCCATGCTAAATTGCTCATAGTGTTAGATGCATTAGTCAGAGGGAAATGGGTCTGGGTAGGCTGCTCTTCGGAGGGTTGGATGTGGACTTGTTGGGCCGATGGGCCTGTTTCCATACGATAGGGAAGCTAATCTAATCTCCTACCAATTGTTCACGACACATAAAAATTAGGCTCCCTTCCAAACCATGCACTCAAAAGCCTACAGTTTGCACCACTGCAGTATGTCTGGACACACATTGTGTTTTCATCCTGATGCTTCATTAAGAACTAGAGGGTTTGAGGGCTGATGCAATTGAGCTGGTTCTCATCAGATGAAGTGTTGGGAAGAGAAGCTGGAAACCAGTTTTCTGAGTGGCTAAGAATCAAGAGCAGAAGGGTATAGGTTTAAGGGACTGAGGTCATGATGCAGAAGACACTCTAAATTCATTTGCAGGACGAGGGTGTTGTTGGCAAGGGCAGTACTTATCGCCCATCCCTGTTTTGAAGGTGAACTTATACGTGTGGTCTAATCCTTTGAAGTGGAAGAGGTTGTGGATTTGGAAGGTGACGTGTAAGGAGCTTTGGCGAGTTTCTTTCGTGCAGCTTATAGATGGCGCACACTCTGTGTACCACTACGTGTTAGTGATCAACAGAATGAATGCTAAAGGTGGTGGATGGGACGTCTATCAAGAAGGCTGTCAAAAAGTGTGGCACTGGAAAAGCACAGCAGGTCAGGCAGCATCCGAGCAGCAGGAGAATCGATATTTCAGGCGTAGGCCCTTCATCTGCTGCTATGTTCAGCTTCTTGAGAGTCATTGGGGAGTTATCCATTACACACCTGACTTGTGCCGTGTAGATGGCACTACAGAATTCCTAGCTTCTAATCTGTTCTTGTAGTCACTGTATTTGTATGGCTGGTCCAGTTCAGTTTCTGGTCAATGGCAATCCCATTAATTGTGGGGATAAAGTGATGGTAATGTAATTGAATTCCAAGGATTCTGTCTTATTGGAGATGGTCATTGCCTGGCATCTGTGGTAAAAATGTTGTTTGCCATTTATCAGCCCAGGTCTGGACATTGTCCAGGTCTTGCTGCATTTGGACTTAGACTGCTTCAATGTCTGTGGAGTCGAAAATGGTGCCGAACATCATGCAATCATCAGTGAACATCCCATTTCTGATCTTATGATTGAGGTCATTGATGAAGCAGTTGAAGATTTTTGGGCCTGACACTACCCTGAAGAACTGGAGAATGTGGGAAAGCTTTTGTGGCACAGGATAGAGTTCATACCTTCCAGTTAGGAAACTCAAGTTCAAGTCCCTGCTGCTTCAGAGGTGTGTCATAACATCACTGAGCAGACTGATTAGAAAATATCTCCCAACAACCACAACCTTCAACAACCACAACCATCTTCACAGATTTGACTCCAGCCAGTGGAGAGTTTGTCCCCTGATTCTCAATGATACCACTTTTGCTAGGGCTCCTTGATGCCACACATGGTCAAGTTTGACCTTGACGTCAAGGGCAGTCTCTCTCACTCCCACCTCTAGAATTTAACTCTTTCATCCATGTTTGAATCAAGGCTGGCATGAGGTCAGCAGCTGTAGTACCCAAACTGAACAAAAGTGAGAAGATTATTGTAGAGCAAGTCCACATTAACAATATCTACTTTCACTTCGCTGATGATTAACAGTAGATGGGGCAGTAACTGACCAGGTTGGATTTGTCTTGCTTTCTGTGGACAAGACATGCCCAGGCAATTTAGTGACGTTTCAAAATGCTTAGCAACCAATTAAAATGCATTTGAAGTGTAGACACAGTCCCAATGCAAGAAATGCACAAACCACAGAAATTGCACAGAAAATATTTCCACAAATGGCAACATAATGATGAGATAACTTGTGTGGCGCTAAACGAGGTATAAATATTGGTCCCTGCTCTTCCATGAAAGTGCCTTGACATGTTTTACATCCAGCTGGGCAGGCGCTTGGGTAGGGCTTGATGTCCAACTCGAAAGACAGCACCTCTAAGTGTACAGCAACTCCTTCAGTAATGCACAGCCTTGACCTTTGTGATAGAGCTAGGAGAAAGTGTGGACGGCAGATGCTGGAGATTAGAGCTGAAAATGTGTTGCTGGAAAAGCGCAGCAGGTCAGGCAGCATCCAAGGAACAGGGGAATCGACGTTTCAGGCATAAGCCCTTCTTCAGGAATTCAGGCTTTGTGATAGAGGTCTAGAGCCTGACTCAATGGGCTAGATAGATAGTTGGAGGGAAGAGACGATGATAAAGGGAGATGGGAACGGTGTGAACATGGGATCAGACCCACTGTTTACATGAAGGATACACAGCGTCATTCCTTTCAATTCTATGTAAATAAACATAATTTTTTAAGTTGCAATATTCAATATAAATGTTAACGAATTGAGGCACAATTTAATATTCCCGGAGACTGAGCAAAGAAAACACATCATTTGGAGTGCGTTTCCCGATATTTGAGTATTTGACTTTTTTTATTCACTCAGAGCATGGGCATCGCTGGCTGGGCTAACATTTATTGCCTGCCCCATCTGCCCTTGAGAAGGTGGGGCTGAGCTGCCTTTCCAAACCGTTGCAGTCCACATGCTATAGGTTGACCTACAATGCCTTTAGGGAGGGAACACCAAGACATTGACCCAGATCTATGATCAGTGGCGATGATACTATGGCTATAAGAGATATATTTTGTCCTTTTTGTTTGAAGAGAGGTTTGAAGTCAGAGGTACCGGGCTGTCTATTGAAAGCCCAAAGAATAAACAGCTTGTGATGCCTTGGGGATTTTTTCTTAAAGTTGGAACAATAGAAGCAAACCTGAACGGGTGTGGTCAAGTTCCCACAGAACCGGGATTTTTGGTTTTAATTTTTCAGTGATAGCTGCTGGGATTTGAAGCTGCAGGACATCTCTACCTGCTACTCTTTTCTCTCGATGTTTTTCCTCCTGGACTGGAGAACTGTCTGTGAGAAAGTCTATGTCGAGAGTGTGGTGCTGGAAAAGCGCGGCAGGTCAGGCAGTGTCCAAGGAGCAGGAGAATCAACGTTTCGGGCCAGAGCCCTTCATCAGGAGCAAGGCTTAGCATCCAGCTCCCCTTTGTCTCTGTAACAATGCCTACCATAGAACATAGAAATTAGGAGAAGAAAAAGACCATTCAGCCCTTCAATCCTGTTCCGCCATTCATTATGATCACAGTTAATCATTCCTGATGAAGGGCTCCCGCCCGAAACGTCGCTTCTCCTGCTCCTCGGATGTTGCCAGATCTGCTGTGCTTTTCCAGCAACAAACTCTCAACCCTGAGCTCCAGCATCTGCAAGTCCTCACTTTCTCCTTGTGAGACAATCTATTTTACTGAACTTGTCCTTTGCCAATGGGGTATTTATGGGATGTTATTATATTGAAACAGGTACAGTTTAGTAGTAAGATAATCTATTATTCTGTTAAGTTTTTCCAATAAAGTTATTCTAATTTCTTCTTTAAGTTTGGTGTATTTTAACTATAGTGTATGAATAAAGTGTGTGTTCCACTTCAGAAAAGTAACACCAAGGCCTCACAAGCTATGTACTTGATGGGCTTGCGATCAACAGCTAGGGAGCTCTGCTTTAGAGCTCCTCTTCAAAGAAAAAAGTCATAATTCCCCTTTTAAAGCTGGAGTATTGTCACATTGTCTATAAGTGAAGTCCTGAAAGCATAGTCATAGTCATAGAGATGTACAGCATGGAAACAGACCCTTCGGTCCAACCTGTCCATTCCGACCAGATATCCCAACCCAATCTAGTCCCACCTGCCAGCACCCGGCCCATATCCCTCCAAACCCTTCCTATTCATATACCCATCCAAATGCCTCTTAAATGTTGCAATTGTACCAGCCTCCACCACATCCTCTGGCAGCTAATTCCATACACGTACTACCCTCTGCGTGAAAACGTTGCCCCTTAGGTCTCTTTTATATCTTTCCCCTCTCACCCTAATCCTATACCCTCTAGTTCTGGACTCCCTCACTCCAGGGAAAAGACTTTGTCTATATATCCTATCCATGCCCCTCATAATTTTGTAAACCTCTATAAGATCACCCCTCAGCTTCTGACGCTTCAGGGAAAACAGCCACAGCCTGTTCAGCCTCTCTCTGTAGCTCAAATCCTCCAACCCTGGCAACATCCTTGGAAATGTTTTCTGAACCCTTTCAAGTTTCACAACATCTTTCCGATAGGAAGGAGACCAGAACTGCACGCAATATTCCAACCGTGGCCTAACCAATGTCCTGTACAGCCGCAACATGACCTCCCAACTCCTGTACTCAATACTCTGACCAATAAAGGAAAGCATATCAAACGCCTTCTTCACTATCCTATCTACCTACGACTCCACTTTCAAGGAGCTATGAACCTGCACTCCAAGATCTCTTTTTCAGCAACACTCCCTAGGACCTTACCATTAAGTGTATAAGTCCTGCTAAGATTTGCTTTCCCAAAATGCAGCACTTCGCAGTTATCTGAATTAAACTCCATCTGCCACTTCTCAGCCCATTGGCCCATCTGGTCAAGATCCTGTTGTAATCTGAGGTAACCCTCTTCGCTGTCCACTACACCTCCAATTTTGGTGTCATCTGCAAACTTACTAACTGTACCGCTTATGTTCGCATCCAAATCATTTATGCAAATGACAAAAAGTAGAGGGCCCAGCACCGATCCTTGTGGTACTCCACTGGTCACAGGCCTCCAGTCTGAAAAACAACCCTCCACCACCACCCTCTGTCTTCTACCTTTGAGCCAGTTCTGTATCCAAATGGCTAGTTCTCCCTGTATTCCATGAGATCTAACCTTGCTAATCAATCTCCCATGGGGACATTGTCGAATGCCTTACTGAAGTCCATATAGATCACATCTACTGCTCTGCCCTCATCAATCTTCTCAGTTACTTCTTCAAAAAACTCAATCAAGTTTGTGAGACATGATTTCCCACACACAAAGCCATGTTGACCATCCCTAATCAGTCCTTGCCTTTCCAAATACATGTACATCTGTCCCTCAGGATTCCCTCCAACAACTTGCCCACCACCGAGGTCAGGCTCACCGGTCGATAGTTCCCTGGCTTGTCTTTACCACCCTTCTTAAACAGTAGCACCACGTTTGCCAACCGATGGCAATAGCTGTAGACCAGTAGACAATGCCATGTGTCAAGTGTTAAGGATAGGAAAAGGAAGGTGTTGAGAAATCCTACCCCTTTTATGTGGCTACCTGCAATGTAATGTGTATTTAGAGAAACCTATTATCTCTCTGGTGTTGTGATTTTCAGTAATTAAATCAGAATAGGCTTTCAGAAAAGTGTTTAAATCAGAAGAAAAGTCAAACAAACAAAACCCTGGAATGTAAACACAACTTCTTCTCCGTCCTTCAGACACACACTCATACACACACATAATCACACACGCACACATACACACACACACATACACACACACTCTCTCACACACACACACACACACGCACACATACACACACACATACACACACACTCTCTCACACACACACATGCACACACACACATACACACACTCACACACACTCTCACACTCACACGTACACACACTCTCTCACACACACACATGCACACACACACTCACACACACTCTCACACTCACACGTACACACACATGCATTCTCACACACACACGCACACATACACACATATATACACACACATACACACATACATTCACACACATGCACACATACACTCTCACACACATGCACACATACACACACACTCACACATGCACACACACATATACTCTCTCACACACACACTCACACGCACTAATACACTCACACACACGCACATACATGCACACACATACACTCACACAAACGTACACACACATACATTCTCACACACACACACACACACACACATACACTCACACACACACACACATACTCTCATACACATGCACACACACATACACACAGGCGCATACACACACATGTAAAGATAAATTCCGGAGAACAAAGCCCGTAGACAAATTATTGACCAAATGCAGCAAACAAATCACATTAAGATTGAACAAAAAAAAAACCCAAAGTCCTGCAGATGCTCGAAATCAGTGATTATGGTTTGGAAGAAGGGTCTCTGGACCTAAAATGTTAACTCTGCTTTCTCTCCACAGATGCTGCCAGACCTGCTGAGTTTTTCCCAGCAATTTTTTATTTCATTTCACATTCAGATTGCATCATTTAAGGTGCACGTGTTGGAGCTTTGGAAAAGTACAAATGTAGGAAGTCTCAGGATTTCCAAGTGAAGTTATGGTCAGGTTTCCATGAGATTAAGCTTTTCAGGTAAAAGTGGGTTAAGCAATGGGAGGGCTGAGGGCTGAGATGACTGCTTATTGAGGAAGGGTTCTGTGGTTCTTTTGGCTGGTGGATTTTATCCCTCTTATCTTATTGCACTAGAGACAACCTAGCTCCCCACTGGTTTCACCCAGAGAGTGGTGGATGTATGGAATGCACTGGCCCAGAAGGTAGTGGAGGCCAAGACTCTGGATACTTTCAAGAAAGAGGTGGATAGAGCTGGTAAAGATAGTGGAATCAAGGGTTATGGGGATAAGGCAGGAACAGGATACTGACTGTGGATGATCAGCCATGATCATAATGAATGGTGGTGCTGACTGGAAGGGCCGAATGGCCCACTCCTGCACCTATTGTCTATTGGTTTGCAGGGTAATAAGATATATAAACTGCAACAAGTTTTGGTCATTTGATCAATATTTTAATTGAAACCCTGAGTGCTTTGAGATTAGACATCTTTGTTACACATTGAAGAATTGATGATCGACTCTCACACCTATTTATAACCTTGGCTTTTTCTTTACAGTTCTCTATCTTTAGTTTCAAACTCAGAGTCAGCAAGTCTAGACTTTAAGCTAGGCAGTTTGTTGCAAAGGTGTAAATTCTACAGATTTATGTTTGGCAGTTCCTTTCAAGGACGGTGCCCCACCCATGGTCACTTATGTTTTAGGAAATTTCCGTAAGCATGTTCAGATATGACTTAATCCTGATGAAGGGTTTTGGCCCAAAACACTGACTTTTCTGCTCCTCGGTTGCTGTCTGACCTGCTGTGCCTTTCCAGCTTCACACTCGATTAACTCACTGTCTCATGAGTTAGTCTTTTCGTGCAGAAGTCACAGACTGTCACCTGACCCTTGGTCACCATCTTGTATCAAAGTAAGTTGCTATGTTCCTCTTTTATTTTCAAAGTAGAATATATTCAGTTGCAAGAGAAAGTGAGGGACTGCAGACGCTGGAGATCAGGGTCGAGAGTGTGGGTGCTGGAAAAGCACAGCAGGTCAGGCAGCATCCGAGGAGCAGGAGAATCGACGTTTCAGGCCAGAGCCATTCATCAGGAATGAGCAAGGGCTCTGGCCTGAAATGTTGACGCTCCTGTTCCTCGGATGCTGCCTGACCTGCTGTGCTTTTCCAGCGCCCACACTCTCGACTATAATCAATTGCAAGTATATGACGTGACTGTAACACAAGCAGATCTCCTTAACTTTACCCTCATTACCACGTCTGCTAGCTCCTCCATTTTTGCTAAACTATTTGATATCCGGTACTAGATGAGCAGACATTTGGAGAGACTGAAGACATTGGCTCCAAACTCCATTTCCTACCTGTCGACTCCAGCCGCCACACCCAGACTGTGGCACGTTTGATCCTGAAATGAGCTTCCCGACCTGACATTCATGCCCAGCCCCAAGATCAGTTATTTCCTCGTCCACACATCACTTAACTTCACCCCACCTCAGCCCATCTGTTGCTGAGCCTCCCATTCACACTTCCTTGTACTTCCATTTTAAACTCCTGTCTGGATTGTAATTGAATGAATTGTGATCAAGGATATAAAATTTGTGAAATTTCTTGATGGGTAGAAGGAATAGCTGTGCTCATTGTTATCCAATATTAGTGTCAAGCACCCCCAGGACAGGGATAGAGACAGCAGATGGTTCGATACACAGTAAAGTTCTCTCTACACTGTCCCAATCAACTACTTCAACATGGGGTTAGATGCAGAGTAAGGCTCCACTGTCCCCATCAAACGATCCCAGGACAGGGACAGCATGGGATTAGAGACAGAGTGATGTGTTGTACACCATCCCAGAATGCCAGACTCTGACACATTTTGTCTATTTTGCAGCTTGATCTCACTTGACAACAAGTTGCACTGAGAGGCCCCTTGCTCTTGAATAATCTAAACTTTCTACTCCACCACTATGTGCAACACCAGTGGGTTTTTTTTCCCCTTGAGATGACAAAATGGAAGTGATTGTTGTTAAGGGACAGACCTCCTGGGACCAGGGCTCTAAAGCCTTCATGAGTGTCTCACGATTGAGAGAGAGCACAGGCTGCTGGACCCTGGTTGATTCTTTGGTACCTTTCATTCTCTAACAAATTTAAACCACTGAATGTTGGTGTAATCTACTCGAATGGCCCTTAATCTTAAGGGTAAACTATACTGAAGCACTCCAACCTTGCAATGACATCTAGCTAAACAGAGAGAGTACTTCAAGATGATTGCATTCTTACAATCAACTGAGCTCATCTGATCTTCACAGGTCGATGTTCATCAATCCCCTACGGTCTCCTGCATTATAAATGTTAGGCAGAGGCAGGCTTCGGGCACCATGTTATCCCCACTTTCTCCTGCCTCCTTGGGCACCAACTACCACAGAAACAGCTATCTTTCACATGTACATCAAGACAGAGAGCTCAAAGAGGCACTTTAACTAGGGGACCTACGCCATTCAGTGCAATCCCTATCACAGCCAAACATAAACAATTTGCAGAGGCCATCACCACAATCTCATAATGATGGGCTAATGAGAAGTGAACCTTACTCTGTATCTAACTCCATGTCATATGTGTCCTGGAGTATTTGATGGGGACAGTGTAGAGGGAGGTTTACTCTGTACCTAACTCCATGCTGTCCCTGTCCTGGAAGTGTTTCATGGGGACAGTGCAATGTTTGAGCCTGATTTACCTCAATGTCCTTACTGTTGACACAAGGCGCTTGAAATGTAAAATGCGCTGATTGAAACTCACTTGCACAATGCATTGAATAAAGTGATGCCACCAATAATAATGTTCCAGATAAATTCAGTCCATCAACCTGAGAAATTTACCTTTAAAAGGTTCTTCTCACCCTTAACCATTGGCATTGAGGAGAAAATCCAAATGTGATGGGCTCTTACTTTCACCTGCAGAATGCATTAGGTGTAACCATAGCAACTGTCTCCTGCTAGGCACTGCTAAGCATTCTGAAAGATGCAGATGCACTATAAAACGCACAGAGTAATAAGCAAGAAAGGCCAAGGACTAGCTCTTCCATACAGTACCAAACAGTACACGCTTGGAGATTCTGGGTTAAACTGCCCTTTTGTGCCTCTGAGAGAGAAGCGATAAATGGGAAAAAAAAGCTGATCCTCGCTTCTGTGAGTAAAATGAAAGGAAATTCCTCTCACCCTGATTGTAATACAAGGACCATTCCCTTACCTGCCCTTTCACCCTAACCCTAGCCCCACACATGTCGTTCAGAACCAAACTGGTCAATACCTGCTATTGCCTGCACTCTGGATTCACATACATAGAATATGTATGGCTCTGTGGGAGCACCTGAGCTTGCAGACTGTGGCAGAGTGTAGAAGGAACCAATTCTGACCTCAGTTCCCTAAACTGAGCTCCTACCCTTTCTAGCCTTCTTAAAGATGTTCCTTAAGTTTGAGTGAAGATTTCAGTCTCCTGCCCTGATATCATCTTATTGGCTCTGGGTCAAATTTTGTTTGATGATGTGCCTTTGAAGTGATTTGAAACTGTCTATTTCATTACACACACTGTATAAATGTGAGTTGATGCAGTTGGTATTGTGCAACCTGCATATTATAACCTCCAAACACACACAGATTCTTCAATAAGGCACAGGTCTTGCCACTATACTGCTGTAACAATACTGGAGCCCTTGGCTGTACTCTTCCTTTGAGGGATCTAACATCTCTGGATATCTGGCCCCGAGTTAAGCTTTGTCTCGGGAGCTGTCCATTGTTCACTTGAAAGGTTGGGAGACCATAGAGTCGATGAATGTGTGTGCGTGTGTCGAGATCAAACATAACATCCACGTATTCAATTGACACTGGACACTCGCCATCCCTCACTGATGAAACAATGCTTCTCTTCACTCTTCACTCTTCACTGAGAAAAGGGAGGGCTTCAGTCACCGGGTACTGCGATGGCAGAGAGCGAACTATTGTTGGCACCTCCCACTCGACCAGGGCCACCCAACTGTAAGAACAGGTGGGCCTACCATCTCACTGCCATGTGCCAGTGTTGAACTTTGACAGCCCACTCGCTATTCCAAACAGATAGAACTTGCATGAGAGAGGAGATGTTTGGCCTGCTTTCTCTTCCTGTCTACGCTGTCAGCACAACACATAGATGCTATACCTCCCACTGCTGAGCTGCTATGGCCTCAAGGTGTTCCTGCGCTAACTCTCACACAAAGGCAATGTGTTTGTCCACTTGGTAATTCCTTGAATGGTCCTGTTGTGCTGTTTAAGAGCTGTTGGCTGGTTTAACAGGATTAGCTCCTTTGCGTTCTACCCTCTCAAAGCCTGGTTTAGCACATTACTAAAGACTATTAATTGCTAGTTTCTCAGTACGTGCCACACACCCAGCCACACACCACCTCTCCACTCAAGGACAATCCTGCCTCGTAGACCAAAAACCACAATATCAGCACCATTCTCTCTCATTGCCATGCTTCAATATAGGCACTCACTAAACTTCAGCAGTTCGATAAATCAATACATCCTGTGCAATAAGCTGCTGCTCTCGGGCATCACTGAAGATCCATTTTTGTGACATTCTGGGACATTTTCACCCTTAGTTCATGGGGTGATGTTTGGGCAGGTCCCGTAATGGCCATTTCAAGGGTCATTAGGGATGTGCAATAAATGCTGGCCCAGCCAGTGACACCCACATCCTGTGAACAAATGGTTAGAAAGATGAGCATTACCTCCTACACAACCCAACCATAACTGTGCCCTATCTCACATCGACCAACAATTTCAAGAAATATCTCATCTTCATTTCAAGGAATTGGAGGTGCAGTGTTGGACTGGGGTGGACAAAGTCAGAAGCCACACGACACTAGGTTATAGTCCAACAGGTTTATTTGAAAATACAAGCTTTCAGAGTGCTGCTCCTTCGTTGGGTAGCTACTGGGGCAGAATACATAGGACACAGAATTTATAAGGTAAAGATCAAAGTGTCCTACAACTGATGCAATGTATTAGACAAACCTAGATGGCTGTTAAATCTGTAATCACCTGGAATGGTGATGCAGGTTTTGATTGTCAATCATCACTCCCAGAAATTGCAAACTCAAGTCTCAGTTCAGCACATAATACAAACTGACCCTTCAATGTAGGACTGAGAGAGTGCTGCTCTGCCAGTGGTGCCATCTTCCAAAAGAGATATGAATCTGAAGACTTGTCTGCCCTCTAGGTGGCACCACAACAGCAGGGACAGTAGGTTGTGTAGGTGGGGACAAGGAAAGATGTTACAAAGAGTTACAGACAAAACAAAGGAGCAAAATCATGACACGTGGAGTTCAAAGTGGGGGACTGTCATCCAAGAAAATCATTGGGAATCTTTTCCTAATGACAAGAGTCTAGGAGCTGTGCAAGTGCAAAGGCTGTTGATGTGGCTAAATCATGAAAAGTGGTGGACAGGAACAAAAAGGGTGACTTGGATGATTAGATTCCCTACAGTGTGGAAACAGGCCCTTTGGCCCAACAAGTCCACACCGACCCTCCGCAGGTTAACCCACCCAGTCCCAATTCCCTCTGACTAATGTACCTAACACTATGGGCAATATAGCTTGGCCAATTCACCTAACCTGCACATCTTTGGACTGTGGGAGGAAACCAGAGCACCTGGAGGAAACCCACGCAGACACGGGGAGAATGTGCAAACTCCTCACAGACAGTCGCCCAAGGCTGAAATCGAACTTGGGTCCCTGGTGCTGTGAGGCTGCAGTGCTAACCACTGAGCCTCTTAAAGGGCTGGAATGGAAAGTATTGGAGTCAGGCAGAACTCTGGTCAAACACCAGTCTGCAGTGCTTCACCCAGCTCTGAGCACTGTACCTCAGAATGTCTATGTGGTGGCAGTTAAGGGGGAGCTTGAATGAATTTGTATCCCCGCAGGGTTTAAAGGGGATCTCACTGAAATCTTTCAAATGAAGAAGTATTTGGATAGAGTCGAAGTGTCTATCTGCCCAGAAGGCAGTGGAAATCCACTTGCAAAGTTCAAGACTGGGTTGGATAAAACGTTTCGGTCCACTGAAGGGATTAGGGGGGAGGATGGAGAAGGGATGGCTGCAGATTCACATCAGCGGGCTCTTCGAGCTGCTCAGTCCCCCATTTTTTTTTCTGTGAGGGATTCCATACCATGACCCAAAGGTGAGCCAACGTCACGATGTCCACCAAGATCACTGCCACGGATCTATGTCATTGATGTTTATTGGAACTTGCTGCGCATAAATTGGAACTTCCTACATTTCGCCAGTGGCTGTATTACAAAAGAGTTTAATTGCCTATGGAGTACTTTTGGTGGTGATGGGGGTGTTCTGAGTTCATGAAAGGCTGAAGAAATGTTAGTGCTTTCTGCACCCAGGAAGACTAATGCCTGCTGTTCTCAAGTTCTCCAGAGGTGGCCCTCTCTGATAAAGAGTCCGACAACAGTGCCTGTGTTTTGCAACTCGCCCCACAGGTGGCGACAACAACATTCACAACCATCAAGCAGCAAACATGCTGGAAACCTCCCAGCCAACCGAGGGCAATATCCTACCCTCCTGAATTAGCCCACAGTCTTCACAAATTGAAGGTAAAGTTTCAGGGGCAGCTGTGTAAAAGAAAGAGATCACAGGGCCATCAAACAAAAAGATATTGTTTGGAATTTCCTGTCCATATTTCTCTATCCTAGCTATAAAAATATCAAAAAATGATGGGGGTGGGAAGAAACTGTTGAACTTGACAGCCAAGCACCACCTTTTCCTTTCCGATCAGCACTGGAGGCCCTGATTGGGGCATGATGGTCAATTAGTGGCTGGAACATGTGGCAGCAAATTATGTGTCAAAACCTCCAGGAAAATAGATTTGGTCCCAGTTGGCATTCACGAAAGAAAATTCCTTGAGCAATTTGAATCCTCCTGAAGTTACAAGTCCATTAAAGTGATGAGGTATTTCCACGCCTGGTCTTTCACGGTACAGATAGGAGACTAATACCCATCGTCGTGTTATCAAACCCTGCTTCCAATCCCTGATCCTCAATTGTTCCATCCCAGTAACAAGGCAGATTTAAGTGACACAAATGTCAGTCACCAATTCATGGAAAACACTCTTTTCCCCCCCCAAACTGAAATGTAGAAGCCTTCACAGATTTCCTGGAATCGTGTGGCGTACAAGGGGGCTGTTCAGTCCATCTCTGCCTGTACTGGTTCTCCAAAAAGGGCCCTCCAATTAAACCAACGCCCCTGCTCCTTCCCCATTGACCTGCAGTGTTGTCCCATTCAAATATATACCCAATTCTGCTTTGAAAGTTATTGAATTTCCTTCCTTTATACTTATAGGCAGGTCGGATCACAGCACAGCACTCAAAAGACAAATCTCCTATCTCCCCTCTGGATCTTTTTCAGCCTTAAAATGTGCCCTCAGTCTGCCACTGGAAATAGCTCCATTATTATTTAGTTTGTTAAAAATATCTCTATTAAATCTCCTCTTGACCTTCTCCGTTCTAAGGATAACAATTAAGTTCAGTTTCTTCCCGGCCTCTGGATCCCAACTCTCTTCTCTGGGGCGTGACTAAATCTCCAAATACTCCTTTCCCTTCTAACGCCTGGCAGCAGCCTTGCAGAATCTGTTGTCGGTGCAGTGCATGTCCCACCCTGGGGAATGCAACCTCTACTCACCGCTGTCTAGGACTGCACTTCTTGATCCAGGGATAATGAGTTTTGGCAGACAAATTAAACATTTTTATTCGGCGGGATTAAGTGACATTTTCACCAGCCGCCAGCAAGTCTCAGCTCACCCGAGCAACGGGATAAAGTGAGTACAAGATCATAAGGGGGTTTGAGTGTCACCTCACTGGCCAAAGGTTCAGAGTTGTTTGAGTAAACCCCTTCACCGTTGAAGGAGATACGTTACGATTGATTGATAAGGACTCAGTTCGGCACTGTGGAGAATATTGCAGGATTTAACAACATATTTCCCAATGGCCCAAGTTGTATTTACAAGATCTCGTGTTGGACTGAGCAGGAACGTACCAGGCTTAATCCCCAGTACATAAATCCTAGGTCTGCAACAGCTATGGTCAGGTGTTCAAATCCCACTCTAGATTTTTATACTCTCAATGCTAGGTGGGATGTTAAATCAAGGCTCCCCCCCCCTCCCCCGGAACTGCTCAGGCAAAAGGGAAGGAGTCTGAGGTACAATTTCAAATAAAAGACCAGCAGAGGTTTGCTTAATAATGGTACCGGGTTGTGGCGATAAAACATTTTTCACTGTGTTTTCCCAAACACATGTGACAATAAAATCGTTCATTCATTCAATACCTAACCGTCAACTAGCAGCTGTGAAAACAGACCATCTGATCACGTTGCTGACTGTGGCACCTTGCTGGCTAGGTTCGTGACACCAACATCAGTCTCTGGATTTTGGGATAGTGGGACAAGTACATTTCACTGGCATCCTGCTCCAGTGAGATTTCACATGGTAATTGACACTCTGAATGGAGGTTAGGTACAAAAGTGTGGGCCGAGCGGGTTTAGAGTAGGAGATGTGGGAGGTGAAGAGGTGAGGGAGGAAGAGGAGGAGATTGATAGGTCAGACTCCAAGGTTATTTTACCGGTGGGGGAAGTAGGGATCTGGGGAATGTAGGCGTTACAAATCTTGGGTAGGACCACATCAAACAAGGGAGTGAAGCCAAATGGAATGGGGTTCAGGCTGGTGCTCAGCTATGGCTTCAAATTCGGAAATGGGGTCTCAGCTTCACGTTGAGTGTGCTGGTGTTGAGTGACTGAGTTTACGTTCTTTGGGAGACGGCGATGGTATCAAGCCACCATTCCGCTGCATGTTGCCGGGATGTGTTACAAAATCCTCTCGCTGCTGTTTCTTGAATAACAACGCGTCATCCACCCAGATCATGAGCTGAAAAGTGCTGCGGAGCATTGTTAAGTCACAAGAAGTGCAATTTAATTCTTTCTATGATTTTATAATCGTGGAAAGTTGACTCAAAACAAGTGCTAAAATACAGCCGAGTGATACAGACAGGGAGTGAACTCAGGTGTTGTATTTAAATTACATCCAGAACCTCAACCTGAGCTACAAATCTTCTCAAAACGCGCTTAAAGTACAGTACCAACTTCAGGCTTAATAGCGAAAGCCATCAGCAATTTGAGAGTTAGAGAGGTAAAGGTGTTTAACACAACCTACTAACAGAAGAGGTTAAAAAAAGGCAGCTACAGCCCCACCAGTGGTAGGATGTTGTCATTACACCATGACTTGTTTACATATGGAATTTCTATTATAAATACAGGCATGGCAGTTCACAATGAATACTACTGACAAGTGGAAGTATAACTTTGTAAATAGGAAATTCATGTGGGAAAGTTACACATTTGTGAATGGGAATAGCTGATTAAGTTCTATAAACAAATTAAATCACAATGAGGGCTTGCATCTTTGATGGTGAAAGTGAGGACTGCAGGTGCTGGAGATCAGAGTCAAGGTCAGAGTGGTGCTGGAGAAGCACAGCAGGTCAGGCAGCATCCGGGGAGCAGGAAAATCAATATTTCGGGCAAAAGCCCTTCATCAGGAATGAGGCAGGGAGCCTCCAGGGTGGAGAGCTAAATGGGAGGGGGTGGGGCTGGGAAGAAGGTAGCCAAGAGTACAATAGGTGAATGGGGGTGGGGATGGAGGTGATAGGTCAGAGGGGAGGGTGGAGCTGATAGGTGGGAAGGAAGGTAGGCAGGTAGGACAGGTCATGGGGACGGTGCTGAGCTGGAAGGTTGGAACTGGGGTGAGGTGGGGGGGGAGGGGAAATGAGGAAACTGGTGAAGTCCACATTGATGCCCTGGGGTTGAAGTGTTCCGAGGCAGAAGGTGAGGCGTTCTTCCTCCAGGCGTCTGGTGGTGAGGGAGCGGCGGTGGAGGAGGCCAAGGACCTTTGATGTCTGGTTCAACCATGTTAGAACCTGAATCTCGTGGATGGTGACGAAAGGGTTAAAGAGTTGAAAAACAAGAAAGATTGCTCGGTGCTCTGAGGATTTCTTATTTGCTGGGAATACTAACGTGCTATTTCCTGCAAATTCTCCCATGTGCCGTCGCTCAGCTAGGTCGAATACCGTTGCGATTTCCCCCTTCAATACTGCTCCTTCATTTGCCAAGCTACGTGAGCAATACTTTTGTGTTCTAAGAGGAACCTTCGCCTTTTCCTGACCTGACAGGTATCCCATTCTGCCCTCGGCATCAGGATTAGTTTTCACAGGCTTCAGTCGAGAGGCAAGCCCCATAGACACAACATGCTGGGCTGCTACTGTCTGGTTTAATAGCTTTGATCAACATGCCATCACTCTCACTCACATTCCCTTCAAATATGAATTATGTCCATTATTACAAAGGAGAGCAACATTTACCTAACAAGACAGATTGATTTTTCAGACATGCACATGCATATATATCGTAAAAATTAAATGAAGGATTTGATTGAGTAATTTCTTCACCCAGAGAGCAGTGAGGTGATGGAATTCTCTGTCACAGGAAGCAGTTGAAGCCAAAACATTGAATGCTTTCAAGAACAAGTTAGATTCAGTTTTTAGGACTAAAAGGGGTCAAAGGGTATGGGCGAAAATAGGAGCAGGGGACTGAATTGGATGATCAGCCATGATCGTATTGAATGGGGGGGGGGAGATCAAAGGGCCGAATAGCTTCCCCTTATTCCTATTTTCTATGTTTATTCCCCATCCTCGGGGCACATCTTCATTACAACACTAATGCCTACACCTAAACTAATATTCAATATTAATGTCATAGCGAGTTTTGAGAAGATTTGTAGCTCAGGTTGAGGTTTTGGATGTAGGTTTGCTCGCTGAGCTGGAAGCTTCATTTTCAGATGTTTTGTTACCATACTAGGTAGCATCTTCAGTGGACCTCATGCGAAGCAATGCTGAAAATTCCTGCTTTCTATTTATATGTTTGGGTTTCTTTGGGTTGGTGATGTCATTTCCTGTGTTGATGTTATTTCCTGTGGTGAAGTCACTTCCTGTTCCTTTTCTCAGGGGTGGTAGATGGGGTATAACTCGATGTGTTTGTGATAGAGTTCCGGTTGGAATGCCATGCTTCTAGGAATTATTGTGCGTGTCTTTGTTTGGCTTGTCCAAGGATGGATGTATTGTCCCAGTCGACCAGTACATACTTATGTCAACCAATACATAATTAATCCATATGCACACATGCCAAGTACCACTTGTACCACACAAGTGCCAGGCCATCCCCATTTCCAGAAAGACAGAATCTGTCCCTCCTTGACAGTCAATGGTTTTGCCATGACTGAATGCCCCCTATCAACATTCCGGGCACTACCATTAATCAAGGATGGGACTGGACCAGGTACATAAATACTGTGGCTACAAGAACAGGTCAGAGACTGAGAGTTCTCCAGTGAGTCACTCAAACCTGTCTAGCTTCTACAAGATGCAAGTCAGGAGTGTAAGGAACACTCTCTACTTTCTTGAATGAGTTTATATTTCTTTATTCTTTTGTATGATGTGGGTTTCGTTGGCAATACAACCTTTCTCTATTTTCCCTTGAATTGAGTAACTTGCTCACAGGGGAGGTAAGAGTCAGCCACATTGCTGGTGAGTCTATGGTCACATGTAGGCCAGACCAGCAGGATTTCTTTCCTAAAGGTCATTGGCTTACAGAATGATTTTTTTACAACAATGGTATTGCTACGGTCTCCATTACTGATACTTTCATTTTGTTCCTGGTTTCTTCAATTGAATTCAAATTCCAGCAGCTGCCATGTGGGGATTCGAACCCACACCCCAAGAGCGTTAATCAGAGACTGCAATTACCAGTGCAGCGCCATTATCAATACACCACCTTCTAACTGAGCTCCAATAACACTCTCTTCTCATTGTCCAGGGCAAACCAGAGAAATCCCATCCATCGCCTTTAACATTCACACACTGGCAGCAATGTGTAGCATCTAAATGGTGCACTGTAACCAATCTCCAAGGCTCCTTAGGAGCACCTTCTAAACCCACTTTCATCCCAATCATTAAAGGCAAGAAAAGCAGATGCACCAAGTGAAAGATCCACTCAAAGCCACTCACCTTCCTGACTGTATCATCTTTCATTCAGTGGCATTGGGTCAAAATCCTGGAACTCCCTTACTGACAGTATTGTGGGTGTACCTACATCAAATGGACTGCCGTGGTTCAAGACTGCAACTTATCACCACCTTCTCAAAGGCTATTAGGGAGGAACAAAAAGGGAATTTTTGACCTAGCCAGTGACACTCACATCCCACGACAGAGGGTTTTCATAGCTGATGAGCTAAGGGGGAGGAGATACCAAATGAGTGGAAGTCAGCAGTCTTCCTGATGGAAAGAATATGGTGACCCAATGCAGGGTTAAAATCGAGGGGGAAAGTCAATGGTTCAGTCTCAGACAGTGGTCATGGAGAGCAAAGGAGAGAGCTATTGACGAGAGAGGGATTTTGGATCAGTAAATGTTCATCAGTCCAACTGTAATAACTACAAAGGCTTCACAATTAATAATGTCCTTTATTTTCTGTTGACAGACGCAAATAGCTACACAATCTTGCTTTATGAAGTTTTGTTGAGGATGTCTGAGGGACCCTTACAACGCGCCTGTTGCATGGTACAGGAAGCAGAACAGAAGGTCACTCGATGTCAAGTTCAGCGTGAAATTTGGGTTAATATATTCCAACCTCAGCCTCACACGCTGAAAGGCACATCTGCTTAAAATCTGTATTCTAGGGAAACAATCATATTAACCATATTGTGACCAGAAGAACCAAGCAGAGACAGACAGTATGACCTAGTAATGGATGGTCTACCAAACAGCTATCAGTGATAATCCACTTCCAACTGCTGGCAATGACTGGAATGCTGCCAGTAACAAACCCCAAGCAACCAGGAGGAGGCCTATCAATGACTAACTGGGATTCACCATTCCCCACTGGGCCTGACATGAGGTCAGCTACAGTTTTAACCGATCCAAATAAAAGTGTTTCTTCTTTCTGCTAAGTACAATCCTGACAATTCATACAATGTGTGGAATTCACTGGCTCAGCGACAAACCAAACCAGAAGTGGCAGGGGGGAGAGGAACAGAAGGTGGAACTGTGATTTGTTGCAGTGCATCTTGTAGATGGTACACACTGCTGCGACTGAGCATCAGTGGAGGAGAGAATGCTGCCAGTGTGCATTGGCAGTGGAGCGAGTGAATGTTGAAGATGGTGGATGGGATGCCTATCCTGGACACTACCAAATGAATGTTATTGGCACTGCGATAGATGGTGGGATAATGGTAATGTCCCCGGACTAGTAATCGCAGTCTCAGATTAATGCTCTGGGGAGGTGGGTTCAAAAAATGGCAGCTGCTGAAATTTGATTCCAATTGAAGAGACCACAAATATGTAGCTAATCTCAGTAATGGTGACCATGACAAGTATCATTGTTGCAAAAGTCCATCCTGTTCACCTTTATGGAGGAATATCTTACCTCCATATGTTCCTCAAGCTGGTTAACTTACAGGAGAGCAGGAAATCCTTCAGTGCCAACGGCAGCACGGTGGCACAGTGGTTAGCACTGCTGCCTCACAGCGCCAGAGACCCGGGTTCAATTCCCGACTCAGGCGACTGACTGTGTGGAGTTTGCACGTTCTCCCCGTGTCTGCGTGGGTTTCCTCCGCGTGCTCCGGTTTCCTCCCACAGTCCAAAGATGTGCGGGTCAGGTGAATTGGCCATGCTAAATTGCCCATAGTGTTAGGTTAAAGGGGTAAATGTAAGGGTATGGGTGGGTTGCGCTTCGGCGGGTCGGTGTGGACTTGTTGGGCCGAAGGGCCTGTTTCCACTCTGTAAGTAATCTAATCTAATCTAAAACACCATGCACTGACTTGGTCCTGAATACTTCACAACCAATCCTCTCATAGAACAGCTATTACATTTTAAAAGGATATCCTCGAACAGAATGCATTTTGAGATGTCTGACAGTGATACAAAATGTTAGGAAGTGGAGGTTCTATGAAAAAGAGGTGCACAATGTGTGGAAAAGGACTAAGTGCATGGATAGAGTGTGTAATAGGGGAGAATGCAAATGCAATTGCAATTATAAACCACACTTAGCACACTTACCCACTAATTATCACCAATAGAATCCTATAGTTGCTGGTCTTGATGACACATACACATCAGTTTCCTCACCTGCATAAGCTGTGACTCTAACAATGAGCTGCAATGGCTCCCCCACCTCCGTCTCACAGAGTGATGAAGCAGCTGATAGTTAAATTAAGGTAAGGTCGCCACAGTCCCAGAGTTATAGATGTAACTAAACACAAGGATGACGGGTTACATAATTAATCCAATGGACTTAAGACAGCACGAAGCAAGAAAGGGCTATTTGGCTCAATCAATTTCTTTAATCATCCCATGTACACTTTCGCCTATCATACACTCTACCCACCCATTTAATTCCCCACCCCATGTATACTCTTCCCTTATCACACACACTACCCAGTCATTTAATCCCTTTCCACGCAATATGCACCTCTTTTTCATAAAAGCTCCCAATTCCTCGTATTTTTCATCACCATCAGACATCTCAAAGTGTATTCTAGTCAAGCACAGCCTTTTGAAGTGTAATAATATGAGCAATCTCCTCATACACAGCAAACTTTCACAAACAGCAATACAACAGTGAGCAGATAATCTGTATTTTTGTGTTATTGATGGAGGAATAAATATTAGCTGGAAAATTCTCGTGCCCCTCCTAGAAAAAGTACCAGGGGATTATTTAAATCCACCCGTGCAGGCAGATTGGCCTTGATTCTTACCCTATTATAGACTTCATCCCACATATGTACGCTATCCGTTATAATAGACTCTGTCCCCAGCTACTGAAATGCCTGCGGGGAAAGGTCTATACTAGCAACAACTGATCATGAAAGGTAATCAGATCATTCCAAACCATTCGTTCAATCCTGCAAACAACAGCTCACAGTTAATGTCATAACCTTCAAGTGTGAGTCGATGTGTGAACTCACTGTACACTGAAGAGGATAGTTATAGAGTCTCAGAGATGTACAGCACGGAAACAGACCCTTCAGTCCAACTCGTCCATACTGACCAGATATCCTAAATTAATTTAGTCCCATATCCCTCTAAACTCTTTCAATTCATATACCTATTTGATGAATTTGATTGCTGTCTTTCAATAGGTAACAGAGACAGTGGTTCCAATTCAGAATGCACTGTCTAATAGGGAAGTGGATACAGATTCAAATAGATATTGGTTACATGCTTGGACCACAACAGAACATTGCAGGGATATGGGTTGGTCTTTGGAAATAAAACAGCCCCAGACTTTTAAATGTAATTGTACCAGTCTCCACCACCTCCTCTGGCAGCCTGTACTATACACGCACCACCCTCTGCGTGAAAAAATTGCCCCTTACGTCCCTTTCGTTGGGACCAAGGGGAGAAAAGGAAGAGCATTTAGAAGCAGGGTAACACGATTAGCAAAAGAGGCAGAGCTTGGGCAGCATTTTGATAGCAGGAAGGGAACGGGTGAGATGAACCAAGCTTGACAGGAAGGTTGCGGAGGGACAGGAATATGATAGAGTTGAGAAACAGTAATGGAGCCACAGCACAATATCGTTCAGAAGGAGGTGTTTGAACCCATCAAGTCTGGGGCTGTTTTTTTCAAAGACCAACCCATATCCCTGCAACGTTCTGTTGTGGTTCAAGCATGTATCCAATATCTTTTAGAATCTGTATCCACTTCCCTATCAGTCAGTACATTCTGAATTGGATCCACCATCTCTGTTACCTATTCAAAGACCTCAATCAAATTCATCAAACAGGATTCACAGGTAACAAGTCCCCACTGGCCCTGCTTTATTCGTTACCACATGTCAAAATGTTAACTTCCTTCAGTATTAGTTTTCTAAATGTTCCCACACCACAGACATCAAACTGGCTGGTGTGTAATTTCCAGAACGGCCCTTCTCTGTTTTTGTTTTGACCAAGTGCAGGAGGATTGGGGAGGGGGCTAGATACAGCCCACTGATGAATTTTCATTCTGGAAGTTATTCAGTGGGATACAGGAGATCTGGAGCTCTGAGACTCTAGGATAACACAAAAGTAGCATTTTGTTTGAGGGGGATGCGGACAAGTTTGTGCTGGTAGTGGTTCCACTGTCTATGTCCCAAAATGTTGCCTATGAGCTACAAGGACCAGATGAGAAAAGGAATTTTAAATATACTTCAGTCTGAGATATTTCTGCTTGAAGTAATAATCACACTCTCCATCTGTAAACGTAAGAAATTCTCCCAATCTTAACCTTCTTCCCAGCTGTATGCATTGGACAGGAGACTCTGCATATTAAGTATTTACAAGCCTGATTGCACTTATCCCAAGCCATCAACACTACAGTACCACCTACAGTACCACCTACAGCCCTGAAGGTGGTTCCAGAGGCTGAGAACGGAGAGCTTACCCTTACAGCTTGAAGCAAACTCTGCTTAAAAACTTATTTTAAAATCACTCCTCACTCCACCCAGCCCCAACATTTCACTCTCCCATTGTTCGGTTTTTACCAGCAAGAAAACTGTCAGATGACGGGCTGAGACAGAGTGGGGGAGAAGATGCAAGAGAGGATGTGATGGTATACAGACAAGGAGCATGATGTGTAGAGAGATGCTGTGTAATATAAATGGGAAAGGGTTGTAATGTGAATGGGAAGGGCATGTGACATATAAAGGAAGGTGTGTGGTATAAACAGAGGAGAGGCAATGACCTGGTGGGAATATCGCTGGATTGTTAATCCAGTGACCCAGATTTAAATCCTGCCACAGCAGATGGTGATATTTGAATTCAATAAAAATCTAGAATTAAGAGTCTCATGATGACCATGAAGCATTGTCGATTATCAGGAAAAACCTATCTGGTTCACAAACGTCCTTTGGGGAAGGAAACTGCCATCTTTGCCTGGTCTGGTCTCCAAACTCACTGGTTGACTCTCAACTGCCCTTTGGGCAATTAGGGATTGGCAATAAATGCTAGCCCAGTCAGCGATGCCTACATCCCATGAATGATTTTATTTTTAGAAACGGGATATTTATATATAGCAGGGTGTAATACTTACAGGGAAGAGATTTCATATATACAGATGGATCTGTGAGACAGAGAGGGAGGAAAGAGGTTACAAACAGGGCTATTAAGATGGAGTGGTTGTGATGTACAATGGGCTGAGAATGAGAATACAGGGAAGGGGAGTGATGTAGAAGGGTGGAGCTACAACATAAATAGGGAGCAAATCTAATGTAAACAGGTTTGATATACACAGGATGGGAGTCTGATATACAGAGAGGGAATAGATGTGGTATAAACTGAAAGATTTTAAACAATGATAATACAATATAAAAAGCAATGGTACATGGTATAAATAGGGAAGGAGATTTAATAGACAGAAGGAAATATAATGGACACAAAAATTGGGTATGAAATATAGCAGTTATAGTGCAATATATAAAGACAGGTTGTGTGATATTAAGAGGGATGGTTTGTGACATATAATGGAATGCAATATGTTATATACAGCGATACAGTATGACAAAAAAAGGAAAGGGTGTGATATAAACAGAGGGCATGCGATGTGAACAGGGAATGGATGATGATATTAATTGTGGGAGACAATGGAAAAGACAGAGACAGTGTGTGATAATAACAGGGAGGTTTGTGATCCAAAAAGGAAAAAAAAAATGATTTACAAAGGGACGGGATATGATAGAAACAGTGAGGATTTTCAGAAGGCTTTTGATAAGGTCCCACGCAGAAAGTCAGTAAATAAAATGAGAGTGGATGGGATTGAGGGGAATATACTTGTTTATTAACAGATGGAAAGCAGAGGGTAAGAGAAATGGATTAGTCACAGGATGGCAGACTTTTATTAGTTGGGTATCGCCAGCGTCAGTTCTAGATCCACAACTGTTCACAATCTATATCAAAATTTGAATGTGACAACCAACTGCCATATTTCCAATTTCATGGGTGACACATAACGCTGAGGAATGTAAGTTGCGAGCAAGATGCAAGGGGACTTCAAGCAGATTTGACCAGGATTGGTAAGCAGATGTCAAATGAAATATAACACAACTAATAATGTGAATTTATCCACTTTAGAAAAAAACAAAAGCAGGATATTTATTTACGGTGGGGGGTTCATAAGTATTATGTCCAGAAGGACTTGGGTGTCCTGGTTCACGTGTTGCCAAAAGCTAGCAGACCGCCAATAAGGAAAATGAATGGTATGTGGGCCTTCATTGCATGGTAAATATATACGACTGCAGTTGTATGCAATCTTGGTAAAACCTCACCTGGAGAATTGTGTGCAGTTTTATTGCCCTTACCGAGGGAAATAAATACCCTCAATGAACAGCTGCTCCCTTTGCCGGATTGTGACATTAGGAGAGATTGGGAAGATTGGGTTTGGGTTCCCAAATGTTCTGAGGAATGAGGGGAGACCTCATTGAAACGTACAAAATGTTTACAGGGGTAACGGGGTCTAAAGTCGGGCAACAATCTCCAGATACAGAGGAGGCCATTCAAGACTGAGAGAAGGAGAGGGTTTTTCAGTCAGAGGATGGGAATCTTTGCAATTCTCTCCCCCAAAAAGGCTGTGGAAGCTCATTCACTGAATATGTCCAAGACAGAAGTTGATGAGAGTGCTATAAACAGGGAAAGAACAGTATATGAAAGGTTATAAACATCAAAAAGCTCTGATATAAACAGGGTGGTATATACAAGAAGTCTTACAATACATGTAGGAGGAATTTGATACAGTACTAAGGAAGAATGTGATACAATTAGAGTCATTTTGATCTAAGCAGAATGAGTGTGTTCATGAAGAGGGGAGCATTAAGATATAAACAGTGAGCTGGCATGATGTAAACAGAAAGTGAGCATGATAGGGTGGCGGGAAAGGATGAGGTGCAAACAGGGAAGGATGTAACATGAAAAGGGATTTGATATATTGTTTACAGGGAGGCAGTATGGTGAAAACACAGGAGCTCTGATATAAATAGCAAGTGTAAATAGTGAGGGAGTCTGATATATAGGAAGTTTGATATACCTGTGTATATAAATGTAGGGGTGTGATTTAAACAGAAGGAAAGTTGTATTGACAAGTGGGTGTACTTAAAAGGAGTGCAATATAAAGAGGAAGGTGATACGATATTTGCTGTGTAAGGGCTTTGGGGTCCTGGTGCAATCTTGTGATGATGTCACTGGGCATAAATAGTAATTGGGGTAGAGTTAGGTTTGAAAACAGAAGCACATGTACAGAATCCTCTCTGGACATGTAACAGTACTGTTAAAGCCTGGTATATCTCCGATTACCATGTATACCAGTAGTTAGTATCAGTAGGGAATAGGAGAAAGTGAGGTCTGCAGATGCTGGAGATCAAAGTTGAAACTTTATTGCTGGAACAGCACAGCAGGTCAGGCAGCATCCAGGGAACAGGAGATTCGACGTTTCGGGCACAGGCCCTTCTTCAGTCATTCCTGAAGAAGGGCCTGTGCCCGAAACGTCGAATCTCCTGTTCCCTGGATGCTGCCTGACCTGCTGTGCTGTTCCAGCAATAAAGTTTCAACTCAGTAGGGAATAGACAAAGTTCTGAAAACAGGCATTTCCCTCAAATAAACAGGGAAGGTGTCTGAAGTAAATAGCTGGACAGCATGATATAAGGTACCTGAGAGACTGATATAAACAGGGAGTTAATGTGGCTTAAACAACTAAAGAGACCAAATAAATAAGGGGCCGTGTGTTTTTTTTTCATTCACGAGATGAGGTCTTCACTGGCTGGACCAGCATTTATTGCCCATCCCTAATTGCCCCAGAGGGCAGTTAACAGTCAACCACGTTGCTGTGAGTCTGGAGTCACATGGAGGCCAGACCAGGTAAGGATGGCAGTTTCCTTCCCTAAAGGGCATTAGTGAACCAGATGGGGGTTTTTTTCCAACAATCGACAATGGTTTCATGGTCATCATTAGACTCTTCACGGCAGAGTTTTAAAACTGAATTCAAATTCCACCTTCTGCTGGGGCAGGATTCGACCCTGGATCCCCAGCACATAACCAGGGCCTCTGGATTGTCGATTTTCCTGCTCTTTGGATGCTGCCTGACCTGCTGTGATTTGCAACCAGCACAGTCTCATCTCTGGATTGTCAGTCTAGCAAAATACCACTGGACCATCACCTAGGGAGTTAACATGACATTGACAGCCAGAGATACTGATATAAACAGGGAGAGGTATGATCTAGAAATGCCAGAGTGCGATATTAAGGCCCCAATTTTTTTGCCAGGATAGAGAGCATCTCCACCACAATGGGACCAGGGGGGGTTTTGTGCTGAGCTGTTCTTCATGCAAGTGTATTTTCTAGGGATGTCTATTCTTTTAAATAACCACCTGACTCCCTTGAAAGGAGAGTTTCGGAGTCCCCTTGTGTTCTCAAAAATGAAATGTGGAGAATTGAGGAAAAAAGATAAGAGCAGATCAGCTATCTGTGGACAATGGGGACCAAGGATGATTTAAAGGGGGTGTGGGTGGGGTTGGGGTTTTGGGGGCATCCAGTCTCCCTTTGGGTGTGAGAGTCAAGGATATTTTGTGGGTGGGTGGGGTTCAAGTGCCCTTTAAGACTGAAAGCTGTGGAAATGATTATACATAAATGATGTACAAATTTGTCCAGTTTGTCAGTGCCATTAAGAATGTCGATGAATCTCCAATTTGTATTTACGAATGAGTGTTTTTCTCAATAGAGTACGTATGCAGTGTAGAAACGCAAGCCATAGAACTACGGTTTTGTTTCCTGCGATGTGCATGATTTTGTTTTTCAATTCATTTACAGGATATGGGCATTGGTGTCTAGACCAGCTTTTATTGTTCATCATTACCCTTGAGAAGCTGGTAATGATCTGCCTTCTTCAGCCACCCTTGTCCCTAGGGTGCAAGGTGCCCATAGTGCTGATTGGAATGGAGTTTTGGGATTTTAACTCAGTGACAATGAAGAACAGCAATGCAGTTCGAACTCAGGATGTTGCTTGGCTTGGAGGGGAACTTGCAGCTGATGGTTCTTCCATATAGAGTTATAGAGTCATCCAGCATGGAAACAGACCCTTCGGTCCAACTAGCCCATGCCAACCATAATCCCAGACTGAACTAGTCCCACCTGCCTGCACTTGGCCCATATCCCTCCAAACATTTCTTATTCATGTACTTATCGAAATGTTTTTCAAACATTGTAACTGTAGCCACATCCACCCTGGAAGTTCACTCTACACACGATACACTCTCTGTGTAGAAAAATTGTCCTTCGTCTTTTTTAAATCTTTCTCCTCTCACCTTAAGTTTGACCCTAGTTTTGAAATCCCCCACCCTAGGAGAAAGACACCTGCCATTCAACTTATCTATACCCCTTACGATTTTATTAACTTCTGTAAGATCACCCCTCAACTTCCTACATTACAATGAGAAAAGTCCCAGCCTATGCAGTTTCTCCTTATAACTCAAACCCTCCATTCCCAGCAACATCCTAATAAATCTTTTCTGAACCCTCTCTAGTTAATAATATTGTTCCTATATCAGGATGACCAGAACTGGACACTACTCCAGAAGAGACCACAGCAATATCCTGTACAACCCCAACATGCCACCCTTGTCCTTCGAGGTGGGAGAGGTCGCAGGTTTGGAAGGCTGGCTGCCTAGTGAACCCTGGTGAGTTGTTACAGCTCATCCTGTAGATAGCTGCCAGTCTACATTGATGGTGGAAAACAAATGTTAGAAGTGTTATAAAAGGTGCCAGCCAGGCTTTGCCCTGAATTATAATGAGCTTAAGTATTGTTAAAGCTGCGCTGATCCTGAATACATAATGAGCTGGTATGGGAGGTAAAAAGGACTGGCACTAAATTGGCGTTAGGCTATGAGGGGACACCCCTTTGGATCTGAACTGAAGACATTTATGGTGGAGGTGAAGTACTTTATGACAGAGATAAGCACACTTTGGGACTGTGAGCAGGCAAGCTTGTGAAGGAAGAAATATATAAACATTTACGAGACCGGCAAAGTTAAGAAACTGTCCAAAGTAAACCTGCAGTTTAAATAAAACAGTGACAGGTATTTCAGAGAGCCTGGTCATATGAAACCATTATAGAATTTGTGCTGCACAACTGATTTCACAAGTTATTATTTTCACAACAGGATGCCTATTGATGGTCAGTTTTACCTGTCTATTGAATGTACATGTTTATTGACATAAGGTTTTTAGGTTCTTGAGTGAGATATTTCTTAACATAAGATATTAACCACTGAAGTGAAATATTTGTTTTCATAATGGATTTGTTGAAGCAATTTCACTGTATTGGATGTTAGTTATATATCAATGAGTGCATATTTATTTTCCATTAGGAACATGATTAACATACTGGTAACTTTATTTTCTGTCATGGTGCATTTTGATCAATTGGATAGAAGAGTTAGCAACAGAGAGGAGAGGGGATGGTGTGACACAAACACAGAGAGATTTGATAGCATATAGTGAGAGGCGATGATATAAATAGGGAGTGGTTCAATATAAATGACAGGGGAAGCTACATCCACATTGAAAAAAATTATACACACAGGAAGGTTATATTACAGAAACAATGACTGAATATGACATAAACAGTAATGGGGAGGCATATAAGCCAGGATAAACAGGGAGAGTGGGTGATATAAACAGGGAGGAGGTGTGAATAAACAGGGAGGGCCTGTGAATAAACAGGGAGGATGTGTGATATAAACAGGGAAGGAGTGTGATATAAACAGGGAGGGGATGGGATATAAACAGGGAGGGAGTTTGATATAAACAGGGAAGGAGTGTGATATAAACAGGGAGGGCATGGGATATAAACAGAGAGGGGTGGGATATAAACAGGGAAGGAGTGTGATATAAACAGGGAGGGGTGGGATAAAAACAGAGAAGGAGTGTGATATAAACAGGGAGGAGGTGGGATATAAACAGAGAGGGAGTTTGATATAAACAGGGAAGGTGTGTGATATAAACAGGGAGGGTGTGTGATATAAACAGGGACGGTGTGTGATATAAACAGGGAGAGAGCGTGATATAAACAGGGAGAGAGCGTGATATAAACAGGGAGTGTGTGTGATATAAACAGGGAGGATGTGTGATATAAACAGGGAGAGAGTGTGATATAAACAGGGAAGGAGTGTGATATAAACAGGGAGGAGGTGGGATATAAACAGAGAGGGAGTTTGATATAAATAGGGAGGGTGTATGATATAAACAGGGAGTGTGTGTGATATAAACAGGGAGTGTGTGTGATATAAACAGGGAGTGTGTATGATATAGACAGGGAGAGAGTGTGATACAAACAGTGTGTGTGTGTGATATAAACAGGGAGGGTGTGTGATATAAACAGGGAGGGGGCATGATATAAACAGGGAGTGTGTGTGATATAAACAGGGAGTGTGTGTGATATAGACAGGGAGAGAGTGTGAGATAAACAGTGTGTGTGTGTGTGATATAAACAGGGAGGGTGTGTGATATAAACAGGGAGGGGGCATGATATAAACAGGGAGTGTGTGTGTGATATAAACAGGGAGTGTGTGTGATATAAACAGGGATAGAGTGTGATATAAACAGGGAGTGTGTGTGACATAAACAGGGAGTGTGTGTGATATAAACAGGGAGAGAGCGTGATATAAACAGGAAGGGAGCATGATATAAACAGGGAGGGTGTGTGATATAAACAGGAAGGGAGCATGATATAAACAGGGAAGGTCTGTGATATAAACAGGGAGGATGTGTGATATAAACAGGCAGAGAGTGTGATATAAACAGGGAGAGAGCGTGATATAAACAGAGAGAGAGCGTGATATAAACAGGGAGAGAGCGTGATATAAACATGGAGGGAGCGTGATATAAACAGGAAGGGAGCATGATATAAACAGAGAGTTTGTGTGATATAAACAGGGAGAGAGTGAGATATAAACAGGGAGAGAGTGAGATATAAACAGAGAGTGTGTGTGATATAAACAGGGAGAGAGCATGATATAAACAGGGAGAGAGCGTGATACAAACAGGGAGAGAGTGTGATATAAACGGGGTGTGTGATATAAACAGGGAGGGAGCATGATATAAACAGGGAGAGAGCGTGATATAAACAGGGAGTGTGTGTGATATAAACAGGGAGGGATTATGATATAAACAGGGAGGGATTGTTAGATAAACCGGGAGTGTGTGTGATATAAACAGGGAGAGAGCGTGATATAAACAGGGAGTGTGTGTGATATAAACGGGGAGGGAGCATGATATAAACAGGGAGGGATTGTTAGATAAACCAGGAGTGTGTGTGATATAAACAGGGAGAGAGCATGATATAAACAGGGAGGAAGTGTGATATAAACAGGGAGAGAGCGTGATATAAACAGGGAGTGTGTGTGATATAAACAGGGAGAGAGCATGATATAAACAGGGAGGGTGTGTGATATAAACAGGGAGAGAGCATGATATAAACAGGGAGGGAGTGTGATATAAACAGGGAGAGTGTGTGATATAAACAGGGAGTGTGTGTGATATGAACAGGGAGGGAGTGTGATATAAATAGGAAGGGAGCATGATATAAACAGGGAGGGTGTGTGATATAAACAGGGAGTGTGTGCAATATAAACAGGGAGAGAGTGTGATATAAACAGGGTGTGTGTGTGATATAAACAGGGAGAGAGTGTGATATAAACAGGGCGAGAGCGTGATATAAACAGGGAGGGAGCGTGATATAAACAGGGAGAGAACATGATATAAACAGGGAGGGAGCGTGATATAAACAGGGAGTGTGTGTGATATAAACAGGGAGGGAGTGTGATATAAACAGGGAGTCTGTGTGATATAAACAGGAAGTGAGCGTGATATAAACAGGGAGGGAGCGTGATATAAACAGGGAGTGTGTGTGATATAAACAGGGAGGGAGCGTGATATAAACAGGGAGTGTGTGTGATATAAACAGGGAGGGAGTGTGATGTAAACAGGGCGAGAGCGTGATATAAACAGGAAGGGAGCATGATATAAACAGGGAGGGCGTGCGATATAAACAGGGAGAGAACATGATATAAACAGGGAGGGAGTGTGATATAAACAGGGAGGGAGTGTGATATAAACAGGGAGGGAGCGTGATATAAACAGGGAGGGTGTGTGATATAAACAGGGAGGGAGCGTGATATAAACAGGGAGTGTGTGTGATATAAACAGGGAGGGAGTGTGATATAAACAGGGAGGGCGTGCGATATAAACAGGGAGAGAACATGATATAAACAGGGAGTGTGTGTGATATGAACAGGGAGGGAGTGTGATATAAACAGGGTGTGTGTGTGATATAAACAGGAAGGGAGCATGATATAAACAGGGAGGGCGTGTGATATAAACAGGGAGAGAACATGATATAAACAGGGAGGGAGTGTGATATAAACAGGGAGGGAGCGTGATATAAACAGGGAGTGTGTGTGATATAAACAGGGAGGGAGTGTGATATAAACAGGGCGAGAGCGTGATATAAACAGGAAGGGAGCATGATATAAACAGGGAGGGTGTGCGATATAAACAGGGAGAGAACATGATATAAACAGGGAGGGAGTGTGATATAAACAGGGAGGGAGTGTGATATAAACAGGGCGAGAGCGTGATATAAACAGGAAGGGAGCATGATATAAACAGGGAGGGCGTGCGATATAAACAGGGAGAGAACATGATATAAACAGGGAGTGTGTGTGATATGAACAGGGAGGGAGTGTGATATAAATAGGAAGGGAGCGTGATATAAACAGGGAGGGTGTGTGATATAAACAGGGAGTGTGTGCAATATAAACAGGGAGAGAGTGTGATATAAACAGGGTGTGTGTGTGATATAAACAGGGAGAGAGTGTGATATAAACAGGGCGAGAGCGTGATATAAACAGGGTGAGAGCGTGATATAAACAGGGAGTCTGTGTGATATAAACAGGAAGTGAGCGTGATATAAACAGGGAGGGAGCGTGATATAAACAGGGAGTGTGTGTGATATAAACAGGGAGGGAGCGTGATATAAACAGGGAGTGTGTGTGATATAAACAGGGAGGGAGTGTGATATAAACAGGGCGAGAGCGTGATATAAACAGGAAGGGAGCATGATATAAACAGGGAGGGCGTGCGATATAAACAGGGAGAGAACATGATATAAACAGGGAGGGAGTGTGATATAAACAGGGAGGGTGTGTGATATAAACAGGGAGAGAGCGTGATATAAACAGGGAGGGTGTGTGATATAAACAGGGAGTGTGTGTGATATAAACATGGAGGGAGCGTGATATAAACAGGGAGTGAGTGTGATATAAACAGGGAGAGCGTGATATAAACAGGGAGTGTGTGTGATATAAACAGGGATGGAGCGTGATATAAACAGGGATAGATATAAACAGGGAGAGAACATGATATAAACAGGGAGGGAGTGTGATATAAACAGGGAGGGAGTGTGATATAAACAGGGAGGGAGCGTGATATAAACAGGGAGGGAGCGTGATATAAACAGGGAGTGTGTGTGATATAAACAGGGAGAGAGTGTGATATAAACAGAGAAGGAGTGTGATATAAACAGGGAGAGAGCGTGATATAAACAGGGAGGGAGCGTGATATAAACAGGGAGTGTGTGTGATATAAACAGGGAGGGAGCGTGATATAAACAAGGAGTGTGTGTGATATAAACAGGGAGGGAGTGTGATATAAACAGGGCGAGAGCATGATATAAACAGGAAGGGAGCATGATATAAACAGGGAGGGCGTGTGATATAAACAGGGAGAGAACATGATATAAACAGGGAGGGAGTGTGATATAAACAGGGAGGGAGCGTGATATAAACAGGGAGGGAGTGTGATATAAACAGGGAGGGCGTGTGATATAAACAGGGAGAGAACATGATATAAACAGGGAGGGAGTGTGATATAAACAGGGCGAGAGCGTGATATAAACAGGAAGGGAGCATGATATAAACAGGGAGGGCGTGTGATATAAACAGGAAGAGAACATGATATAAACAGGGAGGGAGTGTGATATAAACAGGGAGGGAGTGTGATATAAACAGGGAGGGAGCGTGATATAAACAGGGAGGGAGCGTGATATAAACAGGGAGGGCGTGTGATATAAACAGGGAGAGAACATGATATAAACAGGGAGGGAGTGTGATATAAACAGGGAGGGCGTGTGATATAAACAGGGAGAGAACATGATATAAACAGGGAGGGAGTGTGATATAAACAGGGAGGGAGCGTGATATAAACAGGGAGGGAGCGTGATATAAACAGGGAGGGCGTGTGATATAAACAGGGAGGGAGCGTGATATAAACAGGGAGGGAGTGTGATATAAACAGGGAGGGCGTGTGATATAAACAGGAAGAGAACATGATATAAACAGGGAGGGAGTGTGATATAAACAGGGAGAGAACATGATATAAACAGGGAGGGAGTGTGATATAAACAGGGAGGGAGCGTGATATAAACAGGGAGGGAGTGTGATATAAACAGGGAGGGCGTGTGATATAAACAGGGAGGGCGTGTGATATAAACAGGGAGAGAACATGATATAAACAGGGAGGGAGTGTGATATAAACAGGGCGAGAGCGTGATATAAACAGGAAGGGAGCATGATATAAACAGGGAGGGCGTGTGATATAAACAGGGAGAGAACATGATATAAACAGGGAGGGAGTGTGATATAAACAGGGAGGGAGCGTGATATAAACAGGGAGGGAGTGTGATATAAACAGGGAGGGCGTGTGATATAAACAGGGAGAGAACATGATATAAACAGGGAGGGAGTGTGATATAAACAGGGCGAGAGCGTGATATAAACAGGAAGGGAGCATGATATAAACAGGGAGGGCGTGTGATATAAACAGGAAGAGAACATGATATAAACAGGGAGGGTGTGTGATATAAACAGGGAGGGAGTGTGATATAAACAGGGAGGGAGCGTGATATAAACAGGGAGGGAGCGTGATATAAACAGGGAGGGCGTGTGATATAAACAGGGAGAGAACATGATATAAACAGGGAGGGAGTGTGATATAAACAGGGAGAGAGCGTGATATAAACAGGAAGGGAGCATGATATAAACAGGGAGGGTGTGTGATATAAACAGGGAGAGAGCGTGATATAAACAGGGAGGGTGTGTGATATAAACAGGGAGTGTGTGTGATATAAACAGGGAGGGAGTGTGATATAAACAGGGAGGGAGCGTGATATAAACAGGGAGGGAGCGTGATATAAACAGGGAGGGCGTGTGATATAAACAGGGAGAGAACATGATATAAACAGGGAGGGAGTGTGATATAAACAGGGAGGGCGTGTGATATAAACAGGGAGAGAACATGATATAAACAGGGAGGGAGTGTGATATAAACAGGGAGGGAGCGTGATATAAACAGGGAGGGAGCGTGATATAAACAGGGAGGGCGTGTGATATAAACAGGGAGGGAGCGTGATATAAACAGGGAGGGAGTGTGATATAAACAGGGAGGGCGTGTGATATAAACAGGAAGAGAACATGATATAAACAGGGAGGGAGTGTGATATAAACAGGGAGAGAACATGATATAAACAGGGAGGGAGTGTGATATAAACAGGGAGGGAGCGTGATATAAACAGGGAGGGAGTGTGATATAAACAGGGAGGGCGTGTGATATAAACAGGGAGGGCGTGTGATATAAACAGGGAGAGAACATGATATAAACAGGGAGGGAGTGTGATATAAACAGGGCGAGAGCGTGATATAAACAGGAAGGGAGCATGATATAAACAGGGAGGGCGTGTGATATAAACAGGGAGAGAACATGATATAAACAGGGAGGGAGTGTGATATAAACAGGGAGGGAGCGTGATATAAACAGGGAGGGAGTGTGATATAAACAGGGAGGGCGTGTGATATAAACAGGGAGAGAACATGATATAAACAGGGAGGGAGTGTGATATAAACAGGGCGAGAGCGTGATATAAACAGGAAGGGAGCATGATATAAACAGGGAGGGCGTGTGATATAAACAGGAAGAGAACATGATATAAACAGGGAGGGTGTGTGATATAAACAGGGAGGGAGTGTGATATAAACAGGGAGGGAGCGTGATATAAACAGGGAGGGAGCGTGATATAAACAGGGAGGGCGTGTGATATAAACAGGGAGAGAACATGATATAAACAGGGAGGGAGTGTGATATAAACAGGGAGAGAGCGTGATATAAACAGGAAGGGAGCATGATATAAACAGGGAGGGTGTGTGATATAAACAGGGAGAGAGCGTGATATAAACAGGGAGGGTGTGTGATATAAACAGGGAGTGTGTGTGATATAAACAGGGAGGGAGCGTGATATAAACAAGGAGAGAGTGTGATATAAACAGGGAGTGTGTGTGATATAAACAGGGAGGGATTGTTAGATAAACCGTGAGTGAGAAAGAACAGAAGGGTGTGACTTACATAGAGATGAGAACGTAACTGTTGTGTACCAACAGGAAGGAGTGATGCATATGCAGGGATGGGTTGTGATATGTTAATAGCAGGGCTGTGCTATATATGCTAAGGGCGTGTCAAATATAAAGAGGATGGGTGTTATAGGGTGTTCAAGAGTGTATTATGAATTGAGAGGGGAATGTTATTTAAACAGAGAATGGTGTGATTATAAAAAGAGATGGAAACAATAAGGGAATGTGATGTAAAAACGTGAATAGTCATGAAATGGCATAAGAGGTATGAAGGGCCAGGAGGAATAGGGTAGATGGGCACTGTGTGACATTGGGTTATGAGCGGGGATGCAGTGGCTGCAGTAAACTATGCCCTCTAGTTTTGTGGGCGGCACGGTGGCACAGTGGTTAGCACTGCTGCCTCACAGCGCCAGAGACCCGGGTTCAATTCCCGCCTCAGGCGACTGACTGTGTGGAGTTTGCACGTTCTCCCCGTGTCTGCGTGGGTTTCCTCCGGGTGCTCCGGTTTCCTCCCACAGTCCAAAGATGTGCAGGGCCAGGTGAATTGGCCATACTAAATTGCCCGTAGTGTTAGATAAGGGGTAAATGTAGGGGTATGGGGTGTTTCGCTTCGGCGGGTCGGTGTGGACTTGTTGGGCCGAAGGGCCTGTTTACACACTGTAATGTAATCTAATCTAATCTAATCTAAATAAGTTGGCATGGATGTGGCACAGACAGTCAGAGGCTGAGAGAAGGAGGGGCGCTTTCTGTTTAAACGTCTACTTTTAGGTTTCGCAGGCAGTGCTGGAATGCGTAGGCAGGATTTCTGCCCAGTCAGCCTCTGGAACCACATTATTTCAGTCAGTTTGTGTGGTTAAGTGGGCTTTTGAACTCTGTCCAGTTATCTGGATTTCTGCAGCTGTATTTTGTACGGAAGCACTGACAAAGCATTGATAACTCAGATATCAATAACTCTTCAGGGTTACTTTAATGAGTTTTCTGTGAAGACCTTTAGTTTGAAATTTTCCAGGCACATGTGCTACTCAGAAATACTGTCCATCACTGCCTTAGATACATCGATGTTTTCATCTGAATCAGTTTCTTTTCAACTGGATTTATCAGTACTTTCTCACAGGAACCATTCCAGAACTTGGCATATTGTCCCAAACTGTGGGAAACCTATGCTGCTCATAACACATCCTCCAATAAAAAATTGCAACGATTCATGGCTAGCTTACAACTAACACCATCAATAATAGATTCCTATTACCAGAACACAATTTACATCAATTCTGCAGATTAGAATTGACACACATTTCATTCATACCCTTTACCAATATGGTTTTATTCAGAAAAGATTCTGAAGAAAGGTCCAGATCATTTAGAGTCATAGAGACATTGAGCTGTACAACATGGAAATAGACCCTTTGGTCCAATTCGTCCATGCTGACCAGATATCCGATATAAATCTATTCCCATTTGCCTGCATTTGGCCCATATCCCTCCAAACCCTTCCTATTCGTGTATCCATCCAAATGCCTTTTAAATGTTGCAATTGTACCAGCCTCCACCACTTCCTCTGGCAGCTCATTCCATACACACATCACCCTCTGGGTGAAAACATTGTCCCTTTGATCCCTTTTAAATCTTTCCCCTCTCACCTTAAATCTATGCCCTCTAGTTTTGCACCCTGGGGAAAAGACCTTGACGATTCATCTTACCTATGCCCCTCATGACTTCATAAACCTCTATAAAGTCACCCCTCAGCCTCTGATGCTCCGGGGAAAATAACACCAGCCTATTCAACCTCTCCCTACAGCTGAAGCCCTCTAACCGTGGCAACACACTTGTAAATCTTTTTTGAAGCCTTTTATGACATTATGCCTTGAGCTGAACCTGCACCTTTCTTGATTAAGAACAGGGATTAGCGCTCGTCAAGTGTCTTATTAACACTACAACTCATCTCCAGCATCAAATATTCATGTGCCCACCTTAACAAACATGTAACAAGCTCAACATCAGGAAAACACGACAAGGAAACTGGAGGGAACACTTGGTGGAATCAGCTCTCCGCTTTCCACGCTGGACACCAGGCACCACTGTCTCACCAGATGGGCATCCACAGACATTGACAGCTAACAGCTGGGGAGGCAAAGGCCTAGGGGTATTATCGTTCAACTGTTAACCCAGAATCCTGCTGTGGCAGATGGTGGAATTTCATTTCAATAAAAAACAAAACATCTGGAATTAAGAGTCGACTGATGACCAAGAAACAATTGTCGGAAAAACCCATCTGGCTCACTAATGTCCTTTAGGGAAGGAAGTCTGCCATCCTTACCTGGTCTGGCCTGATGTGATTCCAGAGCTACAGCAATGTGGTTGACTCTCAACCACCCTCTGAAATGCCTAGCAAGCCATTCAGTTGTATTAATTGCTAGAAAGTCACATCTGACAGGAACTGTCACGGCACATCTCCAATCCACTTAGACTTATACTTTTGCACTTCAATGCTGTCCCAGTAACTCTCCTACAGCAAGGTCATTGTGTGCTCAGGTTCACAGGCCCAGCTCATGGACTGGACCAGACTGTATCTCTGAGTTGTTCATTTGCTCGCCCAACACTCATTCACTCAGAGGCTACCTGGATGCTCACAGCATCCCTGCCTTGCATTGCTTTTTTGCACTTTTCCCCCCTCAGCCACAGGCTGCAGCCTCATGTTACTGCTGTCTTGCCGTGCTGTTTAGGCAAGAAACATATCCAGAAAGCTTGTCATAGCCTCCACTGCTGGATTCCGATATCCACCTTGCTTATCTACACTCTGTTTTCAATGAACAGATTCCTTCTCACTGGCTCTGGACTACCATTACACATCCTGTGTTGGCTTACAAATGGAGATCGACTGACGCCTAGCTGTCTGTCTGTTATATCGTACACAATAGGTAAAATCACAGCTTCCTTCATTTTAGACAACTTACGGCCTCCAAGACAAATAGACAAAGCTAGTGGAACACAGTCTCAAAACACTCCATTAACACTGTTCCTCTCACATTCTCAAAAGTGCTTTTCCATTTTCATTGATGGAAACCACCAGGTCAAACAATAGACTTGTGTCCCTTGCAGACTCTAAAGGATTTCAGAATTTTTTTCATTTAAGTCCAGAATGGTAATCAATACACTTCAGGGACAATTTCATATGCATTCATTATCACATGTTGGAGTATCTCAGAAATGTAAGTTGGTTCTCCCAATAGATGCATACAAAGGAGAGAGTGTGATATAAACAGGAAGGAGGAATATAATAAGAAAGGGAATGTTATATAAATACAGGGAGGAATGTGATATAAGGGGGATATTAAATATAGGGAGGGAGTGTGCTATAAACAAAGAGGTGATATGATATAGGCAGGATGGGTGTGATGTGAATTTGAGGAATTGTGATGCTAATGGGAGTGAGTTGATTTAATACAGGTCAGCTAGCTTGGTTGCCTGGACAGCTGGCTTGCAGTGCAACCAACAGCACGCATTCAATTCCCACACTGGCTAAAGTTATCACGAAAGATTCTCCTTCTCAACATCTCTCCTCGCCTGAGGCATGGTGATCCTCAGATTAAACCGCCATGGCACAGTGTTGCCTCACAGCATAGAGACCCAAGTTTCATTCCGTCCTCGGGCGACTGTCTGTGTGGAGTTTGCACATTCTCCCCGTGTCTGTGAGGGTTTCGTCCGGCTGCTCCAGTTTCCTCCCACTGTCCAAAGATATGCAGGTCGGGTGGATTGGCCAAGGTAAATTGCCCCATAGTGTCCAGGGGTGTGTAGGCATGGTGAATTAGCCATGGTAAATGCTGGGTTTCAGGGATAGGGTAGGTGAGATGTTATTCAGTGGATCAGTGTGGACTCAATGGGCCGAATGGCCTGCTTGCACTATGTAGGGATTCTATGATTTGTGTCTCTCTCATGAAAAAGTAGCTCTATGGTCTTCTGGAACTTATATAGAGAAGGCAGAGCTAACATATATCAAGGGAAAGGTGTAATATATACAGGGCAGTAGCGCTGGATAAGTTTTGGATGTGATGTATAGATGAGGGGTGTAACATAACCAGAAATAGAGTGTGATATACTGCCATCCACCCACCCACCTATTTACCCATTCACTAGCGTCAAATGAAGGCTGGACCTTCACATTATTGCAGCTATTTAAAGTGACTATGTCCTCTCATTCCCCTGACCCTCTGCCAGTACGACAGTTCCCTGTGCTGTGCGATTGTTAATATCCAGGATTGCAAGATATGCAGGAAATGTACAGCAGCCTTATTCCTGTTCCCAAACCGCAGAATGAATAGTAATCCCAGCTGTCATTCTAAAGTCTCAGGCTGTAAGGAAGAGATGCGATTTCAGCTGCAATATCAAACGTTGCCCAGCTATAACTCAAACCATCCTAATTAGAAGCAATTTCATCCTTTGCACAAATACTTCAGAGTAAAGTACCCTGAATCTCTGCAATAGAAATACTTGCAATTAAAGGAAGATTAAACCTTCATGCCCAACAATCATTTTGTAAAAAGGGAAGGAGAAAGTCAACCAGTTAAATTTTTGGGAGGTTGAAGTGCAAATAAACTGTTTGAATATCAAAGGGTTTGAGAATTAGGATTCATATTCAAGACTCTGAAAGTTGAACTTGACAATTTAGTGTTAAATACACAGACCTTATTCAGTCAGGCCAGCAACATACCGACTGAAGCCTATCTAAATACACAGGGCACTTTTTTTTCAAAAAAACAGTGCCGTCACAGCTTGGCCAAATAACTGTAAGGCCTCATCAATAACCTGAACTCTGAGACAAGTATAAACTAGTCTCAGCCTCTTCAGCACACTTCAATATCCCCATGCAGGCTGTGACATGGCCTCAGATTGCTGCTCTCTGCGTCCCTCCACCCTGGCGATGGTTTTTCTGGTGAGTTTCAATTTGGCATGACGCCACAGTGATAGTTTTCCAGAATGTGGGCTCAGGTTACAGCAGTGGGAAGCCTCGTATGAAACACTGGGACAATAGCACATCAGGTGCCAGTTTTAGAGAAAGGGGAAACGGGCACCCCCACACACAAATCCCCACTATGGCTCTCAAAGCCAAAACACAGCCTCTCAGGGGCAGTGAGTGCTTTGCAGCAGAGCATTAAGGCGAAGAGAGTAAAGTTCAGATCGACAGTTAAAATTACCAGCATCAATGCAGGCTACAAACCCATTAAAATAAATGGAGATTATATGCTCAGGATTAATGCTGACAGATGTCAATTGGATAACCATTAGAAACGGGAGCCAGTAACTGTGACACCGAGCAGACATAATCTGAACAATTTACCCAATGAATGCGCCCTCCTTTGCCCCAAGGGTATGGTGAGAAAACAGTTCCTTTAGTACTGGCATTCCTCAGGTAAATGATTACGCATCAGGGCCTTTCTGCATGAAATGGCACGGTGGCTCAGTGGTTCGCACTGCTGCCTCACAGTGCCAGGTACCCGGGTGACCATCTGTGCGGAGTACGCACATTCCCCCGTGTCTGTTTGGATTTCCTCTGGGTGCTTTGGTTTCCTCCCACAGTCCAAAGATGGCCCAAAACTTTAGGTACCAGGATGGGAGAAAGATTGCCCATAGTGTTAGGTGCATTAGTCAGAGGAAAAATAGGTAAAAACAAGGGCTGCGTTCACCCATTGTACTCTTTGCCACCATCCCCCACCCTCCTCCCTGATCTATCACCTCCATCCTCACCCCCATTCACCTATTGTTCTCTATGCTACTTTTGCCCCCCCCCCCCCCCCACCCCCCCTCCCATTTATCTCTCCACTCTGCAGGCACCCTGCCTCTATTCCTGATGAAGGGCTTTTGCCTGAAACATCGATTTTCCTGCTCCTCGGATGCTGCCTGACCTGCTGTGCTTTTCCAACACCACTCTAATCTAGAGGGAAAATAGGTCTGGGTGGGTTACTCTTCGGAGGGTCGGTGTGGACTTGTTTGGCCGAAGGGCTGTTTCCCTCGTACCTAAAGGTTTGGGCCATGGACATCCAGTGCATTGATCTGTGATTATTAATGCCATCTGGAGGGATTTGTCACTGCCTCCTGCAGACTGGCTGACCAGGCAACTCTCACTACATGCTGTCTGGCACATTGATTATCAACCGAAAGATCTAACCAATCTGTTGGACTATATTATGAATCCACTTTCCTCTGGGCAACAAATTCCAGCGTGAGGCTTCTGTCCCAATGTTAGGGACAATACCAATGCAGCATCACGTAGCAGGTTATGTAGGAGGCTGGTCAAGGAATGTTTGAGTCGATTCGTCAATTGGGGAGTTAACAACTAAAGCGGTAGCCACAACAAACGCTTGGCTTATGGAGATGTGGTGGTTCCCACCCTCATACATGGGTCTGAGACAGCAGATACCTCAAAGCACTGGAGCAGAATCACCAATCCTGCTTGGACAAGATCCTGCGAATCCGCTCGGAAGATAGATGCACCGACACCAGCGTCCTAGACCAGACCAACACCCCCAGCATTGAGGCAGTGACCACCCCCTTGATCAGCTGCGATGGGCTGGGCACGTCGTCCCCATGACCAACACAAGACTCCCCAAGCAGGTGCTCTACTCCCAGTCTCAAAATGGCAGGCAAGCCCCAGGCGGACAGAGGAAGTGGTTCAGGGATGCCCTCAAGGCCTCATGGTGAAGTGCGGCATTCCCGCAGACACCTGGGAATCACTGGCCCAAGACCATCCAAAGTGGAGGAGGACCACCGGGGAAGGCGTCCAGTGCCTTGCCATCAGGAACAAGTGGAAGCCAGATGGAAACAGCACAAGGAGTGTGCTGTCCCACCAATGCCCCTTTTCCCCGCCTTTTCATGAGCACTACCTGCCCGAAGTGTAGCACAGCCTGCAGAAGCTGTATTAGAGTGTACGGCCACCTATGGACTCACCCTGAGGGTGGGAGAGAATCATCCTCATTTGCGAGGGACTGCCAGTGACGATTTATACACTTGCCAGCAGATATCAATGGATGCACTTGGGATTCCTGGTTAATGTTCACCTCACTCAACCAACAGCAGTGAGGATAACCTGTTATGCTCATCGTCTAAGATATGGACAGTCCAATCCAGACCTCCACATCCTTTCTCCCACACAAGCTGTTGCTTTTATCCATAGAGCCCTTCAGGATCCATAGATACAGTGAAACGTTGCACAGGCCATCTCAAGGACTGTGGATGCTATAAATCAGACAGAATAGCAGAAATAGCTGGAGGAGCTGAGCAGTTCTGGCAGCACCTGGGGAGAGAGCTCAGAGTTAACATCTTGGGTCCAGTGACCCTTCCTCAGACCCTTTGCTTTTCCAGTAATTTCTGTTTTTTGCACCAGAATTTAACCCACCTCTGGTTCAACCAATCAAGCTGACGCATTTTCCAATGAGTTTCAAAAGGCGGGTCATGAGAAGATGCGTGTGTTATTAAACCAATGTCGGAATGGGGCCTTTGAAGGTGAGAGGTTACATGATGAAACCTTTTAACAGGAGCAGAAGGAAGCCATTCAGCCCTCTGAGACCGTTCAGCCCTCTGAGGCCGTTCAGCCCTCTGAGACCATTCAGCCCTCTGAGACCGTTCCACCATTCAGTTAGATCTAGCTGACTCCATAGGTTCTGTAACCATTACCCCATTTGCCCAACAGAAGCCTGGGTCACTCCGTTTTGAAATTACAAATTGATCGCTGGTGTCCCCATCATTTTAGGGGAAAAGAGTTCGAGATTTTAACAACCCTGGGTATGCAGGAATTGCCTCCCCATGAAGGAGTAGGATGAGTTAATTCTCAAGGAAATAGTTCCTCCCTATCTAAGCGTGTCTGTTAATTATCTTCAATGTGATTTTATTAGGTTGCTCTGCATACAGAGTTGGAGCTCTCTGGTTTCCAGTCCCTGGGACAGTGCTGATTCTTCCCCTTGGGCTGTTGAGGGTTAACAGAGTGTCCCCGGTGCTAGAACGGCTGTTCAGTGTCAGTTCTGGTTTACATGCCATCCTGATTAGTAGCAGTGTGTAGCTCCCGCCTCCTGCGACAACTACAACTGACCCCTGACTCCCTCTCAGACACGAGCTGCTAGGCAGTGCTCAGTGAACTGGAAACGTAGCGTAGAAACAGGCAACTAGGTGCAAGGCCTGAAAATCTCTGAAGAAAAAGACTGGGACTCACTGGCCAAGCCGCACTGGGACTACAAGAACCAGGTGGCTTCTAGTTGCTCTGCTTTGTGAACGTTGGAACCGAGTTCAATGTTCCTCTGCCTGTCTGAACAACACATCAATCAGCATCATCTCCTCACCATGCACAGTATAGCTTTTAAGCATTGTTTGCCTTTATGCCACCCCTCCTTCTCAAATCTCACTCTCCCTGAATGCCCTGTTGGGGTGCACACTGTTCCTCAAGTGAGTAGCAGTGGACTATTAGACTTTGGGATTCCTCGTAGCCAGCCTTCCTGTGATGTCCAAATATAAGTTCTAGGATTTGTAAGCTGGGAGGTCCAATACTAGTGAGAAATCGGAGACCTTGGTCACTTTGGTCCTCTCTCTCACCAGTCAGTGGGGGCACAGATGGCAGCAGTGGGTAAGCATGTTAGCTCGGATCAGCGAGCTTGACAAACCACAGATTGGAGGCTGTCACGTCTGCACCATCTCTCTGAATAAGCCTTTCATTTAATGCCATTCTCCCAAAATCTCCCTGCACCATCCACCCTTTTCGAATAACTGTCCAACTCCCCTTTGAAAGTCTCAGTCGGAATTGCCTCCATCGAACTCTCAGGCAGTGCATTTCAGAAGAGTCACACTGAACTCAAAAGGTTAACGCTGTTCCTCTCTCTCCGCAGATGCTGCGAGATCTGCTGAGTTTCTCCAACAATGTTTGCATTCCTTCCACATCCTAACCACTTGCTGCGCGAAAACCCTTCGCCCACTCTGTCGCATCTCATTGTGGTATTGCACCAGAAATCGAGCCCTGCTATTCCCACAGCTACGACAAACTTGACTCAAATGCCTCAAACCCATCTAATTCTGGTTAAGAGAATGATTTTCCACCAACAAGAAAATAACCGTTGATTATAATCGGAATGTTTTCAACCATGGTAAGACCGAAACATGAATTGTTAACTTGTAGCGCTGTAACTTACACCAGACTTGTTTCCAGGAATGATGGGAATGTCCTGGGAAGGGAAACTGGGAAATCGGGTGTTCTTCAGAGTTTCAAAGAAAGAGAGGTGATCGCACTCAAATTTACAAAATACCGAAAGGGATAGACAGAGTAGATACAGCTAAGATGCTTCCCCCTGCTTGTGGAGTCAGGGGGCACAATTTAAAAAACAGGGGTGCTGTCATTTAAGGCTGAGACGAGGAGATTTTTTTTTAAATTAGAGGATCGTGAACCTTTGGAACTCTCTATCCCAGAGGGCTGTGGGATCTCAGTCTTTGAGAGTATTTAGGATAGACATTGATAGTGGCGTACAGGGTTATGGGGATGGGATATTGAATGGCAGGATAGCTTCGAGGGTCAACTCCTGTTGCTATGTTCTGATGCTCTACCCCTTTTTAAAATTCCCGTACACACACAAAAAGAGGCATACAGAGAAGAAAGAAAATACACAGGTATTATAGATGGCGAAGGGAAAATACAAGTCAGAGAAGCACAATTTTAACACCAATTGGATCACTAATGTTGATCAGTTCTTTCTTGTGGACATCAGTTTTCAGTTTCAGTCCTTTTTAATTCCTTTCGACTCTTTAATAGCACAAGAGATTGTGGCCACGCTGATTCTCAATCTTTCATTCACTGGTTGAGCATTCGCCCTTTATCACTGACGTTAGTTTATCTCCTTTTCCAGTCAACGAGGGAATCCACAGATTACCAAGAAGCAGGGAGGCAAAACAGCGATCAGGAAATGTTCTGTCATTTCTCCACATAGAGGGGGAAAGAGAGACTGGGTGCTTTTCCTTTGTAATCAGAGAATGTACCTCCTATAATGTCCAAACACAACCTTCCCAGGAACCAATCATAAAGTTGTTATTGTGCTGAGCACTCCTGACCCATACAATTGAAAGAAACAGCCAAATGACTATCTGGGTAAAAACAGTCCTGAACACACAAACACAGAGTGCTTATATTTAACATCTCCACCACTGCTGAAATAAGGCAAATTGTAGATACAATTCACATTCAGTTCCAGTAATGTGTACTGCAAGATCTTCTTTCACAATCTCCTTGGTTTAAAGCAGTATCTTTTACCATTTTTTTAAGAAAGTGGTTTTTGAACTATCATTTTTGCTTATTACTTTAAATCTCTGCCCTCGCAGTCTCAATCTTTTTATGAATTGCAACTACACACCACTTATATGGTCCAGACCCAACAAAGGTTGGGGGTGGGGGGGTTGGGGGGGGTGCTTAATGCCAGGTTTCAGGACTATATGATTCAGTAAAGGTGCTGAATAAAATCATGGAGTAACTTGCGACATAAATAAATGTTCAAAGAAAACCTGTAAGTTGGGTTTTTCTTTCTTGACACATACCTTGTGTGGTCTGGAGTACATCAGCAAGGATGATTTGCCCAATTTACAAATCCCTAGTTAGGCCTCATTCAAAACATGCTGTTGACTTCAGGGCACCACAGTTTTTGAAAAGATGCGACAAGGCTTTGAAGAGGGTGCAAAGGGTGACTTACCAGAAAGGCACCAGGGATGAGGGACATGTGTGGATAGATACGGAGTCATACAGATAAGGATTTGTCCTCCTTAGGGTAGAGAATATTAAGGGGAGATAGGGCCATTCAAAATCATGAGAGGTTTTGACAGAATCTATACAGTGAGGTATTATCACCACCAGCAAGAGGGATGATAGTGAGAGTTATTTTGATCATTTGTGAATGGGTCCAGTCACTGTGTGTGGGTATGTCACCTCTACTCATCATGAGGTTTGCTTCCCTCGTGTTCTAAGTCTGGAGAAGTCCAGAGCCTGCTTGGTCTAGAGTGGCAGAGATCAAGCCTTTCCAGGTTTAGCGAGAAGAGTCTCTTGTAGTTAACAAGACGTCATTTACTACAAGCTATTGGCTAGTAATGGGTTACATGGGTATTATTAGAGAGCCTTTGAGGTGAATTGAATGTTAGGTCTCACTCCTACCAGGCTTGCCTGGGAGATTTCATGTGGCATCGCCATAGTGGATGTTGCTATGGCATTCCTTAGTATTAACCCTTTAGAAGCTTTGTACTGGGTATGTGTGGGAGGGGTTAGTGATGAGAAGAGTAGTATTGAAGCAGCAATTTTAACCTGAAAAGCTGGCGGGGGTAGTGCGGGTTCAAGATATATTTTCAAAAAGGGAACTGCACATTTGTGGGAAATGGGGATAATGTTTTGCAGGACCACACAGAAATAGCAGGGAAGTAGGAGTATTTTGATGGCTCCGTCAAAGGGCTACCACAGGCACGTTGGGCCGAATGGTCTCCCCTATGCTGTGAACCATGGCTTTGCCCGAACAAAATCCAGCAACTTCAGAGCAGGAAGGCAGAGACAGGGAAAAGCTGAACCGCCCGGGAAAGGTGAGGAATTCAGCAGCGGGCTAAGGGCTTTTGCCCTAAATGTCGATTTTCCTGCTTTTCCAGCAGAGTTTAATCTAGACAAAGATTGGAACAGTGCCAGAGAAAGAAGGATAAAGGATAGGAAGGAGGAGAGGAAAACGCAGGAGAAAGAGAGAAATGAATTAAGAGAGTGAAGGAAACAGACATTGCAGAAAGAACGAAAAGAAAGAGATTGAGATAGAATGAAAGTGAATTACAGGATGAGAGAAAGAAGGAACACATGAAAATAATGGTGATGGAAGACAGGAAAGAGGAAGGAATTGAAAGAGAGAGTAAAAAAAAAACAAAAAATGTAAAGGAAGAATAGAAGATGGAGATTAAGGCATTAAAAAAAAGATGAAATTGAAGCATCCAAAGTGGGGAAAACATTACGCCGAGATCAGGGGGCTGCCTCATCTATTGACAGGTATGAGCTGAAGGTCTGAACCCGGTGTCTCAGTTATCCCAGGGACTAACTTCCATGACACAAACATGATTAAGGACAGCAAAACTACTGGCCAAGTTTCAGCGTTAAGATTAAATTTGTGATCATTGAGAATCATTTTGAGACCGCGAATCTCTCTCTCTCTCTCTCTGAGGCTGTCGGTTTCAAAGAAACGGCTTTCGGCTTTTATTTTTGTCCCAGGCCAAAGCTGCAGACGGCCGCGGGACTCGTCAGTCCCCAGGTAGAAAAAACAAAATGAAAAGGGATAGAGAGAGAGACAAGAGTCATCAGGAATGTCGCTGAGAGTGCTGGCCTCAGGCTGGCAGGGGCTCGACGAGGCTTCCTCCTGCTCCTACCCACCCGCCCGCTGTGTCAGCCTGCATGCCCATCTCCAGGAGCCTAGCAACCGGCAGCGAGGGCTCGCTCGCACAGAATGCCAGTGGGGCTTTTGTCGTTGGCTAGGCCTTGGTGGGACCCGGCTCCCCCACCACAAAAGGTCGTGCGAGGAAAATGCGACGGCGGGAGCTGTGGCTCCAGAGAGGAGAGGAATTAGCTCTCTCAGCAAAGGGGGTCAGGAAGTGAGGGGTGGGGACCTGGAACAGGCCTCACTGATTGACATGTTTGCAGAGCTAGAGAGGCAGGCGAGGGAAGCGACGGAGGGCTGAGGCTGCTCACAATCGGCACGCTGGCAGGGCATTTACTCCGTTGTTGAGATTAAAGAAATGTGGGCTGAATCTTTGCAAATTGCTTCCTCTTACAAGGGGACACCAAAGCTTGCAATTATTGTTTCCATTCAAAGTCTTGCCCTCTTGTGGTGGTAGAGTCCCTACCTCTGGACCAGGACGCCCAGATTCAAGCCCCACCTGCTCTGAACAGATGGATTAGCAAAATAAGTGCAAGCCTTGCTGTCATATAATAAAGTTCCACGGGAGTTATTGTTTCCTGAGATGGCAGGGACACGTATGGGGAGGGATTGGATTAGTTAGGACTATATTCACTGGAGGTTAGAAGAATAAGGGGGTTATCTGATAGAAGCCTATAAAACTCAAAGAAGACAAGACAGGGGACACGCAAGAAGGATGTTCCCGATGATCAGGGAATCCAGAGCCCAGAGTCAAGAACTAAGGACATGGGGTAGGCCATTTCGGACTGTGATGAGGAGAAATGTCTTCACACAGAGAATGGGGAGCCTGGGGAATTCTCTGCCACAGAAAGCAGATGAGGCCAAGACATTGAACATTTTCAAGAAGGCCATAGATATAGTTCTTAGGGCTAAAGGGATCAAAAGGTTTAGAGCGAAAGTGGGAATAGGGTATAGGATTAGATGATCATCCACGATCCTGTTGAATGGATGAGGCAGCTGAAAGGGCTGAATAGCCTACTCCTGCTCCTATTTTCTACGTTTCTATATTTGGTACAATCCTATTTCCCTGTAGTTGCCATGTCCTTTTTGTCTTTCACCTCTCCAGACATTGTCATGGACAGATAGAATCATACAATCTTAAAGCACACCAGATGCCATTCACACCTTCAATGCCTGTGCTGGCTCTAAAATATTTACACCATTAATTCCACCCCGGTACATTCTCAAGGCCCAGAAAGTGTTTATCCAATTCCTTTTGGAAAGTGATTATTGGACTGTTTCTACTGTCTTTTCTGACAAGTTCAATACAGATCTGTACCAACTCACCATGTTAAAGTAAAACTCCCTTCCCTCACCTCTCAGCTGGTCCTTTCACCAGCCACTCATGAATTCAACAAAAAACATCTGGGATTAAGAATCCAATGATGACCACAAAATCATTGCCAATTATTGGGAAAAAAAAATCTGGTTCACTAATGGTCTTTTAGGGAAGGAAATCTGCCATCCTTACCTGGTCTGACCTACACGTGACTCCAGACTCACAGCACAGACTCTCAACTGCCCTCTGGGGAATTAGGGATGGGCAATAAATGCTGGCCTGGACAATGATGTCCCCATCCCATGAATGAATAAAACACATTTTTTGGGGGGGGTTAGCTACTTCAGAATAATGAGGTAAAAACAATGACTGCAGATGCTGGAAACCAGATTCTGGATCAGTGGTGCTGGAAGAGCACAGCAGTTCAGGCAGCATCCGAGGACAGGCAAAATCGACGTTTCAGGCAAAAGCCCTTCATCAGGAATAAGGGCTTTTGCCCGAAACGTCGATTTTGCCTGTCCTCGGATGCTGCCTGAACTGCTGTGCTCTTCCAGCACCACTAATCCAGAATACGTCAGAATAATCTCTAGCCTCCCCCTCCATCCAATCCAAACAGTCCTCTCGCCCCTCCCTCCTTCTCTCTTAGAGAGACCACACTGGAAGGTAAGAATTCTGTGGAAATTCACCCCCAGACTTTAGCTAGGGCATTGCTCTGGGATTCTCCCTAGCTATCCAGTATAACTTGGGTATCAGGCAGGATTCTCAGCATTCACCCATTATGTGAAAATCCATCCGTTTAAAATTGGAGATAATTTTTTTTTGTTTAAAAATCAGACCACACGCATGTTCCCTTGAGACACTCCCTTCCTTCTCACAAATATCAAGGTATACTCCAGGTCAAGTGCCACTACCTTATCAGACAGTGGTTGAACAAATATTGTCTACTGCCCCACAACAGTGCAACTACGTGGTCAAGGAGGTATAACATTTAAGATGTGCCTCAAGCAACTCTTCAACACAGGGGAAACCAGACAGGATTTGATTCCCTACAGTATGGAAACAGGCCCTTCGGCCCAACAAGTCCACACCGACCTCCTGAACAGTCGCCTCTACGTCCCTCACACTCAAGAATTCTCGATCTTGAGTAATGCATGTCTGGACCTCAATCTTTTTCAAATTTCCAGACGAGTCAAACTAATTATCAGCAAGGAACAACTTGTCGAGGGACAGTCAGTTAAAAGCAGCCAGCAGAGGATTTAACATGTTTTGCTTTTTTGTTAAAATTGCCTGTTTCACTTAGAAAGATGTCCTCAGCTGCAGAAAGTCAAGACGTCAAAGGAGTTTACACCTCACACACTGTCAAGTTTGCAATCAAAGCTAACAGTGTTCAACACAGACCTCCTTTTCCTACAAACTCTATCAGAAACTTACCCACTTATAAAACATTTTCTTTGCCTGTCTTCCTCAGCAGCTTTCACTCTCTATCCTTTTCTTCGTGTTTCTTTCTCTCCTCTCTCAGGATTTCCAGGTAAGAATATCATGGCTAGGAGCAAGAGTAGGCCATCCCGTCCATCGAACCTGTCTCCATCTCTCAATAAGATCATGGCTGATCTTTTTAAGAACTCAGTTTCATTTACTCACCCGCTCACCGTAAACCGTAGTCCCTTTACTGTTCAAAAATCTGTCTAACTTTGCCTTAAAAAAATTCATCGAGGGAGCCTCAACTGCTTCACTGGGGAGCTCTCCACTTCTGCATTTTCTCCTGCTGTCTGTGCTTACTTAGAACAAAGAAAGTTTACAGCCCAGAAACAGGCCCTCCAAGCCTAAGCCAATCCAAATCTACTGTTTAAACCTATCGCCCAATTCCTAAGCATCTGTATCCCTCTGCTCCCCACCTACTCATGCATCTGTCCAGACGCATCTTAAATGAATCTACCGTGCCTGCCTCTACCATCTCTGCTGGCATCACATTCCAGACACCCACCACCCTCTGTGTAAAGTATTTGCCGTGTGTATCTCCCTTAAACTTTCCACCTCTCACCTTGAAAGTGTGACCTCTCGTTATTGAATCCTTCACCCTGGGAAAAAGCTTGTCTCTATCCACCCTGTCTCTACCCTTCATGATTTTGTAAACCTCAATCAGGTTCCCCCCTCAATCTCCATTTTCTAATGAAAACAAACCTAACCTACTCGACCTCTCTTCATAGCTAGCACCTTCCATACCAGGCAACACCATCGTCAACCTTCTCTGCACCCTACCCAAAGCATCCACATCCTTTTGGTAATGTGGCGACCAGAAATGTACACAGTATTCTAAATGTGGCTGAACCAATGTTTTGTACAATTTTAACATGACCTGTCTTCTCTCATTCTTTTGCTTGTGGTCTCTCTCTCTCTCCCTCCCAACCTTACGGTCTCTCCCCTCTTTCAACACATTGTCTCTTTCTCCCTCCCACTCACTCTTTATTCCCCTCTCTTACTGTCTCCCCATCTCCATTCCCACTTCTCTCTCTCTCTGTCCCTCTTTCAACAAACGCTCTCTCTCTCTCTCTCTCTCTCCATTCCATGCCTTTTATCTTTCTCTCTCTGTTTCTCTCCCACTCTGTTGCTGACACTGTTACACTGGTCTGTCTTGGTGGAACCTGCCAGCATATTACCTTACACTCCCACAATGGGTGAGCTTGAGGAGACAGCACACTGGCCTTGATGCATAAACAAAGGCAAACTCTGCTCTAGCCCAAATCCAGTTCAGGTTTCACTCTGTATTTGAATACATGTTTGTTTAATCTCTTTCTGTTTCTAAAATTACACACCACATATATCCTAAAGAATTCACGTTAGCAGAATGGCCCCTTTAATCCCAGCCAGAGCTAACAGGGTGGCATTTTTTTTGTCATTGAGCAGCCTGCCATGTGTTACTGAGATCACTCCTCCTTGGCGATTTCAAAGTTACTTTTTCGTTCCATTTACATCTTTCTCATTTTAATTCTTTCCTTCTTTGACTCAAGATGGGGCTCCTGGGAGTAAGAGGTGCCCTCTGTCACTTCACCCTCATAAACATTCCTCTGGTGGCACTGAGACCGGTTTGGCAGAGGATGACACCTGACTTTCGATCTCATGCTGTATATGCACTCGCCAGTAGGGGTCCCAGTGCGGACAGAGCAGGAAGTCTGGCCCAATCACTCATATTGAAGCCCTTGGCCATGTGCTCCCGCACCTACTTACCTTGGCTCATCTTAGTCCTGCTACTTCACAGGGACCTGGGCTCGATTCCAGCCGTGGACGATTTTGCACATTCTCCTCACGTCTGCGTAGATGTCCTCCAGGTGCTCCAGCTTTCTCCCAGGTTAGGTGGATTGGCAACATTAAATTGCCTGGGTGGTGTCTAGGGAGTTTGCAAGCTAGGTGGATTAGCCTTGGAAAAAGCAAGGTTTTGGGGATATTTTGGGTTTGGGTGAGATGCTCTTCCGAGGGCCAGTGCAAATTCAATGGGCCAAATGGCCACTTTCTGCAATGTATGGATTCTATGATCTTAAAATTCTCATTCATGTTTTCCTATCGTTGCTTGGTCAGTCCTACAAGTGAAGTGAAGTAGGGTCTCCTTAGTGTGCTGAGGCAGCAGTGCTAACCACTAAGCCACCACAACACCCCTAAGGAAACCTTGGAAAGGATAGATGACTGTATAAGTATAAGAGATGTGTTTAAAATGATGGCAGGGTGGATCGAATCACACTGCTTCCAGTAGGTGAGGGCTATAAATCCTGAGGCATACATTCAAGATCAAACATATGTGAAATATGTCTGGACAAGGTGCAGGAGAGAAACATCTTCAAAGGGAGAAATTCACTAGGAGAACTGTCAATTGTAGATCCAGGCAAGGGACTGGTTGGCTGAATGGTCTTCTGAGATCAGCACACACAGTGAAGGAGCAGACAGTGAAGCTGCAGTGGGCTAGACTGGCTGGCTTCCTGCCACACTGAACACTCACATCAACTTGGACGGAGCTCTGGTTTCAATTACTATGCAATCACACAATCCCTACAGTATGGGAGCGGCCCATCAGGTCCACAGTGGGCGTCCGAAGAGCATCCCACCCAGACCCATCCCCCGCCCCATCCTGTCCCTGTAACCCCGCATTTCCCAGGGCTAATCCACCTAACCTACACATCTTTAGACTGTGGGAGGAAACGAATCCACCCTGCCTCCCACAGGCACCCCCTTCCCTCCCCCCTCCACCACCCCTCCCCCCCCCCCCCACCCCCACCAACCAGGTCCACCTCAAAGATGTCTACTTTACACAGGGAGACCACCAACACTGGTGACAAGTTCTGGAGTCACCAAGAGTCAAAGATTGATCATTTAGATGAAGCCATGGAGTCATACAGTATGGAAATAGACCCTTCGGTCCAACAAGCCCACTCTGACCATGCTGCGAAACTCAACTCATTGCACCTGGCTGCATTTGGCCCATTTCCCTGCAAACCTTTCCACTTATCCAAATGGCTTTTAACCGTTGTCTTTTGCTGGTCTAGGAAAAATTAAACTGAGTAAGTGAGTACAGGACATTGGTTAGGCCACTATTGGAATATTCCGTGCAATTCTGGTCTCCTTCCTATAGGAAAGATGTTGTGAAACTTGAAAGGGTTCAGAAAAGATTTACAAGGATGTTGCCAGGGTTGGAGGATCTGAGCTACAGGGAGAGGCTGACAGGCTGGGGCTGTTTTCCCTGGAGCGTCGGAGGCTGAGGGGTGACCTTATAGAGGCTTACAAAATTATGAGGGGCATGGATAGGATAAATAGACAAAGTCTTTTCTCTGGGGGGGGGAAAGTCCAGAACTAGAGGGCATTGGGTTAGGGTGAGAGAGGAAAGGTATAAAAGAGACCTAAGGGGTAACTTTTTCATGCAGAGGGTGGTACATGTATGGAATGAGCTGCCAGAGGAAGTGGTGGAGACTGGTACAATTGCAACATTTAAAAGGCATCTGGATGGGTATATGAATAGGAAGGATTTGGAGGGATATGTGCCGGGTGCTGGCAGGTGTGACTAGATTGGGTTGGGATATCTGGTCAGCATGGACAGGTTGGACCGAAGGGTCTGTTTCCATGCTGTACATCTCTATGACTCTACAACTCTAACAACAGGGGCTTTTAGAAGAATAGATTATATGAGATTTCTCTCTCTTTGAACATATATCTATGAGATAGAAAAAATACTAGAGGCAAGAAATAATGGGGACACTGTATGACTCTCAGTCACAAGTCAAGTGAAAGGATAATGAGCAGTCTAGTTGCTGGAGGGGTGGTGCATGAATATGTATGGCTGAGGCAGGAATATGCAGAAAGGTTGGGTCTTGTGAAGAAATCTCCAGATATAGAGACAACCCCAGGTTCAAATGCTCAACAGGAAGTGATGATAAACATCACAAGTGTGGTGGTTAATGCGATGCAACAGTACCCTTTTAACAACAATTCCCCTCTCCTCGAAGGGAGAGACAACTCGAAGAGTTCAACATTAAGAAGCTGAAAGACAGCATGACCATGCGGCTGTAAAGGGTGGATGTAGGGGGGAGGGAAAAGCATGTTGGGGTGGGATTAGTTGACCTTCACCCTCAAGTCAAAAATAATAGGAGTTGAGGAAACTTGGGCAGACAGGGAGAGTGGGAGGCAAACTGAAGGGAACTCAAGTGAGGAATTCCCACCATTATCTTCTGTGGGAGCTTATATTCTCTAAGCCTCTGTCTCCATTTCCTCCACCTACTTGTGGTTTGGGCACCTGTTTAAAAATCAACCACGAACTAAGTGCTACAGACCTGCTAATTTAGATGCACAGATATATGTGATTACTGTCAGTGAAAATAATGCAGAACATTTGTAACACATGCGCTTGAGATTCCTCTCTTTACCGTTTTAACAAAGATGCTAACCACTTGTTACTGTTTCAATGAGACCACCAGACAGAAAAATGTCGCATCAATGCTTTAAGTGTTCACTCACTGATGTCACCTTGTGTTATTTCTAGCCTCTATTCAATAACACAGGGCTCTGGGCTGGAGGAATTGATTACTCAGTAAGAGTGTGGGGGAGCTGGATGATCATTAGTAGTGTTGCAGTCAGTTATTCCATTATTTCTTCTCCTCCCGCTTAAAGATATTGTACTGTGCTGGCTGTGAGAATATTGATTTGAGTATTTGACTCTCAATTAAACATTGGCTCCGTAAGCATTCAGGCAGGATACCAGCAAAGCTAACTACAGTATAACAGATGCAGTTTAAAAATCACACAACACCAGTCCAAGGTAGTGCCTCGAAAGCTAGTGCTTCCAAATAAACCTGTTCGACTATAAGCTGGTGTTGTGCGAGTTTTAACTTTGTCCACCCCAGTCCAACACTGGCACCTCCAAATTACAACAGACACATTATCCAAGAGGTCAGAAAGCACCGTCCCCTCTCAGTCCTTGTTTTCAAAGCTCTTCAATGTTCCAGAGAGGTCAAGAGAGTGTGACAGAAATGTCCTGTGGCTCCCCTTGAGGCAATGACAAGACTGATGTTAATGAACCACAGGAGTTTGCTACGGGTCGTTCAAAATGGTGGCGACTTGGCCATCAAGCTGCATCATGCTTCGAGTTCAAACATCTTAACAATTAGGCAGAGTGTTGGCAAGGAAAAGGAAGGAATTACGGCACTCCGGGCCCCACTACCTTGTGGGTCCGCCCGCTCCAAATACCCAAAGGTCTGCGGGTCAAGAATTGGTCCGTTCTGCCACTTTTGAAGAAAGTCACAATCCTGTCCACGAAGACTGATGACGGAAGAGCAGTAGACATTGTCGATATGGACTTCAGCAAAGCGTTTTCAGAGTAGAACTAGTGAGCAAGGTTAGATCACATGGAATCCAGGGAGAGCTAGCCATTTGGATATACAATTGGCTCGAAGGTAGGAGGGTAAGGAAGTGGCGGAGGGCTGTTTTTCTGTCTGGAGGCTTGTGAACAGCTGGATGATGATGTCCTCAAATTGAGAGATGGCCGATGACGCAATTCAAGATTTCACTCAGATGGTCTTTCCCTTCCCTCAGAGATTATTAGTTGATTTGCAGTCATGGCAATCGATTCAAGCATAAATTGAATGTCATGCTTCTCCTTGATCTGGGTAATAGCCTGCTGTGGGGAGCTACCTGACCTGAGCCCACTGTCCTAACGCTGTCACCCAGTTTAGCAATATCGTTCAAATTCCTATCCTTGCAGTCAAACCCCTTTGTGGTCTCACCCCTCCTGATCTCTGTAACGTCATCTAGCCTACAGTCCTCTGCAAGCTCTGTACCCTCAATTCTGGCCTCTTGCTCATCCTGATTTTCACTGTCCAGTCGTTGGCAGCCAGGCATTTTGCTGTCATGGCCCAGAGCTTGGAATTCATGTCTTCACTTTGCTCTTCCTCCATTTCTGTGTTACCAAAAGCTGATCTCTTTAAACCTTTTGGGCATGTGTTCAATCTCTTGACTCCAGATTTTGTCAACACTTTTGCTGAGTATCACGGGGTATCTTACCATGTTATAAGCACAACGCAAATGCAAGTTAGTGCCCCTGTTCGACCTGACATTAACTCTTTGAAAGCAGCCATGGGTTGCTAGCACCCTTGCTTCCAGATTCCAGGCTCAATTCCAACACCAGGAAACCGAGCCCAAACATCAAAGTGATGACTTCAGTGCAGTACTGAAGGAATGCCGCACTGTCAGAGATGCTGTCTTTTGGATGAAAGGTTAAACTGTAACTCCATTTGCTTGCTCAACTGGATGTAAGAGATCCTATGGGACTTGTCTGAAGAAGTGCGGAGGAGCTCCCCCTGGTGTCCCGGCCAACATCCACCCCTCAATCAACATCACAAAAAAGAGCCGACCTGGTCATTATCACTTTGTTTTGGCTAGGAATGTGCTGTGTGAAAATTAGCTGCCACGTTTCTCACATGACAACAACGACACCACTACCAAACAGACTCAATTGACAGTAAAGCACTGAGATGACTGACAGTTGTGAGAAGTGTTGTTTAAATGGTGGTCTTTATATTATTCTCCCCCAGGTTTAGTTTCATGCAGGCTTAGCAAGTCAGTGGGCCCCACTAACTCAATATGTCATAAGATGCTCTCACTTTAAAGCCAGGCTCTTGACTGCTTGGGAAGGAAGGGTAACCCAGCAAAGCCTCTCATTACATTCTCTGCGATTAGCGGATTGCTATAACTGCAGTGATAACTGCCTGGTGCCCATTCATAATCTGATCTCATCAGTCACAGCCACAGCACACAGTGAGGCGATGAAGTCCTTTTGAAAGCTCTGCAATATATTATGTTGGCTGTGCACGATTGCTCTCCTGATCTGATAAATAAGCAGCAGGATAACATTCCCTGCTATCATTGCTTTGAAAGTCTTCTGAAAATGACACTTCATTATTGGATCCATGCGGCTGCTGCCTCCTTATCAGAATTTTTGGACAATTTTGCATCCAGGTCGGGAGCAGAAACGCATGCAATATCCTGTTGGATTCGGCTGTCATTTCCTGTCAGGGGCCAGTAGCCATAGAAGTCACCACGGCAACGAGATATACAGATTTAGGCTGTTTAAGACTATTTCTTGGGGCAAAGAAAAGAATGGATTAGCCTTGAGATTAATGTGAAAAATGGATTTTAATTTCCGATCACTGCCAACATCGTGATGGGAGATGGCGTTGAGGCTTACACAGAAGGCAATAGTCCCTTTGACAAGTAATGGATGAGCCCGACTTTGGGTTTCAGACTCAGGTTCTCGGAGACTGGTATTTGGAAAAGCTGGTGGGTGATTCAGAATCCTCCAGGAGGCTTAACTTAGCTCGTCGCCACCAGGAACTTCAATCTTCCACTAAACCGATATCCGGCCAGCTCTTGGCAAGCAGTGAAGGGTCTTTGGAGAACTGGAACAGGAGGAGGTCGCACAGCCTTCTCCGCCATTAAGTTAGGTCATTCCTGATCTGCAACACAATGCCATTTTCTGATCCTGTCAACACCTTTACCCAGGAAAAAATCTCAAGCGTTGAAAGCTTCCGTAGTCTCAGCGATTGCAATAACAGGAATTCAAATGTTCAGGCTGCCTTGGTGAGATTCACATTTATGTTCTCTGCTTTGTTGAGACATAGTCAAGTTGCACCACTCTTAAGTTACAGCCTATTGTTTTCCTTAATGACAAAATGATAAATGGTGAACCCAAGTGCATTAGGCAGCTAGCATGCCTAATGTATGGAAGATCAGGACAAGAAAAGGATCCTTCAATGCGTGAGGTCCATGGATCTACCTCTAAGAACTACCAGAGTCCCCTCTAAATAGCAAACCCTTGTGATTTCTTGCAGCAGCGTTGTATTAGATTACCTACAGTATGGAACCTGGCCCTTCAGCCCAACAAGTCCACACTGACCCTCCGAAGAGTAAATCACCTAGATCCATTCCCCTAAATTTACCTTGAACACTATAGGCAATTTAGCATGGCCAATTCAACTGACTTGCACATCTTTGGACTGTGGGAGGAAACTGGAGCACCCGGAGGAAACCCACGCAGACACGGGGAGAATGTGCAAACTCCACACAGACAGTCACCCGAGGCGGGAATTGAACCTGGGTCCCTGGCACTGTGAGGTAGCAGTGCTAACCACTGAGCCACTGTATTTTTTTTGCAAAAAATACTGTATCAAATAAATCCAGACCAGAATTACAAACTGTGATAACAGGACAAGACTACATTTCACAGTATGGTACAAAATATATCAGTAAGTATTAGTAACTTTGCACATAAGGTACCCCTATTTACCTGGATTGTGTAAAAGGCTGTCTCTAGCAAAATCATGCTTGTGGCTAATATACCCATAGCTGGTCAGCAACTTCTATCAGGCAATGCAATGTAGAGGCAAGGTGCCCAATACTGGCCACAATTCTATAACAGAACTCTGACAATTGGTTTGTATTAGTCTCTTTTTGCTTATGAACGCAATGGCCTTATTTACAGAATTAAGTTTTACTTCTGATAGGCCATCAATTTGCTAACCTAATGTGAAAGATGTGTGTATCTGAACGCTTCAAATCCCTCTGTGCTTTCTAAGTTCGGCTATTCATTCTTATTTGGCTTCCATGTGTTAACTCAAACTTCTCCACCTTGTGTTTCAGCAAACACTTAGCTGCACATTCCAATAACCAACTATCTCTTTCTGAAGACACTTAGAGCCCCCTTCAGTGTTAACAATGCTTTCTACTTTTGTAATCTTCAGTATTGTGCTCCGTTTACTCAAGCCCTTTTCACTTTATAGGTCCCAAGGGGACACCATTGTTTGCATCCTTCTAGTCTGAAAAACATCTATTAATCACTAATCTCTGCTTTCCGTCCTTTAACCAACTCCCTGACAATGCTGCCACACTCCTTTCAAAACCAAACCTACCCATTTTATCGACAGCCTCAGAGAATGGCAATGCCTGTCCCAACTTGTGTTTCTGTAGCACAACTAATGTAGAGAAATTCCTCAAGGCACATCACAGGAGCAACATCCAACATGGCACGGTGGCTCAGTGGTTAGCACTGCTGCCTCACAGTGCCAGGATCCCAGGTTCGATTCCAGCCTCGGGTGACTGTCTGTGTGGAGTTTGCACATTCTCCCCGTGTCTGTGTGGGTTTCCTCCGGGTGCTCAGGTTTCCTCCCACAGTCCAAAGATGTGCAGGTCAGGTGAATTGGCCATGCTAAATTGCCCTTAGCTTTAGGTGCGTTAGTCAGAGGGGAATGGGTCTGGGTGGGTTACTCTTCGGAGGGTGGGTGTGGACTGGTTGGGCCAAAGGGCCAGTTTCCACACTGTAGGGAATGTAATCTAAAAAAAATCTATATAAGGAGATATCAGATAACCAAACACCTGGTCAAAGATGTAGGTTGAAAGGAGTGAGTTCAAGAAGGAGAGAGAAATGGAGAGGATCTTACTTATTCCTTCACAATACGAGGACAACGATGGCAAGACCAAAGTTTATTGTCCAACCCTACACAACGGAAGGGCCTGCTGGGCCAGTTAAGAGGCAGCCATTTTGCTGTGAATCTGGAGTCACATGAGGCTCAGACCAGGGTAAGGACAGCAGATTTCCTACTCTAAAGGGCATCAGTGAATCACGTGGGGTTTTGACGGTAGGCTGATCGTTCGAAGGCTGCTATTGCCTATCGTGAATTAAATTCACATTCCCCAACTGCCAGGATGGGAAGTGAGCTCATTTTTCCTGGTCTTTAGTCACCCCCTTCCCGGAAATTCTAATGCAGTAGGAAAACCATTTCAAAATTTGGGAGCTTTGGACCGAGGGAAATGAAGGTACAGTCCAACCAGTGGTCGGGTACATAAAAACTCAGAATTGGTGCAGCGCAGAAAGGGAAGGAATTGAACATAAGCAGAAACATTTTAAAACTGAGTCTTTACTGGAGCAGGGAGGTCAGTGGGTCCAGGGATATTGAGAGTGTGAGTTAGGTCATGGGTGATACACTTGGACACATTATGAAAAGTCCTCGGCATTGGAAGTGCTTCAGTCTCTTGCCCTGAGTGTTAGGAGGTCCAGTCTTACACTGACATGACCTGGCATCCTCATAATAGGAATTATCAGATGTGCGACAGTGTAAACTCTGGATGATTTTAGCACCAGCCCAGTCATGATCAAAGCTGTGCTCTTTGTCACACAGAAAGGGGCATTTAGCCATTGAGCCATCTTGAGTGAGGGTGAAGTTTTGTAATTTAACCACCCTGCTTGCTGATAAACAAAAAGAGAGAGATAAGCAGCATGAAGCTTCCCAAAGCGAATGAATTCTGCTAGGTGCACTATTGTCAATATTTACATACAGCTGTAAAGCAGGGACACTCACTCCAGTGAAAAGGAAGTTTAATTTCCTGATCCACATTGATTGCCGCATCCTGCTGACGGTTTACGCTTTTCAAAAAGCTCAGGATATTGAATAAACACTCCCTTTATGTAATGCAGGAGGGGAGGGCGGGGCAGGGCAAGGAGAGCAGTCAACAACATTAATGAGGAGGACAGGAAGGTCTTGAATTTTTGTGGTGCCTTCACCAGGCTGCCTGGTCATGTCACATCTACAGGAACTTGCCATGTGCAAAATAACAGCCCTGTTTCTGGAGTTGCAGCACTGAGGGAGTTTCCCAGCACCAACCATCTTCAGCTGCCTCATCGATGACCTTCCCTCCAGCATAAGGTTAGAAGTGGGGATGTGCGCCCATGATTGCACAATGGCTAGCGCCATTTATGATTCCTCAGTCACTGAATTCCCTATGCATCAAGAGCTGGACAATATCCAAGCTTGGGCTGATAAGTGGTAAGTGACATTCATGCCACACAAATACCAGAATATGAACATTTCTAATTTATAATGGCTAAATCCATCACTATCAGCATCATTGCCCAGAAACTCAACTGGCCGTACAAATGTTGTAATCATAATGTAAGATCAGAGGCTAGAAATATTCCACTTTCTGATCCTGCGAATCTCGTCCTTTGCCTACAACATGCAAGTCAGGAGTGTAATGGAATATCATGATGTAGCCTACAGTACCAACTATGCTCAAGAAGTTTGACACCATTCAGGACAAAGCAGCCCATTTGATTGGCACCACATCCACACACATTCACTCCGTCCGCCACCATTGCTCAGTAGCAGCAGTGTGTACAATCTACAAGATATACTGCAATGCTCCTTAGATAGCAACTTCCAAATCCTGAATGACTACCATCTGGAAGAGCAAGGGCAGGAGATACATGGGAACACCACCCTCTGCAAGTTCCCCGCCAAGCCACTCACCATCCTGGACTGGAAATGTATCACCGTTTCTTTACTGCCACTGGGTCAAGATCTCGGAACTCTCTCCCTAACAGCTCTGTGGGTATCCTACACCAAAAGGACTGCAGTGGTTCAGGAAAGCAGCTCACCACCGCCTTCCTCAGGGCAATGAGGGACAGCCAATAAATTCTGGCCTTGTCACTCATGAACAAATAGAAGTAATACAAATGATTACATTTCAAACCACTCTCCATTGATTGAACAGATGTTCTGAGGTTTTGAGAGATGATACATATGCTTTCAATTCCTTTGGCAAAAGACAGGAGACAAGAACAGAGTACCCCGAGTGAATGTCATGCCCCCAGAACCACTCCATATTATATAAACATGGCCTTAGATTGGACAAGAATAATTAATATACCTTTAATAAAAGTGAATGCTTAAATGAGACCAAGAAGAGTGAAGTTTGATTAGCATGATTTTTTAAATATTTTTTCTGTTTAATTGCTACATGAAACAGCTTTCTACAGTCATATCCTAGACTGCGGTTAGGTTATAGTACTCACTCACTACCGCATGGAGAGTTGAGGTAAGCTAGATGAGTGGCTGAAGAAGAAATGGACAGAAGGATGTGCTTATAGGGTAGATGTACTTCAGAGAAGTGAGGTTTGTCTGGAGTGTTTAAATACCAGAATTATCAGACCGAATGGCCTATTTCAGTATTACATATATATTGGTTCACAGCTAGTAAATCTTGAAGAGACATGCACATGATATTATCATCTGTATCACAGCTTATTACCTGAGGTATAAAAGATCTCCACCTCCATCTTACCTGGGCCCCTTGATGTGCCACATGCTGGCAAAAAGTGCACTACTGCTTATAACTGAGTAGCTTATTTATTTGTCCAGACACCAAAATGTCTGTGACTATAATTTGTCAGGAGTTGCAAGAAATGTCTATTGAATGACGTCATGTTGCAGCTGTACAGGACATTGATTGGGCCACTTTTGGAATACTGTGTTCAATTCTGGTCTCCCTGCTGCAGGAAGGATATTGTGAAACTTGAAAGGGTTCAAAAAAGATTCACAAGGATGTCACCGGGGTTGGAGGGTTTGAGCTACAGGGAGAGGCTGAATAGGCTGAGGTTATTTTCCATAAGCCCTGGAGGCTAAGGGATGACCTTATCGAAGTTTATAAAATCATGAGGGGGCCTGGATAGGGTGAATAGCCAAGGTCTTTTCCCCAGGGTAGGGGAGTCCAAAACTAGCGGGCATAGGGTTAAGGTGAGAGAGAAAAGATTGAAAAGGGACCTCAGGGGCAACGTTTTCACGCAGAAGGTGGTGTGTGTATGGAATGAGCTGCCAGAGGAAGTGGTGGAGCTGCCAGAGGAAGTGGTGGAGGCTGGTACAATTACAACAACATTCGAAAGGTATCTGGATGGGTACATGAATAGGAAGGGTCTTGTGGGATATGGCTAAATGCTAGGACTAGATTAATTGAGGATATCTGGTCGGCATGTTCAAGTTATACCATCAAACGTACAATAATCAAATTTTAAAATTGATTTGCTACATTTTCATGCAACACCAGTGGAGAAGGGACGGGTATCCCCAACACAACGTATGTTTGGTTGGAAGGCAAGTGCAGATGACCTCGCCTAGTTTCCCATTGTCTAACCAGGGCATTCTTCTTGAAAGATAGAGAAGAACAAAAAACTTTCATAACCAGCAGCCAGACAGAGAACTATCACAAGTATACACTGGTCAGAGAGGACGAATAAGAAATCCCAATCCTAAATACCTTGGAAACCAGCGATGGTTTCTCAAATATGAAACCAACTCAGATCATACAAAACCATTAGTGATCATGGTGCTACATTTCCAACAAAGGGAATAAGGAAGAAATCTCCGGTGACTGTGTGATAACGTTAAGTGACAGCAACCAGCAGCAAGACAATCAAGTAATCTTCTCTCTACACTACATGGATATGCGTGTGCAACCACTCCAATGTTCCATGATCAGCATCCCCATGCCAACCATCGCGTTCAGATTACTGCTGTGCACAGACCTCAGTCACCCATAATACTGGTAAAAAAAATGCAAGGGAATGTTGCAATCAAGTTGTCAAACTTTAAGTGTAATTGAGAACAGCACGAACCTCTCTAGATGGATATATAGAATCATCGAATCCCTAATGTGCGGAAAGAGACTGTTCGGCCCATTGAGTCTGCACCAACCCTTCAAACAGCATCCCACCCAGACCCCCCCCTATCCTATCCCTGTAACCCTGCATTTCCCATGGCTCATCCACCTAGCCTGCACATCCCTGAACATTATGGGCAATTTAGCATGGTCAATCCACCTAATCTGCACATCTCTAGATTGTGGGAGGAAACTGGATGAAACCCACATGGACATGGGGACAACGTGCAAACTTCACACAGACAGCCACCCAAGGGTGGAATCGAACCCAGGTCCCTGGTGCTGTGAGACAGCAGTGCTAATGATGACCAGATCAGGGTGAGGTCTCACATCTTCAAAATGTGGCATTGTAGTTTGAATTGTTACTTTTGCTAACTCTGTTTTTACCTGTTTGTATTGTTTTCAAATTGACAACACATGCCAAAATGCAACCATGCATACCAGTTTTGGATTTATTTTCTCCACTGAAACAAAAGGGGGATGTTGTGTTAAGTCTTATAGCTAGTATGTCATGTACTTTTAAGGAATGTGCTCGTGGTATCATCAGAGTCAAGATTAGAGTGGTGCTGGAAAAGTACAGCAGGTCAGGCAGCATCCGAGAAGCAGGAAAATCGACGTTTCGGGCAAAAGCCCTTCATTAGGAATGAGGCTGGGAGCCTCGGGGTGGAGAGATAAATGGGAGGGGGGTAGGGCTGGGGCAAAGGTAGCTGAGAGTGCAATAGGTGGATAGAGGTGGGGGTGAAGGTGATAGGTCAGAGAGGAGGGTGGAGTAGATAGGTGGGACAGGAAGATTGACAAGTGGGGCAAGTCATGAGGATGGTGCTGAGCTGGAAGGTTGGAACTGGGATAAAGTGGGGGGAATGAGGAACCTGGTGAAGTCTACATTGATGCCCTGGGATCTAAGGGTCCCGAGGCATAAGATGAGGCTTTCTTCCTCCAGGCGTCGGATGGTGAGGGAGCGGCGGTGGAGGAGGCCCAGGACCTGCATGTCTTCGGCAGAGTGGGAGGGGGAGGTGAAATGTTCGGCCAGGGGGTGGTGTGGTTGATTGGTGCGGGTGTCCCGGAGATGTTCCCTGAAGTGCTCTGCGAGGAGGCGTCCAGGCTCCCCAATGTGGAGGAGACCGCATCGGGAGCAACGGATACAATAAATGGTGTGTGGATGTGCAGGTAAAACTTTGATGGATGTGGAAGGCTCCTTTGGGGCCTTGGACGGAGGTGAGGGAGGAGGTGTGGGCGCAAGGTTTTACAGTTCCTGCGGTGGCAGGGGAAAGTGCCAGGACGGGAGGGTGGGGGGTTGTCGACCTGACCAGGTAGTCACGGAGGGAACGGTCTTTATGGAAAGTGGATAGGGGTGGGGTGGGAAATATACCTTTGGTGGAGGAGAGGTCTGTTTGTAGGTGGCGGAAATGTTGGCGGATGATGCGATTTATGTGGAGGTTGGTGGGGTGGAAGGTGAGGACCAGGGGGTCCTTGTGACTTCTGCCTTGCGGTATCATCACTAGATCTTAACTGGGGAGAGGTACAGTTGAAACATGACACATTGGAAGTGCACTACTGACTGTGACCATTTAACTCAGCGTTATCTCGGGAACCAGATGGCAAACTTTAACAAGTCATCATTTTATGTATATATGTGTACAATGTGTAATAAACATTTATCAAATCTTCCTATACTACATTACCCATGTCTCATTCTTATGTTACAGGAGCTAACATAAGTACTGCCTCATCAGATACAATTACCCTGCTGGAGGCAAAAGATGGCAGATCAATATATTCTCTGTAATTCTATGTTACACTGCCACTGGCACTCCGCAGTCAGTCTCACAACCAAAATCAGGAACAATAGCTGCCACTGGACAACTTTTCTCAGCATTTTTTAAAAAAAAACACATTTGACAAACGACTCTACTTGCACTCATTTGAAGAACATCAGTCGAGCCTGTGCTGTCACGGTGCATGCTCTCCCCGAACAGAGGATGATGGGATTTTCCGAGTTGTCTATTTGTGTGGTGTATCCACAAGGTGGTGAGAGCCCTTTAACATCTAAACACTGCTATCGACTCACAGCTGCTGGCTTCACATTCTTCATTCTCCCTGGACCCCCCGCGCCCCCCCCTGCCCCCACCCCTCAAAGGAAGGCTAAACAGTCATTAGTTTAATTAGCTGGGGAATTTCACACCTCTCTTTATAGCCTACTCCTTTATTGCCAATTGATTCTCAATGGGTTTAAGTCAACAGCGGAGGCCACACAGGATTGAGTGGCGACAATTAAAGAATGATTATGGGGGTCTGCGGCCTCCCACTGATTGATTAGCTCCGACCTGTGACTGGAACAGACCTCGCGCGTCCCTGCTCGACAGCCCAGGATGCACCTGGGACAATAGCCACCAGCTAAAACCTGTGCCACGCAGACTCAAGGGATGCTCCTGATAACATCGGTCGTTCTGACTTCTGAGGGGAAGCACCGACTCAAGCAGCCGGTTTGCCTCAGGCTTTGGGCATCTCTCCTTGCGTCCATTTCATTTCCTCTCTTTTTTGATGAATATTATTGGAGCTGATACCTGTAATATTTTGTTTCGGAGAATTTTCTGCCGAGGGCCTCCAGCGGTAGGCCTCGCACTGATAAGCCGGCGTACAAGAATTTCAAAATTAATTAAATCTTCTTCCTTTTTCTTCAGCCCCCCCCAGATACCAGGGTTTCCAGAACTTTCTATCAGTGTTTAATCACTGAGCCGCGGATGTCATTGTAAATTTAATTATTTCAGTAATTTAAAAAGTGTACATTCATATATATTTACTTTATCTATGCCACCCTTCCAGATTAGAGTGGTATCACTGAGATGTGATGCTTTGCACAGTCAATATTGCTAATTGCTGTCAAAGGTACAGAGATTGAAGTCCACGGATACATAAAAAGAGTTCTGTTGTGAGAATTACGGGCTGTAGTTAACTAAAGATAAATTTTAATGGGACTAATTTTGTTTTACACTATCAAAGACATAACTTGCCTTGAAGGTAGCACCTTTTATTACCACATTTGCAGCTAATGAGGTCGTTTCAAACAGCAATCACTCTTTTTTTATCCCAGGCAGCGATGTTTGTACCCAGCAAGATCCCACAAGTGTCAATGTGAACCCGTTTCTGGAATCTTTGGCTGTGGGTTAAGTCTTTGAGGAGAAAGTGAGGTCTGCAGATGCTGGAGATCAGAGCTGAAAATGTGTTGCTGGAAAAGCGCAGCAGGTCAGGCAGCATCCAAGGAACAGGAGAATCGATGTTTCGGGCATAAGCCCTTCTTCAGCATTCCTGAAGAAGGGCTTATGCCCGAAACGTCGATTCTCCTGTTCCTTGGATGCTGCTTGACCTGCTGCGCTTTTCCAGCAACACATTTTCAGCTGTGGGTTAAGTGTCAGCCAGGATACCTAAGGAGAGTGGCCCTGCATTTCTATGACGAGTGTCGTGGTATCTTTTACATCTCACTGAGAGGGCTGGCAGAGCCTCAGCCCGACAGGACCTGGATTGCACCTCCAGGAGAATCAGTCATGCACCAGCACTTCGAGCTGTTCTTGAACATAGATATATCCTTCAGACCCAAAGGCAAGGGTGCTACTCAATGATACACAGGGTCTAGCACAGGAATAATGGGCCAAACAGCCTCCAGTCTTGTAGGAGGCTTTCGATGCTTACAACCCCATGTCTGACACATCAGAAAAACTAACATACAACATATCCCAGAACAGCAATGCCGCAATTTTTTAAAATTTTCATCATTATTTTCAAATGGCCTTATACCTCCCTGTCACCACATCTCCCATAACCTTCGAGGTGCGTATTTTTCCAATCAGCCTGTTCAGAGATGTCATTACACACTGCCGGAGCAGGTGGGAATTGGACCCGAGTCTCCTGGCTCAGAGATAGGGACACTACAACAACAGGACCCCACAAACTTCGAAATATCTACGCTTCGTTGATTCTGCCCACTTACCCAACCCAATCAGTCCACCAGACCTGAAATTCTGGAATTCCTTCTGCCTGAGCCCTGATTTTCAATGCCCACTTTGTGATGGAGGTTTCAGTCACTGGCCCAAACATAGCTGCCATTGAGCCAGTAACTGTAGGTTGAAGGCACTTAACAAACATAGGTTCAGCCTCCATAGAGCTATTGGAGAAACACTGGCCTTCTGTAAAACTGTTTGCATTAACTTAACTGTACAAATCAGCACCGAAAGCAATAAAGCGTGCAGGGATTGCTCTTTTGTGAGCACCATGTCTCAACCCAAGTTTAGGGCCATGTTGGCAAAATTCAGCCAGTATTGACAAGCCTGCTGGTTAAAGGGGGTTTCAGGCTCCTCAGGGAATGGGTGTTGAACTTCTTGCTTCCCACTGCTGCGCTGCAGCCCCCACCCCCTCTCCATGGGCCAGCTCACTTTTGCGTACGTGTGTTTCCGGCCGTAAGTGAGGCCTTCGCGTGTGCAGAGAAGTGGCTGCAGGTCGCTAAATGTGTGCCGTCAGTGTCAGAAATCGCAGCCTTTTCTCAAATCAACAGACAGAAGGTGACATGCGAGGGCCAAAGGACCCATGTCTGTTTGGTGCGAACTGGGGAGATTGAGGTTGTAACCAGGAATGACTCAGCTCTCTGGCTCACTTGGGCTAGTTCTGTATTAGTGTAGTTCAGTCTGGGCTGAGTTAACAGTGCAACCATTGCTGTCTTTTCTAGGTCGCCATGGCATTAGGTGTTTTAACACTGGCCTCTCTTATTCCTGGAGGTTTCCTCACATGAAATATATAGCAGAGAGAAAGCCGATCCAGCCCAAGCAGAACATGTTGGTGTTTACTCTCCACTCCAGCCTCCACCCATCTTTCCCCATTTAGATTCCCCATCCTAACCAATTCCCTTCTCCCTCACTTACTTGTCCAGTTTCCCCCTAACCGCATTGATACTGTTCACTTCATCCACTCCCTGTGGGAGTGGGTTCCACGTTCTCTCTGCTCTCTGGGTGAACAGTCTTCTCCTGAATTCCCTGTTGGATTTCTTGAGGACTATGTATTTGATATTGACGGTGTCTGGTTATACGCTTACCACAAGAGGAAACATTCTCACTCTCTCTCTCTCTCTCTCTCTCTCTCTCCATTTAATCAAAACCTCTCAACATTTGTAAAGACCTCAATGAGGTCACTGCTCAGCATTATCTCGAGAAGGAAGAAGCCCAGCCTGTCAGACCTTTGCGAATGTGTAAACCCACTCATTGCTGGGAACCTCCTCTGCCCCGTCTCCTGTGCCTCTGTCTCCTGTTTATAACGTGGCACCAGAACTGCACACAGTATCCAAGTGTGGTCTAACCAAGGTTCCAGACAGGTTGACCATACCCTCACTACTTTTCCGTTCTGGCCTCCAACTGCCCTGCCCCCTTCAGGACCAACACACACATACTCACGGCGCTCCACCTTCCTGCCTTGTTTGGCAACAGACAGATTTCTCGTGACTCAAATTGTTGACTGTTGACTCTCAGGCAGCCAGTTCCCCAGCAACTCCTAGATTTCACTAGTTACAGAGAAGGATAATAGAACCATTGGAAACTATCCAACCCATCATGGCTGTACTGGCTCTCTGAAGGAGCAACTCATCTCGTGTCATTTCCTGTCTTTTCGCCATAATGTTTAACCTTTTTTCTCTTCAAACAATTTTCTTCTGAAAGCCATGACTGACCGTTCGCATGGGTCTAGCTTCTCCAAACTCTTGTCTGAACACTCTGCGATGTCTTCACATCCTGCACTGTCCGGAACTGGATGCAATACTCAAAAAGGAGTTTATTCAGCTACATCATAGCTTTCTGGTTTTTGTACTCTCTACACTTGCTTATAAATCCCAGGCTTCCATATGCTTAATGTACCACTCTCAATCTGCCCTACCACCTTCAATGATTTTCGCACATTTCCTCTAAGGATGAAAACTGAGCAAAAATGTCTTTAAAATGTTAAAATAACTTTTCTTCAGGAGTTCCTCCCAAAGCGATGTTCCGGAGACTCAAAGACTTCAGGGCTGGGAACCTCTAGGGGAATCAATTCCACTGACCAAGAGGGTTGCCAACTCCTGGCCTGCCCTGAAAACTCCAGTAGATCTCCAGGACATGTTTGGTCAAACAGCCCAGCGATACAATACAATAAAGTTGCAAACTTCACTTATTTATATGTTTCCTAAGTCAGTGGCTTGGAGGCAAACATGCATGTGGTGTGGTGTTTATGCTGCCCTTGTCCTTCCAAATTGGTACTTTCTAAGGAGCCTTGATGAATGTCTGCAGTGTATCTTCTATATATTGTGGCTACTGAGTGTCAGTGGAGAAAGAGAGGGATGTCAAAGGGGTGTTAATCAAGCAGCCAGGCTTCTATGACTGTAAGTGCCTTGTTTCCTGCACTGCAGAAGTAGCAGGAAACACTTTGGAACATCTTGAGGGGCTGGATAAGTGGGAATGCCTTCCTTTCTTTAGCTATCCCGATGATGCCAAGTGAAGGAGGGGGCTTGATCTCGCCCTTCTATCCTCATATGTGGTGGAAGACGCATAGGAGGAGCTCCCAGGATCTGGCTATGTAGAGTCTCCCTGACAGCCCAGTTACTGCAGTGAGAGACAAAAGACTAGTTCAGAACCTGAGCATGGAGAGACGCCACTGTGGATCTGTCAGTGAATCCAGCTCTCGAAGACTCTCCAGCTCACCATGGGAGACGCCAACATGGTAAGGTGGAAAACACTTCAGAGACCCGAAAGATTCATCTCTCTCTCTCTCTCTCTCTCTCTCTCTGTTTCTCGGCTCAGTGTAGAGCCTCACACTTTGGTGCCACCTCATTCTGTCAGGCTGCGAAACTTGACATCCAATGCCTACCAATCCAGCGAGAGGAACCACTTCACAGCTGGTTTGGAACGCGTATTGCTATTTGACCAGGGTTGGCAGCCCACTGTGAACTTTCAGCCTTTGCTGAGAACTCGGGATCCCGTTGCCGCACGACATGGTCACCTGGGCAACACCTACTCTCCAGCCACCTCCCTACACCTTCTGTGTGTGTGGTTTATTTTTGTTACAAGCCTGACCACTGCATCAATTTCTAATTTTCACCGAGCTGTGAAGGAACAGCATGAGTCAGAGACACGTGGCCATTTACCGTAAAAACCCTAAAACTCAAGTCTTGCAAAACTCGAGCCAGACAAGCAAATGCCAGAACCTTTGGTGGAACTATCGAATTCCAAGTGAAATATAGACAGTGGCTACAAGAGCAAGTCAGATGCTAGGAATACTGTGACAAGTAACTCATCTGCTGACTGTCCAATGACTATCTCCAATCTACAAGGCACAAGTCAGGAGTATGATGGAATACTCCCCACCTGCCTGGATGGGTGCAGCTCCAACATCACTCAAGAAGCTTGACACCATCTAGGACAAAGCAGCCCGCTTGATTGGCACCACATCCACAAACATCCACTCCCTCCACCACTGATGCTGAGCAGCAGCAATGTGTACTATCTACAAGATGGACTACAGAAATTTACCAAAGTTCCTTACACAGCATCTTCCAAAGCCACGAACACATCCATCTGGAAGGATAAGGGCAGCAGTTCTACGGGAACATCACCACCTTCAAGTTCCCCTCCAAGCCACTCACCATCCTGACTTGGAAATATATCCTTCACTGTCGCTGGGTCAAACCCTAGTGGCATTGTGGGTCTACCTAGAGTTTATGGACTGCAATGGTTCAAGAAGGCAGCTCACCATTAACTTCTCAAGGATAGCTCGGATGGATTATAAATGATGGCTCAGCCAGTGATGCCCACACCCCTGAGTGAATAAGAAAAAATTCTCACTTGACCAGACTTCTGCAAGTCAGCCTAAACCCCGTTACTTTTATTGTTAGCTCACAATCACACTCCAAAGGCAACTGAGTTAATCTGGGCCTTTTGTTTAATGCCTGACATTAAGGGCAATCCATGAGAATAATCTGGAAATTCTGGCACTTCGGCAATGCAAAAGGTTAGTCCGTCATCCCCGATACGGTGCAGGAGATTTAACTCCCCTGGGCCAACTGGCACCACTACTTCACCCGAGTAATCATTGCTCATGAGTAAGAATGGGCAGCAGGCACTTGCGCTGTGCCAGGGGTTAGCACTGACCAAGGGGCTCAGTGAATGGTATTAGTGAAAAGTGGAATCTGGGTATTGCTGTCTCTTGCCCTGGAGTAAGGATGTGCAGACAAATGGCTCACTGTCAGCAGCGAAGCCATTGTTGTTGATCAGCTTGTTGCTGACTGTGGAATGACCCTGGTCTGAGCATTAGGGACAGTGTATGTCTGCAATGTGTAATGGTGGTGAACAGTCCCGGTTCATTGAAGGGGAAAATCCATCAGTAGTGAAGCACGGAATCAAGATGGTGCAGAGGGAAGCTATCTGGCCCATTGTCTCGGCGCCAGTTCTATTACCTGGAGCCAATTTCCTGCACATCATTTCTATTCAAGTAATCATCCAATGCCATCTCGGATGCCTCATTTGTACCAGCCTCTGCCACATTCCCAGGCAGGAAAAGGAGGTAGAAAATACCAAAAGGATATGCTGATAGGGTGAGAAAATGCCAGTATGAACCAGTTGGGCCAAATGGCCTGTTTCTGTGCAGTGGATCCGGCATAATTCTTAGTGCTGTTCAGCTGCCATTGCCAGCTGGCCAGTGCCTAGGATGTCCTGTTCCTCCAATCTTGTGATAATTGCAAACTTCCGTCAAGACTAAAAGAAAAGCTTTCCTCCCTTCTCTATCAGCTCTTGCTCTTCAAACTGTGTTATTAATATGTTGTAGGACCTTCAGATACAAGAGGGAGTGATAAAGCCTCCTCTTATCTTGCAGCAGTGCGCCTGCCTGGCTGCCGCTAGCAACACTGAACACCAGGTGCCTGACCAGCACCACCACTCCTCCATACTGAGAGCTCAAATGTAGCTCCTCCCTCAGATCCAGACAGTCACAGTGGCAATGACCCTGGTGACTCCAAACTGCAGCATAAACACCTCAAAGTCAGCACAAGCGCGGAGGGGGAGGGGGGGGTGCTGCCAGGGGGATTGGGAGACCAACACTACTTGCGGGATGACAGTCTAGCAAGCTTCTGCATGTTGTTGAGTTCAGATAAGTGCAGGGTGTGCTGTGTCCGGACGTGGTCTGGCTCCACTAGCAACTGGAGGCTGCTCCTCAAGAGTGCAGCTTTGCACAGACAGAGAGAGACAACTGAACTCATTCCCTACCAATGGTGTATAAATCCACTTCATACTGCTGAACGAAGGTACCCCATTTGGCATTTCTATTTATCTCAGAAGTCACACAACACCAGGTTATAGTCCAATCGGTTTATTTAAAATCACAAGCTATTGGAGTGCTGTGCCTTTGTTAGGTGACATCTTCACCTGATGAAGGATCAACACTCTAGAAGCTGATCGGACCACAACCTGGTGTCATGTGACTTCTGACGTTGTCCACCCAAGTCCAACACCGGCATCTCCATTCACCTTGCACATCGTCATGTCCAAAGCAATCTGACAGCAGGCTACACAGAGAATCCCTTTGCGAAAATGGAAGCAGACATTGGTTAGATCCGATGGGAGTGTTCTGACAAATGTGGGCGTCACATTTTCAGAAAGATGTCAAGGCTTCAGAAACGCTGCCAACCAGACTCACCAGAGGACGAGGAGCTTCAGTTCTGTAGGCAGACTACAGAAGATATGACAGCTTACCTTGGAGCAGAGAAGCTATCGTATAATTTACTCTGCCACTGTAGTCCCCAAAAGCGCACAAGTCATTCAATGGCATAGTGATCAACCTGCATGGAACTTCCCAGCAGGTATATGACCATGCAGCTTAGAGGGAAAGTTGCAGAAAAGGTTAAAAGGAGATTTGAGCAAAGCATTCCTAAATTACTTTTGGATGCATTTAAAAAAAGGAGAAATTGTTTCCACAGGCAATAGGGTTTTGACGTTCTGAGATTATCGAGGGGAATGAGAAGAATTGTTTTTCACTCAGCAAGTTGTTATGATCTGAAGGGTAAACTGGGGGAAAGAACAGGGCAGTTGGACCAATTCGATAGCTCTTTGGAAGAGTTAGCTCGCAAAGGGATGGGCTGATAAAGCTCCCTCTGGATTTATGATGCAACATGCAGTAATTGTTGTTATGTCAGCCAGTGGGGCATTACTTATTCACCAGCATCATTGGGACAGCCAAGTTAAGTCTGCATTTTCTATTAGTGGTGCTGGAAGAGCACAGCAGTTCAGGCAGCATCTGAGGAGCAGCAAAATCGACGTTTCGGGCAAAAGCCCTCCTGATGAAGGGCTTTTGCCCGAAATGTCGATTTTGCTGCTCCTCGGATGCTGCCTGAACTGCTGCGCTCTTCCAGCACCACTAATCCAGAATCTGGTTTCCAGCATCTGCAGTCATTGTTTTTACCCTGCATTTTCTATGGTTAGTTCCCAGGGAAATGTTATCCAGGAGACTGGAAGATGTCACTTTATTTTCTACAGCACAGGACAGCAAATGGCAAAAAATTACAATTAATTTGGCTTGGTTCCTCCCACTCTCTATTCACTAGCCTCAATGAATAACCCACCTATCAGATGGCCAGAGAACACACTCGCGTCCATGTCCTGCACAACCCCGATCAGCCGATCCTCAGGGCTTTGTAGTTTCAAATCCACACAGCTCTCAGAGGGAAACACTGCCTTTAATCACTCAGATGGAAACTGCCCAAACCTAAGCAAACTCAGAGGCCCCTGAGCCAGCGAGACTAGAAAGGCCACACAGCGCTCGGGGAGGTTCAACACCATAGCCCCATCTCAGGTGGTCTTCTGATTGTTCACTGAGTCATTCCAACTATGTAACCCTTTGACCCCCGAGCCCTGGGTGCAGACCCTGACTGCAAGCTAGGTGTGACCAGGTTAACAGACCCTTCACTTTAATTACGGGCAGTGGAATCCCGACAACAAAAGTTGGATCATAATTATAACATGGAGGAATGCTGCTTCAGGTCTGGCCAGGCATGCCGAAGGCTAAAGAGGCACAATGAGGAGAGACAAGGTGAGCGTTCAGTGGAAATAGAAAGTGGTTATTTTGGGATGACACAACTTGATCAACAATTGACAACCCATCCTCATGAATAGTCCTTTTAAAAGTATTGGACAGTTCGATTTATCCAATGTTCAAATAGAGCTTGCTTTGGGAAACTTTCAAACCGTGGGGCATTGTTGGAGGGTCATTGATGATTTACCCTCTGATGCTGGTATTACCTAATGCTAAGCTGCTGCTCTGTTAGCCTGACACTTAATATTAGTTCTTGTCTTCCAGCTTCTTCAAAGTGCTTTGACGAACAGGGCACAGGGCAGGCCATCAAACCTAGTTTGTACATAATGCAGGGATAGAATGCATTCAGATAGCACCTTTCACAATCCAGGACATGTTCCCTTTTAGAGTCAATGAACTACTTCTGAGCTGTGTTCGCTGTTGTAACCTAAAAAGCACGGCAGTCAATTTACAATCAGCACGCTCCCACAAACAGTGAAATGACGCTGATCAATCCCAACCACTCCATATTTTTGTGACTTCTGTATTCTACACATGTTCTACGTAAAAACAGTTCCTCCTGAATTCCCAGCTGTGTTTATTAATGATGAATGTCTACTTATTTGGTTGGATTTATTTATTGTCGCGTGTCTTTTGTCACAAAATACAGTGAAAAGTGCTGCATTGTATCGCCACTCTCCGGCAGTGTCTTAAAACACAGAAAAAGTTAAACCAAAATGTAGAATATAGAAGAATATAGAAATAAAGATAAAGTGACCAACGTTGCAGTCCTTCTTGTTAAATGCTCTGCTGTGGGGCATGGGCCTGGTGGCCAGGCACACGTCCCCTTCGCCACGCTACCACCATCAGAATGAATGTCGCCATTTTTGGATGCCATCTCACCTCCACTGATGCCCTCGCCACTATGAGCCTTCACTGTACCTCACCAATGCAGATGCCACTGATGTCAGTTAACACACCGCTCCAAACATGAGTCCACTTCAGGCCCACCTCGCTATTGGTATTAGTTTTGTTACAAGTGGAAACATTTTCCCTCTGTTAAACGCCTTCATTAGTAGAATGACTTACAAGTTAAGAGCAAGAAGAGGCCCATTCAGCCCCTCAAAGCCTGCTCCGCCACACCACTTTCTTACCCGTCCCCAAAAGTCCTCAACTCCCTTTGTCATCTGTCTAACTTGGCCGTGATTGTAATCAATGGCCCAGTCTCTGGCAAAGAGAATCCCAAACACAAATGTTTCTTCTGAGAGAAAAAACCCTTCCCCATCTTAAATGGGAGGCCTCCTCTTTAGACAGTGCCCCTTATTTCTAGTTTGCCCCAAAAGGGGGACCAGACGCTCAGCATCCAGTTCCTGAAGCTCCTCAGAATCTTACATATTTCAATAAAGTCATCTGACATGCTTCTCAACTCCAACCTGATGCCAATCTGCTCAACCTTTCCTCATTGGACATATCCCTCTTCATACTGATCAGCGTAGTGAATCATTTCTGAGCCCCCCCCCACCCCCACCACCTTACACAAATAAGGGACGAATAAATATCAATAGTCAATGTACAAAATGCCAGAAGACGGGAAACAAAAGGTCAGGCAATTATTTAAACAATATAAAGTGACTGCCTTTCTCCATAACAAGGCAGCCTTCAAGCTGAAGGAGGGGCGAGTTGCTCAGTGCGGAAATTTGGGGGGGGTGTCGGGGAGGTTGCTGTCTGAGGCCAAGGAAAAGTGATCAGAATGGAAGGAGGCAAAGGGGGTGAGTCTGCAAGGGAGACAATGGAGGACTTTATTTTAAAAGATCAGTCAAGCACCTCCAGACCCAGTAAATTGCTTGCATACATTTTAACCATTCAAGTGCTGGCAGCTCGACACATTCTCTGTGATTTCCAAGAATGAAGGGTGGGATTTTGCCTGAATGGAATATCTCGCGTCGTGTTCCATGAAGTCCACCTTTTCTTGTGCCTACAACCGGAATGATTTTGCTCCATAGTCCACTGAAAGTGCGCATTGAAAACAATCTGTAACCTGGTATCTGTGACGTTAGTTCATGATCGGACCAACAGTTTCTCACAGAGAGTGGTTTTTTTCAGCATGGAAAGAGGCCCTTCAGCCCATTACATCCACACCAGCAATCAAACATCCATCTATTCTAATCCCAGTTTCCAGCATTTAACCTGTCACCTTGAATACTTTGGATTTCAAGTGTTCAGCTAATTAGTTTTTAGTATCATAGACTCCCTACAGTGTGGAAGCAGGCCATTTGACTAAAGAGCAGCCCAAGAAAGCATACCATTCCTGAAGAAGGGCTGATGCCCGAAATGTCGATTCTCCTGTTCCCTGGATGCTGCCTGACCTGCTGCGCTTTTCCAGCAACACATTTTCAGCTCTGAAGAGCAGCCCACCCAGACCCACCTGCTCCCCAGCCCCCCCCCCCCACCCCGCCCCCAACATCTTTCCCAGGGCGAATCCACCTAACTTGCACATCTTTGGACCATGGGAGGAAATCAGAGCACCCAGCAGAAACCCAAGGGAGAACGTGTAAGCTCCCCACAGATCAAGAGTGGAATCGAAACCAGGTCCCTGACACTGTGAACCATTACTGCTAACCACTGAGCCATTTGCTTATACGTCCTGAAGGTGCTTGTCTCTACCACTCTTTCAGGCAGTGCATTCCAGAATCCCACCAGAACAGGGTGAAACGATTTTCCTCATATCCCCTCTCAACCTCCTGCCCTTTATTACAAAACGGTGCCTTCTGATCATTGAGGCTTCGACTACAGGGGGCAGGTTACCCCCGATCTATGCCCCTCAACAACTTTATCCACCTCAATCAGACCTCCCTCGGCCCTCTCTGCTCTACTCCAATTTACAAGAGTCATAGAGTCATAGAGATGTACAGCATGGAAACAGACCCTTCGGTCCAACCCGTCCATGCCGACCAGATATCCCAACGCAAGCTAGTCCCACCTGCCAGTACCGGCACATATCCCTCCAAACCCTTCCTATTCATATACCCATCCAAATGCCTCTTAAATGTTGCAATTGTACCAGTCTCCACCACATCCTCTGGCAGCTCATTCCATACACGTACCACCCTCTGCATGAAAAGGTTGCCCCTTAGTTCCCTTTTATATCTTTCCCCTCTCACCCTAAATGTATGCCCTCTAGTTCTGGACTCCCCAATCCCAGGGGAAAGACTTTATCTATTTATCCTATCCATGCCCCTCATAATTTTGTAAACCTCTATAAGGTCACCCCTCAGCCTCAGACGCTCCAGGGAAAACAGACCCAGCCTGTTCAGCTTCTCCCAATAGCTCAAATCCTCCAAACCCTGGCAACATCCTTGTAAATCTTTTCTGAACCCTTTCAAGTTTCACAACATCTTTCCGATAGGAAGGAGACCAGAATTGCACACAATATTCCAACAGTAGCCTAACCAATGTCCTGTACGGCCACAACATGACTTCCCAACTCCTGTACTCAATACTCTGACCAATAAACGAAAGCATACCAAACGCCTTCTTCACTATCCTATCTACCTGCAACTCCACTTTCAAGGAGCTATGAACCTGCACTCCAAGGTCTCTTTGTTCAGCAACACTCCCGAGGACTTTACCATTAAGTGTATAAGTCCTGCTAAGATTTGCTTTCCCAAAATGCAGCACCTCACATTTATATGAATTAAACTCCATCTGCCACTTCTCAGCCCATTGGCCCATCTGGTCCAGATCCTGTTGTAATCTGAGGTAACCCTCTTCACTGTCCACTACACCTCCAATTTTGGTGTAATCTGTAAACTTATTAACTGTACCTCTTATGCTCGCATCCAAATCATTTATGTAAATGACAAAAAGTAGAGGACCCAGCTCCGATCCTTGTGGCACTCCACTGGTCACTGGCCTCCAGTCTGAAAAACAATCCTCCACCACCACCCTCTGTCTTCTACCTTTGAGCCAGTTCTGTATCCAAATGGCTAGTTCTCCCTGTATTCCATGAGATCTAACCTTGCTAATCAGTCTCCCATGGGGAACCTTGTCAAACATCTTATTGAAGTCCATATAGATCACATCTACTGCTCTGCCTCATCAATCTTCTTTGTTACTTCTTCAAAAAAACTCAATCAAGTTTGTGAGACATGATTTCCCGAATTTAACCATTTTAGAAGGAAACAGAGGGATAATGAATAAAATTGGGCATCTGGAATCATCAGCTACAGAGTGAGAAACAAAGAGGGGAAAAGAAAGATTGAATTAAAAGGGAAAGAAAAGAAATGAAATAGCTGGCAAAAAAAAGGGAGCTCCAGGAACAATTTTCTTGCTGCAGAAATAAGACTTGAACAGTTTAATTTATTCCCTTTCCAGACCAGAACGTATGACTGGTATTGTATTACCTATTATCACATTGTTAAGAGAATATCTCTATTTGTTAGTTAGTTAGCGTTCTGCAGCAAGGTTTCTGGACAACTTTCTGTGCATGTTTCAGCACCCACAGTATGTTGTTTCGGTAAGAGAAAGCAGACTGGAGTCTCTACTGAGGTGTGAAATGCATAAAAAAAGAGTATTTGAGGAAGGCAGACTAACTGCTGCCTCCTACTTCAGTAAATGGGTGAATAGCAGGTTGATATGGAGAAAGTGAGGACTGCAGATGCTGGAGACCAGAGTTGAAAAGTGTGGTGCTGGAAAAACACAGCAGGCCAGGCAGCATCCGAGGAGCAGGACAATAGTCCGAAACGTCGATTGTCCTGCTCCTCGGATGCTGCCTGGCCTGCTGTGCTTTTCCAGCACCACACTTTTCAACAGCAGGTTAATATGGTCAAACTCAAAATATACCCAACTTGGGATTCCTCCAACTTGACACTACTGCTCTCGCTATACATACAGAGGAACCTCAATTATCCGATTGAGTCGTTGGGCAGTATTTTGTTCAGATAATTGATTATTCAGATAATCAATTTAACTTAAAACAAGGGAAGCCATGCTAATCTAACACTGTGCTTTACCAGAGAGTTTATTTAAATCCATAATTTTAATGAGTCTGCTATTTAAGCAAACTTAATCTTTGCATCCTGCAAATTGCAGGTTAAACTGAGAAGGACTAAGCCCTTCCCATCACATAAATATATGAAGTCTCAGCATTAAACAAGGTCCTGAACAGCTTCTATAATCGCAAGAGCATTTGTCAGTTTTTGTGAACTCAGTGCTGTGCTAGAAAGGTAGAAGTACCACCTCGCGTGTGTGTTTAGATGAGATTACGTACAGTGTGGAAACAGGCCCAACAAGTCCACACCGACCCGCCAAAGCACAACCCACCCAGACCCATTCCCCTACACTTACCCCTTACCTAATACTATGGGCAATTTAGCATGGCCAATTCACCTAATCTGCACATCTTTGGACTGTGGGAGGAAACCGGAGCACCTGGAGGAAACCCATGCAGACACGGGGAGAATGTGCAAACTCCACACAGAGAGTCACCTGAGGCGGGAATTGAACCCGGGTTTCTGGCGCTGTGAGGCAGCAGTGCTAACCACTGTGCCACCGTGCTGCTCACTACATACTTTACTTTCTCTGCCATTTTTTTCATGAACGGCCCAGTAAAATGACGGGAATAAAACACTTACTCTTGCAAAGGGCTGTGTAACTAACCCTTACGTAAAACAAATTCAGTCGCTGATGCTTGAGGGACTTGTGTTTCTTTGTTTTTGCCAGTATTTTCACACGTTCTTCAGTACAGGTAAGCCAAATTCACTTACCTCTTTTTTAACGTTTTTACAGGACCCTGTCACATTTTTACAGGAGCTTGAGATCTTCTTCCTATAATCCAAAATTCGGATAATTGATGGATGTCGGTTTGCTCGCTGAGCAGGAAGGTTCATTTCTGGATGTTTTGTCATCCTACGAGGTGACATCTTCAGTGGGTCTCTGGACGAAGCACTATTGATAATTCCTGCTTTCTAGTTAGAAATAGAAAGCAGGAATTATCAACAGTGCTTTACCTGAGGCCCACTGAAGATGTTACCTAGTAGGGTGATGAAACGTCTGGAAATGAACCTTCCAGCTCCCACAATCCAAAGATGTGCAGGTCAGGTGAATTAGCCATGCTAAATTGCCAGTAGTGTTAGGTGCATTAGTCACAGGAAATATAGGGTAGGGTATGGGTCTGGGTGGGTTACTCTTCGGACTTGTTGGGCTGAAGGGCCTGTTTCCATACTTTAGGTAATCTAATCAATACACTGAAAGGGCCTATTGTTAGCACAAACCAAAAGAGAAAATGCTGGAAAATCTCAGCAGGTCTGGCAGCATCTGTAAGGAGAGAAAAGAGCTGCTGTTTCGAGTCTAACTGACCTTTTGTCAAAGCTAACACTGAGAGAGAAAAGGAAAGCAGTAAAGGTGGACAGGAGGAGAGAGACAAATGAAAACATGTCGGAGAGAAGAGCAGTACTTCTTCAGGGTAAGGATTCCTGGAAGAGGTGGCAGTGGATTAAAAACAAATTACTGCGGATGCTGGAATCTGAAACCAGAGTTTTTACAAAGGGTCAGTTAGACTCAAAACGTCAACTCTTTTCTCTCCTTTACAAATGCTGCCAGACCTGCTGAGATTTTCCAGCATTTTCTCTTTTGGTTTCAGATTCCAGCATCCGCAGTAATTTGCTTATTATTGTTAACACAGCCTGTTTTTCCCACCATCTTTTACAAATGATGCACTATGTTTCTTTCTTTCTTTCTTTCTTTCACTCCTGCAGGGCTGCAGAGGAAGTGGAGCTGAGTTGCAATCATTTTTAAGAGGAGAATGGCTGACCACCCATGAACCATCACATGTCAAAACTCACATGGGCCTATACTGCTCTGTGCAGAGGTGTGGACCCGGCATGGTGGATCAGTGGTTAGCACTGCTGCCTTACAGTGCTAGGGACCCAGGTTCAAATCCAGCCTCGGGCAACTGCCTGAGTAGAGATTCACATTCTCCCTGTGTCTGTGCGGGTTTCCTTTCACAATCCAAAGATGTGCATAGTAGGTCGACTGGCCGAGATAAATTGTCCAGAAGTGTGTAGGTTACGTGGATTAGCCATGGGAAATGCAGGGTTACAGGGTTAAAGTGGGATGCTCCTTGGAGGATCGGTGTAGACTCAATGGGGTGAATGGCCTGCTTCTGCACTGCAATGAAAAGAGCATGAGACTTGGGGCAGAAATGGGCCATTCAGCCCATCGCTTTGTCTCTACCATTCAATAAGACCGTGGCTGATCTGATAATCCACTGTCCTGCCTTTTCCTCATAACCCCTAATTCCCTTACTGATTAAATATCTGCCCACTTCAACCTTAAATACGCTTAATGACTCAGGATCGATAGCCCTCTGCGGTAAAGAATTTCACAGCTTCACTACTGACTGAGAGAAAAACAAATTCTTCCTCATCTCTGTCTTAGAGAGAGTGTTTGCCACACAAGATTAAACAGTGATCATGACACACCTGGGGCATTGGCAGAGTTTTATCTTTCTATCAATGGCCTATTGACAGAAGCTGACAATACTGTTACCAATAACTTAAAAGAGCCCAGTGTCCCCATCAGCAGCTCTTTCAGATCCAGGCCAGTTTGACACATGTACAATTTTTCAACTGATCAGAAAGATCATTTATGGGATCCAAATCCATTCCACTGCTGTTATATCGCAGTTGTGATTCAACCACCAGCTTTGCAACAACTAGAGTTGAGATACCTGGCGGAGACCAGCTTCAGGCCTTCCACAGGGTTTTCAAACACAATGCGACACATCAGGAAATATTTGAAAAGGCAACAAAACACTTGTGATGAAAAGACAAGTTGTACGGAGCAGCTTGAACACACAGACCAACAGATTCAAGAGCAGCTTCTTCCCTGCTGTTATTAGATTCCTGAATGGGCCTCACAAATTTCAAAGTTAATGCTGATCGTGCTTTTTGTGCACCTTCTCTGCAGCCGTAACATTGTATCCCACGCTCTGTTCTATTACCCTAATGCACTTTGTGTGTTATGATCTGCCTGTATTGTATGCAAAACAAAACTGTTCACTGTATCTAAGTACATACGACAATAACAAACCAAATCAAATCACAGCATAAAAAGGGGAAGGAGAGGTGGAAGCATTTAGAGACAGAATTCCAGAATTTAGGGCCTGGAGAGCTGGAGACTCAGTGGTCCGATATAAATCGGGAATGAGCAGATTAAAATTGGATAAGTCCAGACCTCTTGAGTGGGTTGTGGGGCTGGTAAAGGTGACAAAGGCAGGGAAGGTGAGGCCATGGAGTAATTTGTAAGGAAGGGATGAATTTTTTTTAAAAAGGCATTGCTCAATCAGGAGCTAATGTAGGTCAACAAGCAGAGAAATGGCCAGTGCACAGGACTTGCTTTAAATTAGTAAGAGCCAATAGAACAGAGCTTATACAAGGACAGCCGCATTATCGAGTGATAGAGGTTTACAGCATGGAAACAGGCTCTTTGCCCATACCATTCAGCTTTCACAATTAAACTTAACTCATTTGCCTGCATTTGGTCCAGGTCTCTCCATACCTACCCCATCCTTGTCCCTGTCCAAATGTTTCTTAAATAACAAAATTGTGCTCACCTCCTCTGGAATCCCATTCCAGACACTCACCAACACCAGTGTCAGAAAATTCCCCATGAAGACCCTTTTGCATTTCTCCCCCCTCACCTTGACCGTCTGCCCCCTAGTTTTAGACTTCCCTAGCATGGGGAAAAGCTGCTGGCTATGTACCTTATCTATGCCTCTCATGATTTCATAGATCTCTACAAGATCACCACTCAGTCTCCTACCCTCCAGGGAATAAATATCCCAGCCGATCCAAACTCTCTCCTTATAACTCAAACCTTCCAGTCCAGGTAGCATCCTAGTAAATATTTTCTGCACTCCTTCCACTTTAATAATATCCTTCTCATAGTAGGGCGACCAGAATTGCATACAGTACTCCAGATGTAGCTTTAACAATGTCTTGTATGACCGCAACAAGATGTCCCAACTCCTACGCTCAATGCTGTGACCGAGCAAAGCAAACATGCCGAAAGCCTTCTTCGCCACCCTATCTTCCTGTGACTCCACTTTCAGGGAGCTATGAACCTGTTTCTCCAGATCTCTTTGTTCGAGAACACTGCGCAGACCCCTACTAATTGACACTGATAAATTTGACCAAACAGGAATCTGAACTTGTATGACTCTATTCGGCTGAGATTACCACATAGTTACCCTTGAATTCAACACAGACTCAAAATCCACACAACCTGTTGCATGATCAGTTAGAGAGTCATATTCAAAATGGAAGCTTCAATCATTTTCCTCTGTGTGTAATTTTGTAAATATACATCAGTCGGACTTCTACAGGACTGGACACAGAAATGGAGAGGAAGGGGGTTTGATTGTAGAGAATGAAAGAGATGAGAGACTGGAGGGACAATGAGGGAGGAGAAATAGCCAAGGACAAGAAAACCACACTTACTGACAGAAGCCTACCCCATTCAGGGTTACTTTGGTATCAATGTGGGAGTATTGCAACCACAGAATATGAACTTGTGCCAATGATGGTCTGCACTATTTGTTGTAATAAAAGAACAGTTAACACTGCTCCCATACTCACTTGTTGAATGCAAAGCATTCACACTCTGATATTGAGAGTTCAGGATGTCAGCAATCCTGACAGGATTATGTTTACTGCACATCCCTAATTGTTCCAAGAAGCAATTGTTTGAACAACTCTGTGGCTTATTTCTTAATGTGAAATATCAGCTATTTACCACCAAGGAGTGGCATGGGTGAATCAGCCTCTTAATGGTTATTTCCTGGTGTTTACCCATAAGTGATGAGATTTATTGATTACTGATTCACAATCTCTAGATTGTTCATCCAGAACCCTAAAGGGTGGGTGTATGTGCATTACTGTGTGTACTTTTATATGTGTGTGTGTCTGTGTCTGTGTGAGTGTGTGTGTGTGTGTGTATATATACACGCTCACACACACAATGTGAGACATAGAACTTTTAAGATCAAACAAACAACTGGCATTCAAAACTGGCATTTAAAAGCTGAAAGTTACAGCTGTCACCTGCTGTGTTATAACCGGGAAACAGTGCAAAATTAGAAAGTAGCTCATTGGGCCATTAGTTCTTAAAGCAATCCAGTTCGTTCTATTGTCCACTCTTCCATCAATCCCTGCATTTTTTTTTTAACTTTCAAACATTTATCTAATTTCCTTTTCAAGGTTATAATGGAATCTATTCCCCAACAGGAAGTGCATTTCACATCTTAAGCTCTTGCCATACAAAAATGTTTCTCCCCTTGCTTTCCTCTTTTGTCAATCACCTTAAACTCATGTCGTCTGGTTATCGATCTTGCTGCCTCGAGAAGGAGCGTCTCTTTGCTGACCCCTTCACCATTTTCGACACCTCTGTCAAATCTTTGCTTCACCTTCTCTGCTCTGAGAGGAATAAGCCCAGCTCCTCCCGTCTACCCACGCTCCCTCAGAACTGATGGTGTTAGTTTCTCTCTCTCATCCTGTATTCCCTGCTCTCCACAGCCTGCCTGAGCTTGCCTCTTGTGAGAAAATTTGTCTCGATGCCCTATGTCTGTCGGTTCAAAGTTTGCGTTCACTCAAGCAAGACTCCCACTAAATCCAAAGGTTTGAGTCTAGCGACATAAGAAGATAGCATAAAAACATTTTTAAAAGTAGCAGCAGATGACCATTCTGCCCTCAGCCCCCACTCCAAGCATCATTGATCTGACTGCTGTCACAATTCCACCCTCTTGCTTCCCTGCCCCACCTTACTGATCAAAGATCTGCCAAAGCCTTGCTTCATAATATTCCATGACTCAGCCTCCGCTGCTCCCTGAGGAAGAGGGTTCCAAACAAACTCTGATCAATTTCGAAAAGGGAATAACCATCAGAAATGAGGTTCCTGCTTGTCTCCACCTTAAATATGAGGCCCCTTGTTTGGAAACTATGCCTCCAGATCTCAAGATCCTCCAGCTGTACTTAATGCAGGCAACAGTGATTTTGCCCGCCATGTCAAGAGCTAGTGGTAGTCCCATACTGGCATTTTTAGGGAATTAGAAATGGCAATCCTTCTTCAGGATTAAGAATCACAGAATGGGAGATGCCCACTGTTTCTACTGAGTCATAATGCCATCGGGTAGGCAATGGCCACTGCCCATACTACACCCACCCAAGGCTTACGCTAAATCACTGGATCCCAACCCATAGGTGAGTGAAGGGGCTGCGGTAGAGATCCTGGGGAGAGATGTTAAAAGGCAGCGGGAAGTTCTCAGCAACTCACCCTCCCCGATTTCAGGTCATTCAATAAGGTATTGAGTGCCTTTGAACAAGCCCTACCCTAGCTGCCTGCAACCAACCCTATGTTGATTCGCTTGACATGTCCCCCTCACAATAAGCCTCCTCTCCTGCCAATGGGTTAATACCCTTGGATGCATTTGTCCATGGGCCTAGCTACTGCTGACTTTTGCAAGATCCATCAACCCCAGCTTGCTTAAATACCTTCCCACCCGCTAAACCCACCATGAGTGTGGGCATTATGTTCCATCTACTACAGCATCCACCCTGCCAAGATTTATGAGAGTCATTTTTCAACTTTTCATCAGGCAAGCATGCCTTCTCAGAAATGCTCCCAATACAATATCATAAAAAGTAGTAGTAAGATGCATCCCTTCAGGTTTGTTTTACTGCTCAATGGGATCAGGGCTGATTTGACTGCAGCCTTATTTCCTCATTTCTCTCTGCTGCCAATAATTCATAACTTCCACATCATTCAAAAATCCGTCTGAGTCAACTTTGAATACGTCTAATGAGCTAGTCTGCACTGATCTCTGGGGGTTGGGAATGTCCAACTGACCTTAGAATAAAACAAACTCCCTTTGTCGCTGTCTTAAATGGGAGGTCCCATACGTTTGCACCATGCCTCCTAATCTAGAATCTTATTAGCACCTACCCTGTCAAGTCCCCCCAGAATCTCATTCTTCGAAAGTCCATTGGGAATAGCTCCAAACTGGTCAATCTTTTCTCCTAAGACAGCCCTTCATCAGCCAAGTAAGCTGTGTCCAATACCAGCATATACCCCATTGAGAAAGTAAACCAAGTCACCAAGACCCTGTGCAGTTGTAGCAAGATTTGCTTACATTTATTCTTCAAAGTTCTTGTAATAAAGGCCAACTTTCCAACTACCTTCTGAATTACTTGCTGAACCTACACACTAACCTTTAATGATTCATATATGTGGACGCCCTCTGTATCACAGCAATGTTACAGTACCTCTCCATTAAAATAACATTCAGTGTTTCTATTCCAGGAAATTACCGTGACAAATCTTTGAGTTCTGGACCCAGTCACATGCTGAGATACCAAAGTACGGATTGTTCAGTATTTGAATGGCAATTGAAATCAATTAGTGACCAGCAGTATTAAATCTGCAGAATACAGACTCCGGGAGATTTTGTGAAAAGACTGATGGGTTAGTGAAATGTAATAATCTGGGGATTTAACATTGAGGAGATCAGCGATATGCAGGCCTGATGAATTGATAACCGCTGAATACCAGCAATAACTAACCAGCATGGAACATCCCTCCAACTGCCCATCGCCAATCACATGGGCTGTCAATGCCTTTAAACTTTTAAAAAAACAAAATCACAACAGGTGAGTCAAATGTAAAAACAAGGGAGATAATGCTACATCTTGATAAACCACAGTTTCAACCTCATTTTGTAAAATTCAGGGGAGCAAACACTGGTAAAGATGCTAAGGGTTTGAAGAGGGAGCACAGGAGTTTTACCAGAATGGAACTAAAGAGGAGGGACTTCAACTATATGGACAGACTGGAAAAGCCAGGACTGTTCTCGTCAGAGCAGAAAAGGTAAAATTAGGCTACGAGGTGTCAGAATAATGAGGGCTTTGAAGCAGCACATAGGGGAGAAACTGTTTCCCCTGACAGGTGGGTCAGTAAGCAAAGGATTTCGACTGAAGATGATTGACAGCGGACCCAGAGGGAAGATGAGAAGAATTTGTGCTACAGACAACATTGTGAGTTGGAATGCACTGCTCGGTAGATTAGTACAAGAGATTCAAGAGTAACATTCAAAAGGGAATTGTACAGAAATGGGATGGAGAACCTTCCCAGGGCAATGGGATAAAAACAAGGGCTAATTCGAAAACAGCTAGCATGGGCATGATGAGCCAAACGATCTCTTTCTCAATTGTGTCATTCTATGAAAATCACAGGCAGAGAACTGACAGTATAGCCTCTCGAGAGTCCAGCAGCAGCCACTTTATTTGGCAATTGTTCTTCACTTTCCAATGCAAATGAAGCCACACAGATACACCAGTCCAAAGCAGAACATTCGCATAGCACAGCAGCTTCTGACCCACAGTTTAAATAGATAAAACATGGGAGCATTAGAAAACCAAGAAGCATCAGTGACTGTGCGTTCACCTCCCCAATATTTAAAATTTTGCCAAATTTCAGTGAAATAATCTTCCCCTCATCTAAAGTCATAAGTGGCAGTGTGTGAGAACCTGGGAAATCTTTCACCCTAATATTCTCGATGGGAGGAGGGCTGTTTTAGTCAGACCTTGTAAAAACGTACAGACAGGTAGGAGATGTGACTGACGGTGAGGGAGAGTGTAAAGAGGGAGTGGCTTAAGAAAGGGTCGAGGAAGAGAGGGTTGAGAGAGAGAGTTGGAAGTCGAAAGAAAATTGAGAAGAGGAGAAGTCTGCTAGAGAGAGAGAGAGAGAGAGGGAGAGACAACAACAAATATTATATTTTTGAGATTTAACCCACCCAGACTTTGTGAAAACAATATGTGGATTATGCATTAAACCTCAGTCCTTCCCAAGCAGCTGTCCTCCACACCAAAGACTCGTCACAGTCACAGGCAACAGGTCAATAAGCAACAATTTCTTCAAACTGATGAACTTATAATCATAGTCTGAGCAATACTGTGCAAGGGAATAGAGGAATAGAAGCTTAGAGAAGGCTTCCACCTGCACTGCTGTTCTTTAATTAATTTGCTCTTCGAGACACAAACCAGACAGCTGTCTGTTATTGTATCATTCCACCTTGGGAAACTTCATTCAACAAACCGTCTCCCAAAACATTCCCTGACAAAGAACAAGCCTCTTCTTATTTCTTAATAACGCAAGATGGTTTGTCTCTTGATCATTTTCTGGTAGGAGTGTAGCCTTCGGCCTCAGCACAGGCACTGTCATGTTGAATCAACAACTCCACAGTGATCTTACAACTGGTAATGATGAACTCTATTAGTACCTTCTGAGCAGTACATCCCGACCATTACAGCTCCCGTAAATACATCCCCACTGTTACAGCACTCTCAAAAAACTTCCCACTGTTACAACCATCCAGCCATACAGCTCCCTCAAATACACCTTGCCATTACAGCTCTTTCACTACTGCTACAGGCCCTTCAAATATACCCCACATACACATACACATCCTTTGCAGCTCCCTCAATTACATCCTCACCATTACAGCTCTCTCAAATATGTCCTGACATTGCACTGCCCTGAAACATACCCCCACAGTTTCAGCTCCCTCGGCGGTATGCATTGGTGGGTAGAGTGTGTGATAAGGGAGAATGTATGTTGTTGGGAAAACCCACCTGGTTCACTGATGTCCTTTAGGGAATCAAACTGCTTTTCCTTACCTGGTCCGGCTTACAGAGCAACGTGGTTGACTCCTAACTGCCATCTGGGATGGGCAATAAAAACGCTGGCCTAGCCAGTAACGCCCGCATCCCGGTAAATGAATTTACAAAAAGGCTTGTTGACCCATAATGTGGTCTCCTCCATGCAGCACGATAGTGAGAATGCAGCCATGGACTTGCTGACACACCCTCACTATTATTAGGCTAGGGGAGTGTTGGAATGCTCTTTGATTCTTCCCACATGTAGGAAGTTCCTTTCGACAAAGAAAATAGACCCGTCTGACTTGGCTGATTCTAGGCAGCACAGCAGTCGGATTACTTGGGGCACGATGGTCACTCTCTTGGCATTGATGGAGTTCAGCAGGTCAGGCAGCATCTAGGGAACAGGAGAATCGACGTTTCGGGCATTAGTCCTTCTTCCTGTTCCCTAGATGCTGCCTGACCTGCTGCGCTTTTCCAGCAACACATTTCCATCTCTGATCTCCAGCATCTGCAGACCTCACTTTCTCCTCATTGATGGAGTTCAGGCCGGTGCCCTCAAAGAGAACCATGGGGTGAGTCTTGCTGCCATTGGTCTCAAAGTCCTGAGGGACCAGCAACCCCCATCTCTACTTCTCTCTCCACCTGCTGAGTTTCTCCAGCAATTTCCTCCAGCACCCACCGTTCTTTGTTATAATTTAGCTCAATGTTTGTGCATCCTGTCCAAAACTGGGTGAATTTACTAACAGCTGAAGGTGGATTGGGAGCCTGACAATGATGCCCCTTGCTTAACACCACCTGCAGTTTACAAAGAAAGGCCTATGCAGAACGAGATCCCAACAAATCGCCAAGATTTGAATAATGGGCCAACACTCTTGACAATGTATCCTTCTTATCATGCCGAGTTTTGAGAAGAAACACATCGAGTTAGACCCCATTTACCACCCCCGAGAAAAAAGAACAGGAAATGACATCACCATCGAAAATAGCATCGCCACAGGAAATTGCATCACCACAGGAAATGACATCACCAACCCAAAGAAACCCAAATATATAAGTAGAAAGCAGGAATCATGTACAGTGCTTCGCCTGAGGCCCAGTGAAGATGTTACCCGGTAGGGTGATGAAACATCTGGAAATGAACCTTCCAGCTCAGAGAGCAAACCTACATCCAGACCCTTCTTATCACATGTTCCCTTACTCCTCACAGTCAGCATCTGAAAACTGGCGACCCCTGAATATTCTTCTGTTCTGGCTGATGAAAACTATATTTTACTTGAAGACGCCTGACGAATTTGGCACAGGGTTGAAAGTGAAATGGGAGAGGGCTTGCAGAAGATACAAGAGTCATCAGGATGTTCGATCAACTCTATGTTAACTTAAACATACCAGACAGAGAATTCACAGGACTGGGTGGAGCAGTGATTTTATACTGCTGTTGGAAAGATGTTATTAAACTGGAAAGCATGCAAAGATTTACAAGGATGTTACCGGGACTGAAGGGTTTGAGTTATGCAGAGAGTTTGGCTAAGCTGGGTCGTATCCCCCTAGAGCAAAAGAAACTGAGGGGTGATCTTATAGAGGTTTATAAAATCATGCGGGGCATGGATAGGACGAATAGCAAAGGTCTTTTCCCCAGAGTAGGGGTGTCCAGAACTAGAGGGCATAGGTTTAGGGTGAGAGGGGAAAAATATAAAAGAGACCTGAGGGGCAACTTTTTCACACAGAGGTTGGTACGTGTATGGAATGAGCTACCAGAGGATGTGGTGGAGGCTGGTACAATTGCAACATTTAAAAGGCACTTGGATGGGTATATGAATAGGAAGGGTTTGGAGGGATATGGGCCGAGTGCTGGCAGGTGGGACTAGATTAGGTTGGGATATCTGGTCGGCATGGACGGGTTGGACCAAAGGGTCTGTTTCCGTGCTGTACATCTCTATGACTCTAGGACTCTAAGAGGGGAAAGACATAAATGGGACCTGAGTGGCAATATTTTCTCAGAGGGTAATGGGTATATGGAACAAGCTGCCAGAGGAAGTGGTAGAGGCGAGTACAATTACAACATTTAAAAGACATTTGGATAGGTACATGAATAGGAAAGGTTTAAAGCGATATGGGCCATTTGCAGGCAAATGGGACTAGTTCAGTTTCGGAAACTATGTTGGACCGAAGGGTCTGTTTCCATCATGTATGACTCTTTGACTCTATGCTTACCTGATACTATTCCCCATTTGTGGAAAAAATTCTGGAACTCCTTTCTTAACAGCATTTTGAGTATCGCTACACTCTGCAGTGATTCAATAAGGTATCTCACCACCACCTTCTCCAGGGCAACCTGGGATGGGCAATAAATCTTGGCGTAGCCAGCAATACCCACACCCCCAGAATGAATCACAGAAAGTTTCACAGAGGTGGAAAAATCCCTCAGACAATATCAGGCGTGAAAACTGGGGCAATGGTTTCCCCCCTGACAGGATAATGGGAGGCTTGGGTAAAGAACAGCACTAACTCCTAATTCCATCCTGGTATGTCAGGAGGATTGATTCCAATTCTAAAATGCAGCGAGCTAAGGCTGAGAGGGCTTGAGAGGGAATGGGTCAGAGTATTAGAAGGTCAGATTGTAGGGGGGGTGTGCGCGGTGAATGCAATCAGGGAGTCAAAGGATTGATGGAATGAGAAGGTGAGAGGGCAAAAGATCAGAGGAAACGGCAGTAAATCCAGTCCGTGCGTACCGTCACAACCTCATTACAACCACCTACGAATCTTCTGCAATTTTCTTCTAGTTTCTCACTATGAAATTGATTTTTTTTTTGACAGTGCCTCTCTGACGCTACTGGCTCTTACTGGGATATGACTCCACAGCCCTGCAGTGTCCTTTGAAGCCCTAGCTGAGTTCTTTAAAATGAGCCTAGAGTGAGACCGGACGGGATGTTTGACCTATGCCGTTAGTGAACATTTATCCCGGAGTCCCGGCTGACATCCACACGCATCCTCCTGCAGCAGGGATCACCAGCTGGGGACTACTGTAACCCAATGTAGAACAAAGCAATTTCACCGTAGTCACTCTGCCCTTTTCAACAAAGTTCAATCCATAACAGGCCACAGAATTATACATCACATATCTCAAGGCTACCACTAGACACAATATCTTCTTGGGTCTGCCACTGCTCAGATAGAAGATTATCTGTAGTCATTCAGCAATTATATCGTTGCATTATGCAGGGCTGTCCTTGCAAAAACATCAACATTTCTCGGCTGTAAATTTCAGGTCAGTGCCACTTAAAGTACTGACTAATCTCACAGTGTAACTCCCCACAAAGGCTGTCAAAAACATCACAAATATCCCAGTGTAAATTCCGGTATAACAATCAAATATTTTGTAAACGGCTGTGTGATTCAGGTGGAAGTGCTGATGAATGACAGAAAGACCACAAAAAAGCCATTCAGCCCTTTGAGTTTGTTCTGCTGTTCAATAGATTCATGGCTTTCTTGACCAGGACCTAAATGCCACATACCTGTCTGCTGTCAACAATCCAAAACTCCCTTTGAGTCCAAAAGTGTCACTCATTCAGCTTTGAATACATTTATTGATCTAATCAATACACTGCTCCCTGGGGAATGGAAAAACTCAGAAGAAATTTCCCCTCATCGCTGTATTAAATGGGATTCCCCTCATCTTTTATCCACCTAGATCTAAAGTCTTCTCATGATCTACCCTGTTAAGTCCCTTAGGATCTTTTATTTTTTAATAAGATCATCTCTCAACCTGGTCGACCTTTCCTTATAAGACAATTGGGTGGCACAGTGGCTCAGTGGTTAGCACTGCTGCCTCACAACAGTAGGGTCTCAGGTTCGGTTCCAGCCTGGGGCGACGGTCTGTGTGGAGTTTGCACGTTCTACCCGTGTCTGTGTGGGTTTCCTCTGGGTGCTCCCGTTTCCTCCCACACTCCAAAGATGTGCAGGTCAGGTGAGTTGGCCATGCTAAATTCCCCATAGTGCTAGGTGCATTAGTCAGAGGGAAATGGGTCTGGGTGGGTTACACGTTGGAAGGTCGGTGTGGATTTGTTGGGCCAAAAGGCCTGTTTCCACACTGTAGGTAATCTAATCTAATTCTTTCATCAGGGAATGGCTAAGTGCACCCTTCCCTGAACTCTCTTCTATTAGCAAGAAGACCAAAATTGTAAACCAGGTGTGGTGTCCCTCGGTTGTTCTACAGTGGGAACACAGGGCTGGAATCCAATGTTCAGTTGAATCAAAGTGCAATTTCATGGCAGGTGTCTATACAGGTAGTTCTCCTATAACGCCATAGTTACTTGCTTAATAGAATATCACTTAATAGAAATAATGGGGCCTGTGGGAAAAGTAGGGTTAGGGCAGATCGGTAAAAGGATCACTTCATGATTGCTTAAAAATCACCCAAAAGCCTAACACAAAGTATAACACTGCCTGAATGAAGGTTGAAATCATATTTATTAACAAAAATAAATTTAACACGTTACATTGAAAAAAAAAATTGTTAATGTGGGGTCATCATCATCATCATCACCACCTTCAGGTGTGGTTGTGGTTGTAGAAGTGGATGGCTGCGGTCACTAGTCTTAGAGTTACAGAGATGTACAGCGCAGAAACAGACCCTTCGGTCCAACTTGTCCATGCTGACCAGATAGCCTAACCCAATCTAGTCCCACCTGCCAGCATCTGGCCCAGATCCCTCTAAATCCTTCCTATTCATATACCCATCCAGTTGCCTTTTAAATGTTGCAATTGTACCAGCCACCACCACTTCCTCTGGCAGCTCATTCCATACACGCACCACCCTCTGCGTGAAAAGGTTGCCCTGAAGGTCTCTTTTCTATGTTTCCCCTCTCACCCTAAACCTATGCCCTCTAGTTCTGGGCTCCCCCACCCCAGGGAAAAGACTATGTCTATTTATTGTATCCATGCCCCTCATGATTTTTAAACCTATATAAGGTCACCCCTCAGCCTCCAACGCTCCAGGGAAAACAGCCCAAGCCTGTTCAGCCTCTCCCTTTCGCTCAAATCCTCCATTCCTGTGGGTTGGTTTAAAAAGGGACATTGAGTTTTTGCTGCTTTGCCCTTTTTCTCCTGTCTGGAAGAAGCTAAAGGGTGCAGATGACACCTTACTGAACAATCTGTAACCCTGTTGCGTTCTGCATTCTAAACATTGCCCTCTAAGAGTTGCAACTGCCTCTCAATTTCCCTCAATTTCTTGCAAACATTCTTGACACTATGCCCCTCCCCCATTTTTTGCCAAAAACGGGATAACTTAGGAGTAGATTGTGTGATATGCAGGTACAGGACCAAATTAGAAAGGTAAATGGTACGTATAAGAGTAATACAGTCCTGTAGGAATGAGACAGGGCTTATACAGGAATTATACAAGAATATTCTTGTCTCAGCAGGAGAGCAATGAACATTCATCAGTTTAATTTTTGAGCTGATAGAGCTCAATGTGTAGCACTGTACCTCTCACATACTCTAACGGCAACTGACATCGGTGTATGCACAGAACGATGCGGAGACTTCAGCACTGACATTGGCACATGTGCAGAACGAAACGTGCAAAACGATTGCGGCTGGAATCGCGTTATTAAGAGTAAGAGTCATGGAGACAAACAGCATAGAAACAGACCCTTCAGTCCAACTCTTCAAGCCCCAACCAGTAGAGTTTAAACTAGATTGGCAGGAGGGTGGGAATCTGAGCTACGGATCAGATGATGGAGTAGGTAGTGAACAGCCAGATACAGCGTGCAGAGAGTCTGCGAGGAAGGATAGGCACTTGATAGGGCAAAAGTGCAGTCAGTGTGATGGAATGAAGTGTGTCTATTTTAATGCAAGAAGTATCAGGTATAAGGGTGATGAACTCAGAGCATGGATCAGTACTTGGAACTATGATGTTGTGGTCATTAAGGAGACTTGGAGATCACAGGCGCAGGAAAGGTTGCTGGATGTTCCAGGGTTTAGATATTTCAAAAAGAACAGGGGGAAAGGGAAAAGAGGTGGGGGAGTGGCATTGCTAATCAGGGATAATACCACAACTGCAGAAAGCTGTAGAAATCTTCATCGTCGAGGAGGGTTTGTCTACAGAGTCAGTATGGGTGGAAGTCAGAAACAGGAATGGAACAGTTACTTTATTGGGCATTGTCTACAGGGTCCCCAATAGCAACAGAAACAAGAGGGAACAGATTGAGATGCAGATTTTTGGAAATGTGTAGAAGTAACAGCGTTGTTGTCATGGGTGACTTTAACGTCCCTAATATTGATTGGAACCTCCTTAGTTCAAATAGTTTGGATGGAGCAGTTTTTGTCAGGTGTGTCCAGGAAGGATTTCTGACGCACTATGTAGATAGGCCGACGAGAGGGGAGGCCGTATTGGATTTGGTGCTTGGCAACGAACCATGCCAGGTGTCAGATTTCTCAGTGGGAGAGCATTTCGGTGATAGTGATCACTACTCCCTGAGCTTTACTATCGTAATGGAGAGGGATAGGAACAGATGGTATGGGAAATTATTTAATTGAGGGAGGGGAAATTACAATGCTAATAGGCAGGGACTGGGGCGCCTAAATTGGGAATAGATGTCCTCAGGGAAATGCACAATAGAAATGTGGAAGTTGATTAGGAAGCACCTGCTGATAGTGCTGGACAGGTTTGTCCCACTGAGGCATGGAAGGGATGGTGGGGTGAAGGAACTTTGGGTGACAAGGGATGTGGAACATCTGGTCAAGAGGAAGAAGGAAGCTAACTTAAGCTGGAGGAGGCAAGGATCAGACAGGGTTGTAGAGGGTTACAAGGTAGCCAGGAAGCAACTGAAGAATGGACTTAGGAGAGCTAGAAGGGGGCATGAAATAGCATTACAAGGTAGGATTAAGGAAAACCCTAAGGAGTTCTAACTTAGAGCAAGGGGAGAGCCAATCAGTGATAGTGGAGGGAACTTGTGCCTAGAGTCAGAGGAAGTAGGGGAAGTTCCTAATGAATACTTTGCTTCAGTATTCACCACTGAGAGGGACCTTGTCGTTTGTGAGGACAGCATGAAACAGGCTGATATGCTCGAATAGGTTGATGTCAGGAAGGAGGATGTGCTGAAAAGTTTGAAAAACATAAGGGTAGATCAATCCCTTGGAACAGACGGGATATACCCTTGGTTACTACAGGAAGGGAGGGAGAGATTGTTGTGCCTTTGACAATGATCTTTGAGACCTCACTGTCCACTGGATAGTGCCAGATGATTGGAGGATGGCAAATGTTACTCCTTTGTTCAAGAAAGGGAATAGGGATAATCCTGGGAATTACAGACCAGTCAGTCTTACATTAGTGGTGGGAAAGTTTTGGAGAGGATTCTGAGAGACAGGATTTAGGATCACTTGGAAAACCATAGTTTGATTAGAGATAGTCAGCATGGTTTTGTGAGGGGCAGGTCATCCCTCACAAATTTTATTGAATTCCTATCAGAAGGGTGTTGTGAAACTTGAAAGGGTTCAGAAAAGATTTACAAGGATGTTGCCAGGGTTGGAGGATTTGAGCTGACAGAGAGAGGTTGAACAGGCTGGGGCTGTTTTGCCTGGAACATTGGAAGTTGAGGGGTGACCTTATAAAGGTTTACAAAATTATAAGGGGCTTGGATAGGATAAACAGACAAAGTCTTTTCCTTGGGGTGGGGGAGTCCAGAACTAGAGGGCATAGGTTTAGGGTGAGAGGGGAAAGACATAAAAAAGACCTAAAAAGGGCAACTTTTTCACACTGAAGGTGGTACGTGTATGGAATGTGTATTTTTGATGAAGGGCGTTTGCGCAAAACGTCGGTTTTCCTGCTCCTCAGATGCTACCTGACCTACTGTCCTTTTCCAGCACCACTCTCATCTTGACTCTCATCTCCAGCATCTGCAATAGTCACTTTCACCATGTATGGAATGAGCTGCCAGAGGAAGTGGTGGAGGCGAGTACAATTGCAACATTTAAAAGGCAACTGGTATATGAATAGGAAGGGTTTGGAGGGATATGGGCCGGGTGCTGGCAGGTGGGACTAGATTGGGTTGGACAAATTGGACCGAACGGTCTGTTTCCATGCTGTACATCTCTATGACTCCATGATTCTGTGACAGAACAGATTGATGAAGGTAGAGCAGTGGATGTAATATACATGGATTTTAGTAAGCGTTTGATAAGATTCCCCATGAAAGTAAGGAGGCATGGGCTACAAGGAAATCTGTCTGTCTGAATACAGAATTGGCTGGCCCATAGAAGTGAGGGTGGTGGTATAGGGAAAGTATTCAGCCTGGACCTCGGTGACCACTGATGTTCCGCAGGGATCAGTTCTGGGACCTCTGCTCTTTGTGATTTTCATAAATGACTTGGATGAGAAAGTGGAAGGGTGGGTTAGTAAGTTTGCCAATGACACAAAGGTTGGTGGAGTTGTGGAGAGTGTGGAGGGCTGTTGTAGGTTGCAACGCGACATTGACAGGATGCAGAACTGGGCTGATAAGTGGCAGATGGAGTTCAACCTGGAAACATGTGAAGTCATTCACTTTGGAAAGTTGAATTTGAATGCAAAATACAGAATTAAAGGCTGGATTCATGGAGGAACACAGGGATCTTGGGGTCCATATCCATAGATCCCTCAAAGTTGGCACCCAGGTTGATAGAGTTGTTAAGAAGGCGTATGGTGTGTTGGCTTTTATTTATGGGAGATTGAGTTTAAGAGCTGTGAAGTTATGCTGCAGCTCTACAGAGCCTTGGTTAGACCTCACTTGGAATATTGTGTTCAGTTCTGGTCACCTCATTATAGGAAGGATGTGGAAGCTTCAAGAGGGTGTAGGGAAGATATACCAGGATGCGGCCTGGACTGGAGGGTATGTCTTATGAAGAAAGGTTGAGTGAGCTAGGGCTTTTCTCATTGGAACAAAGAAGGATGAGGGGTGACTTGATAAAGGTGTACAAGATGTTGAGAGGCACAGATAGAGTGGATAGCCAAGGACCTTTTCCCAGGGTGGAAATGTCTATCTCAAGGGGGCATAATTTCAAGGTGATTGGAGGAAAGTTTAGGGGAGATGTCAGAGGGAGGTTCTTTACACAGGGAGTGGTGGGTGCATGTAATGCACTGTCCCCAGCGGTAATAGAATCAGATACACTAGGAACATATAATGACTCTTGGATAGGTACAATGAAGTGGGTGGCAGGGACAGGCCACTATAAATGCCGGAGGAAACACCACAGAAGCGCTTCACAGGAGGCTCCCAAGCACTGAGGATGTCACCTAGACAGGGGACGAAACGTTTGCAACAAAAATTTCCAGCTCGGCGAACAGAACCAAAACAACGAGCACCCGAGCTACAAATCTTCACCCAAACTTTGAACATCTATCTATCTGCGACTCAACTTTCAAGGAGGTATGAATGTGCACTCCAAGGCCTTGTTGTTCAGCAACGTTCCTCAAGACCTTGGTCCAGGACTAAGTGCTGAGAGACGCACCAAAGCACAATGGGGAAAGACCACTATCTGAGGCCTTGCTGCTAAAGGTGTATGGAGGTCTGTTCAGTTATTAGACCTTCCTAGTGCCTCAAATATATGTAAATATTAGTGTTGTGTAGGAGAGGTCTTTGGTTTTTTTTTCGAGATAGTCAAAGTTTTGATTGTTTTCTTTATGTGTAACTGTACAGAACCGAACTGTTTTTGTGTCAATGTATTCGTACAAAGATTTTTATGAAAAAGTATATTTTTGAAATAAGAAGAATTCCACCAGAGGTCATAATTGGAGCAGTGCAGAGATCCCAGAGGGTGGGAAGGGGGTTATCTCACGGTGATTATAGCAATGTCAAGGGGCAACATCAGCAACAAGGATGAGAATTTTAAAGTCAGGGGTGGTCAGAGACCAGGAGTCAGTCCATTTCAGCAAATGCAGAAGTAACAGATGAACAGGACGTGATGCAAATTTAAACATGGGCAGCACGGTGGCTCAGTGGTTAGCACTGCTGCCTCACAGCACCAGGGACCCGGGTTCGATTCCAGCCTCGACTGCCTGTGTGGAGTTTGCACATCCTCTCTGAGACTGCGCAGGTTTCCTCCCACAGTCACAAAGATGTGCAGGTTAAGTGGATTGGCCACGCTGTGTTGCTGATAGTATTCAGGGATGTGTAAGCTAGGTGCATTAGTCAGGGGAATGTAGAGTTATGGGTCTGGGTGGGGCACTCTTCAGAGAGTCGGTGCGGACTTGTTGGGCCAAATGGCCTGTCTCCACACTGTTGGATTCAAAGATTTGGATGTGTTTTAGTTTACCAAGGATGGGCGACCAGTCAGAAATGCATTGGAACTGTTGAGTCTGCAATGTTAACACATAATGTGAGTGACGATTTAACATACATTGGGCGTTATACTGAATAATATTCGGTATGCATCCATATAATCAGTTGGCAAGAGAAGACCTGTGAAACTATATCATCATGTGCCAACTAATGGCTGATAGCAGTTTCAGATATCACTGCCAGCTTCATTACCCATTCAGTTACCTTGTTCAGCCAGTATCGTATTCAGCACCATCTCTCTCACATAATGACTGTTGTCTTAAATTATAGATGATGTTTTATAATGAAGACCAAACGTTTGGTTTTGGGTTGGAAGTTGTAATTTTGTCTCAGAGACACACTGCTGGCATCTGCAAATCCCAGGACTGCTGATTTGGATGTCATCGATTGAACCCACATCTTCAAACTGACTTCCAGGCATGAATATTACTCCAATGTTTCAAACAGAACCCCCCAAAATGTTAGGATGAGGACTTCAGTTAAGTGGAACAGCCTTGACCTTGCTTTTGATCCTACGTCACTGACTTTCATGTCATTCCTGAGACTGCATCTTTCCACCTCCAGCACATCGCTCTGTTTTTCTCACATCTTAGCTCAGCTGGTGCTGAAATCCTCATCCGTGCTTCCATTATCAATGCTTCCAGCACATTCCTGGGATGACCTCGCACATTCTACCTTCTGTAATTAAAAACAGAAATTGCTGTCAGAACTCAGCAGAGCTGGCAGCATCTGTGCAGAGAAGGCCTTCTCCAACCCGAAGTCATCTTTGAGTATGTTCAAGTTAGAGATTAAAAGATTTCCGATTACAAGTGACATACTGGGTTATGGGAATGAAGTGAGCAAGAGGTATTGAAGTGTTTGATTGGTAATGATTGTATTGAATGGCAAGGTATTGTCTGAATAACAGTCCCTACAGTCCTCAGTCCCCAATCATATCTGTGCTCTACGCTGTTTCTGATTAAAACACCTCTTGCACAAATTTATTGATCATTTGACTTAATATCTCATGTGGTTCAATGTCTTTGCTCAGTGATTCAATACTATGCTTTATACTTTGGATGTTTCATTAAAGTGCTATATAAATGTAAGGTTTCTTGAGAGGCTAGAGAACTGAATTAGAATTAGAATTAGCTTTATTGTCACATGTACTCATGTGAGTACAGTGAAACGTTTACAAGCCACCACGTAAGGCGCCATCCTCGGCACATAGGTACAGGTGCTGATCCTTAAGAAAAAACGATAGAAAACAGAGAAATAGAACACTCAGCATTACAGATCTTCAAAAGTATAAAATCATAGTAATGAATTAGATAAATAAAGAGAACAGAAGTTCAGAATCACAGTTCTTCCACAATAATACAATAAAGGGTAAAGTAAGAAATTAAGAAGAAATTGAATTAATAAGCTGAAGAATGACTTAAGTTTTGAAAATACCTTTCCCAATCCCAAGACATCCCAAACAGCCAATGAAGTTCTGTGTGAAGTGCAGACTCTGGTTGCAGTGCAGTCCCCACACAGCAAGATCTCACAAATAGCATTGGATTGCTAAACATAAATGAACAAATTTTGCCCAGGACATTGGAGAGAATTTCCATCTTGCACTTGGAAAACGTCATGGGATCCTTATGTGTATGTGAGAAAGTAGACAATTCATCTGAGAAACAATACCTCCAACGGTGCAGCAGTCCCTCATCATTGCAGTTGAATGTTGCCCTTAATTGTTAATGCAAGCCCTAGAATGGGATTTGATTCCACAGCCATTTGACTTAGGCAAGATCAATATCAAGAGAGTCACAGCTAACACTGTCGACTTTAGCAAAGCGTTGACAAACAGGAAGGGTTTTACGCAGGGGTGATCTGTTCCTTTTACAGAGGGTGTGTAACCTTTGGACAGAGATTGGCAAATTGGTTACGCTTCTGAGGAAAGTTAAGGGGGTTATTTTCAACCACAGCAAGTTGCTAAAATCTGGAAAGTAACTGTCTGAAAGGGTTGTGGTAGCAGTTTCGATACTAACATTCAAAAAGAAAAGAAAGAGACTGTGGAAAGTGGAAATAAGAAATGCAAACAGAAATTGCTGTGAAGACTCAGCAGGCCTGGCAGGATCTGAGGAGAGAAAGCAGATTTAACATTTCCAGTCCAGTTCTGAAGAAGGGTCACTGGAGCCAAAACATTAACTTTGTTTTCTTTCCAACAATAGCCTGGGGGTGAAGTTATACAAAGAAAGAGCAATTATCACCCTACTTGTCATTACAACAGATTACACAAGCACTCAGAGTAGTGGCACTCATTCTCAGAGAGGGTATGTTTGGGTCCTTCAAGAAGGTAACTCACCACCACCTTCTCAAGGACAACTAGGGACAGGCAATAATTACTGGTCCAATATCTCAGGAAAGAATTGTAAAATGCCCTGGCCTTTCGCAATTATCCACTTCTGTCCAATCTCAAATTTCAGTGGCTCACTGCTTGCAGGTCACAAGTGCAGCATTCAAAGGGTTAATTCCAAAGTCACATCACAACATATTATAGAAGAGGAAACACAGCTCAGACAGCAGCATAATAACTTGCAGCAGAACGACTCCCAGTCTGGCTGCAAAATGAACAATTGAGTGGGCTGACATATGGAAACAAGACTGCATGGCTATTCTGTTCATAGGATGAATGCACATGGGAGCCATTTCCCTTTCGTTCACCATGGAGCGTGCTGCCTTTCCAAACTTTCTGCTTTGATGACAAAGGCAATTATCTTTATTTATCAATCAAATTACAAGCTGATGCGGAGTACCTAAGCGTGAAACAATGAGCATAGGCTGTAAACTCAATTTATTCCGTTTTAAGCCAGAGATAAACACTGATTTAACTGGAACAGTTTGCTCAAACAATGAGGCTCAACTCAGCGATGATGCAGTTGCTATGGGTGCACAGAATATGGAAGTACACATTCAGATCTGCTCGGTTCTCTGGTGTAATTCCCAGCTGAGGTCCCCACGATTCCCCATGCTCAGTTCACTCATCTCAGCTGGGTCTGGACAAAGAACAGACGGGGCCTCAGCAATCCTGAGCCACAGGGGCGAAGAGAAAAAGACCACGGTTAAGATTCCCTCTCCTTACTCATTCTGACTGAGACTTATGTATGGAATCGGATAGCACAAAGAGAGGCCATTCAGCCCATAAGACCCGTGCCAAATCTTCAAAAGAACTTTTCAATTTGTGCAACTCACGTGCTCTCTCTCCATCGCTCTGCAAATGTTTCCTTTTTAATTACAGAAGACAGGTATTTCTATCTCCTTTTCCTGTTTAAGGCATTCCTTAAAAATCTATACCATGTCTTGCCAACCAATGAGCACTCTCCTCCCATAAGGTATACAAGTTACTTTCTCTTTACATTCATCTTCTTATAAATTATCCTGATGAGTCCAAACTGACAAATTACGTCTTTTTTCAGCTTTATGCAAACTCTGTACTACCAAACAATTACTTATATTTCATTTTCAAGCATTTAGATTAGATTCCCTACAGTGTGGAAGCAGGCCCTTCGGCCCAACTAGTCCACACCCACCCTCCGAAGATAACCCACCCAGATCCATTTCCCTCTGACTAATTGACCTAACACTACGGGCAATTTAGCACGGCCAATCCACCTGACCTGCACACCTTTGGACTGTGGGAGGAAACCAGAGCACCCGGAGGAAACCCACGCAGACACGGGGAGAATGTGCAAACTCCACACAGACAGTCGTCAAAGGCTGGAATCGAACCAGGTGCTGTGAGGCAGCAGTGCTAACCACTGAGCCACCATGCCACCCCAAAAATCTAGAGTCATAGAGTCATAGAGATGTACAACACGGAAACAAACCCTTCAGTCCAACTCTTCCATGCCGACCCGATATTCTAACCTAATCTAGTCCCACTTGCCAGCACTTGGCCCATACCCCTCTAAACCCTTCCTATTCATATACTCATCCAGATGCCTTTTAAATGTTGTAATTATACCAATCTCCACCACTTCCTCTGGCAGCTCATTCCATACAAGCACCGCCCTCTATGTGAAAAAGTTGCCCCTCAGGTCCCTTTTAAATTTTTGTCCTATTTAATTGAAATTTTGAAGATTAGCATTGAATCTGCTTCTGCCATCCTTTTAGGCAGTGCATTTCAAACCAAAATGAAAAGTCTTCATCTCTACTCTCATTCTTTTGCCAATTAGCTTCAATCTGGTTCCTAAGGGTTACTGAGCCTTCTGACAGTGGAAACATCTTTTGCCCAATTTAATTGATCAAAGACCTTCACAATTTTAACACCACCCTCTGTCCTTGACCTTATTAACGAGGATGACATCAAGAAATGAGGGGACAGCACAGGAAAGTGGTACTGAGGTAGATAATCAGTCATGATCAAAGTGAATAGCATAATAGGCTGAATTCCTAATCCTGCTTCTATTTCCTATTTTCCTATGTTGTTCCCTAATCTCTCCACAAAACTAACATCCCTCATTCTGCATCATAGAAACCCTACAGTGTGGAAACAGGACATTCAGTCCATCGAGTCCACACCAACTCTCGGAAGAGCATCCCAACCAGTCCCCTGCCCTATTCCTGAAGAAGGGCTCATGCCCGAGACATCGATTCTCCTGCTCCTTTGATGCTGCCTGACCTGCTGCGCTTTTCCAGCAACACATTTTTAAGCTCTGATCTCCAGTATCTGCAGTCCTCACATTCTCCTCCCTGCCCTATCCACCTAACCTACACATCCCTGAACACTATGGGCACTATAACATGGCCAATTCACCTAAGCTACACATTTTTGGATTGTGGGAGGAAACCAGAGCACCAGAGGAAACTCACACAGACACGAGGAGAGTGTGCAAACTCCATACTGTCACCCGAGGCTGGAATCAAACCCGGGTCCCTGTGAGGCAGCAGTGCTAACCACTGAGCCACCATGTCACCCTGTAAGGAGAGAGAGAAAGAGAGAGAGAGAGAGAGAGCAAGAGGTGTGCGTCGTGTATGTATACTGTGCATGTGAATATGCATGCAATCTTTGATATAATCAATATTCAGAGAGCGTGCTTGCACTACGCTCACTGGAGCACTTCAGCAAACCTGAGACAGGGATGATAGCCAACCCTGACATAGATTAGCGGGTGTAGGGCTGATGGGTCAAAAGAAAGAAAGTGAGGACAGCAGATGCTGGAGATCAGAGTCGAGAGTGTGGTGCTGGGAAAGCACAGCAGGTTAGGCAGCATCCGAGGAGCAGGAGAATGGACATCTCAGGCATAAGCCCTTCATCAGGAATGAGGCTTGTGGGCTGGGGGGGGAGGGGAGCTGAAAGGTAAATGGGAGGGGGATGAGTTGGGGGGAAAGGTAGCTGAGAATGAGATAGGTAGATGAAGGTGAGGGAGAAGGTGATAGGTCGGAGAGGAGAGGAGAGCGAGAAAGGTGATGGACAGGTCAGGAGGGCGGTGCCGAGTTGAAGGCTAGGGACTGGGGTAATGTGGAGGGGAGGGGAAATGAGGAAGCTGTTGAAATCTACATTGATCCCATGTGTTTGCAGGGTCCCAAGGCAGAATATGAGTCGCTCTTCCTCCAGGTGTCAGGTGGTAAGGGTTTGGCGATGGAGAAGGCCCAGGACTTGCATGCCCTTGACGGAGTGGGAAGGGGAGATGAAGGGTCAAAAGGATACGTAGATGAAACAGTCATGTTCACCTCTTCAAGAATAGTGCCAAAGTTTTCAGGCTACATCACCGCTGCTGCAAATCATTCCCTGGCATAACACAGTCACTCACACCTGAGAGACAGAACAGAGGACAGGCAGCCTGATACCCCAGTGCTAAGAGCTCTGAGCAATGTCTGGATAATGACGATGACTCTTCTCCCTTTGAAAGGTGGGTATCTCAGAGGAGCTGTGGAAGATATTTAAAGGAATTGAAAAATTAAATCTAAGATTTTGCTTTGATAATGCAGGGCAGTAATTCGAGAGGACACCAACCTAGATAGATGGGGGGGCAGTAAAGATATTACAGATATCAGGAAAAATTCCTTGACACAGAGGATGGTGAATCTCAGGGTGCCTATCAGGAAGAATGGTTAAGGACAGGACAATGTAGTTTCTGCAATGGGAAATTCTGGGATAATGAGAGTGAATAAGACAAAAGGCCCCATTCAACCAGATTTATCTATTGAACTAATCCAATCAGTAAAATGGAAATTTGAAAAAGATACTAGCATGGTTCAGAGAAGATTTACAAGGATTTAGCTGGGGTTGGGGGGTTTCCACCATAGGGAGAGGCTAAATAGGCTGGGGCAATTTCCCCGGAGTGTCAGAGGCTGAAGGGTGACCTTATAGAAGTTTATAAAATCATGAAGGACATTCGCAGGGTGAACAGCCAAGGTCTTTTCCCCAGGGTATAGGAGTTCAATACTAGAGGGCATAGGTTAAATGTGGAAGGGAAAGATAAAAGGTACCTAAGGGCAACCTTTTCACGCAAAAGGTGGTGTGTGTATGGAACAAGCTGCCATAGGAGATGGTGGAGGCTGGTACAATTATAATATTTAAAAAGCACCTGGATGGATACATGAATGGGTCGGGTTTCGAGGGATATGGGCCAAATGGGACTCAATTAATTTAGGATATCTGGTCGGCATGGACAAGTTGGGCTGAAGGGTCTGTTTCAGTGCTGTACAACTCTATGACTCTATAAGTGTGGAATGGTGCCCTGAGGTGGAATGGAGGAAGGTGAAGGGTAAGAGAAGAACACAAGAGGGAAAATGTAATTTCTCATTTTTGTCAAGGGTATTATTTTTCTCTCTGCTTTGCTTCCTTACTACATGCGGGATTCTTACTTCACCCATACGCCTTTGAAACTCAGAAGGGACCAGGAATTTAATGTAAACCTATTTCCGCTCAATCCCCATGGTTCAGGATTACAAATATACAGTCCACTTATCCACCTGAGAGCTCAGCAGTTAATGAATGCCAAAGTTGCATTATTGTAACAAGCATCGAGATTAGACTGACACTCATGGAGAATGGTGGTCTCACCGCAATTTAATTGCATGCTCTTGCCATGAAGATTTTGCATTACCAAATGTCGGATGCATTCCTCTCAGTCTTTACTCAATATTAAAGCCACTGCTTAAGTCATAACAGTCCATAAATTATTAACACCGCCTTGAACTCCAACAGCATCAGCCCCTCACATCTGAGGCAGGTCATGCTTCACCTGCGTAAGTGAGCAAAGCCACTTCCTGGAATTCACCGCAGAACACATCAGTCGACTCCAATAACGCTGAGGTGTTTTTAAAATTATTAATTCATTGCATGTGGGTGTCGCTGGCCGGGCCAGCATTTATCGCCCAACCCAACCCTAGTTGCCCCTTGAGAAGGTGGTGGTGAGTTGCCTTCTTGAACTGCTGCCGTGCACTTGCTGTGGGTTGACCCACAATGCCGTTAGGGTGGGATTCTGACCCAGCGACAGCATAAGCCGAGCTGCCGAGAAATTGTTTACCTCCTGAGTCTGTCAGGGTTTCGTGTGAATGGTCAACGTGAGGAGCTCTCCTTGTCAATCAGCTCCTATTTCCCCTGGGTGATTTAAGGGGGGAGAGCACTAAAGGTGTCCCAGTCAATGCTAGCACCAGATTGCCTGTCTAAAAGTCCTATCAGAGAGATGTTCAGACCTCACACAGTATGACGCAACGCTCAAAGTGCAGAAGGTTGGCAGGATCAAACATACTCCTGCACGTTCCAACCTCGGGAGTCTGCCAATGGTAGCAGGAGGAGCAGTAGCACCGTGGTTATGACACTAGGCTAGTAAACCTACTGGGCCGGCCTACTGCTCTGGAGAGTCTGAATCCCACCAGACCAACCGGCGATGTTTAAATTCAGTAAATGCCTGGAAATAAAAGCTAGTTGTTTGCTGACGATGAAGCCATTATTGTAAAAACCCATCAGGGGGAAATCAGCTGGCCTTATCTGGTCTGTCCTACATAGGTTAAAAATAAGAAGTCATCATTTAAAAAAGGGGATCACCCATTTAAGACAGAGATTAGGAAACTTTTTTTTCTCTGAGGGTGGAGAGCCTTTGAAATTCCCTTCCTCAAAGACAGTGGATGCAAAATCTTTAGATATTTTTAAGACAGAGGTACAGGAGATAGATCCTTGATTACCAGGAGAATGAAAGATTAACAGGGATATGTGAAGATGGCAGTTAGTGGTGTCAATGGTAGCTATGAGGTGGCTACCCTAGTCGGGGAACACTTCTGCGGACAGGGTCATTCGGCCTTGGATCTTTGGGTGACCACCCTCCAAGGCAGACTTCTGGATACGCAACAGCACAGAGTGGCTGAGCACAGCCTGATAGCCATGTTTGGTACCCATGAGGCTGGCCTCAACTGGGACCTTGGGTTCATGTCACACTGCAGGTGACCCCACTAAACTATACACTCACACATATACAAGCACACATACACACACACTCTTAAATACTCACACAGATTCTCTCTCATACACATGCTGTCTCTCATACACACACACACATACACTCCCCACACTCACACGCATGCACACACTCTCTCACAGGCTTATACTCCGTCACACTCACGCACACACTCTACCAAGTACACACACACGCAAACACACACTCTCACGTGCACTCACATGCACACACTCACTCTCTCTCGCTGACCCACACACCCACAAGTCTATGGGGTGAATTTGCATTTGCAGAGTTGAATTTGCAGATACCATTCTATTTTGCTCAAAAAGCACACAGCCTGCAGGCAGTCAATGCAGGCACACAATCCATATAGCATTTTAGAAATTCCTACTTTGGAAACAGAACCAGTCTGACTCAAGACAAACTCTAACCTCACACCTTCAAAGTATTGTCTGAGCTAAGATGTCACTTTTTTTTTATAAAACCTTAAGTTATTTTGAGAATGTGACTTAAAAGAAGATCTGGGATTTACATATTAATGAATCGAAACTTGCAACCCATTCTGAAAGATGAAAGACTTATCAGCAATCTGGGTTTGTTCAAATATATTGTTGTAATTGCTTGTGATCTTTTGCTATAAATTCTGTGTATGATGATCCTGCGCCTCAGCTACCTCACAAAGGAGCAATGCTCCGAAAGCTAGTACTGCCAAATAAACCTAATGTTGTGTGATTATTAATGATGTGAAGATATACATTTGAGGTCAAAATCAGATCAGCCACGATCTCATTGAACAGTGCAGCAGGCTTGAAGGGCCGAATGGCCTATTCTTGTTCCTTATTCGTATGTGACTCCAGATCCACAGCAACATGGGTGACTCTAATATGCCCTCTGAAATGGGTTAGCAAATCATTCAGTTGGATCAAACGATGTAAGGTCCTGAAGTTTATACATCTCTGAAAGCTGCAGAGACTCAGTTGTCACTCCAACTGCACCCCCCTCCCCCACCAAACAGCATCATTATTTTTCCTCAATGTGTAGCAAGCAGACCACTCAGCATGACCTGCCCACAAAACCCAACAATGTTCAGCCTCCCTCGTCTTCACCAAGAGTTTACAGCCAGAGAATGGGCACAATCCTTCTTCCTTTCTGTTCCAGTGTTATGTGGAATCTTGCTATGGCGCAACTGAAACGGGTTTGACTGTACTGACAGATCTGATAATCATGAATAAACCACCAATCTTTGAAGGTAATGCTGATGTAGTGAAGAGGGGGAGTGTGCAATCAAGGGTGACACTCCAGTGAGGTGCTGAGGGAATCCAGCACTTTGAGTGATGCCGCTTTTCCGATAAGATTAAACTGAGTTCCCTTCCACCTTCTAACCTAACCATAATGTGATCCATGGTAATGTTTTTCAAAGAAGACTACATGCAAACCAACGAACTGAAGCAGCAGTAGGCCATTCGGCCTGCTCCAACATTCAGTAACATCATGGCTGATCTCTTTGTGTTTGGATTTCCCATCTTACCCACCCCAACCCCAGACTTCTCTAACTAAATATACCTACCTCCACTTTAAAAATACTCAATGAGCCACATCCCACCAGCTCTTGATGCAGAGCGTGCCAGAATCACATAACCCACAAACAATAAATGTCTCCTCATTTCTGTCCTAAAAGGGTGACCTTTGATTTTAAAACAGTGCCCCACCCCCCCAGTTCTGGACTCACTCGCAAGAGGAAACCTTCTTTCCACATCTACCTTGTCAAGACCATTTAAGATCACATCACTCCTCACTCTAAATTCCAGTGAAAATAAGCCCAATCCTTCTTCATAAGACAACCTGCTTACTCCCCAAGTATCAACCTTCTCTGAACCACCTCCAATACATTCATATCTTTCCTTAAGTAAGGAACTGAGAACTGCACATAGTATTCAAGATGTGGTTTCACCAATGCCCTATAATTCCAAAACATTACACCTTTATTCTTCTTCCTACCAAAGTAAACAACTTCCACATTTTCCACAATGTTCTCCATCTGACAGATTTTCTCCCCCCATTAACTTGATCTATCTGTCAGCCTGTGTCCCTGTTACGTTATCTTTACAACATGCTTTCCCACCTATCTCTATTTGCCATCATGCCTTCGAACCCCCATCCAAGTTACTGATATATATTATAAAATGTTGAGGGCTCAGTACAAATCCTTGTAGATGCCACTCATCATACCCTGACAACCTGAAAAACAAATTATTCATTTTGTTTGTTTTCTGTTCAGCCAGCCAGTCTTCTATTCATGTTGATATATTATACACTACACCAGTGCTTCCCAAAGTTGGGATCACGACCCCAAATGAAGTCACAAGCTGGAATTTCGGTGTTGTATGCTCTCAGGCAACAATAGCGCTCTGGAACTCTACGTGAATTAAAAGAGCTACACTCCCACTCTAATGGGCTCCTACTCTCACTGACACCAAATACCATTCTCTCAGTTCTCAACAAGGACAGCTAATAATTTTCAAGCCTCAAAATGGTTTTGCAATAGCGAAATGTTTGGGAATAACTGTCCTACAGTCTGAATTGCTACTTTGTGCAATAACCTTTTAGGTGGAAGCTTGCCAAATATCTTCTGCAAATCCAAGTCTAGAGAATTTTGGAAAATTAACTCCAGCGCATCATTAGCCACCTCCTTGAAGACCATGAGTTGAAATCTACCAGGATCCCAAGATGCTTGAACCAGCAGTTCCATCATTGTGCTCACTACTGCTTCTATAGCAATTGTAATTGGATTAAGTTCCTCTCTTCCTTCAACCTCTTGAATTAGAGATATTACTGAAACATTTTTTATATCCTCCACAGTGAAGACAGCAGGAAATTATTAACTCATTATATCTGTAATTTCTTTATTATCTACATCTAATTCTCCAAGTCACTCTCTGGCCAAACAACAATCGCTTTACTTATTCTTTTCCATTTTAGATACCAATAGAAACTCTTGTTATCCGTGCTTATGTTTCTAGCTAGCTTTCTCTTGTGCTCTAACTTATTTGTCCTGATAAACCTTTTAGTTATTCTCTGCTTGTTTTGATATGTTCTGACTAGTCCTCTGACCTGCCACTCATGTTTGGACAAGTATGCTTTTGCTTAAGCTTGATGCTTTCCTTAACATTGACAGTTAACCTTAGAACTTTTCTTCATATTAGGTACTTACCTGGAGTATTCTGAAATATTCCCTGAAATGTCTATTGTTGCTGGATGCAGTGCTGGGGCTCAGAAGTGGCAGATGGAGTTCAACCTGGATAAATGTGAAGTGATTGATTTTGTAAGGTCGAATTTGAATGCTGAATACAGGGTTAATGACAGGATTCTTGGCAGTGTGGAGGAATAGCAGGATCTTGGTGTCCATGTACATAGATCCCTCAAAGTTGCCATCCAAGTTGGTAGGATTGTTAAGAAGGCATATGGTGCTTTGGCCTTCATTAACAGGGGGATTAAGAACAATGAGGTTTTGCTGCAGCTCTATAAAACCCTGGTTAGACCACACTTGGAATATTGTGTCCAGTTCTGGTCGCCCCATTATAGGAAGGATGTAGATGCTTTAGAGAGGGTACAGAGGAGATTTACCAGGATGTTGCCTGGCTTGGAGGGCTTGTCCTATGAAGAGAGGTTGAGTGAGCTCGGTCTTTTCACACTGGACAGAAGAAGGAAGAGAGGTGACTTGATATAGATGTACAAGGTAATGAGAGGCATAGATAGATAGCCAGAGACTTTACCCCAGAGCAGAAATGGCCGTCTCGAGGGGGGTCATAATTTCAAGGTGATTGGAGCAAGGTATAGGGAAGCTGGCAGAGGTGGGTTATTCACGCAGAGAGTGGTGGGTGCGTGGAATGCACTGCCCGCGGTGGTAGTAGAGTCAGAGACATTAGGGACATTTAAGCAACTGCTGGACAAGCACATGGACAGCAGTAAATTGACGGAGGTGTAGGTCAGGTTGATATTAGATTAAGGTAAATGCTTGGCACAACCATCATGGGCCGAAGGGCCTGTACTGTTCTATGCTCTATGTTCTGTCTCCTAGCCTAATCTCCTCATTCACTTCAGCAAGGTTCAGCTTTCATGCCAAAACAGTTGCCATTTTTAACAATAAAATATTAGTCTCTGACCCAATCTTCTCCTTTTCAAACGGGATGTACAATTCAAGTCACTGTTACCTCAGACTGCCTTTACTCTAAGGCCATTAGTTAACCCTGTCACATTACACAATAAGAAATCTAATATAGCCTGTTCTCTGGTTAGTTCCAGAGCTAGCTTGAAGGTATGAGAGGCGTAGATAGAGTTGATAGCCAGAGACTATTTCCCAGGGCAGAAATGACTAATGCAAGGGGTCATAGTATTAAGCTGGTTGGAGGAAAGTATAGAGGGGATGTCAGAGGCGAGTTCTTTACACAGAGAGTTGTGAGAGCATGGAATGCGTTGCCAGCAGCAGTTGTGGAAGCAAGGTCATTGGGGACATTTAAGAGACTCCTGGACATGCATATGGTCACAGAAATTTGAGGGTGCATACATGAGGATCAGTGGTCGGCACAACATCGTGGGCTGAAGGGCCTGTTCTGTGCTGTACTGTTCTATGTTCTATGTATTCTATGAATTCTTCATCAAGGCTACCATTACCAATCTGATCTTCCAGCTTGTAAATGACTAAAATCACCTATGATTATTGCCATTGCGTTATCACAAGCATCTAATCTTTTGTCTTTCATTGTGGTTGCTATTCAGTGATCTGTAAATCACTCCCGCTAGTTAATTCGTTGAACTGTTCAATCCTCATCTCCACCAAATCTGATTCGACATTCTGAACTAAGGTCATTTATAAGTATAAGTCATCATAAATGCCACCCTTGATGAACACCGCTGCCTCTCCACTTTTACCTGGCTGCCCATTCTTCTTCAGTATCATATATCCCTCAATATTCAGAATGCAATCCCAGTCTTTCTGCACCCAAGACTCCATAATAATGATCACATTATGTTTATTCACTTCAGTGTGTGCTGTCAAGCCATTTACTTTGTTATGAATGTTGCATGAATTCAGATACAGAGCCTTTTGTTTTATTTGTTATCTTCTCAGCATCTAGTCTTGGCCTCTTGTAAATTCTTAGGTTTCTTCTCTCTGTCCCTTCCTACCACCATCTAACCACATTAGCACTTCATTGCTTTTTAAATTCAGAACTTGTCATACTGTCTCAGGTGAACCTCTTTTCTACTGTTGTGCAGTATGGGATATGAACCATAAACATACTCTTCTTCCCACTGCGAATTATTCTCTAGCCCAGGGAGAAATCTCTGAACCTCAGGACCCGCAGACAATGCAGCAGACTTCTCATGCACTTTGCTGCCAAAACAATGTCAACTCCACTCCCCCTCACTATATCACCACCAAAGATCACTGCACTCCTTATTCCTCTCTCTCAAAGTTTGGCCTCCAGTTCAATAGTAGGGAAATTCTCCTTTTTCTATATTTCTTTGAAGATGTGGGCAATATTGGATCAGCCAACATCTATTGGCGTCCTTAATTGGCCATGACAAGGTGTTGGAGAGCTGTGTTCTTGAACTGTTTCAGTTCTTGGGGCAGAGGGACACCGACAGAGCCCTTGGGAAGGGAGTTCCAGATTACTGTCTCAGGGACAGTGAAGGAACGGCGATATGTTTTCAATTGACAATTGTTAGTGGTTGGAGGGGAACTTGCAGGTGGTGGCTTCCCAATGTAACTGTTGCACTTGTCCTCCTTAGATGGTAGAAGTTACCATTGGAAGGGTTTGAAAGATGCTATCAAAGTAGCCTTAATGGGATGAAACATTCATCCTGTAGATGGTACACAGTGCTGCTCCTGAGCATCAACGATGCAAGGCATGGATGTGGTGCCAATTAAGTGCACTGTCTTGGATGGTGTCAATCTTGAGTTTTGTTGGAGCTGCATCAATCCAAGCAAGTGGGTGTGTTCTATCACACCCCTTACATGCCTCGTCGATGATGAACAACCTTGGATGAGTCAGGAGGTGAGTTACTCACGACAGTATTCTTGCCTTTGACCTACTGTTGTGGCCACAGCTAAGTGGTTGGTCCACTTGATTCCTTGACTGCCTTTATCCCTCAATTAACATCACAAAATAAGATTATCTAGTCATTATATCACATTTCTGTTTGTGGGATGGGGCTGTAATGTTTCTAAAATCCAACACTAACTGTGAGGTGTTAAGTGGCATCCTGAGACCAGGGAAGATGCAATATAAATATAAGTCCATAATCAATATTTCTGATTCATTTCCTCCCTCGCTTGTTTTTGTATTTAGTCTCTCCTTCCTGTGTGTTTCCTTCGGTTTATTTTTCATCTCTGACGGTCTGTGGAGACATCTCTTTCAGGAATTAGTAGAGTCCTTTCATTTGAGTTTTAAGGCTGGGGTAGCTCCACCACCATGAGGTGCCCATTTGCCCCACAATACGAAAGAGAGGGATAAACATTAATAAAGTAACCTAGGAACACTTATTAAGGCAGCCCTAATAGCCCTGTCACAAACTATGCTGTTCCAGGTAATTGGAAAAAGGGTAAAATATGAGCCATTTTACTCGCAGGCAAACAGAGAAGATTGCCATTCCATTAGTTGGAATTCATTCTCAAGTAAAAGGTGAGATTGCTTCTCTTTCACCCTTTTTCACTGTCGTTAAAAAAAAGAGGGCTACGCTATGGAACATCAGCAACATCGAAAGTCATTGCAATTCAAGAGGCATCATGCTTTGCCTCCAAAATCCTTCCAACTGCATAGCATGGTTAAGAACTTACAATGGGAAGAAAGCACCTTGGAGAGAAAGGGAGAGAGACAGAGAGTCAGCAAATGTGTGAAAGAGATGTGTTAGCTGGTTATCTGAGTGTCCAGTGTGCATGGATACCCGGCAGTCTATGCTTGCCTGCAGCTAAATCAAACTGAAAATCCCTACATGGATAGAGTTTCGGTCGAAACATGTGGCGCTGGAAAAGCACAGCAGGTCAGGCAGCATCCAAGGAGCAGGAGAGAGGACATTTCGGGCATAAGCCCTTCATCAGGTCGGTCAACTACAAGACCAGGGTGCCCTCTTCCTGTTGCTTAAATAGCTCAACATTGGGTGCAGAATGACAAAAGCCAAGGCTTAAAGACCACAAACACTCTGGAGGCCCACTGCTGCAGTTTACCACCTGGAAACTGGCACTTCCCAATGCTTGTTGAACTACTCCTTCAACTAGCTTCACTACAGCAGGCTATCTGATCACTTCCACACTGCAATTTGTGGGGGCTTCCTGTGCACAAATTCATTACCACCTTTCCCTACATCTCTACCATCATTCAACTTCAGAAGTATTTCATTGGCTGTAAAGGCTGTGCAAGGCACTACAGAAATGTACATTTTTTTCTCTTCCCTTCAGTCTATTGGACGGAGAAGGGGAAGACTGCATAGTGTAAGTTTCTAGCTAGCCCATTCGAACTTGCCATAGGACGCTGGCAATATATGCTTGGGACTGACCCTCTTGGCAAATGCACAGTATGATGGGTGATAAACAAGGGACAAAAGTTCTGAAGAATTTCTAGGTTAATACTTTCAAATGAAATAATTCAGTTCTACGTCACATACTTTGAACTCATATCTCCAAATTACTTATTTTAAATGAAAACATTTTTTGGTCAACTTCCCTCTCATTTCACCTCAAGGCCTGTGGACGTGAATCCATGGGCACTACTTGCTATTTTGTGACTTGCAACAACAGTGAATTCCAGTGGGCTATTCAACAATGTGGGCTGTCACAGTCTGGCCCGAACTTCTTACTCCCTGACACCCAGTTATTAAACAATGATCTGGCTTGTTTGATTTTCTCTCGCACTTCCCCAAAGACACTGCAAGATGGCACCCACTGTTACTGTGGAGTTGGGGTGCACCTTGCAATGAACAGGGTAGGTGTGGAAGTGAGGAATCCTGCCTCTGAATTTGCACTTTGAAATTTCAAAGCCTCAATTTCCTGTTAACAGCTCTCTCGTAAAAAGAAAAGGGTGTAAATTCCAGGCTAGGAAACAATTCTTCCTCCTTCTACCCAAAGTTGTTCCAAATCTAAAGAGTGAAAATGTTCAAGGGAGGTGCCAGCAACTTGTCAGCAACAAGTATGTGAACGGCTGAATGGAAGGTAGGTTGACAAATGAATGCAGAGGCGGACGAGTTATAAACACAGGAGGTTTGGACTTTGACTGATATAAAACCTGTGGAGGTAAGGTGAATGGGCAGACAAGATAAAACCCCAGCGGTAAATGAATCAATGAAGTCTGTGAACAGTTACATATAGGATCGCATGCATGTGGTTTACCTGTCACTGTGCAAGTAGACATTACATACAGTATAAAACACGTTGCCACATTCAAATACTTTTAAACCACATTAGACATTGCTCTGCAGCCTTGAATTGTGAATCGCCTTTTATATTTTTTCTTTAAAAAAAACATAACATTAAAATATATTACACTGCCGACCTGATTAACAATTCAAAGCAGCTCATTTTGAATTCAGTGTGTTTAATAATCTCCCTAATTGCTTGAAATCACAACACTTTTATTTATCAAAGTGGAGGGCCAGGGAGTTTACTCAGACAAACCAATAGCCCCGAGGCATCAGGGAGATGAACAAAGACTCGCTTAACTTAATAAAAGCAGGGAAATGGTATTATTGCTGCCTGCATGTGGAGATGTTCCAACACTCCCACCGTCCCCCCCTCCTCCAAATCACTGTAATATTCCTATTGCTGCTCCCTGTGGAGGTACCCAGTGCCTGCCCTGAAGAACAAAGCAATAAAGAGGATGCCCTATGGCCAGCCCAGCTTCAGGCCACTGGCTGTCCTTTTTTTTTGTTTCATTACATGGTGTTGTAGCTGCGAGAGAGAGGCGCCTCTCCCCCAGGACTCTTGGCAAAGGAAAATCAATGATTAAGAAATGAGAGAATGGAGCAATTACTGTCAGGAGTAAGCTGTCAGTGCCGGCTCAAAGGGCAAGTTTCTGACAGCAACAGTCAGCCCCCGCCACTTTCACCACCTCCTCCACCACCGCCACCCTAACTCCCCCGGGTGTATCGCAGCTGATAAGAGACTAGGTTAGCAGCCAGCGACCGCAATGGGACAGCTTAGCCCGAGTGAAGTGGGAAGTTACAAGTAACCCTGTCCCCATCTCTCCAACACTCCCACCCTCCCTTTGACTTTCAGTGACTGACTGATCTGACAAAAAAAGTAAGAGAAATGTTTTTTTGCACCTATTTGGCACCTTCCACAACCCCCAGAACCCTGCCCAAGCACTTGAGAATCAAATCTGTAACAGTCATGAGCGACATTGGAAACACAGCAGCCAATTGTGTACACAGCAAGCTCCCATGTGTTAACTCGGTTTCTCTCTCCATGGATGCTGCCAGACATGCTGAGTTTCTCCACACTGTTTTTATTTTACATAAGTAGCAACGTGATAATGACCATAGAGTCATAGAGATGTACAGCACGGGAAACAGACCCGTCGGTCCAACTCGTCCATGCCGACCAGATATCCCAACCCAATCCAGTCCCACCTGCCAGCACCAGGGTTTTTTTTTTAAGTGGTTCTGATTAAGAGATAAAAATTGGCCAACACACCAAAAGGATCCACCAACACATTTCTTTGAAATACTGCTATAGCACCTTTTGCAAAACAAAAAGAGCTGACATTTAAGACTGGCTGAAAACAATGGCATTTCAGACATTGCCGCAGCACTTTAGCACTGTACTGGAGCATTAACTTAGATCAAGTCATGTCCCAGCATATAATGAACTTTCAGTCAATATTTATAATGTAAAACTGAACTCAAACATCTGACAATGATGGCTGCCCAAAGGTCATCTGACTTATTTGGTGGATTGAAATCACTCCCCTGTCTCAAGAGAGAACGGACAGGCACATTCCAGATAGATGTGAATTACAAAAGCAATTTGAGTTATTCAAAAACAAAAGTGTTGGCTTGTTTCAAATTCCTATAGCGTTGAACAACAGCATAGGATTCTGGAATCAACATACGCACCACCTTTATTTGTTTTGGACTTGGAAAAGGTCACATGGCGATGCAGCCATGCTTTTAAAAACAGAAAAGGCTAGTTTGCAAACAGGGTTTTACCAGAAGGCAGCCACACTGGTTGCAAGTCACCTACACAATAATTGTAACATCTTGAAAAAAGCAGAGCGTCATGTAATGAAGTGCTCCCACAACCTATTACAACTGCAAGATCATCTGAAAAACCCACATCCCAATAATTTGAATACAAGAATCCTGAGCCTCCTGAGAATCCTTCACTTTAGATAATCCTGTCTTCAATCTCAAAGCATCGAAATCACCTAAGAAAATACTGGCTTTTAGCAAAATGGATTAAAGATCATTACAATCTGTAACAATATCATATTTTCATCTGAATTTAATCTTTGTGTGGATGAGACCAAAGAATGAAAGGCTGCATTACTTTTGGGGTAAAGGGGTGAAATAACCTCCTTTACTTTTGAACTCTCAAAATAATGCTGCTGGAAAATGTAATTGTGTTACACATTCTGTGGATATGAAAAAAATACACTTCTCTCATGATAAAGAAAATCTGATCACAGGCAGTAAGACAGTCTACAGTAGTCTTTATGTGGAGATTTATGGACAGAGACTTGAACCCATAACCTTCAGACCTATAGACAAGAAAACCACACACTTAATGTCGACACATTGATTGCATAAGTTCAATGAAAAGGTGCACTCATAGATGCATAGAGTTGTACGGCAAGAAAGAGACCCTTCGTTCCAACTCGTCCATGCCAACCAGATACCCCAAATTAACCTAGTCCAATTTGTCAGCATTAGGCCAATATCCCTATAAACCCTGCCTATTCGTGTACCCATCCAGATGCCTTTGAAATGGTGTCATTGTATCAGCCTCCACCACTTCCTCTGGCAGCTCATTCCATACACATACCACTGTCTACATGCAAAGGTTGCCTCTTAGGTCCCTTTTAAATCTTTCCCCTCTCACCTTAAACCTATGCCCTCTAGTTTTGGACTCTCCCACCATGGGGAAAAGATCTTGTCTATTTACCCTATCTATGCCCCTCATACTTTTATAAACTTCGATAAGGTCATGCCTCAGCCTCCGTTACTCCATAGAAAACAGCCCCAGCCCTAGTCCAGGCCAGCCTGTTCAACCTCTCCCTATAGCCCAAACCTTCCAACTCCAACAACATCCTTGCAAATCTTTTCTGAACCCTTTCAAGTTTCACAACATCTTTCCTATAACAGGGAGATCATTCTGGACGCTGGAAATAACAGGATTCAGCAACAGGATACATAATTGGAAGGAGTTGCAGATTCCTGATATGTTTTCGCAATTTGGCACCACCACACTGAAGAAACACACATGTGGCGTGTTGTAACATTTCTTTAACATTACAAGGCCATGCCAGGATCCTGAGCCAGCTGGAGATACTCATGCTCCAAAACAATCACCCCCTTGGGATAGACACAGTGCAGGGCCAAGCACAGACTATAACGAGGCTCCATGTTATCCCAGGAAGCGGAACTCGTTCCAACACAGATCCCACAGTCACAAGCAAATAACCATTTCTGTGCAAGCCCACACCTGCCCAAGAATTTGACAGCTGTAATTAGCAATTTCTTTTTACGGCTGACAGAAAAAAGCCCCAGTGGTCGGGGAAAGTCCAGGGAGAAACATCTGCTGAACAGTCGGCGCATTGAGCATGTATGCGACGGTAGCGTGAGGTGTTAGAACTGGAGGCCAACAGAGGCTACGGGTCGTGCTCTGCTAATTCAACGGATACGTAGCTGCAAAGCGAGCACCCAAAGTGCATTTGGGGAGACCACATTGCAAGCAGCAGCAAGTACATAGATGAGAGGGAGGAGTGGTTGGGCCTTGAGCATTGAGAAGGGTGAACTTGCTGTGAACCAACACCCTCTCAGGTAGTGACTGGGGTGGAGTGCTGCCACCAATCCCCCTTTTTGTACAGGGTCTACTTTGTTTAGAGTGATAGAGAATAAATCACTAAATGAGCATTAATGGAAAGAGGCGTCCATCTTAACAAGTCATTTATTGCATAGTAGCAATAGGTACAAGTTATATTGGCCAGTTAGACAACACTGGTAACACATTTTTCTCCACTGGGGTCTTGAGCTAGACAGAAGCAGATATAATATACCATGTGTTTGCATGGAAAGGTTCCATGCCATGAGGATGGTTTGTTGGGAGTCTCTGAGGAAGTGACCCCATCCCTGAATGCTGAAAGAGGAGGTAAGGGAAAGATGTATTTGATCTGTTCTATCCTTGATTCTATGAGAACCACCTCTTCCGCTCCACCAGTAAAATTGGCGCTGCCACAGGCATCAAAGCTACAATACAAACAGCGGCCATGAATCAGATTAGATCAGATTGCAACACATTCAGAAACACACAACCGCATTTGAATTCCCCTGCTTGGATCTACATTGGAATCCTGTTACGTGTCGGTGCTTGGACTCTGAAACCAACCTCATGTCTATCCCAAGGGGAAACACAACAATGGGATGAAGCAACTTAATCCCGTTGAAGAGCAGCGTGTCTCAAAGTTGACTTTAATTTTGCATGAGCGCCATTTAGAGTCAAGAGAAAAGCTTTAAATCTATCAATGACAAGGCACAGGGCTCTTGATTTGACGTTCAGATGTGAAAATAAACTCATGGTATGAAAATCCTACACAGGTTAAACAGCTGTCAGTATTGCACACTTCTGATAGACTTTTGAAGTTGTTGTATTTCCAAGGTCAAAGGCTCAGCAGGTTATAGGTATCTAAATGTTGTCTTGCTGAAGCGACTCTCCTAGATTTTTAAGCAAAGGAACATGAACTTCATTGATGTCTTGAATTCGGATTTGGGATCGAAATGAATGTAAATTACAAATGGCAGTAAAGAGAAAGGAGGTGATTCAGAATGACAGGACACTGCAATCCAATTTATGTAGATTAGATTCCCCTACAGTGTGGAAACAGGCCCTTCAGCCCAACCAGTCCACCCCGACCCTCCGGAGAGTAACCCACCCAGACCCATTTCTTCTCTGACTAACGCATCTAACACTATGGGCAATTTAGCATGGCCAATTCACCTGACCTTCACTTCATTGGATTGTGGGAGGAAACCCACGCAGACACGGGGAGAATGGGCAAACTTCACACAGACAGTCGCCCGAGGCTGGAATCGAACCTGGGACCCTGGTGCTGTAACCACTGAGCCACCGCGCCGCCCCTGTAGATTGATAGAAGGAGTAGGACTATGCTTTCATTTAGGCAACAGACCTCTCATTTGGCAGGTGAAAAAGCCCCAGTCAAATACTTTCTCAGCTGATTTGTAAAGGAATGACCACTATGTTATAACATTGCATTAATAATGCAAATATGCTAAGAGTATTCGCTAAATATCTGAATAGTTGGAAATCTATCTTCTGCCCAAAAACCATTGAGGATGAGAAAGTGTTTTGTCTATCTAAGCTTTTCCTTATACAATTAAAACTCTCTCCCCCCTCCCCATAGAATCCCAATGCAGTGCCTACTGAAATTAAACTTAGGTAACTGATTAATCAAGCTTTCTGTACATCATATTGGGGACTGTAGCATTAGTGACAATCATAGAAATCCGACAGTGTGGAAACAGGCCATTTGGCCCAACAAGACCACACCGACCCTCCAAAGAATATCCCACCCACACCCATTCCCCTATTACTCTACATTTTCCCAGACTAATACATCTAGCATACACATCCCTGAACACTACGGACAATTTAACACAACCAATTCACCTAACTTGAACATCTTTGGACTGTGGGAGGAAACATGCAGACACGGGAGAATGTGCACACTCCACTCAGACAGTCGTCCAAGGTGGGAATCAAACCCAGATCCCTGGCACTGTGAGGCAGCAGTGCTAACCATTGAGCCACCATGCTGCCAAATACAATGTCAAGCAATTCAGAGGCCCTGGCTAATGATCTGTTAACATGGGTTCACCAAGGCAACTGGTAAAATTTAAATTCAGTTAATAAATCTGGAATATAAATCTGGCCCTGAGTAATTGTGGCAATTCTGAACTATCTATACGTGCCACTCCTTTAGGGAAGGAAATCTGCCATCTTTACCTAATGTGACTCCAGACCCAAAGTAATGTGGTTGATGCTTAACCACCTCTGGAACATCCTAACAAACTGTTCAGATCTAAGGCAGTTCAGGATGGGCAACTAAAGTCTCCTTCATCAATGGCACCCTCATTCCATGAAGGAATAAACAGAAAAATACACGCAGTGAGAAACTGTTGAGTACAACCAAGGATACTGATCATTGTCCATCAAGTTTCCATCCTGGAGAAGTGACTGCCCTGAAGCTGATCATTATCAACACCATTGTATCCAACACCATGTCATATGGCCCAATGGCCTAGATTCAATCTTTTCTTATTTAAAGGCATATTCAGAAATTGCAGCGAATTCTTTCCTCAAATAACCCAAGTGGTAAGTTCAGATCATTGTGACTCATTTGCTCAGGGTGAAAGGTCATCGTGAAAGGCCATTCAGAGGTCAAGGTACTCAAAATCCTTGGTTGCACATGCTCCTTGCCATTGACGCAAATACTGCACACACCCGGCAGGATAGAAAGCCAAAAAATGGGAGCAATGCATGAGACAAAGTGGCAAAACGATGTGGACGACAGTTTCAGGAGATAGACCGGAACAAGGCCAGTGCCAAATTGCAGCCAAAGGTGGCATGAAAGTTTAAAAAGGACAGAAGGAATGTGCATTTATACAGAAACTTTCATAACCTTTGCATGTCCCAGGGGCTTTGTGGCCAACCAGAAAGAATACTTTTGAAGAATTGCTTCAGTTACAATGCAGAGAACAAGCAGCCAATTGGAGTACAGCAAGATCCTACAAATGCCAACCAGGCAAATGACCGAACCGTCTTGCAATTGGTGACGGCAAGATGTACTAAACACTAAATCGGGCATCCCCTGCTCTTCCCCAAAACCATGCCAGGAGATCTCTAGTGTCCAGCTGAACAGGTAAACAAGATCCCATTTTAGCAGCTCATCTGAAAGTAAGCACTTCCAACAGTGCAGCACTCCGCCTCTGCGGTGCCAAGGTATCAGCCCGGATCTGGGTTCGAGTTGCAGATTTGAACACACTAATTTTTGATTTAGAGGCTGGAGCACCATCACCAATGCAGGTTCCACATGCGTTAGGCTAGATAAATAGCTACACAGAACAACATGTAGGTAGACAGGCAGATGCAAGAACAGACACTGACACGGTCAAATGCACGAATCGGTAATCAAAACAGACAGACACACTCAGGGATTCTGATAAGCCAACGTTGAGATAATTGGAGAGAATACTCATTAGGTTCTCCGGTACAGGCTCAGTAAATTTATCCAGTCAATAGCTGAGTCGCATAGACAAGCAAATAAACAGGTTTGCTGCCCAGTCTGTTCATAGCTGGGGTGCTAGACTTTGATGGGAGGGGATCATCAGCTCGGATTCCTGCTGCTAATAGTTATTCAATGACCCCTACTAGAGGTGTTTGTTGTGTCAATATCTAGTGAAGGGAGGATGGGGACCACCTGTCATACCTCCTGTGGTCAAATGCTCTACATTCACTGTCAAGACTTATAAATGAGTAATGGTTCCTTGGTGAGGTAACACAGTTACCCCCCCCCCCCCCCCGCCCCCGTAACTATGCACTGTCAAGCGGTGGGGTGGACAGGACAGAGCATTATAGAGTTCAGAATAGTGGGAAAGTGAGAAAAAAAAATCAGCAGAACAAATTGGTAAGGAAGAAACAGATTTGCCGACAGATATATACACAGCCAGCGAGAGGCATGCACATCCATCCACCCAGATTGAAACATACCACACTGAGTGTGAGAGAAAAAGAGAGAGTGGAAGAAAGGATCTTGAAATACCTAGGGAGATGTCCACACACACACACACACGCATATATACCACAATTGCAAACACACTTTGTACACATTACATGTGCACACATACAAACCACACGTGCATTCAGTGAGATGCACACATACCAGACTCAGAGAGATACACTAACATGCGGACCCAGAGACAGACATGCACGCACCCGGAACCATACACACATACATAGGGATACTCATTAATCCAAAAAGACTGACACATATGCATGGAGAGATGCGAATACATAGCAGCAATAGAGATGCACACATATACAGGCTCATAGACATACAAAGCACCCACGGAGACAGACACACAAACAGGGACATAGGCACATATCCAGAGAGAGAAACACGTGCACACATAGAGATGTGCACGCTGCTAGTTCTACAGGTTTACAAGTGCAAAGCTAGCATAAATAGTCACAGGCTTCAAAAATAACAGACTAATAGGCAGCCAGGCATAAACATAGAGAAAGTGAGGACTGCAGATGCTGGAGATCAGAGCTTAAAAATGTGTTGCTGGAAAAGCACAGCAGGTCAGGCAGCATCAAAGGAGAAGGAGAATCGACGTTTCGGGCATAAACCAAACAGTCAAATTAGGCAGGAGAAAGTGAGGTCTGCAGATGCTGGAGATCAGAGCTGGAAATGTGTTGCTGGAAAAGCGCAGCAGGTCAGGCAGCATCCAGGGAACAGGAGAATCGACGTTTCGGGCATAAGGGCTTATGCCCGAAACGTCGATTCTCCTGTTCCCTGGATGCTGCCTGACCTGCTGCGCTTTTCCAGCAACACATTTCCAGTCAAATTAGGCAGCCTAAGCTTCACAGATTTACAGACAATTACATTGAGAAAAATTGAAGAAAAGAAAGATGGGATTTAGAGAATTGGAAGATGGAGAGACATCAAGAAAGCTCCTCTGAGTATTAAGCCATTTTTATCCTGTATGTTATGCGTGGTATCATACAAATATCCAAAAATTCAACCGGATGAGCATTCTATGCATCTGGCTAGATAGAGAAATATGCTTTATAGGCAAATATATTTATAATCATCCAGACAAATAACAGGAAGTTGCATCAATTGTCTCTATTTAGAAATCTCTAAATAAAATCTATACATATTAGGAATTGTCTATGTAGATTCTGTCAGAGATGTTACACTCCAGCTTCTTTCAGGACTACAGGGATGATCCTGGGCTGACAGACTGAATGAATTACTATCCAGAGGCTTGTGCTGGATTATTAACCCCCTGCGGCTTTAAGAACTCCAGGGCAGATGATTAAAGCCACTTTAGAAACACATCATCTCGTGTTACACATGCTGGCAAAATCCCAGGGGGCAGGAGATAAACCGCTAAATGGCAGGACCCCCTCAACAGGACACGGGCCAGGGCAAGACTTTTTTTTAAACTTGTTGACATGCACTTCCTCCTAGAGCCAGTGGTAGACTCACATTGACTGAGAGATTCCAAAAGGTGCCTCCGATCAAACAAATATAAAGGTGAGCCATCTCCTCCCTTTAAAGGAGGTCTCCAGGCAATACACAGGAGCCTTGTCCAAACCATTCCATGACACAGATGCTTGTTGGGAAAGCTGCCATTGACAAAGGCATCACACTTGTAAAAGTCGATGAGCGAAACACTTCAATTCTTGTTTCAAACTTCCATTTGTACAAATTCTGTCCTCACATAGGAGCTTTGGATCAGGAAGAGGTCAGTCCAAAATCTGATTAGACCTTAGGTAAGCTGTAACTTAATTACCCTTAACCCTTAATAACTTCACTTAAAAACAACCAACCAATCTCCTGGTGCTCTCTGACGTCACCCTGAACGTCCCAGATTGAATGTTAAAATTTAATCTCCTGGTTATGGGTTCCCGCTACCAGAGGAAATTGATTGTCTCAATCCACCCCCTACAATATTGTTAAAGCTATCGTACATATTTTCTTTTGAGAAACAGTACATGGGGATGAAGATAAAGTGGGCACACAGCTTGATCCCAGATTTACAATGAATCGTGAGGCTAACTGGTAGAGACAGGTCACATAGGACACTTGCCCCCTACCAAGTGGTCCGGAGTCTGTGTGGGATGAGTTGGTTACGGAGGCAGGCACTGAGGAAGCAAATGTGGCTGTAGTAGCGACTCTGTTTCAGGACATGGTTGAAGAGCTTCAAGGCAGAGGAAATGACCTGGGAGTTGCAGTGGGAGATGGGCAAGTAGAGATCGGATCTAACTAATAATGGATCAAACTCAGTCAGCTTAACGTTCTCTCCCATTTATGCTCAGAGAGAGATACTGCATTCTGCAGCCATTTCCTCTGGGATGGGCACAGATTGGCTGGGCAGTGTGGGTCTCCTGCATTTGGTTGCATGTCACTGTGCTTTGGTGCTTAATATTCTACCCAACACTAGCCATCCTGCCACCGCAGAATACCACAAGGGATTGTTAGCTATGTATTTCCCTGCTGGGTTCACCCAGCAGGAATCTCATGGCTCAAGTTCTTTTACTTAGCTTTGATGAAAACTGCAAGCCACATTATAGGGCAAGGCTTCCAGGAAGGAAAGTCCTGTTGCTTAAAGATTCTTGCAGAAAGTAAGCCCACCCTAGAGAGTGAGTCGCTCTTTCAGAGAGCCGGCAAAGACCAGATGGACAAACAGCCTCCATTAGTGCTCCTTCTATAATCCCAGCATTTTCAAAGATCAAGCTATCTAATGTGAATCAAACTCAGTCAGCTTAACGTTCTCTCCCATTTATGCTCAGAGAGAGATACTGCATTCTGCAGCCATTTCCTCTGGGATGGGCACAGATTGGCTGGGCAGTGTGGGTCTCCTGCATTTGGTGGTCATCCAAAACTCAGACAAATGTCACAAATGGAGTGGAAGTGTGCACATGTGCAACACACACACACACACAAACACCAAACAAAAATCGTGAAACATAATCAACCCTCCACAAAGGTGTCTGCTATAATCATGTGAGTGGACTTCCAGAACCTTCCCCATCATCGATATCAGTGAACAACTGACACCCAGGTACCTCTTGATGGGTCCATAACATTCACTATTGTGGTATAATCTGCCAGAAGAGTGATAATCTCCAAGAGAAAACCTTAGACAAGTTACACCCATCCTACAACAAAATCAGTTAATGATATTCTCTGTAGACAACTACCTATCTGCAATGTAAGCCTTGCTTTAAAGGTAACTGCCTCTGCCTCCCCAACTCCCCCCATCTGCCTGAAGGTGACCTTCTCTCCATCATACGGTCAGAGTGGGACTGTTTGCCAATAATTGCACAACATTCAGCACCATTCATGACTCCTCAGATACTGAAGCATTTCACGTTCAAATGCAACAAAATCTGGATGACATCTAGACTGCGGCTGACAAGTGTTAAATACCATTAACATCACACAAATTCTAGGCAATGGCCATCTCCAATAAGACTCAATCTAACCAGCTCCCCTCAACATTCTGTGGTTACCATCACTGAATTCTCCAGTAACAACATCCTTGGGCTAACCATTGACCAGGAACTCAACTGGACTTGTCACATAAACACTGGGGCATACAAGAGCAGATTAGAGACTAGGAATACAGTGGGGAGTAACTTACCTCCTGACTCCCCAGAGCCTGTCCATTATCCATAAGGCACAAACCATGAATGTGATGGAATACTCCCACCTGCCTGAATAAATGAAGCTCCAGCAACATTCAACAAGCTTGACACCATCCAGGGCAAATTAGCATCACATCCACAAGCATCCAATCGGACAGAGCATTGAGTGTTGGAGTTGGGAGATCATGTTGCGGCTGCACAGGACATTGATTTAAACACTTTGGAATATTGTGTGGAATTCTGGTCTCCTTCCTATCGGAAGGATGTTGTCAAACTTGAAAGGGTTCAGAAAAGATTGACAAGGATGTTGCAAGGGTTGGAGGATTTGAGCTGTAGGGAGAGGCTGAATAGGCTGGGCTGTTTTCCCTGGAGTCTCAGAGGCTGAGGGGTGACCTTATAGAGGTTTATAAAATCATGAGGGGCATAGATAGGGTAAATAGACAAGGTCTTTTCTGGGGTGGGGGAATCCAGAACTAGAGGGCATAGGTTTAGGGTGAGAGGGGAAGATTTAAAAGGGACCTAAGGGGCAACTTTTTCATGCAGAGGATGGTGCGTGTGTGGAAGAAGCTTCCAGAGGAAGTGGTGGAGGCTGGTACAATTGCAACATTTAAAAGGCATCTGGATGGGTATGTGAATAGGAAGGGTTTGGAGGGATCTGAGCCAAGTGCTGGCAAATGGGATTAGATTAGGTTATGGTATATGGTCAGTATGGATGGGTTGGACTGAAGAGTCTGTATCCGTGCTGTACATTTCTATGACTCTATGACTCATCCATTCCCTGCACCATCGATGCTCAGTAGCAGCAGTGCCTTCCATCTAAAAGATAGACTGCAGAGAGTCATCAAAGATACAGCACCTTCGAAACTCATGATCACTTCCATCTTGAAGGATAGGGGCAGCAGATACATGAGAACAATACCACCTGCAAGTTCACCCACCAAGCCACTCACCATCCTGACTTATACCACTGGTAACAGACGTGTGACAGATACCCATTAACAGACTAGAACTAATGGTCCCTGAACAGATTGTGGTGCATTAACCCTTACTGTTCCTTCAGTATCACTGAGTCAAAACTGTGGAATTCCCTCCCCAAGGTCATTGTGGGTCAACCTACAGTTGGGTCAACCTTCAGCTCATCACCACCTTCTGAAGGACAAAGAGGGACGGAACAGCCAGTGGTGCCCACGTCCCACAAATGCGTAAGGAAAAGGCTTGGTCACATGACTCCAATGGGAATGAACAAGGTTGAACCTACAAGACGTACTCTTCTGCTGCATCTTACAACGTAAAAGTATCGAACCCAGCTGCTTTGTGAAGACAGGATTTTGAAAGAGCAGACAGTTTAGAGGTCAGCACCGCTCCATTTAACATCTACTGAATATCGAAATCCATAATTCCAACCTGCAAAGGAAAAAGTCTCTGGCCTGTAAAACAGACAATAATCTGCATCAAAGAGTGCATGAAACAAACCCTAGTTCTGGTTTTTATCTTTACCACAGTGTTGTTATGGACTTTGCAAAGTTAGAGACAAAAACAAAGAGCAGGGGAAAATACATTCCCAATATTTAAAAAAGGGGAAAAAAATCAAAATCACAATCTGCGTATTGATCAATAGTGAAAATAGAGAGAGAATTTTGTTTTAAAGCGAGCAACCTATTTGTGATAGTGAGGGTTAATGCATCACAAACCATTGGTGCTAGAAAAGGTTCTGTTAATGGTTACCTGTCACACATCTGTTTACAGCAGCTCAACTCCCTCTACACCCCTGCTTCAGTGATTTTCATCTAGCTTTAATCCCTACAGTCACATCTAGCTCGGCACGCGCTTTCCTGTGAGACCAAAGAGAGATGAGCAATGTGTGTCAGGGCCAAAATCAGATTGCACAACCGCTTCTAAGGCCAGGCTGAACCAACCTCAACCCTCTGAGATAGGATTGCACATTCGAGTGTCGGTTGGCAGCCATTTACCCTAGTGTTTGTCCAAGAGACCCAAATCCCATTCAGAGTAGTTGAGCACATTGCTTCGGCTGACAGTACAGAAAGGAATGCTGAACTGTTGGGAAGGAAACACAGCAGCTTCCTGGCAAAAATTTAAATCAGATTCTGTCCACCAGCTCAGAGGATGGAAGAGGTCCCATGACAACCTTTGGAAAAGAGTGACAGAAATTCTCCCTTGTGTCAAAGCCAATATTTCAGTTATCAACCAACACCGCTCAAAGCTGCAGGGAATCTGCTTATTATTTGATTGTGGCTGTTTTAGGGCATTTGTTATGCACAAAATGGCTGCTGCCTTTCCTGACACAGAGAAATCGCCATTTCATTGGCTGTTCAGAAATATGAGAGCATCAGGCTTTCATAGGAGCTGAAGAAATGCAAATTTATCTCTAATTTGTCCCATGCGAGAAAGTAAAAGACTTTCATTGCTGTTAATGTGAAAAGTAACCACAGCTCCCTGTTTATAAATGTCATGATTTGGAGGTGCCGGTGCTGGACTGGGGTGTACAAAGTTAAAAATCAAACAACACCAGGTTACAGTCCAACAGGTTTATTTGCAAGTGCTGGCTTTCAGAGCGCTGCTCCTTCCTCAGGTGATTGTCTGAACTGACAATATAACCTGGTTTATAAAAGTGTTTGTGATTTTAGCCACGCCAGACATCAAACACTTGTCTAACAGCTGTAGGGCTAAGTTGGCTACAAAACATGTGAGATAGACCATGGGTATGAAAAGTGCATTATAAATGCACAATCTTACTTTTTTCTCCTGCTCCTGCACTATTCCCTTGGATGTCCTTCAAGGGTCTATCCTAGGTCCCTCCCATTTCTCTCCTAGGTCCCTCCCATTTCTCTCCTTGGCTCCTCCCATTTCTCACCTACATGCTGACCCTCAATGATATGGTCCAAAGGTTCCCTGTTTCACATGTTTGTTGAATGCACCCAACTCAACCTCACCACTGACTCTCCCAAATCCTCCACTATTGCTAAATGATCAAACAGCTCATCTAACATCCAGTCTGGGAGGTGCATAAATCTCCTCCGTATATGTATTTGAAAGACTGGCATCATTAGCTTCAATTCCTGCTGCAAACACTTTACCCCAGTCACTGACTCCATCTCTCTCCCTCTTGTCAGTTGAAGACATAACCTGTTCATTTGCAATCCCGGTGCCCAGGACAGCAGCTTCCCCATCTGCAGGTTCACATTAAACCACAATCTGCCTGAGCTCTGGCAGTGCAAGGGCAGGTGGCAAACTAGGGATGGCACAAAGGAACATCGTGACTCACCCTAACCTTCTTCCAAGTTTCCAATACCCCTCCTGTTCCCATGTGTAAATGAGGGAAACAAAAACAAACCCATAGTGATTGTAATGAGGTTGGCCAAGAAGACCTCATGGCATATGAGTTCCTTGATTGATCCAGCCTCATTTTCCAGCATTTGACCCATCTTCTTCTCAACCCTTCCTATGCAGATACTCAATCAAATGCCTTCTCAATGTTGTAATCATACCCACCTCTGTAATTCCTCTGGTAGCTCGTTCCATGCATGCAGCACTCTCTGCAGGAAAAAATTGCCCTTTATGTCCCTTTTAAATCTTTCCCCTCTCACCTTACATTTATACCCTCTAATTTAGAAAGATCAAAAGTGAAGGCAAGATTCAGGGTGCATTTGGCTGAATTTGTTCTCCCATCTTGAGTGATGTATCTGCCAGTAAATGCCAACGATAAGAGAGAAAATAGCTGGGGCCTTAACAGATATCTTTGTAGCATCCTTGAAGATGGGTGAGGTTCTGGAGGACTGGAGAATTGCTAATGTTGTCCACTTGTTTAAGAAGGGTAGCAGAGATACTCCAGGTAATTGTAGACGTCAGTGGTAGGGAAGCTGCTGGAGTAGATACTGAGGGATAGGATCTATTCCATTTGGAAGAAAATGGGCTTATTAGTGATGGGCAACATGGTTATGTGCAGGGAAGGTCATGTCTTGCCAACTTAATACAATTCTTTGAGGAAGTGACAAAGTTGATTGATGAAGGAAGGGCTATAGATGTCATAATACATGAACTTCAATAAGGCATTTGATAAGGTTCCCCATGGTTGGCTGATGGAGAAAGCAAAGTCGCATGAGGTCCAGGGTGTACTAGCCAGATAGATAGAGAACTGGCTGGGTAGCAGGAGACCAACAGGAGTAATGGAAAGGAGTTACTCAAAATGGAGAACTGTGACCAGTGGTGTTCCACAGGGATCCGTGCTGGGGCCACTGTGTTTGTGATATACTTAAATGATCTGGAAGAAGATATAAGTAGTTTCATTAGCAAGTTTGCAGATGACACCAAGATTGGTGGAGAAGCAGAAAGTGAAGGGGACTGTCAGAGAATGCATCAGAATATAGATAGATTGGAGAGTTGGGCAAAGAAATGGCAGATGGAGTTCAGTGCAGGCAAATGTGAGATGATGCATTTTGGAAGATCCAATTCTAGAGCAAACATTATGGTAAATGGAAAAGCCCTGAGGAAAATTGACATACAGGCAGATCTGGATGTTCAGATCCATTGTACCCTGAAGGTGGCAATGCAGGTCAATAGAATAGTCAAAAAGGTATACGGCATGCTTTCCTTCATTGAACGGGATATTGAGTTGGCAGATCATGTTACAGTTGTGTAAGACTTCGGTTTGGTCGCATTTGGAATACTGCATACAGGTCTGGTCGCCACATTACCAAAAGGATGTGAATGCTTTGGAGAGGATGCAGAGGAGGTTCACTAGAATTGCCTGGTATGGAGGGCACTAGCTATGATGCGAGATTGAGTAGATTAGGATTATTTTCATTAGAAAGATGGAGACTGAGGAGAGACTTGATTGAGGTCTTCAAAATCATGAGAGGTATAGACAGGGTGGATAGCAAGAAGCTTTTTCCCGGGGTGGGGGACTCAATTACTAGGGGTCACGAGTTCAAGGTGAGAGGGGAAACATTTAAGGGAAATATCTGTGGAAAGTTCTTTACACAGAGGGTGGTGGGTGCATGGAAATTGTTGCCAGTGGAGGTGGTAGAGGCAGGCACGATAGCATGATTTAAGCTGCATCTAGGAGAAAGTGAGGACTGCAGATGCTGGAGATCAGAGCTGAAAAATGTGTTGCTGGAAAAGCGCAGCAGGTCAGGCAGCATCCAAGGAGCAGGAGAATCGACGTTTCGGGCATAAGCCCTTCTTCAGGAATGAGGAAGGTGTGCCAAGCAGGTACACACATAAAAGGTGGAGGAGGGACTTGGGGGAGGGACTTGGGAATGCAATAGGTGGAAGGAGGTTAAGGTGAGGGTGATAGGCCGGAGTGGAGGTGGGGGCGGAGAGGTTGGGAAGAAGATTGCAGGTTAGGTAGGCGGTGCTGAGTTCGAGGGTTGGGACTGAGACAAGGTGGGGGAAGGGGAAATGAGGAAGCTGGAGAAATCTGCATTCATCCCTTGTAGTTGGAGGGTTCCTAGGCGGAAGATGAGGCGCTCTTCCTCCAGGCGTCATGTTGCCATGGTCTGGCGATGGAGGAGGCCAAGGACCTGCATGTCCTTGGCGGAGTGGGAGGGGGAGTTAAAGTGTTCAGCCACGGGGCGGTTGGATTGGTTGGTCCGGGTGTCCCAGAGGTGTTCTCTGAAATGTTCTGCAAGTAGGCGGCCTGTCTCCCCAATGTAGAGGAGGCCACATCGGATGCAGCGGATGCAGTAAATGATGTGTGTGGAGGTGCAGGCCACCAGGACAGAACCCCACTGGTCCTCACCTATCACTTCACCAACCTCCAGATACATTGTATCATCCTTCGTCATTCCCGCCACCTCCAAACAGACCCCACCACCAGGGATATATTTCCCTCCCCTCCCCTATCAGCGTTCTGGAAAGACCACTCCCTCCGTGACTCCCTCGTCAGGTCCATACCCCCCACCAACCCAACCTCCATTCCCAGCACCTTCCCCTGCAACCGCAAGAAATGCAAAACTTGCTCCCACACCTCCCCCCTTACTTCCCTCCAAGGCCCCAAGGGATCCTTCCATATCCGTCACAAATTCACCTGCACCTCCACACACATCATTTATTGCATCTGCTGCACCCGATGTGGCCTCCTCTATATTGGGGAGACAGGCTGCCTACTTGCAGAACATTTCAGAGAACACCTCTGGGACACCTGCACCAACCAACCCAACCGCCCCGTGGCTGAACACTTTAACTCCCCCTCCCACTCCACCAAGGACATGCAGGTCCTTGGCCTCCTCCATTGCCAGACCATGGCAACACGACGCCTGGAGGAAGAGCGCCTCATCTTCCGTCTAGGAACCCTTCAACCACAAGGGATGAAACCACAAGATTTCTCCAGCTTCCTCATTTCCCCTCCCCCCATCTTATCTCAGTCCCAACCCTTGGACTCAGCACCACCTTCTTGACCTGCAATCTTCTTCCCGGCCTCTCCGCCCCCACCCCCTCTCCGGCCTATCACCCTCACCTTAACCTCCTTCCACCTATCGATTTTCCAACGCCCCTCCCCCAAGTCCCTCCTCCCTACCTTTTATGTGTGTACCTGCTTGGCACATCTTCCTCATTCCTGAAGAAGGACTTATGCCCGAAACGTCGATTCTCCTGCTCCTTGGATGCTGCTTGACCTGCTGCGCTTTTCCAGCAACACATTTTTAAGCTGCATCTAGGCAGGTACATGAATGGGCAGGGAGCAGAGGGACACAGATCCTTAGAAAAGAGGAGACAGGTTTAGATAGAGGATCTGGATCGACACAGGCTTGGAGGGCCGAAGGGCCTGTTCCTGTGCTGTAATGGTCTTTGTTCTTTGTTCTACAGAGACCATATCTGTAACTTCAAGCAGTATTAGCTTAATTTACTGCAAGCTCAAAAATGAATTTTGATGCTTGGATTCTAAATAATTCATCAGCTGTGCTTGTGCAAGCATCAGCCAGGTGAAAGAGGAATGGTGGTGGAGGGGTGGGGGGGGGGAGCGGAAGCTAAGCACAGAAGGGTTTATGCACTCTAAGATTTCCTTTAAAAGCATTTAATGGGTCAAAGAGAAGTGAAGAAGAGAGGTAGGTGATCTCTTGGGACTCCCTCATAACACCACAAACGGATTGTCAAATATTAGATTGTCCATTCAATTACGTCCATTGAGCAGGTTACATACCTTGGAAAGGTGAAAGCAAGTCTTGAGGAGCCAAAAGATCTTTTCTTATTTCATGTGCTTTTTTTTTAGTCAGCTTGGAATATCATCAATCAAGTATAAAAAAAGTCATGCCCGAAGAAGATCCACACTGAAGTGCAAAGAGTGAAGAGGAACTTAGACTCAAGTATCGTTACTTAAGGAATGGGAGAAGCTAACAAGGCTGCTGGAGGGAATATGATTGGATTAGTGAGTGTCCGTAGGTCTGAGCACTGCAGATTCATTCCGCCAAAGGGTATTGGAAGAACCAACATACTTTATTTGGGTGGCACGGTGGCTCAGTGGTTAGCACTGCTGCCTCACAGCACCAGTGTCCCAGGTTTGATTCCAGCCTCGGGTGACTGTCTGTGTGGAGTTTGCACATGCTCCCTATATCTGCGTGGGTTTCCCCTGGGTGCTCCGGTTTCCTCCCACAGTCCTCCATCACAAAGATGTGCAAGTCAGGTGAATTGGCCATACTAAATTGCCCATAGTGTTAGGTGCATTAGTCAGAGAGAAATGGGTCTGGGTGGGTTACTCTTCGGAGGGCCGGTGTGGACTGGTTGGGCCGAAGGGCCTATTTTCACACTGTAGGGAATCTAATCTAATCTAAAAATAAAAAGTGGTCAGCAAATGGTTACATAAGACCATACAGCTTTGTGGGAAGTTGCATTTTAATGCTATTTGTGGGGCATGATGTGGCGTTGGGTTCTTGAAGAAGAAAAAACAGTCTGGCAACAGGATTTAGATTGGTTGTCAGTGGCAGTTTGTCACCAAACTGAGAAGGGAATCAGTTAGAACTACATTCTTCAAGACTAGCAAAAAGCAAAATCACTCTCTCTTTCTCCCTTTAAGTGGAGAAATAGTAACGTTCAAAGACTGTCAATCAATAAAACTTCTAACTCAAGCCAAGACCTAGGTCCAACTGACCGACTACCAAATAAAAGATGACTACAGCCAACAATAATGTGATATCATTAAAAAATTATTGTGAGAAAGTTGCTTCATTTTGCCTTTTGGTTGGACATCGATTGGCAGACTTTGTTTCTCTTTTGCCTATATATTTTCTGCTCACAATATTTTTTAAAAGATTTTGTTTTGTTTGGCTCAACCATCCTATTTATGAATGGATGTCTGAGTGTTGGATTTAAAGGGGGAATTGGTTAAGTTTTCTCATTAATAATAAATCAACTGTTTCTTTTTGCCACATGTTAGAGGATAAGTTTGTTTTAAGATTTAAGTTATCTTTGAATTTCGTGCTCATTGGTGAAATCTGGCGCGAGTTTCTTTGAATTTAGATAGTGGTCACAGGCAGGCAGTAACCATCCTCCAGATTAAATTGGCCATTTTTCACACATTTGAAAACTCACTGAATAATGAGGCTTAATTTCCCTCTGGGGTCACAACAGTGTGAAATTGAGTGGAGGATGAACAGATCTCTAGAAATGTTCTCTGTGGATGTCCACCAGGAGCCATGAGGTGTCACCTATCCTGCATTACACATGCCTTGTCCTCTGGTAGACCAGCTCAAGATTTAAACCAAACGGAAATGAACCCCATTGCTTCCCTTTCTGGAGTATGGATGAAAACTATTCTAGACTAAGGGAGGTTGGTGTTCCCTGCTAAACATTGAATTTTATTAATTCAGCTTTTTGCGATTTAAAGATTAAGCACTTCAACGAGCTGGAAAAGGCACAATGGGCCAAATGGTCTCCCACCTTCGCAATAAGATGCAATGATTACGACCTGGTCTCTGGAGCATTGAACACAATATGGTGACTTAATGCCAATTAATGTTGATAAAGCATCTTTACCACCGACAGACAGGAGATGTTTACTGATGAATCTAACTTACTCTAAATTCCTGAGGTAACCTGTTACACCATCTAATCAGTTGGTCTTTGCAAGGGTGGCATGGTGGCGCAGTGGTTAGCATGTTGCCTCACAATGTTGGGGGACCTGGGTTTGATTCCAGCCTCAGGTGACTGGCTGTGTGGAGTTTGCACATTCTCCCCGTGTCTGCGTGAGTTTCCTCCCACAGTCCAAAGATGTGCAGGTTAGGTGAATTGCCCATAGCGTTCAGGGATGCCTAGATTACTGCATTAGTCAGGGGTAAGTATAAGATAGTAGGGCAATAGGTCTGGGTGGGTTACTCTTTGGAGGTTTGCTGTTGGGCTAAAGGGCCTGTTTCCACACTGTAGGAGCTCTAAATAAAATCAATGTAATCCTGGGTGATCTGACATTACACTGAATCAGGAGAGGCTTTGGTTTCACATTCTTTCTATTTGATGCTGTCCTCGACAGCTGAACAGATTTAAAACCTTTTTTATTGCACTCTTTCCTCCTCAAATTAAAGGCAGCCAATGTAAACATTAAGTACTTCAAACCTTGCAACAGCACAGGTTAGATAGAAAGAAAAGTTTCCTCTGTGTTGGACCATCATTAAAAAAATGAGCAGGTACATGAGAGAATTAATTATGAAGTAAAGTGCCCTGCACACCATACCCAAACACTCCTAGGACAGGTACCACACGAGGTTAGATACTGAGTAAAGCTTACGCTATACTGTCTCTATCAAATACTCCCAGGACTGACACTGCATTGGGTTAGATACAGCGTAAATGTCTCTCTACACTGCTCCTACCAAAGACCCCCAGGACAGAGACAGCATATGGTTAGATACTGAGTAAAGATCTCTCTACACTGTTCCCCATCAAATATCTCCAGGACAGAGACAGCAATGGCCGGGGGGAGGGGGAGGGGGGGGGGGGGGAGGGGAGGGAGTTAGATACAGTGTAAAGGTCTCTCGACACTGTTCCCACCAAAAAACCCCAGGACAGAGACAGCATGGGGTTACATGGGGTTAGATACAGAGTAATGCTTCCTTGCACTGTAACATCCAACATTCCCAGGGCAGGTACAGTTTGGGGGAGAAACCAAAGTCAGAAACCTAAGTAAAATGTGCTTCAATATGGAAGCCTCAGCTGGATTTATATAGAACCAGAGGCAGCCACTATGCCAAAATCAGCTCATGGAAAAAATGATTCAATTGATCCCATTCTCTTTTGCACTTAACCTGCAAAATGCTCTCCTTTTCAGGTACAGCTTCAATTCCCTTTGGAAAGTCATTCCTAATTCTGCTTTCCCCATTCCTTCAGGCAGCCCATTGCAGATCACAGTCCAGTGCAGAATAAAACTTCTCAGTTCTGTCTGGTTCTTTTGCAAATTACCGCATTTCTCCATGTGCTCCAGCTACTGACCCTTCTGTCACTAAAAACAGCTTCTCCTCATAAACTCTATCAAGATTCCCATGAGTTAGAACATCCATTAAAGTCTCCCTTAACCTCGACTGCTCTCGGAAGAACAATCCTGCTTCAACAGCCTCGCCACATAATTCCCTTGCTCCTGGTAACATTCTAGTAAATCTCCTCTGCATTTTCTACAAGGCCTTGATGTTCAAAAATATGTTGAAGAAGGTTTTCAAGCAGAGAAGAAAACATTAGCATTTGCTCCTGGAATCCATCGATGGCTAAGAAAAGCAAAGAGAGAGTCACACAAGGAAAGCAGCACTTACGTGGACGCTGGTGGCTTTTTTATATGTTGAGCTTTCAATACTGTTGTAATAATCACAAGATTTATCATGGTGTCAAGTGCATAGCAGGATAGATCATAAGAACCCATCAGGCATATGACCCAAGTTTAATTTTCTGGTGCAATTGTTTTTCCCTGTTAAACTCTTAGTTGACTATTCTCTAATCATTCAAAAGGTCTGGTTGGATGGAAAGTAGCCGCAGACATCAAATAATTGAAATTTTCCTATGATGCCTGGTAATCCAAGAGCCATTGAGTGAGCATAAGCTGCTGTGCCGTAGTAAAGGGATTTGTTCCACTAGTTACTCATGAAAGAACAGAGACCTCAAACAGCTGGACAAGTAAATACACCACCAAAGGAGGGCTCTGGAGTCAAAGACAGGGCAGCAGCTGAGAAGGAACCTTGTCAGGCCTGTCTCACAAAATAAAGCCCGAGGTCTTGCAAACCAGGCCCGAGTTTTTAAGCTCTCCCCGGGATACCACTGACCCTGGTCGGGGCCAAGTGAAAGCAAGTTCCCACTGAACTAACATCAGCTTCAGGCATTGGGGACCACCGACACACGATTAATTATCTTGAAGGAAGCCAAGGAGTTTGAGAGAAGAATTACTGGGAGTTTATGTGAGTACAGGTGGCGATACAGTATAGGTTGAATACAGAGCTTTTGTCTCACCCATCATTTTCACTGGAAACCAGATTGGATTTTATCAATGTTTCAGGGGCAGCAAGCACTATGTTTAAGTGAGGTCATAGAGTCATAGAGGTTTACAGCATGGAAGCAGGACCTTCAGCCCAACTTGTCCATGCAGCCCAGTTTTCACAATTAAACTAGTTCCATTTGCCTATGTTTGGTCCATAGCCCTCCATACCTATCCCATTCATGTACCTGTCTAAATGCTTCTTAAATGAAAAAATTGTACTCAGCTCCATCACTATCAACTGCAGCCTATTCCAGGCTGTCACCACCCTTGGTGTGAAAAAAACATTGCCCCTCTGGACTCTTTTCTATCTCTTCCTTCTCACCTTAAACCTTTTTCCCTCTAGTTTTAGACTCCCCTACTGTGGGGAAAAGCTGTTGGCTATCTATCTTGTATATGTCTCTTATAGTTAGCACTGCTGCCTCACAGCACCAGAAACCTGGGTTCAATTCCCGTCTTGGGCAACTGTCTGTGTGAAGTTTGGACATTCTCCCTGTGTCTGCGTGGGTTTCCTCCAGGTGCTCCGGTTTCCTCCCACAGTCCAAAGATGTACTGGTTAGGTGAATTGGCCATGTTAAATTGCCCACAGTGTTAGGTGAAGGGGTAAATGTAGGGGAATGGGTCTGGGTGGGTTGCTCTTCGGAGGGTCGATGTGGACTTGTTGGGCTGAAGGGCCTGTTTCCACACTGTAGGGAATCTAATCTAATGTAATAAGGTCACCTCAGTCTCTTATGCTCCAGGGAGAGAGGTCCCAGCCAAGGGTGGTGCGTGTATGGAATGAGCTGCCAGATGAAGTGGTGGAGGCTGGTACAATTGCAACATTTAAAAGGCATTTGGATGGGTATATGAATAGAAAGGGTTTGGAGGGATATGGGCTGGGTGCTGGCAGGTGGGACTAGATTGGGTTGGGATATCTGGTTGGCATGGACAGGTTAGACCGAAGGGTCTATTTCCGTGCTGTACATCTCTATGACTCTATCCAACCTCTCCTTATAACTCAAACTTTCCATTCCAGGCAGCATCATAATAAATCTTTTCTGCAACTCTTTCTTTAGTTCTATAGTAGGATGACCAGAACTGTACACGGTACTACAAATGTGGCTTCACCATCTTGTACAGCTGCAACAAGATGTCCCAACTCCTATAGATGCCGAACTCAACTTTGTTCGGAAGAGGAACTCTAATTGCTGAATATTATATTTCTGCTGAATATATCAAATTTTGTTTTGCTCTGCACTCTACAACACATTCATTGTTGACATTGTCAGGGCCTCCAGGATGTCTAAAACCCCACCTCTGTCATGTCAGGAGGCTGGTACATACCTTAGCTCAATCTCACAGCTGCAAGGCTTTGAAGCACACAGAAGAAATTATGAATTTTCGCAAAGCCAACAGGCGTTTTCCTTAAATTATCAGCCGTCTTCAAAACCAAGGTTTGGACTTCAGTCACTTAATAGCAGAGATTCCAATGAGGTAGGAGGGGAAAAGAGGAGAGTTTCCCACCTTGGCTCATGAAAAGAGAAAGATGTGACTCAAAGTGGATTACTGCTTGCGTTAACTGCACAGTGACAGCAATGAGCAGGGCAATAGAATAATGCAAACACACAGGAACAATTGAGAGAAGAGGCCACCTTAAGATCAGAATTAGATAAATATTGAAGAAAAGAAAACGATTTCTACAACTTGTCCCATCCTGTACAGCATGTTATTATATTAGCTTGCCAGTACCTCACACAGCGACATGGAAAAATGACTGATGGACTGGGGAGCATTCCCATCACTATATTGTTGATATAGTGCAAATACAGTGGTGTTACTGATGTTTTCTAGAAGACTGTCCCTCACTGACTATTTTAGTGGCTATTTTTACAGTCCATTCTATGCTTGGCAACAGTTTCAAGGATAGCAGCAGTGATTCAGTACCTTTTAAATCTTTTTTTCCGTGAACTCCGACACAACAGACGCCACTTGTTCTGCACAAGAGAGCATCATATTCACACCTGACCCTATCCTTTCCCATTTCCCTCATGCATGTTCATTCCAATTGGAATGCCAGAGGAATGGAGAATTGCAATTGAGATTGTTTAAGGAAGGATGCCAGGATAAATCCCTGCAATTACAGCCCAGTCAATTTAATCTCAATAACAGAGGAACCTTTCAGCAATGATACGTTAGATCAAAATTAATAGTCACTTGGCATATGGAGGCTAATTAAAGGAAGCCAACAAAGATATTTTAAAGGGAAAATTGTTTTTTTTAAACATGACTTGCTTGAGTTTTTAAGAACAGAGAGTAAGAAAGAAGGTTGATGACAGTAATGCAGTTGGTATGGTATATGCAGACTTCCAAAAAGTGCTTAAATAAGTATCTTACAACAGATTTGTGTGCAAGGTTGGAGCTCGTAGAATAAAGTGAAGAGGAAATAAAATCAGTTGAGTGAGAAAAACAGAAAATGGTGGTTGTCAGACTGGAGCAAGGATACCTCGGCATTAGTATTAGGACCGTTACTCTTCTGGACCTGCATTAATGACTTAGGCTCAAGTGAACAGGCGACAAGTTCAGGATTTTCAGATGGAGTCAAATTTCAAAATTCGCAGAAGTTAGAAGGATTATGAACTGTGAGGATTAAACTTTAATATGGCATCAGGAGGTTGGTAGAATGAGTGGACAACAGGCACATGAAATCTAATGCAGAGAAGTGTGAATGATTAACTTTGGCAGGAAGAACACCGACGAAAAAGTTCACAATTCCAGAGGGAGCATAGGAACAGAGGGACATGTGCATAAATTACTGAAGGTGGCAGGACATGTTGAAAAGTGCAGCTGGACAAAAACGGCAAGGAGTCCTGGGCTTTATAAAGAGGAACAAGCAGTTATCGTAAACCTGCAATTCACTGATTCAGCCTCAAATGGAGGACTGACTTTTGTTCTGGAATCCACAATTGATGAAGGCACCGAAGGCCCTGGAGAGAGTGCAGAAAAGGTTCACAGGAACGATTCCAGGGATGAAGAACATTGGTTACATGACAGATTTGAGAAATCCCCCCCCCCCCTTGGGAGGAGGAGATTGAGAAGGAATGCAACTCTTTTCCTATTGATGGAAGAATCGCCAACAACAGGATATTGGTGTCAAATGGCCGTCAAAAGAAGCAATGGCAATGCAAGGAGAAACTTCTTTATCCAATGAGTGATTAGAATGTGCACCGTTCTGAGAATGTGGTGAAAGCTGATTCAATAATGCCTTACAAGAGGGAACAGGATTTACAATCTAAAATGGAAAATGTGCAGAGCCTTTGTGGAAGTGATAAGGCTGTGGGACTAGATGCATTGTTCTTGCAGACAACTGCCACGGATATATCAGGCTGAGTGGCATCCTTTAGAGCTGTAATCATTCTATGATTCTATATTAATATCAAAGTTTACCTGCTAGTTTTTAATAACTCACTTTCTCCGCAGTAACAACATCCAACTGCAGCTTCCATCAGTCAATAATTTACAATATGTCATATTTTGGTATAATTTCAAGACCACTCCCTCTAGACTGAGATCCAGCTCCAAATTAGAACATGCACAGCAAGCTCCCGACAAATCATGTGCAGGCACAAACCAGTTTTGCTGACTCAGCCAACCAAACAACACAACTCCCATTTACAAGTTGGCCTATAAATTACCCAAGGTGGACTGAATATCAGGCAAGGTAAAGGTTTAACACAAGTTGAATTTATTGCATAGAAATATAGTCATTTAGTGTGGTTAAAGTAATTAATAATGCAATTTATTCCCAATCACCTCAACATTAGCTTAGATGCCCTATAGTGTTGAAACAGGCCCTTCAGACCAACAAGCCCACACCAACCCTCTGAAGAGTAACCCACCCTCCTCTGACTAATGCACCAAACGCTATTTAGTATGGCCAATTCACCTGACCTACACATCTTTGGATTGTGGGAGGAAACCCACGCAAACACGAGGAGAATGTGCAAACTCCATACAAACAACCACCCGAGGCTGGAATCGAACCCGGGTCCCTGGCACTGTGAGACAGCAGTGCTAACCATTGAGCCACCATGCCACCCCCAATGTTCATAGAACTCTCTTGAACTAGTGCAATGATACTTCCTAACAATGTTTAGACCACAGTGTTGATCTCTAAACGCCAGTCTCTCTCCCTCTGCAAAATTCAGGCTTCAGGAAAAAAAATATATTTTGTCAATATAGCTACATAGTGTCATTAGTCTGGAGATTGCCATCAGAATCAGGGGCAGGACAGTCGTACACCATCATGAGAAACAGAGACAAAACTCTAAGACACAGCCATCAGATCAGGGACAGGACAGTCGTACATCACCATGAGACACAGAGACTACACTCTCAGACACAACCATCAGATTCAGGAGCAGGACTGTCTCAGACATGAAGGGTCATCATTAACCAGACATGTAAACTGTTTTTCTCCACAGAAATGGGTTTCCAAATGTGATATTTTTACATTTCAGATTCCCAGCATCTGCCATATTTTGTTTTTGTAATATTGTCACAAAGTACTCTGAATCAGCAACAGCCCTGTCAGACACACAGTGTGAATCGGAACTATCGATGCCCTACAGCATGAGCAGGTATACTCATAGGGAGTCAAGTCAAAATAGATCATATAGAAAATTGAACCATTTATAGTTTAAAAATGGCAATTAACGTCCTTATCAGTATACTGTTAACAATAAAAATGCTCTGGCAATGTAATGTATAAATGATCGGGCAACTATCTGTGTGGAGTTTGCACATTCTCCCTGTGTCTGCGTGGGCTTCCTCTGGGTGCTCCAGTTTCCTCCCACAGTCCAAAAATGTGCAGGTTAGGTGAATTGGCCATCCTAAATTGCCCATAGTGTTAGGTGAAGGGGTAAATGTAGGGGAATGGGTCTGGGTGGGTTGCTCTTCGGAGGGTCAGTGTGGACTTGTTGGGCCGAAGGGCCTGTTTCCACACTGTAAGTAATCTAATCAAACTAAAGGAGGTATGTGCTGGTGTTGGAGGGGGTCCAAAGGAGGTTTACAAGAATGAATCTAAAAAAAAGTGGGTGGCATCGTGGCACAGTGGTTAGCACTGCTGCCTCACAGTGTCAAAGACCCGGGTTCAATTCCCGCCTCAGGCAACTGTCTGTGTGGAGTTTGCACATTGTCTGCGTGGGTTTCTTCCGGGTGCTCCGGTTTCCTCCCACAGTCCAAAAATGTGCAAGTTAGGTGAATTGGCCATGCTAAACTGCCTGTAGTGTTAGGTGAAGGGGTAAATGTGGGGGAATGGGTCTGGGTGGGTTGCGCTTTGGCGTGTCGGTGTGGACCTGTTGGGCCGAAGGGCCTGTTTCCACACCGTAATCTAAATGTACTCAAAGTTTAATGGTCATATTCCATACTGTCCTCTGTGGTAGCTTACTGCTCCAGCGAGGTTCCTTGACTGCAGCTCTCTGTTACACTGCGGACTACACTAACAAGGTTACCTGAGCACCTTTGTTAATATGTTTTATTTTCAATAATGAATTGGATTTGACATGGCAAAAGCCTCAATGGTCATTGGATGATCGATCATGACATTCAGTATGTGTTGCCTTTTTGACTGAAATTGAAAGCCTGCAAGACACTGTCTGTTCCACTTCAACAGTAACGTCCCATTCTGAGTAGACCACTGTCACAGTTGCTTGAATGGAACTGTCTAACTGGGGAAACCTGCTGATAGGGATTGTTTGATGAAGAGGCTTCAGTTTCACTTTCCCATCAAAGTGTAATTCCTCTTTGTTGACACTGAGTCTCCTTTAAGTACATAATGGCCAAAGCTGCTCGACTTGGAGAGAACCTGACTGCACAGACCAGACCTTGCCAACTAACCATCCTCCCAACCAGACCAGACTACCCCAGCCACTCACATCTATTTACATCCACCCCAACCGCCTGCTTCCCCCATCCACTAGCCCCAACCCCGAGCAGACCTGACCACGTCCCCAACTGGACTACCCTGCCTGACCACGTCCTGATCCTACCCCAACTAACCCCCTTCCCCATTAACCCAACCAACCTTTTCAGACAGGTCATGATCCAATGCAACCACATCCCACTACAAGACCCAGTCTCTCCCGACTTGACCAAAGTACACCACTACTGAATCTATCTACCCCATCCAACACAACCAAGTTACACCCCCTATCCCCAATATACAGCTTTTATGATCAATGCCCCAGTCACAATATTAAATAAGAACACCATATTGCTTCAGTACTGCGGTCTACTCAGCTGTTCTATTTTCAACATTCTTCTCAGCTACTTCCTTCATTACAGAATCCCTACAGTGTGGAAGCAGCCCATTCAGCTCATTGTGTCACACCATTCCTCCAAACAGCATCCCACCCAGACCGACATCCCCCTACCCTGTTCCTCTAACCTTGCATTTCCCATGGCTAATCCACCTAACCTGCACATCTTTGGACTGTGGGAGAAAAATCGGAGAACCCGGAAGACACGCTCGTAGACACTTGGAGAATGTGCAAACTCCACAGTTTCTTAAATTAAATATCTCATGTCTGGTCATGTTTCACCTGTCTCTACCTCATACTCATTGCATAAGCACACTTTTCGTATGTTTCCTCTTGCTTCTCTGGGCCGGACCATCACGTTCAATGTCACACTGCAATGTGGTATTTTGATAATACTTCCACAATGAGGGGTCACAGTCTAAGAATATGGGGTAGGCCATTTGGGACTGAAGTGAGGAGAAATGTTTTCCCCCAGACAGTGGTGAACCTATGGAACTGTCTGTCCCAGAATGAATTGGAGACCAAAATACTGAATGTTTATAAGAAGGAGTTGGATATATTCCTTACGGATCAAAAGTTATGGGGAGAAAGCAGGAACAGCGTGTGGATTTGGGTGATCAACCATGATCATATTGAATGTCAGAGCAGGTTTGAAGGGCTGAGTAGCCTACACCTGCTTCTATTCTCTCAGTGTTTGCGTTTCTAACCAGTCAATGTTCATTTAAGCTTCATTAAATGTTTGGAAATGGCTGGGATGGTATAACCAAACTCAGCCACATATTTGCACAAACTGACTTTAAGATATGCATATACTGATCATGTTCATGACCTTCTGCATCGCTAACTGTTTTAGGATAGAAACAAAGTTGTAACGTTCAGTTTGACAAGTTGCATTAGTCCCATACTTGCGTTGAGGTTCCACTGTAGATGCACAAATGCCTGATAGCACCAACTCCAGCAAAGACAGCATCCTCAAACTAGTAGACCCGTGTCTCACAACCCTCCTCACCTTGAACAATAAGATGTGCAAACAAATCAATGGGACGCCCATGGGATCACCAATATCAGAACTCTTAGCAGAAGCGGTTGTGCAGAGGTTAGATCGAACAGCCCTTCCCGCGATCTGGCCCAGGTTTTGGGTCCGCTATGTGGATGACATCTTTGTCATCACGAAATGCAACAAATGAGAAGAAACCCACAGACACATAAACAACATCCTTACTGGTATAAAGTTCACCAACAGGGAAGAGAACAATAACAGACTCAGAGTAGAACGAAAAGCCAAGGGAGAGCTGTAGACCAGCATTTACAGGAAAACCACATACACTGACAGATGCTCAACTACAGGAGCAGTCATCCCAACATCCACAAACAGAGCTGCATCGGGACATTATTATAATGTGCCACAACACCCTGCAGCACCCAGGAACTACGAGAAGCTGAGGAAAAACACCTAGGCAACATATTCAGGAACAACGGGTACCTAATAAGTGCAGCCCGCCGATTCCTGGACCACAGACCTAAACAAGAAGACACAACACACCCAGAGACTCTAGCCATACATGAAAGACATCTTGATGATGATCAGACTACTCCAGCCCCTCAGCGTCATGTTAGCCTACAAACTTACCACCGCACTAAAACAGCTCCTGATGAATTTAAAGGAGCCCGCACCAACAACCAGCAGAATGAACGTCATATACAAAATATCCAGCAAGGACTGCAGCAAACATTACAGTGGACAGACGGTCAGGACACTAGCCACCAAGATACTTGAGCACCAACTAGCCACCAAAGGACATGACCAACTTTCACTGGTATCCACACACACAGACAAAGAGGGTCACCACTTCGACTGGGACAACACATCCATCCTGGAACAGGCTAAACAAAGACACGCCTGGGAATTCCTAGAGGCCTGGCATTCATCTTAGAACTCCATCAGCAAACACAACGAGTTGGACCCCATTTACCAACTTCTCAGAAACAGAACCAGAAATGGTATCACCCACCACAACAGACCGAGTCAGATAAATAACAAGCAGAACAGAACACCAACGCTTCACCGGAGACTCACTGATGATGTCACCTAGCATGATGACGAAACGTCTGAGAACAAACCTACCAGCTCAGCGAGCAAACTTACAACCAGATGAACAACATTCCTATCTGTCTCGATTAAATTAAGTTGATGAAAATTTCTACCGCAAGCACTTCCATGATACAAGTAATTGTTTGTTGATGTCAGACTGAATCTGCATAACAATTCATCATGCTCCTGTATCACAAGGTCACACAACGGTCTGCCCATTCTTCTTCAAGACCTGTAGTTGCATTCCTACTAAAATCCCACTGATAGTCACAAGATAAGCAAGGTATTGGTAATATTCTATAATACACCTAACTAACAATTGTGCCACACAAGTGTCAGATAAAGACAAAATCCGGCAATGGGGAATCTAACTGTCCTCCCTTGATGTTCAATAGCATTACCATCACAGGATTCTCTACTGTCAGCATTCTGGGTGTTACCATTGACCAGAAGCTGAACAGGTCCAGCCATATAAATACCATAGCTATAAGAGCAGGCCAGAGGCTGGAAATTCTGAGGTAAGTCATTCATCTCCTGAGTCCCCAAAGCCTGCCCACCATTACAAGGCACAAGTCAGGAGTGTAATGGAATACTCCCCATTGACTGGATGGGTGCAGCTCCAACAATACTCAAGAAGCTTAACATTATCCAGGACAGAGCAATCTGCTTGTTTAGTGACCCAACCACCACATTAAACATAAACATAGCTAGTCGCCTATGATCGTGCCCCACTACCTATCTGATGAAGGAGCAGCACTCCCAAAGCTAATGCTTCCAAATAAACCTGTTGGACTATAACCTGGTGTTGCGTGATTTTTAACTTTGTCCACCCCAGTCCAACACCGGCATCTCCAAATTATAGTAGTCCACGTAGACCTGCGATGTCCTTTGGGAGGGAATTTCAGCACAGAGACAGTGAAACAATGTTAGTTGCAGTCAGGATGGTGAGTGGCTTAGAGGGTAACATGCAGGTGGCAGTGGATATTGGATAATGTTAAGCTTCTTGAGTATTGTTACAGCTGCACCCATCCAGTCAAGTGGGGAGTATTCCATTACACCCGTGATGAATGACTTACCTCAGAATTTCCAGCCTCTGGCCTGCTCTTGTAGCTATAGTATTTATAAGGCCAGACCTGTTCAGATTTTTAACTCTGGACTGGAGTGGTTCAAGGAGGTGGCTCGCCAGCAACTTCTCAAGGGGAACTAGGGACAGACAACAAATCCCAGCCTTGACAGTTTTATGCCCACTCCATTCAAGTATTAAACAAGATCATATGCTGTTGTATTATTCTGATCTTTTCAGAACAATAAACTGGGATGGGATTTCCTTGGAGCTAGAGCAAAGCATTAGATTAAGCATGTTGACTGTGTTTTTAATATGATATTTTACCAGAGTGTTTAAACATCGATCCTCAATGCAGGGGGGCTTTGACCTTTTTTAACCTATCTTCAAATCTCTCATACCAATCTGCAATTTCACTTAATGAACACATGTTACTTCAGTAGAGTATTTCTATCCTGTCTGATTATTGCATGTAATATTGTGGTGAGAAATTCCAACCGTGTGACCGCACAACTTCATCATGTGATCTTCACCAAGATCTCAATCCCGTTCACGTTTTGAGAAATATTCTTGAGCTCTGGGTTGTACCTTCACTTTGTTTATTGCAAACAGCTAAATCTAAGCTACTTACAAGTGATGCTCTGTGTATGAAAGACGGTTGCTATGTTATTGACTAAGTTTCACCTCCCTCTGCCATAGGTTTTTATACCTGTCAGGTTCCCACATATATATTCCTCATGATGGATCTAACTGTAGCCCAGAAATCACCATCACTCCAGTACAACAGGTTTCCAAACAAGGGGATGGACTTTGATTTACAAAATTCCAGTCTTGCATATTTGCCAACATAGGAACATCAGGTCAGGAACAGGTCTTTCAAAATATTGAGCCTGTTCTGCCATTTCAGATCATGGCTGTTCATCTACATTAACATTATTTTCCCACATTATCCCTATGTCATTAGTGACCAGAAATCAAGTAATCTGTCTCGAACACACATGGTAACTGAGCTGTCACAGCTCCCTGTTACAGAATTCCAAACATTCACTACTGCATGTGTGAAGAAATTCCTGTTATTTTCTGTTCTAAATGGTTCACCTCTTGGTCTGAGTCTGCGTCCCCTGGTTCTAAGCCCCCAACATCTAGGCAGGAATAACATCCTTTCTGCAGCCAAACCTGTTTTGTCCTTAAAGAATTTTGTAACTTTCAATGTGATCACCTTACAGTCTTCTAAACTGGGGAATACAGGCCCAATCTCCTCAATCTCACTACTCTGGTCAAACTCTGCTGCACTCCCTCTATGGCAAACATGTCCTTCCTTCAGTAAGGAGATGAAAGCTGTACTCAGTACTCCAGGTGAGATCTCACGAAGATGCAACACAAATTGATTATGGGCACTACCCTATGGTAGATAGTATTATGGAGTATGAGAACATCTACCATTAGTTGGTTGATGTGCAGGGCAGGGACTGTCTGGAGAATACAGACATTCAGGGATACTTTCTTTGGTTTTAATCTCTACCTTCAATCCTTCATTGAATCATCAAACCCCTATAGTATGGAAGCAGGCCATTCGGCCTATCAAGTTCTCACAGCCTTTTACCAAACATTTGGTGGAAAGTTTGGTTCATTTCTCTTGTGAAAGTGGCCACCCGGAATTATATTTAAATTAATTTGTGTTTTATTGCTCAAATCCTTCATTAGGATTGTTTTATTGTTTGAGACATATTCAACAGTGAAGCCTTTACCTTCTTTCACACACGTTACGATAAGCAAATGGACTCTTCGCTAAACGTCTTGAAGTCTGATTGCTCCCAACATTCCATCCTCCACTTTGTGACTGTGTGAGTTCTCACAAAAGGATCCTCTGTTCCGTCCCTTCGGGTTATTGAAACGGGACCAGTGAATCCTTCACCTGCTACTGGTGAATAGCTCAACCACCACTATCAACGACCAGCACTTCTTCATTGCGCCTGCAAAACACAAGAAGAACTGTGGTCAGAGGTGAAATGGCGTTCCCACCTAGTTTACACCTTTGCACCCGGCTGCACTTTATTAGAAAGGAAGCTCAGCTACATGATGTTTGGAACTCACAGATGTATAGGGGACCCTATGACCAACTTACATGGAGAAGGAATAATGCCTCTTTTGTTTCCTGAGGTATCAGGAGGTTCTGCACTACTGAATCCAGATTAGAGGGATAGGCAGCAGTGACCTGCTACCCTGACACCCACTTGATATAAGAATACCTGCTGTACTTGTGCCTGGCCCTCCACAAACCTAACCAAAACCAATAGGCAGCTGCACCCCTAGTTGGCTCGGGCTTCATTTGGTAAAAAATGAATCTGACTGACTGCTTTCAGAGATCAAATTCTATTTACCGCAGGAACTACCCTATCTACTACTGCTTGCAGTAGTTCAATCACATTGACTGTCACATTGCTTACTGCCACCACCTGGCCTCCAGTATTCCACTCTGTGGTTTGGAGTTTGTTACCACTTTGTCAATATAGCTGGAACATCCAACTGAAGCACGACCATAATCTACTTTGGGAGCTTTCCCATGATTTCTTCCATCATGTACTTTTCGGTGAGGGTTTGGAACTCACAGATGTATAGGGGACCCTATGACCAACTTACATGGAGAAGGAATAATGCCCTCGATCTGGATCCCATGAGGACCACTTCAACCCATTTAAAATTGTGCTTGTTAAATATCTGCCATGGAACGTGGTTCAAGGTGGAATCCATTCTCTTTCAATCCTAGATTATTGTGGGTTAAGGGGCTCCTTGACATTTCCCTTCAATTGCTAACACCTTCATAGTGCCCAGAACTCTTGGGATAGTTTCCCTGATGTGATATCTCCCAGCTTCAGGAGTCCCCGTCTAGAGGATAATTCCCTGTAAGAACTAAATCTCCTGCTGCCCACTCTGTGCTTTGTAACGGGATACTACAAAAATAAATCGTTAAGAGCTGAACACTCAGATACAGTGTCCTCGTATCTATTCTGCTTGTTAGAAAGGTGTAAATGAAGTTGGTTAAACACAGGCTGTTTACAGTTCAGAAAATATTCATCTTTTCCCAGGGGGAGAGGATGAAAATGACGGTGAGGTAGAAAACATGTTTATATTGCATTAGCTATCACATCACCAGGAGGATCAAAGAGAAAACTGTCACGTGAATCAGAAAGCAAAGACCAACATATAAAACCATCAACATCAGAAAACAACAATGCCTTAAGAAAAGCATTAGAATCAGGGACAACACTGTCATAAAGACTGAAAGAGCACCAGGGACAAGAATGTAAGACAGCACCACCAATATCCATGTCAAAGTCATGCACAAACATAAGCATCAAGGGTAACTTTTTAAATGCAGCACCAGGTGATTCAGAGAAAACACTATGTGAATGAGAGACTGCACTGTGGTACAAAAATCAGTGAAAACAGTTCATCCAGCAATAAGACAATCACAGTCAGCACCACAACAAAGCTCTATGAGAGTCAGAGACTTCACTGTAATACAACATCGTGACAGTCACAGACAGCATTGACATACAGCATCACCAGAATCACAGACAAAACTGAGGTACAGCCCAATGAGAGTCAGACTCTACACTGTTGTCCCTGAGAATCAAGAAACACTGATCTAAGGCAACATGGGAATGAGAGGTAACAATGCCAAAAAGCATCGTGGCCATCAAGGACAACACTGTCAAGCATCACTATGAGAATCAGAGATAACAGCACCATGGAAAGCAAATCCCCCGCTGGCGTGTCGCACCACAAGAGGCAACATAAACATAAAGCACCATGAAAACCAGAGGCAACACCAAGGTACAGCACCAAGAGAATCAGTAACATGAGAATGAGAAATAAAGCAGTCGTACGGCGCCATGAGGATCAGAGATAATACTGTCATGTAGCACGACAAGAATCTTATGCAAACAGTTGTACACCTCATTGAGAATCAGATGCCACGCTGTTGTACAACACTATGAGAATGAAGCATGGTGCTCCCCTTCAGAAACATGAGAATTAGAGGCAATACTGTCAAACACTGTCATGAAAATCAGACACAACACTGGTCTAGCACCAGGAGACAAAGAGAAAACACTTGTACAGCACCAAGTGAATCAAATGCACCACTGGCGAGCAGCAACCTAAGAATAAGAGGGTATCACTGACATAAAGCACCATGAGGATCATTGGCAATAGTCATTAGGATCATAAGAGTCTGGGACAGAACAGTCATACAGCACCATCAGTAGCAAAGGCAACACTATCATACAACAAGATGACAATCAGGGAGAATACGGTGACGTAGCACCATCAGATTCTCAGACACGACTGTCTGAAGCACAATGAAAATCAGAGAGAACTCTGTCAAACAACAGCACTAAAATCAAAAAGAACGCTGCCAGAGAACACCATGTTATCACAGAGTAATATGAGAATCAAGGACAATACTGTCGTATAGCATCATTACAGTCAGGGACAACACTTTCACACAGCACAATTACAGTCAGGAACAACACTGTCACAGAGAACCATTACAATAAGGGACAACACTGTCACACAGCACCATTCCAATCAGGGACAACACTGTCACACAACACCATTCCAATCAGGGACAACACTGTCACATAGCACCATTACAATCAGGGACAACACTGTCACACAGCACCATTACAATCAGGGACAACACTGTCACACAACACCATTCCAATCAGGGACAACACTGTCACATAGCACCATTACAATCAGGGACAACACCGTCACACAGCACCATTACAATTAGGGACAACACTGTCACACAGCACCATTACAATCAGAGATAACACTGTCACACAGCACAATTACAATAAGAGACAACACTATCACACAGCACCATTACAATCAGGGACAACATTGTCACACAGCACCATTACAATCAGGGATAACACTGTCACACAACACAATTACAATAAGGGACAACACTGTCACACAGCACCATTACAATCAGAGACAACATTGTCACACAGCACCATTACAATCAGGAACAACACTGTCACAAAACACCATTTCAATCAGGGACAACAACATCACACAGCACCATTACAAACAGGAACAATACTGTCACACAGCACCATTACAATCAGGGACAACACAATCCGACAACACCATTACAATCAGGGACAACACCGTCACACAGCACCATTACAAGCATGGACAACCCTGTCACACATCACCATTACAATCAGGAACAACACTGTCATACAACTCCATTACAATCAGAGACAACTCTGTCACACAGCTCCATTACAATCAGGGACAATACTGTCACAGAGCACCATGACAATCAGAGACAACACTGTCACGCAGCACTATTATGTTTTTACCTCACTATTATAATCGGGGACAAGACTGTCACCCATCACCATTACAATAAGGGACATCATTGTCACAAAGCACCATTATAATCAGGGACAACAGTGTCATACAACACATTACAGTCAGAGACAACACTGTCACACAGCTCCATTACAATCAGGACAATACTGTCGCAGAGCACCATTACAATCAGAGACAACACTGTCACACAGCACCATTACAATCAGGGACAACACTGTCACACAGCACTATTATAATCAGGGACAACACTGTCACACATCACCATTACAATCAGGGACAGCACAGTCACACAGCACCATTACAAGCAGAGACAACACTGTCACCCATCATCATTACAATCAGGAACAATACTGTCACACAGCATCATTACAATCAGGGACAACACTGTCATACAACACCACTACAATCAGAGACAACACCATCACACAGCACCATTACAGTCAGGAACAAAAGAGTCACACAGCACCATTACAATCAGGGACAACAGTGTCACACAGCACCATTACAATCAGGGACAACACTTTCACAAAGCACCATTACAATCAGGGACAACAGTGTCATCCAACACCATTACAACCAGGGACAACACTGTCACACAACTCCATTACAATCAGGGAAAATACTGTCGCAGAGCACCATTGCAATCAGAGACAACACTGTCACACAGCACCATTACAATCAGGAACAATACTGTCACATAGCACCATTACAATCAGGGATAACAGTGTCATACAGCTCCAGTACAATCAGGGACAATACTGTCATAGAGCACCATTACAATCAGGGACAACACTGTCACACAGCACCATTACAATCAGGGACAATGCTTTCACAAAGCACCATTGCAATCAGAGACAACACTGTCACACAGCACCATTACAAACAGGAACAATACTGTCACATAGCACCATTACAATCAGGGTCAACAGTGTCATACAGCTCCATTACAATCAGGGACAACACTGTCATACAACACCAACACAATCAGGGACAACAGTGTCATACAGCACCATTACAATCAGAAATGATGCTGTCATATATCACCATCAAAATCACAGAAAGGACTACTGTACAACTCAATGATATTCAGATTTAACCCTGTCAAATAGCATCATTAAAATCATAGACACACTGTCAAACAGCATCATCACAATGAGGGACAACACTATCTAATAGCACCAGAATCTCAAATGAAGCTATTGTGCAGCTCAATCATAGTCAGAGACACAACTGTCAGACAGCAGTATAAGTATAAAAGGCAACACTATCATGCAATACCATGAGAATCTATGGCAACACTGACAATGATGATCAAGGGAAACAATGTCATAGAGCCCTATGAGAATGACAGGCAACAATGTCAGACAGCATGATGAATATCGGTGAGAGTACTCTTATGCAGCAACATGAGAATCAGGGACCACAGTTACATGGTGCTATTAGAATCACGGACAACATTGTTTTACAGCTTCATCAAAAGCATGGACAACTGTATCATATAGCATAGCAAGTATCGGGAACAACATTGTCAAACATACCATGAGGATCAGAGATATCACTGTCAAACAGCACCATGATAATCTGGGCCCAACATAGACAGAGACAACAGCAATAAAATCAGGAGCAATACAGACAGACAACACCGATACAATCAGGAGCAACACAGACAGACAGCACCAATACAGTCAGGGCAACACAGACAGACAACACCGATACAATCAGCAGCAACACAGACTGACAACACCACATACAATCAGGAGCAACACAGACGGACAACACCAATACAATAAGGAGCAACACAGACAGACAACATCAATACAATCAGGAGCAACACAGATGGACAACACCAATACAATCAGGGGCAACACAGACAGACAACACCAATACAATCAGGGCAACACAGACAGGCAACACCAATACAATCAGGGGCAACACAGACAGACAACACCAATACAATCAGGAGCAACACAGACAGACAACACCAATACAATCAGGAGCAACACAGACAGACAACACCAATACAGTCAGGGCAACACAGACAGACAACACCAATACAATCAGGGCAACACAGACAGACAACACCAATACAATCAGGAGCAGCGCAGACAGACAACACCAATACAATCAGGAGCAACACAGACAGACAACACTAATACAATCAGGAGCAACACAGACAGACAACACCAATACAGTCAGGGCAACACAGACGGACAACACCAATACAATCAGGGCAACACAGACAGACAACATCAATACAATCAGGAGCAACAAGACGGACAACACCAATACAATCAGGGGGAACACAGACAGAGACAACACCAATACAGTCAGGGCAACACAGACGGACAACACCAATACAATCAGCGCAACACAGACAGACAACACTAATACAATCGGGGGAACACGGACAGACAACACCAATACAGTCAGGAGCAACACAGACAGACAACACCAATACAATCAGGAGCAACACAGAGAGACAATACCAATACAATCAGGAGCAACACAGACGGACAACACCAATACAGTCAGGGCAACACAGTCAACATCAATACAATCAGGAGCAACACAGACGGACAACACCAATACAATCAGGGGCAACACAGACAGGCAACACCAATACAATCAGGGGCAACACAGACAGGCAACACCAATACAATCAGGGGCAACACAGACAGACAACACCAATACAATCAGGAGCAACACAGACAGACAACACCAATACAGTCAGGGCAACACAGACGAACAACACCAATACAATCAGGAGCAACACAGACAGACAACACCAATACAATCAGGGCAACACAGACAGACAACACCACATACAATCAGGAGCAACACAGACAGACAACACCAATACAATCAGGAGCAACACAGACAGACAACACTAATACAATCAGGAGCAACACAGACAGACAACACCAATACAGTCAGGGCAACACAGACGGACAACACCAATACAATCAGGGCAACACAGACAGACAACACCAATACAATCAGGAGCAACACAGACGGACAACACCAATACAATCAGGGGGAACACAGACAGAGACAACACCAATACAGTCAGGGCAACACAGACGGACAACACCAATACAATCAGCGCAACACAGACAGACAACACTAATACAATCGGGGGAACACGGACAGACAACACCAATACAGTCAGGAGCAACACAGACAGACAACACCAATACAATCAGAAGCAACACAGAGAGACAATACCAATACAATCAGGAGCAACACAGACGGACAACACCAATACAATCAGGGCAACACAGACAGACAACACCAATACAATCAGGAGCAACACAGACAGACAACACCAATACAGTCAGGGGCAACACAGACTGACAACACCAATACAATCAGGAGCAACACAGACTGACAACACCAATACAATCAGGGGCAACACAGACAGGCAACACCAATACAATCAGGGGCAACACAGACAGACAACACCAATACAATCAGGAGCAACACAGACAGACAACACCAATACAGTCAGGGCAACACAGACGGACAACACCAATACAATCAGGAGCAACACAGACAGACAACACCAATACAATCAGGGCAACACAGACAGACAACACCAATACAATCAGGAGCAACACAGACAGACAACACCAATACAATCAGGAGCAACACAGACAGACAACACTAATACAATCAGGAGCAACACAGACAGACAACAGCAATACAGTCAGGGCAACACAGACGGACAACACCAATACAATCAGGGCAACACAGACAGACAACACCAATACAATCAGGAGCAACACAGACGGACAACACCAATACAATCAGGGGGAACACAGACAGAGACAACACCAATACAGTCAGGGCAACACAGACGGACAACACCAATACAATCAGCGCAACACAGACAGACAACACTAATACAATCGGGGGAACACGGACAGACAACACCAATACAGTCAGGAGCAACACAGACAGACAACACCAATACAATCAGAAGCAACACAGAGAGACAATACCAATACAATCAGGAGCAACACAGACGGACAACACCAATACAATCAGGGCAACACAGACAGACAACACCAATACAATCAGGAGCAACACAGACAGACAACACCAATACAGTCAGGGGCAACACAGACTGACAACACCAATACAATCAGGAGCAACACAGACAGGTAACACCAATACAATCAGGGGCAACACAGACAGGCAACGCTAATACAATCGGAAGCAATACAGACAGGCAACACCAATACAGTCAGGGCAACACAGACAGGCAACACCAATACAATCAGGAGCAACACAGACAGACAACACCAATACAATCAGGGGCAACACAGACAGAGTCAACACCAATATAATCAGGAGCAACACAGACGGACAACCCCAATACAATCAGGAGCAACACAGATGGACAACACCAATACAATCAGGAGCAACACAGACAGACAACAGCAATACAATCAGGAGCAACACAGACTGACAACACTAATACAATCAGGAGCAACACAGACGGACACCAACAATACAATCAGGAGCAACACAGACAGACAACACAAATACAATCAGGAGCAACACAGACAGACAACATCAATACAATCAGGAGGAACACAGACGGACAACACCAATACAATCAGGAGCAACACAGACAGACAACACCAATACAATCAGGAGCAACACAGACAGACAACATCAATACAATCAGGAGCAATACAGATGGACAACACCAATACAATAAGGAGCAACACAGACAGACAACATCAATACAATCAGGAGCAACACAGACGGACAACACCAATACAATCAGGGGCATCACAGACAGACAACACCAATACAATCAGGAGCAACACAGACAGACAACATCAATACAATCAGGAGCAACACAGACAGACAACACCAATACAATCAGGAGCAACACAGACAGACAACACTAATACAATCAGGAGCAACACAGACAGAGACATCACCAATACAGTCAGGGCAACACAGACGGACAACACCAATACAATCAGGGCAACACAGACAGACAACACCAATACAATCAGGAGCAACACAGATGGACAACACCAATACAATCAGGAGCAACACAGACAGAGACAACACCAATACAGTCAGGGCAACACAGACGGACAACACCAATACAATCAGGGCAACACAGACAGACAACACCAATACAATCAGGAGCAACACAGATGGACAACACCAATACAATCAGGGGGAACACAGACAGAGACAACACCAATACAGTCAGGGCAACACAGACGGACAACACCAATACAATCAGCGCAACACAGACAGACAACACTAATACAATCGGGGGAACACAGACAGACAACACCAATACAGTCAGGGCAACACAGACGGACAACACCAATACAATCAGGAGCAACACAGATAGACAACACCAATACAATCAGGAGCAACACAGACGGACAACACCAATACAATCAGGAGCAACACAGACAGACAACACCAATACAATCAGGAGCAACACAGACGGACAACACCAATACAATCCGGGGCAACGCAGACAGACAACACCAATACAATCAGGAGCAACACAGACAGACAACACCAATACAGTCAGGAGCATCACAGCGAGACCATACCAATACAATCAGGGGCAAAACAGACAGACAACACCAATACAATCAGGGGTAACACAGACAGACAACACCAATATAATTGGGGCAACACTGTTGTACAGCACCATGAGAATGTGGGACAACACTCTCAAATACCATCAGAATCGCAAACAAAGCTGCTATATACCTCAATAAGAACCAAAAGGCAACATTGTGACACAATACCCATGAAGATCAAGGACAACACTGACATACAGCCTCATTACAAAGGGATAACACTGTTGTCCAACACCATGAGTATCAGAGGCAACACAAAGACAATCTTTTTCTAATATTCATTCACAGGATGAGGGTGTCACTGACTAGGCCAGCATTTATTACCCATCCTGATTGCCCAGAGAACAGTTAAGAGTCACGTGTAGGCCAGATGAATGGTAGGGATAGTAGTTTCCTTACCAATTGGACATTAGTGAACCAGAATTCATGGTCATTGATAGAGTCTCAACTCCAGATTTTTAAAATTCAAATTATACATCTGCCATGAAGGATTAAACCCAGGTCCTCAGGACATTACCTGAGACTCTGAATTAATAGTCCAAAGATAATGCCAGTTGGCCTCAGGCACAACACCACCACACAGCATCATCAGAATCACAGACAATACTATTGGACAGCTCCATGAGAATCAGGCTTAACACAGTCAAACAACATCATTACAATCGGAGATAATACTGCCGTAAAGCACTCTGAATCTCAGAGGCGACAATGTCAAACAGCCATTGGAATCAGAGACAACACTCTCACACAACACCATCAGAGTCGTAGGCCACACGGTCAGATAGCATGATGAGGATCAAGGAGAGCACTGACATACAGCACCAGGAGAATCTGGAACAGAAACAGAACAGCTCAGCAGGTCTGGCAACATCTGTGGGGAAAATTAGAGTTAATGTTTCAGGTCAAGTGACCTTTCCTCTGAATCAGATCCAAGAATCTGTTAAGGACTGTCAAATAGCGCCATCAGAATCTTAGTCAAAGTTATTGTCCACCTCAATAAAGGTCAGAGGTAACACTGTCAAACAGGATCATGATAATCAGGGACAATGCTATGCTACAGCTCCATGATGTTCAGGGATAACAGGTCATACAGCACCACTGCAATCAGGGACAACAATGCTATACAGAGAATCAGGGACAACACAGTTGTAAGGCACCATGAGACACACAGGAAACACTGTTAAACAGCACCATGAGAATCAGAGGCAGCACTGTCATATATGACAATGAAAGACAACAGTGCTTTATAGATTGATCAGAATCAGGGACGACATTGTGTTGTGGTTCAGCACAATGATTCCCAGGGACAACACTGTCATAGAACACCATCAGAATAATGTATAACACCACCAAGAGAATCAGGGACAGCACTGTCATACACCTGCAACAGAACCAGGGATAACACTGTTGGACAGTACCATGAGTATCAGAGACAGCATCTTGAGAATCAAAGACATTGAGTGCTGTTTGGTTAAACTCAATTGCTTTGGAATTGGGTGAAAACAGAGGTAAATTGCAAGAGGTAAATTGCAAGGAGTAAAGTGGTAATTAAACTTACTTTCAGAGCTAATGTTCAAGCTAATTTAGTTCTTTAACCTAGTAACTAAAAGCTGCTTTCTTTGATTCAGTGTAGCTTTAGAATTTTGCATTGCAAAACATACTTTATTCATAAAAATATCTTTATGCACATACACAGGTGTGAGAACAGTTCTGTACAGTCTTTGCATATGAAGAAAAACAAACCTTGGATCTGATATTCCCTCTGGTTGCAAAAGCCAGAGGCATTTCTTACTTACACAGAACACTATTTACATGTGTTTACATTTGAGGCACTGATGATGCAGTTGAAGTATCCAGTCTGAATGAGTGACCTGGACATTGCCAGCAGCAGTGGGAGAGGCTGAAGGGCAGCCAGATGCTCACTCTTAGTGCCTGGGCTCCCAGTCACTCTCAGGCAAAGCTGGTTATCTGAATAACTGGTTTGATCTGAACCAGTTCTAGCAGGTCAGGCAGCATCCAGGGAACAGGAGATTCGACGTTTCGGGCACAGGCCCTTCTTCAGGAATGAGCAGAGAGTGTTCAGCAGGAGAAGATAAAAGGTAGGGAGGAGGGACTTGGAGGAGGGGCGTTGGAAATGTGGTAGGTGGAAAGAGGTCAAGGTGAGGGTGATAGGTCGGAGTACCGCCTCCATCCTACTCCGACCTATCACCCTCACCTTGACCTCTTTCCACCTATCACATTTCCAACGCCCCTCCTCCAAGTCCCTCCTCCCTACCTTTTATCTTCTCCTGCTGAACACTCTCTGCTCATTCCTGAAGAAGGGCCTGTGCCCGAAACGTCGAATCTCCTGTTCCCTGGATGCTGCCTGACCTGCTGGGCTGTTCCAGCAATAAAGTTTCAACTTTGATCTCCAGCATCTGCAGACCTCACTTTCTCCTGAACCAGTTCTAAACCATTGTTTTGAGGGGCCTTAAAAAGGCTATATCCTTAGTGCTGCTTGGCTAAAGGAGAGTTGGGTGAAAACAGGGAGTTAGGTGAGACAGGGAGAGGTAAAGTTGAAAGACTGAGTGCGGCACTCAGTCTCAGTCTGGGCAGTTCAGAGAGTGACACCAATTGACTGTTTCCACTAGGGACCATAAGTGATATTTGCAGAGTAATTTCTTTTGTTAAAGTTTTTTAAAGTATAATATATTAGCATAAATAAAGATAGGGATTTTCGATTATAAGTGTTTGAAACAAAGGAAGGTCCCTAGCTTAATTAATTTTATTTAAGGGATAATTTGCTTAAGTAGTTATGACAGGAGACCTCACACCTCCTCTTGTGCAATGTGCAAAATAAGGGACAATGATAAGTGCAAGAGATGTATCCAGCCGCAGTTACTAGCTCACCGCCTTTCAGAACTGAAGCTGTGGGGGGGCACTACTGTGGAGTGTCTGCAATACTGAGAATGTTGTGGATAGCACGTTTAGCAAGATGAGGTCGACACAAGTAGAAAGGGAATGGGAAACCATCAGACAAGATAAAAGGTTCACGAAGTCAATGCAGGAGTCCGTTATGGTCATCCCCCTCCCAAACAGATACACTGTTTTGAATGGTGCTGGGGGTTATGGACTCTCAGGGGAAAGCAGCAACAGCCAATTCCATGGTACCATGAGTGGCTTTGCTGCACAGAAGGGGAGGAAAATGATTGGCAGGACTATGCGGATAGGGGATTCAATAGTAAGGGGTTCGGGCAGGTGCTTCTGCGGCTGCAGACGTGAATCCAGGATCGTATGTTGCCTCCCCGTTGCCAGGGTCAGGGATGTCACAGAGTGACTGCAAGACATTCTGGAGGGGGAGGGGGAGCAGCAAGTGGTCATGGTGCATGTAAGTAACAAAAATATAAGCAAACAAAAAGATGAGGACCTGAAAGCTGAACATAGGAAGTTCAAAGTTAAATTCAAATTCGGAACCTCAAAATGTAGTAATCACAGAGTTACTCCCAATGATCACGAGAGCGGGAATAAGAGAATGATCAGATGAATGTGTGGCTGGAGAAATGATGTGCCAGGTTTCTTCAGGCATTGGGACTGTTTCTGGGGAAGGCGGGATGTGTACAAGCCTCAGGGGTCATATCCGGGCAGAGTTGGGACAAATATCCTCATGGGGGCTATTGCTAGTTCAGTGGGTGAGGTTTTAAACTAGTCTGGCATGAGGATGTGAACCAAAGTGGAGGCTTAGATGGGTCAGATTCAGATCAGGAAATGCAAGGTAGGACATTAGTTAGTGATGTAGTCAGTTACTTGGAAAGACAAAAGAAATGAGGATTAAAAAGTGTCCAGTAAAGAAAATTGATGGGTTGCACGGTTTATACATCAATGCAAAGTGCATTACAAACAAGATAGGTGAACTAAGGGCACAGATAGACACATGGCAGCACAACCGAGTTGAAGAAGAGTTGTCTAGTTGGCAACTCAATATCCCTATACACAGAGATTTCTCAGGGTTAGGGAATTGAGGACTACAGGGCATCAGTTTAAGGTCAGAGAGGAAAGAATAAAAGGGAACCTGAAGGGCAACTTTTTTATACAGAGGGTGGTATGTATTTGGAATGAACCGCCAGTGGAAGTGGTTGAGGTGGGTACATTAACAACATGTAAAAGGTATTTGGACAATTACATGGAAAGGTTTTGAAGGATATGGGCCAAGTGCAGGAAAATGGGGTTAGCGTGGATGGACCTTTTGATCGACATGGACCAGCTTGGGCCAAAAGCACCTGTCTCCATGCTGTGGGACTCTATGAATCTATGATAAGATGGATGACAAAAGATAGAGTGGGGGTGGGGTAGTAGAATTGTTTGAAGAAATCATCTACAGTTGTGAGAAGGAATGATATACTAAACAGATTAACAAATGAGGCTTTATGGGTAGAGCTTAGAAATAAAAAAGGGAGGCACACTACTATGAGTAAACTACAGACTGCCAAATGCTGAGAGGGGGATAGAAGAATACATAGAGTCATAGAGATGTACAGCACAGAAACAGACCCTTCGGTCCAACCCGTCCATGCTGACCAGATATCCCAACCCAATCTAGTCCCACCTGCCAGCACCCGGCCCATATCCCTCCAAACTCTTCCTATTCATATACCCATCCAGATGCCTCTTAAATGTTGCAATTGTACCAGCCTCCACCACTTCCTCTGGCAGCTCATTCCATACACGTACCACCCTCTGCATGAAAAGGTTGTCCCTTAGGTCTCCGCTATATCTTTCCCCTCTCACCCTAAACCTATGCCCTCTAGTTCTGGACTCCCCCACCCCAGGGAAAAGACTTTGTCTATTTATCCTATCCATGCCCCTCATAATTTTATAAGCCTTTATAAGGTCACCCTTCAGCCTCCGACGCTCCAGGGAAAACAGCCCCAGCCTGTTCAGCCTCTCCCTGTAGCTCAAATCATCCAACCCTGGCAACATCCTTGTAAATCCTTTCTGAACCCTTTCAGTATCAGCTTGAAAGAAAAACATACAATCCATCAGAAATTAGTGATAAGCTAGAGTATAGGGGAAGTTTTAGAAACCAAAAAAAGACAGCCATAAAAAAGGGAGAAAATAAACATTGAGAGGAAGCTTGCAAGTAGTATCACGAAGGACAGGAAGAGCATCTTGAGATATATAAAAAGGAAAACAGAACCCAAAATGAACATAGACTCCTTAGAGGATGAGACTGGAAAAACAATAAACTGAAATAACAGGAGCTCATTAAATGGCACAGCAGACACAATGGACTGAATGGACTACTTCTGTAACTATGTCTTGACAAAGAAGCAGCACTCTGAAAGCTTGCACTTCCAAATAAACCTAATAGACCAACCTCTGCTGTAGTAATAAAAGGGCAATGGTAGTAGAAGACTTTAACTGTCCCAGTATCAAACTGGGTTTCAAACAGTATCAGGAGCGTGGAGGGTGACAATTTCATTTTTTGTGCACAGGAAAAAAAAATTTCAAACGATTTGTGACAAGTCAAACAACAGGAGATGCAATATTGGATTTAGTGTTGGGAAACGAAGGCGGGCAAGTGGGTGAAATGACAGTGAGCGGCCATATCAGGCATAATTATTACAATTTGGTTAAATTTAGTATTGTTATGGAAAAGGACAAAGATAAATAAGGAATAAAAGTTTCTAACTGGGGCAGGGAGAAATTTACAAAACTGAGAAGTGATTTGAAGAGAAAGTGAGGACGGCAGATGCTGGAGATCAGAGCTGAAAATGTGTTGCTGGAAAAGCGCAGCAGGTCAGGCAGCATCCAAGGAGCAGGAGAATCGATGTTTCGGGCATGAGCCCTTCTTCACGAATCCTGAAGAAAGGTTAATGCCCGAAACGTCGATTCTCCTGCTCCTTGGATGCTGCCTGACCTGCTGCGCTTTTCCAGCAACACATTTTCAGCTGAGACGTGATTTGGCTGAGGTAGACTCCTGAAGGATAAATCAGTGGTGAACCAGTGGCAAGCACTAAAAAAGTGATACGATAAATAAACAAACAATAAAAGGTCACAAAGCAGACATGTCCCCTCTAAATCTTAGAATGGTACTGCCGAATCTAGATCCCCATGGTTGTCTAGAAAAATACAGGGGAAAATTAAACAGAAAAAGACAGCTTATGATGGCCACAAAAAAAAACTCAACATTGCAGATAGCCTAGAGGAGTTCAGAAAGTCCAAGGATCAAGTTTCAAAAACAAAGAGAATTAAAGAGATATCAGGAGAAAATATTAGCAAGCAAGATAAAGGCAAATCCAAAGATGTTTTACCAGTATATAAAGAACAAAAGGATTGTTACGGAAAAAGTGGGACCTATCAGAGATGAAGAAAGTAACTTGTGTGAAGATGCAGAGGATTTGGGAAGAATTTTAAATGAACATTTTGTCTTTGTATTCACAATGGAAATGGACGATGTGGATATAGTAATCCAAGAGCAGTGTGAAACATTGGCCAAAATAATCATAACGAGAGGGGAGGTGTCGGAGGAGTTGCAATCCTTGAAGTGGATAAGTCGCAAGGGCGAGCTAGATTGTTCCTTAAGATGTTGAAGGAAATCAGGGAGGAAATAGCAGATCCTCTGAGGATTTTTTTCTCAATATTCACTAGATACAGGTGAAGTGCCGAAAGTATTGGAGGATTGGAGATGTGGTTCCACTGTTTGAAAAAGGTACAAAGAAATTGGCAAACAATTATAGGGTAGTTAGTCTTACTTTGATGGTGGGCAAATTGTTAGAATCTATCTTGAGATATTGGATAAATGGTCACTTAGAAAGGCATGGACTAGTCAGGGATAGTGAGCATGGTTTTGTTTAGGGAAGGTCATGACTTACAAATTTGATTGAATTCTTTGAAGAAGTGATAAGGAGGATCGATGGTTGTAGTGTAATGGATTCAGCAAAGCATTTGACAGGGTCCCACATGGCAGACTGGTCAAAAAGGTAAAAGCCCATGGTATACAGAATAATGTGTTGAATTGGATCCAAAGCTAACTAAGTAACAGGAACTTAAGAGTAATAGTTGATGCCTTGCCTTGCGAATGGATAGCTGTTTCAAGTGGGCATCTGCAGGGCTCGGTGTTGGTACCCCAGCTGTTTGATGACACACTTAACAATTTGGACTTGAATGTGGGGGGCTACATTGGGGAAGCATGTCAGCAACTTGGCTGTGTACAGGACAGCTGAAAGCTCCAAAATGACAAAGGTGGGTCGGTGGAGTGAGCAGGAAAGTGGCAGATGAAGTTCAATTCTGATAGGTGTGAGGTAATGCATTTAGCTAGGTCAAACAGTAAATGGGAATACACAGTAATGTAAATATACAGAGAGCGGTTGGTGGAGTGTGAGATCTTGGCAGGCAAGTGCACACATCCCTAAAAGGTAGCAGTGCAAGTAGATAAGGTTGTAAAAAAAAAGCCTATGGAATGCTCTCCTTCATTGACAGAGGTATAGAAAATAAAAGTAAGGATATAATGATGAAACTGCTTAAGACACTAGTGAGGCCACAACTGGAGTATTATATTTATCGTGTGTAATTCTGGTCACTACATTATAGGAAGGATGTAATTGTTCTGCAGACAGTGCAGAGAGGATTTACTATAGTATTTCCAGGGCTGGAGAATTGGAGCTACGAGGAGAGATTAGAGAGGTTGGGGTTGTTTTCCTTTGAAACAGAGAAGGCTGAGGGGTGACATAATTGAGATATTCAAAATTTTGAGGGGTAGAGATAGAGCAAACAGAAGAAACCTGTTTCCCTTGGCAGAGAGTTCAAAATCCAGGGGTCACAAATTCAAGCTAAGTGTCAGAAGGATTAGGGGAATGTGACAGAACACATTTTACACAGAGGGTGGTGGGTGTCTGGAATTCACTGCCTGAGTTGGTGGTGGAGGGAGAGGCATGAAATTCTTTTGAAAGGTAACTTGATCTGCACCTTAAGTGCTGTAAGCTACAGGGCTAAGGGCCATGTGCAGGAACGTGGGATTAGAATAAGCAATGGGTGTCTTTGGGTAGGTCAGGTCAAGTTGGATGGAAAGGCCCTTTCTGCACTGTCCTATTCAATGGTTCTATGATGCTATGAGAATATGAAGCAACACTGTTATAAGGCACCAGGGCAATCAGAGACAACGTAGTCAAAAATCACCTGAGTATCAGCATCAACATTATTGTAGAGCACCATGAGAATCAGTAAGAGCCTTGTCAAACTGCACTATGAGTATCATAGGCCACATTGTCACAAAGCACTATTACTTACAGGGACAACACTGTCACACAGCACCATTACAATCAGGGACAGCACTGTCACACAACACCATTACAATCAGGAAAAACACTGTCACACAGCACCATTATAATCAGGAACAAAACTGTCACACAGCACCATTACAATCAGGGACAATACTGTCACACAGCACCATTACAATTAGGAACAAAACTGCCACACAACACCATTACAATCAGGAACAACACTGTCACACGGCACCATTATAATCAGGGACAACACTGTCACACAGCACCATTACAATAAGGGACAACACTGTCATACAACACCATGACAATCAGAGACAACACTGTCACACAGCACCATTACAATCAGGGACAACACTGTCACACAGCACCATTACAAACAGAGACAATACTGTCACCCATCACCATTACAATCAGGGACAACACTGTCACACAGCACCATTACAATCAGGGACAACACTGTCATACAACACCATTACAAACAGTGACAACACTATCACACAGCACCATTACAAACAGGAACAACACTGTCACACAGTATCATTACAGTCAGGGACAACATTGTTATACAACACCATTACAAACAGGGACAAAACTGTCACACAGCACCAGGCAAAGGGACCTCTTGCAAGTGGGAGGCCTTTAAAAGTGAGATAGTTGAGTTCAAGTGGGAGAAAGTGAGGACTGCAGATTTTGGAGATCAGCGTCGAGAGTGTGGTGCTGGAAAAGCACAGCAGGTCAGGCAGCAGCCGAGGAGCAGGAGAATCAACATTTCAAGCATACGCTCTTCATTAGAAATGAGGCTTGTGGGCTAAGGGGGCTGAGAGAAAATTGGGAGCGGCTGGGGCTGGTGGAAGATAGTTGAGAATGCGATCGGTGGATGGAGGCGAGGGTGAAGGTGGTAGTCAGAGAGGAAGATGGAGCGGTTAGGTTGGAAGGAAGATGGGCAGATAGGACAGGTGAAGAGGGTGGTGCTGAGTTGGACGGCTGGATCTTGGATAAGATGAAATGAGGAAACTGGTGAAATCCGCATTGAACCCATGTAGTTACAGGGCCCTAAGGTGGAAGATGAGGTGGTAAGGGTTTGGTGATGGAGGTGGCCCAGGACCTGCATGTCCTTGGGGGAGTGGGAGTAGGAGTTAAAGTGTTAAAGTGTTCAGCCACGGGGCGGTGGGATTGTTACGTACGTGTGTCTTGGAGATGTTCTCTGAAGCAATCCGCAAGTAGGCGGCCTGTCTCTCCAATGTAGAGGAGCCCACATCGGGAGCAATGGATACAGGAAATGGCTTGTGTGGAGGTGCAGGAGAGTTAAAGGTGAGGGTGTTCCTGTGAGGAATTGGGAAGCCTGGATGACAAGAGATATTGAGGCTTTGACCAGAAAAAAGGAGGTATGGCTCAGGTTCAGGCAACTGGGATCAAGAGATTCCCTGGAGATATACAGGAAATACAAGAGTTTACTGAAGAAGAAAATCGGGAGGGTGAAAAGGGGCATGCGATAGCCTTGGCTGAGAAGATTAGGATGAATCCAAAGAGGTACTTTAAATATGTTAAAGGAAAAAGAATAACTAGAGAGAGAATAGGGCCCCTCAAGGACCAAAGTAGATATGTATGTGTAGAACCACAGGAGATGGGCGAGGTCCTCAATGAATATTTCTCCTCTGTGTTTACCATGGAGAAAGACATGAAGACTTGGGAACTTGGGGAGGTTAGTGGTCATTTCCTGGGGACAGTAGATATCACAGTAGAGGAGTGTTGGATGTGTTAGAATGTACGAAGGTGGAGAAATCTCCTGGTCTTATCCAAGAACACTGCGAGAGCTCAGAGTAGAAATTACGAGGGCCCTGGCTGATATTTTTGCATCATCGTTAGCCATGGGTGAGGTCCTGGAAAACTGGAGGGTAGCGAACGTTGTGCCATTATTCAAGAAGGGCTGCAAAGAAAAACCTGGGAACTATAGACCAGTAAGCTTAACATCAGTGTTGGGTAAATTACTTGAGAAGATTTGGTGGGGATAAGATATACATGTATTTGGAAAGACAGGGTTTGATTAGGAATAGTCAGCATGGCTTTGTGAGTGGGTGATCATATTCACAAATTTGTTAGAGCTCTTTGATGGAATGACCAGGAAGGTTGACGAGGGCAGGGCAGTAGATGTAGTCTATCTGGATTTCAATAAGACCTTTGATAAGGTTCCACATGGTAGGTTGCTCTGGAAAGTTAGATCACATGGAATCCAGGGGAAGCTGGCGCATTGGATACACAATTGGCTTGATGGTAGGAAGCAGAGGGTAATAGTGGAAGGATGCTTGTCAGACTGGAGACCCGTGACTAGTGGAGTGCTTCAGGAGTCGGTGCTTGGCCCATTACTGTTTGTTATCTATATCAGTGATTTAGATGAGAACATACAAGACATGATTAGAAAGTTTGCGGATGACACTAAAATAGGTGGTATTGTGGACAGTGAGGAAGGTTATCAGAAACTCAAACAGGACCTTGTTCAGCTGGGGAAGAGGACTGAGAAATAGTAAATGGAGTTTAATATAGATAAGTGTGGGGTCTTGCATTTTGGAAAGTCAAATCAAAGTAGGAGTTTCATGGTGAATGGTCAGGTCTTAAGGAGTGTAATGGAACAGAGAGATCTTGGAGTTCAGATGCACGGTTCTCAGAAAGTGGTGTCACAGGTAGACAGGGCAGTGAAGTAGCCTTTTGACACACTGGCCTTCATCAGTCAGGGCACTGAGTATCAAAGTTTGGAAGATATGTTGTAGTTGTACAGGACGGTGGTGAGGCCACACTTGGAGTATTGTATTCAGTTTTGGTCACCTTGTTACAGGAAGGATGCTATTAAACTGGAAAGAGTGCAGAAGAATTTTACAAGCATGTTGCCTGGACTCAATGGTCTGAGTTATAAGGAGAGGTTGGACAAGCTAGGACTTTTGTGTTGACAGTGTAGGAGACTGAGGGGAGACCTAATAGAGATGCATAAGATCACAAAAGACATGGATAGGGTCAATGCACGCAGTCTTATCCCAGGGCTGGGGAATTAAGGACTAGAGGGCATCAGTTTAAAGTTAGAGGGGAAAGAATAAAAGGGAACCCGAGGGGCAACGTTTTTATACAGAGGGTGGTACACACATGGAATGAACTGCCAGCTGGTACATTAACAACATTTAAAAAGCATTTGGACAAATATATGGATAAAAAAGGATTAGAAGGACATGGGCCAAGTGCAGAAAAGTGGGGTGGCCATTTTGGTTGTTATGGACCAGTTTGGGTCAAAGGGCCTGCCTCTGTGCTGTAGGACTCGATGACTCTATGACTCTCTGCGACAACACTGTCGTACACCATCATGAGAGTCAGAGGCAATACAGTCATATAGCACCATCAGTCACACTGTCTTGCAGTAGCAAAAATATTAGCAACAAAAGTGTCATACAGCATCACGAGCTTCAGCAACAACACTGTGGTGCATCACCAGAAGATCTGAGGCCATGCTGTCACACAGACCCATGAGAACCAGAATAAACACAGATGAACAGCACCAGAAGTAACTTCACACTGTCTTGCAGCAAAATGGGAATCAGAGGCAACACTGTCATACAGCACCATCAGAATTAAGTTGACACATCTGAATGGGTATATGAATAGGAAGGGTTTGGAGGGATATGGGCCGGGTGCTGGCAGGTGGGACTAGGTTAGGTTGGGATATCTGGTCGGCATGGACACGAGGTGGACCGAAGGGTCTGTTTCCATAGTCTAAGACTATGACTATCATGGGGCAAAATGGGAATCAGAAGCAACAGTTTCAAACAAAAACCATAATGGTACTGCATGACAGTGTGTTGTCCGGATTCCAATGGTGTTGTACAACAGTATTATCTCTGAATCTGATGATGTTGTAGCGCACTGTTGTCTCTGATTCTCAGGGTGTTGTTTGACAGTGTAGCCTCAGATTCTGATTGAGCTGCACTACAATTTTGTCTGATGTTCTGAGTTTGCTTTACAATACTGCTGTCCCTGTTCATCTTTGTGCTATATGACACTGGTGGCCCTGATTCTCATGGTGCTGAAGGAGTGTTATCTCTGATGTTCAAGGTGAGATGGTTTTTTTCTGAGTTTCTAATGGTGCTGCATGAGTGTTGTCCTTGAATGTCATTGTCCTGTTACCTCTACCTCTCAAGGACTCAACACTGTCCTGCAGCAAGATTCAGAAGCAACACTGTGCTACAGCACCATGAGAACATGATCAATAGTGACACCATCACTATAAGAATCAGAGACAGCGTTGTCATAGAGCACCTTGGAATTAGGGACACAACAGTCTTACAGCTCCATGAGATTTAGGAACAACAATGTCAGGTAGCACCATGAGAATCAGAGTCATTGCTGTACAGCACCATGACAATCAGTGGTACACAAGGTCATACTGCACTTTGTGAACAAGAAGTGTGAACAATTCCACACTTCAGCAACTATAACGTTAGATTAGATTAGATTCCCTACAGTGTGGAAACAGGCCCTTCGGCCCAACAAGTCCACACTGACCCTCCGCAGAGCAACCCACTCAGACCCATTCCCCTACATTTACCCCTGACTAATGCACCTAACACTACGGGCAATTTAGTGTGGCCAATTCACCTGACCTGCACATCTTTGGACAGTGGGAGGACCGGAGCACACCCATGCAGACACAGGGAGAACATGCAAACTCCACACAGACAGTTTCCTGAGGTGGGAATTGAACTGAGGTCCCTGGCGCTGTAAGGCAGCAGTGCTAACCACTGAGCCACCGTGCCACCCCTATTATAGCACTATTATACAGCATCATGAGAATTAGTGACAGCACTGTGACATAGTTCCACAACAATCAGGGAAAACACTGTATTCACAAACAATCTGAGAGTCAGGGATCACACAGTCATATCCTATGCACAGTGTCTAAAACTGAACAGCACAGAATCAGAGGCAACATTTGCAATAATGACACAATTTAATAATGGAAGAACAGACACACATTGCTGAAGCTGCAGATGGGAATCCAAGATGGTGTGTTATCTCCCTGGTGCCAGGGTCAAAGATGTTACTCAGAGGCTGCAGAGCACCCTGAGGGGATGGGGGGAACAGCCAGCAGTCCTGCCCCATACTTATACAAATGATAGTCAGCAAAAGGAATGCAGCCAGTATTTAGGGAGCTAGCTGGGAAATTGGTAACCAAGATCTCAAAAGTAAGTATCTCCAGTTTACTCTCAGTGCAAGTGTGTACAGAAATAAAAGAATAAGCAGATGATTGTGTGGTGCAGGAAAGAGAGCTTTTAATTTCTGGGATAGTCTAGGGTTGAGGATTGCTAAAGAGCCTGTCAAGAGGTTTGTTTATGATATTGGCAAGAATTTAAATTATCTTGACAGTGTTGTGGAAACTAGGAGGTAAAACTAGAGATGCACAGAACCACGTGAAAAATAGGCTTGACTATGATTAGAATAGTAAGTTATAAGGTGCGTTCAGAATAAGGGAGAGAGTCTAAATCAGTATTACTGTGCAGGTGTATGGATGTTCTGAGTGTAGTAAAAAGGACTAGTGTGTTACAGGTACAAGTTATCATATGGAAATATGATGTTGTGGCTATAACAGAGACTTGGATCAAGAGGAAGCAGGACTACATGGTTAATATTCCTGGCTATGAGGTGGTGAGGAAGGATAGAAAAGGACGTAAAAGGGGAAGATGCTGAGCAGATTAAGGAGAGCATTGAGAGAGAATGTCACGGAAGGGTCAATGGCTCAATTAATTTGCTTTGGGCTACAGAACAAAAGAAAAGATACAATTTCATTGATCAGGGTTTTCCATATGCCACTAATTATTGGGAAAGATGTAAAGGAACAGGAATTACAGAGTTGCAAGTTCAAAGTTTGGGAGAAGATTTGTAGCTCGGGTGCTCGTGTTTGTGGTTCTGTTCGCCGAGCTGGGAATTTGTGTTGCAGACGTTTCGTCCCCTGTCTAGGTGACACCCTCAGTGCTTGGGAGCCTCCTGTGAAGCGCTTCTGTGTTGTTTACTTCGGCATTTATAGTGGCCTGTCCCTGCCGCTTCCGGTTGTCAGTTCCAGCTGTCCGCTGCAGTGGCCGGTATATTGGGTCCAGGTCGATGTGTTTGTTGATAGAATCTGCGGATGGGTGCCATGCCTCTGGGAATTCCCTGGCTGTTCTCTGTTTGGTTTGCCCTATGATAGTAGTGTTGTCCCAGTCAAACTCACGTTGCCTGTCATCTGCGTGTGTAGCTACTAATGATAGCTGGTCGTGTCGTTTCGTGGCTAGTTGGTGTTCATGGATACGGATCGTTAGCTGTCTTCCTGTTTGTCCTATATAGTGTTTTGTGCAGTCCTTGCATGGGATTTTGTACACTACATTAGTTTTGCGCATGCTGGGTATCGGGTCCTTCGTTCTGGTGAGTTGTTGTCTGAGAGTGACTGTTGGTTTGTGTGCTGTTATGAGTCCTAGTGGTCGCAGTAGTCTGGCTGTCATTTCAGAAATGTTCTTGATGTATGGTAACGTGGCTAGTCCTTTGGGTTGTGGCATGTCCTCATTCCGTTGTCTTTCCCTAAGGCATCTGTTGATGAAATTGCAGGGGTATCCGTTTTTGGCGAATACATTGTAGAGGTGTTCTTCTTCCTCTTTTTGCAGTTTTGGAGAGTATTATAGAGTAATTATAATGGGGGCCTTTACTTATCCAAATATAGACTGGTACAGTAGTATTGTAAAGGGCAAAAGAATTCTGAGTGTGCTCAGGAGAATCTTTCTGCAGTGACATGTTTCCAGTTCAACAGGAAAGAAGGCATCTCCTAGTCTGGCTCTTGGGAATGACGTGACCAGTGGATCAAGTGTCAGCAGGCGAACATTGAGGGCTATTGTACTGTAAGGTTTAGCTTGGCAGAAAAATGGTAACTAACAATGGGCTACTTTTAAATGTATAGTTTAGACACAATCAAGGTACATGCCCACAAAGGGGAAAGGTAGAACAAAGAAAGCCAGAGTTTCCTGAATGACAAAAGAGTAAAATGTAGATGAAGCAGAGAGACTACACCTATGATAGGTGTCAGATGGGTCATATAACCAAGAATTTGGCTGAACATAGAAAGCTCAGAGGGAAATGCAAAAGCAAATAAGAGACATTAAGAGTGACATGAACAAAATTGACAGCAAACACAAGAGAACATACTTAATAGGCATATAAGCAGTAACAGGTGGGCAAAAGGAAGAGTGGGGCCAATAATGGTCCATAAACTGAGTTAAATATAATCAGAGCGAATGGCTAGGGTATTAAGTGAATGATTTGCATCTGTATTTTGACAATGCCCAAGTCATGGTGATAAAGATGGTAATTCAGACCCATGAAAAAGATTAACAAGCAGGTGATATTAGATTGGCTGCCTGTGCTTAAATATGATATGACACCAGAACCAGATGAAATTCAAACAAGGACACAGAGACGGGACTGGAAATTTCAGAGACATGGCCACAATTTCCCTGCTTTCCTTAGACTCAGGGATAGCACCAGAGGACGAGAGTTGCAGATTTTATACGCTTGTTCACACAGGGTGTGACAATAAGCCCAGCAACTGCAGACTAGACAGTGGTGGGGAAGCTAATAGAAACTATAATTTGGAACAATGTTAATACTCACTTGGGTAAATATAATTAAAGAAAGACAATATGGATATGTTCAGTATATATTTATAGTTAACTAATTTGTTGATGTTTTTTAAAGAGAAATAGAGAGTTTTGCTGGATTTGTGTACATGGGTTTCCAAAAAGATACTTTGTTAAGAGTACATATATTTATGGATTATAAGAACTAGAAAATTCAGCATGGTGGCACAGTGGTTAGCATTGCTACCTCACAGCGCCAGAGACCTGGGTTCAATTCCCGCCTCAGGCACCTGTCTATGTGGAGTTTGCACATTCTCCCCGTGTCTGCATGGGTTTCCTCCGGTTTCCTCCCACAAGCACAAAAATGTGCAGGTTAGGTGAATTGGCTGTGCTAAATTGCCCGTAGTGTTAGGGAAATGGGTATGGGTGGGTTGCTCTTTGGAGGGTCGGTGTGGACTTTTTGGGCCGAAGGGCCTGTTTCCACACTTTAAGTAATCTATTCTAAAATGGATATCTGTATCTTACTGAGTTCAAAAAATTATCATATTATTTGAAAATGAATATCAAAAAGTTAAAAGAGATTATGATCAATTCTTTGCTCTCAAATAAAGTAGTGTCCAACAAAGTTCTGGAAAGACAGAATTGTGGCGTTTTACTGCCTTAACTGTTGAGCAAACAGACACGAGAATCCCTAGTGGATCGATGATGCTGTCACCTAGCAACAGCCTCTGGACTGAGGTACTAGGTGCTTTATAGGTATACACCTAGAAGTTGTGGGCAGTTGCTGGAGAGGTTTTGTAAGGGTTCAGTGCTGTCTCTCCCAGTCTGTCCAAGTTAAAGCTTGGGGCCAAGAGCAGCATTCTCCATCTCACTCTCAGCAAAGTAGATTGAACAAACCTGATAAAGTTTTCAATAATAGGACTCCCTACGGTTTTTCTTCTGAACCTGAAATCTGTTCTGAAGTTTACTACCATTCTGTTACTGACAGCAATGTGAGTTCATTGACAATAAACCATAAGGAATGAGAGAAAATAATCTTATCCTACGTTTAGTTAAGACTCCTCTTTTTTTCATTAATAATTGCTATAGAGAACTCTGTGTGTGTGTGTTTTTGTGTATACGTGTGTTATACGCGTGTGTGCACGCACACGTGCAAGTGCCTGTGAGAGACATCCTTTCAACTAGATGCGTATGTGATTGGGATTAAGGGGGATATAGTTTGATTTATATAGTATTTTAGTTGATGACTAGTTTGCCATTTGTTTGAAGAATATGTTCTCCTGTAAGAAACGTTATTTTGAGGTTATTGAAAAACCTAGCCAAAGTTTTTTTTGTTCTTTTAAACAGGAATAAAGAGAGACAAAATGATCATTTTTTGTTGATTGAATAAAACATTCACACATTGGGTACTGCTCTTGAAGTAGTGAGGCTTGAGTTCCATCATCCTCCTCTCTGAGGAGACAACAAAGTTTGGGGACTTGGAGTGGAATTTTGGATGTGGATAATGAGATTGGATGTGGAGTGATGATAATCAGCAAAGAATTAAAGGAAAAATATCAGGTTTTTGCGTATTATAAAAATAGAATGGCATTGGAAGCAGCCAGAACCTTTTTTAAAGATGGCAGACAAATTCTTGACTGGGTTACAAGATTTAACTAAGGCTAAGCAAATAGAGTTGCCAATGGAGTTACGATTGGAATTTCCTGCAGGAGCTAAGAAAGCAGAGATAAATTAACATTCCAGCACTGCATCTGGTATTGATGGAAATACAAAAGAGGTCAGATATTCCAAGTAGTCAGTTATCAGAGTTAGTCATAGAGTCAGACAGCATGGAAATAGACCCTGCAGTTCATGCCACAAGGTTTCCCAAATTTAACTAGCCCCATTTGCCTACAATTGGTCCATATTCCTCTAAACCTTTCCTGTTCATGTATCTGTCCATATGTCTTTTAAGTGTTGTAATTGTACTTGCATCTACCACTTCCTCTGGCAGCTCATTCCACACACAAACCACTCAGGTCCCTTTAAACCTTTCCTCTTTCACCTGAAAAAGGCTCCCCCTAGTTTCGAACTCTCCCACCCTCAGAAAAAGACCTTTGCTATTCACCTCATGATTTCATAAACTGCTATCTCTATCAAGTCACCTCCTATGTTCCAGTGAAAAACGTCCCAGCCTATGCAGCTTCTCCTTATAGCTCAAACTCTCCCATCACGGTAGCGTCCTTGTATATCTTTTGTACACCCTCTCCAATTTAATAATATCATTCCTTTAGCACAGCGACCAGGACTGAACGAGTTATAAATGAGTCATGGTTAAAGTAGCTTGAATATTGAAATGAAATTAAGTCAATCATCAGGAATGGCATTCCAAAAAAGCAGAGGGAAAGGGCAAGGACTCCAGAATTGAGAAATCTGGAAAGGGAATATATGTGTGAATTTGTACGTAAGGAATGGGAAAAAGAGTTAGAACTTCAGAGAGAGGACAGAGGTAAAGAGAGAACACTTAAGAGGCATGAATTCAAGTTTCAGGAGAGAGAAAAGGATAAAAAGAGGGAATTGTAACAAGAATATTGGCAGAGAGCACTGACGTTTGAAAAAGAGGCCTTACATGTGGAGGAAGGTTCTGATGACAAGAAACCTAGCCATAACCTGAAGCCCAGGAAGGAAATGTTTAAATTTGCAAAGACCCTACCAAACTTTCAGGAAAAAGACGTGGAGGCATTCTTCATGTCATTTGAACAAATAGCAAAATAAGTGAAGTGGCCAAAGGAAAGCTGGACAGTGTCATACAGAGCAGTTGCAATATATAGCACATTAAACTTATACATCACTGTCAGAAAAGGTTTATGTTTTTTTTTAATTAATGAGACATGAACATTGCTGGCTGGGCCAAGATTTATTGCCCATCCCTAGTTGCCCTTGAGAAAGTGGTGGTGAGTTGCCTTCTTGAACTGTTGCAGTCTATGTGCTGCAGGTGAATGTGCAATGCCGTTATGGAGGGAGCTTAACCCACGCACAGTGAAGGAACAATGATATATTTCCAAGTCAGGATGGTGCGAGTTGCTTGGATAGGAACTTGCAGGGGCTGTGGCTATAAAAAAGGCTTTTCTAGGTGTAAATGAGGTAGCTCTTGAAGGACACAGGCAAAAGTATTGAAATCTTAAGGAAACAGCCTGGGCAGACTGACATTGAACTTGAAAAGATGAAGCAAAGGCAAAGTAAAAGAACTTAAAAATTTACTATGACCAATAGTTGGAACCCATGTTGGAAACTAGGAGATTGAAACAGCTCAAAAGGCATCACTGGCCACTGACGATTTGGGACGGCACAGTGGCTCAGTGGTTAGCGCTGCTGCCTCACAGTACCAGGGTCCCAGGTTCAAATGCAGCCTCGGGCAACTGCATGTGTGGAGTTTGCACGTGTTCTTCTCATGTTTGTCTGGGTATCCTCTGGGTAGTCCAGTTTCCCAAAGCTGTCCAAAGATGTACATGTTTGGTGGATTGGCCATGCTAAATGATTATAGTGTCCAGTGATGTGCAGGAAGATTAGGCACGGGAATTGCGGGATTACGGGGATAGGATGAGGGGGTGGGTCTGGGTGGGATGCTCTTCAGAATGCCGGTGTGGCCTCAGTCGGCTGAATAGCTTGCTTTCCACACTGTAAGGATTCTATGATTATGAGCTGATACATAAGGTTGTTCCCATCACCCTCATAAAGCCAGGAAGGATAAAAGGTGGAAGAGTGAGAGGAAGGCTAATAGCCAGTGTTAGTAACAGTTGAGTGGCAATACTAGGAATTCTTCCTCAAGCTGGAAAGGAAGGTACTGAGAGTGGAAATATGATTCAAAGATCTGAGCATTTCCAATGTAACAAGGCTTTATTCAGTTTGCTGGAAATAAAATGGGAAGCCCATACAACGTCTCATGGTTCATAAGACTGAGTCTGAAAAAGCAGCTCAGAAGGAAAGTACAACAGATCAAATTTCAGCTTTAGCCACAATTATAAAATTGAAGTTAATCATTGGTATGGGTGCAGGAGAGAGAAATGGATTCGAACATAAGAAACAGGAAGAGGAGTAGGCCTGCTCCACCATTCAACAGGATCACAGCTGATCCAACATTCCTCATATCTACCTTCCTCATCAACATCGATTTTTCCCTGATCAATAATCTCAGTCTTAAACATACACAAGGTCTCGGCTCCGACAGCTCTCTGTGGCAAGGAGTTCCAAAGACTCTTAACCCTCTGAGAGAATAAATTCTCCTCATGTCTGTCTTATATTGGTAGTTCTGTATTCTAACACCATGCCCTCTGGTCCTAGACTCTACCATGAGAGGAAATATCCTCTCAGTATTTACTCTGATCCTTAAGAATCAGATATGTTTCAATGAGATCATCTCTCATGCTTCTAAACTCCAATGAGTAGTTTCAACCTGCTCGTAAGACAACCGCTGTATTGCAGGACTCATCCTAGTGAACCTTCTCTGAACTGCTTCCAATGAAATAATATCTATCCTCAAATAAATGGGATCAAAACTGCTCACAATACTCCAGATGTGGTCTGAGCAACACCTTGTACAGTGGCAGTAAAACTTCCCCGCTCTTAGACGCCAACCACCTTGAACAAAGAGCCAACATCCATTAGCCTTACTGATTACCTGCTACACTGGTGTACTAGCTTTTTACATTTCATGTACAAGTAACACCAGGTCCCTTTGTGTTGCAGCTTTCTGCTGCTTTTCTCCATTTAAATAATGTTCCTTTTTTATGTTCTCCATTCAGAAATTCCTGTTTTCCCACATTATACTCCACTTACTAATGTTTTGCCCACTTACTTGACCTATCAATACCTCTCTGTAAACTATTTGCATCCCTCTGGCAACCTGCCTTTCCACCTATTTTTGTCATCAGGTATTTAGGTACAGTGCATTCGCTTCTTTCCTCTTAAGCTGCTGCTTAAGAAGAAAAAAAAGAGAAAAAACATAGGGGTGGCACAGTGGCTCAGTGTTTAACGCTGCAGCCTCACAGCACCAGGGTCCCAGGTTCAATTCCAGCCTCGGATGACTCTCTGTGTGGAGTTTCCCCGTGTCTGCGTGGGTTTCCTCCGGGTGCTCCGGTTTCCTCCCACAGCCCGAAGATGCGCAGGTCAGGTGAATTGGCCATGCTAGATTGCCCATAGTGTTGGGTGCATTAGTCAGAGGGAAATGGGTCTGGGTGGGTTACTCATCAGAGGGTTGGTGTGGACTTGTTGGGCCGAAGGGCCTGATTCCACACCGTAGGGAATCTGATCTCCAAGTCTTTATTATATATTGGAAACAGTCTGATTGCCTGTGGAACACCATTGGTTGCAGGTTGCCGACATGAAAAAGAACTCCTTATCCTCACTCCTATTTCCTGCCAGTTAGTCAATTCTCTATCTATGCCAATATGCTCCCTCCAACACTATGGGTTCTTTCCTTATGACTAAGATGTTATGAAACTTGAAAGGGTTCAGAAAAGATTTACAAGGATGTTGTCAGGGTTGGAGGATTTGAACTAGAGGGAGAGGCTGAACAGGTTGGGGCTGTTTTCCCTGGAGCATCAGAGGCTGAGGGGGTGGCCTTATAGAGGTTTACAAAAGCATGAGGGGCATGGATAGGATAAATAGACAAGGTCTTTTCCCTGGGGTGGGGGAGTCCAGAACTAGAGGGCATAGGTTTAGGGTGAGAGGGGAAAGATATAAAAGAGACCTAAGGGGCAACCTTTTCATGCAGAGGGTAGTACGTGTATGGAATGAGCTGCCAGAGGATGTGGTGGAGGCTGGTACAATTGCAACATTTAAGAGGCATCTGGATGGGTATATGAATAGGAAGGGTTTGGAGGGATATGGGCCGGGTGCTGGCATGTGGGACTAGATTGGGTTGGGATATCTGGTCAGCACGGACGGATTGGACTGAAGGGTCTGTTTCCATGCTGTAAATCTCTCTGATTCTATGACTCAACGAGATACCTTGCCAAATGTCTTCTGAACACCAAATACATGAAATCTACTGCATCTCCTCTATCCAGTCAAATTTAGACTTCCTTGAAAAACTTGAATAAATTATTTAGACCCAATTTTCCTTTAGTGACGCCATGCTGACTCTGCTTGATTAGATGAATGATACAAGGTGGTTGAAAAGGTGTTTGGCACACTTGCCTTCATTTCTCAGTCTTTTGGGGATATAAAATGGGAAGTCATGTTGCGTTGTACAGGACATTGGTGAGGCCTCTTCTGGAATATTGTGTCCAGTTCTGGTCACCCAGTTATAGGAAGGATATTATTAACCTGGAGAGGGTTCAGAAGAGACTTACCAGGATGTTGCTGGGCGTGGACAGTTTGAGTTATAAATAAAGGCTGGATAGGCTGGGACTGTTTTTCACTGGAACATAGGAGGATCAGAGGCGACCTTCCAGAAGTTTGTAAAATATTGAGGGGTATAGATAGAGTTAATGGTAGTTGTCTTTTTTTCTAGAATGGGAGATTCCAAGACCGGGGGACACATTTTTGAGTGAGAGGAGACAGATTTTTTAAAAACAGGTGGGGGCAATTTTCTTTCCACAGGGAATGCTTCTCATGGAACGAACTTTCTGAGGAAGTGATGGATTTGGGTAGAGCTACAGCATTTAAACGACTTTTGGATAAGTCGGAATGGGAAAGGTTTTGAGGGACATGGGTCAGGAGCAGGCAGGTGGGACTAATTTAGTTTGGGATTACATTCGGCATGGACTGGTTGGACTGAAGTGTCTATTTCTGTGCTGTCTGACTTTATGACTGTATATAAAGGGTTTTCATCAAAAATTAGCTCCTGCCTCTTCAAATGAGAAGGTGAAGCCCCACAACTATGTTACAGGAGCTAGACAAACTCTTTTTACTGGAGAAAGACATTTTTTTTCTCCAGAGAATGCATTGAAAGCCAAAGTTTTAACAAATGGAATAGGTGGACAGTAGAGCCTGAGTGAGGTTGAAAAGGCTGAACAGTTACAAGTATAAGAAAAAGTGAGGACTGCAGATGCTGGAAACCAGAGTTTAGATCAGAGTGGTGCTCCATCCCCACCCCCATTCACCCACTGTACTCTTTGCTACCTTCCCCCACCCTCCTCCCTGACCTATCACTTCCATCCCCACCCCCATTCACCTATTGTACTCTTTGCTACCTTCCCCCACCCTCCTCCCTGACCTATCACCTCCATCCCCACCCTTATTCGCCTATTGTACTCTTTGCTACCTTCCCCCACCCTCCTCCCTGACCTATCACCTCCATCCCCACCCCCATTCACCCATTGTACTCTTTACTACCTTCCCCCACCCTCCTCTCTGACCTATCACCTCCATCCCCACCCCCATTCACCCATTGTACTCCTAACTACCTTCCCCCACCCTCTCCCCTTACCTATCACCACCATCCCCACCCCCATTCGCCTATTGTACTCTTTGCTACTTCCCCCACCCTCCTCCCTGACCTATCACCTCCATCCCCACCCCCATTCACCCATTGTACTCTTTACTACCTTCCCCCACCCTCCTCTCTGACCTATCACCTCCATCCCCACCCCCATTCACCCATTGTACTCTTTGCTACCTTTCCCCACCCTCCTCCCTGACCTATCACCTCCATCCCCACCCCCATTCACCTATTGTACTCTTTACTCCCTTCCCCCACCCTCCCCCCTTACATATCACCTCCATCCCCACCCCCATTCACCCATTGTACTCTTTACTACCTTCCCCCACCCTCCCTCCTTACCTATCACCTCCATCCCCACCCCCATTCACCCATTGTACTCTTTACTACCTTACCCCACCCTCCTCTCTGACCTATCACCTCCATCCCCACCCCCATTCACCTATTGTACTCTTTGCTAGCTTCCCCCACCCTCCTCCCTGCTCTATCACCTCCATCCCCACCCCCATTCACCTATTGTACTCTTTGCTACCTTCCCCCACCCTCCCCTCTGACCTATCACCTCCATCCCCATCCCCATTCACCTATTGTACTCTTTGCTACCTTCCCCCACCCTCCCCTCTGATCTGTCACCTCCCTCCCCCGCCCCCCCAATTATCTCTCCAGTCTGAAGGCTACCTGCCTCTATTCCTGATGAAGGGCTTTTGCCCGAAGCATCGATTTTCCTGCTCCTCGGATGCTGCCTGACCTGTTGTGCTTTTCCAGCACCGCTCTGATCTAAACAATGGCTAAACTAAATCTATCACCTGAGGTCAAAGTGATACTGCAAGCGGAGGAGCTGAGTTTTTTTAAAGAAGGATGGGGATAATTCAAAAGACGCAATCAGTAAGCCTTCTTCAATTGAGCATCAGCAAGCTGTTAGTCAAGTTAACACAATGAGCCCACACACAAGCTGAGGATGAAGGTGTTCTGAGTGTTATTACGCTTTAAAGGAAATTTAGTGAGGAAATGACGGCATTCTCACAGACCTGTTCATCAGGTTTGTGATATTGCCCAGATATTGTGATGAGGTATTGTGCGCAGCACGTCAAATTGCCTTGGCAGAACCAGAATATAGAAAACGTGAGGCATTGATAAACAGGCACTTCCCTGAACAGGACTTCTACAGGGCAGAGCGCAATTCTGTCAAATATGCCATACGTGTCAGGTTATCGGAAAAATCTCAGCACTAAATCAAACTTGCACCATTAACACCAACTCCAGCTTCTCATTTCCAGCTAACCATTCAGTCAAGTGTTCTGTGTAAGACCATCACCGGAACTGAAAACGTGATACTACCGAATTCTTACAATTATGAATAATAACAATTTAATTTTCAGAAACTTGCTCTTTGAGGACAAGTACAGCTGAAGTAGTGATGGAAAATTTAACTTAAGCTTTTACTCATTATGGACCACCAACAGAATCAAATTAAGACCAAGGTTCCAACTTTATATCTAAAACTTCTCAGGATATCATACGTAATCATTGAATCATGGGATACATATAGTGTGGCAGCAGGCCAGGGTGTGAAACAGTTGAGGTTCATGCATATCATCCACAAACAGGGGAGCTTTTGAAAGATACCGTCAGACCTTCAAGAGAATAATGAAAGCAGATTGTCATGAATATCCTCATCATTGCGACAAAGGTTTCAATTTTTAATAATTTCCAACCAGAGGTCCCCCAGCATAATCTACTGGTTTTAGTCCATTTGATTTAATCTATGGTCAGGAGGAAGAAGCTCCATCAAAATTCAAGAAAAAATTCCAAGACAGAAAAATGAATCCTCAATGCTGGGTTGCATCCATGTTTCTAGAGTCTCACAGGATCATGCAAAATATTACAGGAATATTGAAACCTTCATTGGGCAGGATGAAAGAAGAAGCAGACCAACACGCTGAAACCTGAACATTTCAAACATGAGATGAAGTGTTAGAGTTGCTGTCTTTTTGCAGAGTGAACCAAATGAAGTAATTAAAGAGGGTTAATAAAGAGAATTATTTTATAGATCCCAGATTGCAGAAAAAAAAGAATCAGTTTTGCCACATGAACATATTTTAAAAAAAACATACAGAGAAAGAAGAGAGTGAGCAAGAAGAATCAATTTTGCCACATGAACATGTTTAAAAATAATCCGACAGAGAAAGAGGAGAGTGAGTTAGTACCCAGGTGGTGGGAATAGTGACAGAGACAGTAACCATGAGGTAAAAGGAGATGTAGTACAGTGTTCACTTTGTGAATTGTCAATCTGATTAGCCAATTCTGAAATAAAGGGACAGTCACAGGTTGCGTTCTCATATTTAGAGGAAGGGCAATTAGAATATCCAGTATAGTTACTATTGGAGTTCAAGAACATGTGTTCAGATCCAACTGAATGTACACCCTTAGATATACTCTCTGTACATGTATGCAAACAATATCAATAAAACGACTTCCTTATCATTTAAGCCCAAAAACACAAGCTCAGGAGAAAACAGAGATTCAAGCGTTAGAGAATCACTCACCTCTTTAAAGGTGAGCGGATGCAATCCAACTTTTCTCATGCTCTCAACTTCCACCCGCCACTGACACAAAAGAACGAGTGGAATAGCCTGAATATTGTGCAATTAATGTTTAAAAGATACAAGGCTGTAAAAACTTGGATTCCTCAGCCATCAAGAGTGGTGCATTAGAGAGGCACTGGTAGCCAAATTGGTGGTGATGTATAGGTAGGGTTAATCCAGAGTACAATTGAACAATGAACCACAACCACAGGCTATCAGGGCACAGATACAAACTGGAAAAAGAGAAGTTCAGGAGTGGTATTAAGACTCATTTCTTTTCATGCAGACCGGTTCCTAAAATGTGCAAGGTTAAGACAGGGAAAACCTCTGGAATTATTCACTGAGCTAGTTAGACAAAGTATAAACATTGGCGTTTAGCTGGCTGGGTTTGAATGATCTCTTCTGTCTGCAGTATCTTTGTAAAAATGGTGATAATTGTCCCACAAGTTAGATCTGCTCATGTACAAGAAACTTAGAAAAAGCAAATCGATAATGAAAGGCCAAATGGGTAAAGTCATTTTTCACAATGGTGCTTAGTGCATTAATTCCAAGTCCTGGCTGGTTTAGTAATTGGTGATATTTGGTAAGAGATGGTGCACATTAGGAAGGAAATATAAATCATTTGGGATCTTGCTCTGTTTTGTAATCTTACGGTCCTTCCTGGATGGATGTTGGGGAAAGGTAGAGTGTGGCATGTGTAAAATGTCTTGCTGTAACTTACTACTAATGTCCCTGCCATCAGAAGGTGAAATTGTATCCACGCAAGAGTCAATGTTTTCAGCTGATGGTAGAAAACTTGGGATATGTAAACTCAGGGAAAAGTACGTGGGAACTGCCTGATGATGGGGAAAGGCTGGATCAGAGGCAAGTGTTTCCTGCTTCTCAATCACATGAGGCTTATTGCTTCCTGTTGTGTGCTCTGTTTAGACAACAGAAGCAGGGTTAGTGGTCTTTCAAATAAAATAACCAAAGCAAATCTATGTTCTAAGTTTTAATAAGAGGGTGCATGCTGCTTTAGTGCTCCCTGGTGTCTCATGTGAGCTGCCTCTTACTATTTGTTCTGAAGTCTCTTGAACAAGGATTGAGCACTAAATAAGTGTAGCCGTCTGGGTCCCAGATGTTTCTCCATTCATCCTGAGGCACTGAGTAATAATAAGCTTTTAATTCTTTGACTTTGTAAAGCTGATTCTCAGGCCTGGCATTGGCATAAATAACAAGTGGGCCCATGGAGCATGGGTCACATGATTGACCCTCCCTTCCATTTCGCTCAGTTCCTAATCTGGGGCAAGCTGAGCTGGAGGAGGGGGGGGCACTTAACAGATGCTATCACAAGGCTGGACTGTTAAGTCATTGGTAGATGCTTGGAAGCTTCGCCTCCTTCCCTTCATCAATGCTAGCGCACAGCAGGCCTGGGGCCCTGGTGGGACAGGACCTTAATGTCCTCCAGTGAATGCTGAACTGCCACAGAGAAACAACCAATTGTCAACAGTCAGACCAGGAGTGAGCTTTCTGATGTCTCTGCCCTCATTGGTGTCTGGTTGTTCATAGAGTACAGTCAAAACATCTGAATATGGCAGAGTTATGGCAATAATTGGGCAAAGGGCAATGTTTGCAGTAGTGATATTAGTACAGCACATCATAGATTTCCCACACTATGAATAGTGACTACACTTTAAAGGAACCATCGTTTGCTCAGCTCTTCTGGGACATCCAGATGTTGTGAAAGACAATACAGTTTATAGGCGCAAGTTCATTTTTTTATTTAATTGCAGGAAGACATCTCCTTATCCTGCAGGATTAACACCACAGTCACAGCATAGAATTTCCCTAATGTCAGCTTTTACAGAGCTGAGGTTAATCTCTGCTATAATGATATTCAGGTTCAGAACTGAGTACTGTGTCTAACCAAATAAATGATTTGACAAGATTGGTACAATTAAAATGTGACTTATGTGAAAAGAAAATCCTTAACTGCAATTTGGTTCATGTCTCCATATCCAATCGATTTCTGACATCAAGAAGAACTAAGGTGGCATGGTGGCTCAGTGGTTAGCACTGCTGCCTCACAGTACCAGGGTCCCAGGTTCGATCCCTGCCTCGGGTGACTGTCTGTGTGGAGTTTGCACATTCTCCCCGCGTCTGTGTGGGTTTCCTCCGGGTGCTCCAGTTTTCTCCCACAGTCCAAAGATGTGCAGGTCAGGTGAATTGGCCATGGTAATAAATTGTCCATAGTATTAGGTGCATTAGTCAGAGGGAAATGGGTCTGGGTGGGTTACTCTTCGGCGGGTCGGTGTGGACTGGTTGGCTCGAAGGGTCTGGTTCTACACTGTAGGTAATCTAATCTAAAAATAAAATATGGCCAGTAGCATCACGAGTGGAGGTCACAGTGTCGCACTGGCAACAGCCTCACTGGGGGAATAGGACTGTCATGTATAAAGGTCACTGGTGTGTTGTGTTCAAATGCTGCCAACTCAAGTGCAGCCCCTATGTCTATCCAAACAGCTCAATGATGCAACGTCCTGATCTATGTTAATCATAGACCAAGTCATACAACATTCCGAGCTGGAAATACAGTACCATTCTTTCATTATCATTGAGTCAAAGTCCAGGAATTCCCTCCCTAACAGTATTATGGCTGTACCTGCTTTATGCATGGCAAATCATGTCTCACCAACCTGCTTGAGTTTTTTGAAGAAGTAACAAAAAGGATGATGATGGCAGAGTGGTGGACGTGATCTATATGGGCTTTAGTAAGGCATTCGACAAGGTTCCTCATGGCAGACTTGTTAGCAAGGTTAGGTCTCATGGAATACAGAGAACTAGCTGGTTAAATACAGGACTGGCTCAAAGGTAGAAGACCTGGTAGTAGAGGTTTGTTTTTCAGACTAGAGGCCAGTGACCAGCAGTGTGCCACAAGGATCAGTGTTGGGTCCACTGCTTTTTTGTCATTTATATAAATGATTTGGATGTGAACATTGGAGATATTGTTAGTAAATTTGCAGATGACACCAAAATTGGAGGTGTAGTGAACAGCGAAGAAGGTTACCTCACAGTACAACAGGACCTTGATCTGATGGGCTAATGGGCCAAGGAGTTTAAGTTAGATAAATGTGAGATGCTGTATTTGGAAAGACAAATCAGGGCAGGACTTATGCATCTAATAGTAAGATCTTGGGGAGTGCTGCTGAACAAAGAGAGCTTGGAGTGCAGGTTAGTAGTTCCTTGAAAGTAGAGTCGCAGGTAGATAGGATAGTTAAGATGCTTTCCTTTATTGGTCAGTGCATTGAGTACAGGAGTTGGGAGGTCATGTTGCAGCTGTACAGGACATTGGTTAGGCCACTTTTGGAATATTGTGTTCAGTTCTGGTCTCCCTGCTATAGGAAGGATGTTGTGAAACTTGAGAGGGTTCAGAAAAGATTTACAAGGATGTTGCCCAAGTTGGAGGTTGAGGTGTGAATAGGGAGAGACTAAACAGGCTGGGGCTATTTTTTCCAGAACGTCAGAGGCTGAGGGGTGACCTTGTAGAGGTTTGTAAAATCATGAGGGGCATGGATAGGATGAATAGCTGAGATCTTTTCCGCAGCGTAGGGGTGTGCAAAACTAGACGGTGTAGGTTTAGGGTGAGAGGGGAAAGATTTAAAAGGGACCTAAGGGGCAACTTTTTCACGCAGAGGGTGGTACGTGTATGGAATGAGTGGTGGAGGCTGGTACAATTACAACATTTAAAAGGTATCTGGATGGGTATATGAATACGAAGGGTTTGGAGGGATGTGGGGCCAAGTGCTGGCAAATTGGACTGGATTAATTTGGGGTATCTGAGTTGGACCAAAGGTTCTGTTTCCATCCTGTACGTTTCTATGGCTCTATGATCTGCACCACATGGACTGCTGCAAGGACACAGCTTCTCTAGGGGCAATTACAAATGACTGTAAGTGCTGGCCCAGCCGGCAACACCCACATCCAATGAACGAATAAAAAAAAATCTCGCCATGAATAAAGAATTGTCTAACTTTTGTTTTTCTGTCTTCTACTGAATGCAGCTCAGGGGCCTTTGGCTCCATCTCAATATATCACCAGCAGTGTTCCTTGCCCCAGTGGATGGACAGACGGACAGAAGCTAATCATAGTAAAATTAATAGGACCCTGAAATAGGCAGTCAGCATCACCTAGAGGAGAGAGCAAGGTAAGGACCTCGAGATGGGCATCACTGAGATGAGCAACCAAAGAAAGGACTCTGGCAGACAGAGACAGAACTAGATTCTTTGGAGCTCTTTGAATTGGATCTCACTTTACTTCACTCTTTGATAAGTGGTTACGATCTTTTCTATTCTTATATTTCAACAGTGTATATAATTGGTAGCAAAGTTAATAAAATGTAAGTGAATATTATAATTAAACCATTAAAACTCATTAAGAAGAGCCATTTGAGTGATGTGTCAATGTTTCAGCAAATGGGAACTCTGGGATACTGCTGTGACCAAGGGAAAACATGCCTGCAGTAAACGTTTGACATTTGAGCAGCTCGGCTCTCAGTTTGTAAGTGGAAGCTAAACTCCAGGTGCTATGGTGTGTTCCAAGAATGGGGAAAGCTCCTGAGATTCTGTGTAGGAGAAAGTGAGGGCTGCAGATGCTGGAGATCAGAGCTGAAAATGTGTTGCTGGAAAAGCGCAGCAGGTCAGGCAGCATCCAAGGAGCAGGAGAATCGACATTTCGGGCATGAGCCCTTCTTCAGGAATGAAGATTCCTGAAGAAGGGCTCATGCCCGAAACGTCGATTCTCCTGCTCCTGAGATTCTGTGTGCCCAGAGACAGCTGCACCGCATAGGATCTGATCAGGGGTCAGGGTCAGAACATGCGAGGGGCCGATCATACCAAGCCATTACTGATCATGAGTTAACAAATCCCAGCTCAGGCCTATGTATGGCACAATACTCATGCAAGAAGGGAGGGAGGAAGAACCCTGGTGATGCTGAATGTTCAGTGATGTTGAATGGCAGCAGCCTGCAAGACAACCAGGTCATCCAACAACTGCAACGGGGAACAACACCCATCTCCCCAGATGGGTATATGATCACCAGATCAGGATGAGTTGTCAAACCTCAAAATCATTCTCCTAAACTTGGAAATGTTAATCTAATGACCAATGTTTTACATGTTTATATCATTACCAAATTGACAACATAGGCCTATACAGAACCAGATGTATCTATTGGGGATAAGCTTTAACATTTGGATTGAAGAGACATCAATTCGTGTCTCACAGTCAGCAAAAAGACTTGGAGATTAGATTCCCTATGGTGTGGAAACAGGCCCTTCAGCCCAACAAGTCCATACCGACCCTCCGAAGATTAACCCACCCAGACCCATTTCTCTCTGACTAATGCACCCAACACTACGGGCAATTTAGCACGGCCAATTCACCTGACCTGCACATCTTTGTGCTGGGGGAGGAAACCGGAGCACCTGGAGGAAACCCACACAGACACAGGGAGAATGTGCAAACTCCACACAGTCAGTCACGTGAGGTTGGAATCGAACCTGGGACCCTGGTGCTGTAAGACAGCAATGCTAACCACTGAGCCACCGTGCTACCCATGATATCATGTGACTTGTGGATAAAAGCAATCTTAATCCATTTTACCTTAGATCATTTGAAACATTGTTCTCAACTGGAAGTATGCTCCTCTGTTGTAAATTAATAACTTAATATTATCCCAGACACTGATGTGCCTAAGGAATATAATGTTAATACGTAATTGTTAGTTGTAGAAAACATCTGTTGGATTTTTCAATACCACAATATCCGTATCCAGTTCCTTATGTAGCAGTAGATAATATAAGCATTTCCACATCAGGTAAAACACATCAGTAATAGATGCCTCAACTAATTCAAGAGGCACAGTGATGGTGCTGGGGGGAGGTGGATACAATATACAAGCGCGCACCATTACCCTACACAAACGTCTCTTTGTGCTGCATGCACCTGTGCAGTGTTTGTCAGAATTATGACAGAAATGCCACAGGTTAATGGTCCTCTGAGTGGTTCAGAAAACCTCACAAAGCGACAATGCATCTGCGGAGCTTCTATAAGCAAGTTAACAACCTTAACATTCATATCTTTATTGGCTCAGAGTTTACAGAGTGGCCTTTTAACCCTGTTCACCTGTTCCTTAAAAAGAATGCTATTCCTGTACTAAACAAACAGCATTGAAAGAAAGAATACTTTGGTGCTTCGGAGTAAATGAACGGCAGGATCATGTACTTAAATGAAATGCTTTCATCCTGAGAGGCCTGACTGTGAGGCTGATTAACATTTACAGGTTCTGGATCAGTGGTGCTGGAAGAGCACAGCAATTCAGGCAGCATCCGAGGACAGGCAAAATCGACGTTTATTCCTGATGAAGGGCTTTTGCCCGAAACGTCGATTTTGCCTGTCCTCGGATGCTGCCTGAATTGCTGTGCTCTTCCAGCACCACTGATCCAGAATCTGGTTTCCAGCATCTGCAGTCATTGTTTTTACCTGATTAACATTTACAGTTAAGGCACAGCCATTCAGAGCACAGCTCGAACCCTTCATTTGTCACCCTCCACGGACACTATCCCCTGTACCTCCAGCACTGTCTATTCACAACTTGCCCAGCAAAGGTACGCTAGCTGAGCTGTGATCCTGGTATACTTTGTTATTCCTTTGCCATTTCTTCTTAGTTGACAAGAGTGACAAAAGCATGTGAGTAGAAAGCAGGGTTAAGTCAGATTCCTGAATAAGATTGGATAGGATATAGATAACCCAATGGCTGCACCTTCCAGTGGGTACATCTCTCACTCTCACAGGTAAACTGTCTGTTGTGGTGTGACCACATATCAAAGAAATTGTGCGTGGAGCTGGGACCTATCGCCTCACCGTTCAGTGAATTACAGTGTTCCAAAGAGAAGCGCCTAAGTCAGGCATTAGTCGAGAGCTTCACCAACTATGCTTTCTCTGAGACTTGGTCAGTCTCTACCCAACCTCAGTGTTATATCTGATGCCAAGATGAAATTTAAACCACACCTCTGAGCCCTCATTAATACTGCCTCTTTCCACAATTTCAGCTTTGCCTTGTCTCACCCACGCCTGAAACCCTCATTCATGGCAGACTTGACTATTGCAACACACTTGCAACCCAACTCCTATATTCTATCCTTCATAGACTTGAGATTAGCCTAAACGCTAATCAAAGTCAAATCCTGCCCATTTATCACCCCTGTGTTCAGTGACCTTCACTGGATCCCAGGTACGCAGCTTCTCGATGTTAACATTCTGATCATTGTTTTCAAACCCCTCTGGATCTTCTCTATAATATCCTGTCATTTTACAGGATATCTATCTTCTTCTAATTCCACTTTCTTGAACATTACCAATTTTAATCACCCCACCATAAGTGGTTGTGACATTTAAACTGTATAGGCCTATAGGCCTGAAACCCCCTCCCTACACGCCTACTCTTTCTAATTGGCTTTCTTCAGTTTACAGATTCCTCAAAAACCATCTGACCTGTTGTTTCCTTATATGCCTCAGTTAGTATTTTACTCAGTTACACTCTTGTGATGTGCCACAATGGATTTTAAATATTAGAGACAAGTTCTTGTTGTCCCTATAAAAAACACTTAATTGCTTTTGAACTTTGGAGTAAAAATGGGAAACAGATATTGCTTTAAACAAAGGACTCTGTGTAAGAAGATGCTTGCAGTTTTAAAAACTGAGCTATATACCCTATGTTGCCTTATCTCAGCAGAGAGGGTAAATTCCAGACAAATCGATACTAATTGTGGGATCAGGACAGTTCAGCATAGTAACAACCTGGATGTAAGTTTGTTCGCTGAGCTGGAAGTTTCGTTTTCAGATGTTTCATCACCATACCAGGTAACATCATCAGTGAGCCTCCAGTGAAGCACTAGTAGTATGGCCCGCTTTCTATTTATGTTTTTAGGTTTCCTTGGGCTGGTGATGTCATTTCCTGTGGTGATTCATTTCCTGTTCTTTTTCTCAGGGGAAAATGACATAACCACAGGAAATGACATCACCAGCCCAAGGAAACCTAAAAACATAAATAAAAAGCGGCTTCACTGGAGGCTCACTGATGATGTTACCTGGTATGGTGATGAAACATCTGTAAATGAACCTTCCAGCTCAGTGAGGAAACATATCCAGAACCTCAGCCTAAGCTACAAATCTTCTCAAAACTTGCTAATAATAACAACCCCCTGATTTATTCATGGGCAGGTGACTATAGCCTTGTGTGCAGACAATACAGCAGAAACTTTCAACCTGCTAAGGGGAAGCACCCATTTCTCTTTTCTTCCTCCTGTGTATAAAATAAATAAAAGAAAATTCCTGGCTGCCAGCTATTCTCCCTCACCTTTCCTCTCACTGCAAATCCTATTGAAAGGACAGAGGGAAAAAAAAACTTCAGTGACACTGAAAATGCAAAGTCTCGGACATGCAGATAAAAGCCTGAGACTCGGTGTACCCACAATCTCATGTTTTCAGCAAAGAGTTGGAAGGAATCAAAAGAAAATAACTCATCAACATATGTGGTCTGAACTGGTGCCATTGAACTGTGCTTCCCAATTTTCACTGTCCACCAACAATATAAATATCTTATCTGTCTCTGTGTTTGCCTGTATGTGGGAACGGGAATTTTTCAAAGGGGTAAAGTTTAAGTCAAACGGTTATAGATTAGCAAATCACCTTGTCGATTTTTTTGCCATTGGTTAGAAACAGTCTGATTGCAAAATATAATTATTTTCTTTTTGATGAAAAGAATACCTAGTGTGCATGTACTCTTAATCTGAATTAGACAGTCAGGTTGTATTGGGATATTTAAGTGTTTTAATCGAGGTTTTGACAACTACAGGAATAGTGGGTCTTGATTTCTAGCACACTACCCTGGTAAGTTGACAGCCGGGAACCAGGGGACTTAAGTTGTCTGTATTTACAGTCAATGATCATTACACATGGAATGAATTCCACCAATGTCTCACTGGGTAAATGCCACACAAGTATAATGTTAACCCATTGACCGGAGAAGATGCCTGGTTTAATTGCTTTTCCTGTTGGAGCTGTATAATCTCAAAGTGGACAACATTTGAGGCACTCGCCTGGCCTCACTTTCCACACGCAAGTAAGGAGAATGGTCAGTTCAGGCTCCAACTGCTGACAGCTGCTTGTGAACTCTGCCTGGGGCTACAGATGCATGGACACCAGCTAAGGCAAAAAAAACAGGCTCAATTTTGTTTCACCCATTTCCTCTATGTCTCCACCCTGCTTTTCCCGGTCAAAATGTTTCCAGTGTTTTAAATCCTCCAAAATTCAAGCAATCCTTTGATTCTGCCAAATTGTGTAACTGCAATTTTGCTAATTCTTCTAATGTTAGCCATCACCTGTGAGTCATCCTTTCTCTAAATCACCCCCCCGCCCCCGTCCTCTCTTACCCTCTCATCTTTAAAAATTGCACTGTAAAATCCACTCTTTCATCCATCTTCCTCAAGATTTCCTTATGTAGCTCGGTATGAAATTTCCATTTGATATTGCACAACAAACCCTCCCCTGCCACCACTAGGGCATTCCAGCACTAAAGGCTCTTTATAAATGCAGGATGTTGCTCCTGTCTCAGTTTACACATGAAGGATTGCAGTAAAGGCTGGTTATTCGCCCCCATCACCTACCCATCCCTTCCCTTCACTTCACCCAGATCTGTGAGCTCTGCCCCTGTCAACACTTTAGCTTGAGGTGAGGCAAAATGAGAGAATGACCATTAAACCAAGGAGATTTACCAGGATGCTGCCTGGACTGGAGGGCATGTCTTATGAAGAAAGGTTGAGGGAGCTGAGGCTTTTCTCATTGGTGACTTGATAGAGGTGTACAAGATGATGAGAGGCATAGATGGAGTGAATATTCAGAGACTTTTCCCCAGGGCTGAAATGGCTATCACAAGGGGGCATAATTTTAAGGTGATTGAAGGAAGATTTAGGGGAGATAGCAGAGGTTGGTTCTTGACACAGAGAGTGGTAGGTGCATGGAATGCACTGCCAGCGGTGGTATTAGAGTCAGATACATTAGGAACGTTTAAGTGACTCTTGGATGACAGTAAAATGTAGGTTAATATGTAGGTTAATTTGATCTTAGAGTAAGTCAGCACAACATCAAGGGCTCAAGGACCTGTACTGTTCTATGTTCTATGTAAGTATAGATAACTTAAATCAAGTCACCAATAAACACAAGTTCAGTCCATTTATTATTTCCTGTGCCTCCCACTGTGATCAATGTTCGTTGCTTCAAGACCCAGGAAACACACGTTTATTGTTTGGATCAGAAGAAACCAGCCTTTGACATTTTCTTGAAAAACAGACCACCGTCACATATTCCACGATGTCCCTTACTCCCTCCTGTCTCCATACAGTTCCCATTTGAATCCATTTGCATTCTGTTGACAGCTTGGCAGGAAGAATGAGACCTTTTGTTTTTCAACCCAGGTCAAGTCCAAGTAGACCAAGACAGCATTATCCTTTACTTTCCCCAGTATAGTACGTGACAGGGCCTTTGCTTTACCAGACGCCCTGGGTCTCAACATGCGGCAAGTAAAAATAAACCTCACATTTCTTTTGGGAGGCGAGTGTGACATTGCGGGTGCTTTTAAACTGAAACATGGAGTAACCACTGAATGAACGTAATTAACATTGCACATTCTGTAGGGGTGCCGGCTCCTAGTGGTTGTGTCCTTGAAGGTCTCTGATCTGCTCACCCTCATACTCACATTGTTGGACGCCCCGCACATCCGTTCTTAATTGCCATATTTCCACACTGTCCCAACATCTACAAAATCCCATCATTATCCAGGTAAGTTAAAAATCACTCAACACCAGGTTATAGTCCAACATGGTTTATTTGGAAGCACTAGCTTTCGGAACACTGCTCCTTCATCAGGTGGCTGTGGAGGTTAAGGTTATGCTCACAGAGTTTATAGCCAAAGGAGTTCAGTTTGTTGTGTGATCTTTACCTTATTTCTTGTTCTGCGTCCCATGAGTGACAGTGGGCAAGATGATGGGCAACATTGTGTTCAATCCTCACAGTTTCCCACCTGGGACTGGGTGTGATTAAAATTATCCTCCAATTTTGTTTCTTTTTATATCAGAAGTATCCACAGTATTTACTAATGGTGTGGGAGAGAGTTTTTCGTTTGCTTATGGCGAATACAGACGTTCACATAATTCGAGTGTGAATTAGCAAAAGTAATGATGGGAAAGCTAGTGCTTCCAAATAAACCTGTTGGATTATATCCTGGTGTTGTGTGATTTTTAACATTGTCCAACACCGGCATCTCCAAATCATGATTAATCAAGTAATTGATTCTTGACTTCCAGTCAAATAACCTCTCCCTCCTGCCGCCCCTCATCGATATTTTTCTCTAACAAACAGAAGGCTTTTTCATTCATTGGCTTATGGTCACTGTTGGCAAGGCTGGTATTGGTTGTTCATCCCTAATTGCCCTTGAGAAAGTGGAAGTGAGCTGACTTGAAACAAGATAAAAAGAACACAATTTATTTTTTAAGATCTCTAATTCGTTTTCTCCAGGCTTGTTCACAGCAGCGTACCGAAGATTAATCTTCGGGTCCGGCAGAATCCAAGCCAAGCTGAGAAGGTTTACAGCTCTAACCTGCACCTCCATGCTTCTTATTTGAAGAGGCATCGCTTCTTCAGTTTGTAGTTTTATAAATCAGCTGCAGTGTAGCTGCTAATAGTCTGCACCAAAGAGAAAGGAGTTCCCAGGGGTTCACAAGGGTACCCTCAGAATTTCCAGAAAACGTATATTGGATTGTACGTTTCTTTGTCAGGCACTTTTAGCTCTTGAGAAGCATGTGTTAAATATATCTTTTGTGAAACCTAAGATGGGCAGGTAAAACTGCTATGTGCTTAAAGTTATTCATTCCCTCTGGGTCCAACGTTGAGCCTGAATTCATGCCAAAGGTCCCAGAGTAGTTGGGTATGTTTCAAATAAATTCTTCAAAACCTCACCTCCCTTGACTTGCTTCAGCGCAGAGTAGGTGTTGTGTAAGAAAAAGGCAAATATATTTTCAAAGCATGCTTACCAACACATACCTTTCCTGCAACACACCATCCCCTCCCCCCTCCCACCCCAACAAGAAACAACATTGTTTCCCCAAAGAAATTGTGAATTAGGTTTGATCAGAACAATATTGGCTTGTTTACAGATTCTCAAGTGGAATTGTGCTGGGGTATTTCTTTGGAGAAATTGGACAATAGGTGCATTGTGGAGAGTGAAACTTGAGGCTGAACATGCTCACTGAAGCTCAGCTGTATGCCACAGACTTCAGAAAGACAATACAGACCCTGCTTAAACAAACCTGCCCGGCTCAAATGACGCTGTTGCTTGTTACTTTTTAATGCCGCTGCTCAGCAGAGTTGTAGCTCTTATGTACCGAGTGCATTGTCTGGTCATAGCTGGTCTCCTCTGTCACCTGTTTCATAGACCTGAGGAAGGGAGGGAGGGATGAAGGTTGGGTTGTTCTTACAAACAAGTTCTGTGTGTAGGACTGATACAATAGTGTCTTTTCTTGAATTCATTAATAGACCATTTGGAGGAATCGTAAGCTTTGCGTTAAGATATTTTTTCAATAAACCTGGAAAGTGGCAAGCTCAGAAATCAAGAGGCTCAGGCAAATGTTCGGGGGCATGGGTTTGAATCTCTCTGTGGCACTGTGTGGAATTTAAAGTCAATAAATAAAGCTGGGATTATTGACAACGACCATTAAACTACAAAAACCCATCTGCTTCAGTAAAGTCCTTTAGGGAAGAAAATCTGCCACCCTTACCTGGTCCGGCCTACAAGGGACTCCAGACCAACGGCAATGACCTTTAACTGCCCTCTGAAATGACCTAGCAAGCCATTCAGGTCAAGGGCAATTAAGGATGTGAGCAACAAATACTGGCCCTGCCAATTATGCCTACATCCAATGAAAGAATAAAAATAAGATCCTAGTCTCACATAGACTTAGTGTCTGATTGAGATGAAATTACCGATGTTCTTCTAGTTTGCTCCCTCTTTTATTGTGGGTCATGAATGTATAGTTTCCTTGCTGACTCCTTCCCACTATTTGTGTTATCCGCCCTGATCCACAACCTCACATCTAAACCCCTTCTTTTTATTAGCCTTGAAAGGGTACATGAGAGGCCCAGGAGTAGTCCACCTGTAGCCATTCGCTCCCTCTCTTTCAGTTGGGAGGCTCGTGCATTTTGTCCTTGGGAATAAGACGTAGATCAGGAAATTGTGGATGGATAACAGTCACAAACCATCTACGAAATGCTCTGTGAGGCCGTAGATCTGTACACCAACAGGAAGTCACAACCAATTACTCTTATCGCACAATAGTGACAACACTTCAAAAGTACGGGTGGTTGGCTGTAAAAGACTTTGGGACATCCTGAGGCTGTTACTGATGCTGTACAAATGCAAGTTCTTTTTTTCTATGCCTGGGAGTCTCACTTGGCAAAATTTACTTTTGTCATCACCTCAGCATAATCATGCACCACTTTTCAATAACAAACATAATTAACTGAAGTTGAAGGTTAGTTAGCAAGATTAAAGCGGGTGCGACAGGAGGTACTGGCCTGGCATGGATTAATGATTGGCTAACAGACAAAATAGGAAGTAGGAATAACTGGATCATTCTGACGTTGACAGGCTGTGACTAGTGGGGTACCTCAAGATGCTTGGGCCCCTGCATTTACAGTTTAATATCAATGATTTGGAGGTGCGATCAAATGTATCATTTCCAAATTTGCAGATGATACGAAGCTAAGTGTGTTGTGAGGGAGATGTAAAGTCACTTCAGGAGGATTTGGACAGACTTAGCGATTGAGCAAGAACAGGCAAATGGAATATATTGAAAAAGGTGAGGTTTTCTACTTTGGTGGGAGAAAGAGATGCAGAGTATTTCTCAAAGGGAAGAGATTGAGAAGGGCAAATGTGCAAAGGGACTTGGATGTTCTTGTCAATAAGTCACTGAAGGTTAACATTCAGGTCAATTAAGTTAATAGGAAGGCTGATGGAATGTTAACCTTCATCACAAGAGGATTTGAATACAGGAGTAGTGAAGTCTTGCTTCAATTCTATAGAAGATTAGTTAGACCATATTGTGTGCAGTTTTGGCCTCCTTATCTCAGGAAAGGTATTATTGTCAATGAGGAAGTGCAACAAATCAGACTTGTTCCCAGGGTGGAGGACTGTCCTATGATGAGAGTTTAGCGAGTTTTGAGAAGATTTGTTTAGACAAACCGAGCCAGTACTCACTAGAGTTTAAACAAATAGAAGGTTATTGCATTGAAACCTACAAGATACTAAAAGGCACATACTGGATAGATGTGGGTAAGGCGTTTCCCTGATTGGGGAATCTAGACCAGGCAGGGATGGAGGTGGCCGAACATGTCAGCACCAGGTCTGTGATTCCATCAAAATAAAAGCAAAATATTAGAGATCTGAAAATAAAAACACAAAGTCCTGGAGAAACTCAACACATGTCAGCATATACAGAGATAAAAGTCTGGTTAAAGTTTCAAAGTGATTCCCTTTCAGAATTAGTGAGAGAGGTGGGATTAGGATTTTATGGGATTTAATGGTGTTGAAAAAGCATTCTAACAATCTGGAGACAGTGCACCAAGAGAGTTGAGAGCCTGAGGTGGGCAAATGGCACATAACATTTTCCAGTGCCCAGCATTCTCCTGCAGAGTGCTCCACAAAATAACACGCCTTGCAGCTGTGTTCATTGCTTTCTCTCCAGACACCTGAACCACCAACATGCACACAGTCTATCTCGCTCTGGTCCCAGTGCCCTCACAGTTCACCCTCCCAGTTTGTTATCTCACCCTCCTCTCTACACAAGTGTTTGCAAACACTCACAGCTGTCCGCCTTCCCTCATACGTAACCTGGCAAGAGGTTTTTCCATCTCCCAGAGAACACAAGGAGGAACCATTCAGCCCATCAAACCTGTTCCACCATTCATCATCATCATGACTCACCTTGGACTTACACATAATTTTCCTGCAAAGTCCTCATCAAAAAAGAACACAGGCAAGGACTATTGTATAAATGGTGAGAAAATTCATAAAGCCAAAGTACAAAGGGATCTGGGAGTGCTAGTATTGTATTCTCTAAAGGTTGACTTGCAGGTTGAGTCTGTGGTTAAGAAAGCAAATGTAATGTTGTCATTTATTTCAAGAGGGTCGGAATGTAAAAGCAGTGAGGCGCTACTAAGAATTTATAAAGCTCTGGTTAGGCCCCATTTAGAATACTGTGTCCAGTTTTGGGCCCCATACCTCAGGAAAGACATGTTGGCAGTGGAGTGTGTCCAACGGAGATTCACATGGATGATCCCTGGACTGGGAGGCCTAACGTACGATGAATGGCTGAGGATCCTGGAATTGTATTCGTTAGAGTTCAGAAGGTTGAGGGGAGATCTAATAGAAACTTACAAGACAAACTTGCATGGCTTATAAAGGGTAGACGCTGGGAAATTGTTTCTGTCAGGCAAGAAGACTAGGGCCCGTGGACACAGCCTTAGAATTAAAGGAGGTCAATTTAAAACGGAAATGAGGAGACATTTCTTCAGCAAGAGAGTGGTGGGCCTGTGGAATTCACTGCCACGGAGCGCAGTGGAGGATGGGACATTAAATATCTTCACGGCAGAGATTGATAAGTTCTTAATCTCGCAAGGAATTAAGGGATACAGGGAGAGTGCAGGTAAGTGGCGTTGAAATGCCCAACAGCCATGATTGAATGGCAGAGTGGACTTGATGGGCCAAATAGCCTTACTTCCATTTCTATGTCTTATGGTCTTATTCTGTGAGCAGTCTGTGTCACTTCTTGTGTCAAGTGTACAAGCTCTCTGTACCACTGCTAAGAATCTACTGGGACTGCTTTGTCTGGTATGGCAGAAGAACACTACTTGGTAGCCTAATGAAAAGAGACTCTCACTTTAAATAAGATGTAGTTTATCCTGTGAAAGCAGCTAGGCACAAGTTGCACTCATGCGATAGACATTGTTACAGGGTCTATGAGGAGGAACCAGCTGGTAGAACTTGCTTCTTTATAACCCAAAGCTGTTCTCTTACCAGAGATGACATCAAAGTGGGTGGGCTTAAGGCACACCTCAGCATTTTCAGCTTCCCTTTCAGACCCTGAGTCCTTTATGAAGCGACCAAATTCCTTGATTGTCTGAGACCAAAAATCAGCTTCCTCAGCCTTGAAGACACCCATTATCCTCTGTAGAAGAGATTTCCAAACATTTACATCCCCTTGAGTGAAGTAAATTTTCCTCATCTCAGTTCTGTATGACTGAGACTATATCTGAGATTCCCCAACCAGGGGAAACAATCACTCAGTATTGACCTCATCAGGTTCATTTAGAGGTCTCAATAAGATCACATCTCATTCCTTAAAACTTCAGAGCAAGTACAAGCTCAAAACACTCATCACAGGACAATCCCCTCACTCACCCAGTGACCAATCTAGTTAGTCTTCCTTACCCCACCTCCAATGCAAGTATATAATACAGAACATACAGGGTGTGTGGCACAGTGGTAGTGTTTCTAGCTCTGACTCAGAAGATCCTTCCGCAGGCTTGTGTCATGACATTTCTGAACAGGCTCATTTAAAAATACCTCCAATACAGACCAGTTTATCATTTTTTCTCCCTGAATGCTGGCTTAACCTGTGCGTCAACTTTGTGTGCACCCAAATTCTCCTAAACATCAACGTTGGCAGTGGTCTGAATTTTCCCACGGCCAAATAATAATTTGCCCAGTGCAGATGGATGTTGTGCAAGGGGACCACGTGGAATTCCCGACAAAGCAGACTTTGAGGGAAAAGCTCAGGAAACGGGAGATTCCGCAGGGCAATTCCCCAACAGTCCAAAAGCATTCCTTCAAATGGGAGAATTTGAAGGATTCCATTGAAGTTAAGTAAATGGTTACTGAGGAAAGGCAGAACAATCGAATATCTAGTTCGACTCCTGAGTAACGATTGAACTGATTCCCAATTACACCTCCCCTGTAGCATGACCCAATACCCACTGACACATTCCCACTAATGGACCCCTCTCTGTCATCAAACCCTAGCCTTCCCTTCTCCTGACCACCTCGGCACGTGACACGATGTTCCCCTGAACCCCGTCTCTTTCCCCACCCCGAATGTGGACTGAAGCTTCACCTATGACCCAAACCCCTGCCCAGTGCTCTGGACACCCGGCTGTCTGATTTGAAGCTGCCCCTGTACTCCACCAGGCGCCCCACCCTCCCAACACCCTAACGCTGTTACAGTTGGGTAGTGGTTGTGAGTGTGGACCTTAGTTTTTCAGAATGCAACAGCGAAAGGACCGTGCTTTGCCTATTCCCAGTGATTCTGCACGGGACCCCATCAGAATGGAAGTATGGCTCCGCATGCCTGAAGGAGCTCTGACTGGAATCTCCTGTCAGAAATGCAGAGCTTTCTCACTTGGTTTAGAACAAAAGGGAGCAGTGTAGCAATCTTCGTGATTGACACTCCTCGGAGAATCGGTGGGTCTCTTCTGTTTTCTTGATCAAAGAAATGTGGCTTCCATTTAGATTTGTGGTGTATCTCAAACTTATTACTACATCCAGCACCAGGTCCTTCCCTTCCATGAAGGTGAAATTACAATAAATATTTAATGCCTCTCTGCCAATAACATACAGAGAACAGCTGCTTGCACATTTTTTATTTGCTTTCCCATTTGATTGAAAAACAAACCATTCCATCTACCTCTTAAACCTTTGCAAAATTCCACTTGTGCTTTTTTTTTAAGTTTGCTGTATGTGGCTTTATACCTTCCTTCATTTACAATGATTGTTCCCCATCCATATTTGGTTTATACTTCAGCAGGGCCAAAGTTTGAGCGAAGATTTTTAATAATGCAGCATTAAATAACAAAAAAGAAAACCAGCCATAATTCGGTTTTAAATCACCTCACTTTCAGAGGAGCTCACGTTCTGATTGCAAAACCTCTACCTTGCGGACTGGCTTCTCCAGGCTTGCTTCAACTGGTTGCTTAATTGCAGCATTAACGCGGAGTTTATTGCTCTTGAGAGAGGGTCTATAAATTCTCACACTCAAGCTGATACCATCGTTAACAACCAACAGACAGGAGCTGCTGGACGTCTGCAAGCAACTTTTCCAACTCATTCTCCGCACAGGTTGTAAACAGCTGAAAAAGGTCTTCACAGCCGACACGTGGCAGGAATCTGAGCTCTTCACGTTAACCGTACTCAATGGCCTATAAATATGGCTTAGTAACCCAGCCTTAATACTGCCCATTGAGAGTTAGCAACGACTCCCTTGACTCTAAGGTGCTTGAGGACAGCTCCAAGATTTAGAAAAGTGTTACATGGATAAAAGTTTTGTTCTTTTCTTTCAATGCATTTCCATTAAAACAAACAGAGCTACCAAAATAATTCTAACATCCAAAGACCATCAAAAAAAGAGAATGAACAATACTTTTTATTTAAAAATTAGGATATACAGTACAATGTGCTTTTTGAGATTTTGTTTTAAAGATTTGTCATTAGGAAGTGGTGACTGGCTGAAGAAAAATTTACAGTGATTTGTTGTATTTTACACATTGTCTCCAATTTTACGCTGCTTCCTGACCAGAGCATTCTGGCATTTCACGAGATTATACTCTCACCTTCAGCCCCTCTCTCTCTCTCTCTCTCTCACACTGTTTTAAAACAATTGGACCTGCTTGATCACATTTCTTCCTAGATTCCAAATATGCAGCACTTGAGGTATTGCTACATTTCCAGAGGGCCACCTTTTAGTTGGGACAGTACACCAATGCTTTCCCGGGTGGTTGTAAGAGCACATACAGACGTCTGGGTGTTAATATTATCCCTCAGCCTTCACCTCAAATGGATCGTTACCATCACATTGTTGTCAACGGGATCTTGCTGTATGCAAATCGGATGTGGCATTTTCTACATTACAGTAGATGCTAGCCTTCAGAATTAGCTGTAAAGAAATTTAAGGCATGGTGTGAGTGCAAGGCAAGTCCTCTTCCTCTTTTTGACTCCATTTCCAACTTTACTCATGCTGACGGTAATGAAGTTTGGATCTATTCAGTAAGATGGTCTTTCGTTCAGCCTCATCATGTGCTCTTCTTTCTTACTGTGTTGGTACTAACCCTCATTGCAATGTCACCAACACTGACACACACTTTTCCCAGCACCTCAGGACAAGGGGCTGCTCCCTCCTTCACCTTCCATCCCCCAACTATTAGCAAGGTTTTAAAACCTCTAGCCTGGTATCCAAACTACCACATTGATGCACATCTTCTCCCCTGCACAGATCAGGAAATTATTGCTGGTATTTCTTATCTCCTCATTACATGTTATTCGTCCAAAAGCAAATGAAAACTGCAAAATCTGCCACATTTTTCAGCTCATTGCACGCTTCTATTAAACCGTCGTGCACTTTCAGCTCGGGGTACAACCAATAAACCAAACCTGAAATGTGCTAGGCCTATTTGGCTGAGCGACTTCAGGGTTGCTGTGCAAACTCATTAACGTAATCCTCAATGTGTCATTTGCCATGCTCCAGTGCAATTAAGAAGTGTCATCAATTGTACTCAACTTGTAACTGGAACAGGTTTTCCTGCAGCATTACATGGAAGAGTGGGGTTGCAAAGAAATGAGCCAATCTTCAGTTGATGGATTTAAAGCACTTGGTCTGGCTTTTATAATTGGATTCAATTGACTGCCTCAGTCTGCCCTAGGTATAGAAGACCTGTGAACAGCAGTCAATTGAAGCCATGAAGGTGTGTCCTGTGCTGCCATAATTGACTGAATTCAAACTCATTTGAACTTAATTTTAGATAATTTAAAGCTATTGCAACAAGAACAAGAGAAACCGAAACAAGACCAGGCTTCCACTGACCTCTGGTCACTGCAAGTTTGGGGAATTAAATTTGAAGTGATATGACTAAGGGGTTTGTGCTCTGAAGTATCTGGGTGAATACCCTACCCACAGTTGTATAGGGGAGGGCAAATTACACCATTTCAATTTGGAAGACTGTCTGGTTTTGTGAATGGACCTGCTGTAGGGAAGATGTTGTAAAACTTCAAAGAGTTCAGCAGAGATTTACAAGGATGTTGCCAGGTTGGGGAGGGGGTTGAACTACAGGGAAAGGCTGGAGCTATTTTCCATGTAGCATTGCAGGCAGAAGGGTGATCTTATAGAGTGATCTTAAGGGGCATAAGCAGGGTGAATAGCCCAAGGTCTTTTCCCCAGGGTAGGGGGGAGTCCAAAGTTATATGGCATAGGTTTAAGGTGAGAGGGGAAGGATCTAGAAGGGACCTAATGGGCAACTTTTTCATGCAGAGGGTAGTACGTGTATGGAATGAGCTGCCAGAGGAAGTGATGAAGATGGGTATAATTACAACATTTAAAAGGCATTAGGGTGGGTACATGAATAGGAAAGATTTAGAGGGATATGGGCCGAATGTTTGCAAATGGGAGCAGATTAATCTAAGATATCTGCTCGGCATGGAGGAGTTGGACAAAAGGGTCTGTTTTAGTGCTGTATAATTGTAACTGCTTTAGAAATATCAGTTTTGCAGATGGTAGACCTAACATGCTTATGGCCACAACATACCATGTTGCACAACATACTAAATTCTGCAATCTTTAACATTATTTGATTCAAGTTCAGAATGTGCTGCTAACTGGGTGGAAACCAAGCAGAAATACTAGGCACTGAGAATGCAACTCTGGAGTAGGTAACACCACCAAACTGCTGCAGAAATGGTTTAAAGGTGCAAGGCAAATTTATAGCTAATGTTTTTGTCAGAACGCATGATGGGGTAACGGTCTTCCTGATAACTTTGGCAGAAATGCCAGCGAATGGGTGTAAGCTGTCAGGGGTACATTGGAAGGAGCTCATGCCAGTTCCATCTAAGAATCTAGGAATCATTATATTCTTGGTTTCACAAAGTCACCCCTGGCTGCCTCCCAGTACAGCTCTATCAAGAAGAACTGATACCTTTCTCTCCTGATAAATGCAAAACCTTCTACATTTGGGTATTAATTGAACCCCACACAATGCACACACCACCTGAGAATCAGCAACATACTTTTGAAAACTCCAAGGGATAAAAATGGGGTAGCTGCTTTCAAACAAAAATCAATCGTGTTTATTCTGCCACACAAACGCCTAAGGATCTTAATATAGTTCAACACATGTATGTTAACCTCAGACAATGGTCTACCGAAGTATAAATGTACAGAAGTGAACAGCAAGAGATAAACAGAGGAGTATGTGTTTGACACGCAGTATTCTTTGAAATGCTCACTGTGTTCTGTTCCAATTCTATTGCCCCAACTTTGATTTAAAAAGTAAAGGTATGTTTTGAAAATATCCTGCAGGCAAGAAAATGTCTTACCTAGAATTACAAAACTTACTGTATTAGAGGAGGCCTTTGAGCTCACCCTATTCCTGCGGGTTCTGCCACAAAATTCATTTCTTCATATTCAAATCCAGCCTTTTCATGTGGCCTTTAAATTCTTCCTTTACTTTACCGTATGATGATATCCTATTTTGATCCTATACATTTGTATTGTGTAAGCCAACAATCTGTCAATGCATTTTAGAAACTTGACGAACCAATATTAGTTACATTTGAGTTCCATTCCTAATTACTACATCCAATTCTACCTAGCAATAGAGAACAGGGCTTATTGTGAGGGTCTCAGTAGGTGACTTGAGATTGTTCAGCAATCCTTGAACAATCAATTAGATGGAAGCAGTCAGAGTGCGAGGCTGCTACCCTGGGTGTTATTCAGGAGCAGGGAGAGCAGGCTGCATCCCAAAAAATGGTGCTGTTGGAGCAGGCCAAGCAATTAAGACTCAGGAGAAGAGCGGGGAGCCAATAGGTCCAACCAACATGGAAACGTGGTTCAGAAAAGCCTTGGGGGGTCTAAGGCCTTGGGAGAAAGTTGTTCCATTAGTAATTCAGTTATGCAAAGAATTGGGTGAAGGAAAATCATCCAATTCACCAATTCTAAGATTTTCTTGATGCAACTGAGAAAGATTAAAGAAATGAACAGGCAGTACTAACTTGGTGAAGATACCTGTCTGCAGACAAGCTGAAATTGTGCCATTGAATAGGTGCTGAAATGTAACTTCCAGGATACAGGGAGTGCAGACCCGATTGGGAGAGTGAACTACCCAGCACTTGAGGAGTCATTGAGACAGTCCTTGGCAGAGTGACATTTGAGGGAGCTCCAAAGCTAGGCTTGTGAAAGATAAGAACTGGAATCCCGATAAACGTTTGATGAGTCGTGACCATGCATTGCGTCACCACTGCCTGAGAGTTGCTGAGAAATCCATGAGACCTCACTTGACCACATCTGCCATTCGATCTGCTCTGTAGAGGATTCAACTATTACCAATATTTACGTCATGTTAATTCTGGGTGTTAAGATATAAGTTATATACATATTGTAGATTCTATTTGCATAGTGAAGTTAATTGTCATCAGTTGAAAACCAAGAAGCTTTGAGGCTTTATTGTCTTAGTAAGCACCTGAATCTCACACTTTGCTTAATTAAAAAGGAACATTACTAGTTGCTAGTCAGACTGTAAATCAAATTCAGTAATCTGGTCTGTGATCATAACAACTTCAAGTGTTTACTATTGCACACACCATAACCAGCAATAACTGATCCCATTGTTACTGAAATTTACATTGAGTTGTATATAAACTCTTGCAGATTGGTTTGCATATTCCACCTTGTTGTAAAGCAGCTTTTCATGTTCAACGCTGTCTTTTGTCAAGTTTTCACCAGAGTGATTATGCTTCAGTCTGATCGTCTTCTGCTCCCTAGGTCAGTATCCCATCACCACACCAGTGAAGACTTGCTAATGCTCTTTTTGTATCACATTCCCAATCTGTGGTGTATGGAGTAATTCTAGCCTGTGCAAAGTAAATCAAGCAATTAATATTTTTAACTGCAGCCCTTGGATCCTCCAATTCCTATTGTTTTTTAGACTAACTTACTTTCCAAAACCATGCACAATAAGAACCTAATTGAAATGCTCTTTAATTTCAGGCAACAGGTCCAAGAATTCATTGATGAAACTAATGTACCTAGACAAGTACAAGGGGTTGGTTAGCTCAATTGGTTAGGCTGTGGTGCTGGGTATAACTAGTGTCACAGGCTCAATCCCCATCCTGACTGTGGTATTTCATGAAAGCCTACCTCTTCATGTTTCAGAGGTGGTTATCCTCAACCTAGACATAATCTTGTTTCTCTCTCTCTCTCTCTCTCAGAGAGAGAAATGATGATGGTTCTTTAGATGTGTGCATAGAGAAGTGGTTGAGAGAGAAAGGACATGCTCATGGAGATTGGATAAAGCATCTGGGAGACCAGCATAAAGAAATAGAACTGAACGGTCACTTTAATGCAGTAAATTCTATAAAATTACAAATGCATTTTGATTTCTTATTGAGCTGAGATCCCCATTAGAGAAAGATTGGTTGAAGAAAATAAATCAGATGCAATGGGCAGCATCCTTTATGTGGGAATGGATTGACTCACGCTATTCTATGACATTTCAACTGTGAGGTGATACATTACTTAGGCAGAAGGGTGCAGTAAACATTTCCAATTTAATACTGGAACCAGTTATCTACATTTCATGTAAAACTTTTGAGGATGAAATTAACCCCAGCAATCAGTGTAAAATGAAAATGAAACACCACCGAAGTTAATGGAAATGAAGGTTTAGGAAAGTGGGGGTGTTAAAAAGGTCACCAATTCAATAATGTCCCAAACTCCCAGATCAGTTTCACTCCAACACAAACTCTCACATTTCAAACAGTGGTAATTTTGAGTCATAGAGATGCACAGAATGGAAACAGACTCTGAGGTCCAACTCGACCACGCTGACCAGACATCCCAATCTCATCTCATCCCATTTGCCAGCACTTGGCCCTTATCCCTCAAAACCCTTCCTATTCATATACCCATCCAGATGTCTTTTAAATGTTGTAATTGTACCAGCCTCCACCATTTCTTCTGGCAGCTCATTCCATACACACATCACCTTTTGCGTGACAAAGTTGTCCCTTAGGTCCTTGTTAAATTTTTCCCCTCTCACCATAAACCTAAGCCCTCTAGTTAAGTTCTCCCCTACCCCAAGGAAAAGACCTTATCTATTTACCCTATCAATGCCCACATGATTTTATAAACCTCTTTAAGGTCACCCCTCAGCATCTGACGCTCCAGGGAAAACAGCTGCAGCCTATTCAGCCTCTCCCTGTCGCTCAAATCCTGAGCAACATCCTTGTATAGCTTTTTTGAACCCTTTCAAGTTTTGCAATATCCTTCTGATAGGAGGGAGACCAGAATTCCACACAATATTCCAAAAGTGGCCGAACCAATGTCCTGTACAGCCACAACATGACCTCCCAACTCCTATACTCAATGCTATGCCCAATAAAGGAATGCATACCAAACGCCTTCTTCACTATCATATCTACCTGCAACTCCTTCAAGGAAATATGGACCTGCACTCTGAGGTCTCTTTATTCAGCGACACTCCCCAATACCTTACCATTAAGTCAAGAGTGTTGTGCTGGAAAAGCACAACAGGTCAGGCAGCATCCGAGGAGCAGGAGAATTGATGTTTCAGGCAAAAGCCCTTCATCAGGAATTTGCCCAAAATGTCAATTATCCTGCCCCTTGGATGCTGCCTGACCTGCTGTGCTTTTCCAGCAACACTCTCTTGACTCTAATCTCCAGCATCTGCTGCCCTCACTTTCGCCTCGTTGATCCTTACCATTAAGTGTATAAGTCCTGCTCTGATTTGCCTTTCCAAAATGCAGCACCTCACATTTATCTAAATTAAACTACATCTACCACTTCTCAGCCCATTGGCCCATCTGATCAGGATCCTGTTGTACTCTGAGGTAACACTACACTTCCAATTTGGTGTCATCTACAAACTGACTAACTATACCTGCAATGATCGCATCCAACTCTTTTATGTAAATGATGAAAAGCAGTGGACCCAGCACCGATCCTTGTGGCACACCACTAGCCACAAGCCTCCAGTCCGAAAAGTACCCTTCCACCACCATTGGTTCCAAATATCATATTCTTAAAGAAGTAACAAATCACAACAGGGAATCCACCAAGTGGTATTTTTAAGCAGTACAGATGGAAGAGGAAAAAAAGCCACTGTTTTATTGTGACCTAATATGAGGAATTTGCGGGTAGCCATTAAAACAAAAACTGGAACTGGTGGGACTTGAACCTGGGATTTCTGGCTCAGAGGTATGGACATTACAACTGCACTACAACTTACTCAAGTTTTTTTTTTTAAATCAGCATGTTCAGAGATGTGGCAACACACCTCTGGAACAGATGAGAGTTGAACTCAGATCCTCTAGCTTAGAGGTAGGTACATTACCTCTACTCCATAGGAGTTCTCTGTGTTAACTGTGCCATTTCATGACACATTCATTGAATATGTTTCCACAACATTTTGTATAACCCCAGTGAATTATAGCATTGTTTCACATTCCCCTTATTATTCATGTTCATGTGTTAAAATTTCACATGCTGCATAGTTGTTTCTACTGTCATTACCAACTAAATGCATCGTTCTAACAAATATCTAAAAGGTACACATATTCCAAGAGTGAATTATGCGTCAATTGCAATTCATATGATTCTGATCAAGATATCATTAGCAAATAAAGTTTACCAACATTAGCACTGTTTCAGCTTTGTAGCTGTGCTCAGTACTGCCAATGAACAAGACATACGATTATTTGAGAACAACTTTCTAATTCACCAATGTGTAGCTATGTTGGTTTTTGACCATCATACTCACAGTTGCAGACTCCACACATTTCTTTTAAATTGGATATTTCAGAATCAGGTTAACCATAACATTTTTCAAACTGCATAAATAACACAGCATCAAACATGAAGAAGTTACGACTCCTGTTAAGACTCCCACTCTCTTAATTTTTAAACCTATACTCAAGGTTATCAATTCCTTCACATGGTCAGGTTTAACGCTGTACAGTATCCATCACGGTAATTACTTCTATTATATTTTACAGGATTGACTGGGATATTGACCGTGTGAAGTACTTAGTGTGGAACCACAGAGAGAGGTAGGTAGGATGCAGTACATGCTGAAGTGTCATCCACTTCCCTCCCAGAGAGAGGGACAATAGAGGCAAAGTCACTCCCTTTGAGGCTTCTGTCAGCCGTGGTTCAAGTGAGGCACTGACAGAGACCAAGCAACAGATGGTCTGCCTGTTCTTCTTGATCTGGTGAACAGTATGTGGAGATGGGGTGCAGAGAATCATTGGACCAGAAACCAACTTTAATGGGGAGGGGGAGGTGGGATCGTACATCTTAACATTAGTTAATGAGATGTTTGTTCCTCACTTACTTCTCGTAGTCATGTTTGCAGTAAAGCTTCTTGTCTCTGTAGTAGCAAGTGGTGGTGAGGGGCTCCCTGCACCCAGCACATTGCACACACTGCTCGTGCCAAAAGCTGTCATTCACCCTCAACAGAAAGCGGTCTACGATCACCCTGTCACAGCCTTCACATACCGCCCTCTCCTTTCCACTGGGCCCTGGAGAGAAAAGACAGGAGGAATCCGTGAAGTTGTTAATGCCACAAGCTCAGCCATCTGCCAGGTGACACCTCTGAAATACCATTTCCACTGGTATCAGAACTTGGAAGAAGCCGGTCTATATGAAGATAGTGTCAGATACAGCAATGAAAAAACATGAGTTGGAGAGATGGAAAGTGTGGGCTGGATAAAGACTTGGATATGAACAGAGAGAGTCAAATAGACAGACAGGTAAATATTTGGGTGGATGGATAGATAAGTGAAAGGTTAAGGAGAAAGAGAGCTAGAACAACACAGGAGTAGAGATTGCAATGAATGTATAAATGCAAGTAGAGAGTTAAAGACATGAATAGGCAATAAGAAATAGTGAAGTGATAGATACATATGGACATGAAGGAATGAATGGAGGGAGTTCTGAATAAAGTGGTGAATGTATATTTCATTGTTGAAGAGGGTGAATATATGACATATTAAATATGCATTATCAGCTAAACACTGTATTAATTGGACCTCATATTGCAAAGATTTACTATTTGCATCATTATAAAAACTGATTGTATCTTCTATGCATTGAAATGTACTACAGACAAAAGCACAGTTTGATACAAAGAAATGAAAGTCCTTCTTAATTCTTTCCATTAGAAAATGACCTTCCACTGCAAATATAATGTCCTGCAGCAGCCAAACACATTGATGATTTAAATGAGCTTATCAACTAAAGAAATAAATTTGAGTCTTGCTTTAAAAAAAACACATTTTGTCAAAGCCTTTCATTCTTGTACTGATCAGGATAATTCACTAGAAATTCCACACAAAAGGGAAAACAACATGTTGCTACAACATAATATGTCTTTTTTTTATTTTCAACAATACCAAATGACTACTAAATGACGAAGAGAAATCAGAGTCGTATTTATAACGCACCGTTTCCACTCAGAAAATTCTAAAGTGCTTCACACCCAAAGAAACACCTGTGGAAGTGTAATCATTGTTGTAACAACAGCAAAATCGCAAACAGCAAGATTCCGCTATGAGGTAAATAACCAGCTTCAGTGATCAAAACAAAATCAAAACAATGCAGATCCTGAAAATCTGAAATAAAGCAAGAAGTCCTGGAGGAAACTCAGCAAGTCTGGCAGCACCTGTGAGGAGAGAAACAGAGTTAATGTTTCAAGTCTATTATGACCCTTGCCTGGAATTGAACAGGATTGAAATGTCATGGTCATTATGCTATTAGAAAGCAGGGGAGAAGGAAAAGTGGAATTGGTGAGAAAGGTGCCCAAACAAAATGGCAAATGGAGTGAATAAGGTTGTAGAAAAAAGCTACAGATGAATAGTAGGTGTTAATGTTAGGTGTTAATAGCAGAAAATAGATCAGTTCTGCTGACAGCAAATCTATGCAAACAAGACACTGTTGGAGAGGGTTATAGTAAAAATTGCCAATAGAGTTCATGGCCTGAAATTATTAAACTCAATGTTGCATTCTGAAGGTCTTAAATTGCCTAAGCAGGCAAACTTGGAAGAAGGAGGACTTTAATTTCCACTTCAGCACTTTACTCTTTTCCAAAAGCATAAAACCCATCACGTTTCCAACCACGTTTGGTTCCAAAGAGGGATCATATTGGAATCAAAACATTAACACCATCTCTCCACAGGTGCTGCCAAGTTTCTCCAGGTCCTTCTGTTTTAATTCCATTTTTAGAGGAATCAAGCAAAGGGGTGATTTCTCTCAATTGGCATGTCAGGTTTCAGAGCTGAAAATTCAATCATATTTGTTCTACATTACAAACAATTGAATAGCTCAATAAGTAAATGCAGATAAGGTGTTTCTTTATTCATTGGATGAGGACATCACTGGATAGGCCAGAGGGCAATTAAGAGTCAACCACATTAAATTGCCCATGGTGCTAGGTGCATTAGTCAGAGGGAAATGGATCTGGGTGGGTTACTCTTTGGAGGGCCGGTTTGGACTGGTTGGGCCGAAGGGCCTGTTTCCACACTGTAGGAAATCTAATCTAATCTAATTTAATTACTGTGGGTCTGGAGTCACATGTGGGCGAGACCAGGTAAGGATGGCAGCTTCCTTCCCCTAAAGGATGTTAATGACCCAGATGAGTTTTTCCAAAAATCAATGCATGGTCATCATTAGACTCTTAATTCCAGTTTTTTGTTGAATTCAAATTCCACCATCTGCCAAGGCAGGATTCAAACCCAGGTCGCCAGAACATTACATGGATTTCTGGATTAACAGTCCAGTGATAATACCACTAGGCCATCACCTCCCCTTTATCGCAGGTAGTAGCCCACACGAATGTAGAAATGCAGATACATTTGAATGCATTTGACATGGCTACTGCTCACAGTGGGCAGAAGCTTTCCAATCCAGTGAAGGCAGCTTGAAGGGGAGACCGGAAGCACAAATGCAGGTTAGATTGGATTGGCAAGCCATCATGTTCCCACCTCTAAGAGATTCTCAACACCAAAGAATCCAGATAGAAGAATGGGCAGAAAAGCCTCATATACCAAAAATCGCAGAAACTGCAGCACAGGAGAACACATTCATCCCAACATGCTCTTAAAATGTCATTTCTCTGTACTTTTACAGTGGCCTTTTACATGCTTCATTTACAAATGCTTTGCCAATTCATTGGAACAGTGAGTTGAACAGAAGTAATTCATTTGACCCCTCAAGTCTGTTCCACCATTCAATCGGAATGTGGATGATTTGTATTTTAATTCTGTCCATACCCTTGCTTAAAAAAATCAATCTCAGTTTTGAAACTAGTTCTTTGGGGAGAGAGTCCGAGCCAAAACTAGAGTCTTAAATCTAAATTAAACCAACTACATGGGTATGAGCGATGATTCAGCCAAGGTAGGTGAGGGTACTATATTTAAAAAGTATAATAGTAGACAAAAATTGTCTAATATTTAAAGAATTAATACATAACGTTAAAGCAAGTTTTAGAATTCAGCGAAGGAGATTCAGAAAAGGATACAGAAAGAGAAAAGAGAGCGCGAGAGTAACCTAGCAAGAGATGAAAACAGATTGTGTTGCTTCTAAAGGTGCATAAATTAGTGAAAGTAAATATTGGCCCATTAACAACAAACAGCAGGTGAAGTCATAATCTTCTGTCAGGCAGAAAATATAAAAGTTTGTATTCATGTACAAATAGATTCAAGAACAGTTTCTTCCTTGCTGTTATTAGACTTCTGAATGGACCTCTCAAAATTTAAATTTAATGTTGATCTTGCTCTCTGTACACCTTCTTTGCAGCCATAACATTTGTATTCTTCACTCTGATCTATTACCCTAATGCACTTCATATGGAATGATCTGCCCATACTGCACGCAAAACAAAGCTTTTCACTGAACCTAGGTACACATGACAATAATAAATCAAATCAAATAAGATCGAAAAATCACAATGGGGAATAAGGAAATGGCAGAGACTTTGTGCCTATCATCATGGCAGTAGACACAATAACCAAATAATGAGGGACCGAGTGCATACTGAGAACAGAGGACTTTTAACAAACAGTACAAGTGAAGAAATGGATCTGGAGAAATTAATGGACAATGTAGTGACAAAAACAATAGACTGGACAATCTGCACCTGAGGGTTTCAAATCAGGGAGCTGCTGAAATAGTGGACATATTGGTTTTGATCTTCTCGAATTCCTTTGTTTCTGGAACAGCTCCCAGGGATTGGAATGTAATGAACCTAACAATGCTATTTCAGGAAGAAGAAAGAAAATGAGGAATGAAGGGTCGGACAGCCTAACATCAGGAATAGGCAAAAAGCTAGAATCTATTTGTGAGATTTGATTCTTACTTTTAAGATATGATAATAAGCTGAGAAAAATCATCATATGATTAGGCAGATTGGACACCCATTAAAAAAAGGGAGATTGCATTTGGCAAACTGTTAAAGTTGATGGAGCATTTAACTAGAAAGATGGTTGAGGAGGAGCCAGTGGATGAATTTGATTTGGACTTTCAAAAATAATTTCATAGTATATCATAAATAAGATTGTTACACACAAAATTAGGACTTATGGGGTTCAGGGTAATAAACTAGCATAGAATGGAAATTGGCTAATGGACAGGAATCAGAGAGTAGTAATAAATAGGAACATTGGGTTGGTGTGTTATAGCTAGCAGGGTGCCATAAGGATAAGTATTTGTGTCTCAGCTACTTGCAATCCATATAATGACTTTGATGAGGGGGCTGAGAATAATGTATCAACATTTGTGATAATATTAAGTTAGGTGGTAATTTAAGCTGTGAGAAGAATGCAAATTAAGGCCAGACATTCTGGATCAGTGAGCAAGAACAAGGCATTTTTAAAAAATCTTTCAAGGAATGTGGTTTCACCAGCATTCACAACCAATGATTAGATTAGATTAGACTAGATTAGATTACCTACAGTGTGGAAATAGGCCCTTCAGCTCAACAAGTCCACAAATGAGCATGAACAAGTCCAGAAAAGCAGCAGGAGTAGACCATTCAGCCCATCAGTTCTGCCGTTCAGCGAGATCACAGCTCATCTGATAATCCTCCACTTCAACTCTTGTTTTCCATCCCTAGTGCCACTTCAACTGAGTGAGTTACCACTTCCTGGGCAGTTAAGATCTAACCACACTGCTGTGCATTTATATGTGTAGGCCAGACCTGGTCAGGATGGCAGATTTCCTTCCCTGAAGGACCTGATTTTTAACATTCGATAGTAGTTTATGACCACCACTACTGAGAATAGCTATCTATTCTAGGTATATTAATTGATTTTAAATTCCACCAGGTGCCATGGTAGAATTTAAACACATGTTGACAGTGCCTAGATCTCTGGATTACCAGTCCAGTGGTAGAATATTATGGGGTGAAGTGTGTAGTTATCCACTTTGGTAGGAAAAAAAAATTTAAAAAGCAGAACATTGAGACACTGGGAAATATTTACATTCAGAGGGAATTGAGTGTCGGTGTACATGAATGACAGAATGTTAATAAGCAGCTACAGCAAGCAATTAAAAAGGCAAATGATATGTTAGCATTTGTTACAAAGAGTTGGAATATCAGAGTAAATATGTCTTATTAAAGTTACAGGACACTGATGGGGCCACAGCTGGAGTAGAACATAGAACATAGAACATAGAACATTACAGCACAGTACAGGTCCTTCGGCCCTCGATGTTGCGCCGACCTGTCATACCAATCTGAAGCCCATCTAACCTACACTATTCCATGTACGTCCATATGCTTGTCCAATGACGACTTAAATGTACTTAAAGTTGGCGAATCTACTACCGTTGCAATCAAAGCATTCCCTACCCTTACTACTCTCTGAGTAAAGAAACTACCTCTGACATCTGTCCTATATCTATCACCCCTTAATTTAAAGCTATGCCCCCTCGTGCTCACCGTCACCATACTTGGAAAAAGGCTCTCCCAGTCCACCCTATCTAACCCTCTGGTTATCTTGTATGTCTCAATTAAGTCACCTTTGCACCTTCTCTCTAACAAAAACAGCCTCAAGTCCCTCAGCCTTTCCTCGTAAGACCTTCCCTCCATACCAGGCAACATCCTAATAAATCTCCTCTGCACCATTTCCAAAGTTTCCACATCCTTCCTATAATGTGATGACCAGAACTGTACACAATACTCCAAGTGCGGCTGCACCAGAGTTTTGTACAGCTGTAGCATAACCTCATGGTTCCAGAACTCGATCCCTCTATTAATAAAAGCTAAAACACTGTATGCCTTCTTAACAACCCTGTCAACCTGGGTGGCAACTTTCAAGGATCTGTGTACCTGGACACCGAGCTCTCTCTGCTCATCTACACTACATTAGTCCAGTACTTTGCATTCCGGTTACTCCGACCAAAGTGAATCACCTTACACTTGTCCGCATTAAACTCCATTTGCCACCTCTCAGCCCAGCTCTGCAGCTTATTATGTAATAGACAAGGTCTTTTCCCTGGGGTGGGGGAGTCCAGAACGAGAGGGCACAGGCAGTACTGTGTGTAGTTTTAGTTTCCTTACATCGAAAAGGATATACTGGTCCAAGAATCACTGCAACAATGGTTCACTCGATGTATTCCTAGAACTGACCTATCAGAGATTGAGTAGACTATGCCTATATTTCTTAGAAATTAGAAGAATGAGAGGTGATTGCATTGAAAAATATAAAATATGGAAGAAGTTTCAGCTGAAAAAAAATATAATTTCTTTGCCAAGGGAATGGCAAATACAGGCTTACTGTCTCAAAGTAAGGGGCTCATCATTTAGGGGGTCAGGTGAGGGAAAAAAAATCATAAGATCATAGGACATAGACCAATCAACCCATCAAGTCTGCTTCACTATTCAATGAGATTGTTGTTATTCTGATCATCCTCAACTCTACTTTCCTGTCTTTTCCGATAACCCTGGATTCCCTTCCTGACTAAAAATATTGTAAATCTTTGGAATTCCCTATCTCAGAAAGTCACAGATATTTGCTTGTTAAGTGCCTGAAAACAAAGGTTGATGGATTGTTGTATGCTGAGGGAATTGACGGTACAGGGTTGGTACAGGAAGATGGACCCGAGGTAGATGAGGCATGGTCCTACAGACTGGCAGAGTCGTACTCTCATTTCTTATATTGTTATGAGTGATCAGTTGAGCCTGACCTGAGGAGATGTTATCATCACCTGAACCTTATGCTTCCTGCCCACAATATTACAACACCTTTACTATGGATTGCAAACTGATTTTGATGTTCTATCTCAATGATTACTATCTGTTGTTGTAACAGCTTTCATCTGTTTATTTCATCTAACCCTCTGTTGCAGAATTTGTAAAGTTTTAAGCAGAATTCCAGTTGCAAAGGTAACTCTGATGAAGGGCTTTTGCCTGAAACTTTGAGTTTCCTGCTCCTCAGATGCTGCCTGACCTGCTGTGCTTTTCCAGCTCCACAACTCTTGACTCTAATCTCCAGCATCTGCAGTACTCACTTTCGCTTCTGTATGACGATGAGTCATTTCAGAGTTGTGGTAATGAGGTGATCAAGATTGAGACTTAAATATTTGATTATCTTTCACATTTATGAAATAAAGGAAACCAGGAAAATATGTTGAGGTAGCTCTATAATTAAAGCCAATATTAATAAAGAAATGAGGGATGGCATAGTTCTAAAAATCAGGATGTGGGATCAGTTTCGTAGAGATAAACAGCAGCAACTCTTTGGCGCAACATTGAGGGCCGAAGGGCCTGTACTGTGCTGTAATGTAATGTTCTATGTTCTCTTCGGGGAGCAATTTGAAGGTCCCTTACCAGTTGCAACATTGAAGGACTGAATATAGAAGAATATGGACGCTTCTACAAAGAGGTTGCAATCATTGCAGGTAATTTTGTTTTTCTCTGTACAGTTGCTGCCAGATCTGCTGAGTTTCTCAGCACTTGCTGTTTTTGTTCAGATATCCAGCATTTGCGGTTCTTTGTTTTAGGTTAGCAAGCTATTTTAGACTTGTTAATGTGCAATTAAACAGGAGTAAGTAACGACTCATAGTGAAGGAGCTTCTCAGCAATGTTGGTCATAATTTGAATTTCATATTCAGTTTGAGGGTAAAAAAATGTGTATGGTTAGTGTATTAAATTTAAGTAAAGGCAATTACAAAGGGTGAGGACCAAGTTGACTTAAATTAATAGGGTAATAGGTATAAAGGTAGGACTGTAGAGAAACCGTCACAATCATTTAAAGAAATAATTCAGAAATCTCATTACACATATTCCACAGAGAGGAAAAGATGCTGTAAGAAGGATACACGTCCGTGGCTAACTAAACAAAAAAATCAAGGATTGACAGAAATCCAGTTGAAAGAAAAAGTATGCAATATCAGAAAGATTCATGTAAGGACAAAGATTGAACAACTTTTTGAAACCAGTAAAGAAGGATTAAAGAAATGGAGGGTAAAATTAGAGTATGAGAGAAAGCTAGCTAAATATCTAAAAACTAATAGTAAGAGTTTTTACAAGATTTTGAAAGAAGTAAGTATAGCTAAAATAAGCATTAGATCTCTTAGAGGATAAATGTGGTGAATTAATAATGGAAAACACGGAAATTACCAAAGCATTGGACAGGTATTTTGAGGTTATCTTCACTGTGGAAGACAGAAAAAAATCATGACAATATTTGAAAACCAAGAGGTAAACAGGAAGGGAAAATGTAATCAAAATCTTGAGAAAAGTGATATTGAAAAAACTATTAGGTGAAATGGTGGTAAGTTCTTAGGACTTGATCGTTTTCATCCTGGGGTCATAACAGAGATAGTACATGCATTGGAGTGCTCTTCCAAAATTCCCTAGGTTCTGGAAAGGTCCTAGCAGATTGGAAAATTGTTAATGTAATAACCTATATTTGAGAAAGAAGGAGCACAGAAAGTTGGAAATTATAGGCCAATTAACGTAATGTCTGCTATTAAGAAAATGCCAGAATCCATTATCAAGTAAGTTATGGTAGGACCTTTAGAAAATCAGGCTGATCAACAAGCTTTTCTGAAAGAGAAATTGTGTTTGCCTAATTTATTAGGTTTCTTTGAAGAAATAAAAAGCAAGATGAATAAAGGGGAACTGATAGATGTGATGGTCTTGGATTTGCAAAAGATATTGTCGAGATGCTACATCAAAGGTTACTTCAGAATATAAGAGGTCATGGTGTTGGGGTAACATATTAGCATGGACAGAAGATTGGTTAACTCACAAGAAGCAGCAAATAGGGACATGTGAGCTTTTTGTTTTGGATTGGTAAATTATTATTAATGTCAAAAAGTGTGGTGCTGGAAAAAGCACAGCAGATCAGGTAGCATCTGAGAAGCAGAAGAGTTGACATTTCCGGCATAAGGCCTTCATCAGAGTACTAAGAAAAACTAGTTACAATCCTTATCAGTTTTTTGAATGAAGGGATTGACTGCATGGTAGTTACCTTTGCTAATGACATGAAAGATGGGTAGAAATGTAAGTTATCAAAGAAGATATAAGGAAATTGCAGAGGATTTAGAAAACTGACTTGGTTGAGCAAAATTTTAAAAGTGAAGTAAAATGTGGGAAAATGTGAAGCTGTCCACCTTGGCAGGAAGAATAGAAAAGCAACACGATATTTAAAAATTGCAGAGGAATCTGAGTGTCCCGGTGCATTCATCACAAAATAATGGTGTGAATGGAGGTGGAGTGAGAGGTTAGGAAGGCATTCATTAAATTAATGTTGGCAGTTAATGGCAGTGAAATTGAGTTGTAAAGGAGGGAAGCGTTGTTGTAGCTACACACGAACTTGTTGAGTCTGCACCTGAAATCCTGCTTACAATTTGTCGTCACCTTACTCAAAAAAATGATATAATTACATCATAAGCAGATCAGACTAGGTTCACTCAATTGATTCCTGGTATGAAGATTTATCATATGAGGAAAGGCTGAGCAGGTTGGGCCCAAGCCCATTTTAGTTTATAAGAATGAAGTGGTTTTATGGAAAGACGCAAGATCCGGAAGGTGTGGTTTCTGAAAGGATGTTTCCACTTGTACAGGAGGGGGAGCCCAGTATAAAATTAAGGGGCCTTCACAAAAGACTGGAAAGATGATTTTTTTCTCTCTCTCTCTCAGAGGTTAGTTAATCTGTGAAATTGATTTCCCCAGATCAAGCTGGGTCTTTGAATTTATCCAAGGCTGTTAAATAGATTTTTAACCAACAAAGGAATGAAGGGTTATGGGGGACAGGCAGGAAAGTGGAGTTGAGGTCAGATGAGTCATAGAGTCATACAGCATGGAACCAGACTCTTCGGTCCAACCAGTCCATACTGACCCACATTGTTCCCAAAGTACTGTGTACTAGCACCACCTGCCTGCACTTGGCCCATATCCCTCAAATCATTATCGAATGGTGGAGAAACCTTGAAGGGTACAGTGGTCTTCTTCTACTTCCTTATTCTGAAATATGCATGATTCCTGGATGATTATGCAAATGTATTTCTGATGAAGGGCTTTTGCCCGAAACGTCGATTTTACTGCTCCTCGGATGCTGCCTGAACTGCTGTGCTCTTCCAGCACCACTCTAATCCAAATTACCAACTAAGGCTTGACTTGAATGTATTAGTTTGAACATTACAGTTTAATTCATTCGTCGGATTTCATTTTGTCTGTACTCACAAATACCTTCCAACTAACGTCATTGTTAGCCACGAATCTATACTTGCTGTTATTAAGATGCTGTTTTTGTATATTTATACAATGTCATATTACTGTCTCATGCTAATAGAAAAAAAAACTCATTTGAACAAAATCAACGTAATATATGTTGAGTTAATGTGACAAAAATCTGACCCACTTGGCTGCTCTCTGACCTTTAGTTAGTATAACATGTTCCATTAAATCTAACAGAGACAGGCTAAACCATACCCGCTGCAACTACCTCACAATGTTTCAACCCTTACTTCATTCCTGGAGGATCACTAATGACATATTAAGTCTTTCCAGTAAAAGGGCTACATTCCAAAACACATAAAAGACTGCAATGGATAACATTAACAAAAATAAAATTGCAACTTTCACTTTTTGTTGATCAACAGTGACAAAATTAGGTGCTTTTCACTCCATTTATTTACTGCTGATAATTATAACCTCCCTATTTAGTGTGATTTTTAACTCTTATAACAAAACGACGACCTTTAATCATCTGTTTCAGTCTCTATGTTTTGATTCTGCCTTTGTCATCTGCGAAATGTCTCTTTGTTTTCCTTTTGAGCGGTGCAGTGTTTTGATGTACTGTCAAACTACTGGCTGCCTTTAAATTGCCGAGGTTAGGTTCCCACCAACATCCGTCCCAATATCCTCTTCCAAAATCTGTTACTGTTCAGCGCTGATCTATTTCGAGGCGAGCTAGCTTCTTGAAAGATTTAGTTGTTCCTTGATCCAGGGAGCAAAAGTTTGTGAAAGCGAACTTTAATTTGTATTGTATGTTCAAATTCATTCTGCTTCCTTTCAAATATTTGATCATTAATTTGTTTTTGTGCCTGCAATTTAATGTTTCCCTGTCCTTATACAGAAATGGTTGGATTTTTTAAAAAATTATATTCTTAGCCAGACAGTTGAGGGCATTCACCTAGATAGTTTATGATTTACACACATTTATATATAGAGAAGGATTGATTCTTTCAATGTTAAGAACTTTGTCAAACTGAGGCAAGGACTACAGAATTGTATTGGATCCATTGGAAAAAATCTAACCTCACATTGCTTACAGGTGACAATATTCAGGCAGCTACTGAGCAAGGCATCACAGGAAGTACACGGAGCCCTTGCAACAAGTATACTCTGTACAGAGGACTGTACACACAACCAGAGTTATCGCGTGGTATCGGTCACTGTGAGTCACTGCTTCAAAAGTGTACGCTATGTACGAAACGCGCTCCGAAAGCTAGAGTTTCCAAATAAACTTGTTGGTCTATAACCTGGTGTTGTGTGATTTTTAACTTTTATAACAAAACGACGATGATGGTAGGGAGCAAAGATGGCTATGAGGAAATATGTGCTATATATGACATTTAAAATATTACTATTTCCACTCCCATGTTGCAGACGATGGTCTCCTTTACCAGAATTAACTGTCTTTGTGATGTTTATTTATCGTCCACCTTTAATTATCTGTTTCAGTCTCTATGTTTTGATTCTGCCTTTGTCATCTGCGAAATGTCTCTTTGTTTTCCTTTTGAGCGGTGCAGTGTTTTGATGTACTGTCAAACTACTGGCTGCCTTTAAATTGCCGAGATTTGGTTCCCACCAACATCCGTCCCAATACCCTCTCCTACCAACTCTGCTTACCCTTGTCTTGGTGGACCAACCACTTTAATTTCCTCCTATCCTCCCCTTCTCATAACTGCCATTTATCCTCAATGACCTCTCCTCCACCGTCACTCAGAGAATCTTTAATCCTCCCGGCGATGCATACTTTTTCATTCCAAGACTACTGTCGAGATTAGTCATCTGTTTCTCTAAAATGCATTGGTACAAAAAGAAAATGTATCGTACCTTTCAAAAAAAAAATCAAATTAAAATGACGATCCATGCCCTCCCACGCACTCGTAGCTATTAAAGTACTTTCTCAAAGTACATTTTCTACAGTCAAGGCAGAAATGAAGTAAATTACTTCAAACTCATCTGGAGATCTTTTAAAACCAAGGCACTCTCTCAATCTTTGCCTCTCCTGCTCTCCCCTTTCGTTTAATATGCTTTCCGTTATAGACAAAGAATGAAGCAAAAGCGGAGGCAATTTGCATATTTTGACTTAAATATGCATGCACTTGATTAGCCTTTCTACTGAACGAAACACCCGTTTGTAAGTTTTAGCTATGAAGTCTTTTTTTTTTCAAATTAGTTTGAGAATAAAACTGAATACCAACTGCATTCATCTGAAGAGAAACATTTGACCAAGACGGCAGAATAAATGCTGTGCCTAGCCCATAATTCCTGTCACTGCCCAGTGCAAACTTGATCGACATCACCACTACAAGAAACTCAAACATTTGGAGGTGTTTGAAATCTTTGAACGGATGAAATGAATGGAAGTTTCAGAAGGCGCCGGAAATATTTAAAATGTGAAAGGTGTTAGCCTTCTTTGTTTTGAAATGCTTTAGTTCAGACCTGTTTGGAGGTTATAAATTTTACTATTAGGAAAGAAGATCAAAATCTGCTGGAAAATATTTAGAGAGCACGTTGGATGATTTTTATTTTGGACACTAACCCATCCAGTGGCCATATTGTGTAATTACAGGATCATTCCTACTGTCAATGGCGAGCTCGGAAATAAGAGCAGAAAATAAAGAGCAGAAAGTTATGCAGACTGGAGATTTGTGCAGTTGTGCGATTATATGAATAAGCTATAAAGAGACATTTCAGATATTAGTTCAGGACAGGGGGAACCTGTTTTCGAAATGCTTTCTGCACATTTAGACATTATTATTAATCTTCAAGTATTCTAAGCAGGACATATAACTGATGTAATACTAAGTGGCTGATCCTTTAGTTTCACTACACTCGAGCGTCTGAGATGACAAAGCACGGGGCTCATCTTTTAATCTATCCACGAATTACAACTTGGCTGCTGCCTGCCTTTCTGGTGAAAGTGGTCGACAGTGAGGGACGATTTATTTTATTTCACGCACCAGCAACTCAGCCACAAATCATCGAGTGTCAAGTTGTTGCCGGGGTCTGCGAGGAATTCCAGTATCTGTGTCTTGAGTCCCGCAGTGATTGAGGTTTACCCTGTAACCTGGCAATCCAGAGCATTGCGAGGGAGGTGCCACAATAACGTAAGAAAACTCTTTCTGGTGAAACGTGACAAGGAAGCAGGTCCAGTTTGTCAGGAGACTTGACAGTTTGAAGTGTCAAAAGGTATCCCGGTACCTCTCAATAACCACTCCAAAATGAGATTATCCAATCAGTTATCCGATTGTTTGAGGGGTCTTATCGAAAGCTAATTGTCCAAATTAGCTTTCCAAGTATAAACTAACGGTAACATGCAATACTAACACCGCGATATAATAATCCTTGCACGTCTCGTTTCGCTACTTGATATTTCGTACTGATTTTTAAGTGAATTACATAACTTAGTATTCTTATTTGAGAGGAATTGAGGTTAAGTGAATTGGCCATGCTAAATTGCCCATAGTGTTCAGGGATGTGTAGGTTAAGTGCATTAGTCAGGGGGAAATGTAGAGTAATAGGGTAAGGGGGAATGGCTCTGGGCGGGATTCTCTTCGGAGGGAATGGCCTGTTTCCACACTGAAGGGATCCTGTTCTATGAGGAATCGGGTACCTTTCAATATTCGACGATGTTAACGGAATTGTGGCCCAAACTGTAAACGCCATGTGACCCAAACCCCAGAACAGCATCAAAAGATATCCCTGTAGTTTTCAATAAGACGTTTTCCGAATTATTTGAGTAAGAAATAATAGGTGCTTCATTTGACAAAATGAGAATGTTATTGAATGAGCTTTTATACTTTTTTATTTATTTGTTTGGCTTGAATCAAAACAATGAAACAACCCTTGAGTTCTTCAAATGATCAGGTTGTCAAAATGCAAATAAATCATTGAAGACCCAAATATCGGTTGAATGTGTAATTTGAGGGCAGACCATTCTTATCGTTGTGAGGAGGTTGCTACGGCTCTACAAAGGGAGATACATAGTGTGATTTATTTTGTATTGGATTCCTGCTAAAGTGAGTAAGTAAGACCATAGGTAGAAAATTAGGCCGTTCGGTCCATCGAGCCTGTTCCTCCATTCAATTAGATCATGGCTGATAATCCTCAACTCCGTTTTTCTGCCGTGTCCCACATGACCCTTGATTCCCTTACTGATTAAAGATCTGCTTATCTCAGCCATAAATATACTTCATAACACAGCCTCAACAGTCCTCTGCAGTAAAGACTTCCACAGATTCACTGCCCTCTGAGTGGAGAAATTCTGCCTCCTCTCTGTCTTAAATTCTGAGATTATATCCTCTTGTTCAACCTAGTGACCTTCCCCAATGCCATACTATGTGTCTTATTTGAAGTTTTACTTTTTAGTCTAATTGGATTTGAAGAATTCAGGCTGTAGTACAGAAAATTGTTCAATTACATTCTCATCTTGTTAAATCACTGAAAGATATAAAGGTGCTGTCTCTAAAGGAGAAATATTCACTTACTTCTCCATCAGACCAGTAAACCAATTAATATTTTGAGAAACAGTGGGGCAGTGCAGTCAATGATAGTGGCTAATGATACAATTTGTGTTCCAAATGGTTTGATAAAAGAAAAAAGTATTTAAGGATTTATGAATATAATGCATCATTTCAGACTCACTTACTTGGTCCTTTGTACAAAGTTAAGTCAGAAAGTGACCTACCAAATTGTGTTGCTATCCTGAGAATAGCTCCCCATTTACAGGTCTGTCTTATATCAGGGAATAATTTGGTCAACACAGCTGGTAATGTCATAGCAATTGAGTTGGAGCAAATGCTTGACCTTGTCAAGTTCTCCAGAATTCAGGGTGGCATGGTGGCTCAGTGGTTAGCACTGCTGACTCAGCAGAACCAGCTTCGATTCCAACCTCGGGTGCCTGTCTGTGTGGAGTTTGTACATTCTCCCCGTGTCTGTGTGGGTTTCCGCTGGATGCTCCGGTTTCCTCCCACAACCCAAAGATGTGCAGGTCAGGTGAATTGGCCACGATAAAATGCCCATAGTGTTCACAGATATGAAGGTTAGGGGCATCAGTCATGGGTAAATGTAAAATAATAGGGTTGGGGAACGGGTCTGAGTGGGTTACTCTTCAGAGAGTTGGTGTGAACTTGTTGGGCCAAATGGCCTGTTTCCACACTGTAGGGATTCTATGATTGTACTAAGAACAAAGACAAAAAAAACGTACTTCTTATAATGAGCAATTAAAGGAATCAATATGAGGAATCAATTTGCATGCAGATAAGAAAAGTTTGCTAATGAGAGATATGAAGTGATGAGAACAACTTGAACACTTGCCTCGGGAAATAAAATACTTGAAGGGTCAGTTGAACCATCTAAATTATAAACTCCTGTAGGCAAATTCAATGAGGAGAGATCTTCTTTGGTTCACACTTGATGAACCTCAACAATCAGTGATGAATTAGAACAGTTGGGTGAGTGCAGAATCAAAAATCAAGCCAGATTAACTGTGCAGCCTCATTTTGAGAAAATCAATTTAAGTTTTAAACTCAGAAAAAGACAGAGATTTTAAAAGCAACTAAAGAGAGCAAAACATTTTTAGTGTAAGCTTTTTCCTTATTTGGTATGAATCAAAATAATGAAACAACAATACTGTGATGGGGAAAGTTCTTAAAGAAGATGCCTTTTGAACTTGCTTGCCAATCAGAAATATATGATTTCCTTAGCCAATTTAAAGGACCATTTGGAAACATTTTCCTATTAACAGATAAATAAGAAGAGAAAGAGCAAGAGGTTTGGATGTGAATTACATGGAAGTCTACAAATATCAGAAAGAAGAATGAAAGCTCAGAATGAAGAAGCTATTGACATCACTAGGAAAGAACTAAATAAGGTGTAATTGAAAAGGGATCTGGAGAAGATGAAGAAGTTAAAGTGGGTAGATGATTAAAGCCAACAGGAACACAAATTACTTTTATTTGAACAACTCAAATAACAAGAAGGCATTTTGATCAGAACAGAGATGAACTGTTGGCACACGAAGAAGCCGTTTTGATATTACCGACTGAAAAAAAAAACTTGCCTGCATCTGAATTCAGAAACTGAACTTAAAGACAGGGTTACATTTACAGCTGACAAGAAGAGTTACAATTAGGCTGTAGACTTAACTAGGCATTCTTTGCAGTTAAAAGCAAAGCACAAAAAAACTCATTGAGTTCTGCTTATACAATGAAGTTCAAACCCTGTTAATTGTTCTTGTTACATGTGTTTGAGCTAAGTTTTCACAGTTCTGTAAATGTGATATATGCAAGTATGTAAATGAAAGAGTAACCGGTATATTTTTAATAAGCTGTTCAATGTTTATGATGATAGAAACTGGCTGCATTTTCAAAGCTGCTGTAAAGAACTGTCACTATGGTTAAGTTTCCTTTTATCCAAGGGATGGGTATGATTTTTTAAAAATAAATTCTTGTAAGCAATTTTGTGCTGCCAAAACTAGCATGCAGTGAACATTGTTACATTCAGTGGATAGACAGTTTCAAGAGGTTATTATATTCAAGTCCTGCTCCTGATTAATTTTTACATTTAACCATTCTAAAATTACAATCAATGCTGCCCAGAATCAAGAACCAGGCTTGTAGCAAGGTTTCAAGGTAGGTCACTCAAAACAGTCTGGGGTCATTGAAGATTAGTTCCAGAGTCACAGTTAGTTGAAGGTGAAGATGGAGTGAGACAGAAGTAGAAGCAAACACCATGTGGAAAAAAAGCTGTTAAGTTATAATGTTGAAAAAGCAAGTAGATTAAACTGAGTTTGTGTAGTTTGTGACTCAGTGAAGAGTCAAGTGTAGTTGAATTACTCTGTTCTTTAGAATTGAGGGGAATAAAATCTAGACATTAGTAGTCATGATGTGGAGATGCCGGTGTTGGACTGGAAAAGTGTGGAAAAAGTTAAAAACCACACAACACCAGGTTATAGTCCAACAGGTTTATCTAGAAGCGCTAGCTTTTGAGGCTCTGCCTCTTTGTCAGGTAGTTGTCCACCTGATGTTGTACCTGTGGTGTTGTACCTGTGACTTCGTACTGTGGTGCAGTTTCCAAGAATCTAGGGAAACATAGTCTCAGGACAGGAAGGTGAACCACCAGAACATGTGCAGTCATTGAGGAAGTCCATAGTAGAGAGGGTTTTGAGGGAGGTTCAAGGCCAGATCGTCAAAAGTGAAGGGTCCTACTCCCTTGTCAGATCTTGAGGAGTGACCCAGTTTCCCTATTTCTTTTGCTGAGAAATCCATGGAAACTTTCTTGACTGCATTTGTTATCTGATGTGTTCTGTTAGGGTGTTCGACAATGTCTGTTACCCATATTTGTTTCATGTTATGCTTAGGATGTTAGAATATAATTATATTTACCCTCACACAGGCTAAGCCTTTTACTCGATACTTTTTATGACTAGTGGATGAGTGAGGCTAGAAAAGAATTGATGTAACCCTCCTCAGTGGGTGCGCAATAAAATTATAGATGGTATATTGTAGGAAAGTGGGAGTCAGTCCATTTTAGCAAGAGGATTAGAAAAATAGGATACTATTTAGGTGAAAAGAGACTAAACAATGCTATGTAGATAAATCACAACATGTTGGCAGGCATGTAGAGCAAACAAACAGGAAGATGAATGGAAAGCTTACCATTATGAGAAAGGAATTGAGTATAAATGTGGGGAGTTCTTGCTGCTGCACTGCATGTAGAACACTGGATACAAATGTGGTCTTATTGAAGGAGGGATACACGTCTAATGGAAGCAGTTTAGAGCAGCTGATTTCTGGAATGATGGACCGATTGAGCAAGTTGAGCCAACAGTCATTGGATTTTTTAAAGGTATAAGATTCTGAGGAGGCTTGACCGAGTAAATGCTGTTTCCCTCTGTCTGTGTGGAAGGGGGTGGGGGGGGGGGGGGGGGGGTGGAGTTAGGGTTGAGAATTGGGAGACACCATTTCAAAATATGGGATCTCTCCTTTAAAACGTTTAAAAGACATTTGGATAGATACATGAAAAGGAAAGTTAAAAATCACACAATCACCTGATGAAGGAGCGTCGCTCTGAAAGCTAGTGCTTCCAATTAAACCTGTTGGACTATAACCTGGTGTTGTGTGATTTTTAACTTTGTCCACCCCAGTCCAACACCTTTCCAAATCATGAAAAGGAAAGGTTTGGAGGGATATGGGCTAGAAGCAGGCAGGTGGGACTAGTTTAATTTGGGCTTATGTTCGGGTTGACTAAAGGGCCTATTTCCGTGCTATAGGATTCCATGACGCTGACTTTAAGATGGGTATGAGGAGGAATTCTCCCCTCATTAGCTGAGTAATGTCTCCCTCAAGTGCACAGTGCAGGCTGGTTGATGAGTGTGTATTCAAGAGTGCTTTATACACAGAGTTGTGATTGACAGGGGAGTTCGGGATTATGGAGAGAGTCGGGAAAGTGGCGCTGAGACCACAGTCAGACCACCGTGAATTTATGGAATGGTGAATCTGGCTGGAGGGGCGGACTCCTAACACTTATATAATAAAACACAGAACTGCGGGTGCTGGAAATCTGAAACAAAACCAGAATCTTGTGACGAAGAGCCACCGGACTCGTTAACACTGCTTTCTTCTTACAGATACTGAGTTTTACCAGCAATGTCTGCTCTTGCTCCGAATTCTTCTGACCGTCCCTCTGCACGTAAATTCAAGTCTGTGACACTGCTCTCCAATCCCACTGTCTGGTTGTTTTGTGGTTATCTTTAAACACACACTGCTGTGCATCTTAGTCAAATCCCAGTGGCTGATCAGGAGCTCGGTGAGACAGAGTTAACGCAGAGTGAGTGATCTCTCACCAACTCCACCTTGCACTTGCGCAAGTTTGAGATTTTTTAAAAATATATATTAAATCCAGACGAGTTGTTTGAACGGGCAGCCCAGCGGGAGGGTGGTTCAGGATAAGTAACTGGCAAACTTCAGTTGTACAGTCACTGTTTCCCACTCCCAGACCCCTGCCCGCCCAGTTGAAGCAAAAGTTAACTTTCTTCCATTTCTGCAGACACAGACACGTCTGCTCACAGCAGACCCGCCGATCAGGAGCCCCTCGCACAGCCTATACTCCGCAACAGCCCTCTCTTGAAGTGAACTGGGACGATTTCCCTCTCCCCGTACCCGGATCCCAGTTCAGGATAGGTCTCCATCTCGCCCAGGAATTTTGCCCAGGAATCGTAGACGATGTGGAAGCAAGGCCATTCGGCCCATCGATCCCACACCGACCCTCTCTAAGCAGCATCCCACCCATAATATGGTAACCACTGTCGCCCAGAACTACCGTAAAACCCAAACAAAAACAGAAATTGCTGGGAAAACTCGGCAGGTCTGGCAGAATCTGTAGAGAAAGGTAAGAGTTAACCCTTCCACAGAACCGTAAAACCCCAGTTAACGGTACCAAGAATCGTGTGCTGTGATGCTGGGGCTTTCTCAGAGAGATGGAAATGTGTTGCTGGAAAAACGCAGCAGGTCAGGCAGCATCCAGGGAACAGGAGAATCGACGTTTCAGGCATTAGCCCTTGCCCGAAACGTCGATTCTCCTGTTCCCTGGATGCTGCCTGACCTGCTGTGCTTTTCCAGCAACACATTTCCATCTCTGATCTCCAGCATCTGCAGACCTCACTTTCTCCTCACCTTTCTCAGAGAGAGCTGAGGAAGGGCTGGGCAGGTTCCGTATCGCTCCCAGTGAAGAGCGGGGCGGAAAGGAGTTTGTTGAAGATCTAGGATCACAGGGGCGTGTGAAGACCCATCTGTGTTCCAGGAGGATGGACTGCAGTCTACCTAGAGTGGAAACATCTAGTCAAGGAGTACATGTTGGGAGCGAGCAGCGTCCATGTGTAGATCTGCGTGCGTGTTTAGATAAAGCTCCAAACGAATATAGAAAATCAGGTGTCACACTGAGCCTCTGGCAAGAAACTGCTGCAGCAAATATTTGGAGGCAACGTTTCCCAAGTCTGTGTATGTGCAACACATGTTCGGTCAGAATCCGTGTGTGTGTCCCTATCTAACACTGTGTGTGTGTATACCTGGGGCATCTGAGCTGAGGTGTTTGTAGATTAACTGAGAACCTATGGGCCAACCTCCCACCCATGGAAAGACCCATTCTCACTCCGGTTACACTCTCTTCCAACCTCCGGTCAGGCAGAAGATGCAGAAGCTTGAACAACAAGTTCAGGAACAGCTTCTTCCCTGCCATTATCAGACTGGATTCCCAATGAAGGGCTTTTGCCCGCAATGTCGATTTTTATTTCCTGCTCCTCGGATGCTGCCTGACCTGCTGTGCTTTTCCAGCACCAATCTCATCTTGACTCTAATCTCCAGCATCTGCAGTACCCACTTCTGCCTGATGAAGGCACCTCTCTAAACTTCAAATAATGTTGATCTTGCTTTGTGCACCCCCCCACCCCCCCCCCCCCCGTACAGCCATAACCCTGTATGTCTCGCTCTGTCTGAACACCCTGTGTTATTGTTTGCAATGATCTGCCTGTACTGCTCCCAAAACAACGCTTCTCACTGTAATTGGGTACATGTGACTACAAACCAAATTCCTCTCTGTACACGTAGATGGTGCCGGGCCTCCTATGCGTTCAAGTTGACTGCTTCCTCACCCATCCCATTAAAAATACGAACATGAACCTACAAGCTGGTCAGGTACAGCTCGGCGCGATGTGCCAACACCCAGGCTGTTGAACAAACTGTGGAACAATTTCAAAATCTTTCGCTTCCATTCTGAACGGTTCCGTTCGATTCGTTATCTGGCGAAAACAGGCTGTTTTCCTTCTGCCGAGCCGTATGGGGATTGCAACCCTCGGGAAAATCGCTGCCTGCCCCAGAATGATGCTTTCTGCCTGCGCCTTGCATTAGGCAAAGGGCCACATTCAGATTTCTCACCACACTGAGAACCCCCCCCCCCCCCCCTCCAGGTAAACGCAAAATCCACAGACATCCCAAAAAGGCGCAGTCATTAAAGTATCAAACACCGTGAAAATCAACATTGTCTTCACAACAGTTCCGAACACTACCATCTAACCAAACCTGGTCGTGTGTATTTATTGTCTGGGGTGGGGGTGGAGTGGGAGGAATTTGCAATTGCTTGGAAATAATTTTGAAGGTTCATTTTCAACAGTTCAAATAATCTGTGACCATGCCCGCCCTGTCTGTTCTGGGGGTGGGGTTAAGCTTAAAAAGGCACAGGAATGATGTTTGGAGAATATCGAAAAACAGCCGTTCATGTAACTTCAGCCGCGCCCTCAGTTGGCCCATCTCAATTAAATGTGAGTTAAAAGGCGAAAATCAAAGTTAGCATGGCATATACGTGCATATGTGTGTCAGTGGGTCCCGTGTCTGTGTGTCTGTGGTCTTGCCTGTATCTGTGTGTCCGTTGTCTGTATGCTTCTCCAGGTCCGTCTGTTCCTTGCCTGTACGTAGGTGTCCCGGGTCTGTGTCTTTGCCTGTACATATGTGTCCGTGACTGTATGTTTGCCCATGTCTTTATGTGCCCTTGTATGTGTGCTTGTGCCCAGTGTCCTTTCCTGTATGTATGTCTGTGCCTGTACATTTGTATGTATCCCATGTGTTTGCATGTACCTGTATGTCCATGTCTGTACAATCCTTGCCTATATGTATGCGTCCCGTGTCTGTATGTTTGACCATGTCTGTCATGTCTGTATAATCCTTGCCTGTATGAATGTGTATATGTCTGTGTGTATGACTGTGTCTGTCTGTATGTCCATGTTTGTCTGTATGTGTGTATGTCAGTGTCTGTCTGTGTGTATGACCGTGTCTGTCTATATGTGTGTTTGGCCGTGTCTGTCTGTGTGTGTATGACCGTGTCTGTCTGTATGTGTGTATGTCCGTGTGTGTATGACCGTGTCTGTCTGTATGTCCGTGTCTGTCTGTATTGTGTATGTCCGTGTCTGTATGTGTGTATGTCCGTGTCTGTCTGTATGTCCATGGCTGTATGTGTGTATGGCTGTGTCTGTCTGTATGTGTGTATGGCCATGTCCATGTCTGTATGTGTGTATGGCCATGTCTGTCTGTATGTGTGTATGGCCGTGTCCATGTTTGTATGTGTGTATGGCCATGTCCGTCTGTATGTCTGTATGGCCGTGTCCATGTTTGTATGGGTGTATGGCCGTGTCCATGGCTGTGTGGCCATGTCTGTGTATGGCCGTGTCCATGTCTGTATGTGCCGTGTCCATGTCTGTATGTGCCGTGTCCATGTCTGTATGGCCGTGTCCATGTCTGTATGGCTGTGTCCACATTTGTATGTGTGTATGGCCGTGTCCATGTCTGTATGTGCCGTGTCCATGTCTGTATGTGTGTATGGCCGTGTCCATGTCTGTATGGCCGTGTCCATGTCTGTATGGCTGTGTCCACATTTGTATGTGTGTATGGCCGTGTCCATGTCTGTATGTGTGTATGGCCGTGTCCATGTCTGTATGTGCCGTGTCCATGTCTGTATGGCCGTGTCCATGTCTGTATGGCTGTGTCCACATTTGTATGTGTGTATGGCCGTGTCCATGTCTGTATGTGTGTATGGCCGTGTCTGTCTGTATGTGTGTACGACCGTGTCCAAGTCTGTATGTAAGTATGGCTGTGTCCATTCTGCATGACCATTTCCATATCTGTATGTGTGTATGGCCATGTCCATGTCTGTATGTGTGTATGGCTGTGACCATGTCTGTATGTGTGTATGGCCATGTCCATGTCTGTATGTGTGTATGGCTGTGTCCATGTCTGTATGGCCATGTCCATGTCTGTATGGCTGCGTCTATGTGCATGGCTGTGTCCATGTCCGTATGGCCGAGTCTATGTCTGTATTGCCGTGTTCATGTCTGTATGTGGGTATGGCCGTGTCCATGTCTGTATGGCCATGTCTGTGTGTATGGCTGTGTCCATGTCTGTATGTGTGTATGGCTGTGTCTGTCTGTATGTGTGTATGGCTGTGTCTGTCTGTATGTGTGTATGGCCGTGTCCATGTCTGTATGGCCATGTCTGTGTGTATGGCTGTGTCCATGTCTGTATGTGTGTATGGCCGTGTCCATGTCTGTATGGCCATGTCTGTGTGTATGGCTGTGTCCATGTCTGTATGTGTGTATGGCTGTGTCTGTCTGTATGTGTGTATGGCTGTGTCTGTCTGTATGTGTGTATGGCCGTGTCCATGTCTGTATGGCCATGTCTGTGTGTATGGCTGTGTCTGTCTGTATGTGTGTATGGCCGTGTCCATGTCTGTATGGCCATGTCCATGTCTGTATGGCTGCGTCTGTGTGCATGGCTGTGTCCATGTCCGTATGGCCGTGTCTATGTCTGTATGTGGGTATGGCCGTGTCCATGTCTGTATGGCCATGTCTGTGTGTATGGCTGTGTCCATGTCTGTATGGCTGTGTCCATGTGTGTATGTCTGTATGGCCGTGTCCATGTCTGTATGTGTGTATGGCCATGTCCATGTCTGTATGGCCGTGTCCATGTCTGTATGTGTGTATGGCCGTGTCCATGTCTGTATGTGTGTATGGCCGTGTCCATGTCTGTATGTGTGTATGGCTGTGTCCATGTCTGTATGTGTGTATGGCCGTGCCCACGTCTGCATGGCCATGTCCATGTCTGTATGTGTGTATGGCTGTGTCCATGTCTGTATGGCCGTGTCCATGTCTGTATGTGTGTATGGCTGTGTCCATGTCTGTATGGCCGTGTCCATGTCCATGTCTGTATGGCCGTGTCCATGTCTGTATGTGTGTATGGCTGTGACCATGTCTGTATGTGTGTATGGCTGTGACCATGTCTGTGTGGCCGTGTCCATGTCTGTATGTGTGTATGGCTGTGTCCATGTCTGTATGGCTGTGACCATGTCTGTATGTGTGTATGGCTGTGACCATGTCTGTATGTGTGTATGGCTGTGACCATGTCTGTGTGGCCGTGTCCATGTCTGTATGTGTGTATGGCTGTGTCCATGTCTGTATGGCTGTGACCATGTCTGTATGTGTGTATGGCTGTGACCATGTCTGTGTGGCCGTGTCCATGTCTGTGTGTGTGTATGGCTGTGACCATGTCTGTATGTGTGTATGGCTGTGACCATGTCTGTGTGTGTGTATGGCTGTGACCATGTCTGTATGTGTGTATGGCTGTGACCATGTCTGTGTGGCCGTGTCCATGTCTGTGTGTGTGTATGGCTGTGACCATGTCTGTATGTGTGTATGGCTGTGACCATGTCTGTGTGTGTGTATGGCTGTGACCATGTCTGTGTGTGTGTATGGCTGTGACCATGTCTGTATGTGTGTATGGCTGTGACCATGTCTGTATGTGTGTATGGCTGTGACCATGTCTGTATGTGTGTATGGCTGTGACCATGTCTGTATGTGTGTATGGCTGTGACCATGTCTGTGTGTGTGTATGGCTGTGACCATGTCTGTATGTGTGTATGGCTGTGACCATGTCTGTATGTGTGTATGGCTGTGACCATGTCTGTATGGCTGTGACCATGTCTGTATGTGTGTATGGCTGTGACCATGTCTGTATGGCTGTGACCATGTCTGTATGTGTGTATGGCTGTGACCATGTCTGTATGGCCGTGTCCATGTCTGTAATGCACACTCATGCAGATCACACCCCGAACTCAAAACCCACCTTTTAACTGACCGGAGAGCCTAACTTTCCTGAAAGTGTGTAAATAATTACGCTGCCTACATTGCCAGGCCTCACGATTAATAATAATTGCATCTTTTTTCATCGTTATACCATCTACATTACAACAATCCTCTTGAACTCGTTCTGGCCCCGTCTACAGCGGTGACCGGGCACTGGAATATTCGGGGCCACTATTCCCGTCGGCACATGACTGCGAAAAGGTCTCGTTAAAGGAATGGTATTACACTCGGAGGCTGCACAGTAGCACCAATCTTGATATTCCTGTTTCTTTTTGAAGGTGGAAGTCGACACAGAATTCCTGACACCCAAACGAAAGAATTGGGAAAAGTCTGTCTTCCCCGCCATCTAACAGTCTCAGCTTAGCACATCCACAAGCTGTTTTTTTCTGCCTCGATCCTTCCACTATCATTGCACTCAGTGTTTCCAACACTTGCTACCTGTGTACACACAGGCTCGAACTCTCTCTCTCTCTCTCTCTTTCCATTAGGAACGCATTCCCCATTAGCTAAACAGTCCACTCTGTAGTCAGTCAATAAGGCCCTCTCCGGTGCGGGTCTGACCCGCTCTATCTACTGACAAGCCCCACACACAGAGACACACACAGGCACTCGCGTTAAATCACTTGGAAAACACTGTCAGAGCATCAAGATGCATAACCAGCTAAAAATAAAATGTCATCAGCAGTCCAGGCATCGATCGGAAACCCCCATATGCGGTGAGTTTAAAGCTGCCTGGTTTTGCTTCAGCTAGCGACTAAAAGTTGTCAACTCTCCCGAGTTAAGGGTAAACCCTGAGAGCGCGGATGTTAGCCTCTCAGACTGAGCAGTTCCCTGCCTGTCAGAAATATTTGGATTGCCGGCCTGAATCCGCTCCCTGTGCTCCTTCCATAGATGATTATAACGTCCTTCCCGACACATTTCAAAGTGGGCAACTTTTTGTGTGTGTGTGTGTGTGGTTCCCAGAGAGCGGGCCCAAGCTCTGGCAGCCCACCGGCTACAGGCTTCAGTTTGCAATTAGCTCGAGGGGCGATGGTACAAAGGCTGGAAGTGACCAACACGTCCTTATTAATCTCAGAGGGATCGTGCAAAGATGTCTATTTGTGAGGAGAGTTTCTTTTTTTTTGTAATAAAAAGGAGAAAGGGTAGTTTTAAGAAAAAAAATCAACGCCCTGAGTCCGGAATTCGATTGTAAATTCCGAATCCCGGGCAAGTCGTTCACCGTCGGTAAACTCGGTGAATTCTAACGCACGGGGTAGAGTTAGATTTCAGTATCGCTATTACGGCTCCGCGGAATGTGCCTGTGTGTGTGTCAGAGAGAGCGGACATTCTCATTTTGCTCTGAGAACTCAAAGGGAGTTGACACTTTTCAGAATCTGGGGGAGAAAATCGACCGTCGGTTGGAGAGGCCGCCGAAGAGTCAGACTTGTTGGCAAACTGCCGATTTACTGGCAATGGACCCAGCGAAAGCTTGGGAAATAAAGCTGTTTTCTTTAAAAGTGTTGATCCAATTCACAGACCTACATGAATGAATGCATATGTCGACCCTGCATTGAAATGTACTATGTGCACAAGCGGTGTATCTAAAATATAGATACATGTTTTTAATTGTTAGAACTTCTATATTAATGTATTTATAACCTGGGGACTATCGAAGTGTGTGAATGAATGGCAGAGGAGAGTGCTTATTATTTTTTGGATATCTACACGTCCGTAGATACAATGTGCTCCTGTTCAGTGTGCACATTATGTGTTAGAATTGCGTGTGCACTTGACACACACCCGGGTTCCTTCAGGATGTGTCCTTTCAGATAGTATGGCGTTACACTCCCAGTGTGTAGTCTACACATTCTGACTCTATACACTGTTGCAACTTATTCCCCAAGACGTTGCCCATAGCTGTACAAGCGTCGACACGCAAGTTATGAACAACCGGGTTGACATGCAAACGATCTATTCACATTTACCATTTTTTAAAAAAAATATCAGCTTAAGAAAAAATAAAGGGGACGAGGTAAATTAACACTGGGCAGTCTACCTCTGGAATGGGAGCAGCAGAGCGAGAGCTGACTCGGAAACTCAGAACTCACCGAGAAGTGAAGCCGTGTTCTCTGGCGGATGCTGCAAGCCTGCTTCCATTTTCAATCCGTCCAGCATGGTGTCGGGATTTCTTTTGGGGGGGGGGGGGGAGGGTGGTGGTGGAGGTGAGGTGGGGGCGGAGGTGAGAGAGGGGTCAGGGGGTTGGAGGGGAGGTGGGTGGGGAGGGGGTGCGATTGTTGTTGTAATGCGTCAACCTAAAAACGGAGAGAGCGGAACGCGTCAGTTCGGATCAGCTTTTGCTCACAGTCACAGGCACAGGCACAGACACAGGCACAGACAGAACTCCTAGGCTCGGGATCCCGAAAGCGACGCCCGGTCCCATTGCAAGCGCACACTCGGCGTGTTCGGGCGTGGGGAGGGGAGAGAAGGAGGAGGGGGTGGGGAGACTTAGGAAGCGCCTGGGGAGGACCAGACCTTCCACCTCCTACTCTCCTCGTCTCCCACCCCCCCCCCCCCCCCCCACCTCCTTCTTCCGTCAGCTCGCCGACCCCGGCCAGCGGGCAGCGGAAAGTGAAGGAGGGGGCCCCCCAAACCCTCGACATCCACACACTCAACAACCAGGGAGAGCCGGGGACTGGGTGGGAATCATATCGCAAATTGTCAACCGGGAACTTGATCCTAAATCTCAACGTTTTCCCCCTCAGTTTCTGCTAGGAATTACAGAGTTAAACCACACTTTTAAAAAAACAAAACTAAAAGTAACAACGAAAATCATACGCCCAGGTTTGACATAGTAAAATGCTATGATTGTTTTTTACTTTAATTGACTTGGACTTTTTTTTCACGCCCCAGCTAATGGTGAATAATTCTCCCTGTCAATTCTCTGCATCTCTTTGATGGGACCAGAGCGGTCAAGGAGGCAGAAGCAGCTAATGACTTTCTGAAGCTCGGGCCCATTAGAAGATTAATTTCCCGAGCGAATATTATGAGAGCTGATGAGTGTAGGACGGGGCAGGGAAAGTGGGAGTGAAGGAGCGCCTAACCCCATCAAAGTTTAACATTTCGCCTTCTACACACAACTCAGAGGCGCCCGATACAATTCGCACCTTCTGCCGGGGAATCTCCCCCAAAACCCCGGCACCTCTGTGTGTAACCAATTCGGTTTTGTTTCCTTTCATAATATATATTACGAAAGATAAATTGCGAAAGATACTATAAATTATATATTATAAATGGATATTATAAAATAAAAAATATATTAACTACACTATTTAAAAAAGACTCGTCATTTATTTTAATCTTATTTTCAAGGATATCAAATTTCACGCCATTAATTGCATTTGATGTTCAGTCAGACCTGCGCCACATTGTAAATCTTTATGCTTTAAGTGGGTTTTTTTGGGGGGGAGAGTTACGGATGAATTTAATATTTGCATTTAAACAAATGCATGCGAGGTTATTAAGTTATAACTATGTATATATGCGGATTCAGACATTTCAAAACTGCAGTCGGCCCTCAACACGAACTCCCGAATATTCACGGTTAAGAAATAATGTGTTTTTTTTTGTTAAATCGAGATTTGGAAATTTGAAGTCAGTTTTTTTTTTAAAAAAATGATGGAAAAGTAAATGAACAAAACGTGAGCAGATGGAGAGCGGGGTTATAAATTCCACCGAGCAAAATCCGAAGGTTGAAAAGTGAATTGAGTCTAAAACGGGTTTGTAAGTATTTCACGCTCCACGACGCGAGGAATATTATTCCAGAATCAAATATACTCGAACAAGAAAAATGGTCACTGAAAGTATAAGTAGTAAATTGGTTTTTTTTTGGGGAAAACAATTGTGACTGTCTCTGTTGTACGGATGGAAAGCACAGAGAAAGGATTTGCAACGATTATAACCGCGCAGATGCTAGGTTTACAAAGAAAAAACCCACGCTTCGGGCTCTCTGCCTGTATTCCTGATGAAGGGCTTTTGCCCGAAACGTCCGATTTTGCTGCTCCTCGGGATGCTGCCTGACCTGCTGTGCTCTTCCAGCACCACTAATCCAAAGAAAAATCCGTGCACTTCAGTTCTGACTGAAATATTTTTAATATACATTAAAAGTTGCACTGAATATGCTGTTCTGGTTTTACTTTGCAAATTCGATCAGAAAATGCACGCACACACATCAGTTCGACAGTGATGCTTACTAGGCATGCGACTCACCGCAATTTCAGGGTACCCAGACTCTCCTTCCGGGGAACTGATTTAATTTATGATTCGGGAGGGCTACTCATAACGAACGGGCAGAGGATGCTTACAGCATTTCCCCCCAACCCCTGTCTGTGCCCAGTCAGTCTCTTTGCGCAGGTACCTGCGTCCCAAAAGCTCATCGGCAGTCCGGCCCACGGAATTCCTTTTTTTTCCAGTCCAACGCCTGAAGTCCCAACTCACAAAGTCCAGGCTGTTGCTCCCCTTCTCTGTGTGTCTGTCTGTCTCTCTCTCTCTCTGTACGAGTTTCCTAATCCCAAACTTTCCTCCCAGGCAGTCACACTGACACACACACACACACTCTCCCCTGTTTGTCACGAACACCTCGACCCCTGGGAGCCAACCCCTGCGACTACTCCGCGCCACTCACAGGACACTGGGCGGGGGCACCAACAACACATCCAGGCGCGATCTACAAAAGGACCCGTTGGTGTCGGGAAAGGAGACCTCAAATCACAAGAGGAAACGACAGGGCAGGGAATTCAAAAAGAAACCCGCCTCGCTATGAACTACCGACACACACATACTCTGTGATATCCTGTGCCCCCACATTATACGGGCACACTTTCTAACGTGCACCGTACACACATCTCTCTAAGTGTTGCCTCGTGGGTCTGAACACATTTTTCCTCCCCCCCGAAGATATTTCAGGATGCGATTATTTTCCTGCAGTCGATGTCTTTTCACTCCGTAAGAGTACATCAAAAAATATTAAACACTGTCATTCAAAGCTTTCTTGAAGTGACGCAGCGTGTAATACACGGTTCATTGATGGAAATTTATCTGCAAAAGAAGTCACCTCGATGTGTACTCATCGGGGGGGGGGGGGGGGGGGGGTGTGTGCAGGATCACTGACACGGGCTGAGGGGATATATTAAATTCTCACCAGCCTTTGGCCGGCAGAAGAGGACAATTTGCCTGTTCGTTGTCTTTTCTATCTCCCTCGAACTTTTCTTCCCCCTTTTTCATTTAAAGCAGATTAATCTCAAGGTTCCCCGTGAACAACAGTCTCTGGTTCAGGGACAGGTCTCTTCCTGTCTGTCTGGATTGCACATTTAAACAACTCCATTTGTAGTTTCATCGGTTTCATACTCCGCTCCCTTACACCCTTTTAATAAAATTCGCTGCCCCCTTTCTGATTTTCGTTTACACTGGGGGTGCTGAGTGCTGCTGCCCGGGTTATACCGCCCTGCTTCTTATCTGCGGGTTTCTCGATGCTCATTGACCGGCCGGCGGAGTCTACATTTCTGCACTGACCGAGCCGTGTCACACCTTCCCCGGGAACGACACTCACTGAATCCCTTTTGGCTGCCGGTTGATTTTTGCGCGTTCAGTTCACCGGTTCCAGCCTTAATACCGAACGGCAGATCGGAGAGACAAACTGGGCAGCTGGAGAACTGAGTGAACTCAGGGGGTTGAATGGAGTTCAGAGCAGGAGCTGGGCTGCGGACCCGCTCCGTGTTCACTTCTTCAGATTCGGACTCTTCCTAATTTTATACCTGGCCCGCCCCCCCCTCAGCTTTACTATGTTTTTTTTTATCCGGGAGTAAAATCTCAATGAGACATAAGGCAGTGAGATATCAGCCCCACTTCAGTTGTGGACGAGATCCTGGGTCACAGAAACTACAGGTCTCCCTCTCTGTAGCCACCACCCCTGTCATACAAATACACAAGACAAGCACATACACACATTGTTAAACACACACACACAGACACACATAGAGAGACAGGTGCAAATACACACACAGATAAATAAAAACACACATAAATAGACATACAGATACACAAGACAAGCACACACACACATTGTTAAACGCTCACACGGACACACAGACAGGTGTAAATACACACACAGATAAATAAAAATACACATAGACACACAAATACATAATACAAGCACACAAACATTGTTAAACACACACAGAGACAGGTGTAAATACGCACAGAGGTAAAAACACACTGACACACATTGTTAAACACGCACAGATAAATAAAAACACACACTGATACACACACATTGTTAAACACACACATACGCACACACATAAATAAAACACACACATAGATAGACACACAGAGACACACAAAGAGACACAGACAAATAAGCACACATACACAGACACACAGATACTTACAGATATATAGACAGGCTCCAAACCACCACGCGGCCCTGATTAATTTCGTTTCAAACCGAGTCAGAAAGCGAAGGCAGGCGATGGCAAGTGGAGTTTAATAAGTCCTTTAAACCCTGGAAGAAAGTCTACAAGCTCGCAAAACCTCGGAAGAGATGAATGCGACACCTTGGCCCAATTTTCTGTCACACCACAGGCGGCCTTAACATTATTTCGAGTGTCCGTCGGCCTGCCTACCGAGCAGCCCCTTCCCAACTTCCAGACCAGACCCAGCACTTTGCGCGTTCCTTCTCTCCTGTGGGCTGTTAGCTGTATAAATGTGAGAGACAGAGAGACATTCCCCCACCCCCGGCCTGCCTCTCCAACTCGGGACTGCCTATTCAAATGTTAGGGACTTCACATAGCGCCGGATATTGGGGGGAAAAAAAATGTGTGCAAGTCACAGCAATTGCCAGGTCTTTGACCCCAGAAAGGAAATGTAAAAATCGCACGACACCAGTGTTTCTGTAGTCAGTCTGAGTACCTGGGATTGCTGGGTGGGCGCGGAGCATTACCGAAATGATTCTAACCCGGCGTCTAAAGCAACACCCAGTTCGGGGCCCGGTATGTGTAACTCTCCCACATTAGAGCCAGCGGATACGGCCAGGCGCCTCCGTTCACCAGTGTTAGGTACACTCGTACACGTGTTTCATAGACCGCTCTCCGGGCCTAACGACCTGGCTCACTTCAGACCGATTTCGGGGCCAAAGGACTCTGGAATTGTTCAAAGCTTCGTGTGTGATTCATGAGCGGCGACCATGGAATGATAGGGCTGTAATGTCGCTGTCAACTGGAGAGCATATGGGTATTTAATATGTAAATACAGAGCTTCTCAGGTGGTATATTAACATATCCAAGGCTACAATACAAATTAATGCTCGTGAGGAGGGAACACTGTTATGACACCTATATTCAGAGAAAGTGACATTTTCTACACGCATTATGGACCACCATTGTCTGTCACAAATGTAATTATGATGTTGATTTCTAAATGCCATCTTTACACGCATTGAATGCACGGGAACGCTAATATTTTAAACTCAAAAATGGACACCGCCAGTCTACTCCAGACCAATTCGAAAAATATTGAAAGCTGGTGGATTTTGTATTTGAGTTAAAATGAAACCCCCGGTCGTTCTGACTGAGTGGAATGTTTTACTTTTTAAATTCCGTTTGGAATTTTAATAACGTGCAATTTTTATTTGGGGGGGGAAAAAACCTCAGAAGGGTTAAAACTGAGAATCGCATGGTCCGGGAAAGCTGAAATAACCTGCATTTGTTTAATGTTCCCCAGTCTACATCCCAGCGCGTTATTACCGTCATCTCTTTAAGAGCTCTTCGGAGAGGATTAATATTTCCTTATCGATTTTTCCTTCTGAATATAATTATCTTCCTTGTAATCTTGAAGAAATCAGCGGGCCCCCTTTTCGACAATAATTTGATAAGAGCTCATTAGCGCTGACTTAGCTCGGGGACATTCTATATTACAACTCTCACTCAACGAGGGATCTGCTTATGAAACGAATCAGCCAAAGTGATCGAGAGCCCTGCTCTCAGGTTTAAAAGTGCAATGGGGTTTACTTTTCCAAAATAAATCACCTGAATTTTTAGAAGTGTGTGGGGGGGAGAGAGAAGGAAGAATTAAAATTCGTTTTTTTTGTTGTTGTTGTTTTAAATTTAACTGGGAAACTGGTTAAATACAAAGCCCGATTGTAACCAACTTAGTTCCTTTAAATCTCAAACGCGTGTTAGTTTTCAGAGTCTAAGAGATGCACACACACACACACGCAAGTCTGCTTTTACAATTATATTTAGGCTAGAGCGGTCTAACAGCATCATTCGGGGGACGTCCAGTCACATCACGTTTCGCCCACTTGGTTCGTTGCCGGGTCGTTTCAAAGTGGATGGACTGTTCATGTTTTGTTAAACAGTCTGAGAGATGGATGGCTTGCTTCAATAAACGCGGGGTGTTCACAGAGAGCAGCGAGAAGTGAATCTGTATTTAGTCCCTTCTGTTAACTGGCCTCAGAGATGGAGGAGTGATGGTTCGGGGAGTGAAGGGGGGGGGGGTGGGGTGGGGTGGGGAGGGTCGGGGAGAGAAGATGATCATCGATAATTTCTTCCGTTATCAAGCCGGGAGTCCGAGATGAGAGGGACAGGACTCTCACAGGCTCTGACACATGAATGCAGACAAAGAAAACTCGCACGAAAACACGTCATCTCTCCCGAACACAGAAATGCAAACACGTTGAGATAAAATTTCTGGCTTGATGAATATGGTCGTCAATTGAAATATGTGTTTACAAATAGTGTCACTTAAGGTGCCCTCTGTCAGGGATTAGAGTTAATGATTAACAACTAATATTAATTTACACCTGAAACAGTACAACTGATATGAAAAATATACAACGATATACAACTGGTAGTAGCAATATACCACTAAAATGACTAATATAAACTGATACTAGCTATATATATATATATATATATAAGGCATGCCACTAATTCTGCTACTGAATACCAGCTCGTTGGATGCTGCCTGAATTGCTGTGCTCTTCCAGCACCACTGATCCAGAATTTGGTTTCCAGCATCTGCAGTCATTGTTTTTACCAAAATGAAGAATAGTTGAATGCAAAAGGAGGAAGAAAGGCAGAGGGGAGAGATGTAGTTGTTGGTCTGAGCCTGTTTATAGGAGTGACTGGGAGTTCAGTCAGGACCCGGAATGATGGAGGATTTGGGTTGGAGCTGCTGGATTCTCTTTCCACGGTTACCGGGAGAGGGAAGGCTGCAGCCGCTGGAGCTGCTCTCACGACAGCTCCTTCGAACCGGGGGCCCCCGTTTACAAATTGAGAGGTCGGGTTAATTCAGCGCAAACGGCCAGTGGGCAGCAGCTCGGAACATCTAGTTGTCGTTCAGTTAAAAACAAAACGCACTGCCCGCTTATGAAAACAGACGTCCACCCTTTAACCGCTGTCAAGAGACAGCGAACTCACTCAGACAGACTAGAAACAACTTCTACAAGAGAATTAGAAAGGGGCGCAGAGCAATGAAAACTCGCCAGTCTTTGGACGATAAACGGTGGTCGCAGTATTTGGGAAATTGAGGGGGGTGGGGGCGGGATAGAAAGGCTGGCTGTTTTGCAGATTTCAAGGTCAACGTGGTCTTGTCTCCCCGCTCCAGCTCCCCAGTCACACAACTCTGCAGGCTCTGGAGCTGTGTCCACTGCAGAGTGTTTATAACTGCGCCGGCTCAGGGACCCGGTCCCTTTGCACCGTCCATTTCCCTCTCACCACCTCTCCCACCTTCCCTTAGCAAATCCCACCGTTTCCTAATGTCTGTGCCAGGCGCGAAACGGGTATTTTCTGTTTTGCAAACGAGCGTAAGCCTTTCCCTGCCTGACCAACTCCCAGAACCTATGAGCCGGAGTCGAAGGATTTATACACAGCCCGCAGCTGGATGGAATGGGGGGTGAGCAGACTCACGGTGCAAGGGGCTGGAAACGGGGGGGGGGGGGGGGGGGGACTTCACTTTTTGAATATGAATTACATTGCTGCCCTAGAGCCCGAGTTGCCTTGCTGGGGACAATGGATTCCTCAGAGTGGCCTGTCTGTGGACCGGCGAATGTATGGGGAGAGTTACAGACTGGAATCCACTCAAGGGTCATAATACAGCACCGACACCCGAAATCAATTGCAAGTGTAAGAGAGAAGGGTCGGGTGTCAGAGAGTTCATATCGAGAGATCTGACTGATGGGGCAGCGAATTTGGTGGTGTGTTAGGACCTGAGACCTGGAGCTATGTTCCAGGCCCGCGGTAGAAAAGCAAAATTCTGAGAATGCTTGAAACCTGAAATTTGGGGGGGGGACAGAAAATGCTGGATGGAGAAACTCAGCAGGATTGGCAGCCTCAGTTGGAGGGAGGAACCGAATTAACATTCCCATTTCTTCAGTGGGACATCCCCCATCAGGCCAATCCAATCAGAGGTACATTGTCAGGCTATCACAACCACCAGGCTATCACAACCAATCGCCGGCACATGTTGTACTCCTGGGTCTGAGAACTGGTGTTAACTGACAATTGATGCTGGGCGGGTTCAGGGAGCAGAAAGCAGCCTCATCCCCATCATCTGTCATATTCGCTTTCGGAATGGACGGAGGGGGCTCTAACAATTACAGAATGTCCCATTCCTGGACTTGTTTTAAAATGCAACTTACAGCCATTGAAGGGGCACCCTGAACACATGAAACCTGAACCTTCAATCAATTAAACCACGATTCACGAGATTGGCGGAATGCTGGAGCGGTGCTGCTTAGACCAATGACATGATTTGGACAACACCATTTGACAACAGGTCGGCTCCCCCAAAAATGATATCTGTCGTTAGTTTCTCTTTTTCCCCCCAATAACAACTGGGGAATGATGGGCGGCTGCAATTCGAGATTATTTACACACAGCGGCCAAGTGGTCCCCAACATAAATTTACTGCCTTATGGTGTCTCAGGAGGGAACTGTTTACTGCTAGACACCCACCATAAGGGGAAAAAAGAATTTGCCCCAGTGTAGTTCCTTTCACACCTTCACAGCCAATTACATTTTTTTGAAGGTTAACCCCCTCCCTGCTTTGTGTACAATAGTTACTGCTGTTTTGTGCTCATCATAGTCCCCCTATTTACAATGAAGTAAACGACCAGATAATCTGTTTTGGATGAGGAAGTAATGTTGGAAAGGGATTAGGGTAGAATCCACTAATCGTCAAATTTACACCTAACTGAAAAGACAAAAGTCTCTGTTGGAAGACGGCACACCTCACTCTGCATTACTCTCCACATACTGCACTGAAGTGTTGGGTTAGATTTATTGTTGAAGTCGCTGGAGAAGGACTTCAAGTCACAGCCTTCTGACTCAGGCAAAAATGCTGCCACTGAGCCAAATGTATGTGCCCGTTATATTAATCTTATAGTGTGGTATAATTCCGTTTCGCTTTATGCCAAATATAACGATCAGAACGCAGTTCATAGTCTATGCACTGAAAACTGTGACACAAAATCATTGCAACATTCATAATACAGGTTCAACAGGGAAACTGATTATGTATACTCACCCGGAGGGCTTTCGCCCGAAAAGTCGATTCTCCAGTTCCTCGGATGCTGCCTGACCTGCTGTGCTTTTCCAGCACCGCTTTAATCCTAACGGAATCAGCCAATGTCCAGGATGTATATCATGTACCTGAAGGTTTTACAAAGTAATCTGTAGATAGATTAACAGCATATTTGAGATGGTTTGACCTCAGAAATTGTTCCAAAATACATATTTTACATGACACAATGTATAAAGGGTAAAAGGTATAAAAGTGATAATTCCAATAGGTTTTACTGAAATCTTCTTTGTTTCACAACTATGGGGAAAAAAAACAAGTATATTTAAAAGACGTTCTCGACATTAAGAAAACAAACACTGTTAGCATAAGTACAAGCCAAATGGAGTGAGTAGGTTTTATCTGAAAATTAAACTGTTCCTATGTAGGTGACTTGAAGGAAAGCAAGTTGCAGAGGCAGTAATGAATAACAGAAAAATCTGCTTCTACCAATTGTTAAATCACAAGGAATGATGCCTCTTTTGTAAGTGTTCACATTCAGCAACATCCTGGCTGCACGTCGTTTTGCTACAAATAAACATTCCTTTTAAAGCTGATGCTTTGATCCTGAATCTTTCCCCATATCTGGGTAGATCCGCAGGATCATCCAGTCATGGCATGTTACAGCATAGGAGGTGACTATCCATGCCATGCCAACACTGCAAACATAACTCTCTTACTTACACTCCCCCCACCTTTTCTCATCAGCTTGGCAATTTGTTTCCTCTTTAGATACTTATTAATTTTCTTTTGAAAATCTCAATTGAATTTGCCTTCACCACTCTCAGACAGTGCATTCCAGATTCCCAACCATTGCTGTGCAAAGCAAAACATTTATCCTGATGTTGCCTCTCCTCCTTTTGTCAATCATGTTAAATTGTTGTCTGGTGAAATAAAACTTGAGTGTTGATGAAAAATGGCACACTTTCTTGAAGCTTTTCATCTTGCATTCATCAGGACAATGGACAAGAAATATCAAAACAAAAGAGAAAACAAAGATTTTACTGAGAAAGAAGTGCTGAATGTACCAGTTAATGATGAAAGACAGTTAACTGCCAATCACTACTTACATCTTGAACTAGGCAGGTCAAGGCATCACCTTGAGGAATGACCCAGACAATGGCTTTCACCCGTTTTGTTGAGTTGAAACAAAAGCAGTGTGTGTATATTTTTTCTTTCTGTGAAAGGCAAAGCATGTGTATCCATATCAGTAGTTTCCAGTATATACATTTGCACCAGTCTGGCTGACAACCCTAAATTACTGGTCAATGTAATCCTTTGAACACTCAGGATCATTGAGAAACTTCTGTCTAATTATGGAATTACATATAATGTTGAACTATCAGTCGTGTTTAATTGGTGCATTCTCCTCTCTCAACCAGCACTGTGCTCCCACGAAGAATGGACGTTGTTATCTCTGTATTTTGGTAGAGTATTTCTTTCACATTGTTCCGATGAGGACAAGACAAAACGTTTTAGCAATGCTCACCTTAAATCAATGCCCTCTGACTCTCGCTCCTCCCACCACTGGGCTCAGTTCCCTGTCTCTATCAAATCTCTTTTTCTTCTCTTCAAGAAAACAGCCCCATGATTCCCCAACCATTCCATGCACTTGGTGTGCTTCATCCTTGGGACCATTCTTGAAGGAATGGACAGGTTTAGGCGTGCACGTGGCACGCGTGCAAAAAACCCATCTCTCCCTCCCCCCAAACCACTGGTGATTGCAAAGTAGAGCCCAGACTGTTTGAAATCTCCCCAAGTTAGGTTTATGATTAAATTATTTTTGGGTGGGCGGGGGGGTTGTGGTGTTGTTCTTTAATTTGTCGAAATGCAAATTTATTTTGGACGAATAGACTGACATAGAGCAGGAGCGAATACAGATATGTTTTCTTATACATCTGCAATAGAATTTCTAAAATAACAATATATTCGGTATACATTCCGTAGCCCGGGCATAGATTGCAACGAATATCAATGATACGAGGCATCAACAAGTATTTCCTGAGGATTGTGGCGATTTGAAAAACAGGAAGAGAGAGTTTTGAAAAAAAATACCCTAGTGATTTAAATTAAACTTCACCTTTCAGATCTGATGTAAGTGCTGTGTTCATACTGTACTCCCTTTCTCCTTTTCACTGAGCTGTGGCTGTCCTTGAAAGTTTTAATGAGTTCTTCCACTTTTAATAATAATTGACATCTCTGCCTGACAGCCACAGTCAACGATGACGTGTCATGCTTAATAGCGTCTGGAGTAGAGTAAAATAAAGTGACCTTGTACTATCTGAACATCATTTTGCATCGCAAATTATACATTGCTAACATAGTTTTTTTTCTTGAACTTCGCAATTTGGCAAAAGTTACGCCAAAGGCTTTTTTTAAAATCTAAAAGTCCTTCCATTTATTGGCCCCTGTTCATACAAACACCCCTCTGCTCCAAACACCAATGTGTTTGCAAACGGTATAGCAGGATCTGGAGCTTGGGCGGGTAAATAGGGTTCAGTTACAGCTCATTCATGATCATCTAATTGAACCGCCCGGAGGGGAACCTATTTCTCCAGCACATTCTTTGTTTCCCTAACTCTGGTTCCACTGAATTCAATCTTCCTGTTCTATGTTTAAAGCACCTGCTGAGTCTGTAGAACGTTTAAGTTACCATCGAATGCATGTCATTTGGGCGAAATCATAAACCCAAGCTTTATAAACGCGGTTAGTGAAAAAAAAATCGCCTCAACACACAGAGGTGGTGATCATCAATTAGAACTGAAAAATCAGTGATTCAGAGTACATTTTGCACAGAATAATTTTGATCGAGTCTCACGCCTCTTGCTAATTCACACTCGAATTATATGAACATCTGTATTCGCCATAAGCAAAAAAAAACTCTCCCACATCATTAGTAAATACAATAAATACTTCTGATATAAAAACAGAAACAAAATTGGAGGATAATTTTAATCACACCCAGTCCCAGGTGGGAACATATGAGGACTGAACACGGTTCATACATAAACTAACAGTTGCCCGGAAGAGAGAGCCGACAATGGTGCCCTGCATCTTGCCCACTGTCACTCATGGGACGCAGAACAAAAAATAAGGTCAAAATCACACAACAAACTGGACTCCTTTGACTGTACATTCTGATCTTATTCTCCACAGCCAGCTGATGAAGGAGCGGCGTTCCGAAAGCTAGTGCTTCCAAATAAACTCTGTTGGACTCTCACCTGGTGTTGGGTGATTTTTAACTTTGTCCACTCCAGTCCAACACAGGCACCTTCAAGTCATAACAAGAAATAAACACCAGATTCCGTCACCCTCTCTACTGTACTTCGAAATGAACCAATTTTACATTTAAATTTACTTCACCAATTTTACATTTAAAGTAATTATTACCTTAATATTTTGGAACCTGTCTCACTTCCCTGCAATTTCTAAAGTTTAGTGTTAAAATGAAACACTTGCAAAGTGAAGTTTGTTCATGCCAAGGAAGTGGGCATTACAATGGAGGACAACAGAAGGTAAAGAGTGGACTTAGCCGCCACCTACCCGCCCCCCCCCCCCCCCTCACCCACAAACACAACGGTTAAAAATCAATGCAGTTAAAAAAAAATTTTTTTGATTTCTGTAAAACTAAAGCTGGATGGATAGATAGGTTCAGAACAAGATCACAGTCCTTTGGCACAGCCTGCCCCCATGTGGTAACAAAAAAGATCCGGCGATTGAATCAACTTTACCAAACAAGTTGATATATTTCTGCAATAATTACCTTTTGATTGCAATAGAATAACAGAACTACAGACTAGAATCTAAACGAGGGGTTGGGGGTGGGGAGAGGTTATATTTAGAATAACAGATTCCTGGGAGCGAGTTACAACCTGGGATCCAATCGAAGGGTTAATGGAGTTTAAACTAACAGTTCCCAGGGAGAGAGAGCCTACAGTGTAATCAAGGGATTAGGATGGTTTAAATCCCAACAGCAGATATTCAGGAGTAAGTTACAAGCTGGGATCTAATCTAAAAGTTTTGGCACATTTATACAGCGAATACCAGATACCAGGAATGGGTTAGAGGCTAGAATCTAATTGGGGGATTCAGAGGGGCTACATTTGGGATAATAAATATTTAGGAGTGGGTGACAGACTGGAATCTAATTGATGGGTTCAGATGTTTTATATATCAAACAACTGATACCTGTAAGCAGGTTACAGAAGAGAGTATAATTGGGTGGGCAGATCGTTTATATAATACAGATACATGGGAGTGAGTTACAGATTGGACCTGATGGGATGCATCCCAGGATATTAAAGGAAGTAGTTACAGAAGTAGTGAATCTAGTGGTAGTAATCTTTCAACAATCCTTGGATTCTGGAAAAGTACCAGAGGGTTGGAAAACTGACAATGGAACACCTTTAGTTAAAATGGGAAGGAGAATAAAAACAGATAGCTGAAGGCCAATATCTTAACTTCTGTGAATGGCAAATATTAGACTCCACTATCATGGATGCAGCAGCACAGCATGGAGAAGTACACAAGATCAAGCAGAGTCAGCATGGCTTCACGAAGAGGAAATCATGCCTGACCAATTTACTCAACTTTTTTGAGGAGGTAACTTTTTCACACAGAGGGTGGTACACGTATGGAAAAAGCTGCCAGAGGAAGTGGTGGAGGCTGGTACGATTGCAACACTTAGAGACATTTGGATGGGTATATGAATAGGAAGGGTTTGGAGGGATATGGGCCGGGTGCTGGCAGGTGGGACTAGATTGGGTTGGGATACGAGTTGGACCGAATGGTCTGTTTCTGTGCTGTACATCTCCATGACTCTGTGACTCTATGAGGTAATAGACAGGATAGATAAAGGAGAAGTAGTGGATGTGATATATTTGGATTTTCAGAAGGCATTTGTGAAGATTCCATACATTAGACTATTTATTAAGGCAAGAGCTTATGATGTTGGAAGCAGAAAATTAGCATGGATTGAGGATTGGCTAACTAATAGAAGACATAGAGTTGGGACAAGTGAAAGCTTTTCAGGCTGGTAACTTGTAACTAATGAAATATCACACAAATCAGTGCTGAGGCCACAATTATTTACAATATCTATTAATGACTTGGATGAGAAAGTGAATGTACTACAGCCAAGCTTGTGGATAACACAAAAATAGGTGGGAAGACAAGAGGTGAGGATGACACAAAGAGTCTGCAGAGGGATATACTGTAGACAATTTAAGCAAGTGGGCAAAAACTTGGAAGATGAAATGTAAGTAAGAAAATATGAGGCAGGAGGAATAAAGAAGCTAAATATTATTTAAATGGAAGAAGACTGCAGAAAGTTACAGAGTAAATTGGGAGCCCTTATGCATGAAAAAACAAACATCCAACTTCAGTGGATACTATGGATGGCAAGTCGAATATCTACCTGTAATTCCAAGGGAATGAAATATAAAACAGAGAGGCTTTACTAAAACTACATAATGCACAAGTCAAAGCACAATTGGGATACTATGAACAGTCTTGGTCCTCTTATGGAGCATATGGACGGACTGACTTATGAGGAGAGGTTGAGTAAGTTGGGCCCATACATTGGAGTTTCAGAAAATGATAGGCAACTTTATTGAAGAATACAAGATTCTGAAGGGACTTGACGGGGTGGATGCAGAAAGGTTATCGTCCCTCATGGGAGAGTTAGGATGGGAGATCATAATCTCAGAATAAACGAGGAGGAGGAATTCTTCTCTCAGAGGGCAGTGAATCTGAGGAATTTTTTTTTCCCTGAAAAGGGCTGTCAAGGCCGACTCATTAAGTATATTTTTCAAGACTGAGAAAGACAGTTGTTTGACCAGGAAGGAAATCAAAAGTTATGGGAAAAAGGCAGGAAGATAGAGTTGAGCATTATGAGATCAGCCATGATTTTGTTGAATGGTGGAGCAGACTCAATGGGCTGAATGGCCTACTGCTGTCCCTATGTTTTATAGTCTTATGGAATCTAATTGAATGATTCAGGTGTTTGTATAAAAAAGAACAGTTACCCCAGAGGGAATTACATACAAGAATCTAATCAAGTGGCTCGGATTACTTATGTACAGAATACGAGTTAACCAGGTGTTGGTTAAGGTCTGGGATCTAATCAAGAGATTCCAAGTGGTTTGCCTACCTTGATTAATGCATTACCAGAAATAAAATCTGAAACATTCCACAAACACATGGATCTTGATATTTTAGTGGGCTCAGAAACAATAGAGGAAATTGAGAGCTATACTTCATAGGAAACATTGGTTGCGCGCTAAAATAATGCTAATGCCATCACAGCTCCTTATTTAATCATTGGCCTCTTTTCAATATTCATGATTCAATTTCAGGATATGGAATGAAACAATCAAGCTACTAAAGCAAGTACAAGGCCAAGGAGTGCAGGGAGTGAGTGATGGAGACAAGGAGACAGCCTAGACTGCACAACCAGCAAGGTGTGGGCAGCTTTGAGTGGATGAGAACAATACTTGATGTATGGACACACAGGAACAAGAAATTGAAGCCAGGACATCTACTTAGCAGGTGACTGTAAGTTGCAGAGTTGAGTAACAGGTATGTATATGTGACTATACGAATGAATGAACATTTGTGGCTTTTTAAGAGTATAGTTTTAGACTGACCAAGGCTGGCTCTTCCTGCATACACTTTATTAGACAATTGTAACCTGTGCCCGAGTCACTTGGTGGTTGATCAAGTTGCACCCCAACAGCAGAGTAGATGTATTTTGTGGGCAATCTAGAGCTTTGAGGGGCGTTGAAGTGAGAAGGCAGGAAGAGGGAGTAAGAGATCAACAGCAGTGAGCTGATGAAGCTGGTGCCCTTGAAAAGTGAGCTGCAGTCCAGTAGCAGCAAGAGCAACAAAGGGAGACCGCTGAACCCTCTGTCAGTTTCTGGGGAATCAGTGAAGGAAATTGGAGTGGGCATACAGCTAGTGATCAAAGAGGGTGTCAGGGGCAGCACAGCAGCATCTAGCGTCTGAGAAGCCCCAAGGTGATGAGGATACCCAATGAGATCTGAATGACAAGGTAACCTGGCTCAGACAGTCAAGGGTAATGAGCAGTAGGAGTGTCACAAGCACTGGCTCCCACTTAGTTCCTTGGCTGTGATCGCTAGCCACTGATTTTGTTGGAAGCAAGGCATTCCACGTTCCCACTGTTCTGCAACCACTTCTCAACTTTGAAAAATGGTGCTCATGAGCAGGGCTTAAGCTGCCAATGGTTTTCTCCCATGTGTCAGATGTCAAACCAGTCTTTGCAAAGTTTCATTATTAACCTAATGTGTTTGGTGCTGCTGAAATAAAAGACTAGTGTTCGAACTCTTCTGCATTCCATGCATTTAAATCATGGAACTACATAATGATACCACTGTCTGGAATGTGCTGAAGGAGCTCTACTGTACCTACCAGAGCACACACCATGATGGAGCAAGATATGTTACGTATTGCACCTGTTATGGACCAGGCCAGACACTCTCAATCATTTCAAGAAAGTAGCCCAGACCCTAAGTTTGCCCATTGTTTCAAGCATATTCCAGGAGGGATGCAGCTGGTCAAACCGCTTAGTTTTAAACATAACAGAATTTGTTTACAAGATTACTGAATGAACACAAACAAACAAGGACAGAGTACAGAATAACTTAACCTATCTGAAAACCCAACAGATTATACCAACTTAATGATGCTGTTCTCAATACTTGCAACAATCCCCATAAACACCATTGGCACAAAAGGTAAAATCAAACACAGGGTATTACAGGAGAGAGAGAGAGAGAGAGAGAAGGCAGCATGGAGCACCCTCTTCCATGTAGCTGTTTCCTGGCTCAAGAGCCTCAAACTGCCTGACTGCTTTCAGTGAAGAGCTAGACTGCCAAAACCAAACCAAACCAGAGACAAGCTGAGCTGGGAGAACTGGCCACTCCCCTTTCATTGTACAAGTATTTTTTTTAATAACTGGAAAGCCTGTTGCATGAGGCAGTATCTGGTGCTATAATCAAACTGGCCCGAAAACCCTTCATCTTAGACTTTTCCAAGTCTGTGTCTTTTACGACCTCTCTGAAAAAAAGCCAAGGACAGCATAACCTTGTTAAAGGAGCAGTATCATCACACCTCCCCTCCCCCCTGAAAAAATATGAACCATCAATATCCAAAGATGGCTTAATTTTAAAACCCCTTAATTTTAACCTGTTAGAATGCTATAACACACACATACATTACATTGACTATAAACATGCACAACTACATTTTGTTTCAGTCTGTTATACTGCTGCTACCGAATGCCTCTGTTTCTCATTCAAGTCTCGACAATGCATCAGCAATCACATTTTTTCGTCCTGCCACATGCACAACTTTCAAATTGAATGGCTGTAACAACAAGTTCCATTTAAAGAGTCTGGCTTTGTCGTCCTTAAATTTCTCCACAAATTTCAATGGATTATGATCATGGTTTATGATTGTCTCAGATATGTTACTGGCAACATAAGCATTGAAATGTTGTAACTCAACATCAAGCTCAAAGTCTCCTTCGCAACTGTTGAATATTTCTGCTGATGCATGTTTAATTTCCTGGAGAAATATCCAATAGGTCTTTCTATCTTCTCCTCGTCTTCTTGCAAGAGCACAGCACCGACACTCACATCACTTGCATCAGTAGGCTTTGCATAATTAGATGCGGCTAATACTGGGGGAGTGGTTAAACTGCTTTTAGGCTGTCGAAAGACAGTCTGCTGTCCACTGAAATCTCTTGCCTTTCTTTAGCAATTCTGTGAGTGGAGCAGCCACATTCCTAAAATTTGGGATGAATTTTCAATAAAATCCACTCCATCCCAGCAATCATAGTACTGCTAGTTTTGTCAATGGTATGGGCAACTCCCCAACTACCTATGTTTTTGCATTCTGTGGGGCCATTTGTCCATGTTCAATAAAATGGCCCAGGAAGGTGACTTTAGCAAATTCACTTTTAGCCAGGTTTATCACCAAGTCTGCCTTCTAAAGATTCTGATGGTGTTTCCAGCAAATTTAAATGCCGAGCTATTGCTGTAATTCTCTCTCTCCTTTCCCCACAGAAGGAGGCAGCTCCAACCCCAGCCTGTCTGCTAATGCCAGAAGCTTGGCCTTAATCACCTTTTGCAAACCCACAAAGTCACTTCTTCCACCCCCAGAAAACCCATGGTGACTGAAAGAGCCATTGCTATCCCAACCAACCAAATTCAAAACCCGGACCAAAAGACATTAACGCCTATCGCTCGCTGCCTTCGAGTCCAACAACCCTAACCCCAAATTGGAACTATAGAACAAATCTCGGAAAAATCCCTCAATCTGTTATGGACCAAGCCAGACCCCTTCAAATCATTTCAAGAAAGGAGCTCAGACCCTAAGTTTGATTCCAGCCTCGGGGACTGTCTGTGTGGAGTTTGCACATTCTCCCAGTGTCTGCGTGGGTTTCCTCCCACAGTCCAAAGATGTGCAGGTTAGGTGAATTGGCCATGCTAAATTGCCGATAGTGTTAGGTGCATTAGTCAGAAGGAAATGGGTCTGGGGGGGTACTCTTGGGAGGGTCAGTGTGGACTGGTTGGGCCAAAGGGCCTGTTTCCACACTAAGGAATCTAATCTAATTAGTTTTTTTAAGCAGGTGTAACACGGATATTCCAGGAGGGATGCAGCTGGTCAAACCATTTAGTTTTAAACATTACCTTGTAAATAAACAAATTTTATGAAACATAAACAAAAGTGAACAGAATACAGACTTGATCTATCCGAAAACCCAACAGATTATACCTACTTAATGCTGTTCCCAATACTTGCAACAATCCCCATAAACACCCCTTGGCGCAAAAGGTAAAATCAAACACAGGGTCTTACAGGAGAGAGAGAGAGAGAGAGAGAAGGCAGCATGGAACACCCTCTTCCATGTAGCTGTTTCCTGGCTCAGCAGCAGGTTGAGTAGCTTGGACCTCTACCCAATGGAGTTTAGAAGAATGAAAGGCAACTTTATTATAACATACAAGGTTCTTAAATGTACTTGACAGGTATATGCAGAAATGTTGTTTCGACTTGTAATAGAGTCTAAAACCACAGAGCATAATCTCAGAATAACTTTTCAGACAGAGATGAGGAGCAATTTTGCTCGTAGACGGTCATGAAAACGTGAAATTATTTACCGCAGAGCACTGTCGAGGCTGGGTCACTCTGTACAGTCAAGGCTGAAATAGACAAACTTTTCATCAGAAAGGGAATTGACAGTTGTGAGGAAAAGGCAGGAATGTGGAGTTGAGGATTATCAAATCAACCGTGATCTTGTTGAATGGTGGAGCAAACTCTATGGGCTGAATGATATATTTCTGCTTCTATGCCCTCCATCTTAATGGAAGCTGAGTCATCAGTTGTCACGAGGTCAGCATACTGTGCTGCACAATGTTTGGGTCCATAGTATTCCCATGACTATAAATCTATGAAGCATTTCAGTGTGCATTCAAATCAGGTCATTTCTGTACGTTAGCACCATCAAAGCCCTCACCCGAGTCATCTGCAGTAGAAGCTGGGTGTGGTTTCACCCTCCTTCATTTCTTTCTTGATCTAAGATCCCTCATGACTTCATCCCACTATATTCAGATCTCACCCCTATGCTATCCTCTGAATTATTATCTGAACTGGGGCTGCAAAGACGAGATCATTGCTGTCATCAATGTTCTTCTAATGGTTCCCCTCCCATCACTGTCACAAATGTCTGACATGAGTAGGGTGCAAGGTTAGTGTTGAGGGGAGTTGGTGGACGTTAAGAAGTACGTGCTTATACCATATGCAGCCTGCGACTCAGATGAAAGGATGGAATAAGAGGGAAGTGAGACGTTAGCAGTATGAGGATACTGTCACCTTCAATGGGTCTCAGTTCCATCGCTGACCACTTTCTTCAGTCACAACCTCTTCAGTTTTGCACAGTATTGACTCCTTCACATGGATAAGGATATCTTTCCCTGTGTCTGGTCAGCTGGTTAGCATCCTGTGTTGGTAAGCTGGCCAATGCTACCACTTGTCCTATAAAGTAGAAGAAAATGCGTCAGTAAGATTAATGAAACATGTTTGGTTGGATTTATCCTAGTCTCTCATCTACATCTCATCTGGATGCTGTCTCTTGGTGACAGACATCATCATAACAAACAGCATCAGCTTTCAGTCATATACAGATGACACCTGACAATCACCTCTGTTTTGAATCCTTCAGTCTTTCTGAATGACCAGACTGCTTATCTGACATTCATAGAACATGCAATGGTACATAATGTTATGCCGAACATGATGCCAAGTTAAACTAATCCCTTCTGCATGCCCTTGGCCCATATCCTTCCATTCCTTGCATATTAATGCGCCTATCTAAAAGTCCCTTAAATGCCTCTATTGTATCTGTCTTCACAACTACCCCTGGCAGCGCAATCCAGACCCCTACCATGCTCCATGTAAAACGTTTGCCCCTCACATCTCCTTTGAACTGCCCCCCCCCACCTTAAATGCATGCCCCCTAGTATTAGACTCTTCAACTCAGGGGTAAAAAAAAAAGAGTTTCTGACCATCAATCCTATCTATGCATCTTATAATTTTATAGATTTCTATCAAGCCTCCCCTCAGCTTCTGGCACTCCAGAAAAAACAGACAATCTGAGCTTTTCTAGACTCTGCTTATTGCCCATACCTGCTAATCCAGGCAGCATTCCGATACCTCTTCTGCACCCTTTCCAAAGCCTCTACATTCTTCTTGTAAGGTGGTGACCAAATTCAGCCATGGATGAGCAAATGTTTCTTCCAATCAAACATTGTTAAGACTAAAACTTTGCCACAACCTCTGTTCCCATGCTATCGACCTCATCCCTCTCCCCTGGTCTGAGGCTGGGCCAGTCTATTTGCAACCTTGGTGTACATTTTCAGCAGGGGGAGGCAGCTAATTCTGCCTGATATATGTCACTCTCAAATACAAAATTTCACAGATGGCTGGAAACATATCTTCAACATTTCAAAACAGACATGGCAAGTAAGTCTTCATTCAGCAATTCAGTTGACAACCCAGTACTTCCAGGCACTTCTCCTCAATGTGGCAACCATTTAGTGTCTCTCTTTAATCTGCCCAGTGCACAGTCCCGCTGGTGCATTCTCTCCAGTACCTCTCCTCAGTTTTTTTGAATACATTGATGAAAGCAGTGACGTTAGGCAGATTCCAACTATGGACCACTGATCTGGCTGAGAAAAAAAAAATCCAGGAGATATGGCAGGATCTGTAGAGACAGAAATAAAGTTAATGTCTCAGGCCATTGGTCCTGATCATCAGATCGTATTCACTTTCCAGTATAAATCATTGAGTAACAATTGAGGGTGGGAACACAAGCTGATTGGTTCCTCTCTCTTAAGGATTCTGGGTTAGTGGGGCTGGAAAAGCACAGCAGTTCAGGCGGCATCCGAGGAGCAGTAAAATTGACGTTTCGGGCAAAAGCCCTTCATCAGGAATACAGGCAGAGAGCCTGAAAGTTGGGGCCCATTGTGACGTGGCAACCATCTACACAGGTTGGATTTTTGCCTTGTCTTTGAAAATGCAAGACATTGAAATTTGAATTGTTTCAGTCAGGAAATATTTTCATGTCGTCTTTCTAGAAGTTTGAGAACAGAAAGCACTTGCACCTCTGCTGACACCAGGTTCACTATTCTGTCAGGTGAAAAAAAAACAGTGTTTTCCTAATCATCATCATTTTCATCTGGAACAGCACATTATACAAACCGTAATAAACCAAAAGAAGGGCTTATGCCCGAAACGTCGATTCTCCTGCTCCTCGGATGCTGCCTGGCCTGCTGTGTTTTTCCAGCACCACATTTTTCAACTCTGGTCTCCAGCATCTGCAGTCCTCACTTTCTCCCATAATAAACCATGCCAACATATTGGAGATGTGACTATTTCTGTAAGGTGGGCAAGGGTTTGTGTTAGGAGTGGAACTATTGCTTTTATCAGCAAAGTCTGACTGGAGGCATGGGAATGTCTGCCAGGGAAAAGAGAACTGAAGGAAGCATTTCTATTGGCCACATTGTGCAGAGCTGCAGACCAGCAAGCAGCGTTCCTGCATTGAGGGTCTCTTTAGCAGTAAAGCAATCCTTTGATTCAGTGGTGGAGCAGCTCCAGGCCACCTACAATACAATTAGGTAGGTCAGCAGAAATTTGAAATACTCTTGTCACCTTGCACAAAATACCAAGGGATGGGGGAACCACAATGCCAAGTGCCAGAATGGTGAGGCAGTACCCACTGACGAGGGTACACGACTGAAAGGAAAAGAAGCTATGTCTGATCTGAGCATTGAAACCATAGACAAGATGATCGGCAGCATGAGACATACATACAGACCCTTCTAGTTCCAATAACCCTCGATTTTCTTGCTTCCAATTTGTTCTTTCTCCTCAGCCAGCCACTATGGGATCTCTCAGTCAGTAATAAATAGGTATGACCATTAGGTCCTTTTGGCCCAGTCTATCCCTTTGGACATTCATGTGAATGTGAACAACCTGTTGGCTTTTTAAAGAGGCTGAGGTTCGGATGCCTTCACTACTCAGAGGTTGTAGCAGGTGAAAAAGGGGGCACAACGGTTTGCCCCTCACAGAGAATTGAGAAACTCTGTAGTCTGTCCACAACTTTGCACTGAGAAGGGATTTGGTACTGGGCCTAGAGGAGGCTCAGGAAGTGAGCCTCTCCCCAGAAGGATGAGAAGTAGAGGAGCAAGAGGAGAAATTCTACACAGACGAGGGGAGTGAGGGTGAAAACCAGCAGGAGGTACTGTAGAGATGCGGGAGGTGACATTACCACAGCTGCAATGAGGAGCCTATGCAGGACACCACGCTAAACAGAGAATTTTTGATACTGCAAAACTTCACCTGATGGCACCATACATTGCATTCAAAGGCTGATCTGGAAGGCAGAGGAGGAGCATGGATTCACGGAGTGGAGACACTTTGGAAACAAAGATTGAGGAAACCTGTGTGAACACAGTTAAAAATCACACAACACCAGGTTGTAGTCCAACAGGTTTAATTGGAAGCACACTAGCTTTCGGAGCGATGCTCCTTCATCAGGTGAACACAGTGCTTAAAAGTTGGATGAGCTATTAAAGCCTTTTGACCACATTGATACTTGTACAGATACTTATAGTTATCATTTTGGACAGTTAAAGGTTCAGTCTTCAACTTACTTATGTCTAATATCTTATTTTACTAAATATCATAGTGCCCTACCTGGTGCAGTGTCCTCTGCTGTCAGACACTCCGACATCGTGCTTTGCTTGGTTGCCTCAGGGGAAGCGGAGGCAGGCTGCTCACTTTCCAGGATTTACAGCCATGAGGATTGTGGTTCCTGGCCACTCAGTGACTGCAATAACTGCAATTCTGCAAAGGCACCCAACCAGCTGCTGCTGGCTCAGTTCCATCAATCAGATAACCACGTGGACCCGGGAGAGGGGACTCATCGTCACCCACACATACTGATGGCGGAATATGTCCTCTGGTCATTGCCTCTCTGACCCCTTTCCGAGTTGGAATCTCATCCTCCTTGGCTAGATTCCAGCTACTGGAAAGGGATGGATGGAAAGGTGATGTGTAGGCTCATCAAGGTGTAGCCCTTAGAGACAAAAATAGACATTGCTGGAAAAGCTCGGCAGTTGTGGCAGCATCTGTGTACAGAAATCAGAGTTAACGTTTCGGGTCAGGTGACCCTTGCTCAGAACCCAAAACGTTAACTCTGATTTCTCAGCTGCCAGACCTGCTGAGCTTTTCCAGCAACTTCTGTTTCTCCTTCTGATTTACAGCATCCGCAGTTCTTTCCATTTTAATGGCACTTAGAGAAGCCTCCAAGATATTTCAGATATCTCGGCCTTCATTCATAGGCTTATTACATGCTTCACCTCAGCCATGGACACCTGCATTTTCAGCAACACTGCTGAGCATCATACACTCTGGCTTGGCCTGAGGCCAGCCCCATTCACTTAAGGTCAGCCTGCACATGTAATAAAGACATTCCACTCACCTCATTGTCGTGCAGCAGGTCACTGAAGCACTTAGGCTAATGGATCCAGCAACATCCGGGCTGGCACCGCAGTTAATTTGAGCTTTCCATTTCGTCCTACTCCCTTACTCTTTCCCCACAAAGTGCTCCTTCTTAAGTGTTTAACACATCTGCGTGTGTAAAAGTCAACTCTTATCAACATTGGGTAAAAGCAAGTTTTGTAATGGGTTGCAAACTTGGGTACAACATTGCCCTTCAGGTCTTCTGCATTCCCGTTGTTTCACATCCAAGGCCAACAAAGGGGAGAAGCCTGTTCCTCTGCCCAAGATTCTCTTCCACTCCCCACCTCCCTCGCTGGATCCTCCTTCCTTGCCTGACTCCACTTGCCTGCAGCTTCTTTCACTCATCCACTCGCTCTCACTGCCGCTCTCCTGAGCCTTCACTTACAATGAATGTTCGGGAGAGATAGAGGTGAGTGGGACAGATGGAAGAGAGAGAGAGATGGAATCAGCCTAACGGAAAGACATTGACCAAGAGAACTGGCGAGAGGGAGACAGTTGGCCTGCAGGAGAAGCGCCAATTAGAAGAGTCAGTGAGAGGGAGGTTGTTGGCCTATTGAAGAGGCAACAAGTAGGTGATAAGTAGAAAGAGGACCTTTCAGCTAAAGGTAAGGAAGTCAACATAAAAACAAGATTGACTATTACAGTACTCAAGTACATACAATATTCAATTTGTTTTTGGAAGTTACTTTGGAATTTGCTTCTACCATCTTTTTAGGCATTGCATTCCAACTCACAGCTTAAAAGAATTGTCATCTCTCCTCCCTTTGTTTTGTCAATTATTTTACATCTATATCCTCTGGTTGATGACCTTCTCCCAGCAGAAATGGTTTCTCTGCACAAGGTTTATTAAAATCCCACAGATTATGAAAGGGGACAGGCTAGTTCAGTTGGTTAGATGGCTAATGTACAGTGCAGAATAATGCCAACAGCACAGGTTTGACTTCCATCCCAACTGCGGTAAGCACAGGCCCCGTGTCCATGCTATGCTTCCTAAGTATGGGAGACAATGGCACAGCTCCACTGAAGGAAGCCAAGAAAATGGCTCAGGGTGAAGCACCAACCAACCAACCAGATGATGCAACCAACATGAACAAAGAAACATTTTGAAAGCCTCTGTTTTAATCCACTGCTGGCAGGAGAGCAATCCCAGCTTTGCCAAACCAAAATCCATCAGCCCCAATACAGCGCCTGTGAATCTCTTCCACATCTTTTTCAAGGCTATGACATCCTCAGCTAAGGCATTAACAACTTGATTGAAATTATGTTTTGTAATTGTGTTTTATGAATCCTGACATCTACGCAAACAATTTATACCATCAACATGAGATTAAATTTAGATGAAATATGTACTTATCCTAATTGAGATCTCATCATTCCAGAACATGAAACCTCCCTTCTTGCTGTTTCAGCATTGCTCAGTTCCTTAAATGACTCAATGACGTAGCCTCAAACTCCCTTCTGGACAATTCACTTCAGCTGTTCATCACTCATAACCATTACACTTAAATGTATTTTAAATCCAATGAAGTATTCATGAATCAATAAATTTTTTAATTAAAGAAAATCAAACACTGCAGTGTTTTGGCAGAAACACTGGTACCATTAAACCAGTAGAACATCTGATGCAGATCAGTGGCACAGCTGTATAATGACCATGATTTCCACATTATATCAAGCTGTTCAATGCTTAGTAACATTTGCAGTATGCATAATCTTCGTAATTTTTAAAAACATATTTAAGCAAAAGGTCTCTATCCTGGTTACAGATTAGCAAACAACAGTGTTAATTTATTAGTTTGGCGGAATTGTTTAGGGACAAACGCTGTGTAAAAGTTTAATGAGTGACATTAACCCTTTCAGTTCTCAGAGAGTGCCCCCACCAGTCATCATTCCTTTGTATCAAGTATTCGGGATGGAATGCTATCACGGACCAAATTCCCCCAGTTTGTCCCTCAGGAAGGAACCAAGATGATTATTTACTCCAGTTCAATATTGGGCACAATACTGTCACGTGTTTGTCTATAATTCAATATCGAGTTTAACTGTTGCATTTTCTGCTCTTTTGAATCTTAAATAATCACAATCTATACCAAGGGAGCAATTAGACATTGATATTAGTTATTCTTCCATTCACACTAATACAGCATATTATAAGGAAATCAGCTAATGGCAGAGCTTCATTTGGTATTTTACTTAAGCCGATTCTTATTACAGATGAGAAATTGCTGGTTTGAAAAACCCAGGGGCGATCAAATGGAAACTAACCTGTAGTAGGTACAGCGCACACATTTTCAAAAGTGCCATACAGGGACACCACTTGGTGAGGGAGCAGAAGTAGCAGCTGGTGAGGGAACTGCGGAGATAGTGTATGCTGAGGGGAAACAGCGACAGCATCTGTTTGGGGACAAGAGGTAGCACGTGGTGAGAGAACAAATAGCACCTGGCGAAGGAACAGAGGCAGCACCTGGTGAAGAATCAGAAAGCTAATGTAATTTCTACATATAAAAAGGGAGACTGTACAAATCAATGAACGCATAGACCAATTAACTTAAGGTCAGTAATAGAAAAGAAATGGAATACTTAGTCAATGATGCTATAGAAAAACATCTATAATCTGACAATATAATAAGGAGCGGTAAGCATAGATTCTAAAAAATGTTAATTTTGACTAACTTTATTAAATTCATTGAAGTAGCAACAGTTGAAATTAGACAAGAGAAATGAAATGGACATAATATAGTAGGCATTTTAAAGAAGCATATTAGATTCATAACAAAAGTTAGAACATGTGGGAATCATTAGACAATTAGCAGAATTGACAGCAAGCTGACAACAAAACAGAGGGCACAGTGTAGAAGTTAACATTTACCCAGACTGGATAAAGGCAGCAATGATGTTCCACAAGGATCACATTGTTCACCATTTAAATAAAAGATGTGTGTTTGAGAATCATAAGACAGGCCAAGACTGTGACAAAAAGAAATATGGTTCACCTTATTAAACTTGCAGATTGCACACATAACTGGCAAATTAACTTCTGTATAGATCAGTGTGACATAGTGCAGTTTGGTTCAAAGATATTGATTTCTTGGAAAATGAGTACTTGCATAGTTAAAATGCAGCTGTTGTAGTGCAGTGGGTAGTGTCCCTGCTTCTAAGCCAGAAGTTCCAAGTTCAAATCCCATGCCAGGGCTTGATTGCCAAGTAAGATCTGTTCATAGCACAGCCAAATAAGATGTATTGTAATATGTATTTCCAACACATACCAACAGCAGAAAGTAGCAGCAAGAGATTTCTGATTAGCTAAGGGATGAAAAGAAAGTTCAAACTTCTATCATCCCTATCCAGATGTCCAGATTCTGACATATGAAACAGCTCCACTTAAGCTGGTATTCTGTCACCAAGTCACCCTTTATTTACATGTGGAGAGTCCTGGACATTGATCCAGCTCCATCAGAACCTACTTTCAAAGTGACAGGATCTCTGACATTCCTGTTGTTTACTGTTAGCCAGGGCTCCCTGACTGGCCCAGATTACAGCTGCAATCAGTGAACCCATATTCCACATGGTGCATCTGGCTGACCTTGTTACAATCACTACTACTGCTTATAAGAGTGTGTGTTAGCACAGCAACTTGGACCCCCTGCATCGAAAGTAATATATCACCAACACCACAAGGGTAGACGAAACAGTGGAATGTATGGACACAAATGCAAGAGGAAGTAGTTTGCAAGATTGATAAGGCTATTAAAAGGCAAACAAAGCAGTGGGTTACATTTTTAGAAGGATGGATTGAGAAAGCAGAGATATTATTAGCTAAACTAAACATGGAGAGCTGCAAACAGTTCTGGTTTCTATATTGTAAAAAGGACATTGGCATAGTTGAGAAAAAAAAGACTTATTAAAATTTTAAGAGAACTGAGAGGTTATATTCATATTTCTTTTCTCTGAAAGAAAGAAAACCGAGGGATGATCTGACGCAGGATTTAAGAAGTAATTAATAAATCCAGTACAAGATTCAGGAATAACTATTTTAGCAAGAGAATTGCTAAATGAATCACATTTCTATCACAGCAAGTCCTAAATAGCAAGGGTGTATTTAAGGGTCAGCTAGATAAACACTAAATAAAGAAATAGAAGGATGTATTGAAGTGGTTTGGTCAAGAAAGGTGGGAGAATGCTCACGGGGAGCATAAATCTGGCATAGATCCATTGCACCAAATGGCCTTTGCACTGTAAATTCTGTCTAATATTTTGTACTCTTGTAAGGAGAGCCAAGATATCCCATTGAAAAATCACACAGTTATTCCAATGAAGAACAGCACAGTTAACACTATCAATAGAGAGCTCCATAATGACCCTAAGAAATTAGCAGACAGGACCAAGAGTAGGCCAGTGAAGGCCAATAAAATATAGCAGATCATCTATCTCTGCTGTAGCTTCCCTATGTACCTATGAACTGCCTAACCTATGAGGTATAGAACAGTTAAAAAACACGCAGCTACTCCAGTGTGAATGTGGAATAATTCTGCCAAATTAAAGCATGCTGTTTTATTACTGTTATATAGCTGAAGCAGCAAGGCAAAGCAAGGTTGCACTGAGTGAAATACATGCAGTGTTACCATCCATGAAGTGCACCTGAGATATCTCCAGTGAAAACCACCAGAGAATTACTGCTAGGGAAATCATTCCAGCTCCCTCCTGGATCAGGCAAGTGCAACCATCACAATGGTTGTCCAATTAAATAATTTGAAAAGCATTAATTCTATGGCCTGGTCTAGGTTTTGATCTGATTCACATTTGCAGAAATTGGATTTGGTGTGCACCATTGAAACATTAACCGTGCAGTTAACAACCCTACTTATTAAAACCAAATCCGACTTGCACCATTTATCTTATCCAATATTGTTTAGCGCACTGACAGATAGTCATTAAATGGAAATATCTTCTATATTTTGACACTTGTGTAATAACTATTGTTCATAGCTTTCAAGGAACTTTGAGTCAAAGAAAAAACTTTCCCACAGGCAGTAGCTCTTGCTTTTGAAAGAAGTATCTCATGTGCCTTTGATGTAGTACACTAAATTATATCTGGTTAATTACTGCTGAATGTTCACAATGACACACAGTAAAGACCCTGAAGCACAGGTAAGCTATGCAATGTTTCCACTTGTGGGCTGACCATGGCTAACCTTGCTAAGGAGTACTAGTATCGGTCCACTCATGAAGATATTCTTTTCATTTGTTCCGGACCTGCAGCCAACATCCTTCCCCCACCTCCCAATACACTGTCCCTTCTATTTAAGTTAAATAATGCCCTTAGCAGTGTGTAGATGTACACAGGTTCTTGAAGCTTATTTAGCAGCTGCAGCCCTCCTCCCCAGTTGTCACATCACACAAGATCACATCTCCCAGGGAGCGGAAAGCAGGGGGCGGGACAGAAATGGCAGAGGACTTGGTGTCTGCACTTTTCTTTTCGAATGGCAAAGTTGCGGGGTTGCAGTTCCAGGTATAGTGGCAATTGGTGGAGCAAATCTCCTCAGAGAAGAAGATGTTGAGACGAAATTTGACTGAGGTGATCCAACTCGTCAAGGGTCTAGATACAGTAGGAGGATAGAAATTGTTTCCATTGGTGAAAGGGTCAAGAATCAAATGACACTAATTTATGGTGGCTGGCAAAACAAAAATTAACGATGACATGTGATTAAAATCTATAATACACGACCTGATACTGTGGTGGATTTAATTCTGACTTTGAAAAGAGGATTCGATAAGTAGCATCACTTATATAAATGAATTGGATGTGAGCATAGGAGATATAGTTAGTAAGTTTGCAGATGACACCAAAATTGGAGGTGCAATGGACAGCAAAGAAGGTTACCTCAGATTACAACAGGATCTTGATCAGATGGGCCAATGGGCTGAGACGTGGAATATGGAGTTTAATTTGGATGAATGTGAGGTGCTGCATTTTGGGAAAGCAAATCAGAGCAGGACTTATACACTTAATGGTAAGGTCCTCGGGAGTGTTGCTGAACAAAGAGACCTTGTAGTGCAGGTTCATAGCTCCTTGAAAGTGGAATTGCAGGTAGATAGGATAGTGAAGAAGGCATTTGGTATGCTTTCCTTTATTGGTCAGAGTACTGAGTTCAGGAGTTGGGAGGACATGTAACGGCTGTACAGGACATTGGTTAGGCCACTGTTGGAATACTGTGTGCAATTCTGGTCTCCTTCCTATCAGAAGGATGTTGTGAAACTTGAAAGGGTTCAGAAAAGATTTACAAGGATGTTGCCAGGGTTGGAGGATTTGAGCTATAGAGAGAGGCTAAATAGGATAGGGCTGTTTTCCCTGGAGCGTCGGAGGCTGAGGGGTGACCTTATAGACGTTTATAAAATCATGAGGGACAAAGAAAGGATAAATAGACAAAGTCTTTTCCCTGGGGTGGCGGAGTCCAGAACTAGAGGGCATAGGTTTAGGGTGAGAGGGGAAAGATATAAAAGAGACCTAAGGGGCACCTTTTTCATTCAGAGGGTAGTACGTGTATGGAATGAGCCACCAAAGGAAGTGGTGGAGGCTGGTACAATTACACCATTTAAAAGGCATCTGGATGGGTATATGAATAGGAAGGGTTTGGAGGGATATGGGCTGGGTGCTGGCAGGTGGGACTAGATTGGGTTGGGATATCTGGTCGGCATGGACGGGTTGGACCGAAGGGTCTGTTTCCATCTCTATGACTCTATCTGTTGAGAAAGATATTGCAGGATTGTAGAGGGAGGGAAAAGCAACCAGACTGGCTGAGTTTATCTTACAGAGGGCAGCACAGGCACACTGACTGAATTACCTCCTTCTCTGCTGTAGCCATTTACAATGTTCTAATTCATTCTCAAAATGTATGGAACAATTCTTAATCGCCTTCTCGAAACTCCCCATTTTGTTTAAACAATTTGGGTAACCTTTTCCAGGTAAGGATTTGCAAATGGCAAGACGGATGTACTTCCATTTATTTCAGTGAAGGATATGGGCTCTGCATGAAGCAAACTTTCCACTTTTTCATCTACATCAAAATTCTTTTTCTTGCAACCTCATTTATTGAAATACATTAACAGCACAAAATGAAAGTGTCTGCTGTTCCATGCAGCTTTCCCAACATACTATAATGTACAGAGCATCGCAGCTAAACACTTGCCCATTCCCTCTCATTTCACTACCCCTTTACTAACCCCAACCCATACTACAGTGATGTAATCTCCTGGGAGAGGCCAAAAATGGAGTAAAGGCCAATAAGGGTAATAACAAAAATCTGGAAATTCCCTCTGATAATCAAAATTGGTCAACAGTCAGGATTTCTCATTTCACAAAGTATTATTAAAATAAAGAGTACATTAATGGCAAGTCTTGCCAAAAGCATTTGTTAAAGCAATTGGTTCCAGACAATTAAGAATCACTTCCTCTTGGTCTTGTTTCCACTCACGGGTTCCCTGGTGGCCAAGCTGATCTCAGCATTAATGCTGTTGATTATAATGATGGAACATACAAAATGCTTCTTTAAGACTTTTCAGAACCCTTTCAGAATCTCTCCCGCGTCAGTATTCAGAGACAGCAATCAGTCCTGTTCAAGATAAGTGAACACAACAAAGCAGTTGTGTGCACCTGTTTTGTGCCATCACCAAATATTCATGGGAGTAGGTAGGGTGTAGCTCACAGTGAAAGAAAGCTTCCCTGATTATTTCTGCATTAGTCACGATGCAGGTTGCACTTGAACAATCCTGAACCAAAGGCTAGTGGGTAATCCTTGTACACTGGGACAGAATATGAACAATCTTGCTACCACATAAATTACAATGGAGCTGAAATAATACTTCCGTTGTCCAGAACATTCTGGAGGAACTCTGAGGTGATTGACAGCTCTTACCACCAGTTTCACAGCAGGCAGATGTGAAGGTGAGGAGAATGCAGAGGAGGAGGTGATAATCTGGACAGCTCCTTTCTGCCTGAGCTGTGCACATACAGCTAATTCAACTGTGATAGAAATTTGATAGTAACTGCAACCCCATTTCCCAACAGTTCCACAGTTCACCTTCCCTCTGCCACTGATCATCTCAAACACCACCACAAAGCAAACACTACAAACCAACTCTATAAATCAAAACACTTTGAAGCCCCCCCCCCCCCCCCCCCCCCCCCACACCATATTGGCACTCCATCCACCATCTTAAATATTCACTCCCTCACCACTAATGCACAGAGCAGCAAAGTGTGCCTTATGCAAGATGCTGTGCCTTACACAAGATGTACTGCAGCAACCTGTCAAACCTCCTTTAACAGCACCTTTCACTATTTCCAAAAACTAGAAAGACAAGGACAGCAGATACATGGGAAAACGGCACACCATGCAGCCTTGGAACCAGGTTGCCGTTCCTCCACTGTTGCTGGGTCAAAATCCTGGTATGCCTTTTCTAACAGCTCTGTGAGTGTACCAGCAGCAGTCGAACTATAGTGGCTCAAGTAGGCAGCCTCACCATCACTTTTCAGGATGCAGTTAGTGATGAGAAACATATGCTGGCCTTATCAGGGATTCTCCACAATCCCTGGAGAAATTTTGTAAAAAACAATGCGAAATGTGGTCAGGCAGTGTTGCAAAGACACCAATGCCAACAGAAACAGGGTGCTATTGGTGAACAGATACCATCATTTGATGTCACACACAACCACCAGCTCAGGTATTGCAATTGTAAGTACTTAAGGGAATAGCACAGAAGTGGGGATCTATATGTGATCAGGCACTGGGCCAAATCAAACACAGGCCAAGTGGGAAAAGGATAAGACAGTTGCAATGCCCAGGGTGGTGACGTCAAATTGCAGAGGACTTTGATGGAGTGGCAGATCACAAAAAAAACCCAACAAGCACACACACTGAAATGTTTGGTGCCTTAACAGGCCTGATGGAAAGCTTCCTATCACTATCAAGAAACATGGAAGAGTCAGGCTCCAACGTGGCACAGGTCTTTGCACATAGCTTAGTGGAAAGCTTATTCTTCCCAGTGTGAAAATGGTGGCCAATTCAATATAAACACAGGTGGACCCAGCCATGATGCAGCGTGTGGGGTCAATGTCCCAGCTTCCATTGCAACAGCAGCCAAGTAATCTACCTACCCTCTAACATTTTACTGGAATTTTTGAGGCACAATCACGAGAGTAGCATTGTCCTCATGGAGCCCAAACCGGCTGACCCTGTTCAGGATGCAATCTCCCAACACTATATTGTCTTTCAGCCAGCCCAGACTGTCACCATCCACAGCAAGGCAGAAACCAGCCTTTATTGGTTCAGAAATGTCCCAGAGTACTCTGCAAGGCCCCCATCTAAAATCTCTCCCAGTGAAAGGCAGCAACCTGGCACCACATGGTGCAGCCACTGGGATCATGCTGCCTATAAGCTCTAGGCCAGCTACTAAGGGAATGCACAGCGAAGATGGGCTGTCTGTCATGCAGGAATGTTAGACCTTTCGCTAGATAAAGTTGGAATGGAGTTATTGTTATGCAGTGGCTTTTATTTCAATAAGTGAATGCTGGTCATGCACCATAACAGAGAGATGGGTTTTGGGCAGATACAAGGAAGAGTCATATTGGACTTCCAACGTTAACTTTGTTTTTCCTACCAGAGAAGTTGCCAGCCCTGTTTCTCCAGCAATTCTGTTTTATTTCAGATTTCCTGCATCCTCAGAACTTTGCTGTTAATTGGAGTTTGAAGGTTGAGTCCACAAGAACTGGAGTCAAGAGAGGGACAGGCCAGGGAGAATGTACGAGCCACATCCTTTACTCCTTTTCAAGTGCTCTCTGTGTCTCCATGCCACCATAAGCCAAGCCTTCACGTTGATCAGACAGTAGAGGATACAGGAAACTGTCACCAATCAGGACATCCATTCTGGAGAGTACTGGAGTGGACACATAGCCTCAGCATCCCAATCGTCTGCTCCATCACAGTCCAAGTGAAAAGATAGCTCACGTTATAATGCACTCTGTCCTAATGTGGTTGGGTTACAGAGAGGAAGTCATGGTGCAGATGAAAAAGCACTCATTGTCCAATTGGCAAACCTCTGGATTAACATGATTGCAAAAAGGTTGAGAGTGCAGTGGACTGGCGCAGGACAAATACATTGTGAATGCTGTCAGAAGTTAGGCATGGTGTATCATACTTAGTTTTAGTCCAACTGCAGGTTGAGTGAGTAATAACCTTTGTAAAAGTGGTTCATCTTAGCGCTGAGACAATACACCTGCAAAATCAAGTGTATGCAGTTAATGGCTTCTGAGAAGTCACATGTGAGCTCAATCTGCTTCTTTCAGTTAAGTGAGAATTACAACGAACTCCCCAGTCCAGGCATCAAAGGTAATATCACTTCTCTAAATTTGCATTGGACAACAAACTGGATGTTATTAGATATGTTGCCTGTATTGAAAATGTGATGTTTAATTGATGATTGAGTGTTTCTGAGAACATCATGTTCTGCAGCTTACCAGAGAAAAGTCTATACCAAGCCTAGCATTGAGCAATGAGATAGGATTAATTATTGATCTCACAGTGAAGGCATCCTGAGGAGCAGGGAAGGAAGGCGAGGGCCTGGTGATATTATCACTGGACTGTTAATCTAGAGAGCCAGGTAAGATCCTGGGTCAGGGGTTCGAATTCTGTCCTGGCAGATGGTGGAATTTGAATTCAATGAACATCTGGAATTAAGAGTCTCATGCCAACCCTGAATCCATTGTCAGGAGAAAACCGACCTGGTTCAATAATGCCTTTTAGGAAAGGAAACTGCTGTCCATACCCAGAGTGGCCTACATGTGACTCCAGACCCAGTGCAATGTGGTTGACTCTTAACTGCGCTCTGGGCAATTAGCTATGGACCACAAAGGTTGGCCTAGCCAGTGACACCTTCATCCTAAGAATGAAGTTTTTAAAAAACAGTGATAATAATACAATTGAATTCTACATTCGTAGAGTCATCAGTTTGGGTGGAAGAAGAATATGCCAAAGACTATATTTAAATAAGGGCAATTTTGAGCGAATGAGAGTAGAGCTGATGAAAGTGAACTGGCAAATTATGTTAAAGAATATATCAATAAAGATACATGGAATGGATACATTTCAAAGAGTAAGAAAAATTCCAAGGGAGAGACCCACCATCGTGGTTAACTAGAAATATGCAAGGTAATATCAAATTTAAGGGAAAAACGTATAATTGTGCAAAGACAAGTGGCAGGTCAGAAGATTCGTATAGTGGGGAGCAAAAAATTCATATAGTGGGGAGTACAAGAGAAAGCTAGTCAGAAATATAAAACAGAGAGTAAGAGTTTCTACAAATATTTAAAGAAGAAAATAATTAAGAAAGTGAGTACTGATCCTATAGAGACTCAGGCTGGAGAATTAAAAATGAAATTGAACAGGCATTTTGTATTAGTATTCAGTGATCCCTATAGAGGATGTAAGTAACATTCCAGAAGCAGCAATCAATCAGAAAATGAAAGGGAGAGAGACAGGCAAACAGGAAGCATAGAGTAGGCATAAATATCTCTTTTCTTAGGTTGGCAACATATGGTGTGTCACAGGGTTGGGTGCTGGGATCTCAACTGCATGGATTTTATATCAATGACGTCAATGAAGGAACAGAAGGTATGGTGGCCAAATGTGTTGATGGCACAATGATAAGTAGGAAAGTATGTTGCAAAGAGAGCACAAGGAGATTACAACAGGATACTGATTGGCTAAGCGATTGAGCAAAGATGTGGCAAAGAGAATATGATTTGGGAAAATATGAAATTATCCAGTTTGGCAGGTATAATAGAAAAAAGAAGCTTATTATATAAATGATTAGAGATTGCTGAGCTCTGAGATGCAGAGGGAGCTGAATGTCCTCATTCATGAATCACAAACATTAGTATGCAGCTACAGCAAGTAATCAGAAGAGCTAACAGTATGTTCTCATTTATCATTTGAAGAATTGAATACAAAAGTAGGAAGTTTATGTTTCAGCTATACAGGGCATTGGTGAGGCCTAATCTAGAGTACTGTGCTCAGTATTGTTCTCCTTATTTAAGATAGGATGCAATGTCTTTGAGGCAGTTCTGAGATGGTTTGCTTGATTAATAACTAGAGTGGGTAGATTGCCTTAAAAGCAGAGGTCAAAGAGGCTAGATTTGTACCTGCTGAAGTTTGGAAGAGTAAAAGGCGATTTGATGAAATCCTGAGGGGCCTTGACAGGCTAGATGCAGGAAGGATATTGCTTCTCGGATCAAGAACCAGGAGTGACTGTTTAAAAATCAGGGGACAATGATCAGGTGATTTTGTTTTTGTCTCAGAGAGTCGGGAGTCTGGGTCTTCTTCCTTCCTGAAAATGTGGTGGAAGCAGAGTTCTTGAACAAAGAAATAGATAGGGTGGCACGGTGGTTAGCACTGCTGCCTCACAGCACCAGGGACCTGGGTTCAATTCCCGCCTCAGGCAACTGTCTGTGGGGAGTTTGCACATTCTCCCCGTGTCTGTGTGGGTTTCCTCTGGGTGCTCCAGTTTCCTCCCACAGTCCAAAGATGTGCAGGTTAGGTGAATTGGCCATGCTAAATTGCCCGTAGTGTTAGGTGTAGGGGAATGGGTCTGGGTGGGTTGCTCTTTGGAGAGTCGGTGTGGACTTGTTGGGCCGAAGGGCCTGTTTCCACACTGTAAGTAAAGGAGTAGAAAGGTTATCAGGGAAGGCAGGAGTATGGATTTGAGATTTAAATGTGGCAGTGCCACCCTCACCATCTTTTGAGGTTCCTAATTTGCTTTCATGAAGCACAGACAGTTCCTTACTTAGGTGGGGGAGATCCCGGGTGGATACAATCTCGTAGATGCTGAGAGCTTTTCTCCCTTTCCTCTGCTTTCTGTAAGCATCCATTTATCGTTTCATTTTCTACCAATGCACAACTGCCCTCTCATGCTGCAGCCTAAGGGGAATAGCAAGTACACCACCTCTGACTGAAAGCAGACAGTCTGATCAGAACGCCTACAGTCACAACAAATGGCCTTCCCAACATGCAGTGCACTCCCTGCAGGCTTCACCAACTGTAACCAACTTCACAGTCATGCAACACTTCCAGAAACCAAAGCAGACTCTGTAGAGATTTTTCAATGCAAACCTGTAATTTGTTAATGATGCCTTTAAATGGGGCGGTATTGGGGAGACAGGGAAGGGAGGGTGTATTCCTTCATGTTGTTGAATACATGATCAGGTGTATGGGTTTACGAGAGGCTGCTGACTCAAGCAGTGAGGTTGAAAATGTCAAGCAGTGTTACACGCTGACTACTGAGACTTACATAATTTACATTGTCCATTAGTTCAGTGCACACTTTTAACTCCCACTCTAATGGCCTCAGCAAGATGGCTTTCAATGTGGGGGGAGGGCAGGTCTGTGTGTGCATTATGGAGATGACAGTGGCAGCTGAAGGCAACAAAACACCATCATCATGGGGTGAACTAGTGTCAATGAAATGTCAAGTTGAGTTTATGTAGTTACCTCGATGTCAACTGAACGGTTTAATATAAATGCTGCAATGTTTGAGGAATTTCTGAAATTGTAAGTGGGGTCTACTATTGAGTGGTTGGGTTAAGGGAGCTGATTTTAACAAAGTATATGGCAGAAATATTGGTCGTAGACCTGTCAGGTAGTTGGGTTTGCGTGCTATGCTATGTGACTGAGATTTGACTATAAAATAGAAAGGGTATCTTAAACCCAAACAGAGCAGAACATACCATGTCAAACTGGCTAACCAGCCTCAAGGTATATTAGAAGCTGGATAGTGTGATGTTCTATCTTTGGCAGACATGAATATGGGTCACAAAGTCTGAAGCTAATAGCTGACATTTCTGCAAATGCCCTCCTGCACTGCATCCAGTGATAATCTTTAGACCTCTGATAATCAAATAATAATGAACACTTGAGTGGCATTATAGTTTATGAGCTAGTGGAGGTTTCATTAGACTTGAATTTCAAATGTACCCTCACCTTGCTTCATCAAAACAGACCTGAAATATTAAGGTATTGCTTCAATGAGTCCAAAGGAGATCAACTCACACAAAATCAAATCTTTCGTAACATTGACATCCATGGATCATTGTAGTCTAAAGGCTCATCCTTGCTCCATTATTGACACCAGAAATCCAAAACCACACCTTGGCAAAGATGACAGGTTCCTACCTGATCACTGCTTAAAATTCAGGTCAAGAAAGCCACATGAAACATTAACATTGCAAGGTCCAAGAATTCCAAATCTTCGACACCCAGTCTCAAGCTACGCAAAACCAAAAATCAGGTTGTGAAGAAAATACATCATTCTCTATAGAATGATAATGTGATATTGAGGCCCCTTGGACATTAGTTTCCACAACCTCCAAAGGAAAGTAAGGATAAAATTCAAACATTTATGAACACTGTGCATGATGTTACAAAGCAACCAAGGGTATGCCGATAGGGAGACTGGGTGATTGGCACTGTGGTTACAGCAGAAATCTTTCAGGAAGCTCACCAAGAAAATTGGTTCTCAATTCCAAATGAATAAAGACTGATACAGATTATCTGACAGACAAATTCTTATTGACCATACATAAGACATCACATGCTCTGAAAGCCAATATTCAATCTGTATTGTATAGATAGGATTTGTGTGTTTGTGTGGCTGTATGGAAGACTAAATAGAATTTCCTACAGTTGAACCTATGTTCAGCCATGCAAGGTTAAGAGGGGGTGTTAGCTGGAGTGTTGAGTGGGGGAGATGACCAGCAACAGCTGTGTTTCCAAATAATATGCTGCTGGTTTTTGTTACTGTGGTTCTGGCTCCATCTAGAGTTAAAAAATCTGTCTACTGCAACCAGGGTTTTACACATTACAGTGTCTGCATTATGTTGTTTTACAAGGCACAAAAGATTGGAGAAGTTTAGATCTTTACCTTTCGATGTCATGCTGATTGACTGTTTGAAAATCATGCAATATTTCCATATTACATATAGTATAGTCCCTTTGCACGTGTTATGTTTGTGTCACGTATGGGATTTCCTGATACGTCGAAATTCAGCTCGAGAGGACCCTGTCTTTCAATGCTATTAATGCTGAATTGCCTGAAAAACAGAAGTAATTTCAAAGAGTGCACACAGCAAAATTCACTGGAAATCTATGGAACGGGAAACCTGATGGTTTGGTTCAAGCACTGTACTCAACACTCCAGCTAACACCCTCTCTTAACCTTGCATGGCTGAACATAGGTTCAACTGCAGGAAGTTCTATTTAAAAGAATCAGCAACAGGATGGATCAGCAACAATATGCAGGGTAGGTAATGGGTTCTGTTACCTGCTACAAGCCACATAGCAGTGTTTGGTTGCTTGAGAATTGTTTACAGTTTGTGAAGTCAATAATCTTCTCTCTATCGATGTTAATTTCTTCTACATTTTCAGTCCTACCCTTTGATGCCTGTATCTGCATGCCCTTGTGAAGACTGACAGAAAGTGTTCATTAAGGACTGTGTCCACAACCTGCAGGTGCACATACCTCTGTAGTGCCGATTGTTTCTCTCGTGACTTTCTTGCCCCATACCCTTTACAAATCCCTTTGGATTTCTATTATTTGACAAAACAAAGTTTTCGCATGCAAGGACGAACCAACGTTTTCTCAGTTTCCCCAATTTCATTTTGAAGTTCCCCACTGCAGTTTTTATAGACCTCTAGGTACTCTATCATGTTTGGGTGCTGACAGTACACATCCAGCAGGGGGGGTTACCTTTTATTTTAAAACGTCTACCCACGTAGCCTAATTGAATAACCCTTCCCAGTTACCAACCCTCCTCACTGCTATCATTGATTTATTGATCAAAGTTGGAAAGCTCCATCTATACCCGTCTCTATCCCATCAGAATACCCTCTAACCAGGAATGTTGAGCTGCCAATTCTGTCCGGTCTTTCAAACAAGTTGTGGTCATGGTTGTGTGATGTCATACTTCCACAAGCCCACCTTGTATTAAAGTATTTTGTATTTCTCTTGCTGAACTCACTTCTTTCTTATCCAGTCCAAATTTCCTTTGCCTTCAAAACTCACTTAACAGCATTTTAACCTCCTCAATCCATCTCAGTTTCTCTCCCCTCTGCCAGCCCCAGTCAATCAAATTTAAATTCACCCCAGCAGCATTCGCGCATGTGCCCTGGAGCTTGTAGATTCCATTCCTGTTCAAATGTGAACAGTTGAACTTGTACAGTTTCCACCTCCCCCAGAAATAATCCTAATGCCTGAGGAATCTAAAGTCCTCCCTCTTACACCATCTCCTCAGCCAAACTTTCCACAACTCAATTTATTCCTACACTCATTGCTGTGTGGCACTAGGCATACTTCGGAGAATACTACCTTTCATTTCCTGCTTATCAAATTCTCCCTAAGGCCTGCTGATAAGATCTCAGTTCTCTCTTTCTTCCTCTCTCACTGGTCCCAACGTGGACCACATCCTCTACTTGTTCACCCACCCCCTTCAGAATGTCCTGTAGCTGTTCCATAATGTCCTTGACCGTGACACCCAGGAGGCAATATAGCATCCAAAGTCTCATCTATGGCCACAGACATTCCTGTCTACTCCCCTCACCAATCAATCCCCTCCCACTATTGCCCTTCCACACTTCTTCGCCAGTTCCTGAGCAGCTGGAATACGCAGAGTACCATGCTCCACAGATGATCATTGATCTCACCAGTTTCCGAGGTCGCTAAACAGTTTGTGACTGAGATGCACTCAGTGGGGTTTGCCTGATTACCTGTCCGGTCCCCTTTTTCTGTCCAGTGGTCACCCATTCACTCTCTGTCTGCACTTCCTGAAAAGTGGAATTGACAACTTTGTGAATGCACTGTTGTGCCCCCAGCAGCTGCTCAAACTCCAAACCCCCAAGCGCAAGCTGCTCCAGCCAGTGTCACCTCCTTGACATGGGCATCCAGGCCAACAGGAGCATGTGGATCTCTCACATAGGGCAGGGTGTGTAAATCATGGCCCTGAGCTCCTTCGACGTCTCTTAACTCAATGGAATATGGACCCTTGGTTTTACTTTATCCTTACTCCTCAGTTAAGTGTAGACTAGAAATATCTTATTTTTGTTAATCCTGACAAAAATGAGGGGCCTAACCCTATCAAGCGACAAAATTTAGTTTTGAAGTTCTAAAATATTAACGATCTGCGTGAAGACTTAAAGCTGTACTTACAGTCGTAACTGAAACCAATATCCAGTCATAAGAGTCAAGAAATATCTATAACTTACCCATCCCACAAGGAATCGCTGGAGAAACTCAGTAGATCTAGCAAGATGTGTGGAGAGAAAACAGAGTTGATGTCTCGAGTTCAGTGACACTTCTTCAGTACACTTTTTAAGTCTTCCATGAATTATCTACCTGTTCTTTTGTGACATTGATTTTGTCTGCCTCTGGGATCTCTTCATTCTCATTGTCCTCTTAACCTCACAGACCCCACTCCCAAGCTCCACAGAGCATTCCCCTTTCCAGTCTAATTTTGTCTTTCCACTTACTGCCTCCGCTCTGAGTCCCACACAGGTTCCCCACTTGTCTGTCTGCTTCTCAAACCTCTTTGTTCTTGCTGCTCCTTTTAACATCACTGCAGCAACTCGGCTGTCAGTCAGTCTGCTTCTGGGTCCCATGCCCAGCCTCCCCAGCTCCCATGCTGTCGAACTTTCTCCTGATTTCAAGATTCCTTCACAAAACTATTGCGCCCAAATATGGTGGGAGTAATTTGCATTCCTCTTGGCAGACAGAGAGAATGAGCAGAGGGGTGGGAGGAGAGAGGACAGGCTGCTGGATGAGGGAGGAGAAGCAGAGGGAGTAGGGTTCTCAGACGGAGGTAATAATGTATCTGCCCAGGGTGCTCAGGAAGTAATTCTCCCAGCTGAGCCTCACTGAGAACAGTATGTCACATACTCTACTTTACTAAGAACATGCCCCTGAAATATACCACCTACTGCAGCCTCCGAGCACTGCCAGTGGCAGTGAAGATGACCATGAACCTTTATGAACCTGGCTCCTTCTGTGCTGGACCATATGGCATTTGCAACATCTCCAAGTTCACCACTCATTGTCACATAAGGCTCTGCACTGCAAACGAACACATACTGTACATTCTTTTGCGGTCTTGCCAGTTAGAAGCAGATGGAGGCACATGTCAGATTGCAAGGATTGTGGCTTCCCCATTGTGCAGTGTGTCACTGACTATGTAGATAACACCTTGCAGGCACCACATCCTAACACTGTTGCAACTGGAAGGGATTCCACTCCCTCAGCACCCAGTAGGTTAGAACGTGGGTGAATACCTGATATCATGGCAAGAGTCAGGATGTCATTGACTGTCGCAGTCTGTTGTGCTTTCTGTATGTGAGCCACCACAGTACAATAAAGAATGACAACAGATGACCAAGTCTATCCTTTGGTGCTGCAGACAATCCTCATGACTCTGGTGCCTAACCCATGACAGCAAGCATATATAAAAAAAAGCGGCCCCATATAATGCTCATCAGTAGGTTGCCTTAACAATGTTTCCGCTGCCCGAACCACTGGGAAGCAGCCCTGCAGTTCTAGCGTCGCAGAGTTGTATCTGTGTCAAGTTTTATTGTAGCTCACTGTATGTTGCACAGTTTCGCCAACAAGAGGAGGCTGACCCTGCTACTAGTTAAAGGCAACCAGCTGGGGAGGAGAAAGAAGAGTAAAAGGAAAAGAAGAAAGGGAAGGGTTGAGAAAACATCACCATTTTTGCACCTGGTCGAGCTGCAACCCCAAAATCTCATTCTTTGAGAGTACCACACTTTATGCTTCCTCTGTTACTGACCATCCCAGCATCTGTTCAGCTACTGTCATGAAATAAATGCTACTATAAAATAAATATTCCAAAAGTTATTAATCAAACCATTGCATTTGAATAAGTAATCACTCCTGCTCATTTCCTTTACTTCTTGGCCTAATGCCAACTGGATTGTTTAAAAATGAAGATGAATGATCTTACTACATTTCTCAAGTATGCACCATCTGGTGCATTAGAACTTGTAAACTGTCCGTCATGAATGTGATTTACAGACACAATGAGATTCAGCTTCAGAGCCCCCAATTTTTCAAGTCGACGAGTGCTGCTTCATCTGCAAAGATTTGTGTCTGCACTTCAAGTGCATACATGACTGATGCCATTTTGGTGAGGCCACACTTGGGCCTTATTTGGTCGAGTCCTTTTCTGCGGCTGCAACATGACTGGTGGAACGCTGTTGACTTTCAGTTGGGGAGACTGCAGATGACTTCGGAGCTCTGGATTCTTGAATTCCCAGCTTCAGGCTGCAGAGGCCAGGGGTAATCTGGACTGGCTGAATGACTAAGGGGTAACTGTCAGGATTCTGGTGGAGCAGCAGTTTTGATTGGAGCCGTCACCGTCAATGACCTGGGGTTGGCCCTGTGCAGTCCTGGTGATATATGGGGGGACAATTGCTGGACTGCTGTGGGACCCCGCAAGCCCTTTTGAGCATGGAATCCATAAGAACAGAAGGCTGAGGCGGCAAACTGTGGTTTCTCAGTCTGAGTTTACAGTGCAGCACAATTTGGTGCATGCTGCTTGTGCTGGGACATCAGCCGCTGAATGGTGCATCAAAGCTGGGTCCGGGAACAGAGTTGGCCACCACACCCACTCCAAAGGGACGGGTTCCAAGACATGTACATCATCTTTTGTCAAGTTGGTAACAGTCTCCTCCACGCTGACAAGTAACAGTACGCTTCATGTCAATGCACCAAACAGTACGTTGCATAAACTCACCAGTCTTCTTCTTAAAGATGCCCTCGATCAAGTCCTCATCCAAATGTTCTGCACAGAGCTCATGGATAACTTCACCCTGTGGCGAGCTTGCACCTATGACCCCTGCCCTGTCTCCTGGGCAGTCACTGATTATTGCCGACCTAAAGTGGTCACAATGTCAATGACTGATGACTGCAATTGGGGACGTGTATGATGGTGCTTCTTCTTCAATGCTGTTTA